>NC_082653.1:24502500-25785416 GCF_028023285.1 Balaenoptera ricei
TGCGTAGAGTTCATGGTACCTGTCTGCTCTGTGTCTAGGCCCTCAGAGTCAGCCCCTGGGCAAATGTCCTCAGCCTTCAGTTTTCCCCACAGACGGTGTTCCTGGGCCTGAATCGCTCAGACTACATGTTCCAGCGCAACGCAGATGGCTCTGCAGCCCTGAAACAGATTGAAATCAACACCATCTCTGCCAGCTTTGGGGGCCTAGCCTCCCGGACCCCTGCTGTGCATCGGTGGGTCCCTTGGGCAATCCTGGGCACACTAGTGAGATGTCAGCCTGATGAGCCTACAATCATAGGTGGGGGCAGGGATGTCCAATGCTGACTGTGCCTTCCTGGGCCTTGGGTCATGTGTTTCCACCTCGTAGCACAGTTTCCACCTGTAATTAGGTCTTGGTGTGTCAGAAAGAAGGGACCTCAGGGTTCATCTGGTCCTGCCCCTTCATTGTACAAGTTAGTATTCCAGGCAGAAGGAACACTATCTGTGAGGGTCCTGAGGTAAGAAAGAGGCCCGAAAGGAGGTCAGAATCCAAGGCAGAGAGGGAACAGGGGCTTCCCTTCTGAGCGCTGGACCCTAGCAACATCCGTTTCTAGTCAGTAGTGATGCTCCAGGTTGCTGGGATTCCAAATGGTCTGTAGCTGGATTCCAGACAGTACCTGGGGCTCAGGGAAAGGGGTTTCAGTTCATTGGGAGGCTTGTGTGGAGTGGAAACACAGGGTCTCAGGGCTCCTCTGGGCATGTACACCAGGGGCCAGGCTTAGGGCAGCCCGACACATTCCAGCCTGACGTGGATCCTACAAGAGCATGATGGTAGGATGCTTTTTAGTGCTCAGCTGACTCTCAAAGTGATGTTCCTATAAGTGTCTATGAATCACAGGCAGAAGGGTCTTCCAGGTCCATCCAGTTACTAAGTAGGCATCTCTCTTTCAACAGACATGTTCTCAATGTCCTGGGTAAGACCAAAGAAGCTGCCAAGATCCTCTCCAATAATCCCAGCAAGGGATTGGCCATGGGGATTGCCAAAGCCTGGGAACTCTACGGCTCAGCCAAGTAAGGGGAAGAAAAAGTGTCAGCAGAATCCTGCTTTAGATTCAGCATTCATGGATGCAGCAACTTCTTTGCCTGACATCATTAGGAAATCATGAGAGAATTTTTCTTGAAATAGAAGTTTATACTTTGAAGTACCAAAATTATTTTAATGGGGTTTTGGGCTTCCTTCTTAAGAGATGCTGATGATAATTTAATCTTTTCTCATTGGCTACAGGTGATCGTTATGACAGTCAGTGATTGCATCTTGATGTAATGCAGGGGTACTACCTAGAGTGAGAGAGGCATGTGAGGTTGTTTGCCTGCACTAATGGCCCCAGTTATTAGGCTTTATGCTCTTATTCTTTTTTTCATAGTTTTTCTGTCTGTTTTCCTACTAACAGCTCTTACTTCTTACTGCTGTCACTTTGCTTGAATTTAGAATCTCCACTGCCATCCTTATACCTCCTTTCTGATTTGTTGTAGTTTGGGAAAGCAAATGATCTGTTATATTTGTGTCTAATGAGTGTGAGGGCCTCTTTGATGAGTAAATGCATAAACTTTGATTTTATAGTATCTGTTTTAACTGTTCAGAGGCATTATTTTGCTTCCTTCCTATTTCTCAACCGTGCTCCAGATGTGTGGAGATGCTAGATGTTCCAGATATGACTTCCGGATAAGTGAGCGGCCACTGTACTAACAGTTATTGCTATGTTAATATAGCATTAATAGTTTACCCTTAATGAGCACCTACTAGTGCCACACTTTGTGCTAAGCTCTTCACATACAGGATCTCATTGAATCTCATTTCAAACACTCTGAGGTAGATATTATTCATCTCCCCCATTTTAAAGATGAGGAAACTGAGGTTCAGAGAAGTGAAGTGCATTGTTCAAGGTCAAGTGGTGAGTTGGTGGTAGAGCCCAGAGTCCATCTCCCTCTAGAACCTGCATTCTTAATCACTTTATTGCCTCCAAGAGAGCCTCTCTGGGCTTGTTAAGCCTCACTAAGACTCAAGAAACCTCAGACTCTGAGCATTTGGAAGTCATCAGACAAATATTTTGTCAAGTAGAACTCTTGGCTAGGTTGTATTTTAAGAGTGAAGCCAGGAGATGGGTCAGCTAGGGAACTGCTGATAGACAAATGCTGCAGAGGGTTTCTCTAGCCAGGCTGTGAATAACATGGAGAGAAAAGACTTGTGTGCTCAGAATTAGGCACTGGTAGGTAGGAGCTGTGGGGTCCCTGAGCCAGGAGTGGATTCCCTCATTTTGAGAGTCAAATAGGCACTGCTGCTGACCCAAATATGACCTTTGCTAAAGTCTATTCTTTTCCCTGAACATCAGTTTCCTTACCTGTAAAACGGGGGTAATAGTAATACCTAAAAGGATGGTAGTAAGAATTAAATGAAATCATAGATTTGAAAAATGCTTTAAAAACTTCAGTGAGGGTGGTACTTTCAATAATAACAATAATGATAGTGATAATTACTACCATTTAAAGAGTTTTATTTTACAGAAGAGCAAACGGAGGGCTCAGAGAGGTTGAATAACTTGCCCAAAGTCACACAGCTAGTAAGTTTAGAATTCACGTTTATCTGCCCCTAAAGCCTGTGTTCTCTCTACTACACTGTTCTTCCAAAAGGAATGGTCCCATAGTATAGACTGAAAAACTGAGGTGCGAGCATTTGTAGAGCAGATGAATTTTCATCAATTATCTCATACTTTTTTAAAGAATTTTTAAAAATTAAGCCTGGAAAGTGAATTATGATTTCAATTTAGACATTTATTCAAACTCTTTCAAAATATAGTGTCTGTGGTTAGAATGAGTAGGGATAAGAAAAGGGGATTCTTGATATAAAAGGTTGGGAACTATGATCTATTTAACACCCTTATCTTATACATGGGGAAATCAGGGCCCAAGGAAAGAAACTGACTTACCCAAGGGTATACCATAGATCACTGGCAAAGCCAGTACTGGGACTCTGGAGTCCTCATTCCCAGTCAGCATGCTACCACTACTTCACCTCCCTTAGCTGATAACTTTCCTAGACCTGCTGTCAAGAGACTGCTCAGAATTAAAGGCAGGAGGAGGTAGAATATGTTTTCCGAGTCTAAGTCCGATTATTTGGCAGGAGGCTTCATTAACCAGAGCATGCAGTTCCACTTTAACCTACAGCCTCTCCTCCACCTTTTCTTGGAGGTGGGCCAGCCCGGGCCAAGTGCCACCTCCCACTCATGAGCAAAGCAGATCAGGCTACAAAGTAAAGAGCCAGGTCATTGGCCCTCGGGACTCTCTCAGGGCAAGACAGCTTGTGAAAGCACCATTTCTAGGTCGTCTCTCAGATACCCAACTCAAAACCAAGACTGCTTAATGTCATGTCTGACCTCAAGAGATTTCAGGCAGGCCAGGAGAAGGGGCATACTAGGACCTGTGTTTTAGCTAAGTGGAAAGGAGTCAGACAGAGTGTAGTCCAAGAGGTTCAGGTGAGGGAGGGAGAAGCAGAGATAGACAAGAGGCCAAGAATGGGAGGTCAGGAATCCACACTTAAAATCCTAAGCCAAGTCTGCCCACCCAAGAGCTCAGCAAGAAGCCTTGGGCACAGAGCAATACAGCTACAGCAAAAATGGAGTTTGGTACTGCTGAGCAGTGACACTAAGAGAGTCTGGTGGGAGACACCTGGACCTGTTCTTGACAACTGAAAACAGCTTGCTTGGTAGCCAAACAGACAATTCTTTGGCATTAGCATTTCCCTGAGTCCTCGAGCTCTTGCTCCTTTAAGAAACATGTGGATAAGCAGAAAGGAAGAGGCCAGGTAAGCCCCAGTGATCCCATTAATACTGTGGGACCAAACGTGGCCCTGTGTACCTCACAGAAATGTTGGGAGGCCCCAGGAGATAATGCCTTATTCATAGTTTTCTCTATAGTGTTTCTGTAGGATTCCGTTGAGGATTCCATTAAGCTATTCTTTTTTTTTTCTTTCTTTTTGAAAGAATCACACACTCTTTTATTATATGCTTCACAATCTAGCAATAGGGTCATTATCCCCTAACCCCCAGCATTGTTCTTTTACAAAATATTCTTCAGTACTCTCACCTCTTTATTCTTCCAGAAGAACTTGGAATCATTATGTTAAATTCTAAGAAAAAGTCCTCTTGGGTTTTTGAGATGGTTTTAAATCTAAATTTTAATTTGCACAGAAGATTGACATCATTACAATATTTCATCTACCTACTGGAGAAGGGGCAGAGACATGTCCATTTTTTCAAGTTTTCTATATTCAGGAAATAATGTGTTGTAGCCTCAGGTGTCTATGCCTGAGGCAGTCCTGAGTAGAGAGAATATCTACTCTTTCAGGGAAGCCGTGTTCTCATTCTCACTTCTGAGGGGGTGGGATGGAGGGAAGACAAGATTTGTAGCCACCTTGGGCCACCTGTGCTCTTTCCCCAGCGCTCGGGTGCTACTGATTGCTCAAGAGAAGGAAAGGAATATATTTGACCAGCGTGCCATAGAGAATGAGCTACTAGCCAGGTAAGTAAAGGAGGGGAGACCTCCAGATGTAGCTCCAGGACTGGGGAGAGCCACTCAGAACAGAGCATCCACTCTGAGCCTTGCCCATCTTTCCCAGGAATATCCATGTAATCCGGCGAAAGTTTGAAGATGTCTCTGAAAAGGGGTCTCTAGACCAGGACCGAAGACTGTTTATGTAAGTGTCCAGGGAGCATTCCCCAAGGATCCGATAGAGGGCTGATTTAGGAAACTCATCCTGCTGCCCACTTTCCCTAAATAATCCTTTCTTCTGGGAGATGTGATGGCTTGCTTCCTTCTCTCTGAACTTTAGGGTGAACTCTGAAAATATCCCACCATCCCAGGAAATTTTGGAGAAGCCAAGTTCTGCTTCTAACGGGTTGTATCAGAGCTATTGACATTCTGGATAACCTTGGTTTTCATATGCCTCTGGGCTCCCAAAAGTTTTCTTGTCCTTCTTGGCTGGTCAAGTCAGACCTGGGCAGTTGGGTTGGGCAGTCAAGGAGGAAGAGGAGTAGCCAGCTCATTCTTTGATTGGTCTGGGAGTTGCTCTCTGAGGTCTCATGCAAGACCTCAGAGGGCCTGGATTTGTGTTCCAAGCCAGGCCCTGTGCTTCCCTTCAGGAGCCACCACCAAGTGACTTCAGTATCACATATTTGGGTAGCATTGCTTACAGCACACATATTTAGACCTGGAAATGTGTGATTCTTAAAATTAAGAATCTCCTGGCATTTCACAATACCTTACTATTTTCAAAGTGTGCTTTTATCTTAACAAAGTCATTAATTTACTTTCCAGATAAATCAAACGATATCAAATAAATCAAAGAAAAAGGGAAGAAGTTCAAAAAGACAGTATGTGGCTTAACTAGATTCATATTTTGCATCTCCCCACCCTCACTCCCCTACCATTTAAAAAAATCAGCTACTTTAAGCAGTGTAAATACAAGTGTGCTTTGCTAGCAATATGATTATATATAGCAATATGATTCTGCTGCTCGGTAATTTTGAGCCCACTTTTAAAAAATTTACCTAATTTGATTCTGGTTGCCTTCGGCCTTACTAGAATGACTCTAGGTCTGGAATATTAGAAAGCATTCCCCACTGCATACCTCCATTTTTTAGTGGAAGCATTGATGGTGTGGGTGTCTACTTTCATACTTCCAATGAATCCCTGTTCAGGCTACCCCTGTGGACTGACTTTCAAAGAAGCCAAATGCATTTTGATGCACCCTGAAATAGACTGAACCACTGAATACATCAGTGTTATTTTATTTTTATTTTTTATCTTCTATAAGTTTATTTATTTTATTTAATTTATTTTTGGCTGTGTTGGGTCTTCGCTGCTGCACACGGGCTTTCTCTAGTTGGGGTGAGCGGGGGCTACTCTTCGTTGCAGTGCGGGGGCTTCTCATTGTGGTGGCTTCTCTTGTTGCAGAGCACGGGCTCTAGGCGCACGGGCTTCAGTAGTTGTGGCTCGCGGTCTCTAGAGCGCAGGCTCAGTAGTTGTGGCGCACAGGCTTAGTTGCTCCACAGCATGTGGGATCTTCCCGGACCAGTGCTCGAACCCATGTCCCCTGCATTGGCAGGCAGATTCTCAACCACTGCACCACTAGGGAAGTCCCTGAACACATCAGTTTTAATTTAACACAACAGCTTTCTCCATCCTGTGTTCTAGGGACGGCCAGGAAGTTGCTGTGGTTTACTTCCGGGATGGCTACATGCCAAGTCATTACAGTCTACAGGTTGGTACTTTCTGTTAGACCATTCTTTGCCTATGGGACCTACCATCGTTCTTCAGAGATTCAACTCAGGTGTCACAACAACCTAGGTTATTTCCTGAGCTCTGGCTTCAGTTCTTCCTCAGGGAACTTGCTGCTGGAACTTCCTATCCTCCCACAAGCTTTTTGCTGCCTCTCACTCTCTACACACAATCTTCTAGAATCTGAATCCTCAGGAAACCACAATGCATCAGCCATTCACACTGTTTGTAGGGATATGCTGGTAAATGTGTAACAATAATCTTTCTGTGGAGACAAGCCCCTATTTGTAGCATTTTCTGATTTCTAGGTTGTAACTACTCCCATCCTGGCCAGTTTCAAAGCTACCCATCTTAACATCTCTGAACAGAGCTGGGAAGAGATGGGTCCAGTCAGCTCTCACTAGCCAATGAAAACCAGTGCCACTACACCACTGACCATTTCCTTCTTGCCAACTCTTACTTCTCTTTTATCTGCATCAGAAAGTTTTTATCTGCTGTCCATTCATGTTAACGACAGTAATGATAATATCACCTTAGCTTGCTATCCTACCAGGTAGTTTCAAAATTACATTCCACATCCACTATTTCATTTAATCCTTATAACCACTCTGTGAGGTGTGTAATTATCCCCATTATATAGATGGAGAAACTAAGGTTTGAGAGATGCAGGTGCTTATCTAAGGTCCCACAGAGAGTTCCCAAACTTTCTGACTCTCAGTCCAGTGGCTTTCCTAGTATATCATTCTCCTCCCCCTGCCCCTAATCCACAGCATTGAGAAGCTAAGAAGCCCTACTTTCAGTTGGGAGAGGGTAAAGGAGAAAATAAGTTAGAAAATACCATAAGCAGTAGTCTGGGGGTCATGAGCATTTGGCTTTGCCTCTGTGTGACCAGGGGCAGGTTCCTGACCCTTTCTGGGCTCAGTTTCTGTAAGGTGAGGGAACTACACTAGAAAATAGAGGGAGCTCCTTCCAGATTGATAATTCTTTGAATGTAAGATCCTCCCTAAGGCCCAGCTGTATAGGGATCTGCCTCTTGTCTCCTTTTCAACCTCATTGCATGCCATCCCTCCACCTCACTCCCACCTTGCAGCCACACAGGTTTGTCAATCCCACTGTCTATTGGGAAAATGGATCCTGGTTCCAGGACAAGGGGTTTGGGGAAAGGGCCAAAGAAAACATTATTAACAAGGAGGGAAATTAGTGCATAAGGAGGAGAACATTTTTAGGGAACTGAGAAACTCAGACCAGTTTTAGACATGGAGGTGAATCTGCTAGGCTTAGTGAATTGCTAGGTGACCATGAGCAAGGTCCTGCTCATCTCTGAGTTTTGCTTTCCCTACTTTCCACAATGGGGTACTTTTCTGGGTTTTTCTCTGATATTCAGGGTACCTTTAACTCTACCCAGAACATTAGCCTAGTTGTTAGGTGGCTGGGGTTATTGGTGAAGACCAGGCAGAGATGCTGCAGGTGGACTGACTACATCAAAGAAAGGACAGCATGCGTGGGGGGTGAGAGTGGGATGGGGGTGGTGGTGTTGTTCCTCAGGCCATAGCCCCAATCCTGCTATGGGCAGTTTGATGTGGTCTGGAGTCAAGGACAGACTGTCCCTCTAGTGCCTGAGAATGGGGACTAGAGCTGGGAGGCATGATCCTCTGCTGTTTCCCTGCCTCTCACACCCTAAACTCCTGGCCCACCAGACTATTCATCCTGCGATTACTCACCTGCAGACCTTTGCTCATATTATCCTGTTAACCTTAATACCTCTTCCCTGTTGAGTCTCACCTGTCAGACTCTACCTGTCCACTCAATTTCACCTCATTAAACAACAACAACAAATATTTATTGAGCACCTACAAAGCTTCAGGCACTGTATTAGACACTAGGGATACAACAGGAAATGAGACAGATGAGGGTCCTTATGGAGCTCACAGTTTGGTCAGGGAGATGGTCATCAGAAAGTAAACAAAAGTAGAAAAAATGGTTTTTTCTAGCTGGGGGAAACACTTTGAAACAACAGGGTGAAAACAGAGAATTATGGGGAAACCCACATTAAATAGGGTGGTTTGAGAAGATGACTTTGAGCCAAGATTTAAGGATGAGAGGGATCCAGCCATCCATTAGAAAAGCCAAAATGACAAGATTTCCAGGCAGAGGGAAATGCAGCAAATGCAAAGGCCCTGAGGTGGAAATGACATTTGTGTTTGAGGATTGACAAACCTGTGTGGCTGCAAGGTGGGAGTGAGGTGGAGGGATGGCATGGAATGAGGTTGAAAAGGAGACAAGAGGCAGATCCTTACAGGATCTTATAGGCCGTGGTAAGAAGTTTGTATTTTATTTGTAGTACAGTAGGAAGCTGAGCTCATAAACAAGTGTCCCACCCGTTTCAAACCTCTTCATCAATTGTTCTACACCTTTTCACCTTTTGTCATTTTCCCTTTTAATTATAGTCATGTGTCATTGTGCTAGACCATAAGCTCCATAAGGGCAAGAATCCTGCATAATAGGAGGGGCCATACCTGCCTCACAAGGATGTTGCAATGACCCTGGGAGATAATGAATGTGAGGATACCTGACACCTGATGGATGCTCATTAAAGGTCAGCCAAAGTAAAATAAAGTAGAATTCCATTTGGTTTCTTCTCTCTGCAGAACTGGGAAGCACGGCTGCTGCTGGAGAGGTCATGTGCTGTCAAGTGCCCGGACGTTGCCACGCAGCTGGCTGGGACTAAGAAGGTGCAACAGGAGCTGAGCAGATCAGGCATGCTGGAGGTGTTGCTCCCCGGCCAGCCTGAGGCCGTGGCCCGCCTCCGTGCCACCTTTGCTGGCCTCTACTCACTGGACATGGTGCGTGGGCAGCCCGCTTCTCCCACCACAGGCCCCCTGGGTATCAGGGACCCAGAGCCCAATGTGTTGCGGAGGCTGGAACTGGCACTGGGCTGGACTTGGGTCAGTGATGCTCTGAGAAAACCCCTAGAGCCCTGGGAACCCCTAGGGCTGGAATCCACTGTAAGCTCCCACAGCAAAGGTGGAGATGGGGACGGTAACCAGGAGAAGGGGCTGAGGTAGACAGCAAGAATTGAGGAATATCTGTACCCGTTTTCCAGACCTCTTGCTGCTCCTGAACTGTTGCCCAAGAAAGCTTGTTGTCACTGTACTCACTGCTACAGGGGGCTTGCTGGGGTCATATCCAGATAGTAGCATCCAGCCTAACGGGGCTTATGGCTCTTACTCCTGCTCTTCCTCTGATGCTGCTCTACACAACCAGCAGGACCTTGGCTCCTGCCTCTTTGGCCCAAGACTGCTAGTGACTGCTTTCTTGCCTCCTGCCAGGGTGAAGAAGGGGACCAGGCTATCACTGAGGCCATTGCTGCCCCTAACTGCTTCGTGCTAAAGCCCCAGAGAGAGGGTGGAGGTAGGTGGTTCCCCCTTTGCAGGGCTGCTCAGTGAAAGGGGGCCAGCAGGCTGTCACCAGTGCTGATCTGCACTTGCTATGGGCACGGTCCCATGCTCTGGGGGATACAAGAGGAACTGACACATGTCCCCACCTTGGACAGTGTCCCAGGAGACCCTGTGGTCAAGTGCAGTGGAGCACAAGGGAATGTGTGAGGCGAACGTGATAACCAGTACACTACAGAAATGCCCGTGCACAAGGGAATGTGATTAACCAGCACTGGAGGGTTTGGGCAAGTGTAGTCTGAGGTGCCTGTGGGTGAATTGTGGGGAAGCAGGATGGGGGCATATCAGGAGGTTGGATATCTTCCTGCTTAGTTTGAACTCCTTGAGGGCAGGGATCATGTCTGCCTCATGTCTGTCTCCTGACCCAGAGGAGACGGTTTTTGATCTTGGCCTTAAGGGTTAGGTAGGAGTTTCCCAGGTGGAAAAGGGAGAAGAGTATTCCATACAGAAGAAGCAACCTCAGGCATAGGCACTGGTCCGTGAAAGTGTGGTATGTTTGGAGATTAATGAGTAACTGGTCAGGTTGGAGTGCAGTGTGGGAGGTGAGAGAAGGCAGGGATTTGGGTTGGAAAAGATGGTTTGGGACCTGATTATAAAGGACGTTGAATATATGTAGGAAATTGGATTTTATCCTAAGGGTAGTGGGAAGCCATTAGAAAGTTTTAAGGAGGGAAGGGACACATGATTGATCTAGGATCCGTGTTTCAGCCATGGTAGAGCGTGTCCTGGAATGTGGGGAGACACTGGTGGCAGAGAGACCATAGAGGAGACTGGTATAGTTGTCCAGAGAGCAATGTAGAAGGCTGGGCTAGGGCTTATGACAGTGTGGCGTACAAACTGAAGAGACATGTCCAAGTTCATGACAGGTAATGGAGAGGGAGGAGTTAAATGACTCAAGAATGCCTTTCACTTGATTGAGGGTAGGAAGGTCCAGGAGAAGCAGAGTCAGGCAGAAGTAATGAGTTCTGTTTGGACATGTTGAGTTTATTTTGGGAGCCCATGGGATATCTGTGATGTCTAGAGCAGGGAGCTTTAGTTAGAGATTTGGGAGTAAACAAGTTATAGGATATAGATGAAGCCTTGGAAGAGATCTCCCTGAAAAAAAAGTATATACATGGAGGAGAGAACAAGGGTGAAGGACTGATTCCTTGGAAACCCCAATATTTAAGAGGGGCAGGAGCCAGTCAGGAAGGCTGAGAAGGAACAGCCATAAAGAGGTAAGAAGAGAACCAGGGCAGGATGGTGTGGTGGAAGGTGTGTTTGCTTGTATAAGAGCTCTCCTGTTAAGGTGACATTTCCTCCTTGGAAGCCAGGACTGCCCTGGGTTCACTGAGCTGGTGTCAGGAACGGAGGTTCCTGACTTGCCCACATGGCCCTAGAAGTGGGAGCACAGGGTGGAGAAGGTAGGGAGA
Source organism: Balaenoptera ricei (assembly GCF_028023285.1). NCBI lineage: Eukaryota > Metazoa > Chordata > Mammalia > Artiodactyla > Balaenopteridae > Balaenoptera > Balaenoptera ricei. The sequence goes on from NC_082653.1 coordinate 24,513,679, forward strand.
TGGTCCAGGGTGACTGCTTGGTGGAATTGCAGGTAACAACCTATACGGGGAGGAGATGGTACAGGCCCTGGAGCGGCTGAAGGACAGTGAGGAGAGAGCCTCCTATATCCTCATGGAGAAGATAGAACCTGAACCTTTTGAGAATTGTCTACTGCGACCTGGTAGCCCTGCCCGAGTGGCCCAATGCATTTCAGAGCTGGGCATCTTCGGGGTCTATGTCAGGTGAGCCAAGCAGTGTGTTTCCTTATCTAGTAAATGAGGCCAAGGATCCAAGATCTGCCCACCTCACAAGGCTATCAAATGAAGCCCAGATGAGAAGTGCTTTGAAACTATAAAGGAAATTCCAAGTAGTATCAAGATGGGTGAGAAAATAACCCTGGACTAGGAAACCCCAGGGAAGAAAAGAATTTGGGTCCAGTCCCAGGCCACTGGGGATTCTGGGAAAAGGTGGGATGGGCCAGCTAGAGGATACTCAGTGTCTTTGAAAAGCTGACTGGCCCCTGGGTTTGGATTTGAGCACTAAAGAATCAGGAAGAGGAAGACTGGGGAATTTGTAAGGAACAGTTCCTGGTCCCTCATACCACTTCCTGCAAAATACTCACGCCACGGTCAGCACAAGGAAGGAATTCCAGATCCTACCATGCTCCCCACCAGAGCCTGCCTTCTCTATAATCTTCCCCTCCAACCACTCCCCTTACAGCATCTCTGCCGGCAAGTTCCTCCCCAGCCCCCCACCCCACCCCCACCACAGCCATCTTGAGAGAGAGGTAGGGAAGGAAATTTACAGCTACAGAACATGAAATGTGAGCCTGGCATCATGCTAAGTGCTGTTCCTGCTTTATTCAATCCTTGTGACCATCTTGCAAAGTGAGAGGTATTATCCCTATTTTAAACTGAGGAAATTGATATTTAGAAAGGCTGAGTAACTTGCTCAAAGACACAGAGCTAATAATATCCAAGCTAGGATGCAAACCCAAATCTGATTCAAAAATCCTAGCACTTTCTCAGGTGTAGTCAGTCACCCATGTACAGCTCAGCTGGGACCAGTGAAGGTCTTGGGTTTGAGGGCTGAGTCCAGGTGATGGAGTTGTGTGTCTCCTGCTCCCATTTCTATAGGCAGGGAAAGATACTTGTGATGAACAAGCACGTGGGACATCTGCTTCGAACCAAAGCCATCGAGCATGCTGATGGTGGTGTGGCAGCAGGAGTGGCAGTCCTAGACAACCCATACCCTGTGTGAGGACACAGCGAGGCCTGCCCAGACTTTACTTGAAAGACCTTCTATCCTTTGTACTTATCATTCCTCTCCTAGCCCTCCTGAGGGGCTGCCCTCCCCTTACCTTGGGAAGGTTGATCTCTTCTACAGATTTCCAGGGTCTTCATGGAAGGGTCAATGCTGGGTACCTTCCCCACAGCTTTCCCATCTGAGAACCAGAAAAGCTGTTTCCCTTAGGTGCGATCTAGAGGCCCGTAAATCCTCAGGGTGTGGGTACAGCTGAAAAGAAGCTGATCTGAGGTAAGGGACCATAACACTGCCACCCTCCTGTTAGCCCACTGTCAGCCTTTCCAGCAAGTTCCAGTGTCTGACCTGGGATAGGACTGAGGGATAGGAGGAAAAGGGTAGAGGGGCACAGCCTTTTCCCACCTCTGCCTTAAATAAAACTACTTTGCTGATTCTGTGATTCCTTGGTTTGTACATTTAGAGGAGGGAGAAGCTATAATCCGAGTCGGCCCACTTCAGGTAGATTGGAGCAGGGGAAGTAACTTGGCTGTAATCAGAGTCTCCCTAGCTCCTGACCCTATGGATAGGACCCTGAAATTTCAATCCTTAGTCACTCACTAATGCTCCCACAGGATCATAGGGAAGAGAGAAGGTCTCTAGCAGGAGCCCAGGAGGGAAGGCAACCATGATGGGACATCACAGTTGTAATCTTGCTTCATTTGCTTTCCTGATTAGCTCAGAAGCTTGTCAAAAGGCCTGGAAGCCCTGCCTAGCTCTGCCTAAACCAAAAGTTCTAGAAGGTGAATATTGGGGTATTCCTGAGGAAAACCACTCCCCTTCCCATCCCCCACACAAGTCAGAACAGCTAGCAAGTACACAGCCTGTAAGATAACCAAGAAAGCAAGTCACCACCTTCTTGAGGTCACAGACTTTATTCCTACAACCACAGGGCTTGAGTACAACAGGCAAGAAAAGAGAGCTTCGTCTGAGAATGTCTCTCATGGGCAAGACTCTGTTCAGGGGAGGGTGGGAAAAGAGGACAAGAAAATCAAGCTCCTCTGGTCCTAGGAACATAACACATTTACTCCTGCTAAGACACAAATGATCTGAAAACCCTCTGGAAACTGAGCCTGCCTGCACAGCCTCTGGAACAAATGGCAGACAAGCCATCTAGCACAAAAGGGAATTCAGACCCATAGCAGAAGCAGCAAAGTGTTTAAAAAAATAATAATCAATTGTTCCAGGACTCACAAACAGGCATTTCTAAGGGCAAGTGCATGCCCAAAATAAGTACTGGTGCTTCCTGAGAGAGCTGACATAGCATTACAGAGTTGCTTCCCTGCTTCAGTCTATGCCCTCACTTGCCCACTGAACACTTAACTTGGGTTTGGGATATGACCTTCAGGTCCCTGTCCTGGGCGCTAATGGCTCTTTGCAGTCTAGGGGCACAGTAGCCTGAGGCTGACCTGGGCCCTGTCCCATCTGCCTGGCAGTCGCAGGAAGTTGCCTGCACCCAGAGGCAAAGCTCGTCCTCCAGACGGCTCGTCGGGGAGGTGGTGTGGGTCAGCACAGGCCCTGAGTACTCCTGGATGGGGCCAGGGAGGGTGGGCAAAACTTCGGAAAGTCAAGCAGGGGGAATCCTGGTAATGGGCAGGGTCCTGTTCACTGGATGGTCAGGCAACGGTGGCTGAAGAGCTGGGTGATGACGGATGGATCAGCCACAGTGGACATGTCCCCCAGGTCGTGGTCATTCTGAGCGATCTTCCGAAGCACCCGCCTCATGATTTTCCCTGGGGGACCACAGGCTTCTGGTTACCTGGTGACAGCACTGACCCATTCCAGCCCTGCCAAAAGCTTCCATACACACACACTCCACCACCACTGGGCCTTGGCCAATCCAGTCCCAATCCCTCAAGGCCTCTGAACATACCTGAGCGGGTTTTAGGCAAGCTGGGTGCATTCTGGATGTAATCCGGTGTGGCAATGGGGCCAATCTTTTCTCTAACTGTAACCAACAAATCATTATGCATTTTTTCAGTACCCTTAGCCAGGCTGCCCAAAACCAAGGCAGAGATGGCTTTGTTTCCACCCTATTTCCTCTTCAAGGTTTTGCCCACAATCATTCTCAGGCTCATTTCTGTCTTTCTCTCTTTTAACACGTTGTCTCTTTATGCTCTCATTTTATATTAATTCACCTTCATGGAACTCAAGCTCTAGAATCAGCCTGCTAGAGTTGAAATTCCACTTTACTAGCAGTATGGCCTTGGACAAGAGATTTTAACTTTTCTGAGCCTCAATTTCTTCATCTTTAAAGTGAGAGCAACAATAGGATCTATTTCATGGAGGTGATTATAGAGATTAAATAGATTAATGCATTTAAAGCATTTAGCTCAGTGGTGGCACAGAGAAAGAATTCTATAAATGTCAATCATTATTAACCTAGTAGAGACTGGGTGGGAAGAGGGTAGTTAGCCCCTAAGGCCCCCTGGGGTCTGTTTGTGGTTTGAGAAGCAGCTCACTATAGCCCTTCCCCAGCAACCTGGGCCATCAGGACAGACCTGGCAATCCCTGCCCAGGGAAGCTCCTTACTCTGCTTCTTGAGCTCCTCAGTGAGGGTGGAGCTGAAGGTATGGCCATCGCACAGGGTGACAAAACAGTAGAGGCATTCGCCCTTCACAGGATGAGGGTGGCCAACCACGGCTGCCTCTGCGACAGCCTCATGTTCCACAAGTGCTGACTCTACCTCTGCCGTGCTCAGCAGGTGTCCTTGTCAAGGGAAAGGAAGTGCCATGAGAGAGATCCCAGTCCCTGTTCCATCTGTCCCAATAAGGCAGTCCTGGTCTGGTCAAATGGGGAAGGCCTTTCATTCACTCCTCATAGGACATACTTCAGTTGTCCCACCATCCTGGTTCCACTCCTCCGGGTACATTTCAATGTTTATCACTCTTCTTCCAAAACCTGGGTCCAGAACTGAATGCTGTACTCCAGGCATGGTCTGGCCAAAGGATATCCTGGCTCTCTCAGAAGGATTTGTCTGGGAGTTGCTGGGAAAGAAGGGTAAATAAGAAGGGAAAATGGTCCCTGGCCCTTACCAGATACATTCAGCATGTCATCAATCCTGCCAGTGATCCAGTAATAGCCATCCTGATCCCGCCGGCAGCCTGGGAAGAGAAGAAATGTGCAACATAATAAGTACCCCACAGTAGGATACAAGATCCATGTTACCAAACTGTTACACCCACAGCAGTAGCTCCTAACAAGTCTTCCTGCTTCTGCTCTTGCCTGCTGTGGTAGCAGGCTCCAAGATGGCCACACTGATCTCTACCTCCTGGTATTCATACCCCTGCGTAGTCCTCTTTCTCAGTGTACTAGGGTTTGTCTTGTGATCAGTCGAATTTGGCAGAAATGATAGGATGTCATTTCTGAGATTAGATTATAGAAGACTGTGGCTTCTGTGTTGGTTGCATTCTCTCAGATTACTTGCTCTGGGGGAAGCCAGCTGTCATGAGTAGCCCTATGGAAAGGTCCATGTGGCAAAGAACTGAAGGTTCCTGCCAAAACCCACTTGAGTGAGCTTGGACGTGTGTCTTCCAGGCTCAGTCAAACCTTCAGATGACTACAGCCCCAACCACAGGTTGACTGCAACCCACGAGAAACTCTGAATGACAACCACCAGCTAAGCCACTCACAGATTCCTGGTCCTCAGAAACTGTATGAGATAATATAATATTTGTTGTTTTAAGCTGCCACGTTTGGGGGTAATTTGTTCCGTGGCAATAGATAACTAACGTACTGACCTGAAGTCTATTCTCCATAAAACAAGCAAAGTTATTTTCTAAATAATAAATAAATTCTTATCACTTCTCTGCTTAAAACCCCTGATGGTCTCCCACTGTACACTGGATAAAATCCAAACTCCTCACCATGGCTCACGAGGCCCTATCTTATCTCCTTCTCCAACTTGATATAAAATTCTTCCCCTTGCTCACTACATTCCAGCTACACAGCTTCAGTCTGTTCCTCAGACATTCTAAGCTTGTGTCTCGCTGGTACAGAACATTCATTCTTACTCCAGATTTTCCCATGCCTGCCTCCTCCTCACCCTTCAGGTCTCTGGTCAAATGTCACTTCAGAGAAACCTCTCACCATCCCATCTATGGTGGCCATCCCTGCAGTATTTATTTGCTGAATTTATTGCCTGTCTCCCCTTACTAGAATGTAAGCCCCATGAGAGCTGTACTGTGCTTAGATAAGTACATGGACATAGTAGGTGGTCAATAAATATTTATGGAAGAATGGATTGGTGGGTGGACACATGGGAAAACATAGGCTCCAGACATGAGGATACACATGACATAGTAATACATACTGCCATATGCCCCATCTCTTTCAGCCTAGCAGCAAGGGAAATAAGAACTTTTTCCCTCATACATCAAATCTCAGATGGCACCATGCTGAGTGCCCTCCTGCAACACTCATTCTTGTTCTTATAATCTTCTCTGTAGTTCTGACTGAATATTAGACACTGATACATAAGACACATCCCTAACCAACTCTTCTTGGAAATGAAAGGGGACAGTACGTATCTCGGTGGGAGGTTTGGGAAGGGGATAGCCAAGGCTCACCATCTCCTGTCACATAGTACCCGGGAAACTTCTTAAAGTAGGTGGTCTCAAAGCGTTCATGGTTCCCATAGACTGTGCGCATGATCCCTGGCCAGGGCTGCTTGAACACCTGGAGAGTGAGGAAGACACAGTGGTAACATCTGCTACACTGTCTTACAGGAAGACAGTTACAGCTTTGTCAAACCTTAGGAGAAATAGCCTGAATGCCATTCCTGAGAAGTAGGACAAAGTACAGGCTTTGGAGATAGACAATCCAGGCTTGGAATCCCCGCTCTGCCACTTACTAGCTGTGTGACCCCAGGTAAGTAACATTATCTCTCTGAACTTCAGAATCCTTATCTGTAAATTAGAGAAAATAATCTCTACCTCCCAAAGTTATTGTGAGGATTAAATTAATAGTATGTGGAAGCTGCCTGGCACAATGTTCTGTTAGTAATAAGCATTTAGTAAATTTGAGTCTCCTTTTAGGTAATCCCTCAGGGATGCCAGTTCAGTTTGATGCAAATGAAAGCAGTTATATAAAAATGTGGGACCCACACATAAGTAAGTAATCATTGCCCCAATCAATAATGTCCTGTGGCAGCAGATTGACGGGATGGACAGAATTCTAGGCTAAGAGTCAGACGACCTGGATTCAAGTCTTGCCCTTGTTACTAACTTGCTCTTAGTAAAAATGAAGTGGGGTGGAGGGTGGGGGCTAATGATCTCCCTACAACTGTTAATAAAACGATTACAACAACAGCTAACATTTATCAGGCACTAACTGTTAGGTTCTGTGCTAAATGAAGCCTTCACATGGATTATCTAATCAATCCAGCAACCACAGGAGACACAGGTACTATTATAACCCTGTTTTACAAGTGAGAACATTTAGGTTCAGAGGGGTTGGGTAACTTAACTAAGGTCAGAGAAGAGGCAGAGCCAGGATTTGAACCCAGGCAGGCTGACTCTGGAGCCTATATTATTTTCCATGATGTCTTCCAGACCCGAAAAGGCACCATCAGGTATCTTTGAGCAGAGCCCTTAAGAACTTTGTGGGCCAAAAGGCAGAGAGGCAGGCAAAGTATCCAGAAGGATTCCCCGCTAGGGTCTCTCTGCAGATGATAAACCCTCAACCATGGAGCTTTAGCCAAAAGCAGCTACCGGGAAAGATTAGGTTCTAAGCTCTAAAGGAGAGTACAGTACCCCTTTGTGGACCCTCCCCCGTGCCCCGTCCTCACTGACCCGCAAGGGCCAGGATCTCACCAGATAACCTTCAGCTTCACCTTCCAACTCTTCCCCAGATTCATTCAGGACTGCAGGAGCTACACCAAAGAATGGGAAGGTCTAGAAGCAAACAGGAGACAGGACCCACAGAGAGAAGTGAGGCAACTCTGACTCAGCTCTCTACCTCTCCTAAGGAGCCCCAGAGCCCCAAATTCCTCACACATATCAGTCCAGTCCCCCACCCTCTACCTAGGCCAAATGCCCCAAGACTCTACTCCTGCCCAGCCCAGGACCAGCCAAGGGAGCCTCACTCACAGCAGAACCAGGCTTCATGGGTGTGGCACCAGGGAGGGGGGTCAGCATATGGCCACCCTGTAGAAGTCAGAGATCAGGGGTTTGAGTCAGTCTTCCCACACTGTCCCTGAGCCCCAGCCTTCTGTACCCCTTACTCACTGTCTCTGTCTGCCAGAAGGTGTCCACAATGGGGCAGCGCTGGGCACCTACCACCCGGTGGTACCACAGCCAGGCCTCAGGGTTGATGGGTTCGCCCACTGTGCCTAGCACCTGTAAGGAGGCCCGGCTATGCCTTGGGCAGGGGAATGGGGAGAGAGGAAGGCTCTGAGCACCACTGGGAGCCAGGAAGACATGCACAGGCTCTTCTCCTGCCCCCTCCCCTATTCCAAGCCAGGGTGTTAGAACAATGGAATGGAAAAGACTGTGCCCAAAAGGCCAGCACCAGCTCGGAGGGCCACCTGTGGGGCAGCAGTTGGGAAGGGGTCTCACCTTGTGACAGGCTCATCTCCAGACTTCATGAGCAGGCGGATAGCTGTAGGCGCTGTGTAGAACTTGGTCACCTTGTACTTGTCCACAGTACTCCATAGGCGGCTCACGTCCGGGTATGTGGGAATCCCCTCAAACTGACCCCAGTAATGGCTGGTCATTTTTGGTCCTTCTCAATAGTCCCTCCATTCCCCTACCATCCCCTCAGGCTCAGCATTTTTCCCTTTCTCACAAATCCATGGCTTCACTCCCTTACCAGACAAGCCAAGAGACCTTCCCAGTCAGGATATACAACCCCCTAAGAACTCCTCTTTCTCCAGGAAACAGGTCATTGTATAAGTCCCTCTGCCTCTAGACCAAGTGGCTTTGGGAGATTGTCACCCAGGATCATCTTGTCCATACCCTAAATAAACCAAGTAGCCCTGAGTCCCAGCACCCTTCTTACCAAAACACTGGTGGCGCCGTTGGCCAGTGGCCCATAGGTGACATAGGAATGGCCAGTGATCCAGCCAATGTCTGCTGTGCACCAGAACACATCCTCCGCATGGAAGTCAAACACGTACTTGAAGGTTGTGGCCACATAGAGCATGTAGCCCCCAACTGTGTGTACCACACCCTGGGGAGAAAACAGGGCCTCAGGTTGGGGCCTTGGGCTCACCCCCACTGACTACCAAATAGGCTGGACAGAACTAGAGGAAAAGCCTCCTCAGGGATTCTGGTCCTGACAGCATCCCTCTCATAGCATCCATCTCTCTTCCACCCTCTCTCTCATAGCATCCATCTCTCTTCCACCCTCTTTGCATGTTCCCATCTCACACCCCACATGTATTTATAGTCAGTCCATCATTCACACCCACACCCTAAGATGGTATTTCTGAACCACCCACATTACTCTCACATACATGAACAGTTCTAGTACACTCACACCTAATAGTGTCTCTATTGTGTGTTTGTGCACACACACTCAATTATATGTTGACACAGTGAGAGTGGAAAAAAAAAAAGATAATCTTCTTTGCTTACTCCATCAATACACCATCCCTAGGAAAGAGAGGCCCAAATTGTGTCTCTAAAGGTCCACTGAGGAATATCCAAAGCATGTGGAGAGAATAATTTATTGATGGGTGAGTGGAAGGTACAGTGACATATCTTTCAAGTCAATGGACGAGTCAGAGTTTTAAGTGTTTCCAGCTCCCACACTGTGCCCTGGGAGGTACTAGATGTTAATAGTGTGGCAAGTGGAAGGGACTGAACTCTAAGAGCTGTAGTCTAGAAGGCCGAGAGTGATCCCTGTGCCCCCTCTGGGCCTCGACTTTACAGGCAGCTCTTCTTCAACCAAACCATGTGGGTATGGGCAGGGAACACAGATGTCAGCCACATGGATTGATCCTTTCCTCTTTTTCTGGGCACCATGAAAGCTCCCACCTGAATGTCTCACCCTGGGCCTCACCATCAGTGATTGAGGATTTATGTCAATTTGATTTAGAAAAGGTAACATGCCATTTATTTTTTTTTTTAAGATTTATTATTTATTTATTTATTTTATTTACTTTCTGGCTGCGTCGGGTCTTAGTTGCGACATGTGGGATCTTCACTGAGGCATGTAGGATCTTTCATTGTGGCACGCGGGCTTCTGTCTAGCTGTGGTGCATGGGTTCCAGAGCACGTGGGCTCTGTAGGTTGCGGCACGAGGGCTCTGGTTGCAGCACGAGGGCTCTAGTTGAGGCACACGAGCTCAGTAGTTATGGCACGCAGTCTTAGTTGCCCAGTGGCACGTGGGATCTTAGTTCGAACCCGCGTACCCTGCATTGTAAGGCGGATTCTTTACCACTGGACCACCAGGGAAGTCCCTAACATGACATTTCTGAAACTCAGGGTTGTACAGTAGAATTCATGTCATTACACGCTTCCTCAGAAACTCACTTCTCACCTCTACACAGTGTATGTGTACACACACACACACACACACACACACACTTGCCTTGGGTTTGCCTGTGGAGCCACTGGTATATAGGATGAAGAGTGGGTCTTCAGCATCACACCACTCAGGCTCACACTCATCCCCTGCCTCTTGCATGAGTTCATGCCACCACATGTCAACCCCCTCATTCCAGGAGATCTGCAGGGGGAAGAAGACAGGAATGGGCAGGGAGGAACTGTGAACAGCTCAAGCTGGGGGCAAAAGACACCCCTACCTAGCACCTGGAGGGGCCAGGGTGGGACTGGCAGATGGGGGTCCTGGGAGGGAGGAAGGGCCCTGCAAGGGTGGAATTGGGCAGAGAGAATAGAAGCGGAACAGGAGGCTTCTTTGGTACTTCCAGCACCCTGCTCCAGAGCTACTCTCACCCGGCCTCAGGCTAAGGAGGGCCCCTCAGTTGGTCCTTTCTCATTCTTCAATTCCTAGTTTAAATGTCACCTTCTTGGAAAGGCTTTCCCTGAACAGTATCTGATAGGTTCCCATCCCCACCCTCACCCCTGCTATTATTCTTTTTTTTTTTTTTTTTTTTTGGCCACGCAGTGCAGCTTGTGGGATCTTAGTTCCCTGACCAGGAATCGAACCCCGGCCCTTAGCAGTGAAAGCGTGGAGTCTTAACCACTGGACCACCAGGGAATTCCCACCCCTGCTATTATTCTTGATCACAGCACCTTATTTCTTTCCCACACAGCACATATTTCCAGTTATTTTATTTAGCTGTTATTTTATTTTGCTTGATTACTGTCTCCCCAAGTAGATAGTGACCTCTATGAGTGCAGTGGCATGTCTGTCTTTCCCGCCCCTCCCACCAAATCCCCAACACCTAGTAAAATGCCTAGAACTCAAAAGGCACTCAGTAAATTTTGTTGGATGAGTGATTATGCACACACAAGCCTACATACACAGGTATGTACTTATGGGACTAGTGGCTCATCAGCAGGAATGTGGACACCACACAATTCAGAAATGCAGAATTAGTCAGAGCCACAGGTAAGGCGGGTACCTGGCCCCATTAGTTAGTAGCAAAAGAAGTCAACAGATCTTAGTCCAAGCATCTTTTTCTGCATGTCTAGACATCATCCACATCTGGAGGTTCCTACCCCAACTCTGCCCCTGCCTTTACACCACTGGTACCAATGGGTTTCTCATAAAGACACTTGCTTGAGGTTCCATTCAGCAGGAAACCTTGTTTTAAGTTGGTGGAAAAGGACCAAGGTGGATTTCTCCCAGTAGAGGGATGTCCCCCTATACTGACGTGTGTTTGATAACTACTTCTGGATCTGTCATCCTGACACTTTTCTAAACTCTCCTTGAAACTGCTTTACTTTCCCAGTTATATCACCTGTTTGAAAAACCGGTCTTCTGAGTCTACTCTTTCCTGAGCGAAGTGTATGCCCTGAATTTGTCCAAAAGTTGCACTGGATTTAGATTCCCAGTTCTGCTACTTCCTAGCTGTATATGACCTTGGGTAAGCCACTCTACCTCAAGTCACTCATTTTTAAAATGAGGATAGTCATTCTTGCCCTAATAGTCACAGGATTTGGGGAACATCAGAAGAGAACCGTATTACCTAGTAAACATGAAGCCTTGGATTCTCCTGGGGGGTAGGGAAGACTGATGAATGTCATGAAGGTGAGAAGTTAGTTCAGTTCTGCTGAACTCCTCTGGGAGGTGAAATAAGAATGTGATCATGGGAACTACTGGGGGTTTGCTTCAGCTGTCACGAAACTCTTTCATATTCATTAGCTTCTTGTTCTATGGCCCTGGCTGGCAGGTAAACATGATAGTGTACTCCCATTATATGGCTCTATGGTAATTTACTGTGTCCATATTTAAAAACTCCAAAGTTTTAGACAACACATACCTTGATAAATTATAAAATTACAACTCCCCTCTCTCTGTACTATCTGCCCCTTACTCTGGAGAATTTGAAGCTTCTGGCACATAAGCATCATAAGAATCACAAGTCCAGGCCAAGAGAGGCACCATTAGGAAGAAAAAGAAAGAAGAGAGAGAAGCTGCCCACAGCTAGAAAACACAAAAATAAACCCTGTTTTTTTACTGGAATAGCCATATGGGTCTACACATACATTGTCACATGGATAATTTTTTTCCCACCAGATGATCTGCTTGAGATGAGGACATTAATGTATTTAAGCAGAAGTGCGTCAAGAGTGCTTGGGCAAACGGCACTGGTCTACAGTGCTGGTGTGAATTGTCATAGAAAAGGCACTAGGTACAAGTAAGGGCAAAGCATAGTTACACTGTGGCAGTGAGGGGACTCTTGTAATCTTGTAAAACTGTTTCTTTTGTGGGTGTGGGTAAGAAGGGGTGGGGTGGGTACTCCAGGTGTGGAGCTGATGACCAGCACCAGGAAGCAGGGTGAGCTCAATTAGTGGCACAAATGTTGGTTGTGAATTAGGTGTATACTTATGAGGGCCCAGTGCTTTGAACCAGGAAAAGGTTTGAATTTTCTGAAATAAGAATCGAGGAGTTGGCCTTTGTTATTGGACCAGAATAGCCTTAGGGAGGGCAGCCGCCAGGTGTGAGAGAAAAATATGAGGAAGCTCATAGGTAACATGGTTGAGGAAGGTACCTGCCAACTGTACCAGGCCCTCCCTTGAAGATTGCTTAAGGATGAAGGGGTTTGGAGCTCTGCCAAGATTTCTGCAGCTTTGACTGCAGTCCTCAGACCTGGACTTTGTAAGCCAATTTTTATGGTCTTTGGTTTTTTGGTAACTGGCTATTTTCACCTTCAAGAAACAAAAATCCAGGAGCCGGTGACCTGAGGGTCTCTGGTATTAAGAATTATAAGAGTCTATTTCTTTTCTAGATTCCCTTTTAGAAATGCCAGCCTGTCTGCTATATTAGAAATGATAAAAGCTAACATTTATGGAGTAGTTACTATGTGCCAAACACCTTACATACATTGACAAAACCCTATCAGGTAGCTACAGTTTTATCCTTATTTTAGAGACGGGGACACTGAAGCAAGGGAACCTAAGTAACTTGCCCAAGTTCCCACAATAGCAGGTGACAGAGCCAAGATTTGAACCCAAGGAGTCTGGCTCCAGAGCCTATACTCTAACCACTAAGTTTGTTTCCTTTTTCAAGAGAAAAGTCTTAGGTCCCTGCCTGAGTTTTAAGATGAAAGCATTGTCTCCTGGGAATCAGATCTGTCTCCACCATGCTAATGAGAATAGAGAAAAGGGGGATTATATTTACCATTAGCCTAAGAGGTAGATCATAGCAGATTTAGAGTAAGACACCCTAGGAGGATGGTAAAACTCAGAGGAACAGTGGCTTTTATGTTTTGTTTTAGTAAGGGAAGCGGGTTCCTTTAAAGCATATACTCTCATCTCTCCATTACTGATAAGGGAATTGAAGCCCAGAGAGAAGAGGTGACTCATTCAAGGTCATACAGCTAAAAATTGGTCTCTGGACTCCAAGCCCAGTCTCTCCCCTGTACTAATTGGCTTTGAGTTCCCACTTAGAGATCTCCCTTCTTAGAACCACCTACAATGTAACTTTTGTTCAATTTAGCATTTAATTATATCAGAGTTTATAAATCCCAAAGTAGTTTATAAATATATTTAGGAACCTTCTTCTCTGCTGCCCTATGTAAAACTTAGGTTTTCATTTGTAATACACATCTAACTGCCCAACTTGATGGTGAATTCCCAAGGTCAAGGTCTGTACCTCCTCTACCTGTTCCTCCTCCTGTCTCTCCTGGTTCTGCCTCAGCTAAGTGCACAGTAAAAACTTTCTGACAAGTTTACTTGGTCCTCTCTCCCACAGTGGTCCTAAGCAGCAGGAGTGAAATGGAATGTCTGTTGCTACCTCTCTGAGATCCATGCTCTGTGCCAATTCAGAGAGGTAGCAACAAGCATTTGGTTTCATGACCCTTCAGAGTGACTTAGATGGCAAAGGACCTAGGAGTAGAGAGAAGGGGGTTAGGTCTGGCAGCCACCTCAGTGGGGCAAACAGGCAAAGAGCAGATGGACACACAAACAAGCATGTAGGGAAGCAGTGCCCAAGGCAGTGCAGAGGTGGATACCTGGGGCCAGATGCGCTTGGGTTTCTCTTTCAGCTTACCCTGTTAAGAGCCCATGGAAAGGGTGGTGAGCAGGGTCTGAGGATAGGGGAGTGGGAGGGAAGGGTCACTGTGCCCCAAACCTCTGGCTGCCTCTTTTCCCTCAGGCCCCTCTCTCACTGGTCCTCCCAGCCTCCATTTTCCTGATCCTCTTCACAGCCCCTATGCACTCAGAACCCCTAATGCAGACAGGGGTCTCCAATCTTCCTAGACTAGACAGAAGTCTCTCTAGCCCTAAGACCGCTCGGAGCCCCCCAAGTCACAGAGTCTCAGGAACCCTCTGTCCTTCTGGACCCTGGAGCTTTCATCCTTCATGCCCCTTAGACCTGGAGGCCACCATTGGGCTTTTCCATCAGAAGCGTGTATCCAAAGCTAATGAGGGCCATATCTTGAGGGGCAGATCCTGGTCCTTCCATGGTGGGACCACACAGGTAGCCCACCCCAAACCACAGCCCAGTAATCAAGATGACTACAGATAGTCACCCAAGTCAGCCCATTTCTAACCCAAGCCCAAGCCCTGAACGTCCCTTGTGCCCATTAGAATACCCCAATGAGCACAGGAGTCTTCCTCACAATCTCTCATGCTAAGTTCCCAAGGTACAAGGGGCTCCCTACCTACATCCAAGGTCAAAGTCCCCCAGCTCCCAGCCAGCCCTGCCAGAGGAGCCATTCCTAGGATTGCTCCCAGATCCTCAGCATTATGATGAGGAAACAAAGAAGGACATCGGGAACTTCCTGGGCAGGAAGAGGGAGCCACTTTGAGCCCAGAGGAGGGCATAGAAGTACCAGACTCACCTGCACATCCGGGCATGGCCTCTTAATCGGGGGGGACTGGCTGGGAGAGTCACCTGTGCCCAGTTCTGCCCGCCCCAGGTGCTTGACCACAATGCAGCATCTCACTGGGAAACCCCTGGAGGAAAGAAAAGCCTGAAGTGGTGGGCTGGTTGGCTCAAAAGAGAATTTGGCAAGACCCACCCATGTCCATCTAGGGTAGGAGGGACAAAGGGGACCTGGCACTGGGACTGGGGAAATGCCTAGTCAACTCAGAGCAGTAGCCAGCAGACCAAACACACTTACTTCTCCCGACACTTCTCCAGGGCCTCGTCAGCCAGCTCCTTCAGGTTCACAAGCTTTTCCCCCCTGTAGAAGGCATCTTTGGGGAGCAACAGACATTCCAAGCCTTAGGAAGGCACCACACTCCTAGCCCTTTCTCCCTAGTGAGAACAATGTCCACAGTCCTCCTGGGTAGGCCTCTTGTCTCTGGCTCTTCCAGCTGATTTGAGCTGACAGAGGGTAGGCTGAGGTGGAACCAGGAGACGAAGGGTAGGCTGCCCCTACCCTTTACGCCGAGCAGTCCCAAATACCAACTAGCTGACTGAAGACCAAGACTTTGGGTGTGGGGGTTTTGGAGAAGGGGTGAGAGAAGTAGTCACCTGTAGTGATGAGAAGGCTGCAGCTGGAATCCAGGATCCGTTCACAAAGAGACTCTGAAGAGAAGCCCGCAAACTAGGGAAGGGAAGAAAGACTGAAGGAGAGGGCGACCCAGGGATCGAGTGAACAAGGAAAGGAGTCACTTATAAAACCTTCAGGGTCTCTAAGCCAAGGTCATAGAAGAAACTGGATAACTGATAAGGAACCTATGACATTCTAAACTCCTTAGTCTGGTTCTTAAGACCCTCCATCATCCAGGCCCAACCTACTTCTCCTGAGCCCTATCCCCCACCAGGCCCCTTTTTCCAGCCCAAATTCCTACCACAATGGAGTGCAGAGCCCCAAGGCGGGCACACGCCAGCATGGCCACCACGAGCTCCGGTATCATGGGCATGTAGATGGCCACTCGGTCGCCCTTGCAAATGCCTGCAGGTAAAGGACACAGACTATGGACCATGGTGGACCCCACCTGCTGCTACGTGCTCCCTCTCATCCAGTTACCCGCTGCCACACGCCCGCCCCCGCAGCTGACCTTTTCAGTTCCTCTGTTACCAGATTCCTTCTATTCCTTGTCTACTTCCACCAAGTCCTCAGATACCCCAAGGCTGGGCTTTCCAGTCCTTTCCCCATATCCCCACACTCACCCTGTTTTCGGAGAACATTGCTGAAATGACACACTTGGACCAGAAGCTCACGGTATGTGATCTGGGTGGTCTCCTCTGGCTCATTGCCCTCCCTGAGATACATCAGAAAGAGCCAGTCATTAGGGAGTATGACCTCTTCCCCAAACAAAAAAATAGGAACAGTCATAAAATCCATTCAGTAACACCAAGGCCTGGGAATGTCCCGTGAGGGTGAGCCATCTGCCACCACACCTTGAGCTGACTGGTCAGATACATTGGCTTTACAAGGTATACTTTATTCACAGGCTGTGTGTCACAGGAAAATGCACTGCCATCTCTGAACCTCATTTAATTTGATAAAATGGGATGATGGTTTTCTCTCTTCCATCCTAGGCATGTATTAAGGAGAACTTATATCATGGATGTGATTCTTCCTGAAAGTGATGTCAGCACTGCACTGGTGTTACTCAAGTGTGGTCTCCAGATGACTTGTACCCAAGTCACCTAGGGAACTTGTTAAAATTAGATTCCTGAGCCCAAACTTAGAATCACAATCACAACGTCCAAGAATCTGCTTCTTTACTACAAGCTGGTATAAATAATCAGTAGGTTATATATAAAATAGATAACTAATAAGGACCTAATGTACAGCACAGGGAACTCTACTCAGTACTCTGTAATGGCCTACATGGGAAAAGAATCTAAAAAAGAGTGGATATATGTATATGTATAACAGATTCACTTTGCTGTACACCTGAAACTAACACAACATTGTAAATCAACTATACTCCAATAAGAATTTAAAAAAAAAAGAATCAGTAGGTAATTCTGATGCACATTTAAAGTTAAGAATCACTACCCTCTATCAGCTGATTTCTACCTCCTCAGCCTTGCCTCCTACTCCTGTCTAGGCTTCAGCCTGGTTTCTTTCAGTCATTCTTTCATTTATTCATTTGCTTATTCAACTCCTATGTGCTATATATATGTATAGAAATAAGGCACTGATGAACAAGATAAGCAAGATCCCTGACAACATGGAGCTTATATTCCAATGATAGTGCAGGAAATACACAAGTAAAAAATATAACCAAGATAATTTCAGATTATAAGCATTATGAAGGATATAAAGAATGACATAATAATGACTGAGAAATAATTTTCAAAAAGACATCTTAAGGAACTTTCAGACTGTATGCAAAGATTTAACTATAAGAATATTCCCCTCAGTATTATTTTTCAATTTTATGATTTTCAAATAAGTAATACATACAAATGGTACTGCATAAAAAGATATGTAATGAGAAGTGTCCCTCCCACCCCTATCCTCCAATCACCCTGCCTCCTGGCAACCACTGTAACTACTATGTTGTGTAACTTTCCAGAAATAGTCAGTATGCAGACAGGGCCACTCCTAGTAAGATGAAGGGTATAGGGCAACTGAACTAGTGAGGAGTAACCAAGAAATCACTTTGCTAGAAGGCTAGCATCTTTCACAAGGTCCTTGGGATATCGTTGAAGATGGAAATTTTAAAAATGAATTTAAAAAACTGAATTTTAATGCTGTTCAGAAGAGAAATAAGTACTCACAGTCCCCAACCAAGCACGGAATGGGGAGGTGGGAAAGAGCTGCTTCAACGATAGGACAGGCCTATTAGACAAGCATATATACATGCATTTATGTTTATGTATTCTCTTTTTTTTCTATACAAATGATGGCATACAATACACACTACTCTGTATCTTGTTTTTTATTAAATATAATACACATCCAATAAACTGCACAAATCTTAAGTACAGAGCTTGATCATCTCGCTTTATTTTGAAATTTAACAATATATCTTGACATTATCTTCCATTAAGACTTACAGTGCTATTTCATTTTCTTTGTCATCTGCATAATGTTCCACTGTTTGTGTATGCCATAATTTATATTTAACAAATAAATATTTCAATGAATATCTTTTTTAATATGTCATTTACTCACTTGAAAATATACCTGTAGGATGAATTAGTAGAAGTGAAATTGTTGAGTCAAAGGATATGTACATTTTAAATATTCATAAATATTAGAGGATAGCTACTTTAAGTAAGATGGTCAGGGAAAGCCCCTCTCTGGAGAGATGATATTTGAGCTAAGACCCAAGTAATGAGAAGTAGGCAACTATGTAAGGTCTTCGGAAGAGTATCCTGGGCAAAGAGAACATCAAAATTTGGAAAGGCACTGAGGTGGTAAAGAGCTTGGCCTATTCAAAGAACAGAAAGGAAGCCAGTATGGCTGGAGCATAGTGAGCAAGAAGGGGGGTAAGAATCAGAGGTAGGCAGCATCCGGAACACATAGGGCCTTGTAGGCATGGTAAGAAGTCTGAATTTTATTCTAAGTAGGTTCCGCCTGGCTTCCCTTATACACAAAGTCCCACGTCCACACTCTTAATCATGCCATTGCCCCTGCTCAGAATGCCTTCCCACCTCCTTCAGGCTCCAGCACCACATAGCCCCCCATAAAGGTCATTTTGCTCCCTCTTCCTTACTACCCAGAGCACTTATGAAGGAGGTAACTGAAACTCAGAGAGACGTAGTAACTTGGTCCAGGTCACACAATAATAAGTGGCAGAGCCAAGAACAGATCCTCAGGTATTCTGATTTCAAGTCAGGACTCTTTCTCCTCATGCTGTGAAGGACAGCGACTAGCAGGGAAGCCAGGCCTTTGGAGATTTCACAGAAGATTATCAGCTTCTTTCCAGTTCCTGGATAGATGAGTTAGTTACTATCCTCTCCTTGGCTTAGCCCTCCTAGGGCTGAGAGGAGACAAGCACAGAGAGCTATCTAAAGTGGGAAGGAACGGGGAGACAGGAAGCTGGCAAATGGCCCTGAAGGCCAGATGCGAAAAAGCCATTTCCAAAACTGGCTCACTGATGAGTGGCACACCAGAACATCTCTAGTTACAGCTAAATGCCAACATATACAACACACCCATGCATACCAGCTGACCTGTATGCATTCACATACATAAAATCATATATACTAATATAAAAACACTGTAGAAATACAAGCTGCTTATTTGCACACATAGGCACAAAGAGCATAAGTATATGAACCTAGGCAAGTGTATGTATGTACCACACATTTATGTACCCACGTATGTGTACAGCTTGCCCCACCAGAAACTCTCTATCACATTATTCTGTTTCATTTTCTTCATGGAACTTTCTATGATTTGAAATTATCTCATGTATTTTATTCATTTGTATATTATCTGCATCTTTTACTGGAATATAAACTCCATGAAAACAAAGACCTTGTCTGTTTTGTTCATTGCTACACCCCTAGCACTTAGAATAGAGCCTGGTACATAGAAGGTGCCCAGGAATATATAAGCACAAACCTATACAAGAACAGCTTACTTGAGCCCACTTCCAGTTACACACACAGAGTGTACATCCCTCTCCCTGGCTCTGGGCTTAAGTTATACATTATTGATATAGGCACCTTACTCCTTCCAGTGTCTTCTTTCTCTGACATACACACCCAGCTGGGGCCCCTGGCTGGTTGGGAGAGGGGAGGGGACAAAGTACTAGTCTCAGCCCTCTAGGATGTTAAGAGATTTTTGCTTTGTGACCACCTAGAGGCGTGGGATAGGGAGGGTGGGAGGGAGACGCAAGAGGGAGGGGATATGGGGATATATGTATACATACAGCTGATTCACTTTGTTATACAGCAGAAACTAACACAACATTGTAAAGCAATTATACTCCAATAAAGATGTTAAAAAAATAAAATAAAAATAAAAGAACATCCAATTTAGTCTCCTAACTCCAAAGAGGCCATTTGCTGTGCTCAAGGTCACATTGTACAATAGTTTGTGGCAGATCAGGGACCAGGACTCAGGGTCCAGGCCTCTTTCTTCTACACTGGGAGCTGCAAACTCAAAAATCAATAGGGTTCAGAGGCTTCCCTGCTGGCGCAGTGGTTAAGAATCCGCCTGCCAATGCAGGGAACATGCGTTCAAGCCCTGGTCCGGGAAGATCCCACATGCCACGGAGTAACTAAGCCCGTGCGCCACAACTACTGAGCCTGCGCTCTAGAGCCCACGAGCCACAACTACTGAGCCCATGTGCCACAACTACTGAAGCCCGCACACCTAGAGCCCGTGCTCCGCAACAAGAGAAGCCACTGCAGTCAGAAGCCTGAGCACCGCATCGAAGAGCTGCCCCCGCTCGCCGCAGCTAGAGAAAGCCTGCGCGCAGCAATGAAGACCCAATGCAGCCAAAAATAGATAAATTAATTTAATTAATTAAAAAAAAAGAAATTGAAAAGACAACCCACAGAATGGCAAAAATATTTGGAAAAAAAAAAAAAAGAACGAAATCTCGCCATTTGTGATAACATGGATGGACCTAGAGGGTATTATGCTAAATGAAGTAAGTCAAACAGAGAAAGACAAATACCATATGATTTCACTTATATGTGGACTCTAAAAACAAAGCAAACAAACATAATGAAACAGAAACAGATTCATAGATACAGAGAACAAACTAAAGGTTGCTGGGGGGTGCTGGGCAGGGGGGAAGGATGGGTGAAACAGGCAAAGGAGCTTAAGAGGTACAAACTTGCAGTTATAAAATAAAAAAGTCTTGGGGATATAATGTACAGCACAGGGAATATAGTCAATAATACTATAACTTTGTATGGTGACAGATGGTAGCTAGACTTATTGTGGTGATCATTTTTGTAATGTATAAAACTATCGAATCATAAGGGTTTCATCTTCAAGGAATTCATGGAAAAGACTCTGACAAGTACAGGTTTCTGGTAACTGACTGTACTGCTGAACTGAATGAATAAGCATTTTCAGAACTCTAATGAAAAACTGATGAACTCATAAAAGGGCTAACAAAAGATCAAGATGAAAAAAGAAATTAATTACATGGGACTGAGTGAACTGATGAGGATGATTATAATTTTTGTGACTTTCTGTTTGAATTAAAAAAAAAAAAAATCCCACAAGGAAAAAAAAAAACCAAACTATTGAACCACTATGTTATACACCTGAAACCAATATAATATTGTAAGTAAATTATACTTCAATTAAAAAAAGCCTAGGTGAAATATCAATATGTGTCAAGTGTAGAAAATGATATGTTTGGAATGTTTCATAATTTTAAAATTTGAATAAGTAAATAAAACCTTTTAATATATCCATAAAAGAAAATAGCAGCATATGTGCAATGACACTTAGTTTTGGGGGGACAATAGGGAGAGGCAGGGACTGGAAAACTGGAGAACACATGCTCTGGCAAGAAGAGGCATCTAGTACTTAAACTTAGTGTCTATTAACTTTGCCCTCTGGGAATAAGGTCTCAATGTTGCCAATTTTTTCAGTTTTTCAAAGAGGCCTGAAATCTGTTTCTAAATTTTTAAGTGTTGACAATTAATTTTTTTAAATTAATTTTTATTGGAGTATAGTTGCTTTACAATGTTGTGTTAGTTTCTTTGGTACAGCAAAGTGAATCAGTTATACGTATACATATATCCCCTCTTTTTTAGATTTCCTTCCCATTTAGGTCACCACAGAGCGCTGAGTAGAGTTCCCTGTGCTATACAGTAGGTTCTCATTAGTTATCTATTTTATGACAATTAATTTTTAAAAGTTTTAAACACTGTGGTCAAACAAAACAATTAATGAGAGATTTAGCTGATGGGCTACAAATTGGGAACACTTGCTGTAGACCCAACTACTTCCCTCTCACCTGGAGGCCATACGGTATGGAACAACTCAAAGTATATAATCTTCTCATCTTTTTCCTCCAGGAAAACTTCTGCAACTACCTTACCCTTATACTCTCCAAATTTTACTGTAATCCATTACTGATTTAAAATATATGTAGAATTAGACTACTTTCCTTCACATCTACTTCTACTATCATAGTCCAAAATCACCATTAGGTAAGTCAGATCATGTCATTCCTCTGCTCAAAATGCAAGTCCTCACACTGGCCTACTAGTTCCTACATGATCTATTCCCTCATTACCTCTTTGTCCTCAAGTACTCCCATTCTCTCTTCCTCTCCCTCTCTCTCTCTGTTCCAGCCACACAGCCTCCACACTGTTTGGCAAGAACACCAAGCACACTTTGCCTCAGAGCTTTTGCCCTCTACTTGAGCATTCTTCCCCCAGATAGCCACATGACTTATTCCCTATCTTTGAGTTATTGCTCAAATGTTGGCTTCTCAGTGAGGTCATCCTTGACCACTCCATATAAAAGAGCACTTCTGGTCCACCCCGCAGCCCCAGGTGCTCCAAGGTAACATCTTCCATGAAGTCTTCCCTAGTTTCTCTTTTTCCCCACCTACCTCAAAGCTGAAAGTTCTTTCTTCCTTCCGAGTCCCTTTATCTCACTTTCCTTGTGATCTATTGGTTTACCTTGTATTGCATTTATTGGGGCCTTAAATTTCCCCTTATACCCTGGGTTCTTGAAGGGCAGGGATCATGCCTTCTTCGTTTCTGTCTCCTCTAAGCACAGTAGGCACAGTAAGTACTTAAGGTTCATGGTCAAATAATTGAAAAACTTATGATTGATTAATGACAGGGAATACTAGAGCTCTCCTCTTAATATGAGAAGGATAGTCATTGGATTGGAGATTTTAGTTCCCTAGACTAGCAGAAAAGTAAGGCACAAGATAGGAGGAAAAAGCTGAGGAAAAAAATAGGTGGGGAAAACTGGGTTCTTCACAGAAGCATCAGAAGGCAGGATCTAACCTAGTGGGTTAGGTCTTCCAGAGGAGAAACATCCCGATGAGAGGAGTCAAACCTGTTATAAAAGGAAGACTGGACTGATCTGTTTAGCCTGGAGGTGAGAAGATACTGAGAGGCATGATAGTAAGTCTCAAATATCTGTATCCCTGTTGCCTCAACCCTAGCAGAAGCCACCTTCATCTCTTGCCTGGATGACCACAGTGGCCCCTAACTGGTCTTCCACTTCACTCTTGCCCCCTTCCAATCCACACATAAACCAAAATGACCTATTATAAACACAAACCAGACTACAGCACCTCCTGCTTAAAACCCTTTAGTGGCTTCCATTGCATGTAGAAGAAAATCCAAACTTTTACTATGCCTTGTATCTTCTTCAACTCATCTTATGTCATTGTCCCATTCTGCTTAATAGACTCCAAACACATTAGCCTTCTGACCGACAGAACATGCCATGTTCTTTTCCTATCTTTCTTGAACTCTTCGAATGGTTTGCTCTACCTCATGTTTCAGATCTCAGTTTAACTGTCACTTCCTAGTAAGGCTTTCCATGACCACCCCAAGTAGCATTAGTCCTTCCTGTTATTCTTCATCACAAAAGTGTTTATTTTTTTCATAGCATTTTTCTCAAGCTGTAATTATTTTATTATTTACTTACTTTTTTTTTTTTTTTGCTAATTGTCTGTCTCCCCTACTAGACTGTAAGCTTCCTGAAGGCAGAGACCATTTTAGTCTTGTTCACTGCTGAACCCCCCGTACCTTGCAAGGAACCCTGTATATAGTAGATGCTCAATAAATACTTGCTGAATGAATGAACCTGAAGGATAATTATGGGAAAGAAGCAGACTAGCATTTTGTAATTATAAATGGAAGAGCTAGGTCAATTGGGAGAGTTCAATATAAGGAAAGCCTTTCTAAATGTCAGAGCTGTCCAGAAGCATAGGAGTGTGCAGGTTGGACCAGGGAAACCCTGACATCTACCTGATCATTCTTGAGGGAGTGGGGTCCTTGGAATTTTCATTTTATAAGCAACCATGTGATTCATGTTCAGTGAAGTTTGAGATGACCTTTAAGGCCCTTCCAACTTTGAGATTCTTTGATTCTGTAAAATTAAGAAATAATGTGTTCTATGATCCATAAAGCACTGCACAAATGTGAAGCACTTAGATATAAGTATACCCTCAAGTCATTTTCCCTTTCACCAAGGGAGCAGGGAGTGGGAGCAACATAACTTGACCAATTAGCAGCTTAATATTCCCTCTGGGTACTCCTGGCTGAACAGGGAAAAAGGCTGGAGGAGGAGGTGGAAGGAGGCAAATACCAAAGACTGAATCATAAATCACTTAGAATGCCAGAGGAGGATAGGGCTTTTGATGTTCACCACCCTTATTTACAGATGAGAAACCTAATGCACAGATGGGAAGTGATGGCCTCGAAGTTACTTAGCACATTAGTAGCAGCATTATTCTAAAGCAGAGCTATCCAGTATGGTAGCCACAAGCCACATATAGCTATTGAACACTTGAAATATGGTGGAGGAACTGAATTTTAATTTAATTTAATTTAATCTATTTTAAATATTAACAGTCACCCGTGGCTAGCTCTAGAGTCTATATGTCTCTAGTTCAGGGTATTCTCCTGCTAAATGACATGGCCTCCAAAAGGGCAATGTTGTTTCCAAAACCAGAATTAGCATAAAAAAGAAAATCAAAGTGTAGGAGTCCTGAGAACTGTGGGGTTAAAGTCCACCAAATGTGGATTTTAGTATAGCTATGATCACCCAAGAGAATTGAAAACATACATCCATACAAAAACTTGTACACAAAGTTTGTAGCAGCATTATTCATGATATCAAAAAGTGAAAACAATCCAAATATACATCAACTGAAGAACGGATAAATAAAATATGGTATATCCATACAATGGAGTATTATTCTGCATAAAAAGTAATGAAGTACTGATACATGCTACAACATGGATGAACCTTGACAAGATTATGCTAAGTGAAAGAAGCTAGACACAAAAGACCACATATTGTATGATTCTATTCATGTGAAATGTGCAGAAGAGCCAAAGCCATAGAGACAAAAAGTAGATTAGTGGTTGCCTAGGGCTGAGGCAAGAAAAGTTGGAAGAAAATGAAGAGTGATTGCTAATGAGTATGCGGTTTCTTTTTGGGGTGGTGAAAATGTTCTAAAATTGATTGTGATGATGGTTGCACAACTCTTTGAATATGCCAAAAGTCACTGAATTGTACTTTAAATGGGTAAATTATATGCTATGAATTATATCTGAAAAATTTTTAAACTTACTGTGGTTTTGATTAGAATTGCAAAAAGCACACAGATTAATTTGGGAAAAAAAGCAGACATCTATACAAATCATCCTTTCCTCAAAGATTGTACCATAGCACTATTCATTCATTCATTCATACTGTTCATTCATTCATACTGTCTCTTTCTATTTGCCTAAAGACTTGGCACTTATTTGTTTTATTTTTAGCATTATAGTCATATGTATACACCTGTTTCCCTCACTGGACTGTGAGTTCCTTAAAGGCAGGCAGGACATCCTTTTATCTGTTTCCTCCTCAGTGCCTAGCACAAAGTTTGACACACAGTGGGCACTTAATACATAATTGTGAAATGAATGGATAAAAGTATGAACAAATAAACTCTGCTTACATGATCAGCCAGATCTAGGCTGATCAGAGAGAGAAAACATGGAAGGAAAGAGGGGATAATAGAGGATACAAATGAAGAAGACAGATGCTAAACAGGCAGCAGGAAACAGACACAGAGGAAAAATATTTAAAACTTATGGAATGGGATTTGGAAACATATCAAGAAGAGTTTCTTGAGCCCCTACAGTGGGCTCAGTTCTGGACTCTATGCCATAGAAGAGACTGGAAGAAGCCCTTGGATATGCGGTTCAGGCTGTGGGACACGTGCTTTGCAGTTTGAGCTATAATTACACCCTGTTCTCCTGCCAGCTATTTTCAGGCTTTGCTCCAGAGACCTTGTGCCTGTTCCCCCTGGCCAAAGTGGCTTTGGTGACAGTTGGATTCCACACATCTTCTCTGTTGAGAAGGCAGACCTGGGCCAGTATAGAAGGTAACCCTTTTCCCGTTGCCTACATGCCTGCTTACAGTAGGGAAATCATACACATTCATTCCTACCATCCAGTTGTTCCTGGATGGAACAACTATGCTAGCCTTCCTCAAAACAAGCGAATGAGGGCAGCCCTCTTAGCTCCTTTATTATCACAGCATTTGGAATGCTGCCTTAAACAGGAATATGCCTGGGTTAGAAAAAGAAAGTGGGATGAACAGCCAGGAACAACATACTACATGTACATCAAGTCTCTCAAGTATAACAGACACATGCAAAAATATTCACTTCAATGGTTCTTTGTTATTTAGGTAGATATCATAGTTTAAATCAGTAGTTCTCAAGCTAGAGTACTCTATTCCTGTAAGTACCTGAGCAGGAAAAGTTTTAAGAGAATAAGTGTCCAGAGACTCAACTTTCATATGTAATCTTTCCTAACATTGATCTAAGTTGGCTCTCCTTTCCCACTTTCTTTCTCCCACTTTATAAAAAAATGCCATCTCTCTCTCTCTTATCCCAAACCTTATTATGCCTATACAATGCTGAGGTTAAAAAAAAACCTCCAGAGTGCCAAACAAAGGGACAGTTTGAAAATGCATAACTTCAGAGGGAGAGCCCCAAGAAAGCAAATCAGAGAGCTTCCATAAGAAATCAATATTGAAAGGAGCAACATCTTAATTGACAAACTCATGGCAAGTCTACTTGCCTTATTTCTCCTAGAATTATAATTCAGAAGTTAAATAGTTATCACAGGTCATATATTAGCATAACTGTTTTAACTGAAAAAGAAGTTAGGCATTTTCTAACAAAGTAAATCTGATTTGGCTATGTTGACAGTGAGAACTGGCTGTTCAAATTAGGTAATATGATAAACATCTTCTATAAATTATATGAGCTAAATTTGCAGTTTCAAGATTTTGAAAAAGATATATAAAATATATACATGTATACAATAAAAAACACATTGGAAATTAAATTCTTCGCAATTATTTAATATTACAATAAAATGTTTAAATGTGACCTTTAAAATGTGTGAAGAGCTACATAATTTTTCAAAATTCTTTTAGGCATTAGATTACTAATCGAATTATTTTTCAAAGACACCCTGCCACTGCCCACCACATCAGAAACATCTGAGGAGGTTTTAAAAATACAAGTCAGAAGTCTTACCCTCTGAAAATTCTGATTCAATAGGCTGGGTGGGGTCCAGGGATCTGGATTATTAACAAGATCCTCAGGTAATTATTTGGAGTCACCAGACCTAGATTATTGTTTACCCCTAATTCAATGTATGAATTTGCACAAAATTTCCCCTCTTTTCTGAGCCTCTGTTTTCTTCTCTGTAAAGTATAAGATGGGAGGAAGGAGTCAAGAAGAGGGGGATAATCACTAATGTATCTTAGACTCCTTGATTATCATTTCTTCGTTTCAGAGGCAGGAGAATGGGTCTTAAAAGTCAGTTTCAGAGAAATGAGATTTTACTTGGGAAAAAAAAAAAAAAGAACAAACTTAGCTGAGGTAGATAACAAATAAATAAAAATAATGAAACCTGTATGCCTGCCTTGCCGGTTTTTGTGTAGATCAAATAAGAATCCAGCTAATTCATTACACGAGTACAGTTCCCTCACCTGATCTTCACAGCTACTTTTGCAGTAGGTAGAACATGTATTATTATCCCTGTTTTAAAGATACAAGAAATCCAGAGGACATGGATTGCCAAGGCCACACAAGGAGAATTCAGGAGAAATCTGTAACTAGGTTCCAGGTTTCTGACTTCCAGGCTAGTATTTGTTCCACTATACCAATTTGGATTATACCTAAATGAACATGGAGAAGCCTCTCTCCTAAGAATCTCCAGGAGTACTGTGAAGAAGCAGAGAAGACTCCCATCCACTTTGAGCTTTAGCCTATGGTCAAGATCATACCCACCAAGATCTCTTCAGTATTCTGAAGATTTTGAAAGATCCAAAACCTCAGGCAAGGAAGCCCACATATGTCTATATTCACAGTCCTTGGCAATCAATGCCCAAGTGTCACAGGAGCACTTGTACACCTATTTGCTCCTAGAGACATGTCCCCACTCCCCCTGGAAATAAGGAAAAACACATTATCCCCAACATTTCCTTCCTAAATAAAATTCTGGCTCACAAGTAAAAATCTTGCCCTCATCAGGTTGTGAGCTCCGTGAGGACAAGGACCAGATTTCTCATGCTTATTGCTACATTCTTTGTACTTTGTACAGTGCCTGGCACATTTCTATAAATATCTACAAAATTAATTTTTTTAAAACCTGCTGTTAGAAGCTAGTGGATTGTCCGTGGAGCATGACTATCCATAAGTTGAACCCTTACCTGACCATAAGTTGCATTTACCTGGCATATATGAAAATTAACTCAAAATGGATCAAGGACCTAAATGTAAGACCTAAAACAATAAAAGTCAGAGGAAAAAAGAATCTAACAACAACAACTCTGCTGCTAGAAGCTAATGGATTGTCTGTGGAGCATAGCTGTCCATACAAAAAAATTAGGTTTCTGTCAGTTTGGATGTCATATAAGACAAAACGGAAACAGACTCACACATGCAGAGAACAAACTAGTGTTACCTTGGGGGGAAAGGGGTGGGGAGAGGAGCAAAATATGTGAAGGGGATTAGGAGATACAAACTACTAGATGTAAAATAAATAAGCTACAAGGATGTAATGTTCAGCACAGGGAATACAGTCAATATTTTAATAACTTTATTTGGAGTATAATCCATAAAAATATCAAACTACAATATTGTAGTTTGAACACTTGAAACTAATATAATAAGTCAACTACACCTCAATAATAATAAGAAGAATAAAAAAGATAAGACAGTAATCCTCAAGAGTAGCTGAAACTAAAGTTCAACAAGGGGCCTGTCTGACTACTCATCTGGATAGATTTCCATGTATTAAAACATGGTCAAAAAAGAAACAAACACTGGTTTCAAAAATAAGCCTCTCATCAAAAGTCAATCAGAGGACTTCCCTGGTGGCGCAGTGGTTAAGAATCTACCTGCCAATGCAGGGGAAATGGGTTCAAGCCTTGGTCCAGGAAGATCCCACATGCCACGGAGCAACTAAGCCCGTGCGCCACAACTGCTGAGCCTGCGCTCTAGAGCCCATGAGCCACAACTACTGAGCCCGTGTGCCACAACTACTGAAGCCCGTGTGCCTAGAGCCCGTGCTCCGCAACAAGAGAAGCAACCACAATGAGAAGCCCCCACACCGCAATGAAGAGTAGCCCCTGCTCACCACAACTAGAGAAAGCCCGCGTGCAGCAACAAAGACCCAAAACATCCAAAAATAAAAATTAATTAATTAATTAAAAAAATACAAAGTATACAATTCAATTAAAAAAAATCAATCAGAAATGCATGTGTTGATATGCTACAGAAACGTTTCCTGCAAGGACAACTCTATGTTATGTATTCCAGGGCAAATAAATAAATAATGATTCTCTAGTAAAACCATAAGGCTTTTAATAAATAGATCAGACCTTAGAACCCTAGATGAGAGCTGTTCTCAAAGCCTTACATCCCAACTAAAGCTCTCTCATTCCTGGGCAAGAATGCTAC
The DNA here is from genome assembly GCF_028023285.1 of Balaenoptera ricei. Classification (NCBI taxonomy): domain Eukaryota; kingdom Metazoa; phylum Chordata; class Mammalia; order Artiodactyla; family Balaenopteridae; genus Balaenoptera; species Balaenoptera ricei. Next base: position 24,543,097 of record NC_082653.1, read on the forward strand.
AATGACAGGGAAACAAATAGACAGGGAAAGAGCTCTGGATTAGGAGTCAGGAAAACTAGATTTTTAGGTCAAGCTTCACTACCTTTCACAGTGTGAGAGCTTTTGCAAATTACTTCACTTCTCTGGGTCTCAGTTGCCTCAACTGTAAATGAGTGGAATATTTCATTAAATGTGCTTTCTAAGTCTGGATTTTATTATTCATTCTGGCTGAGAGCAAGAAAGAGAGTCGGAAAGGGAGAATCGGGAAAAGCTTCACAAGAAGATGGCATTTCAAATGGTTCTTAAAGAACAAGCAAGGTTTAGATTGGCCCAGAAAAGGAACAGACCAATTCAGGGAGAAAGGAACAAGGTTGGCTTAGATGCAGAAGTGGGAAAACACAGGCCAGTCTACAGGCCAGTGACAATCCTAAATACTAGTATTTTCATCTATCAGTTGTGTTTTTTCATAAAGTTAATTTATTTGATATAAAGGACTATACTTTTTGCTGTTATGTCTTGCCTATTCTTATGCAGTTAAATTATTTTTAATTGAGTGATAGTGACATAAGTTGATATTTGCAGTTTGAAAAATATCCTTACTTCATAAAATTTTAAATTGGCAACTCTTTGGGGGTCTCTGTTGAAAAATTCATAAAATTTAAAAAAATCTCGGACTTCCCCAGTGGCGCAGTGGTTAAGTATCCACCTGCCAATGCAGGGGACACGGGTTCGAGCCCTGGCCCAGGAAGATCCCACATGCCACAGAGCAACTAAGCCCGTGCGCCACAACTACCGAACCTGCGCTCTAGAGCCCGTGAGCCACAACTACTGAAGCCCGTGTGCCTAGAGCCCGTGCTCCGCAACAAAGAGAAGCCACCGCAATGAGAAGCCCGCGCACCACAACGAAGAGAAGCCCCCGCTCGCTGCAACTAGAGAAAGCCCGTGCGCAGCAACGAAGACCCAACACAGTCAAAACTAAATTAATTAAATAAATTTTTTTTTAATTATATTAAAAAACTATTTTAAAAAAAAGATTGAAAAGCTAGAATGTCAAGGCCATGAAAATCAAGAAAAGACTAAGGGACTATTCTAGATTGAAGAAGACTAAAAAGACATGACAACTACATGTCATGTTTAATTGTGAACTGGATCCTTCTGCCATTAAGGACATTATTAGGACAACTGGCAAAACTTCAGTGGAGTCTGAGGATTAGATAGTAGTGGTGTATTAGTGTTGATTTCCTGATTTTGATAGTTGTATTATGGTTATATAGGAGAAAGTCCTTGTTGGAAATACACACTATTCAAGGTCTGCATCTTACTCTCAAATGGTTCAAGAAAAAAGTTACTTGTATTGTACTTGCAACTTGCCTTTTTTTCCTTTTTTTTCTTTAAGTGTTGATCCTGTTTTATTATCTGACTAGATAATTAGACAATCCACCAGTTGTAGGGGATGGAGGAGCTTAAACTTGCTATTGTTATTGCCAGCTCCAGCCCCACCCTGGCCCTTCTTGGCATTTCTTCCTCTTTGTGAGGCCTCCCGGTAAGGCGAGAAGAGGGAAAATACAGAAGTCCTTCTGCGAGTCCTGGCAGACAATGAAGGACACATGTTCACTCCCTGCTTACAAACCCTGATATGGTGCTGGCAGATCAGCACTCAGGCATGGTGGATACGCTTGGCCAAGGCAAGCTTGAAGACCTCCCCAAAAAATCCTTGATTTTCAGGCCCAGGTAATCCAGCTTTACCTTGACCTCGTACAGCACCTGGATGCAGGTGAGTCACTGCAGCAGGGTGTTGCTTTCAAATAGAGGCGTTCAGCAGCGGCTCTTGGCCAGAGTAAAGTTGACCCTCCAGACCTCATGTTTGTTCAGAGCCCATATTCGCTGATTAGCTTCAGCTCTTGGTTGAAGTGGGATTTAAAAGGTCTCAGGGGGGTCACACACGTTTTGCTACAGACACAGCACCAGACCACTGGCATGTCAGCTCCACTCTCCTGTCTCTACCTAAGCACAGGCCCCAGTAACTGAGGAAGAGCTATACTTGTAACTTTTCTATAAATTTAAGAATGTTTCAAAACTTTAAAGATTCATAATATAGACTAGAGAGGGCTCATATATATAGGGCCGCAAATGCTTAGTTTAAATTTTATTCTGTAGGTAAGGAAAAGTCAGAGAGGTTCCTAGACTAAAGGCTCTTCCTCCACCTCAAAACTTTTTACCTACTAAACTCCCAAGCCACAGAGGACTGGAAATGGACGATCTTTGCCAGAGTGGCCACCCAATGATCAGAGCCTACTGCTCGCCAAATTAGGAAAGGGAATGAGAGGCTAGTCCTTACTCTCATAAACTTAAAATCTTTAATTGGAGAGTTCTAAACCACCCACCACATCAGGCCAATATTGGGAAACAGCAATCAAGGAGAAAAAGAAAATGCAGAAGTAGGAAATCACCAAAGGAATTCAAAAGAAATAACTTAAGTGTGGTCAGTCATGAAACACTTCCTAGAAATGGTGGATTTTGAGCCAAGTTTGAGAAAAGAAGTTAAGTTCATCAGAGGAAAGAAGGACATTTTGTTAAGTATAGAAAAGTCATATGTGGCTGCCAGTCTTGAATCCTTCTGCCTAACAGTGCCCTTAGACATGTGTAATATGTATGAGTATTAGCACCACCTCATAGTAGTAAATCTTTTCAGTGTGTTTTCTTGTCTTTCATCTCAGCTAATCCTTGTAGCATTTTTTTTGAGATTGGGAGGACAAGATTTGCTATCCCCATTTGAAAGGTCAGAAAACTGAGGCTCAGAAGGGTGTCATCACTTGCCGAAGGTCATAAAGCAATGGTTGGGACCTCTGTCTGCAGATCCTCAGGTAGGCTTTCTGGGTTTTGGTTTTTGTTTTTTTTAATATATACATGATCAAGAGAGTGATCTTTTCAAAATATAACTCTGATATGTCATATCTCTACTTGAAATTCTTCATTGGCTACCTAGCACTTGCCACAATTGCAATTTTACATCTCTGTGTATGAAACACAAATTTCATATGATCCTCCCCCAAAGCTTCTCCTCCCAGTTTCTTCTCCAATTCAACTAATGGAAATTCCATTTTTCCAGTGCTCAGACAAAAAAACCTTTGTTTCTTGACTCCATTCTCTTATACCCCACATCAAGTTCATCAGCAAATCCTATTGGCTCTGCCTTCAAAATATTCCAAAATCTGGGGAATTCCCTGGTGGTCCAGTGGTTAGGACTCCATGCTCTCACTTATGAGGGCCCGGGTTCAATCCCTGGTGTCTCAGGGAACTGAGATCCCACGAGTCACACAGCGTGGCCAAAAAAATAAAAATAAAAAATCTGACCACTTTTCACAGCTTCTACTGTTGTCTCCATTATCATATCTTATCTGAACTGTTGTCAGTGCCCCCTTACTGGTCCCCTTGCTATTGCCCTGTGCCTCCCACTCACTATTCTCAAGGTAGTATGCAGACTATATATAGTAGATATTCAGTTTAAAAAAGTTTAATGAATGGATGAATGAACACATCTCAGCTAAGGAAAGGATGTTATTTCTTTGAGGTTTGCCCTTTAATGTGTTTAGCCTTATAAATTATCATTATAAATTGCAGTCAGCATTTCTAAAGCCAGCCCTAAACCATCTAAGTAAACTACTGGCTAGATAAGTGACAGATTGTCAAAGAAGCTAAGTCTGTGAAGTAGAAGCATAGTGTCTATAACAAAGAATGTAAGTGTTCTTCTGTCCAGAACAAGTTACAACTGCTATGTGATCTGGCGAAGTCACTTCCACTCTCTGAGCCTTAAGTTCCTCATCTGCCAAGTGTTCTTGTGAACCATACCTAGGTTCAAAAAAACAAGGGAACAATTATACACGTACAACACAGAAGAGACATAGTTTATTACTAGAATAAATAGAAAAGTCTTAGGCATTATGGGAGATTGTAAATTGAGTGGTAGAAAGCGGCTGTCAATGGGGCTAATGTAAGGTCAGAGCAAAGAATGGTGATAATTCCCTGTCCAGGGCATACCATAGGTAGAGTACTTAATAAATGATATTGGCCAACTAGAGTTATGTATACAGGAGACCAACATGCATGATGAAGGAGTTGTTCAAGAAACTATATCATACAAGGAACCTGGGAATGTGGACTCAGGACTACCTCATCCATAAAACAAGAGCACTGACCAGATCAGGGGTTTTCAAACTGAGTTCTGCAAATCCCTAGAGGTTCCACACACAGATCTCACAGGGACCACAGTGACAAGGTAAAGAAACCAACAGAATGTAGCTCTGGTCCTCCAATCTATGCTTCAACCAGATCAGCTCTGCTTTTTTCCTGTTTTAGGAATGAGGCTTTGGCATAATGATAAAAATAGCTAACATACTGTTTGCCAAGCACTAAGCCCTTTACACAGATTATTCCAATTATTCCTCACACCAGTCTAGGAACCGTTATTTTATTTTTTATTTTTTTGGCTGTGTTGGGTCTTTGTTGCTGTGCGCAGGCTTTCTCTAGTTGCGGCGAGAGGGGGATACTCTTTGTTGGGGTGCGTGGGCTTCTCATGCGGTGGCTTCTCTTGTTGTGGAGCACGGGCTCTAGGCAGGCAAGCTTCAGTAGTTGCAGCACACGGGCTTCAGTAGTTGTGGTGGTGGGCTCAGTATTTGCGGTGCACAGGCTTCAGTAGTTGTGGCTCGCAGGCTCCAGAGCACAGGCTCAGTAGTTGTGGTGCACAGGCTTAGCTGCTCCGCGGCATGTGGGATCTTCCCCGACCAGGGATCAAACTCATGTCCCCTGCGTTGGCAGGCAGATTCTTAACCACTGCACCACCAGGGAAGTCCCTAGGAACTATTATTGTTCCCATTTTACACATGGGAAAACTTAGGTTTAAAAAGGTAAGGCAATTTGCTCAACTTGTGGGAGTAGTTACTGAAACACAAGCATAGTCCAGATCCTGTCAATCACTATACATATAATATTATATTTGAATAAAAGGATTCTAATGCTTTTAGAAAACTGAAAATTACTGAACTAGATGATCTTCAAGGCATCTTCTAGATTTAGATTTCTATAATTCTACATTCAGCCTGGCAAAGGGATACTGCCCTCAAATACCTGAAGGGATGTCTTGTGGAGAAAAGAATGGGATTATTCTATGTGGCCCCAGAGCACAGAACTAAGACCAAGGGAAGAGGATAGAATGGGGATAAAGTTATACAGAGGTAATATATCTAAGAACTTTGTAACAGAGCTGCCTAACAATGGGATAGGTATTGTGTGAACTCTGTGGTCTTGGTAGTGTTCCAGAATCAGAATGATCACTTATGAGAATTGTTGGGGATGGAGATACTGGGGCTACAACTCCTGATTTGTACAGGAAGTGGACCTCAAAGGTCTGGGAGTGAGAGTCTCAAATTCTCACAGAGGTTCAAGGTATCAGACGCTAGGAATCATTACCAGTGACCAAACTCTCCCATACCAAATCCAGGAAAAGGCAGAAGGCCCATCTTCAGCTCCAAGCCTTCTGTACTTATTGTTGTAAATGTGAGGCTTCCCTAAGGCAAGAACCCATGCTCCCACCTAACTACCTGCTCTCTTCAAAGGACAAGAGGCCAGTACTGGGTTCCTCCCCTTCCCCCAACCTCTCCTAGCTGCCTTGCCACTGCAGTTCCCTACATTTGTGATAGAAATTCTGAAGGTCAGTGACAGAAGTAACTTTAGCAAGTATCCTGTTCACCCCAGACAGTTTACCAGTGAGATAAAGAAGGCTCAGAAAAAGGGCATTATCTAAAGCCATTCTCCTCATTAAATATTTACTTAATACGCCGGTATAAGAAGTCAGCCCAGACACAAACTCAGGTAGCTGACATGGCTCAGGACACTGAGTCAGGCCTCAAGACAGTCTCCATTTATTACACACTTATTATTACATATGTTAGTACATATAATAATGTATAACATATACTATTATTATTATAATACATTTATTATTCATATCCCACCTACTTCCAAAAAGTGACTAGTGACTTGGACAGCACAGCCTACTTGTTTCATTTTCATCACTTTAGGGAGTGGCTCTTTAAGGCATCAAGAGTCTGAAACTCAGGAGAAGTGAGAGAAGAAAATTAGAGATCCACCTTAAACATGAAATCCTCCAGTCCTCCTCCACAATCTGCCTGCCTGATTCAAGTGGAGAAAGACTGTTCCCAGCAATAGTTATTTCCCCACATATCTCCCATTAGTTTAAAGCGTTTATGCTAAAGTGTTCATATTACCAGACAAGGGGATCAGATTCTCTTCCTCAGCTTCTTCATCCCTTCTAAAATCCTCCTCTTCCTTCATCATCTCAACAGAAGCCCAGCCTGCCTACTGAGTCACCATAGAGTCACTACAGGTTGCAACAGAACTTCTAAAAAGGACTTCCTCTTCAGAAACAATCATAGAATCCTGAAACGTCAGTGTCGGAAGGGACCTTGCAGAGTATCAGTAGTTCATCTCCCACCACTCCCACAAAGGGAAGGCCCAGAGAGGGGAAGAGAGTGGTCTGAGGCCATCTTCTTTCTCAAATGAGTGTTTTTCCTTAGCAAGTACAGTTGACCCTAGAACAACGTAGGGGTTAATCTGCATATAACTTACAGTTGCCTCTCCATATCCTTGATTCCTCCATATCTGCTGATTTAACCAACCACAGACCATGCAGTACTGTAGTATTTACTGTTGAAAAATATCTGCATATAAGTGGACCATGCAGTTCAAACCCACATTGTTCAAGGGTCAAATGGTATATCTGAATAAGTAAATACACTATTGTGAAACCAGTGGAGATATAGATGGAGGACAAAAAAGTCCCTCCCTTCCCATAGTGATCATCTAGTTCACTGAACTAGTGATCAACTAGTGATCATCTAGTTCACTGAAATGAACTCCAGAACATGGACCTAGATAATTAACAGAGTCCTTGGACATGAATGCTAAGACAACACACTCTAGGGCTCTGGTTTTCCATGTCACCTTGACCATCTTCTCCTTGTCAGACCATGGGCTTATCTCACCTCCCCAACCATCCCCACCTCCTCAAATACACACACTCACACATACCCCACCAGGATCTGGAGAGTTCTAAATATCATATTTTGGAATTCATACTCAGGAACATACAGGGATCCTGAGAGCAGAGCTTCTGTCCTAAAGTCACCTGCTTCTCAGAAGTTTCTAAGGAAGGACTGAATAATAGAGCCTGTGGAGAGAGATTTCAGTGATTTCAGTTGAGGTTGAAGGGGGAGATGGTATAGAGATAATGATAGCCATAGGCAACCCAAAGCAAAAAGTAGAAGGAATGGACTATACCAAATATTTTGGGCTTTGGAGATTGGGTTCCTCTCCTGGAATAACCTAGAGACTGAGCAGCTCATATAAATCACCAGAATAATAGCCATCAACCACTCTTTCCACCCACTCCCCATAATCTCCCACCGTTTACTTAATCCCCCAATCTCCCACTGTTCGCCAGTATCCCTTTAACTCCTTGAGCTACCTCTAATATCCCTCACTGACTATCTCTCCCTGAATGACTTTTCTAATAACTTTGTTACTGATTTCCTTCTCACACATATACACATAAATCCCCACTAACACTTCTACCTGCCATGTTAGGGGGAAGAAAGTGCAAGAGAGGTTAAAACCAAAGTCTTGAGGGCAAATTTAGCCTCTGGATCGGATGACTGTGTGCCTCTGAAAGAGGTAAAGTGTTATATAGACTAAGGGAACCCTTGACTCTTCTCTCTCACTTTCTCTGTCTGTGCCCCCACCATCTACACACCCAGTTCAGTTACCTATGTTGGTTTCTTTCCTCTAAATTACTCTAATATTTCATTGTTCAATTCCATTCCCACCAGCAATATCCCGGTTCTGGCATCTCTACCTTGAATAACAAAACTCTCAGTTCTCTGACTTTCCACTCTCACTTCCATATGAATCCAGATTAATCTTCCCAAACCCAGCTGTGACTGCATCATTCCCCTGCATAAAATCTTTTCATAGGTCTCCAAAAATAGTCAAGATGTCCCATTCCTGGACCTCATCCACTGCTGAAGATAACCTTGACTCCTCTTTCTCTCATTCCTCAAATCCAATCCAAGTCAGCAAATTCCATGGGCTCTTCACTCAAAATAGAGCCAGATTTTGACCACTTTTAACCACCTTCAAGCTACTACTAAAGTCTAAATCACCATCATTGTTCAGCTGGACTTCTATAATAGCCTCATAATTGATCTCCGTGCTTCTATTCTTGCCCTTCTACAGTCTATTCTCAACACAAAGACAGATTCTAAACATAAGTCAAATCATTTTCACTTCTATCCTCAAGATTGTCCAGTGGTTCCCCATTTCACTGTGAATAAAACCCAAAAGTCTTTCAAGGTTCTACACAATCTAGTGTCCTGCTGACTTCATTCCCTACTACTCTGTTTTTCTAGCTAATACTGCTTCAGGAACACTAACTTCCTAGCTAGTATTCAAACACCCCAGGTAGCAGAACACTCCCATCTCAGGGCCTTTGCACTTGCTCTTCCATGTACCTGGAATATTTCCCTTTCCCAACCCAGCTATGGGTATAACACTCTCCATTTCCTTCATATCTCTGCTCAAATGTCATCTTTATCAGAGAGTGCTTCCCTTATCAATCCCCATGCTTCACTGTCATTCCTTTTTCCTTAAACTGCTTTGTATTTTTCTATAGCACTTATCACTACCTGTCACTACCTGTCACATATTTATTGGTTTGTTTGTTTATTGTCTGTCTCCTTAAGCTGGAATATAACCTCCATGAGGGCAGAGAGTTTGTCTGTTTGTTCAGAATACTTCCTGGTACATAGTAAGTTCTTAATAAGTATTGAATGAATAAATTGTTCCCTGCATAAACCTTTTACTCTAGACAGACTTGGTCATCTCACTGTCCCAATATAATAATAATGGCGGCTAATATTTGAGTGCTTTCAATGTGCCAGGAATTGGACACATGGGTTTGTTAACCTTTTCAATACTGTTCAGTTGACAACTCCATGAGATAAAAACTATTTTTATCCACATTTCACAGTTGAGAAAACTGAGGCTCAAAGAGGTTAAGTAACTTGTGCAAAATCATAAAGCTAGTTAGTGGCAGAAACAGGACTCAAATTAGGTTAGTTTGACACCAAACACATTCTCCTAATTTTATGTTATACTGCCTCCCTGCAATGCTTTCTCCCTTCTGTGAACTATTTGTAAAAGTGGCTCTTTGCAATTTGACCCATAATTGCTTTCAGGCTGTTTCATGTAGGCCTGTCTGGTCTTCCCAATAGAATGTAAATCTATTTTACATTCATTAAAGGGTCTGGGCCATTTAAACCTGATGACACCATTTATTTTACATTTTTAAGCAAATTAATTTAAAGTTAATTTAACTAATATGACTAATTTCTCATTTCACTGGTCACAGCCAAGTACTGCACAGCTAGAATAATGAAGTACTGTTGACCCTTGAACAACACGGGTTTGAAATGCATGAATACATTTATATGCAGACTTTTTTCAATTGTAAATACTACAGTACTACATGATCCACTGTTGGTTGAATCTGTGAATGTGGAACCTCGGATACAGAGGCTATGGAGGGCCAGCTATAAATTACATGCAGATTGGATTGCGCAAGGGTTGGCACCTCTAACCCTCGAGTTGTTCAAGGGTCCACTGTAGTATCATATGGTAAAAAGAGAAGTTGACTAGGAGTGAGGATATCTGGAGATTAGTCTCAGCTCTCTCTCCAAGCAGGTTTATCACCCTTAAGCAAATCACTTAGCTTCTCTGATCCTTAATCTACCCATCTGTAAAGAGAGCTGGCCTAGATGGACGCTAAAACAGTCACTTCAAATTCTAAAAATACTGTTCTTCCATGAGTATTTACAATGTGTCAAGCCAAAACTAAAAGGCCAAATTCTTCCTTAATATTGTTCTATTTTGGCTTACTGGAGTACTTTCCTAAGAGCACTATTTCCTTTGTGGATTATTTCAGTATGTATATAAGATATGCCCTAAAACAAGAAGTGACCTAAAAATGTGGTTTTCTAATGCCATTATAGCTATCTAAATGCCTAGGTTGAAAAGAAAGTCATACTATGGCTCCATAAGAAGTATATCAACTGGAGCAAATCACTGAAAAGATGTCACTTTAAAAGCATTAATAAAAATTAGAGCGGGAAGAAGGTGGGCTCCAAGACAAAGGACAAAGGAGAAAAAGAGCACTTCATAGAATAAATTATATGATAGAGAGTTTGAAAAAAATTGAGTATATGATAAAGGCAAATAGTGCAAGAAAAATGGCAGGCGATTTTTAACTTCTGTGGAAAAAAGAAATCTTTACATAAAAGGAAATGCAACTGTGATAGATTATTCTAACATAAACATTGATTTTTAAATTAACTGAAAAACAGAGGTATAATTATATTGAGAAGATAAGAGAAGGAAGCTGGAGGAGTATACAAGAACTGAATTCTCATCTATCATAAAAGGAAGTCAATACTTTCTAAAAAAAAAGATGAAGAAATAGCAGTGTAAGCATATTATTTTTAAAATATGGAGGTAAAAAAGGGAAGTAACCAAGTATCTGGCATGTTTGCACTTTACTTTCTTTTAACAAATGTGATTTATTTGTAGCTTGAGAATTGAATAATAATGGCCAGTGTGGTACTTGTCTCCACTCTTCTTACCCTTGTACCATGACACCTAACGTAGGGCTATGTACCCAATATCTTTAAAAATTCTTATTGGTTGAGTGACCAATGTAAAAATGGAGTGAAAATGTCTTGTTATAGAGTTACAGAATTTTGCACTGGAAGTATATGTAGAGGTTATATAATCGAGTGCTTCCCAAATTGGTGTTCCATGGAATACTGCTTCTTTTGATGTTAATAGCATGCTGCAAAATGTGTTTGGGGCTCAAATAAACTTTAGAAATCCCATGTTAAAATTAATCAGGTGTCTTTACTGTAGGACTTCTTGGAGTCTTTACTATATTAATATACATTGGGAATCCCACAAAGGTAATTTATTATGTAGTGCTTCTCAGTCTCATTTGTTTCATGAATCAAGAAGCCCCTGCTAGTATGTCTAGTAGTTAGTGGTTCCTAGAACATTCTTGGGAGAACACTGATCTAATCTACTCCTTTCATTTTACAAATGTGGAAAGACAGGCTCTGTTCAGGTACGGATGGTAGGGGAACTAAAAAGAAGGGCCTCAGCATTCTGCAGCAATATCCAGTGATTGGACAACTCTGGCCTGTGTTTTTCAGTCTTTCATCCTGCACCTGAATTATTTCAAACCAGGCAACAAATTTAGACAAAAGCATCTCCTCTGCAAATCTTTAAAGGTTTTTTGATCCCTAAGGAACCTAGGAGGTGGGCCCAAGTGTCAGCTGGAGCTCAAGCATAAAGTCCCAGGGCAGGAGCTAAACAAAGTCTCAACAGGCATAATAGGCCATGACTTTCAGTGGCAAAGTGACCCCAAATTGAACAATGGTAATGTGATAACAGACCACTCACATCTGTACATTGTTTTCCAGTGAACAAATAAATGCTTTTACAATATCATATTTGATTCTCATAACAATCTAGTGATAAAGACAAGGGTAGAATTATTACCCCCATTTTATGAATGAGGAAACTGACTTACAGAGAGTTAAATGCCTTGCCTAGGGTTACACAGCAAGTGAATGGCACAGTTGGAATAAGAATCTGAGTTTCCTATCTCTCAGGTTAGGGCTTTTCTCAATATATCACACAAACTGGGCAAATTTTTACTGACTACCAATTTAATTCTTCCATGAAATACCAACGTGCTCCTATTGGCTTACTTAAAAAGAAATAGATCAATTCCCAAAGTGCTCATGGTTGGTGGCAGAAGCAACACTCCAATAACTGGAACTTCAAGATCCTATTTCAGGTTCAGTTTTGTAACACCTCCTCTAAGCTATGTTGCTAGGAGGAGGGGGGTCTCAGTTTCAGTTGGGGAGGCAGTGTGGCCTAGTGTTAAAAGCAAGGAATCAGACAGACTTGGGTTTGAATCCTGGCTCTACCAGTTACTCATGCTATGACCTTATTCACTATGAAGCACAGATGTGTGCTTCATTTCTTCAGCTATAAAATGGAGCAAAGAATACCTACTTTGCAAAGCTAAGTTGGGAGGCTAGTATAAGTAATTAAAAGGATAGTATAGTATCATGGTTTAGAGTATAAACTCTGGAAATGTGCTACCGGGGTTTGAATCTTAGCCCTGCTTCTTACTAGTTGTATGACTTCAGATAAGTCATTTATCTACATCTCAGAATTTCAGTTTTCACATATGTAAAATGAGGAAAATAAATAATGTATTCTTAGTTGCTGTGAGCATCAAATATAATAATATTTGCTAAGCACTTGAGCACAGTGTCTGGCATATAGCTCAATCAAAGGTAATGATGATAACAGTGGTAGTGGTAGTGAAAAATCCAATATCCATTTTTCTCCCAAAGCAAGAATGAGAAAGAAAGCTACTTAGTACTGTTTGCTTCCATTCACCCTCTCACCTTGTTCCTCTCCAAGTTGAGAACACTAGACTAGAAGTCAGGACACTTGGCTTTGAATGTCAATTCTGTCACATTCTAGTTATGTGATTTTAGGGAAGTCATTTAACTTACTTGAGGTATTTTTCCTCACCTGAGACATTAAGTTAAAGATACTTTGCTTATTCTTCTGGGTTGTTGTAAGCATCAAATGAATTCATGGATTTTTAAGGTACTTTGTCAACTATAAAACACTATATAAATGTGAGGATGACTTTTTATCTGCCACAGGCTATAAAATAGATGTTTTTACCAGTAAAAAGCAACTTTATCGCCAAGTTTTTTCTCGTAGACAATTCGATCCAGTACATTGTAGCAGATGTTGGTAGTTGCTCCTTTCATCCACTCGATAAAGATTTTCCCTTTAGTCACATCAAAGTTGTACTGGAGGAATGGACCAGGACATGGGGTCTTCCAGTAAAATTCCTTGGCAATGTCTCCCCAAAACTCTGCAACAGAAAAGGAAGCCCAGACATCACTTAGCTTCTCAGACATATTTATCCTCAGATGGCTTACCAGTCTATGCACAGGACCGAGTCACAACTTCTCTGCCCTGTACACTAGGACCTACCACCTGGGTCCCTCCTCTACCTACCTATCAAATCTTAACACCCACCACACTCCTAAACCACCTTCTATTCCCATGGGCTGAATCTTGACTCAAATTTCTTCCCTCCCTTCTCAAAACTGCCACTCCATTTTTCACCATCTATTTAAATTGTAGCCACAATGCCTAGTACGTTGTAGTCAATCAGTAAGTTTTTAAATGAACTAATTAGTGAAAGGAAGAAATCCTTTACCCACAGAGCCTTCCATGACATAGAAGGCTTAATTTGTTCATTCACTCTCAGCAATTATTTAATGAGCATCTCTTTCTCCTACTACTACTTGCCCAAGTGTTACTTGCTAAGTGCCAGATGTTGCTTTAAGCTCCTTAAATGCATTATCTTATTTAGTTCTTACTACAACCCTAGGAGGTAGACCTTATTTTCATTCTTATTTTATTGATTTGAAAATCGAGGCCCAGAGAGGTTAAATAATTTGCCCAAGGTTATACATTTACTAAGTCATGATTTGAACTGCCCTGAGGAAGACATTGTTGCTAAAATCTGAAAGATGAATAGGAGTTTTTCTCCACTCCCCCACCAGGAAAGACATTACTATGGGACAGAAAAGAACCAAGGGTTTGCGTTAAGAGGAACTCCCTTAGGCCAAACCACTGAGAATTACAGAAAGAATAGCAGGAATTGATGCATAAACTGGGCAGATAACGCAATCCTTCTAAGCATAAGGAATTTGCTATTTACCCTAAGAGCAATGGAAAGCCATCATAGGAGTTTAATCAGGAGAAGGACATGATCAGATTTATAATCTTGAAACATTTGCCTGGCTACTTTGGAGAAAAGGTACTCAACAGGTTAAACATACAACTGCAGAACACCTAGGATAATCTCAGTACTGGATCAGGAGCTAGAGGAGAGAGAGACACTTAGAACCATAACAATGGAAGGAACTTTAGAGGTTATCACCCCCTCATTTTACTGATAAGAAATCAAATTTATAGAGGTAAAGTGACTTGTTCAAGGTTAGATGATTTAGTTTATATAATCTGATTAAAGAGACAAGACTAACATAAAATATTTTTGAATATACAAGACAGAATATAATTGAAAGCTAAATCACATGGAGTACAACTTGCAATGAATTAAAGAAATCCAAATTAAATCAACCCCAAGGTGCCATTATATGCCAATAAAACTAGCAAAGACTAAAAGAAAGATTAAACTCAATGCCTGAGTGGCCCTAGAAAACAGATACTCTTATATGATAACAGCATTATAAGAAATTAGCACAATTTACTGAACAGCGGGGCAATGCCTGACAAGAATCATAACATTTTTAATACCCTTTCATCTGCTAACTTAACTTTGGGGAACCCACTCTAAGAAAATAATACCAAAGGAAAAAAAGAGATTACTCAAGAGATGTTTATACTAACACTATATATAATAGTGAAACTAGAAACAACCCTAAAGCCCAATAATGAAAAAACTGATAAAAACTAGCAATACTGGTAGTGATAACAATAGAATACTAAATGGCCATTTAAGAGGGAACAAATGGGTCTAACTCTAAAGGCCATGTTGTTACAACTACACTGAGTATGTGTGTATACTCAAAAATATTTTAAAGTGATAATTAGTAGGCATAAACTATGTAAAACTATATATGAACCACATTTATGTCCATCAACAAGGAGTGAAGAAAACTGAGTTTTATGATCACTTAGTTTTTTTTGTTTTGCTTTGCTTTGTTTTGTTTTGTTTTCTGGCCACGCCACGCTGCATATGGGATCTTAGTTCCCCAACCAGGGATCAAACCCGTGCACCCTGCAGTGGAAGCTTGGAGTCTTAAACACTGGACCGCCAGAAAAGTCCATGATCACTTAGTTTTTGTTTTTGTTTTTTTCTGGTGGAGCTGTTGAACTCTGGATGTTTCTTTGGCACACATTCTAAGTACTGAAGAAGTTTAGAAGAGGAAAAGATGAAAATGGTCTGGGATGATCAGGGAATGCTCTGTGGAATTGTTGGGGTTTGACTAGGTAGAGAGGAACAGAAGGGAATGGGCAAAGGCAAGGAGATGGGAAAGGGACTTTTGTGTATCCAGTATATCAACAAGAATGACCTGTTGTAGAATGAGGGGTATATGGTAGGGAGTAGTGGAAGATAAGAATAGAAAGGTGGGGTCAGCTAGTTATCCAGGGACTCTGAAAGAAAGGCAGAATTTTAATTTGAAGCTGTAGGAAATAGGGAACTATTGCAAGTTTTCGAAGTGACATACGAAAGCAGTGTTTCCATAATATCAGTCTAAAAGTGTTTAGATAAACTAAATCTAAATCTACCAGAAATATTGGAAATGAGTGAGACTAGCGGAGAGAGAACCAGTTAGGAGGCTGCTCCCTTGAATTAAAAGGGTCTATGGGAATGGAAGAAAAGGTAACCTGAAAGAGATTTTGAAAGAGTATTTGCCAGAATTTGGTGAAAGGCAGCCTGTGGATCAGGGAAGAGGAACAGCATAGCTATTGGGAGCATAGGTTCTGCAATAAAAATTACCTTGGTTCAAATCACAGCTCCACGACTAAGTACCTGTGTGACCTTGTGCAATTAAGTTAACCTCTCTAAGCTTCAGTTTCCTTCTCCATAAAATGGGGATAATAGTCTCGACATCAAATCAAACAGAATTTGTGCTTAGTAAGCAGTAAGCAATCTATAAATAAATAAGATATATAGATAGATAGGATTTGGGATGGCGCCATTGACAGGGATTAGAAAATTAGGGAGGCAAGCAGGTTTGGAAGGGAAAATTGGTAAACCTGAGTCACAGTCATGTTAAATATGGTATAACAACAGGGTGTGTGAATAAAATGCTCTACAGACCTATGAAATTTGAGACTAGAGCAAAAGTGAGATGCTGGATACAGAGCTAAATATGTAGAAAAGGAGTTCTTGTGACAGTAATAGCTCACCCCTGGGGAGAAGATATTTGCAAATCATATATCCAATAAAGGGTTAGCATTCAAAATATATAAAGAACTCATACAACTCAACAACAAAAAAACAAACAACCCAGTTAAAAAATGAGCATAGCTGCTCAGTAGACATTTTTCCAAAGAAGACATACAGATGGGCAACAGGCACATGAAAAGATGTTCAATATTACTAATTATTAGGGAAATGCAAATCAAAACCACAATGAGATATCACCTCCACCCGTTTGAATGGCTATTATCAAAAAGGCAAGAAATAACACGTGTTGGAAAGGATATGGAGGGACAAAACCCTCATACATTGTTGGTGGGAATGTATATTGGTGCAGCCACTTTGGAGTATGACGATTCCTCAAAAAATTAAGAATAGAACTATTATACAATCCATTATTCCACTTCTGAGTATTTTTCTGAAGAAAACAGAAACACTATTTTGAAAAGATATATGTACTCCCATGTTCATTGTAGTAGTAATTACAATAAATAGCCAAGATATGAAAGCAACCTAAGTGTCTATTGATAGATGAATGATAAAGAAGATGTGATATATAGAGATATATATTATATGGATATATGAATATTACTCAACCATAAAAAGAATGAAATCTCACCATTTCAGACAGAGTTAGACAAAGACAAATACCATATGCTTTCCCTCATATGTGGTATATAAAAAACAAACAAAACAAAATAAATGAACAAACCAAACTAAACAAAAACAAACACGTAGATACAGAGAACAGATTAGTGGTTACCAGGGGGGAAGGTTGGGGAGGGGAAAATGAGTAAAGAGGGTAACTATATGGTGATGGATGGAAACTAAATTTTTGGTGGTGATCACACTGCAGTGTATACAGAAGTAGAAATATAACACTGTACACAGGGAACTTAAATAATGTTGCCTCAATTAAAAAAAAATAGCTCACCCCAGGGAAACAGATGAACTCATGACAGGAGAAAATATATAGAGGGAAGAGAAGTGAAAAGAGGTCTGAGGTAGGAGGGGAAGGATAAATTAGGAGTTTGGGATTAACGTATACACACTACTATATGTAAAATAGATAACCAATAAGGACCTACTGTGTAGCACAGGGAAATATACTCAATATTTTGTAATAACCTATAAGGGAAGAGTCTGAAAAAGGATATACATAAATAACTGAATGACTTTGCTGTATACTTAAAACTAACACAACATTGTAAATCAACTATACTTCAATAAAAAAAAAAAAGAAAGAAAGAAAGAAAAGTAAAGAAACAAGTTGGGGACATCTAACCTGAAAGTGAACTTAGATTAGGGGGTGAGACTATAGATTAGATCACCTCTCTGAGAGCCAACCAGGCAGTCTCCATTGGAAAAATGAAGATATGATATTATTATAGGACCAGTATATTAATTGGTCTTTATATTTTATTCCTAGAGAATCCCAACAAAAACATGGTGTTATCCCAAGAAGTCAGAATCCTGGAATGGTTGGTGGATACAGGTGTGTGATGTAAGTGTGTTTTATGAAAGTTCCATGTGATTGTGTTTTTATTTAAAGTTATTGACTCATTTCCCTATTAAAGGAAGCCTACTGTGAATTCTTCTATAAAGAGTACAAACTTTTGGCAAGGAAAGAATTACCAACCAGTTGACTCTTTTAAGTGTAATATTTGTCTAAGGTGTGGTATACATTAATGAGCAGTAAGACACTCTTTATGTGGGCAAATTTAGTCAATAAATATCTATATGAACACCTTAAAAAAATAAAAGAGGTCTGAGGACTCAAACTTGGACACTGCATGCAGCAATCAACCACTCTACACTTGGTTCAGTCTTATCTTGCATTACTCAATAATTGCTTCATCCACTTTGTTCTTATCGTTATCATACTAACCGCTATCTAGTGAATGCTGCTGTGCACCAGGCACTCTATAATGCACACTTCGCTTATTACTCATTTTAGCCCTCAAACGAAACTGTGAGGCAGGTATTATTACCTCTGTCTTACAGATAAAGAAAAGGAATTTCAGACAGGTTTTAAAATCTGCCTAAGACCACACAGTAAATGAGTGGTAGAGCCAGGATCTAAATCTAGATTTTTCTGAGTTTGATTCGGTGGCTTATGCTTGTCCCACTGCCAACATCATGCTGCCTCCCAACTCAACTACAGTTGTGACCCCTAACCCAGCTTGAGGGCACAGGTGGGGAATTTTCCCCACATGTTCTTAAAGACATGGAACTACCTATCAGAATTTCTGAGTTATTACAATCCATCCCTAATTTTTTTTTTAAAAGACAACATTTTAGTGACTTGTTCAGTCTTATATGGTAGTTTCCATTGGGATTTCTGAAATACTAAAAATAGATCTGGGACTCCATTACTAATCTGGGGACCCCGGGATGGGACCCTACTGCCCCTCAGCAGTGGAGACTAACTCACAGGTTAAAGGTGTCAGGAGGCACTGGGTGGGCTGGTCTGAAAAGCGGCAAAGAAAATTCTCTTTGTGGTCCGCCTCTCCTCAACGCGCTCTGCGCCCTTTAAGAACCCGCCTTTTCACCTGAGGAACTGTTCTCTTCTTAGGACACTTCCACTCTCCTCACAAAACCTGCATCTCCTCACGAAACCCCCAAGCCGCCAAGGAACCCCCCAATTCCTAGGGAACCCTCATTTCCTACAGAACCCTCCTTCTCAGAGAACCCCCCTCTCCTCCCGGAACCCCTTTCCCGTCTCCTTAAAGAACCGCAATTCTTGCCTCACAAAACCTCTATCTTCTCACGGACCGCTCAGTTTCCCAAGGGAACCCCCAACTCCTCACCCTCCTGTGAGCCCCCCACTTCTCTCCTCCCTGACGTCTCTCAGGCCCGCCCGGGCCCGGCCTCACCTCTCGGCTCCTCCAAGGAGCGCCTGTGCAGCTCGCGGTAGCGCTGCAGCGAGGGGACGTGCGCGGAACGGCTGACCTCGGGCGGCGGAGACCAACTCCGTGCCCGGCTCCGGGCTCCAGCCTCCTCCCGGACCCCGCTCCCACCGCCGCTCCGGCCCCGCTCCTCGGGAAGCCCCATCACCTCAAGTTCCGAACACCGTAGCAGCCTTAGCGGTCTCAGCGGGCGGCCGGGAGGGGGAAAACAGGCCGACCGAGGGGCGGGGCCTTCAGAGAAGGGGCGGGGCCTGACAGCAGAGGCGTGGCTTAGGCATGTGACGGGGGGCGCCCCGGAGGGGCGGAGCCATGCCTGGTGGAGGTGGGACCAGGGCTAGCAAAGAAACCGATAGGGAAAAGTCCAGCATTGCTTGGGGGATGGGGCGGAGCTGACTTGCGGAAGGGGTGGAACCGCAGCGTGAAAGCAGAAGGGGAGTGGCCAGGCGTGACGGGAGAGAGGGTGGGCCCATGGAGTGACAGGGAGTGGCGAGGCTGGCTGTGACAGGAGAGGAGGCAGGACCATGGAGTGACCAGGGTTGGGTGGGGTCTTGGAGTTACCGATGTGGAGTTAGGTTAGGGCAGGGCACGAGCGGGAAAGAGCTGGGCTAACGAGCGGAGTTGGGTCAGGCCCATCGTGTAGCCGCCCCGCGGTCTCATTGCGCAAGCCTGTCACCCCACCGAGTAGAAAAGCCAGGTGGAATAGGGTCCTTTCCGGGTGACACCCTTCCGCTCTGGGAACTATCCCCCACCCTGAGTAAACTCAGAGTTTCTTCCACCCCTGAGGATAGGTCTTTACTTTCCCTGCGTCCACAAATTTCCATCCAGACCTAAAATGCAAAGACTCATTAAGTGAGGACTAGGAGGCACCTTCAGTCTTTGCTAATAAACCCATTTCATTGCATAAATGGTAAACTCAGCGAAAGGGAGGACTTTGTACAAGGTCACAGAAAGAACAACGACCGTAACTTGGGCCAAACCTAGGTCTCCTGACTCCAGGTGTTTTTACCGCCTCATCAGGCTGACGCGAACGCTTGTAAAATGACAAAGTCTATGCAAGTAGAAGGAATCACTCACACCTTTCTTTCCTTCCCAGTCTCTTACTTCACCAAGAGACCCCTCCCCTGCCATACCTGGGCTCAGATACCTCTGGCTTCCCTCTATCCCTTCCACTCCAGAAATGGGAGACCAGCCAGGACCCTCCATCTCCCACCTGCACTTACCACCAAGAAGGGCCAACTCCTGCCCATCGGTTCACAGAATGGCCGTCAAGGCAGGAAGGATCCTTAAGTATCTAACTCCAAGAGTGATTCTGAGGCCCGGAAGCAGGCAGCCCCCACTTCCTGAAGCCTACACAGGACCCCACCTGGGCCAGCCTCCCTTCCCACCTGCTCTCTTGTTCTTTGTCCAGCTAATCGCAAGGCCAGCACACCCTAAACTGGAAAACAAACAAACACACAAACCTCCCCATGGTCAGACCTTGATCCAGAGCCTACCCAACCCTGAGGAAAGGGTCTCAGGGCTCCCGGAAGGGATACAGACCTCATGGAACAGACATGGACCCCACTGAGAAGGCGATACTTCATCGAGGAGGCATTAACTGCACAAAAGGGACACACACTTCACTGAAGGTACATGGACTCCATTAAGGGAACACAGATCTTACTGGGGCATCTCAGGTCTCACTGAAGGGCTGTGGACCCTGCTAATAGGACATGAATGGCATTGAAGGTCACTGACCTTACTGAGGGGACATAGGCTTCCTCCAAAGAGATACAAAAGATACAGACTTTACTAAAGAAACATGGACCCCACTGAGAGGACTCAACCCCACTGAAGGGCCTCTTACTACACTGAGGGAATGCACACCACTGAGGGGGCACAGACCTTATTTAGTGGGGACAGACCCTACTCAGGGGACCAGACTTCACTGAAGCATAATAAGCCCTACGGACCTCACTGAGGAGATAGGAACCTCTCTGTGGAGAGAAAGGCACATGCAATGGCACACAGTCCTAGTATAAATGGTCATCTTTCCATCCCACACACAAAGTTCTGGGCAGCCCTCTCCCTTCTCCCCTCTCTTCCCAGCCTTTCTTTCAGGCCCCAGAGCTGTTCCCAACACACTGCTGCCCTCCCCTGTCTACAGGTGGCACTGCAGATGCTGGGCCCGTGATGGATTTACAAGCAGTTCAGGTCATCTCTGAGCCTGGAGCCTGGGGTTGGGGAAGGAGGGGATGTGTGGCCAGGGGCTTGACCAGTCCCCTCCCTCTGCCTGTGGACTGTGAAATGGAAGTCTGGATAAGAGGCCTAATAATATAAGGAACCAACACCCATACCTGGAAATGGGGTAGTAGTGCAAACTATGGTGTAGTTGGAATTCCTCAGTGGGAAGAGGATGGATCGGGTTGGACAAGATGAGAATCCATGAGATTAAGAAAAAAGTGTTAATAATGATTATGGCATTTACTGTATTAAGTAGGTGTCAAGCCATATACTAAAAACTTTCCATGTGTTATTTAGTCCTCACAACCCAGAGATGGATACTGTCATTCTCTCCATTTTACAGATGAAGAAACCCATACTCAAAGAGATTAAGTGTTTTGCCCAAGATCACACAGTTTGTAAGCTGTAGCAGAGGGAATAGAACCCAGATACCTAGACTTTAGACCCATTCCCTACCCTTTTATCCTCCCCCACCCCAGCCCACTCCTACCATATCACCACCACCATGATTTCTTTCTCAAAGTTTCCTTTCCAGAACCACATAAAATAAAAACTCTTTAAATAATGGTAAATATGCAAGTTCCAGAGACCCCATTCCAGCCAATTAAATCATGATCGCTAGAGTGGAATCTAGGGATCCTCTTTTAAGATCCTAAGACAAGCTCAAGTTTAGGCTCACTGCCCTATGCTGATAGGTCAGGGGTCCTAGAAGGGGTTGTGATTGAAAGAGGAGTCGACGAAATGTGGGGGGTCCAGGGAAGGATCTGACGTCCGAGGAGAGATGTCCAAGGAGGGGCCTCGAAATGAAGCAGGTTGCGGATGAAGTAGGGGCTGGGACTGGGGGTCGGGGGTGAAGGCGGAGTCTGAAGTCGAAAGAGGGGTCTGGGGTCGGAGGAAGAGTCTGAGATAGGAGGATAAGGATCTTGGAGTCCAAGGAGGGGTCTGAGGTTCGAGGAGTTTGGCATTAGAGACAGTATCTGGGGTCGACAGGAGGTTTGCAGTCAGTGAAAGGAACTGCGAGCCGAGGAAGGAGCCTGGAGTCTGAGGAGGATCCTAGCTCAAACTGGAAGGAGGAAGGGGTTTGGTCCCTGGGCTACGTAAGGTGCCCCGAGCCACTAAGGTCGCGCTTACCGCGTGCTCTTCCCTCCTGACCCCCGACTGCGCGACCCGGACCCGTCCTCCAGGCTCTACATCCACACCCACACCCCAACCTGCGCTCCCAATGCAGGCTGACAACGCTAAGCAGGCGGGGCCGAGTCAAACCCCGACACCCTCCAGGATCCAGGTTTGAGGCGCCCCCTCCCGGCGGTCCAGGAGTTCAGGCCCCGCCCTCCTTCCTCCTCCCCACCGTTCTCCCCCCCCGCCCCCCCCCCGCACCCAGCTCCAGCCCGGCCCCTGCCGCCCCACTTCCGGCAGGCGCTGCGCTGCTGGGGGCGCGGGCGAGGATGGCGGCAGAGAACGAGGCCAGTCAGGAGAGCGCCCTGGGCGCCTACTCGCCGGTGGACTACATGAGCATCACCAGCTTCCCGAGGCTCCCGGAGGACGAGCCGGCGCCCGCGGTCCCTCTGAGGAGCCGCAAGGACGAGGACGCCTTCCTGGGAGACCCAGATACCGGTGAGGCCCGCTGGCCCCGTCCCTGCCCCCTGGGACGTCCCCGGTCCTCCTTCATCTGCGCGAAGCATCACCTGAAGCTCCATCTCCCTAATTCATTCCCTTCCTCCTGGACCTCTCCCTTCTCCTCCCTTGTCTCTGTTAATTATCTGGTAGGGTTGGGGATACATTTCTGCCTTGGAGGCTTAGGATGCGACAAGGGAGAACGATGCTAGGGACTGCAGTAGGAGGGGTTGGGGTTACCCCCTTGGGAAGAACGAACTAATAAGGAAGGAATGTTGGCGGGGAGTTCCTAAGGAACAGCTGTGATCACCTAGAAGAGGATTTTCTCTAGTCACAGAGAACAGGATAGGAGAAACCAAGTCAGAGACTGCAGCAGGATGGATAGAGGCTAGGTCTTGAGAAGAACTTCCCCACAGCCAGGGATTGTGGGAAGGAGAGACCATGAGAAGACGCTGAGAATCTCTTCGTGTCCAGGGAGGGGTAAAGAGAATATGATTCCCATCCATCTGCGAGTGATGGTACTGGGAGACAGGGGGATGGACTGCTTGACCTCTCAAAGTCCTTGGGGACCAGAGCACCTTCACTGCCCTGTGGATACCTCACCCCTCCCAGAGCAGTGGATCAGGCCAGGATGTTAGTAAGGTACCCTGCCCCCTAGGAAGCAGGCTCCAGAATTTTACTGTATTCTCTTCAGCCCTCTGCAGGAACTGCAAGGGGTGGGAGTAGGGAGGGAGGAGACAGGGCCTGGGGGACACCTGGGGCTGAAAGCTCTCTGAGCATTTCTTCCCTAATGCTCTTTCTCCTGTCCATGTGGCTCAGCTCTCTGTCCTCCCCTCCATTCTTCATCCTCCATCCTCCATCCCCCATTCCCTCAACGTCACTTCCTGGCATTAGAGCCTCCTTCTACTTCACTTTCTCTTCCTCTCAGTGCCTGCACTTGAGCCCTATCCCTCACCAGCCTGGCAGATCCTGCTTCTCTTGCCCAGTCCTCTCTGGCCTGGCCCTTCTGTGGCTACTCCTAGCCTGACAGCCCCAAATTCTTTCCCCCTCCACAATTCTCCAGTCACCTGGCCCTGACCAGCAGCCCCTGCCAACCTGACTAGATTGTACCCGTCCTGGAGGGGGTTTGAGGGGAGGGTGGGGAGGCTTATGGTCATCACATGTCAAAGCCGCAGATTAAAACTTCTTTTCTGAAGGGAGTAGCCCTGGAATCAGGAGGTAGCAGGGAGAGCAGTGGGAGGATGTGTCCTGGTGGATACCAGCCTGAAACCAGGTCCTTTATTCAGGAGCCAAGAGTACTACTTCTGGTCCCAGCACTGCCCTGACTCACTGTGTGACAATGGGCACACCTACCCTGACCTAGGTCTTAGTTTCCTCTTCCAGCTCAACTGGGAATGCCTATCTCTCCCAGAGAGAGAGATTGGAAACCCCTGATATGTTTTATCCTCCTTTCCTATGAATGTCTTAGCATTTATCAAAACCTGTGATTATTTATTTGTGCAACCTTTGATTACTCCATGTCTATAAGCCCTGTGAGGATGGGATCATGACTGTCTTGTTCACCATCCTTTCTGTACCATCGAGCACAGTGCTAAGCTCTCAATAAAAATTGTTGAAGAATAAATGAATGAAAGAGAAGATCTCAGGATGAAAGAATGGCAAGGGAGGGAGTTCTCAAACCTCAGGGAGTTCCTTGAGGAGTTAATACAGGCTCTGCCCTCAACTGTATAAAAATCCAGCAGAGACCCTGGTCACCTGAGTTTCTAGGAAGCCACACCTTATGCCAAGTTGTGCACTAAGGTTCCAAGGACCTTGCCATCCTACCTGTGTAGTCATTTCAATACCATGTCTCCCAGCACTACTTCCAAGCCCCAAGGCTCCTCTGGCCCAGCTGGACCAGCCTGCTGGCTAACATGACCCCCTATGTTGTCAACCTGCTGGTGCCACCTGATGGCACTGCCCCATCCTCTTATGCAGGACTTTGGTTGTGCCCAGCTGGCCTCTAGCCTGCCATTCCACAGAACCAAGTGCCAGGCACCCCACAGCAGGCCCTGTGGAAAACAGAGCTAGATGGTTACCACTCCAAGATTGGCGAAAACTTTCTTTGCTCTTTTCTGAGCTCCAGGCCCATGTGTTCTTCTCTCTCCCAGACATCTGCCTCTAGATGTCCTGAAAGTCCCTCACCTTCAACATATTCCATGCTGTACTCATCCTCTCTTCCCCATGCACCTGTTCTTCCCCCAGTGTCATTCTTAATAAATGACACTGCCATCCATCCAGTCCCCAAGGTAGAAGCCCAGGAGCCACCCATGATTCTCTCCCTTCTGCTTACTTCTAAATAGTGGCCAGATGCTCTCTGTCTTCCTCCTAATTATCTTCCAAATTCCATCTCACCATCCCTGTCATCACCACTGTAGACTAAGCCACCATCCTCTTTTATCTCTATTACCCATACGCTTCTAGCTATTCTTCCTGCTTCCTGACTCTCCCCCACCCCCTCCCAACCCAATCCATCCAGCACCCTGCATTTCTGATCATGTCACTCCCTGTTTCAAAAATCTTTAGTGATTCTCCCCTCGGGGAGTAAGCAAGCCAGGTATGATCCCAGTCTCCAGCTAAGCTCTCTCTTCTGAGTGCTAGACTTGCCAAGTCAACCCTGTTCAGGGTTCATTTGTCATAAACCCAGCTAAAACTGAGCTACATCTAAAAAGAGAATTTTATTGGGTAGCATAACTGAAAAGTTCAGGATATAGGGCTTCAGGCATAGCTGCATTGAGGTACCTGAAAAAGATTTGGATTTTCTCCATCTTTTGCTTTGCCTTCATTTTTATGGGCTTCATCTTCAGAAAACCTCCCATCTTGTGGGAGCAAGATGCCCCCAGCAGCAACAGGCTTACATCTTACCACCTTAGCAACCTAGACAAGAAAGTCTTTCTCTTTCCCAATATTTTAGCAAAAAACAAAACAAAACAGAGTTTGAATATCATTGGTGCTGGTGCTGGTCACGTGAACCTGAACCAATCACTGTACAGAGGTGCCTGTTCTGATTGGCTAGGCCTAAGTCATATACTCACTCTGATCAGGAATGAGGGAATGAGGAAGGAGAGAGGGGATTTGGTGTTCTCTAAAAGAAAGTTGAGTGGGGAATGGTGACTAAGCAGATAAAAATTAGATGCTTACTAAGCCAACTGCCTTCAGACAACTCCTGCTGTTGTCCCACAAATTCAGAATAGCCAAAATTAAGCTCATCCTTTTTCTCCCAAATGACTTGTTTCTTCTGGTCCCAAACTAGCCTTTTCCCAATGTCCTGCTGTTGTCCTTACACATCAGCAAAATCAATGGTATTGCTTCCCCACCACTTACGCAATTGGTACTCAGTAAATATTTTTATTGAATAAATGGATAACAATATTCATTTATATTTATATTATATATTCATAGTAAATTATTGGTAGAATAAGAAGTCTTGAATATATCTAACTCTGATGGGGCCGTAGCATCTTTACCTCCTGGCTCCTCATATCTGATTGGAGAAAGCAGATTTGAGGACAAGTACCTGGAAATATCAACTTGAATTAGTTTATCAACTGTAAATTAGTTTTATTTACAGACTCTGGTGCTGGTGCTGAGGGTTAGAATCAAGCATGATCAACTGAGGGAGGCTTCCAGAAGACAAGTCTCTTTTTTTAAATAGAAATTTTAAAACAAATTATATGTTCATGGTGAAAAAAAAGAACAGTGAGAAAAAGTAAAAGTCCTCTTCTCCATTCTTATCTCCTGCATTTTTTCCTATTTATTTAAAAATATATGTATTGATTTTAAAAAACAAAAGAAATATATGTAAGTGGCAAAAATTTCAAACAAAAAATTCTCCCACTCCATCTCATTCCCAGCTTCAGTATCTTCCCCCAAAAGTAACCACCATGAAGAATTTCTAAAAATTATCTATATATGTATGTGGTTTCTTATTTATACAAAAAAGGGGAGTATGGATTATGGAGGGCCTTGAACACCAGGTTAAGGAGCTTGGATTTTTATCATTTTGGCATTGATGAACCATGATAGTATTTTAAACAGGAAAATATAACAGTCAATTCTTAATATTATCCCACAGACTTTTAAAGGGGTTATACTCCCAGGCCATAGTAGCAAGTGTTCAAAAAATTTTGAATGAATGAACTTTTAAAAACACATTGTGAGTATAGTCACATATTAAGGTCAAGGTATCAGGCTATTTCTTTACTATTCACAAACACCCAGGACCTTTAGACCATTTAGAGACCTGGGTTCAAGGCTAATATATCCCAGAGGGGGGAAACTATGGGATGGAAGAGGGTCCTGGCCCTGGCCAGGGTGGAAAAGAAATGGAAATAACTTTGAGTGAGAACCTACAGAGTGCCTGGTATACATCACCTTATGGAATCCTTGTACCCATCCAGCCAGTTAGGGATCAGCTCCATTATTAGGATGAGGAAAGTGAGGCTTATGACTTGAAATGACTTGTCCATAGTCACCCAGCAAGTAAGTAGCTTTCAAATGTCCCCTGTCTCTACTTTTATTATCCTTAGATCCATTCTCCAGATAGCAGCCAGAGGGATCTTTTTAAAACACAAAACAGACGGCTTCATATTCTTGCTTAAAACTCTCCAGTGGCCTCCTATGGCTCTCAGGGTAAAATCCAACCTTCTCACTAAGCCCTCAAGGCCCAGCGCATCTGCCCTAGCCTCCACCTACTACTCTTTCCCCTTGTTCACCACACCAGAGCCACCCCAACTTTGGTTATTTGTTTTCTAATGCACCAAACGTATTCCTACATTAAGGTCTTCGCACCTGCTGTTCCTTCTTTCTGGAACACTCTACACACTCACTCCTTGCTCTACATATGGCTGGCTCCTCATCCCTTAGTTCTCAGCTTAAAAGTCGCCTCTGTGAGAGTCCTTGCCTGACTTCCCCAGCTAAGTGCCTCCAACACACACCATTATTCTCTATCATTTCATCCTTTTTTGTTGTTGTTATAATTCTATTCTTTTAACTGAAGTATAGTTGATTTACAATGTTGTGTTAATTACTGCTGTACAGCAAAGTGACTCAGTTATACATATATACATTCTTTTTCACATTCTTTTCCATTATGGCTTTTTAAAAATATTTATTTATTTATTTATTTACTTATTTATTTATTTTTGGCTGCGTTGGGTCTTCGTTGCTGCACACAAGCTTTCTCTAGTTGCGGTGAGCGGGACTACTCTTCGTGGTGGTGCGCGTGCTTCTCATTGCAGTGGTTTCTCTTGTTGCGGAGCATGGGCTCTAGGCACGTGGGCTTCAGTAGTTGTGGCCCACAGGCTCAGTAGTTGTGGCTCGCGGGCTCTAGAGTGCAGGCTCAGTAGTTGTGGCGCACGGGCTTAGCTGCTCCGTGGCATCCCGGCACGGGATCTTCCCAGACGAGGCTCGAACCCGTGTCCCCTGCATTGGCAGGCAGATTCTTAACCACTGCACCACCAGGGAAGTCCCTCCATTATGGCTTATTACAGGATATTGAATATAGTTCCCTGTGCTATACAGTAGGACCTTGTCATCCTTCTCTTTCTTCATAGCACCTGCCACAACTTGTAATGATATACTCCTTTGTTTACTTGTTTATTATCTTCTTCTTCCACTGGTTTTCAAAACCCATGAGGGCAGGAACTGTTTGTTCCTTTCCCCTAGCATCTAGCATGGGACCAGACAAATAGCAGGCCCTCCATATTTGTTGAGTGAATGAATGGATGGATGGATCAAGAAAACAAGGTTGGAAGACAGGGCCCCTCCGCTCAGTTTATGGAGCTGCCTCCTTGCACAGAAGGCTGGGCCCCAGCTGGGGCAGGATCTGGTTTCCAGGGAGGGCCCAACCCCTGCCTCTCCAGGAAGTGTTCTCAGCCCCGGGTCCTGGGTCCCGGGCAATGTGGCCTAGGGATGGGAATCCAGCCGCCCTGCTGACCAGTTGGGGGTCCCTGTCTCTTCCAAGCGGGGACCACCCCCCACGCCCCCCCAACGGCCCTCCCTGGGGTGCATCGGGGAGACGCTGAAAGGAGAGCAGTGCTGTCTAGTGGAGTTTGACTGGGGGGGGGGGCGGAGAGAGGGGGCGACGCGGAATAGCCCCGCCTAGAGGGCGGGCAGGGCCGGGTAAGAGGCGCCCAGACCGACCCCCGCCGCCCGCAGACCCGGACTCGTTCCTGAAGTCAGCGCGGCTGCAGCGGCTGCCATCGTCGTCGTCGGAGATGGGCAGCCAGGACGGGTCGCCGTTGCGGGAGACGCGCAAAGACCCGTTCTCCGCGGCAGCGTCCGAGTGCTCCTGCCGCCAGGACGGGCTCACGGTCATCGTCACGGCCTGCCTCACCTTTGCCACCGGTGTCACTGTGGCGCTCATCATGCAGATCTACTTCGGGGACCCCCAGGTGAGGAGGAAGTGGAGGGGGAGAGGAGAGAACCTGGGGAGGAGGGGTGAAGAAGCGCTTAAGGAGACCTTGGTAACTGAGGACTGGCTGAGTGGTGAAAGGGGGCCAGCAAATGGAAAGGGGAGAGGGCGGTGACATGGGAGAGGAAGGTCTCAAGGGAGGGACTCCTGGGCATGAGGCGGACAGAGCTCAAAGAAGGGAACTGATCAGGTAGGAGGCACTTGAGGTAAGGAAAGAAGACTCGTAGGGGAGAGTCAAGGGGATAAAAGGGCAGGGCTCCCATCCCCACCCTCTGTTGGAGGTTCTGGGGTTTGTGGAGGTTCCCTTGGGAGGCCGGGGGCCCCTTCTGCCCCCACCTAGTCCCCTCCCCCTTCCAGATCTTTCACCAGGGCGCTGTGGTGACTGATGCCGCCCACTGCACATCGCTGGGCATAGAGGTGCTCAGTAAACAGGGATCTTCCGTGGATGCAGCTGTGGCAGCAGCCCTGTGTTTGGGGATCGTGGCTCCTCACAGTTCTGGCCTGGGCGGGTAAGAAGCTCCCAGCTGCGGAGGTTGGGGTGCCCCAAGCCTCCTTCTGTCTCTTGGTCTGTGGGCCTCATGTGCGCTCCTCCAAGTTTGAGCAGAGGGGCAACTGGGCCCCAGCTCCTTGCATTTTCTCTTTCTACACCCAATCTTGCCCCCTTCTCTTTACATGGAGTCCAAGGAGGTGTTTTCAGAAGATTTTTCGTTAACTGGGAAAAGGATATCATAAACTCTAAAGTGAGGTACACAGTTGGGGGTATACTGTCATTAATTAAGGCTGTGATACTTCAACTTATAGGGTTTACAAATCCTTAAAACAAATCCCTGTGAGTCTGATGAAAGCAATGGATCCTCTATCCTCCAAAAATACATCCCAGGGTAAGACCTCTTAAAACAGAGACTATAAACTGGCCACCATGGGCCACACCTGGCACACAGCCTGGTTTAGTTTGCACACTTAAATTTTTAAAAATTTGGTTGCTGATGTTAAAAAGTTGAGAATTTTCATAAAAATCCAGATTTCTAACATTTCTTGAACAATCAGGAGACCTAATAACGGTGGGCCTACATTCTCACCTGGCTGCAGTTATCTGGAGCTGAATAGAAGCTGTTTCCCATGATGGGGCTTGTACTGTCCACTTGGCCATAGTTCCTACCACTCCCTTTTGTTTAGCTGTCCTGCTTTCCCTATTATGTTAGCTGGCAGGCCAGTTATCTCAGATGTAACCCCCGTCTCAGATGGAAGCAAACCACAGAAAAGGGACAAGCTGACCAAGTCCATATCTTGGCTCCTGAAAGACCAGCCTTCCAGGCCCTACGAAAGAAATTCCACTTTTGGTTGTGTACAGTCAGTCCTTACGTAATTCAGTCCTGGGAGAGGGAGAGGGACATACCACAGAGGCAGGTGCAGGAAGATGGCAGGGGTCCAACTGTGGTAGGAGGTGGGGGCAGAGGGGGAGCAGAACATCCTGCTCTCCCAGTCTCTGGGTTTTCCCTTGTCAGGGGTTAAAGGCTCCAGTAACAGGCTGGAAGAGGTCCATGGACTCTGGGTCCCCCACCCTCTTATTTCACTCCCCACCCTGATAGGGTAGCTGAGTCTCTGAATCTCTGCTGGGGAGGGAGCTCAGACACCTGACTCCTGATGACAGACTGAGCCTATAGCCATCAGCGTGGGGGGCTTGAGGAACAGCAGGTTAATTGTTCAGAGGAGTGGCATCTTATCATCACCCTCCCCCTTCTGTGTCTCTCCTAGTGGGGGTGTGATGCTGATACATGACATCCGACGGAATAAGAGCCACCTGATTGATTTCCGGGAGTCTGCACCAGGGGCTCTCAGAGAAGAGGCCCTGCAGAGATCCTGGGAGACCAAGGTGGGGACCCTGGTGAGAAGGGGGGGTGTCTCCCTTCACTGCCCTTCTGCTAACCCAAGCATTACCTTGCTGAATATTTACCGTGGAGGTGAGGGAAAGAGTTAAGCAAGATGCTCTTAGGCTATGAGGGAGATAGGCAGCCCCCAAAATAAAATAATGAACCAGGACTTCCCTGGCGGTCCAGTGGTTAAGACTGCGCTTCCACTGCAGGGGATGTGGGTTCTATCCCCGGTAGGGGAAAGATCCTGCATGCTGCATGGTGCAGCCAAAAATAATAATAATAATAATGAACCAAAAAATCTGAATGTTTGATAACAGGCAGTGCAGCACCACCTTACTTCTCTGGTGACCTTGCCTATCTGGCACATAAGAAGGAAGAAAAAGAGCCACTGAGCAGTCTGAGATGTCACAGAGTAGCTGCACTATCACTCACACATCTCATTCTGAGGCTCTTGTTGGTAACTTTCCTAGCCCATGACATATTGGAAGATTATAGAGGAACTGCTGGAGGCAAACCCACTATCTACTGAGAGCAAAGGAGGAAATAGAACAACTTGGAAAAATAGATATTTAGTGCAGTGGCAAAAGCCAAACACACCCCTGAATTATCACAGCTCAGAGTAATGGTGGTGTGTTAATGAAAAGGTTAAATGAAGGTCACTTGTCCACTGTTTTAAAAGGCAAGAGTAGGTATAATCCAATCTAGACAGGTTTCCATCTAAATTGTTATGTCTTGGCTCTTAAAAGGGTTTGCTTAATTTATAAATCCCTCAGCTATGACAGATAAAGGAGGCCTTTCTGCATTTGCTGATAGGAAGTCAGGGAGGTGGGAGGGATGCCTGCTGGGGACAGCTTGTCCCTCCTCTGGGATACTTGGCCTGTGTCTCTCCCCTGTGCCAGCCCCCAATCCCTGGCTTGGGGCTCTGCGGAATTCAGCCCAGCGCCCCCCCTTCCAGTGACCTGGTCTCCTCTCTCCCTCACCTGCCCGCCTTGCCCAGCCTGGGCTCTTGGTGGGGGTTCCCGGAATGGTGAAGGGGCTACACGAAGCTCACCAGCTCTATGGCAGGTAAAGGTTCTCCCCCTGGGGACCAGGGGCCCCTGCCTGCACTCCTCCTTGGGTGGCCTTCTCCTCCCTTCCTGGATTCTTCCCTTCCCAACTACCCCCTCCTAATACCCGCTTCCCTTGCCAGGACTCTCCTTCCCAGGAACCCCCCTCCCCCCCCAGGACCCTTCTTCCTCCCCCCAGGACCTCCTCCACCCCCTGCTCTCCGGCTCCCCCAGGCTGCCATGGTCCCAAGTCCTCGCCTTCGCAGCAGCTGTGGCCCAAGATGGCTTCAACATGACCCATGATCTAGGTCAGTGGGGCCTGGGGGTGGAGGGAAAGGCATGAGTTTGATGGAGAGGGGAGAGGGAACCTCTGCGATTTAGGTCCTAAGCCAGGAAGTGCCTCTCTTCCAGTTTGCTCCTCAGACCCCCTCCGCACACCACCCTACCTTCACTGGGAGGGATCCGGGATTGGTCCATATACACCACCACTACCCCACCCCCCGTAACAGGCTCCTGGGGGGCCGGAGGGCTTAGGGCCGGCCTCTCAGCCCTCATCCACCCCACCTGTTGCATGTACAGTCCCAACACCCCCATCCCAGCCTCGTGTTCCTGCCCGCAGCCCAAGCCCTGGCCGAACAGCCGCCACCCAATGCGTCTGAGCGCTTCCGTGAGACGTTCCTGCCCTCGGGTCACCCGCCACTACCTGGCTCACTGCTGCGACGGCCTGACCTGGCGGCGGTGCTGGATGTGCTTGGCACCTATGGCCCTGCTGCCTTCTATGCCGGTGGCAACCTCACGCTGGAGATGGTGGCCGAGGTGAGCGCATGGAGCACCCCCGGCCCTGCGGCGGAGGACCCTACTGCAGAGAAGTCCTCTTCCCCCTTACTTCCCTGTCTTTCTTTCTGCATATATTTACTGGGGATTCCATTTACTTGAAATTCTAGAATAGACAAAACTAACCTCAGAATCAGATCAGTAGTTTGGGGGATTGGGGGGGTTGACTGGGATGAGGCACAAAGAACCTCCTAGGGTGATGAGAATATTTTGTCTTGATTGAGAGAGGTACCTTTGAGCTCCCCAGGGCTGGTACCAACCTGTATAGTGGCCTGTCCTGGCCCTCCCAGGCCTGGTGGAGACCCAGGATCAGCCTCAGCTTCCCTGAGCCCACAATCCCACCCCGCTCCCTGGATTTCTAGGGACTGAGGGAGACACCATCTTCACTGGTGACTATCAGGATTGGGGAGGATTGACACAAGGGCTTACCACCCAACCCCAAAGAGTCTTAGTCTGAGGCAGTAATGGGTTATGAGAACTATTGTTGATAGTTCAAAACCACTAACGGAAAATTATGTTCAAGATAAGGATACACAGACCAACTCAGTGATTGTCTCATCTGTGCAATGCAGGTGGTTATATCTATCTCTGCCATACAGTTGTGGGAATTAAACAGGTCCATCATTCATTCTACTTTCATGGAGAGCCTGCTCTGTGCCAGCTTCTGTGCTGGGCATTGGAGTTATAGATGTGGTGATAGATGCCTATCTCAAACGGACATCCCTGGAAAGTCCAGCAGTGTACTGGTTTTAGATCTACTGTGTCCAGGGACTCCATCCACATTGTAAGGACTTGTTCTGTCTCTCTTTCCTTTGGTCTCACAACTCTACTTTCCACTGTTTGAAATCACCCTCTGTCAGATCCTTTCCATACCTGCTCTCCACTAGCCATCCTTCCAGCAAGCCATCCCAGAGAAAGAGCCTTTCTCATTCAAGTAGTTCCAGCAAAGCCTCAAGGTTATGTCTCATCAGCCCGTCATAGGTCTCATGACTATTCCCAAACCAGTCACGGTAGCACGGAAAAGGAATGCTCTGATTAGCCAGACCTGGGTTGCGTGTCCTCTCCTGGTGGTGGAGAAGGGGATGAAGGAAACTCTAACAAAGACCATCAGAGGTTTAAGAGAGAAAAACCCAAAGCTGAGCTTATTAACTTACCAGACAAAGCCAAGAAATTCAATGTGTAGGTCACTGAGGGTAGATTAGAAGTCACAAGCTTCAGGTACTTAAAAGTACTAAAAAAGGAGAGGATTCCTAGTGGTTATGCTAATTTAGGATTAAAAATTAGCACGCTGGATAGAATGAGCCCATCAGTTTGTACAAGATTGGATCATTGCTCAGTAGAGTGCTCAGTTATGTCCCGTTAAGGGTTGTCCTACGAGGGTCATCCAGAGTTCATGGTTTTGGAGTGGCTTTAGTTGGTTGTAGTGAAATGCAGAATTCAGTTTTGATATCTCCTAGGCAAGTGCTGCTGTAAGTGGAAAATCTTCCTTCTACATAGGCAGAGGGCAGTATGTGCAAAGACATGGAGTCGTGAGTTCAGGACCTGCAGGTCACTCTGGGTCGCTGTACAGAGCTCATTGGGGAAATAGCAGGACGTGAAGTGGGAGAGGTAGGCAGGGGCCAGATCACAAAGGGCCTTGAATGCCAAGCTAAGGAGGTCATTCATAGATTGTATCCAGTACAATGTCTGGCACATAGTGGGTGCTTATTGTTAGTGCTTTTCCCCTTCCTTTTTCCTGGGGTACCCACAGCTGATGGGGTCCCTAAAGGCCACGATGGGAACTGCAGAAGGCACAATATTGATAACCATTTGATCTGTGTATGATCCAAACATATACCTTAGGCTAAACCGCATGCTCACAGTGTGGTGTGTGACTCACAGTGGTGGGGGTCATTCTCTCCCCTCCAGGCTCAGCATGCAGGGGGTGTCATAACTGAGGAGGACTTCAGCAACTACAGTGCCCTCTTGGAGAAGCCTGTGTGTGGCGTGTACAGAGGTGACCTCTCCC
Source organism: Balaenoptera ricei (assembly GCF_028023285.1). NCBI lineage: Eukaryota > Metazoa > Chordata > Mammalia > Artiodactyla > Balaenopteridae > Balaenoptera > Balaenoptera ricei. The sequence goes on from NC_082653.1 coordinate 24,578,218, forward strand.
CCAGCTCCCAGGGTCCCCACTCAAGAGAAGCCTCCCAGTCCACGGCCACATCCTTTTGGCCTAGTGGCTCCTCCCCATTTCACAAGAGAGAAACCGAAGCAGTGAGCTGCCTAAACAGCCAACCATTGAAGCAAGCCAGAGTCAGCCTACTTCTAAAGTAGTTGTGGAGTCAGTTACCCCAAATATTTAGGATATGGGGAGGGAGGTCTGGTCAAGGGCTAAGGCCTGGAATTTGGGGTTCTGGCCATAGGTTTTCTTTTTTTTTAATAGATTTATTTTATTTATGTATTTATTTATTGGCTGCGTTCGGTCTTCCATTGCTGTGCGCGGGCTTTCTCTAGTTGCAGCGAGCGGGGACTACTCTTCGTTGCGGTGCGAGGGCCTCTCATTGCGGTGGCTTCTCTTGTTGTGGAGCACAGGCTCCAGGCGTGCAGGCTTCAGCAGTTGTGGCTCGCAGGCTCCAGAGCGCAGGCTCAGTAGCTGTGGTGCACGGGCCTAGTTGCTCCGCGGCATGTGGGATCCTCCCGGACCAGGGCTTGAACCCGTGTCCCCTGCATTGGCAGGCGGACTCTCAACCACTGCACCACCAGGGAAGCCCCATAGGTTTTCTTGATTCAGGGTCTGTATTGCCTCAGCCCCCTCCCCAGCCCCACTCTCACTGCCCTATGCTTCCTAAGAAGAGTCCATAAGACCAAAATCCATCTTAGCTTCAGGTTAAAACAAACCCTTCAAGACAGTCAGAGACCTGCCCCCTCATTGTGCCAAAAGGAAACTGAGGCCCAGGGGAGGAATGGAACTTAACCCGCCAAACTCAAAACCAGTGAGGAACCCAGAAAGCCAAGCTTATGACATGGGTAAACTCCATGTTTGCAAACGCAAAGTGGTAGGTTCCTGAGTCCCTCAGAAGGTTCTCAGGCTTTCTCCCCTCGAGGAGGCCCAGATAACCTCAAGCTCCAGGAGAGGCTGCCTCTGCATTCAGGTTTCCAGGCCTCAATCTCTTAAGCCTGATTCTTCTACCAGAAGTGGTGTTATACTGAGCAGAGGAAGAGCATAGCTTTGGAGCCAGGAAGACCTGGGTTTGAGTACCAGCCACGCCATTCACCTTGAACAAGCCACTTCCCACTCAGAGCCTTGTTTCCCTCCTTAAAATGGAGATAATAATAGTGCCTACTGCTCAGGGTGCCCATGAGGAGGTGATGAGATGATGTTGGAAGTTACCCTGATCGGAATGGGCACTGAATGTGTAGTATTTGATTTCCATTTGCCCTCCGCAGCCTGGGTTCTCTTGGCAATGCCAGTACCTTGAGTACTCTGGGCTCCCCTCACCTCTTGTAACTTTGGACCAGCTGCCTCTTTGTACCTCAGTTTCCTTACCTGTAAAATGGGAAGGATAACAGTACCCGTTATGAGGATTAAATGAGTTAATTAGTTAACGTGACTGTCATGTGTCAAGTATTATTATTGTTCCTTTGATGTCCAAACATCCAATAACAGGGGCCTCAGATAGAAAGAGAAGTTTGCTGTTTCCAGGAAGTTTCAGGGGTGGGACCAGCAGGAGCCCTGAATAATATCCTGGCCTAAGGGAGGAGCTGAAAAGAGACACATGGTGGACCAGGACTCTGGACATCTGGACACCTGTCCCTGCTCTGCCAATGGACTGCAGTGTGACTCTGGGCAAATCACAGTTTTCTTGAGCCTTAGTTTCCTCATATGGATGAGGAAACTAAAGACAAGTGTTCTGGGTTGGAGTCCTGGCCCTGCCCTTGACTTGCCGTGTGAACTTGGGTGGGTCCCTTTGCCTCCCAGTGTAGTTTTCCTACCTGATGAGGGGGTTCAGTGCAGTGGTTTCAGTCTGTGTGATGGAGGGATGTGGAGATGCCTTGACCCCTCCCCTGCCGTCGGTAATTTCCTGTCCTTTCAGGCCACCTGGTTCTCAGTCCCCGACCCCCACACACGGGCCCTGCCCTCATCAGTGCTCTCAACATCCTCGAGGGCTTCAATCTCACCAGCCTGGTATCCCGGGAACAGGCTCTTCACTGGGTGGCAGAGGTAAGGCTGACCCCTCCACTCCACCCTGGGTCTGGGGACACTAAGAGTGGGGGGATGGGGTAGTGCCAGAAGGCCTGACTAAATCACCTCCAAGTTTTCTCACACAGCACCTGGTGTGGGTGCTGGGAGGGGCTTGGCAACCTCTTCCACACCCCTGCTCTGTTTTCAGACCCTGAAGATCGCATTAGCTCTGGCCAGCAGACTGGGAGATCCCGTCTACGATTCTACCATCACTGAGAGCATGGATGACATGCTCAGGTGGGTCCTGAGGGCAGGACCCTGGATACTGCAGAGGCGGTGGCAGGTGTGGGGAAAGAATCAGGTGAAAAGCAGCTGGTGGAGCAATAAGGCCTGGAGGCCCAAGTCAATTTCAGCTCAACCCCAACTCACAGTGTGACACTAGTTGCCTCACCTTGCGCCTTAGTTTCCACATCTGTACAACAAGGTGGTCTACTTTATATAGCTCTCACATTTTTTTGACCCTAGCAGGGCACCTATATGGACCCATCTGTTCCCCTTTTTGAGTAGAAAAAGAAAGCCTAATAACAATGAAAAGAGCCCCCAAGCAAATACTAGAGGTGGTGGGGATTTTGATTCAAATGTACTTACATCAGCAGCATAACATAGTAGTAAGATTGTGGGCTCTAGTTGGACTGCCTCAGTTCAAATCCCAGCCTCACCATCCACTAGCTGTGCAGCCTTGGGCAAGTCATTTAAACTCTCTAAGTCTCAGTTTCTACAAGGGCCTGCCATTAACAGTGCCAGCCTCATGAGGTCATGGTGCGGACTAAACAAGATCATACATGCAAAGCACTTAGCAAGTTGTCTGGCACATAATAAATATTCAACAAATATCATTGTTATTCTCAATTGGCAATAGAGGTAAGATTGATTACTATTTAGCTGTACTATAACTGACTTAAAGGCTAGCTAAAGGAAAAATCAGAAGCCAAAAATATAGTTCATGTAAATTTATACTGATACTCAAACAACCCTCTATGAATTAAGTTGCAAATGATGAGACTAAATGAACAGCTAATAATTAAATAGCAGAAACAGCAGCAACCAAAAACGAAAACCAGCTCAAGACCACAAGGATAAAGCCTAAAACCCAAGCCTCCCCCCCGCCTGCCCCCAAACCACTTGAAACAAAACCCTCTGTGCCTTCTCTGTGTGGCCACTAGCCCTCGTGGTTGAAAACTCAATGGACGTCCTCAGTAATCCTTGGTAACTTGTCATTCTCTCGTCAGTAAGGATAACTAACTAACCATTATCAGGTAAGGAACCCTCAGTTGAACTTTAAAAATAGAAAATTGCATGTTTTCAAGATCAGTGCAAATTTAGCTCTAAAACACGAACACCTATGTTAAATTAATTCAACTGATTTATCCAATAAATAGTTATTGCTGTGCCAAGTCCTCCTGTGCCTTGAAGAAAAAATTCTAATAGCAAGTAAAGGTCCCTGTATACAAAACCCTCCTCTAACTAAACTCTTAATAAAACTTTAGTTCTGGGCTACAAATGCTAGGTTAAATGAATTCAGTTTGTTCATTCGAAACAAATATTTTCTGAGCATCCCCTATGTTCCAGGTACTTTCATAGAAAGGATTAAATGAATATAGTCAAGTAACTAAAAGACTTGATTTAAACATGAAATAAATTAAACATTGCCTCTAGAAGAAAACCTGAATAACACCTAAATAAATTCATTCAGTTCAATAACTATTTCCTGTTTATTCTCTATATGCTAGGAATAAATGAGCCTCTGCTCTCATAGACCTAACAGTTCAGTGGGGGAGGCAGATATTAATCAAATAATTGCACAAAGAGACAGCACAAAGTGTGGTAGGTGGGGTGTAATGAGAGCCTGTTGTGTGTTCATCTCCTACCTCTTGTCTTTTCAGCAAAGTGGAGGCTGCCTACTTCCGGGGCCAGATCAATGACTCCCACACAGCCCCTGTCCCGCTCCTGCCCATCTATGAGCTAAATGGGGCTCCCACGGCTGCCCAGGTGCTGATCATGGGCCCTGATGACTTCATTGTAGCCATGGTCAGGTATGCCAGCTCAGACTCAGAACCTGGCACAAGAGATCATCTGGACCAGGAAGGAGGTGGGTGGTGGGTGGGTGGGAGTGAGGGCAGGCTCAGGGCTCACCTGGCCCTAACCTCGGCCCCCAGCTCCCTGAACCGGCCCTTTGGCAGCGGCCTCATCACCCCCTCGGGGATCCTGCTCAACAGCCAGATGCTGGACTTCTCTTGGCCTAACAGGACTGCTAACCACCCTGCGCCCAGCCTGGTAGGGCCTTGCTTCCCTCCTCCCCTGGGGACCCTGAGGCTAGGTAGAAGGTGCAGTAGTATGACTGCTCCTCCCTCCCCACTTCTTCTAGGAAATTATATTATAAAGAAAAACAGCCTAAACAAGGTGTCCACTTCATCCCCAGCTCAAGTCCGGGGCTTGGAGCCTGTTGGGTGCAAAGAAACCTCGTCCCATTCTGCTACCATCTCACTGTGTGACACAGGGAAAGTCTTGCTCCCTCTCTAGTCCTCAGTTTCTTCACCTACTTTACAGTGAGGATATTGGCCCCCTTTTGATGCTTTGGGTACTTTTCAGCATTAGTAGTTTATGACTGTGTGATGCTGAGCACTAAAGGGGCACTTAAGAGAGACCCAAGAAGAAAGGAGATGTGAATTATTGTCTATTGTGAGAGCAGCATTCTTAACTCCCTGCAGGCTGGGACCCCAGCAGGACAAAGACAGATAGAGATGACCAGGGTGGGGATTATTCTGTTCTTTCTCATAGTCATCTTTCTTGGCTTGATCCCTCTCCTGCCACCCATGGTAGCCCCATAGCAGCCCCTTAGCTCAGTGGGTCCATTATCTACCTCAGTTATCCAGGGACCCTGCCCATTTCACAAACAGCAGACTGTGGCCTAGGGATGGGCCAGTCCCCATGAAGACTGAGCCTGTGGAAGATTCAGGAGAGAGAGAGATGATGGAAGAGTGGTGGAGTAGCCCTTTCCTGTCTTGCCCCACCTCTTATTCCCCTGTGGTCTCGGTCCTCTGACAACAGGAGAACTCGGTGCAGCCAGGGAAGCGGCCACTGTCTTTCCTGCTGCCCACTGTGGTCCGGCCAGCAGAAGGACTCTGTGGGACCTACCTTGCCCTGGGGGCCAATGGAGCTGCCCGGGGCCTCAGCGGCCTGACCCAGGTGAGTTTTCCCCCGTGATGGGCCTTTTGTGGCCAGGAGGCAAGCTGTGACCTGGGCTGCAGATGCCCCTCATGTCTCTGACTTGTCCTCATCTCCTACTCACGCAGCAGACATGGCCTGAGGCTGCTTTGTGCCAGGCCCATCCTGAGCACTGGGGACATGAACTACATTGTTCTTAGCAAAAATGGAGCCCTGAATCGCCATGTCTTCTCAGGTTGCAGGGAAATCGCAGGATCAGTAGAATTGAGAGGTGATAGAGCATCTGGGCTGCCTGGGCTCTGTCAATCTCTAGTCCCATCATGCCTCTAGTCAACATCTGAATAACAAGCAGCCTTCTTTAGGGTCTGATTTTGAAAGGAAGGGCCTGCTACCTTCTAAAACACCTCACAACAGTTCCATGAATGTCTTGAGCATCTGATATATGTGTCAGGCCCGTACTTTGGCAGGTGGTGAGTTAACAAACCTGAGCTTTGGAATCAGACACCTCTTGGTCCCAGCCTAAGTGCTGCCAATTTCCAGCTGTGTGGTGTTGGGGAATTCACTTAACCTCTCTGAACCTCAGTCTCCTCAGCTGTAAAATGAAGATAATAACAAATAGCTAACATTTATGGAGATTTTACTAAGTGCCAGGCACAGTGTTACACGTGGTAACCCTTTTAAGCTTCCCAACTTTGGGAGGAATCCTTATTTCTATTTCATAGATGAGTAAACTGAGACCCAGAGAAGTTAGGAAGTTAGGTTCAGTTTAGTAAGAATGGGCAGACAGTTTGGTTACAGAGCCTACCCATACTTCCAGCCACTAAGCTGAAAGTACTCACATTGTGCCCTAGACCACCGCCAGCTATTAGCCCTCTCCTGGCCAAGAAGAAGGGAGGAGAGCCTTGGGTTGTATTAAAGCAGACTGGTGCTAGTGATGCCTCTTCCCTAGCTCTCTCCAAACTCTGGAATGAATTGCTTTTCTTCTCTGGCCCTTGGTTTCCCCTCTGTGAAATGGAGACAGTCATCACAGGCCTGCCTGTTTTCTGGGGCTGTTGAGAAACTCAGATGACATCCCTGGTGTAAGTGTTCTAAAGACTAAGGAGTCTGGACCAGGGGCGAAGGCTGTGGATTCCTGAACCCACACCTCTGGGACAGCCCTGACTTCTTCCCCTTGGCTGCCTACAGGTCCTGCTGAATGTCCTGACCTTGAACCGGAACCTGAGTGACAGCCTGGCCCGTGGCCGCCTGCACCCCGACCTGCAGACCAACCTCCTGCAGGTGGACAGTGAGTGAAGAGCAAAGGTCCCCATGGGGTGGGCACAGGGCAGGGTGGAGAAAGGGGCTCCTTCCAAGGGTGCCCCTGCCTCTACCAGCACCAACTCCGTGCCAGTGAAAGTTTGGTTTCTTTTAACCAATTCCTACTGGAACAGTGGAAGATCTGCGGATTGGAACCTGTCCTGCCATTTCCTGGCTGTGGCCTTGGGAAATTCACATCTCCACTCTGAGCCTCGGTTTTCTCATTTGTAAAATAAGATATAGTTGTTCATGTTGCAAACCATTCATTCAACAGTTTGTATTGAATACCTACTGTGTGCCAGGCATTATCCTAGGTGCTAGGGATACTGCATTTACAGGCAGACAGGAAAAGAAATAATCAAAGAAATATGAAAAAGCAAAACAAATGCTCTGCAGAGCATTAAAGCAGGATGATGTATATGACTAACTCGATGACTGGGGAAGCGTTCTCTTTGGTTACATTTAAGCTGAGATCTGAAGAGTGAGAAAGAGCCCACCAAGCAGAGAACTGTGGCAGGCTTTGTAGGACAAGGGAACAAATGCAAAGAACTCACTGCAGGAATGGGCTTGGTGGTTTAGGAGTAGAAAGGAAACCAGGGTGAGTGAGGGTAAGATAAGATTAGAAAGCAGGCAGGGGCCAGATCATAGACCTTACAGATTATGGTAAGGAGATAAGACTTTCCTCTAAAAAGGACGGGTGCTTAATTTTGGACACAGCTTAATTTCATAACTGGGAAAGTATGTGCACCTTTGAGGAGTTTTTATTAGAACAATGTATTATGCTAGTCCAAAGGGGATACAAAATTGCATGAGACATGATCCTTGCTTGTTCAGTCTCCCCATTTTACAGATAAAGAAACTGATGCTCACAGAGGTTATAAACTAGTCAAAGACAAACCAATAAATGGCAGAATTGATATCAGATACATACGTGGTTGATACTAAAGACTCAGTTCTTTACCGCATGGCTCTTGATACCTCCTGGACTGAAGCATGGTAGAAGCCACAGACCTAATTCCTCAGTAGTCACACCCTGTGGTTGCTTAGTGACACTTGGATCCCAGCTAATGGATGATGAGGCCAAGTCCTTGAAAATGAACATTGCTCAACTAACATCTTCAGGTCTCTATAGAATGTAAGGCTCTGTGCTCAGTTACTGTGGGGGTGAGGGTGCTCATCCCAGCCCTCCCTTGAGGGGCACACAGTGTAAGACATGACAAGCAGAGGCTTGGTGAAGGGAAAGTTCACCCACCTGAGGGCTCCGGGAGGCTTAATGGAAGAGGTGACAACTGGCTGGACCTTGATGTATGAGCAGGAATTTGGCATGTGGAGGTAAAGAACACTCTGGACGGGATCAGGTTGTTGGGGGGAGCAGCTTGGGCAAAGCCAGAAAAAATGGCTCAGAGAACAGCCAGGGGGCCAGCTGGACTAGAGACATTGTTTCCCAAACTTCAGAATTTATCCAGTACCTTCATGACTTTTGACAGATTTGCACACCATCTAAAGCATTATTTACATAATGTGTGTCTACAAATGGATTTCCTTTTTAACCTGAATGTATTTTAAAAGTAAACCTTATATCATAATCACAAATGGAAAAATGGCATCATTTGCCACAAATAGATGATAAACAGCTACAAAAAATCAAATGTTTCTAGGTTTTAGTTAGACATTTTTGCCCACAGAATGTTCTGAGGTCTGCTCTCTCTTTTAAAGAAGGAGATTAGAAATGTTGGAGACCAGAATGGAATGTAGTCCTTTCTATTATCAAAAGGATTGAAAGTGAACCACAAAGGGAATATATTTCCAACTTGGTGATGTAATGCTATTTAATGTGTGTCTTTATCTCAAGAACTACCCCAAATCATCCCATTTGGGGAAGTAAGAAGATCGGAGTTTTGTTGAGGAGCAATGGGAGGTGAGGTTACAGGGCTTACCGTGGAGGTTCATGTTAAGAAGTATGGACTTTATCTAGTTGAGCGGGGGAGGGATATGACACGACTTGTTTTATGTAGGGGAGGTGGATTGAAGGGAGGAGAACTTAAGTCAGAGAAACACAAGAAGAAGCTGGGATAATGGTCCAGGCAAGAGATGATGAAGACCCGAACTTATGCGAGAGAGTGGGGATTTGTTCATTTATCTAGAAAATACTTGTTTAACATTTACTGTGTCCTCACCCTGTTCTAGGCACTGGGACTCAATAGTGAACAAGACAGCATTCTTGCCTTCAAAAAACTTACATTCTAGTGGAGAGAGACACAGTAAATAAATAAACAAGATGCAGGTAGCAGTAAGTACTTTGAAAGAAAATAAAGCAAGGTAAAAATGACAGGGGCTGCTATTTTAGATAGTGGCAAGGAAGTTCTTGAAGACTGGAATGAAGTAAGGGAGCCAGTTTTGTGATTATCTAGTAGGAGAGCATTCTAGGCAGAGAGAACAGCAAGTGCAAAGGCCCTGAGGTAGGAGCATGTTTGGCCTACTTGAGGGACAGCAAGGAGGCTAGAGCAGAGTTAAGCAAGGGAGAGAGTAGAAGGAAATGAGGAGAGGAGTTTAGAGAGTTACAAGTTTCCAGATGATGTTGGGCATTAGAGGCCTTGGTAAGGACTTTGGATTTTATTCGAAGAGTCATCAAGTTGTTGGAAGGTTTTGAGCAGGGCAAGTGACATGGGCTGACTAATGGCTGCTGTGTGAATAGGCTGTAAGGAAGCAGGACTGGAAGCAGAAAGACCCGTTAGTGGGCTATGTGGTAATCCTGGCAAGTAATGATGGCAGCTTGGCCTAGGCAGGTGGAATGAAGACCCCTAAAGCCAAGCCCTTTTTCCAATATTAAGAATGACTGTACATTATCAATCACTTACTATATGCAAGGCTCTGAGCTTTGTGCATTGTGTGCATTGTCTTCTTTAATCCCTGTAACAACTTTATGTGGTAGGTTCTCAGATAATACCCATTTTATTATACATGAGGAGACTGAGGCTCAGAGAAGTAAAGCAATTTGCCCAAGGTCATACAGCTCCTTAGTAGGGCATCCAGGACCAGGACTCAGGTCTAACCGTCAGACTCCTGAGCCAGTGCTCTAAACTCTCTGAATGTGTATATGTTGGGGAATGGTTTTCAGGTGAGTTCACAGAGGAAGAGATTGAGTTCCTGGAAGCCAGGGGTCACCACGTGGAGAAGGTAGATGTCTTGTCCTGGGTCCATGGCAGCCGGAGAACCAATAACTTCATCATCGGTGTGAAGGACCCTCGGAGCCCAGATGCAGCCGGAGCTACCATCCTGTAGAGCAGCAGGGTGGGGCGGGGGTCTCTGCTCCCCGCCTTTGCATGTTCCTAGAGTCCCTCCTTCTCCCAGGTTTGGTCTCAGAGGGACCCCAGGGATGCCCCAGATCAGGGGCCAGAGGGGATGCTTAGCAAACCCTATCTCAGAGTAACTGGAAAATTCTCCATCTGGAGGCCTGTGGTGGTGGCAGTGGTGGTGAGTGTCAGTGTCCACGACCAGGCAGGCAGGACCTTGAGGAGTCAGACTATCTGTCTGTCTCCTTTCCCTTAGCCATGCAGGCCCTGAGCTTAGGGCTGTGCTTGCAAACCCTTCTCAAAGGTCCTCGGCACCCCAGCATCTCCAGTTGGGCCTGACCTGGCCTTGTTTTCCAGCTCCCTTCTCCTGTCCCCAGCCTCATTTCTTAAATGACTAGGATTTTTTAAAATGGACCATCCTAGGGAGGGGGTGCTCCTCTCCTCCTCCCATCAGGTTGATTTGGGGGCCTTTCATCTGGGGTAGGCCCAAGGTGTGGGGTAGGGGTGGGGGTGCGGACCAGCTCAGGGGCTTCCATTTGCAAAGGGGAATTAAAGAAAGAATATTGCTTAACCATGGCTCTGACTTGATTTATGTTTGGCTGTGTTGGGAGTGGGAGTGAGAGAGGAGACCTTGGCTCACCTTGTCCCAGTAGCCCTGACTCCAGGGCACGCTGGAGTCAACTTTGTGGGGGTCGTACCAATATCTGCTGTCCATCAAGACTTGCACTAATAAAAATAATTAATAACAATAATTATAATTATAGATAGAATCTATTGAACACTTAATGTGTACCAGGCTCTATGCTAAATGCTTTATGTAGATAATATTAATTACATTATAAATCTTCATTACAGACTGCATGAGGTTGGTACTAATATTATTCCCATTTTACAGATGGGACACTGGCAAAAAAGGTTAAGGGGCTTGTCTAATGTTCCTCATGTATTAAATGGAAGAACTGGGATTCAATCTCAGGATGTTGAACTCCTAATCTATGCTCTTAACCATTTGCACGTCTACTAGGTAAAATATTCATTATAAAGTATACTTTATACAGTATATAGCAGACAATAAGTACCTTTTACAAATTATATGATTCATGCATGAATGTATCTATCCATTATATTACAGGTACTTTGTTAGGCACTGGAGATTCAGGATTGAAAAAGACAGACAATTTTTTTTATGGATTCGCAGTCTATAGGGAGTCAAACATTAAATAAATAAGGGCACAGATAATTAGGGTAATTGCCATCATGATAAGCTCTATGAGGAATGCTATGAGAATGTATAACAGGAAAGGTAATCTAGTTCAGTTGTGGGGTGGGATCAGCAAAGGCTTCCCCAAGGTAATGAAGAGATGAGTAAGACTGACAGAAAAGGATTAGATTTGGGGTGTGGGAGTGTCATTTTAGGCAAAGGAACAGTGTGTGCAAAGGTCCCATGGTGAAGAGGAGAAAGAATGCCAGTGTATTCTTCCTAGAGCAGGGGTCAGTCAACAAACTTTTTCTGCAAAGGGCCAGATATGAATATTTCAGTCTTTCAAGCCATATGGTCCTTGTAGTAACTACTCAACTTTGCTGTTGTAGTGCAAAAGCAGGCATAGACATGTAAACAGATGGCTGTGGCTCTATTCCCATAAAACTTTATTTTACAAAAACAGGGTCCAATTTGGCCTAAGGGCACTAGTTTGCCAACCCCTATTCTAGAGCATTCTAAGAGAATGATGGTATGTGATGAAACTGATGAGGTAGGTACAACATTCTTATGAGGCTGATATTAATTTCTCCATTTTATGGATGTGGAAATTGTGGTTCAGAGACATGAAGTAACTTGTCCAAGGTCACCCAGCTGATAGTTGGTAGATCCATGATATAAAAGCAGTCTGTTTGACTCCAAAGATCATGTCCCTCTCTCCTTTGAAAAAAAAACTTTATTACTTTATCTGATTACAGATGTAACTATCATTCAAATATCAGACATTTCATAAGTATATAATAGAGATGATCCATGCCTTCAAAATCTCAACTTTTCAAAAAATCTCACGGGCAATAATTTAGTATGTATTCCTCCAACTGCTTTTTTCTGTAGATATAACATATATTGTTCTATTTAAAAGTAAAAATGGGATTATATTAGTCACAGTGTCTACAACATCCTTTTTTTTTTTTTTTTTTTTTTTACTTACCAGTATAACATGGACATTTTTCCATGTCAATATCAAGATACATGGATTTACCTAATTATTTATAATGATGCATCAGTTTAACCAGTTTCCTATTGATGGATATTTGGGTGGTTTCCAATGTAACTTTGAATATCCTTGCCTGATATCTTTAGGTGCTTGAGTAACACCTGTGGTGATACCAACTCTTCTATGCTGTCTTTCAAGTGATGTTATAGGACCTTCCACACAGCAGGCTTTTGGGGGTTACATGGGTATCTTGGGGTCATTTTACTTCTTAAATATATAAATAATGACAGGACAGCTTTGAATAAAAGATTTGTTCAGTAGAACAACTCTTATATATCAAAGCAAAATTCTGATATCTTGGAAAATCTGTTTTCTCACTCAGTATATGAAATATCATATTTTATTCCACGAATATTTTCTTAAGTGTCTACTCTGTGCCGTGCACTGCCTGATGCACTGGAAACACTGATGAACAAGACAGACAAGGTCCTTGTTCACCTGGACATTATATTCTTAATTACTTTTACTTTATTCAGGTTGTACTATCTTGATCTACCATAGAAAATATAAATTTACCTCATATTGAGAAGCTAACTTTAGCTGACTATGAAATAAGGAGATAATAAGCTTAGAAATATAAAGAGTTTTTATGATATTCTTCTCTCACACCTCAAATAACTCCGGGATATACCTGTTTGCTTCTTTTTTTTTTTTTTTTTTTATTAAATTATACTCGTCCTCATCAGTTCACTCAGTCCCATGTAATTAATTTTTTTTTCATCTTGATTTTTGTTAGCACTTTTATGAGTTCATCAGTTTTTCATTAGAGTTCTGAAAATGCTTATTCATTCAGTTCAGCAGTACGGTCAGTTACCAGAAACCTGTACTTGTCAGAGTCTTTTCCCTGAATTTCTTAAAGATGAAACCCTTTTATAGGAACATATTTGCAAAAGCATCAGAGTACACCCAGAACTGTCTGTAAATGACAAAAGACTTAAAAATGACCACAGTTAAAAATTTGATGAAAGTTCATAATAATGCAGTTGACAAGAAAATTAGTTATTTCTGAGATATACATTTTAAGGTAATAACTAGGATTATGACTTATAACATTATACCAGAACATAAAAGATTTTTAGAAATTTCATGTAATGTCTGAAACATTTATATTAACATCTTTCCATACAAATAACCCAATGAAAGTTTAGTATTAGTTGTTTTGTTTGTTTGTTTTTTTATACTGCAGGTTCTTATTAGGCATCAATTTTATACACATCAGTGTATACATGTCAATCCCAATCGCCCAATTCAGCACAACACCAACCCCACCCCACCGCAGTTTTCCCCCCTTGGTGTCCATATGTCCGTTCTCTACATCTGTGTCTCAACTTCTGCCCTGCAAACCGGCTCATCTGTACCATTTTTCTAGGTTCCACATACATGCGTTAATATACGATATTTGTTTTTCTCTTTCTGACTTACTTCACTCTGTATGACAGTCTCTAGATCCATCCACGTCTCAACAAATGACTCAATTTTGTTCCTTTTTATGGCTGAGTAATATTCCATTGTATATATGTACCACAACTTCTTTATCCATTCGCCTGTTGATGGGCATTTAGGTTGCTTCCATGACCTGGCTATTGTAAATAGTGCTGCAATGAACATTCGGGTGCATGTGTCTTTTTGAATTATGGTTTTCTCTGGGTATATGCCCAGTAGTGGGATTGCTGGGTCATATGGTAATTCTATTTTTAGTTTTTTAAGGAACCTCCATATTGTTCTCCATAGTGGCTGTATCAATTTACATTCCCACCAACAGTGCAAGAGGGTTCCCTTTTCTCCACACCCTCTCCAGCATTTGTTGTTTGTAGGTTTTCTGATGATGCCCATTCTAACTGGTGTGAGGTGATACCTCATTGTAGTTTTGATTTGCATTCCTCTAATAATTAGTGATGTTGAGCATCTTTTCATGTGCTTCGTGGCCGTCTGCATGTCTTCTTTGGAGAAATGTCTATTTAGGTCTTCTGCCCATTTTTGGATTGGGGTGTTTGTTTCTTTAATATTGAGCTGAATGAGCTGTTTATATATTTTGGAGATTAATCCTTTGTCCGTTGATTCGTTTGCAAATATTTTCTCCCATTCTGAGGGTTGTCTTTTCGTCTTGTTTATGGTTTCCTTTGCTGTGCAAAAGCTTTGACGTTTCATTAGGTCCCATTCGTTTATTTTTGTTTTTATTTCCATTACTCTAGGAGGTGGATCAAAAAAGATCTTGCTGTGATTTATGTCAAAGAGTGTTCTTCCTATGTTTTCCTCTAAGAGTTTTATAGTGTCCAGTCTTACATTTAGGTCTCGAATCCATTTTGAGTTTATCTTTGTGTATGGTGTTAGGGAGTATTCTAATTTCATTCTTTTACATGTAGCTGTCCAGTTTTCCCAGCACTACTTATTGAAGAGACTGTCTTTTCTCCATTGTATATCTTTGCCTCCTTTGTCATAGATTAGTTGACCATAGGTGCGTGGGTTTATCTCTGGGCTTTCTATCTTGTTCCATTGATCTATGTTTCTGTTTTTGTGCCAGTGCCATATTGTCTTGATTACTGTAGCTTTGTAGTATAGTCTGAAGTCAGGGAGTCTGATTCCTCCAGCTCCGTTTTTTTCCCTCAAGACTGCTTTGGTTATTCGGGGTCTTTTGTGTCTCCATACAAATTTTAAGATGATTTATTCTAGTTCCGTAAAAAAATGCCATTGGTAATTTGATAGGGATTGCATTGAATCTGTAGATTGCTTTGGGTAGTATAGTCATTTTCACAATGTTGATTCTTCCAATCCAAGAACATGGTATATCTCTCCATCTGTTGGTATCATCTTTAATTTCTTTCATCAGTGTCTTATAGTTTTCTGCATACAGGTCTTTTGTCTCCCTAGGTAGGTTTATTCCTAGGTATTTTATTCTTTTTGTTGCAATGGTAAATGGGAGTGTTTCCATAATTTCTCTTTCAGATTCTTCATCATTAGTGTATAGGAATGCAAGAGATTTCTGTGCATTAATTTTGTATCCTGCAACTTTACCATATTCATTAATTAGCTCTAGCAGTTTTCTGGTGGCAGTTTTAGGATTCTCTATGTATAATATCATGTCATCCACAAACAGTGACAGTTTTACTTCTTCTTTTCCAATTTGTATTCCTTTTATTTCTTTTTCTTCTCTGATTGCCGTGGCTAGGACTTCCAGAACTATGTTGAATAATAGTGGTGAGAGTGGACATCCTTGTCTCATTCCTGATCTTAGAGGAAATGCTTTCAGTTTTTCACCATTGAGAATGATGTTTGCTGTGGGTTTGTCATATATGGCCTTTATTATGTTGAGGTAGGTTCCCTCTATGCCCACTTTCTGGAGAGTTTTTATCATAAATGGGTGTTGAATTTTGTCAAAAGCTTTTTCTGCATCTATTGAGATGATCATATGGTTTTTCTTCTTCAATTTGTTAATATGGTGTATCACATTGATTGATTTGCGTATATTGAAGAATCCTTGCATCCCTGGGATAAATCCCACTTGATCGTGGTGTATGATCCTTTTAATGTGTTGTTGGATTCTGTCTGCTAGTATTTTGTTGAGGATTTTTGCATCTATATTCATCAGTGATATTGGTCTGTAATTTTCTTTCTTTGTAGTGTCTTTGTCTGGTTTTGGTATCAGGGTGATGGTGGCCTCATAGAATGAGTTTGGGAGTGTTCCTTCCTCTGCAATTTTTTGGAAGAGTTTGAGAAGGATAGGTGTTAGCTCTTCTCTAAATGTTTGATAGAATTCACCTGTGAAGCCATCTGGTCCTGGAGTTTTGTTTGTTGGAAGATTTTTAATCACAGTTTCAATTTCATTGCTTGTGATTGGTCTGTTCATATTTTCTGTTTCTTCCTGGTTCAGTCTTGGAAGGTTATACCTTTCTAAGAATTTGTCCATTTCTTCCAGGTTGTCCATTTTATTGGCATAAAGTTGCTTGTAGTAGTCTCTTAGGATGCTTTGTATTTCTGCAGTGTCTGTTGTAACTTCTCCTTTTTCATTTCTGATTTTATTGATTTGAGTCCTCTTCCTCTTTTTCTTGATGAGTCTGGCTAATGGCTTATCAATTTTGTTTATCTTCTCAAAGAACCAGCTTTTAGTTTTATTGATCTTTGCTATTGTTTTCTTTGTTTCTATTTCATTTATTTCTGCTCTGATCTTTATGATTTCTTCCCTTCTGCTAACTTTGGGTTTTGTTTGTTCTTCTTTCTCTAGTTTCTTTAGGTGTAAGTTTAGATTGTTTACTTGAGATTTTTCTTGTTTCTTTAGGTAGGCTTGTATAGCTATAAACTTCCCTCTTAGAACTGCTTTTGCTGCATCCCATAGGTTTTGGGTCGTCGTGTTTTCATTGTCATTTGTCTCTAGGTATTTTTTGATTTCCTCTTTGATTTCTTCAGTGATCTCTTGGTTATTTAGTAACGTATTGTTTAGCCTCCATGTGTTTGTCTTTTTAACGTTTTTTTCCCTGTAATTCATTTCTAATCTCATAGCATTGTGGTCAGAAAAGATGCTTGATATGATTTCAATTTTCTTAAATTTACTGAGGCTTGATTTGTGACCCAAGATGTGATCTATCCTGGAGAATGTTCCGTGCGTACTTGAGAAGAACGTGTAATCTGCTGTTTTTGGATGGAATGTCCTATAAATATCAATTAAATCTATCTGGTCTATTGTGTCATTTAAAGCTTCTGTTTCCTTATTTATTTTCATTTTGGATGATCTGTCCATTGGTGTAAGTGAGGTGTTAAAGTCCCCCACTATTATTGTGTTACTGTCAATTTCCTCTTTTATAGCTGTTAGCAGTTGCCTTATGTATTGAGGTGCTCCTATGTTGGGTGCATATATATTTATAATTGTTATATCTTCTTCTTGGATTGATCCCTTGATCATTATGTAGTGTCCTTCTTTGTCTCTTGTAACATTCTTTAAAGTCTATTTTATCTGATATGAGTATAGCTACTCCAGCTTTCTTTTGATTTCCATTTGCATGGAATATCTTTTCACCTGTTTGCTTCTTAAGTTGGATGTTTTTGGTATTTCCTTCATATTTTAGTTAAGATATGAAGCTTCCTAATTTCAAAACTTACTACACTACAAAGTTATAGGAATCAAAACACTGTGGTACTGGCAGGAGGATGAACATATCAATGGAATAGAATTGAGAGTTCAGAAATAAACCTATCTATGATCAATTGATTTTTCACAAGGGTGCCAAGATCATTCAATGGAGAATAGTCTCTTCAGCAAACTATGCTAATACAACTAAATATTCACATACAAAAGAATGAAGTTTGACCCTTAACTCATACCACATATAGAAAGTAACTCATAATGGATAAAAGGCCTAAATGTAAGACCGAAAACTATAAAGCTCTTAGAAAGAAACATTGAAGTAAATCCTCATGATTTTGGATTTGGCAATGGTTTCTTATATATGACACCAAAAGCACAAACAACAAAAGAAAAAAAAATAGATAAACTAAACTGCATCAAAATTTAAAATTTTTGTGTATCAAAGGACACTGTCAAGAGAGTGAAAAGACAACCCAAAAAATGAGAAAAATGTTTGCAACCAAATACCTGATAAGGGTCTAGTACCCCAAATAAATAAAGAACACTTACAGTTCAACAACCCAATTAAAAGATGGGCAAAGGACTTGAAAAGACATTTCTCCAAAGAAGATATACAAATGTCCATCAACAAATGAATTGATAAACAAAATGTGGTATATTCATACAATGAAATATTATTCAGCCATTAAAAGGAATGAAATACTGATATGTGCTACAACATGGATGAACCTTGAAAACATTATGCTAAGTGAAAGAAGCCAGACACAAAAGGTCATGTATTGTATGGAGTATCTAGCATAGGCAAATATATAGAGACAGAAGGCAAATTAATGATTGCTTATGGATGGGAAAATGGGGGATTGGGAGGAGGGCAATATCTAGATATCTAAGGCTTTCTTTTTGATGATGAAAATGTTCTAAAAAATTGACTGCGGTTATGGTTGGACCTATCTGGTTGTGACTATACTAAAAAACCATTGAACTGTACACTTTAAATTAGTGAATTGTACAGTATGTGAACTGTATCTCAATAAAGCTGTTTTAAAAAGACAAAGAATATGTCAATATCAACAACAGCTGAACACATGCAAACTCTAAAACCCAGCAATCCTAGCCCTAGGTATATATCTAGCAGAAAATTATACACATTTACCCAAAGACATGAGCAAGAATGTTCATAACAGTACTATTAAAAATAGAACTAGGGACTTCCCTGGTGGTCCAATGGTTAAGAATACACCTTCCAATGCAGGGGACGTGGGTTCAATCCCTGGTCAGGGAACTAAGATCCCGCATGCCATGGGGCAACTAAACCCACACGTGGCAACTAGAGAGAAGCCTGTGTGCCGCAACTGCTGAGCCCGTGTGCTCTGGTTCCCGCGCACCACAACTGGAGAAGCCCACATGCCACAACTAGAGAGAAGCCCGAAACAAAGAGCCTGGGCAACGAAGACCCAGCACAGCCAAAATTAAAAAAAAAAAAAAAAAGACCTAAAGTGGAAACTGAAATGCTCATCATCAGTAGAATGGAAAAATTGTGACAAATTCAGATAATGAACCATATGAAGCAATGAAAAGGAACAAACTACAACTACATGCAACAATATAGATGAATCTCAAAAACACAAAATTGAGCAAAAGAAGCCAGACTCAAAAGAGCACATTTTGTATGCTTCCGTTTATATAAAGTTTAACACCCGATGAGCCTAATCTATGAAGTTAGACGTCAGAATATTATTTACCCTCAGGGGTGTGGGTAATAACTGGAAAGGGAGAACAAAGGGGCTTTTGTGGGGCTGGTAATGTTCTATTTCTTGATTTGGATGTTTGGACATGTGTGTTCATTTTGTGAAAATTCTTCAGGATTTACACTTATGAATTGTGTATTTTCATGTCGTTATGTTATACTCTAATAAAAAGTTTTAAATTTTCAGAATATTTTTGAAATTAGGTTTTTTTTTTTGTTTGTTTGTTTTTTATTTTTGGCTGCGTTGGGTCTTCGTTGCTGTGCATGGGCTTTCTCTGGTTGCGGCGAACGGGGGCTACTCTTCATTGTATTGCGTGGGCTTCTCATTGCAGTGGCTTCTCTTATTGTGGAGCACGGGCTCTAGGCACGTGGGCTTCAGTAGTTGTGGCACGCGGGCTCTAGAGCACAGCCTCAGTAGTTGTGGTGCACGAGCTTAGTTGCTCCGCAGCATGTGGGATCTTCCTGGGCCAGGGCTTGAACCCATGTCCCCTGAATTGGCAAGCGGATTCTTAACCACTGCGCCACCAGGGAAGCCCTGAGATCAGGTTTTTAAGTCCTAAGAATACTTCTCCTTTTTTTGTGGTCATTTCTTGATACTATTCCATTTTTTTCAATTGTGTAGTTATCACTCTATTTCTATTTTTCGATCTTTTCTTCCTAAGAGCAATCTTTTTCCTATTGTCTGAAAATTGTTGAGCTGATTGTGTAATAATAAGTCACTTTACTGCCATCTACTGGTAAATTACCATAATAAAGTTACACATTACAATGTCTACCAGTGAGTGGCACCCATTTACAAGTGATGTCCTCCTGCAAGACACAATTCGCCAAACCAAAGGTGATAGATAGCCTTGTCATTTGGCACTGTTGTGATGAATCCCACAGACAGCAGAATGTTGATGCTCTCTAAGTGATTTTATTCTATCTTCATTTTTTTTTCCTGTTTGATGTTGTTCTTAAAAACATGGTTTTAAGTATTCACTATCAATCTTATCACTGCAAAGCTTAAGCCCATTGGACAAACATATGAAAACAGAAGTTCAATAAATGCCAATCAAATTGTTCACATCAAAGAATAATTGATTTACTTTTTCTTTATCTAAATCTGAATCCAGAATAGTCCTTGATGTCTTAGGACTGCTTTTCTTGCTCAAAACATTTTGTGAAATAGCCTGGTAACCTCTTCAGAGGCCTCTATTAGTCTGCTGCTTGTTGAGGCTATCATAAGTGCTAGGCACTCTTCTAAACATTTTATATCTACTAATTCATTTAATCCACTACTAATTCATTTAATCCACTACTAATTCATTTAATCTTCTAATCCTCATCTGTAAGGTACCCTAATTATCCACACCTTGCAGATGAGGCAACTGCAGCACAAAAAAAGTTAAGTTATATTACAGGTGATGATATTACAAAAATACTTTCTTTGGGGAGCTTATAGTCTGTTGGGAACACAAAACAAAATACAAACCATGTAAGGATTTAAAAACAAACAAAATAAAGGAAAAAACACTTTGGACACTATAGGATGAGTCATTTTTCTTCCTTTTGGTCCAAGTTCCCTCATCTGTATGACGAGAACTTTGGATTTGTTCAAGGTCTCAGAACTTGAGGATTTTGACTTCAGAGTCCAATCTTGTAATCACTGTGCTCTACCTAGTGCCATTTCATGGCCTGTTTCTGTTCCTTTGCTGCCTTCATGTGGGCAACACATATATATGTTACCTATGCTCCTGCTATTTTCACCTATGGGATGTTTAGGTGCCCAAATGGGCCCCTGGCTGCTAGCTCCCTACATCCTTGCTAATACCAGGAAAACCTCCTTTGGTTTAAGGACATGAATAATAAGGCAAAAAAATGAGGATATTGGCTCAGGCCCTGGCATATTTTTTAAAATTGTGATAAAAAATATATAACATAAATTTTGCCATTTTAACTATTTTTTCAGTGTATAGCTCTGTGGCACTAAGTACACTACATTGCTGTGCAATCATTACCACCATCCATCTCCAGAACGTTTTTTATCTTTCCCTACTGAAACTCTGTACCCATTAAAGAGTAACTCTCCATTACCCCCTCTCTCCAGCTGTTGGCAATCAGTATTCTACTCTGTCCCTATGAATTTGACTACGCTAGGAACCTCATGTAAGAGGACTCATATAGTATTATAGTTGTCCTTTTGTGACTGGCTTATTTCACTAAGCATAATGTGTTCAGGGTTCACCCATGTTACAGCACATGTCAAAATTTCCTTCCTTTTTAAAGCTGAATAATATTCCATTGTATGGGTATGCCACATTTTATTTATCTATTCATCTGATACACATGGGCTGCTTCCACCTTTTGGCTATAGTGAATAATGCTGCTATGAACATGGGTGTACAAATATCTGTTTAAGTCCCTGCTTCTACTTTTTTGGGGTAAATATCCAGAAGCAGGATTTCTGGATCAGATGGTAATTCTATATTTAACTTTTTGAGGAAACTTCAAACTGTTTTCCACAGCTGCTGCTGTGGTAGTAACACAGGAACGTAGGTAAAAGTTTATCAGGTATACACTTAAGAGGTTTGCATTTTCATGTATGTAAATCATACCTCACTTTTTAAAAGTTAAAAGAAAAAGCTTAAAAAATTTTTTCCAGGCTCTTGTAAATCCTTTTGATGTTAATTTCATGGGCTCAAGCGCCTGAGGTGCCCCCTTTTGGCCATCTGTGGTTCTCTTTATTTTTCTCTGCCCTTTTGGGCCCAGTACAGAAACAAATATTTACTGAGCATCTCCTCTGTGCCAGACCCTGTGCTACGTGCTGAGGAAACGGGGGTAAGCAAAATCGATAACGTCTCCCTCCTAATGGAGTCCACATCCTTATGGTGAAGACAGGCAATAACCTAGTGAGTCCTATTGAGGACAAGTAAGAACCTGCCTGGGGAGTCCTCAGGGAAGATGTCCTTGGGGTAGTGATATTTGAGCTGGGATCTGAAGGCTGATAAATTATCTAAGGTGGTGGTGGGGGAAGCATTTCAGGAGGAAGGATCAGCATGTGCAAGGGTCCTGAGAAGGAAGGAAGTACAATGTGTGAAGATCAATGTAGTTACAGTCCAGAGAGAGGGGAAGAGGGCCCTGAGATAAGTCTGGAGATGTGGGAAGGGCAAGAGTGAGACATCTATTTGGCCTTTATCTTAAGAGCAATGTGAGTCATCAAATAGTTTTAAGTAGGGGAGAGACATGATCAGATTTCTGACTTAGAAACATTACTCTGATAGCAGGGTGGCGAATAGATTGGAGGGGAGCTGGGGAGAATGTGGAAAGGCCTTAGATGGCTACTGCATCAGTCGAAGCATATAGTGTGTACTCAATAAATATTTGTGGAATGAAAGGACTCCTAACTCTTTTTCTTAGATGAGACCAATATGCCTGAGCTGTGTAATCAGCTAACAATCCACCTGCTCCTCTATCTAACATGATGCTTGTAATATACCCTTAACTCCCATTTTACAGATGAGAAAGCTGAGATTGAGGCAAAGAAAATCGCACAACCATCAAGAGTGAAAGCCAGATCTGAATCCAGGCCTGTATGACAGACATCAAGCCCAGTGCTGGGGAGGCCTCTTGACATTTGGGGAGAGGGGAGGGGGGCCACACTCCCTTGTACCCACGAGCTTGCTAGGGAAAAAGTAGAGAGGGACTTATAGGCAAATAATAAAGGCTAAAGGTTATCTTTATCACCACTGACGTTATTAGATACTATGTGTCCGGCACTCTGCCAACTGCTTTCCATGCTTTCCCTCATTTCCTCTTTGCAAAGACTATTATTACCTCCATATCTCAGGTGCATAAACCGAGGCTTGGAGAGTTGACTTGCCCAAGGACACTCAGCTAGAGAGCTCCTATAGGACTGTGCAGCGACTCCAAAGTGGGGGCAGCAGCCACTGGCGATATTACAGCTCCAGGAGACAGACAAACCCATTGAATCCCGACTCTGAGCTTTGCACCCACCTGAGCTGGCACACACTCTGGCCCGCTCGGCCCCGCTCGGCCCCGCGCTCCTGGAGACGCTTGGTCACGTGACCAAAGCCCCGCCCCCCGGTCGGCCCCGCCCTCTCCCGCGCTCCCTCCCTCTCTCCCTCCCTCCCCCTCCCTCCCCGGCCCGGTCCGGCCCATCCCCCTCCCCGCCGGCTCCCTGAGGCCCAGCCGGGTCGGGCTGCGGGCGGCCGGGCGCCGACGGCCGGACAGACGGGCGCACGCGAGGACGGACGGACGGACGGACACACGGAGGGCCGCGGGCACGCACGGCCCGGGCCGGTGCTCCAAGGCCCGCCCGGGAGGGCTGGGGCCGCGCTCAGGTGAGGTGACGGCGACGCGGGCCCGTAAGGGGTGGGCCCGCTGGGCGTCTGCGGTGCCGGCCCGGCTGGCTCCGCGGGAAGGAGGCGCCGCCCGGGTCCGGCGCGGGAAAATGGCGCCGGCGGACCGTGGAGCACGGCCCCTGTGCGGGCCCGGCCCGGAGCCGCCCCGCCCGCCGCGCTCGTGTCCCCGTCGCCATGTTGGGGAGCGGGCCCGGGGCCTGCGAGCGCGGGTGCTGGGGAGAGCTGGGGGTCTGGCAGAGTTGGGGAGGGTGCGGGACACGGTGTCTGGGGCGCTGAGGGAGTGCTGAGCCAGTCGGGGTCTGCACAGGGTGGCGCTCCAGGTCCGAAGAACTGGCGGGAGCCGGACGTGTGGTCGTGGCCGGGGTCGCGGAGAAGGAGCGTTGGGTCCAAACGGAACCGGGGTCAGGATCGGTGGGGTTAGGGGTGCAGGACCTGGAGCTGGGTTAGGCCGTGGGACCCCAGGCTGGCAGGGCGCGGAGGGGCGTAGGATTTGAGTTCAGGCTGTCAGGGCTGGGACAGTTCTTTGCGGGGGGTGGTGAAAGGGTTGATTAGAATTGGGGGCCCTTTCGGTACTGAGGCGGGTATCAGATTGGGGTAGTCCTCAGAGTCGCGGGGCAAGTCCGTGTAACTCCCAAGGGACTGAGGACATATATGCCCCCAGGATCCTCCACTCCTTATTGGCGAGAGCAACAGAAAAAAGTAAGGCTTTGATGAAGAAGAGAAGGGGGATTGAGGTTTGGGTGCAGGAGCTGGCCAGCAAAAGGGAAGCAGAGTGTAACTGGTGTGCAAGATGAGAGAGAGCCTCCATCAACTTAGGGAGTTTGTGTCTTTAAAAGGAGGGACCGGGCTGTTTGTGGGCGGTGACCCAAGGTGTCTTCCCAGGAAGGGGACAGCCCACTGTTTTTTAAGAGCAGTGTCACCTGGGGAGGTCATCAGAAAGGCATTATCGAAGCTGGTGAGAATGGTAAAGGAGTGAATGTGTAAAAACTACAAAGTCCTTGGATCATGTAACGATTTCAGATCATGTAGTGATTTTCGCTGAGATACGGACAGGTAAAGTTGACTTCTCGAGATCTTACCAGTAAATGGCAGAAGTAGTACTGGAACTCAGGCCTGTTGCCTCCTGATTCACCACCACTGCCTTAGAGGAATTTGCCAGGTGGGAGAAAAGTGTTAAGAAGTCAAGCATGGCAGCGTATAGCAAAGAAGTATTAAGTAATTTATTTTATTTTTATGGTGAGTTCGTCAGTACAGAAACTGAGGAGGATACAGGAAAACTATAGGTAACCAGCTGTTTGATCATTTCTAGTGCACTTGCATTGGTGCAAAGAAGTTATCTTCAGGATCCTTTTGACTTACAACTTTGTAGAGTTTTAAGAGATGCTCCTTCTCTTCTAGGTGTTTGCTGTACAGCAAAAGGACACAAAAAGCCTAAAAAAATAGCAGTGAACAAGGGTAAAGACCCAGGATCTCTATCATGACCAAACTTTTTTTTTTTTTTTAGTTAATTAATTAATTAATTTATTTTTGGCTGCATTGGGTCTTCGTTGTGCTCAGTAGTTATGGCTTGCGGGCTCTAGAGCGCAGGCTCAGTAGTTGTAGTGCACGGGCTTAGTTGCTCCGTGGCATGTGGGATCTTCCCGGACCAGGGCTCAAACCCGTGTCCCCTGCATTGGCAGGCGGATTCTTAACCACTGCACCACCGGGGAAGTCCCTATCATGATCAAACTTTAATTGAAGCTTGATCATGATAGTGAAGAGTTCAAAGTCCCCATGGGCTATGAGAGAGTTCTCAGTCATGATATAGTAGTCCCAGGGCTCCCATATAATCAAAAAAGACTTTCAACAAAAAGGTTATGAGGATGTTCATAGCAATAAAATTTTCAATGTATGTTCAGTACCCTTATACAGCAACACAATTCATTTGTTTTGGGTCTTTCTAATTCAGGAAGGCCTAATCTTGTCGGTACCATGGGCCCCTTTAGCATCTAGCGAAGCTCATGAATCCCTCTCAGAATAATATTTTTAATTGCATAAAACAAAATACATTGGGTTATAGAGAAACCAATTATGTTGAAATACAGTTACCACAATATACAAATTGTGATATAGTAATATAGATATACTTCTTTATCAGCAAATTAAGAAATCAGATTTAGTGGTGGGTCTGATAATTATATCAGATGAACATAAATAATTCTTTAAGACATTTGCAATAACTGTAATATGATATAAAGATATCTGTGATTACTGTGGCAGAATCACAGATACTGCTAATACCAGAACGGTTTATTGCCTACATTCATATTTGAAGAAAATGGCAACTTTCAGTTAGAGGTTAGTGAAAATAAAGAGGTAATTTTTTTCCTATCCAAGTTCACAGATCCCCCTCCCCCCCGCCCCTGAATTCTGTCTGTGGACTCCCATCTATGAACCCCAGGTTAAGGAACCACAAAGGATGTCTTCCATTCAACAGACATTTACTATGCGCTAAGATATCTATTATGTCAACCATTATGCTAGGCTCTGAGGAATCAAAGGTCTTTAAGGCAGGGCAGGGTCTTTTCACTTTGGATATTCAGTCCCATGAGAGAAGTGAACAAGTAAACAATGACAGTTCAGGATGTTAAATGCCAAAGGAGAGTTATCATAGGTTCTGAGGACACAGGTAGGCATGTCTCTGCCCTAGGAATCAGGGAATCAGGGAAGGCTTTGGAAACGAGTGAGACTTGAGATGTGTCGTGAAGGGTAGAGGAGTTTGCCAGATGCAGAATTGGAAAGAAGAGCTTTCAGGTAAGGGCATGCATTTTCAGGGAATGTAATTTAATGTGGTTGGAGTATAGTGTGTGTGTGAAAGAGTGATTGGAGATGAGACTGGGAAGGTTGTTTGGAACCTGGTTGTGGAGGACCTTGCTAAGGAATTTGGACTGAATCCTTAGCTTTTAGAGAGGCTTTCAAGAAGCGGAGTTACGATGAGGTTTAATTTTTAGGAGATAAATGGATGTGTTTTGCAGGGAGGGTAGACTGGGAGATCAGGGAAGAAGTAATGAGGGAATGAGGGCCTGAACTAAGGCAGAAGCTGTGAGCATTGAACAGAGTTAGACTTTTCAGGTATTGATATAATTACATTGTGAGTGATGAGAGAGAGGGGGAGTTTTTTCGATTTCTAGTTTGGGGTGGTGGCTGTCAAAGAGGTTAAAAAAAAGGGTGAAAGGAAAGTGAGTAAGAATTGTCACAGATAAGGGAGAAGATGGTTTTTGGTAGAATAATAGACTTTTGGAAACCATTGCAAAACTGTCAAGTGTGATGTCATTTATTGCTTGAGGAAATCATATGTGTCAACAGTGAAAGACTGGGAAAATATTCCTAGAGTATAGGAAAATCACAGCTATCAATGTCAGGGGTTGGCAAACTATGGCCCATAGGTCAAATCTGTTCCACCACCTATTTATGTAAATAAAGTTTTATTGCAACACAGGCACACTCATTTACATATTGTTTTTGGCTGCTTTCACAGTACCAATGGTAGAGTTGAGTAGTTGTGACAGAGAATATATAGCTCACAAAACTGAAAAATATTTACTTTCTGGCCGTTTACCAAAGGTGTTTGCCGGTTCCTGATCTGTGTGTCTGAATGTTGGACATTAAACTTCTGATTTACCATCCAGTTCCTACACGAGAAGAATAACCATCTTGACACTGTCTTTCTGGCTGGGTTCCCCATGCTCTGCGTATCTGCAGCATGACATAGACCCCTGAGTATTTTATTTTTATTTATTTATTTATTTAAATCTTTACATTTATTTTTATTTTTTAATTTATTTATTTTATTTATATATTTTTGGCTGCATTGGGTCTTCGTTGCTGTGCACGGGCTTTCTCTAGTTGCGGCGAGTGGGGACTGCTCTTCATTGCGGTGCATGGGCTTCTCATTGCAGTGGCTTCTCTTGTTGCGGAACATGGGCTCTAGGCATGAGGGCTTCAGTAGTTGTGGCACGTGGGCTCAGTAGTTGTGGCGCACGGGCTTAGTTGCTCCGCGGCATGTGGGATCTTCCCAGACCAGGGCTCGAACCCGTGTGCCCTGCATTGGCAGGCAGATTCTTAACCACTGTGCCAGCAGGGAAGCCCCCCACCAAGTATTTTATATTGGTCAGTGATGCCAAGGTTTACTGTTTTGGGGTCCACTGTGGCAACTGTGGTTAGTGCCAGGTTTTTACAGTTTAGACCTTGCCGGGGCTTGTTTTGTCATTTTTCTATTGGGTTGTCTTTTTCAAAAGATTTCTTTATATTTTCTGATTATTAATCCTTCCTTGGTTATACGTATTACAGATACCATTTCCCAATTTGTTGCTAATCTTTTTAAATCTGTAAGCTGTCTTTTGTTAAGAAGAAGTAGTGACACAGAGACACAGATGTAGAGAACAAACATATGGACACCAAGGGGGGAAAGTGGTGGTGGGATGAATTGGGAGATTGGGATTGACATGTATACACTAATATGTATAAAATGGATAACTAATAAGAACCTGCTGTATAAAAAAAATAAATAAAATAAAATTCAAAAATAAATAAATAAATAAAATGGAGAAAAAAGACGCTCTGAATTTTAATAAAGTCAAATTTATCTATCTTTTCTGCCCCCAAGATTTTGAAGTTATTCTTTATATTATCTTTTTGAATCTCTATTGTTGTGCCTTTTATGTTTAGCTCTCTATCTGGAATTGACTCCTGTGTGCGGTGTGAGGTAGGGTCAGTTCATTTTTTCCTAAGTACAATTAATTTTCCCGGCACCATTTATTGAATGGCACTTATTTTCAAATTATGAGCCCTTTTTTGGTGAAGTCTTATCTAAGGTCCTATTTCCAGCTGCACTGCTTGTGTACCTTGGACAAGTTGTATAACCTCTTTGTGCCTCAGTTTCCTCATCTTTAAAGTAAGAATAATAGAGTTTTTGTGAGGAGTAAGTTAATTCATATAACGTGAGAACAGTGTGGCATCTAGAAAATGCTCAATAATGTTAGCTGTTATTTAGCATTATTGTTCATTTCAGATACCTAGGCACAGAGTGGAAGCTCAATATGCTCAACACAGTTGTAGAATTAATTTGATTTTCAGGTCAAAGCAGAATGGCTGAGACTTAAGTGTTGCAGGAGATGCTTCCAAGTTGCTGTTTAATTTTAGCTGCTGCCTTAGACTATCTGCTGGAATAGAACTCCTCCCTGTAGTTCTTTGCAGTCCTCACTACTCTCTCGCTTTGTTCATTTACTTTGTCATCCTATAGGCATTTGATTTTCTGGTTCTAAATTTACCGAAGTTTTAAATATTACCTCTCCTAAACCAATAAATGACATATTGGGATATTGTCAGGATGGCCAGAAATTGACAGATGAGTTTGTGGGCAGGTAAAAACTAAAATCTGTTTCTAAGGCTGAATCATTCTTGGTCATAATGAATAAATTGATAATTGAAATTAAAAGATGAGATGAAATTCAAATCATTGAATATTTAGGCATCTACTATGTGCTGGGTACTGTATTAGAAATTACCACATTGGTAATAGAAAAGAAAACTAGCTGACCAGCTTTATGAAATACTACAGAAGAGATCTTTTTACTTACGATATGGAGCTATTTTCCAAGAGAGCATTTGGATGACAGAGAGGAAATATAGGCATTTATTCACTTGTCAAACATTTATTGAACCCTACCACGTACATTGGGCTAGAACTTTGCAGAATACAAGGATTAATCTAGCCAGGATTTCAGTGTCATGTGGGGTGTATATATAACGTGTTATGGAGCTGGGATATCAGAGGATGGTACCTCAAAGAGGTGGCCTTTAAGCAGGACTGCCCAAAACGTTTAGGATCTTCATACTTAGAGATGAGACAGTATTTTTCCAGGCTGAGTGAAAGCATGAGTGTCGAGATGGGTGTTTAGGAGATAGTAAAGAGTCTAGTTTGGTTGGTGATCAGGACTGTCACAGGGCTGTTGTTGAAGTTGAGACTGGAAATGGAGATTGAACAACAGCAATAATAATAGCAGTAGCTCTCATTTTTTACATGTGTATTACTTGCCAGATAATGTGCCAGGCATTTCATAAGTGGCATTTCATTTAATCCTCACAACAACCCTGTGAGATAGGCACCAATTTTTATCCCCTTTTTATAGACAAAGAAACTCAGAAATAGAACTAACAATTGACAGAGAATGAATTTGGGTCTAGGCAGTCTAATTCCAAAGCCTGTGTTCTTAGTCTCTGCATGCTATACATGGAAAGCTTTGAATCCTTTTCAGTTCCAGGCTGAGAAGTTTGGAATTGTTTGACTAGGTAATGGGAATTCATCAAAAGTTCTTGACCATACGGTGACATAATGAAATCTGTACATTAGGAAAGTAAGCCTGGTCATGGAGTGTAGGAGCAGCATGGGGAGAAAGGAGAGATATGGAGCTAGTTTACTCTCTCCCTCCTCACTAGATTGTTTGTTCCTTAAGGGCTGGGGCTATATCTCTTTGTCTCTCTCTCCCTTCCTTCAGCTGTGGTGTCTACTTACTGTGTTGTCTGGCACATTTATTTATTTTTAAAAATTTAATCTTTTTCTACCTTACCTTGTTCTAAAAAGGACTTAAGGTGGCTGCCCAGGAGCTCAGTAAACATTTGCTGAGTTAATTAATAAATGACTAGAGGTATATATAGATGTGTACATAAAGGGAGTACTATGGCTTTGTTGAAGGGAGTAAATGCAGCCTTATAATTTGGTGATAAGCTATGTTTTATATATAGACCCTATAAAAGCAAAAGGCCAGAACCACATCTTTTTTAACTTGTGAAGAATTGTATATTCTGTGTCAGTTAGAACATTAACAATCAGTTAATATTAACTATGTTAGTTAGAAACCCAAAAACTCATAGAAACAGAGAGTAGAATAGAATGGTGGTTGTCAGGGGCTGGGAGATGGGGGAAATGGGGAGATGTTGGTCAAAGGGTATAAACTTTCAGTTATAATATGAATAAGTTCTGGGGCTGTAACATACAGCATGGTGACTATAGTTAACAGTACTGTATTACATACTTGAAAGTTGCTAAGAGAATAGATCTTAAATATTCTCACCATACACCTAAAAATGGTAATTATGTGATGTGATGGATATGTTAACTAACTTTCTTGTGATAATCATTTCTCTGTATATGTGTATCCATCTCATTGTACACCTTAAACCTACACAATATTGTATGTCAGTTATATCTCAATAAAGCTGGGAGAAAAACTATGTCAGTTTTAATAATATTAATGATCACCAAATTCAAAGGGTATTCATACTTTAAATAGATATTTAGGTTTGTATTCAGCATTAGTCAGCTGCAAATCCCCCCATACGCAAAGAGGCAACAAAAGTTACCAGTAACCAGCTCCTTTACTGACACTGAACCTGTTGAATATTAGTTCCATAGTACCATTTATGTACATTTTCTAAAGATCAGTCAGCAGCAGTCTCTCACAGGAAGAAATACTTGTTGCAAATTTGTGAATCAGATTCCTGTTTTGGATTTTACTTAGGGAAATTATTCATAAGATTAAGTCCCTTGCCATAATTTTAAATGTTATTTGGAAGTAATTCTGTGTCCCTTCTGTAAAATACAGACTTTAAAAATTCAAACATTGGGAGAAATTCAAAGACACAAAGAAATACCAAATACCAGTAAAGGTAGGAAGATGTTAGGTAAACCAGCATTTGAGTAGACTTAATAAGACAAGTCAATGGACCTTAAATAGTGGATTTATTAAATAAACATTCTTTTCCATTGTGGGTATTAGCTGTCGGTAGTATGTACATATACATGCATGCACATATCGATGTGAAATATATTGATATAATTAATATAAGTACATTTGAATTTAGAGATGCTTCCTAAAGAAAATGAGCCTTCATCTGAGTTCTTTTAGGTTATGTTTAACTCTTCAGTGTATGTGGGGATAACTCATTCAGAAGCATTACAATCAGAAAGATTAACTGTGTAGAAAAAGTCAGTATATGTTGACTGCCTACCACTGTTGAGGGCTGTATACAGTTGATTAGTTAGTTTCTGCCTTCCAAGAATCAAATTCATTTGGGGAAGTGAAGTGAACATAAAAAGAGGGGAAAGCGTGTTTTAAATGAAATAGTTCGTGCTTTGGGAGTTCAGGAGAGATCACTTCTACTTGGAGAATCAGGGAAGGCTTCTAGAAAAGGTGGTATATTAGTTTCCTAGGGCTGCCATAACAAACTACCACAAACTGGGTGACTTAAAACAACAAAAATTTATTCTCTCACAGTTCTTGAGGCTAGAACCTGAATTCAAGGCGTCAGCAGGGCCACGTTCCCTCTGAGACTTCCATCAATTCTTTTTAAATTTATTTATTTATTTTTGACTGTGTTGGATCTTTGTTGCTGCGCGCAGGCTTTCTCTAGTTGCAGCGAGTGGGAGCTGCTCTTCGTTGTGGTGTGCGGGCTTCTCATTGAGGTGGCTTCTCTTGTTGCAGAGCATGGGCACTAGGCGCACAGGCTCAGTAGTTGTGGCTCACGGGCTTAGTTGCTCTGCAGCATGTGGGATCTTCCTGGACCAGGGCTCAAACCCATGTCCCCTGAATTGGCAGACGGATCCTTAACCACCGTGCCACCAGGGAAATCCCGAGACTTCCATCAATTCTTGACAATTCTTGGTTTGCGACTATATCACTCCAGTCTCTGTGTCTGTTGTCACAGGCATTCTACCTGTGTGTCTCTGTCTCTGTGTGCAAATTTCTCTCTTATAAGGGCACCAGTCATATTGGATTGGGGGTCTACCTCATCTTAACTAATTGCATCTGTACTGATTCTATTTCCAAATCAGGTCACATTCTGTGGTACTGGGAGTTAGTACTTTAAATATCTTTTGGGGAGACACAGTTCAACTTAAAACAGGTGACATGATACGGAAGTATTAAATTAAAATTTACTAATTAAATGGAAGAGTCAAATTGCAACGAAATGAGTTAAGGAAAAAAGAACCAGAGGAATGATGGACACAGGAAAGCATAAGGAATATTTAGGAAATGAGATAGAGAAGTCTGGTTTGCTGGTGTATTGAGTTGTGAGGAGATGAAGCCAGAGTATTGTATCGGGTCCTAGACACCAGATCTAGCATATTTGAATGCTGCTGAGTGGGTAGTGTGTGGCAGCAGTATAGCCCTGCAGAATTTTGAAATGGTGGATAACTAATTCAAACTTTGGATAATTAATGCAAGCTTTAGGAAGATTCTATGATCAGGTGAACATGGATGAGTAGACACCCTGAAGAAAAACAGATGGTCAGTGATTTAACACACGCAGCCTCCCTCATTTGCCTATGCCAGTAACTTTTCACCAAGACAGTCAAGGTATTCCTCATATGTAAAAAACAAAAATACCACGACAACAAATGAGAGTTTTACTAGCCTCTTGGTCAGTCATCTGTGGGCCTTGAGATACATCTGCT
Source organism: Balaenoptera ricei (assembly GCF_028023285.1). NCBI lineage: Eukaryota > Metazoa > Chordata > Mammalia > Artiodactyla > Balaenopteridae > Balaenoptera > Balaenoptera ricei. Next base: position 24,610,981 of record NC_082653.1, read on the forward strand.
TTTTAGGGTCTCTGTTCTATTCAAAAGCCTCTCTATGGATTTAAATATTGATAATCATGTTGTTCTTCATTTTCTTTCAAACCTTTCTTCAAAATCACCTAGTTTCCATCGTATTTTTTACCTCTTGAGTTTTCTCTGAACGCTTTTCAGTTTTTTCATCTCTTTTAAAAACATCTGACTAATGGAAAGAATTGAGGAAGATTATGTACTATCCAAGCCAATGATACCTTCATTTTCTGTGTCCTTTAAATGATAGTTATGTTGACTTTTGTCCACAATAGGACTGTATTCAAATTGTGAATATTCATTCAAATTGTGGTCAGCAGTGCTCAGGTGCTTTTCCTTATTTGTGCCCAGGCATTTCTTCCTGATTCTATATTTGCATTGCTTATATTTTCTCTAAGAGCATGTGTCTTCATGAAATTTCTAAAATTATGTTTAAATATTACAGACAAATAAACACATAATGTCCTAGTCATCATATGCATATGGTCTTTTCATATAGTTTTTTTTTTAAATTATTTATTTATTTATTTATTTTTGGCTGTGTTGGGTCTTCGTTTCTGTGCGAGGGCTCTCTCCAGTTGCGGCGAGCGGGGGCCACTCTTCATTGCGGTGCGCAGGCCTCTCACTGTCGCGGCCTCTCTTGTTGCGGAGCACAAGCTCCAGACGCGCAGGCTCAGTAGTTGTGGCTCACGGGCCTAGTTGCTCTGCGGTATGTGGGATCTTCCCAGACCAGGGCTTGAACCCGTGTCCCCTGCATTGGCAGGCAGACTGCCAACTACTGCGCCACCAGGGAAGCCCCATATAGTTTTTTATAGTCTTCTTTCATTTGGCCTTATATTGATATACTTTTCCACATATAGTTAGTATTTTTAATGAATAGATAATAAAGTTTAAATACTCTCTGGTTATTTGGCATTTGGATGATTTCCAGTATGTTTTTATTTTTGATTTGCAATTCTAAATTATACTGCTGTAACACCTTTTTATAACCCCCCCCCAATTTTTTTCTTAGAGTATATTCCCTAAAATAATTCAGTTAAGTCTAAGGATATCACTTTTTAGCCATATTGTTATTCTTTAGAACAACTACCAGTTGTTAATATTAGATTTTATAATTTTTTTCTTCTAGTATAATAGTGGTGTGTCACAGTTTTGTGGGAGTTTCGATATTTTAAATGTTTTATTATGAAAAATTTCAAACATACCAAAAACACCCTCCCAGAAATAGTACAATGAACACCCTTATTCAGCATGTTGCCATATGCTTACTTATATACTTATTATGTTAAACCTTTTAAAAATAAAGACATTGGACTTCCCTGGCGGTTCAGTGGTTAGGACTTGGTGCTTCCAATGCCAGGGGCGTGGGTTCGATCCCTGGGTCAAGGAGCTAGGATCCTGTATGGCGCGTGGTGCGGCCCCCAAAAAATAAAAAAAAAATTAAAAAAAATAAAAATAAATAAAATTGACATCATAGTATTATGCCTTTAAATACTTTAGCATGTATCTCTTACAAATAAGAACATTTTCCTACATTATCACAACACCATTATCACACCGAACAAAATTATCAGTAATTCCTTAATGTTTCTAACATTAAGTCTATATTTGTTTCTCCAGTTGTCTCCATAGTGACTTATAACTGCCTGGTTCAAAGTGGAATCAAATTAAGAACTATGCATTGTATCTGTATGTTGCTGTTTTTGTAGTCTTTTTTTTTAATCCTGGAACAATTCGCATTTCTTATCTGCTTCCTCACCTTTTTTTTCCCCCATGGCACTGATTTGTTGAGATCCGAGCAGTTTTCTTGTTGTATGTCCCACATCCTGGATATATCTGATTGTTTTCTTTTTTTAAACTTTATTTATTTATTTATTTATTTATTTATTTATTTATTTATTTATTTATTTATGGCCGTGTTGGGTCTTCGTTGCGGCACGTGGGATCTTCGTTGACATGTGGGCTCTTAGTTGAGGCATGCGTGTGGGATCAAGTTCCCTGACCAGGGATCAAACCCAGGCCCCCTGCATTGGGAGCACGGAGTCTTGACCACTGGACCACCAGGGAAGTCCCTTAACTTGTTCTTTTGTTCCTTGTATTTCCCTAAACTGGAAGGTTTAAGACTTGATTAGATTCTAGCTAAACATTTTGGCAAAAATATTTAATAAATAATCTTTACATTGCATCATATCATGAGGTGCATAAATGTCTGGTTGTCCCACTGTTGATGATAACTTTGATCATAGGGTTAAGGTTGTGACTGCCAGATCTCTCCATTGCGAAGTTGCATTTTTTCTTTCGTAACTAACAAATTTTTAAAAAATTTTTATCAATGATGAGTATTTTTCAATCTCGTTTGAACCAGTTTTTCATATCATTTGACCCTTTGTTCAGTGTAGATTTGATATTTTCAAGTTTGTACTATGCATTTTAAAATTTTATACAGTGTAACAAAGAATGGTGCATTGTTATAAAAGATAAATTTCAAGTTTCAAAATATAACTAAAATCAAATGTAATTTAACCAAAAAAAAAAAAAAACCACCTTACAGATTGCAAATATGTAATAGAGGGCATTTCTTCGACAGAATTTTGTGATTAGTCATGTTTGCTATTTTAAAAATCATTCTAGGGACTTCCCTGGTGGCCCAGTGGTTAAGAATCCTCCTGCCAATGCGGGAGACATGAGTTTGATCCCTGGTCCGGGAAGATCCCACATGCCATGGAGCACCTAAGCCCGTGCCCCACAACTGCTGAGCCTGTGCTGTAGAGCCCGAGAGCCACAACTACTGAGCCCACGTGCCACAGCTACTGACGCCCGCACGCCTAGAGCCCATGCTCCACAACAAGAGAAGCCACCACAATGAGAAGCCCCCATGCCGCAACGAAGAGTAGACCCCCCTCGCCACAGCTAGAGAAAGCCCATGCGCAGCAATGAAGACACAATGCAGCCAAAAATAAATAAATTACTTAATTAATTTTTTTTAAAAAGCATTCTAAGCAGGCAAAATTGAGAAACATAAAGCTCTTGAATAAAAAATTTCTTTTATTTTTCTTTTTGAAATGGAGGTAAATCCTGAATTCATAAGCTGTTTCACAAACCCACCCCAGAAGCACTCAGAATTTATTTTTGTTTCTTGTCCTCTTGAGTGTTTCATTTGGCTGTCTTTTATATACCAATTCTTTATCAATTTTAAATAGCTATTTTTTTCTGTCATTCCTATTGTAGATTTTTTTATTCCATTTTCTGCTGCAAATAATGCTCAAATAGGATTTTCCTTTCAAACCACAAAGGCAGTATAGGCTTATTGAACAAGTTGGGTATCATCTGAGGTGCACAAAGAGAAAGCCAACCATCCCCTCCTCTCCAGTTCATATCCTCCAGCATACCCAACTAGCCTAATGTGATTCTTCCATGTTTTTCTCTATGCTCTTAGAAACACAAATATACATACTGATTCATATTCTGTCTTATTTTGTAAGATTTTCATGATGCCATATGCATTATACTACAACTTCTATTTTTTACTTTATAGGGTATCATACATTTTCTTCCATATCACTAAACAGATATCTAATTCATTTTTTCGTGCTGCATAATAGTCCATTTATGTAGATTTCTCTCAATGGGCATTCAGGTTGTTTCCGATCTTTTTTCCCATCACAAACAGTAGACATCTTTATACATATATCTTTAAGAAATGAAGCTTTTACTTCTGTCAGATAAATTCCCAAGTATGGGTTATTTCAATATTATGAACTGCCAGGTTATTTTCCATAAGGGTGGTTGCAGTTCTTATTCCTGCTGGCACTGGATAACAGGTATCTTTTCAGTTTTTGCCTATCAGCTGGGTGAAAAGTGTTTTCTTATTTTAATTTTCGTTTCCCTGACCATTAATAAATCGCATACATTCATTGTCCAATTTGCATTCCCTATTCTGCAAATCATCTTTGCCAATCCTTTAACTTATTTTTCTCTTGGGTTGTTAATTTTTTACTTTTTAATCAATTTGGGGATGCTTTTGTGTATTTCGGGTATTAACCCCTTTTTTGTCACATTGTGCAAATATATTATCCCAGCCTTTCATTTGGCTTTTGACTTTGTGGTTTCTTTGACATATAGACTGTTTTAAATATCTAATTATGTCTGTCAGTCTTCTTCTTTATGATTTCTAGATTCATGTCTTGCTCACCACCATTCCACTGAAGTTAATAATTCTTCTAAATTTTTTTCTATATTTTTGTTTTGTTAATTTTTAACCTTAATTTTGTTTTTCTTGTTTTTGCAACTGGGACAGAAATTTATTTCTTTGTTTTTTAATATAAATGAACCTGTTTATTATGCCATTGAATTTCTTCTCCTGATCAAAAAATTATCTCTTCTTCATTATTTAGGGATAAGATTATTTTAAGTAATCTCTCTTGAATTTTGAAAAAATGCTTTTCTGGTTGTTCCAAGTCAGTTTGGATGCTCTACCTGTGTTTAAAAATAATAGTGTATTCATCTAATAACAGTTCTGTCTGCAGGTTTGCCAAGTGTATTCTGGGTCATCAATAATGATGAAATGGTAGCTACAGGCTAGCTGTAGCTGAAAGCTGATCTAAGGACTCCAGTGTTTGATTTTTTTTTTTTTTTTTAACGTGATAATCCATTTATTTATTTATTTATTTATGGCTGTGTTGGGTCTTCATTTCTGTGCGAGGGCTCTCTCCAGTTATGGCAAGTGGGGACCACTCTTCATCGCAGTGCGCCGGCCTCTCACCATCACGGCCTCTCTTGTTGTGGAGCACAAGCTCCAGATGCGCAGGCTCAGTAATTGTGGCTCACGGGCCCAGTTGCTCCGTGGCATGTGGGATCTTCCCAGACCAGGGCTCGAACCCGTGTCCCCTGCATTGGCAGGCAGACTCTCAACCACTGCGCCACCAGGGAAGCCCCAGTGTTTGATTTTAAAAGAAAGTGACAATTGTAAGAGCATAAAGCAGAAAAAAAAAAAAAAGGCTTGACAAAACTGTGAATGCACTTGACCCTCTGTATCCATAGGTTCCTCATCTGCATATTAAACCAACCAGGGATTGAAAACATTCCCCCCCAAAATTCCAGAAAGTTCCAAAGAGCAAAACTTGAATTTGTCAAGTTTTTGGAAACTATTTGGCTGGAAACTATTTACATTGTATTTACAACTATTTACATATCATTTACATTGTGTTAGGTATTATAGGTAATCTAGAGATGACTTATAGTATATGGGTAAGTTGTGCTGTTATATGCAAATACTACAGCATTTTATATAAGGGACTTGAGCATCTGCAGATTTTGGTTTTGCGGGGCGGTCCTGGAATCAGTCCCCCATGGATACCGAGGGATGACTCTGTGTTAAAACAGTGGAGAAGAAGAAACACTGGCAGACTCTTAGAATGATGGCCTAAGGACTTTTGTAATTTAGAGCCCAGATTTCATGATTTAACAGTTTCTTGTTAGAAACTTAATAGAGAAAGAAAAGCGATTGTTTTCTCAAGTTGTCTGCCAACACTTTCTTCAGGAAAGGCAACATTCATTATCATTATATAACCTGCTTCTCTAGTGCTTTTAAAATGAAGTATTTCTTTTGTAAAGAAGTGTCATACATGAAATGAAAGACTTCCCTACAACTAAGAAGCTTTGGACAAATTATTTACTCGGGCCTTAATTTTTTTCTCTGTTCCATGAGGGTATTGGAGCGGATGATTACCAAGGGACCTCTAATGGTGCTCAGTCTCATCAAGTTATATTTAGGGAATTTTTTTAAAATTACTTCCTAGATTGAAGGATTTGGTCAGCTTTTCAATGTCATTTGTATATTACAGCATGGGTTAAGACTGGAATTCCCTTTTTTTTGGCCACTCTGTGCAACATGCGGGATCTTAGTTCCCCAACCAGGGATCGAACCCGTGCCACCTGCATTGGGAGCACGGAGTCTTAGCCATTGAACTGCCAGGGAAGTCCCCCTGCATTGTTTTTCGACTGAAGCTTTATTATGAATGAAAGAACGTGGTGGTTCACAATTAGAACATGACATATAAAGTAGTTTTTCTTTACATTTTACTTTATCCATTTACTGTGGTATCTAACAAGATGGGAAAACTCTCATTGAACTTCTGACTTAATCTGTTAGTTTATATTGTACTCAATTAAAATTATTAACTACAGTTGACCCTTGAACAACACGGTCTGACTGTGCCAATTCACTTATACGCAGACTTTTTTTTTTCAATAAATACATAGTACAGTACTACACATCCACAGTTGGTCGAATCCATGGATATAAAACCACAGATATGGAGGGCTGGCTGTAAACTTATACTCAAATTTTTGAATGCACCTGGGGTCAGAGCCCCTAACTCCTACGTTGTTCAAGGGTCAACCGTATATGTCTGTGTTAGCATGAGTAGTTTTAGGGATTTCACATTTTGCATTTCACAAATTTATTTTTTGTTTCTTATACTAATATGTCAGGATTGAAATTTAAGATTTAATGTTAATATTCCCTAATCTCTTAAATTGTCTATTATCCCTACCAAGAGCAAACCAGGGTTGTTACAGTAGTGAAATGCCAGTCTCCTTGACAGGCATTTTGTTGCTCTTTTCAGGGCACTAAGTTTCTATGATTTGGCTGGAGGTTTGCATAAATTTTCCCTTGGGAACCCTGGACTTGGGAACAGGAAGCATGTAACAGTTTTATAAGAATCTTATAAGAGGGTGTAGGGAGGATGGAATTGGATCTTAAATTAGTTGTGCCATAGCAAATTGTCTTTCACAGTTCACATTTAACTGTTTATTAATATACTTTTAAAAATGCCTTATCCTGAAACATTTAAGGCTATGTGGTTAAAAGACCAACTTTTTAAAGTACTATAAGTGTAATATCCAGACCTAGGTATTCATGAAAATATTATTTAAATTATCCTTTCCACAATGTTTTTGTTTCTTATATAGTAACTTCAGGAGCAGGAAACTGTTTAGCAGAGTGCCTGGTACATAGTAGGTGGTTGGTAAACAGAGGTTGAACAAATGCATCCATTGAAAGTATTCAAATTATAGTAGATTAGAAATTAAGAAAAAAGAAATTATGAGGGACTTTTTTTTTACAGGAATTTTGTTGATTGATGGATTGATTGATTTTATTTGGTTGTGCCAGGTCTTAGTTGCAGCAGGTGGCCTCCTTAGTTGCGGCCAGCAGGCTCCTTAGTTGTGGCATGCGAACTCTTAGTTGCAGCATGCATGTGAGATCTAGTTCACTGACCAAGGATCAAACCCGGGCCCCCTGCACTGGGAGCACAGAGTCTTAACCACTGCACCACCAGGGAAGTCCCTGTGAGGGACTTCTTTTCATATATATATATATATATATATATATATATATATATATATATACATATACACATATATATATGTATATATATATATAAATTTATTTATTTTATTTAATTTATTTTTGGCTACGTTGGGTCTTTGTTGCTGCGCGCAGGCTTTCTCTAGTTGTGGTGAGCGGAGGCTACTATTCGTTGTGGTGCACGGGCTTCTCATTGCAGTTGTTTCTCTTGTTGCAGAGCACGGGCTCTAGGCACGCAGGCTTCAGTAGTTGTGGCCCACAGGCTCAGTAGTAGTGGCACACGGGCTTAGTTGCTCCGTGACATGTGGGATCTTCCTGGACCAGGGCTTGAACCCGAGTCCCCTGCATTGGCAGGCGGATTCTTAACCACTGCGCCACCAGGGAAGCCCCCTGTGAGGGACTTCTTTACACATATATTTTCTATTTAAAAAATAGCTTGTGCTCTGTAAATCTGAAACGATTTCAAAATATAAAGTTAAACTCATGCAAAAAAGTCTCATGGTGGTGGTGGTAAAGTATCAAGGGTATTGTTAATTAGCCATATTTGAGAGGGAGACATCTTGCACCTAGACAACAAATCTAGGAGATTTGTATTTGACACAAGCTGAAGCATATGCTTGTGTTTATGAAGCAGGTGCCAGAGGAATTCTAGGATTCTTATTTTACAAAGCTACTTAAAACATTTGAGTAGAGATATTATTTGTTAATGTGAAAGCATATAGAAAATAATTAAATTTCCTGATAAACAGTCCTTGAGTTTTCTTAAATCTAGAAGGAACCTGTGATTCTCTTTAGCTCTAGCTTAGTGATCCATCCTCTCATTTTATAATTTAGGAGTCTTAGGCACAGAGAGATTGTACCCTGCCCCAAATCATACAACTTTATGAGAAGGTCACAACTAGAACTTGGGGCACACTCATCCTGCCATGCTCAGCCTAGCTCTTTTTCCATTCTGTCACCCTGTGTTTCATTATTATAAATAATGCTAGTCTGTTCTCAAGATTTATTCAGTTAATTTTACTACTGATCTTTTGACATTTGTATTGAAACATAAAAAATGGATACTGCAGTTAGGAAATCATTGGATGAGCATTAGACTTTATTTAATTTCCTTATATGGATGGTGCAACAGCTGCGATGATGCACAGTTGTGAACCCAGGACATCTGTGTTTTCCATTTATTTGTTTACTTGTTTGTTTTTTGCAGTAGTCATGTGTAATAAAATTTTTTTTCAGAGAATAAGGAGAGTAAATGTTAAATTTAAAAGTTTAATATTATTAGCATATTTACAGTTTTACAACAGAAAGAGTAGGAAAATGACAAGAAGGACTAAGTCTGTAGCTAACTACATATGTAACCTAGGGCAAATCATGTAACCTCTGTGGGACTGTTTTCTGCTGCCTTCTTAATTAGAATCCTTCAGGGGTTCTGCCCAGGACAAATGTATCTGTTTTTTGATATTTGTTACTTGAAGTATGACACACATAATGCAAAGTACACAAATCATAAGGATAATGAATTATAAAATGAACATACTTGTATAACCACTGCTGTTGTATTTTGAAAAAGCTTCCTTGGTGATTATGATAAGCTTTCCTTTAAAAGAAATCACCGGACTTGAGGCTGTAGGTAATCTCATGTCTTTTACAACTCTTTCTAGAGTGAAATTAGCAGAAACAGTGATAGAAGGAATTTGGCCAGTCACAAAAATTTGCTTTGAATAGGTTTATTGGGATTATGTATTAAGTCTTGTCTTCTGATGTTTTTCTTCTTCCTCTTTGCCCTTTTTCCTTTCTGTCTAGGTCCTGGATGGAATGGAGAGGGGTCCTACTCAACTTCTGACTATCTTTTCTGAGAGTGGTCAGAGAGTTCTTAAACAGGTCTGTTGATTCTGTAGTACACAAATGCAAGTTCGAGTTATAAAAGACGTGGTTTCAGCCTAAACAAAGAATTGAATTAGGAAGTAGACTTTTTTTAAAAAGAAGCTATTTTGATCTCAGTGTCCGCAGGGTATTTTACTTTGGCAAGCTGCATTTGGCATGTGGATTGGACCCAAAGTGACTGAATTAAATAAGATCTGCTTAATATAAAAGCAGTTATGTCTTTATCAGTTATGTTGAATATATATAATGTGGCAGAATTCTTTATTGGTTCCATGGAAAGTACCAGGAAAAGATGAAAAGGTGAATATCTCAGTTGTCTATGATCCTGGTGGGTAATGGAGGCATGGATAAATCCAAGAAGGAAAATAATTATACGGCCCTCTTTCTAATGTTCTCAGAATTCATAACATTGGGGAAAAACAATCAAAGCTACCTTCACCTTGCGTATCTCTGGTTAAGGGAAGGGCAAGTATATATGGGTTTTGTTTGTTTGTTTTCTTTTCTTTTACCTCTGTCTGCATCACCATGAATGAACTTTATCATTGTTCAGACAGATAAAAACTCAAGCTTAGTGATTTCCCAAACTTGTCTTTACATTGGAATCACCTATGGAGCTTTGCAAAGTACTGATGTCTTTGTTCCCCCTCCCCACCACCACCCCCCACCCTAGATTGTGATTTACTTGGCCTGGGGGTATGGCCTGGGAATTTTTAAAAGATCCCAAGGTGATTCTAAAGTGCCAACAAGTTTGGGAATCACTGTTCTAACTAGTTAAAGCAGATCTGGCCACTACGCACCTTGTGACTTATTTTGCGTAAATATTTGGATAAATATATAAATAAGGGATAAATATTTTGTTTTAGAATCCTGTACTTTAAACCTAAATTCTTACTAGACTGAAAGCTCTAAAAGCAGGTACCATGTCTATATTTTTTTCACCATTATATCTTTAGCATTTAGAACAATAACTGACATGTGCTATATGCTTAAATATTTGTTGAATGAGTGGATGAACCTATTAGTCTCTAGTGAGCTGAGAGTATGCTTTCACCTAATACTCTGAGATATATAGAGTAGGGTGGTGGTGGTAGTGAAGAGCCCAGCTTCTATGACTAATTGACTGGACTCAAGTCACAGCTCTGTCACTTACTAGCTGTAAGACCTTAAGCAAGTTACTTCCCTAATACCTCAGTGTCCTCATTTGTACAATGGGGGTAATAGAATTTATTACATGGGGTTTTGGGGGGAACTAATTGAGTTAATAATACAAAGTGCTTAGAACAGTGCCTTGCACATAATAGTGTTCTGTAACTTTTAGCTACTGTAGAATTCAAGACACTCCAGATTCTCTGTAGTTTGAGTAATTTAAATATAGAGTGTTGTATGGGGGCTAAGGTAGAATAATGGAATCAGCTGCATTAGATGTAGTTAAAGAAGACTTGACAAAGAAGGTTATTATTATTTTTTTTTTTTTATTGGTCAACTTAATGAGGTATAATTTACATACAGTAAACTGCACCATTTAAAAGTGAAACATGTTTCAGTGAATTTTGACAGATGTACTTATTAGTTTACAGTATTTATTATGAAACAACTGTCACAACCAAGATACAGAAAATTTCCATCTTCCTAAGAAGTTCCTTATATTCCTTGCAGTCTGTCCCTCCTAGCCCCTCCACCTATATATTGCTTTGCATTTTCTAGAACTTTATGTAAATGCATTGATACATTATGTTCTGTTATGAGTCTAGCTTCTTTCACTCAGCAGAATGATTTTTTTTTTAATGAAAATGACTAACATTTATTGAGCATTTACTACATGCCAGATATGGCTCTAAATTTCTTTTTTCTTTTTTTTTTTATTATAGCTGGCGTTTATTGAGCTTTTATAGTGGGCCAGCATTAGTCTAAATATTTTATTTTATTTTATTTTTCAGCAGAATGATTTTGATATTTATCCATGTTGTTGCTTGTGTTAGTGGTTCATTCCTTTTGAATGAGGAGTAGTGTTTTGTTGTATGGGTATACCATGCTTGTTTATCTATTCACCTGTGATAGACAGTTGAGTTGTTTCCAGTATTTGATGATTGTGAATAAAGCTACTGTAAGCACTTTTGTGCAAGTCATTGTATAGATATATTTTCACTTATTCTGGAGTAAATCCCTAACAGTTGTACTGCTAGGTTGTATGGTATATCTAACTTGTTAAAAAACTGCCAAATAATTTAAAAAGAAGTGAATGTTCATCAGGATTTTGAAGGAGGGTGCATTAGTTATCTATTGTTGCATAGCAAATTACCACAAATTTAGCAGCTTAAAACAACACACATTTATTAGGGCACAGTTTTCATGGGTCAGGAATCTGGCTTAGGTGGGCCCTCTGTTTCAGGGTCTCTCACAGGCAGCAGTCAAGGTGTCAGCCAGGACTGGAGTCTCATCTCAGTGATTGACTAAAGAAGGATTTCCTCTAAGCTTAATTGGTTGTTGGCAGGATTAACTTCCTCAAGGGATGTTGGATTTAAGGCCTTGGTTTCTCACTGGCTACTGGTTGTCAGTTCCTTGCCTTGTAGCCTCTCCAGCATGGCAAGCTGAGAAGGCAATAGAGTCTCCTAGGGAGATGGAAGTCTCATTCTTTTATAACCTAATCACGGAAGTGCCATCCCATCACCTTTGCTGTATTTTTTTGATTAGAAGTAAGTCACTAGGCCATCCCTCAGGGGGAGGAGGGGGCAGGGGAGATTACACTAGGGCATGAATACCAGGAGGCTGGGATAATTGGTGGCCATTTTAGAAGTCTATCTACCACAGAAGACATGGCTTAGTGCCAGGCTGGGACTAAATGGGACATTAAAAGGAGTGGTGGTGGTGAGGAGTAGTTTGTGAAATTTTCTTTACCTTCCCTGTATCAAACTATATCTCTTTCTTCCTTCTATCTTTCACATCAGATTCTTTCCCCTTCAAGAGAAGATACATAACACAAAGATCATTCTCACAATGAGATTTTAATTTTGAGTGGGTTTTGTGTGTGTGTGTGTGCGTGTGTGTGTGTGTTTAAAGATTCAATTAAGGCTTCTCCCTGTATCATTTAGTGTTTATATACATATGTATTTTTTAAAAAAACATTTTGTCTTGGAAATTGAGACAGATATGAAAGGAGAATACTATCATGAACCCCCGTGTACCTTTCACCCAGCTTCAACAATTTATTTTTTACTGATCTTATACGTATAATTCACATACAGTAAGGTGCACTAATTTTATGCGTACAGTTTTCATTTGAACAGATGTATATATCCCCATAATCAAGATACAGACCATTTTCACTCCAAAGGTACCTCATCCCTGTGTAATCAGTCCCCACCCCAGTCTCAGGCAAGTACCCATCTGATGTCTGTTACTGTAAGTTGGTTTTGCCTGTTCTAGAATATCATAGAAATATTCTTTTGATCACCATGAAGTTTTTGAGATTCATTCATGTTTTTGCATGTATCAGCAGTTCAGAGTTCTTCAGACTTGGCACTGTGGACATTTTGGACAGGATAATTCTTTGTCTTGGAGATTGTCCTGTGCATTGTGGGTTACTTAGCAGCATTCCTGACAGCTATCCACTAGAAGCCATTAGCACTCCCCTCCCCATTTGTACAATCAGAAATGTCTCCAGACATTGCCAAATGTCCAACAGGGGACAAAATCCCCTCCCTACACTGGTTGAGAATCCTTTCAGTAGTTGATCCTTTTTATTATTTGGCAGTATTCTATTGTAGGGATATACTTCAGTTTATCCATTTACTAACTGATAAATATTTGATTTGTTTCCAGTTTACTTTTGGTTGAGGCTATTGTAAATAAAGTTGCTATTAATTTTCATAGGCAAGTCTTTGTGTAGACATGCTTTCATTTATTTGGGGTAAATACCTAGGAGTGAGATTGCTGGGTCTTATGATAAGAAACTTTATAACTTTAAACTGCCAGATTGTTTGTACCTTTTTACATTCCCACCATATGAGAGTTCCAGTTGCTCTGCATCTTTGTCAGCATTTGATATTATCATTCTTTTTAATTTTAGCCATTATAGTAGGTGTAGCTTTAATTTGCATTCTTCTGATGATCAATGATGTTGAACATCTTTTCGTGTACTTATTGTAATGTATCTGTTCATATCTTTTGCCCATTTTTTATTGGGTTGTTTGTCTTATTATTGAGTTTCCTTTGTCTTTTTCCCAACATGCATACAAACATTAAGAACATTGAAATAATGAATCAGTTTTATATACTTCTTATACTTAAAATGTGAACATTTCCCATGATGTTAAGTATTCCTGAAAACATGAATTTTAATGGAGAAGCAATATTTGAGTACATTTAAATTGATTAACCACTTCTGCTGTAGAGCCTTGAGCTAGCTTCCAGTTTTTCACTATTATTAATATTTTGATAAACACCTTCAAATATAAATCTTTAACCACATCTCTAATTATTTATTGAGTTAGATTCCTAGAGGTTAGGATTAGTTATGATGTTAAGGAGAATGAACATGTATAAGCAAAATATGAATGTTAATCTATTTCATTGTACCTTTGCCACATTTGAGTATTTCATTTTAAAAATATTTGCCATTTGATGTTGGAAGAAAGGCATATTTCATTTGCTTCTTTTTTTGATTACTTATGAAATGAAAAAACTTTTCATATATTTATTGATGACTTTTATTTCTAATTTTATAAATTTTCCATTTGGGGGGCCAATTTTTCTGTTGGGATGTTAATGTTTTCCTTAATTTTTAAGAGTACTTTAATGTTAAGTTTATTAACCTTTTGTCATTTACAAATGTAATTCCCAACTTGTATTTTGCCTTTTTACTCTTGTGTACTTTGTCCTGCAAAATTTTAAAAATAACAATGAAATTATATAATAAAATCTATATTTTGCTTTAGCTCTTCAGTCCGTGAAATGATAAATATACTGTATATGGATATATAACCAGCCTGTGATTGTAGTTTTATGGTTTTATTTTTTATATTTAACTTCTGGTTTTTTTTTTGGCCATACCACGCGGCATGTGGGATCATAGTTCCCGGACCAGGGATTGAACCCACGCCCCCTGCAGTGGAAGCACGGAGTCTTAACCAGTGGCCTGCCAGAGGAGTCCCTGTATTTAACTTTTTAGCCAGAATTTTTTAGTATACATTGTTGATAAGGTCTGAATGTTTGTGTTCCCCCAAAATTCATATGTCAAAGTCATAATGCCCAATATGATGGTATTAGAAGGTGGGCCTTTTGGGAGGTGCTTAGGTCATGAGGGTGGAGCCCTCATGCAGTCATGAATGGGATTAGTGCTCTTATAAGAGAGATCACACAGAACTCCCAGCCCCTTCCACCACGTGAGAACACAGCAAGAAGTTGGCAGATTGTAACCCAACCATGCTGGCACAGTGATCTTGGACCTCTCAGCTTCCAGAACTATGAGAAATAAATTTCTGTTGTTTATAAGCAATCCAGTTTATGGAATTTTGTTATAGCAGCTTGGACAGACTAGGACAATTATGAAGTGAGAATTTTTTTTTTTTTTTTTTTTTTGGTTGCACCATGGCAGCATGCGGAACTTCCCCAACCAGGGATCGAACCTGTGCCCCCTGCAGTGGAAGCACGGAGTCTTAACCACTGGACCACCAGGGAAGTCCTGAAGTGAGAACTTATAAAATTTTTTCTAAATACTCAACCAATTTGTCCCAACTACAAAACAAAGTCATCTCCTGTAAAGAAATATCACACACACACACACAAAAAATATGACACAACATCCGTTAATGAACAATCAGAAGAGAACTAAATAAAAAGTCACCTACAGCAACCCACAAAATGGAAGACAATATTAGTAAATCATATATCTGAAAAGGAATTTATATCTAAAATTTATCAAGAAGTCTTACAATTCAGTAATAAAAAGACAAACATCATAATTTAAAAATTGGCAAAGGATTTGAATAGATGTTTCCCCAAAGAAATTATGCCAGTGGCCAGTAAACATAAAAATATGCTCAACACCTTTAGTCATCAGGGAAATGCAAATCAAAACCACAATGAGATACAATTTCACACCCACTAGGATGGCTATAATCAGAAGGATAACAAATGTTGGTGAGGAAGTGGAGAAATTGGAACCCTTGTATACTGCTGATGGGAATGGAAAGTGGTGTAACTCCTTTGGAAAACAGTCTGGCAATTCCTCGAAAGGTTAAATATAGAGATAACATATAACCCATCAATTTCACTTCTAGGTATATATATACACCCAAGAGAAATGAAAACATATCTCCACACCAAAACTTGTACACAAATATTCATAGCAGCATTATTCATAATAGTGAATGGTGGAAACAACCCAAATGTGTATTAACTGATGAATGAATGAATGAATATGGTATTTCCATACAAAGGGATATTATTTGGTAATTTGAAAAATGAAGTACTAGCCGTGCTCCGCAACAAGAGGCCGCGACAGTGAGAGGCCCGCGCACCGCGATGAAGAGTGGCCCCTGCTCGCCGCAACTGGAGAAAGCCCTCGCGCAGAAACGAAGACCCAACACAGCCAAAAATTAATTAATTAATTAATTAATTAAAAAAAAAAATGAAGTACTGTGAACTTGCTATAACACCTTGGAGAAATGAAGCTAAGTGAAAGAAGCCAGTCACAAAAGGCCACTTATTGTATGGTTCTTATTGTATGAGGTATCTAGAATAGACCAGTGTTCCTTGACCTAGTCTAAAACTCTGTCGTTTAATGGTGGGGAGGAGTAACCCATTAAATTAATGACAGAGCATTTTAGCAAAATTGTTCATAGTACTCAAATGAAGATGATGGTGACTGATAATAGTTTATCTTTATTTTGTACCTTACCTTCCTTTTGAATAATCATTTTTTAAAAATAACATTTGGTGCTAATCATTTATAACAATTATTTAGACTTAGCCCTATGTTTAACTGATTTCATGTCTTCCTTCCTATTCTCAAGGTCTTTGTTTTTGGTTAATTATTATTCAGATAATATTTTTGTGAAAAGTACGTAATTGGTATACATCTGAAAGTGTCATTATATTGATTTCACACTGAATGACAACTTGGTGGGGGAGGGAGCAGAATTATTAGGTCACATTATTTTTTCCACTGTTAATTCTTTAATATTTTGCCATTAGCTTGTGGTCTTGCAAAGCAAAACTCTGTGGCCAGACCGAATTTTGGTCCTCTGTGTATGACTTGTTTTTTCCTTCTTGAGTGATTTGGGGCATTTTCTTTATCCTTGAAATCTGAAAATTTCACTAGAACAAATCCAGTTGTCACTATCTTTTTAGTAATTTTGCCTGGTCTTTTGTAAGCTCTTTAGAGCTGGAGATGCAGAAGATTCTTTGACTCAGGAAAGTTTACATTTCCTTTTTAAAAAATCTTTAATTATTATTTCTTTCCATTTGTTTCAGGGATAACAAATTATTTGAAGTTTATTTCTCTCTTCTCTCCTTGTCAGTCCTCTCTCATACTTTTCATTACTTTGTCCTTTCTTTCTCCATTCTGGAAGAACTTCTCAAATTTGTTGTCTCCACATTTCTAATTAAGTATTCTGCTCTTTACTTTTTCTAGTTAAGATTTGAATTCTGTTACAGCATATTTGTAACTTTTTACCTTTCTTTTCCCCCTGTCTTATTTCTGCCTGCATCTCAACTAGTTCTTTTCATTTCTGCCTGTGAACTTTGAGCTCTTATTTCAGTGTGTTTTATCAAATTTGTTGAGAGTAATGTAGTTGATTTCTAGAATTTAACCTGTTGCTCCTTATATATTCATTTTCTGAATTACAGATGCAGAGTTTCTCTTCTTTTATGTTACAGAATGTTTTTCTATCTCTCCCCTCAATTATTCTTCCTTGAATAAGGAGAGGGGTATACAGGTCTAGTATGTGTCAAATTGGGTAGACAGTTTCCTTCGTTGGCTATTTGGTAGCTGTAGGAATTCTCCTATCAGATGTTAAACTAAAGGACTAACTGATGCACATAGTTTCTGAATACTTTCTAGTGTCCAGCAGTCATTTATGTGTTTCCTGCTGGATTGAGTAGGGGAAATCCCGTCCTCTGACCTGGTAATTTGACTTTGGAAAAGAGGATTTGTTTTTTGATCATTTGAAGCCTAGGCTGCAAATAACTGTGATTTCCAGAATGTAATGCTCCCAGGGCTTTTGCTCTCTCAGCCCTTCCTGAAATTGCTTTCAAATCTCAGGGTGTATATACTACTTTGTATGTTATAGAATCTGAAGTAGAGAAGGAAGGCTGTGGGCATGTAATAGCCCTGACCATACTAAGTGAGTCTCTCACAGTAAGGTGATGTGACTTACCACTGCCATTGCTGCCTCTGGAGAAAGCTGTTTTGGAGCAGGTAGTTGGAGGAGGTTAGTTAAAAATCTGTTACCTTCCCTGCTGGCTCTACTGTATCTAAAGCCCCATTCCTGCCTGCTCTTTGGCAGAAAAGTCATCTATGAGTCCAACAGTTCTTTGAGCAGCAGTCTTAGTTTCCAGTGCTGTTGATAACTTTGACTCTTAGTGTTTCCTTAAGTATATCAATGAAAAATTAGGGTGGAGGTGATGATAGAGATGAACCAGGCATTGTTAGGTAGCTTCCATTTTAGCTCCCAGCTTGGTGTTAACTTTTTGAAAGAAGGAAGATGAGAGAAGAGTGTGGAGAATAGCCACTAATGGAAGAAGGAAGAGTTAAAGATCTTGTACCAGATGAGTTCCAGTTTCTCAGGGAAATATGAAAACATTGAAATCAAAGAGCCAAGGTTTAAAATAGTCTTGGTTAGTCTTTGTTTTAAAGTCTGTTTTGTTTGATACAAGTATTGCTACCCCAGCTTTCTTTTTGTTTCCATTTGCAAGGAATACCTTATTTCATCCCCTCGTGTTCAGTCTGTGTGTGTCTTTAGATGGTGAGTCTCTTGTAGGCAGTATGTATACGGGTGTTGTTTTGTATCTATTCAGCCACTCTTTGTCTCTTGAGCATTTAGTCCATTTACATTTAATCATTAATAGTATGTACTTACTGCCATTTTGTTAATTGTTTTCTGGTTGTTTCTATAGTTCTTTTTAGTTCCTTTCTTCTTTATTTTGCTCTCTTCCCTTGTGATTTGATGACTATCTTCAGTGTTATGTTTGGATTCCTTTCTATTTTGTATGTATATATTATAGATTTTTGTTTTATGGTTACCATGAGGTTCATATACAGCTATATATGTGCGTGTGCATTATTTTAAGTTCAAACGCATTCTAACAACCCTGCACTTTTACTCCCCCACAACCATGTTTAATGTTTTGGCATCATATTTTACCTCTTTTTGTTTTGTGTATCCCTTAACTACTTATTGTGGATAGAGATGATTTTACTACTATTACCTTTTAACCTTCATACTAGCTTTATAAGTGGTTGTTCTACCTTTACTGTATATTTTCCTTTACAAATGAGGGGGTTTTGTTGTTGTTGTTTTGTTTTTTTGCCACGCCACACAGCTTATGGGATCTTATTAGTTTGCTGACCAGGGATCGAACCCGTGCATTCTGCAGTGGAGGCATGGAGTCCTAACCACTGGACCATCAGGGAATTCCCCATAATTTTGATATTTCTAGTTGTGGTCTTTTCTTTTCCTTTTAGAGGAGTCCTTTTAACATTTCTTGTAAAGCCGGTTTAGTGGTGCTAAACTTTTAGCTTTTGCTTATCTGCAAAGCTGTTTATCTCTCCTTCAAATCTGAATGGTAGCCTTGCTGGGTAGACTATTCTTGGTTGTAGGTTTTTTTTCCTTTCATCACTTTGATTATATCATGCCACTTGCTTCTGGCCTGTATAGTTTCTGCTGAAAAGTCAGCTCATGGTCCTATGAGAGTTCCTTTGTATGTAACTAATTGTTTTTTCTCTTGCTGCTTTTTTTTCTTTTTTTTGGCCATGCAGTGTGGCTTGCGGAATCTCAGTTCCCCAACCAGGGATTGAACCCTGGCCACGGCAGTGAAAGAGCCAAATCCTAACCACTAGACCACCAGGGAACTCCCGACTCTTGCTGCTTTTAAGATTCTCTCTTTATCTTTAATTTTTGGCATTTTAATTATAATTTGTCTTGGTGTGGACCTCTTTGGGTTCATCTTGTTTGGGACTGTGTACTTCCTAGATGTGGATGTCTGTGTCCTTTCCCAGGTTAGGGAAGTTTTCAACTATTATTTTTCAAATAAATTCTCTACCCCTTTCTGTCTTCTCCTTCTTGGGCCTCTAAACTGCGAATGTTAATATGCTTGAAGTTTTCCCAGAGGTCTCTCAAGCTAGCCTCATTTTTCTAAATTCTTTTTTCTGTTCAGCTTGTATAATTTCCACTACTCTGACTTCCAGTTTGCTCATCCATTCCTCTGTATCATCTGATCTACTGTTGATTACGTCTGGTGTATTTTTTCAGTTATTGTGTCCTTCAGCTCTGTTTGGTTCTTCTTTATATTTTCTGACTCTGTTAAATTTCTCACTTTGTTCATTCATTCTCCCAAGTTTGTTGAGCATCTTATGATCATTACCTTGCACTCTTTGTCAGGTAGATTGCTTATCTCCACTTGGTTTAGTTCTTCTTCTTTGGTTTTGTCTTGTTCCTTTGTTTGGAATATATTCCTCTATTTCCTTGTTTTGCCTAAATTTCTGTTTATTTCTATGTATTAGGTAGGTCAGTTACATTTCCCAATTTTGGAGACATGGCCTTATGTAGGAGATGTCCTATGGGGCCCAGCAGCATACTACCCTCTGGTCACTAGAGCTATATACTCTTGGGGTGCCCACTGTGTGGGCTGTGTGGGTCATTCTTTTGTGGCAGGGCCAAGTACTGTGGGCATGCTGGTAGGCAGGGCTGGCTCCCAACCAGGTCGTGCCTCATGGGGTGGCTGCAAACCCACTGGTGGTGGGGCTGGGTCCTGGTGCAACTGGCTACAGGGCCCCAGGGGTCTCTGGGCTGGTGTTGGCCCATGGGTGGGAGGGGCCAGATCCCTAGGGGGCTGAGGCTGGTATTGGCCCGCTGGTGGGTGGGAAAGCCCCTGGCACTAATAGGCTAAAGGGAATATTCCAAAATGGCTCTTGCCAGCACCAGTGTCCTCATGGTAAAACAATCTCCCCCATATGGCTGCTGCCAATGTCTGTGTCCCCAGGTCGTGCCCCAGTTGATGCCTACCTCTCCAGGAGGCTGTCCAAGATTAGCAAGTGGTTCTGACCCAGGCTCCTTTCAAGTTACTGCCTCTGTGCTTGGAGAGCATGTGAGATTTGGCATGCACCCTTTAAGAGCAGAGTCTCTGTTTCCTATAGCTTTCTAGCTCTTCTGTCCATAAGCCCTGCTGGCCTTCAAAGCCAGGTATCCTGGGGGCTCATTTTCCCGGTGCAGAATCCCTGGGCTGGGGATCCTGATGTGTCTTTAACCCCTCGCTCCTTGGGGAGAACCTATGCAATTGTGATTATCTTCTCCTTTGTGGGTTGCCTACCTGAGGGTATGGGTTGTTTTTTTTTGTTGTTTTTTTAATAGCTCTTTAGTGGAGTATAATAGCTTCACAATACTGTGTTAGTTTCTGTTGTACAACAAAGTGAATCAGCCATATGCATACACATGTCCCCATATCCCCTCCCTCTTGAGCCTCCCTCCCATCCTCCCTATCCCACACCTCTAGGTCATCGCAAAGCACCGAGCTGATCTCCCTGTGCTATGCTTCTGCTTCCCACCAGCCAACTATTTTACATTTGGTAGTGTATATATGCCGATGCTACTCTCACTTCGCCCCAGCTTCGCCCTCCCACCCCATGTCATCAAGTCCATTCTCTGTGTCTACCTCTTTATTCCTGCCCTGCAACTAGGTTCACCAGTACCATTTTTTTTTTAGATTCCATATATATGCGTTAGCATACAATATTTGTTTTTCTGACTGACTTCACTCTGTATGACAGACTCTAGATCCATCCACATCACTACAAACAACTCAATTTTGTTTCTTTTTATGGCTGAGTAATATTTCATTGTATATATGTGGCACATCTTCTTTATCCATTCATCTGTCGATGGACACTTAGGTTGTTTCCATGTCCTGGCTATTGTAAATAGTGCTGCAATGAACATTGGGGTGCATGTCTCTTTTTGAATTATAGTTTTCTCAGGGTATGTGCCCGGTAGTGGGATTGCTGGGTCATATGGTAGTTCTATTTTTAGTTTTTTAAGGAACCTCCATACTGTTCTCCACAGTGGCTGTATCAATTTACATTCCCACCAACAGTGCAGGAGGGTTCCCTTTTCTCCACACCCTCTCCAGCATTTATTGTTTCTAGCTTTTTTGATAATGGACATTCTGTCTGGCATGAGGTGATACCTCATTGTAGTTTTGATTTGCATTTCTCTAATAATTAGTGATGTTGAGCATCTTTTCATGTGCCTCTTGGCCATCTGTATGTCTTCCTTGGTGAAATGTCTGTTTAGGTCTTTCGCCCATTTTTTAACTGAATTGTTTGTTTTTTTGATATTGAGCTCCATGAGCTGTTTGTATATTTTGGAGATTAATCCTTTGTTGTTTCATTTGCAAATATTTTCTCCCATTCAGAGGGTTGTCTTTTTGTCTTGTTTATGGTTTCCTTTGCTATGCAAAACCTTTTAAGTTTAATTAAGTCCATTTATTTATTTTTGTTTTTATTTCCGTTATTCTAGGAGGTGGGTCAAAAAAGATCTTGCTGTGGTTTATGTCAGAGTGTTTTTCATATGTTTTCTTCTAAAAGTTTTGTAGTGTCTGGTCTTACATTTAAGTCTTTAATGCATTTGGAGTTTATTTTTGTGTATGGTGTCAGGTAGTGTTCTAATTTCATTCTTTTACATGTAGCTGTCCAGTTTTCCCAGCACCACTTATTGAAGAGGCTGTCTTTTCTCCATTGTATATTCTTGCCTTCTTTGTCATAAATTAGGTTCCCATATGTGCGTGGGTTTATCTCTGGGCATTCTATCATGTACCATTGATCTATATTTCTGTTTCTGTGCCAGTACCATACTGTCTTGATTACTCTAGCTTTTTGGTATAGTTTGAAGTTGGGGAGCCTGATTTCTCCAACTCCGTTTTTCTTTCTCAAGACTGCTTTGGCTATTCGGGGTCTTTTGTGTTTCCATATGAATTGTAACATTTTTTTATTCTAATTCTGTGAAGAATGCCATTGCTAGTTTGATAGGGATTGCATTGCATTTGATAGGGATTGAATCTGTAGATTGCTTTGGGTAGTATAGTCATTTTCACAATATTGATTATTCCGATCCAAGAACATGGTATATTTCTCCATCTGTTTATGTCATCTTTGATTTCTTTCATCAGTGTTTTATAGTTTTCTGAGTATAAGTTTTTCTCCTCCTTAGGCAGGTTTATTCCTAGGCATTTTATTATTTTTTTTTTACAGTGGTAAATGGGAGTGTTTCCTTAATTTCTCTTTCTCATTTTTCGTTGTTGGTGTATAGGAATGCCAGAGATTTCTGTGCATTAATTTTGTATCCTGCAACCTTACCAGATTCATTGGTTAGTTCTAGTAGTTTTCTGGTGGCATCTTTAGGATTTTCTATGCATAGTAGCATGTCATCAGCAAACAGTGACAGTTTTACTTCTTCTTTTCCATTTTGTATTCCTTTTATTTCTTTTTCTTCTCTGATTGCCATGGCTAGGACTTCCAAAACTATGTTGAATAAGAGTGGTGAGAGTGGACATCCTTGTCTTGTTCCTGATCTTAGTGAAAATGCTTTCAGTTTTTCAACATTGAGTATGATGCTTGCTGTGGGTTTGTCATATATGGCCTTTATTATGTTGAGGTAGGTTCCCTCTGTGCCCACTTTCTGGACAGTTTTTATCATAAATGGATGTTGAATTTTGTGAAAAGCTTTTTCTGCATCTCTTGAGATGATCATATGGTTTTTATTCCTTAATTTGTTAATGTGGTGTATCACATTGATTGATTTGTGTATATTGAAGAATCCTTGCATCCCTGGGATAAATCCCCCTTGATCATGGTGTATGATCCTTTTAATGTGCTATTGAATTCTGTTTGCTAGTATTTTGTTCAGGATTTTTGCATCTGTGTTCATCAGTGATATTGGTCTATAATTTTCTTTTTTGTGATATTTTTTTCTGGTTTTGGTATCAAGGTGATGGTGGCTTCGTAGAATGAATTTGGGAGTGTTTCTCCCTCTGCAAGTTTTTGGAAGAGTTTGAGAAGGATAGGTGTTAGCTCTTCTCTAAATGTTTGACAGAATTCACCTGTGAAGCCATCTGGTCCTGGACTTTTGTTTGTTGGAAGATTTTTAATTATGGTTTCAATTTAATTACTTGTGATAGGTCTGTTTATATTTTCTAATTCTTCCTGGTTCAGTCTTGGAAAATTGTACCTTTCCAAGAATTTGTCCGTTTCTTCATGGTTGTCCATTTTATTGGCATATAGTTGTTTGTAGTAGTCTCTTACAATCCTTTGAATTTCTGCAACGTCAGTTGTGATTTCTCCTTTTTCATTTCTAATTTTATTGATTTGCGTACTCCCTTTTTTTCTGATGAGTCTGGCTAAGGGTTTATCCATCTTGCTTATCTTCTCAAAGAACCAGCTTTTAGTTTTATTGGTCTTTGCTATTGTTTTCTTCATTTCTATTTCATTTATTTCCTCTCCGATCTTTATGATTTCTTTCCTTCTACTGACTTTGGGTTTTCTTTGTTCTTCTTCCTCTAGTTGTTTTAAGTGTAGGGTTAGATTGTTTATTTGAGATTTTTCTGTTTCTTGAGGTGAGATTGAATTGCTATAAACTTCCCTCTTAGAACTACTTTTGCTGCATCCCATAGGTTTTGGGTCATCGTGTTTTCGTTGTCATTTGTTGCTATGTATTTTTTTACTTCTTCTTTGATTTTTTCAGTGATCTCTTGGTTATTTAGTAGCGCACTGTTTAGCCTCCATGTATTTGTGTTTTTTACAGTTTTATTCCTGTAATTGATTTCCAGTCTCATAGTGTTGTGGTCAGAAAAGATGCTTGATATTTCAGTTTTCTTAAATTTTCCAAGGCTTGATTTGTGACCCAAGATGTGATGTATCCTGGAGAGTGTTCTGTGTGCACTTGAGAAGAAAGTGTATTCTGCCACTTTTGGGTGGAATGTTCTGTAAATATTAATTAGATCTATCTGGTCTATTGTGTCATTTAAAGCTTGAGTTTCCTTATTTATTTTCTGTTTGGATGATCTGTCCATTGGTTTAAGTGGGGTTTTAAAGTCCCCTACTATTACTGTGTTACTGTTGATTTCTCCTTTCATGGTTGTTAGCATTTGCTTTATGTATTGAGGTGCTCCTATGTTGGGTGCATAAACATTTATAATTGTTATATCTTCTTCTTGGATTGATGCTTTGATCATTATGTAGAGTCCCTCCTTGTCTCTTGTAACAGTCTTTATTTCAAAGTCTATTTTATCTGATACAAGTATTGCTACTCCAGCTTTCTTCTGATTTCCATTTGCATGGAATATATTTTTCCATCTCTTCACATTGTCATGTGAAGGGCATTGTCATATTTACATAGATCGACATGAGCAAAAGCTTGAGCAAAATAGTCTCTTGTCCTTTTAATTCCTTTGTTTCTGTGGCTGTTTTCTTCTTTTATTTTTTTAATTTTATTTATTTATTTATTTATTTATGGCTGTGTTGGGACTTCGTTTCTGTGCAAGGGCTTTCTCTAGTTGCGGCAAGCGGGGGCCACTCTTCATCGCAGTGCGCGGGCCTCTCACTATCGCGGCCTCTCTTGTTGCGGAGCACAGGCTCCAGACGTGCAGGCTCAGTAGTTGTGGCTCACGGGCCTAGTCTCTCCGCGGTATGTGGGATCTTCCCAGACCAGGGCTTGAACCCGTGTCCCCTGCATTGGCAGGCAGATTCTCAACCACTGCGCCACCAGGGAAGCCCAGCTATTTTCTTCTTATTTCTTATTTTATATATTTGGACTTTTCCCTTTTTATTTACTAGATTAACTGGTGGTTTAACTATTTCAGTCTTTATGTGTCCCTAGGTCTGAAGTGGGTCTCTTGTAGACAGCATATATATGGGTCTTGTTTTTGTTTTTTTGGTTTTTTAAATGCTCTTTATCTCACATCTACTTCCTTAACTTTTTTTTTTTAATTATTTATTCATTTATTTATCTATTTATTTATGGCTATGTTGGGTCTTCGTTTCTGTGTGAGGGCTTTCTCCAGCTGCGGCAAGTGGGGGCCACTCTTCATTGCGGTGCGCGGGCCTCTCACCATCACGGCCTCTCTTTGCGGAGCACAGGCTCCAGACACGCAGGCTCAGCCTCGTGGGCCCAGCTGCTCCTCGGCATGCGGGATCCTCCCAGACCAGGGCTCGAACCCGCATCTCCTGCACCGGCAGGCAGACTCTCAACCACTGCACCACCAGGGAAGCCCGGGTCTTGTTTTTTTCTCCGTTCAGCCAGTCTTTGTCTTTTGGTTGGGCATTTAATCCATTTACATTCAAGGTTATTATCGATATGTGTGTTCCTATTACCATTTTCTTAATTGTTTTGGGTTTGTTTTTGTGGATCTTTTTCTTCTCTTGTGTTTCCTGCTTAGAGAAGTTTCTTTAGCATTTGTTGTAAAGCTAGTTTGGTGGTGCTGAATTCTCTTAATTTTTGCTTGTTTGAAAAGCTTTTGACTTCTCCATCAAATCTGAATGAGATCCTTGCTGGGTAGAGTAATCTTGGTTGTAGGTTTTTCCTCTTTCATCACTTTAAATGTATCCTGCCGCTCCCTTCTGGCCTGCAGAGTTTCCACTGAAAAATCAGCTGATAACCTTATGGGAATTCCTTTGTATGTTATTTTTTGTTTTTCCCTTGCTGTTTTTAATATTTTTTCTTTGAATTTAATTTTTGTTAGTTTGATTAATATGTGTCTTGGTGTGTTTCCTAGGGTTTATCCTGTATGGGACTCTCTGTGCTTCCTGGACTTGGGTGACTATTTCCTTTCCCACATTAGGGAAGTTTTCAACTATAATCTCTTCAAATATTTTCTCAGACCGTTTCTTTTTCTCTTCTTCTGGGACCCCTATAATTCCAGTGTTGGTGCGTTTAGTGTTGTCCCAGAGACAGTTCGTTTCATTCATTTTTCTTTATTCTGCTTCAATTCGTTTCATTCATTTTTCTTTATTCTGCTCCTTGGCAGTTATTTCCACCATTTTGTTTTCCAGCTCACTTATTCGTTCTTCTGCCTCAGTTATTCTGTTTTGATTCCTTCTAGTGTATTTTTCATTTCACTTATTGTGTTGTTCATCTCTGTTTGTTTGTTCTTTAGTTCTTCTAGATCTTTGTTAAACATTTCTTGTATTTTCTCAATCCGTGCTTCCATTCTATTTCCAAGATTCTGTATCATCTTTACTATCATTACTCTGAATTCTTTTTCAGGTAGATTGCCTATTTCCTCTTCATTTATTTGGTCTTGTAGATTTTTACCTTGCTCCTTCATCTGTGACATACTTTTTGCCGTCTGATTTTTTCTTTTTTTTTGAGAGATTGTGCTCCTGTTTTACTTGTTTGGCCTGAGGCTTCCAACACTGGAGTTTGTAGGCTATTGGGTAGAGCTGCGTCTTGGTGCTGAGATGAGGACCTCTGTGAGACCTCACTCTGATGAATATTCCCTGGGGTCTGAGGTTCTCTGTTAGTCCAGTGGTTCAGACTCGGAGCTCCCATCGCAGGAGCTTCCACCCAACACCAGGCTCGTGAACGAAGATCCCGCAAGCTGGTTCACTCGGGTTCCTCCTGTCTCCTTGGGTGTTAGAGTCCCCCACCAGTAGCCAGCAGGCACCCTAGTTGTGGGGAGATGCTAACTTTGTGTCTTCCCACACCGCCATCTTGACTCCGCCTCGGGGTATGGGTTTTGACTATACCATGTCTCTGTCCCTCCTACCCACCTTATTGTGGTTCCTTCTTTTTATATTTAGTTGTGGAAAATCTTTTCTGCTAGTCTTCAGGTCATTCTTATAGAGAGTTGCTCTGTATTAGTTGCAATTTTGGTATTCCTGTGGGAGGAGGTAAGCTCAGGGTCTTCCAGAAACTGCCATCTTGGTCACACCCTCTAACTTCTTCCCAGCTTTAGATGACAGATGCCTCTAATCTTTCTCCATTAAGCAAGCTGCTGACTTTTCGGCTGAAAAGATATATTTTGTCATGTTAAGGAAATGCTAGTATATTTCTATATATTTGAGGGTTTTTGTTTTGTTTTGTTTTTTTAATCAAGAAGCGTTGTTTTACTTCATAAGAATTGGGAAGTTTTCTTTTTGCTCTGGAATAGTTTTAGGTATTATCCTCTTTCTACAGGGTTAATAGTGTTTCATTAAATCTGTGTGTGGTGCTTTTGGGGGCATTGTCATATTTACATAGATTGACCTGAGCAAAAGCTTGAGCAAAATAGTCTCTTGTCCTTTTAATTCCTTTGTTTCTGTGGCTGTTTTCTTCTTATTTCTTATTTTATATATTTGGACTTTTCCATTTTTTTTTTTAATTAAAATATATTTATTTATTTATTTATTTTTGGCTGTGTTGGGTCTTCGTTTTTGTGCAAGGGCTTTCTCTAGTTGTGGCAAGCGGGGGCCACTCTTCATCGCGGTGCGCGGGCCTCTCACTGTCGCGGCCTCTCTTGTTGTGGAGCACAGGCTCCAGACACGCAGGCTCAGTAGTTGTGGCTCACGGGCCTAGGTGCTCCGTGGCATGTGGGATCTTCCCAGACCAGGGCTCGAACCCGTGTCCCCTGCATTGGCAGGCAGATTCTCAACCACTGTGCCACCAGGGAAGCCCTGGACTTTTCCATTTTTACTTACTAGACTAACTGGTGGTTTAACTATTTTATTGATTTCTTTCCCCCAGTGTACCAGTGTTCTAATTTGTCTATGCTACTGGTTTTCTGATTAATTTGTTTTTATCTGTATTCCTTCATTTTGCTTCCTTTCAGTTCACTTTATTGGTTTTTTTCCCCTAACTTTTTTAGTCAAATGTGTAACTCTTTTTTTTTTTTCCCTGATATAGGTGTTCATGGCTGTGTGAATTTTCCTCTCTACTGGTTCGGCTGTATTCTTTAGGTTCCAATATGTAGTAGTCTCCTTATTTCTAGAAATTTTGCAGTTTTGGTTTCTTTTTTAACCCAAATCCAAGGGTTTTGTTGTTGTTTTAAGGTGAAAAGGCCTTTGTTTCTTTATTTTATTTTAAATTTATAATTTTGGTACATTGTCACCAGAGGTTTTGACTGTCCTATTGTTACTTTTGGATTTATTGAGATTTTCTTTATGGCTTTTTTTTTTTTTTTGGCTGTGTTGGGTCTTCCTTGCAGTGCACGGACTTTCTCTAGTTGCAGTGAGCGGGGGCTACTGTCCGTTGCGGTGCGTGGGCTTCTCATTGTCTTGGCTTCTCTTGTTGCAGAGCACGGGCTCTAGGGGCACGTGGGCTTAGTTGCTCCGTGGAATGGGAGATCCTCCCGGGCCAGGGATTGAACCCATGTCCCCTGCATTGGCAGGCGGATTCTTAACCAATGCGCCACCAGGGAAGCCTCTTTATGGCCTTTCTTAAAGGTTAATTTTTATTAATGTTCATGTGGAGACTTATAAACTGGCTTTTTCTTGAATTAAAAAATAGTTAAGAGATAGGTATTTCTCTAATAATTATTAATACCTAGTACATATATCCATCTAAAGTTTTGAGATTATAAAATCAATATTTGGCAATAATGTAAAACTATAGCAGCCCAGTTAAAGACATTGTAGACTGATATTTTCTTATTAAGAGGGAAATTTTTTCTGATGCATGCCAAAATTATGCAGTTTCCATGCATAATTTCTATGTGTACAATAAAGAATACTTTAGAACCTGAACTGAAAATTTAATGAAAAATAAAATGTATAGCTATTATAGATAAAGTAGGAAAAAACTAAAATCTTTGGAATATCTTTATGGAGTTTAAATACAAAATTTGAAATTCTGTTAGAAGAAGTAGGTCTTGTATTTAGTGTATGTACAAAATATTTTTATTTTGGCTCCAGGCATTTGCGAACAGTGTGCCATGATGTTAATTCATTTTAATTTGACAGATTTATTTATTTTAGGCTTATATATATATATTTATATATATTTTTAATTGAAGTATAGTTGATTTACTATGTTGTGTTAGTTTCAGGTGTTAGTTTCACAGCACAGTGATTCATATATACATATATATATATATTCTTTTTCAAATTCTTTTCCCTTATAGGTTATTACAAAATATTGAGTATAGTTCCCTGTCTTTGTAGGTCTTTGTTGGTTATCTATTTTACAATATATATAGTGGTGTGTATATGTTAATCCCAAACTCCTAATTTATCCCTCGTCTCCTTCCCCCTTTGGTAACCATAAGTTTGTTTTCTATGTCTATGAATCTCTTTCTGTTTTGTAAATAAGTTCATTTGTATCTTTTTTTTTTTAATTTAGATTCCACATATAAGCAATATCATATGATATTGGTCTTTTCTCTGGCTTACTTCAGATAATCTCTAGGTCCATCCATGTAGCTGCAGGTGGCATTATTTCATTCTTTTTTATAGCTGAGTAGTATTCCACTGTGTGTGTATATGTGTATGTATGTAAATATACACACACACAGATGCACCACATCTTCTTTATCCATTCATCTGTCGATGGACATTTAGGTTGCTTCCATGTCTTGGCTATTGTAAATAGTGCTGCAGTGAATATTGGGGTGCATGTATCATTTCAAATTATAGTTTTGTCCGGATATATGCCCAGCAGTGGGATTGCAGATAACTCTAGTTTTAAGGAACCCATATTGTTCTCCATAGTGGCTGTACCAATTTACATTCCCACCAACAGTGTAGGAAGGTTCCTTTTTCTCCACACCCTCTCCAGCATTTATTATTTGTAGACTTTTTGATGATGGCCATTCTGACCAGAGTGAGGTGATACCGCATGGTAGTTTTGATTTGCATTTCTCTAATAATAAGTGATGTTGAACATTTTTTCATGTGCTTTTTGGCCATCTGTATGTCTTCTTTGGAGAAATGTCTATTTAGATCTTCTGCTTTTTTTTTTTTTTTTTTTGAAATAAAAAGATGTTTAATTTTAGGTTGTCTACTTAACAATTCAAACTTAGAAGTTAAACAAAACAATAAAAACAAGGTCCAAACTCTATAAATATAAACCTAGATGGTTTTGAAAGGAAATATACCCAAATATCAGTAGTGATCATCTGAGTTTTGGGATTACAGTTGATTTTATTCTTTAAAAATATTCTGTATTTTTAAAGATCTCTATAAAAGTTATATATTCTTTTATAACTAGAAAAAAACCAATAAATTGTATTTTATCAAACAATTTCTCATTGAGTAAGCTTTTTAATGTTGACTTCTACCTCAATAAGTTTTAGGAAAACATGAAAAGACCTTTGGACCTTTGTTCTTTCAGCTCTCTGCTAGGTGTTTTCACAAACTATATCTCATTTAATCCTCACAGCACCCTCATGAGATTGTTACTTCCCATTTTACAGATGAAAAATATGAGGCTCAGAGAGGTTAAGCAATATATCTAAGCCCTTTCAGATAAGCAGTGATTCAGCTGCCCACTGGCTAACTGGTAATTCCAATCCAGATCTGTTGAACCTTGAAATTTATACACTGCTGAGTGTCACACTGCATACACTGCATACATTAAAATTTTGAATTTTGAAAGTGAAAATTATCAGTCATGTTAATTAAAATAATCATTGCTATACTGAAGTCTATATGATTTGTGAATATTGTTTCCCAATATTCTTTTCACTTTCTTTTTTTTTTCACACACACACACTGTATTTTATTTTTACAAGAGATAAACTGACACCACGCATTGTACATGGATGACCACAACAAAAGCAACAGTGATTGCAATTACCAAACACGAAACACACTCATACTATGTCATAATATTGACATTCAGTCCAGTAATCCTCCACTGTAACAGCTCCTTTACTTTGCAGTGAAAGTTGATTTGTATATTTTTTGCCTCTGAGTCCTTGTGGGATTTTTTTTTTGTTTATTCAAACAGAAAGTCACAAAAATTATAATCATCCTCATCAGTTCACTCAGTCCCATGTAATTAATTTTTTTTTCATCTTGATCTTTTGTTAGCACTTTTATGAATTCATCAGTTTTCCATTAGAGTTCTGCAAATGCTTATTCATTCAGTTCGGCAGTATAGTCAGTTACCAGAAACCTGTACTTGTCAGAGTCTTTTCCATGAATTCCTTGAAGATGAAACCCTTTTGTAGGAACATTTTTGCGAAAGCATCAGAGTACACCCAGAACTGTCTGTAAATGACAAAAGACTTAAAAATGACCACGGTTAAAGATTTGATGAAAGTTCATAATAATGCAATTGACAAGGAAATTTAGTTATTTCTGAGATATACATTTTAAAGTAATAACTAGAATTATGACTTACAACATTATACCAGAACATATAAGATTTTTGGAAATTTCATGTAGTGTCTGAAACATTTATATTAACATATTTCCATACAAATAACCCAAAGAAAGTTTAGTATTGTTTTTTTGTTTGTTTGTTTGTTTATACTGCAGGTTCTTATTAGTCATCAATTTTATACACATCAGTGTATACATGTCAATCCCAGTCGCCCAATTCAGATCTTCTGCCTATTTTTTGATTGGGTTGTTTGTTTTTTTGTTAAGTTGTATGAGTTGTTTTTATATTTTGGAAATTAATCCCTTGTCAGTCACATCGTTTGCAAATACTTTCTCCCATTCTGTATGTTGTCTTTTGTTTACAGTTTCCTTTGCTGTGCAAAAGGTTTTAAGTTTAATTTGGTTCCATTCGTTTATTTTTATTTCCGTTACTCTAGGAGACGAATCTGAAAAGATATTGCTGTGATTTATGTCAAAGAGTGTTCTAATTTGACAGATTTAGAAATGAATATATAGGGAGGGCTCTAAGGCTTAGGGTCCCAGTTTCATGATTCTGGTATATGTCCCTTAGTTTTGCTTCTGTATTCTTTGAATTGCTTGGTGATGAGTGCTTTAAGATCTCAGAAAAAAAAAAAATTCTTTGCAGATTTAATGAAAACCCTATTTTAACATTGTCTGAAGATGTCTAAGTTGACTTGATAAATTGTGATATTTGCATTCTGATGCAAGGATGGGTCACCTCTGTAATTTCTGTATAATATTGTACTTTTATTTTTCCTTTTTTTTTTTTTTTTTTTTTTTAGAATTTTTATTTGGCTGCTACCTTAAAATACAAGCCCTAAAAATGCCAGCTTGTTTGGACTTAGAAGATGACCTGGATAAATGATAAAAATTAATAAGAAAGACATTTTGGTGAGTGAAACCTTATGTGAGAGTGAGTATGGCTCAGCTTAATTCCAAGCAGTGGAATGACACTACCAAAGTTACATTGCAAAAATTCTCTAAGTTTGAGTGTCTTCTGTTTCTCTGGGATTAAGACCTTGGTCTCTTTTTTTTGTTGTTTTCTCTCTCAGGGAGTCCACAGAGCTCCCAAGAGGCACATCATAAGACTTAAATGCATTTTAAATACCTGGTCTTCTCCAACACTACACCAAACCCAGTGTAGTTTACTGGGGCCTGGTGTTCTATCAGTCAATCTTGTGAGTCATGATTTAGATCTTCGGCCTATTTTTTGATTGGGTTGTTTGTTTTTTTGTTATTGAGTTGTATGAGTTGTTTTTATATTTTGGAAATTAATCCCTTGTCAGTCACATCGTTTGCAAATAGAAATTAGAAAAATTGAAATTAGAAATTGAAAACTGATGGCCTGTGGGCCATATGCAGCTGCAGTGTGTTTCATTTGGCCCATATTTTCCAGAAATGTAAAATCAATTTTAAAATTTGGAGATTTTACTAAATATATGGATTTTAGTCTATTCTTAAAATTCAGAATGTTAGTCCTGGGCCTGCACAACACCTTCTCTCCCTCCAGAAAGGAATAATAAAGTGGAGCAGAGTAGCAGCTGCTGAGCATAGATGGGTATGCGAGTTTCCTATTGCCCAAACCATTCATACAGTATGTGCAAATGCATTTAATATTCAGTGTTCTTCTCTTATTTACTTTATGTGCCTGACTCCTGTAGGTATATGAATTTGTGATTTCTGAGGTGCATGATAGCATCTTGTCTTTTTGCTCAAATGGCAGATAATCTGAATAGTCTGTGACAATCTTTTAACCATTATTAACATAGGAATCTGAATATATATAAATATACATATAAAATATATATTTAAATCTGGAAAGACTGGTGTAAGTAATTAAATATATGTAATATATATGATATAAATTTATATATTTATAAATATATATGTTCAAATATGTTTATTTTTAAAACATACTGTGATTTGGAAGATGTTCATAGATAAGCTTCTTAGCATTCCTGATGTCTGGCAGAGTTTTACCATGGAGCAGTACTATGTTTCTGGTATGCTTGCTTTTTCCGTTTTTTTTTTTTGGCCACACCACATGGCATGTGGGATCTTCCCCCACCAGGGATTGAACCCGTGCCCCCTGCATTGGGAGCGTGGAGTCTTAACCACTGGACCACCAGGGAAGTCCTCTTTTTCCTTTTTTTTTAAAAAAAAAAACCCAATTAACTCTTTATTATGATCAATTTCAAATATATATAATTTATAGTACAAATAAAAATATAATGAACACCTGTATACTCATCACCTATAATTAGCCATTATTAACATTTTGTTATATTTGATTAATCTGTTTTTTCCTCAATTATTTTCAAGATTAAATTGCAGACATCATGACATTTTACCTCAAAATGCTTCCGTATGCATCTCTTGGGACTTCCCTGGCAGTCCAGTCGTTAAGACTCTGCACTTCCATTGCAGGGGGCACGGGTTTGATCCCTGATCAGGGAACTGAGATCCCTCGTGCCACGTGGCGTGGCCAAAAAAATAAATAAATGCTTCAGTATGCATGTCGTAAGAGACAATAAGAACATTGTCCAAAATAACCACAACACCATTATTATCACACCTAACAAAATTAGTAATAATTCCCTAATTATCCTAAAAATGTGCTTTGCATCTGTTTTTTTCAAACCAATATCCAATAAAGTACTGTACATTGCATTTGATTTTTTAAAAAAATATTTATTTATTTGGCTGCATTGGGTCTTAGTTGCGGCAGGTGGGCTCTTCGTTGTGGCATGGGCTTCTCTCTAGTTGTGGCACGCGGGCTCCAGAGCGCGTGGGCTCAGTTGTTGCAGCACGCACGTGCTCTCTAGCTATGGTGTGCGGGCTCTAGAGTGCACAGACTTAGTTGCCCTGTAGCATGTGGAATCTTAGTTCCCTGACCAGGGATCGAACCCACATCCCCTGCATTGGAAGGTGGATTCTTCAACCGCTGAACTACCAGGGTAGTCCCCACTGCACTTGATTTTTAAGACTCTTAAGTCTCTTTTAATGTAGAACAGTTTTACCCACCCTTTTTTTCCTGTGACCACTGACTTATTGAAGAGGCCAAGCCAATTGTGCTGTAGAAATCCTACACTCTAGATTCATCTGATTATTTCCTCATGGTGTTCTTTAACTTGTTCCTCTGTCTCCTGTTAAAAACTTGGTAGATTCAGGTTAAACATTTTTGGCAGGAATATTTCATAGGTAATGCTGTGCACTTAATAGTGTACATAATTTCTGGTTGTTTCTCTGTTAATGATGCTGAGGTGGATCATTGCGTTCAAGTGGTAGAAGTCAAGTCTTTCCATTGTGAAGTTACTGTTTTCCCTTTGCCAAGCAGCAGATATCTGGGATGATACTTTGACATCGTGTGACTATCCAGAACTCTGTCGAATTTTCACATAGTGTTTTTTCCTTACTGATGATCCTTGCCTGAAATTTTTTTGTTTTATTTTTTTATTTTATTTATTTATTTATTTATGGCTGTGTTGGGTCTTCGTTTCTGTGCGAGGGCTTTCTCTCTAGTTGTGGCAAGTGGGGGCCACTCTTCATCGCGGTGCGCGGGCCTCTCACTATCGCAGCCTCTCCTGTTGCGGAGCACAGGCTCCAGACGCGCAGGCTCAGTAATTGTGGCTCACGGGCCCAGTTGCTCCGCGGCGTGTGGGATCTCCCCAGACCAGGGATCGAACCCGTGTCCCCTGCATTGGCAGGCAGATTCTCAACCACTGCGCCACCAGGGAAGCCCCTGCCTGAATTATTTTATTAGGGATTGCAAAACTGTGGGTTTTCTAATGATACCATCTTTTTATATTTAAGTTGGCATTCTTCCATAAAAAAAGCTTTCCTTTATCACCTGGAGCTCTTTGGCTCCTGAAATGGTTTCATTTGGAAATCTTTTTCATTCTACCTTGGACAAGTAGAATAAATAATATGCTTGCTTTTAAAATTTCTCCTGAATATCATATTTGTTTTTAGATTCTTTATAAAAGATCAAAATAGCCCCAGTAAGAAGTTAAATCAGTAGGTAATCTGGAAATTATGTGGGTGAGCAAGATAACTGGTGGTTAATCTTAGCAAACCCAAAGAAATAGCACACGTTCATGATAGATGACCATAAATAAGCAAATGAGTCTCTTGAGCTAGTCAGCTATACTGTTGGAGAGAGTTTTCACTGAACTACATTTTCACTCAAAGATTACTCCATTATTTTGATAATAATTTTAAGTGGGCATTAATCTCAAAGAATATGTTATCTGGAAGAAGTTTCTTTTTTTTTTTTAAATAAATTTATTTATTTATTTATTTTTGGCTGCGTTGGGTCTTTGTTGCTGCACGCGGGCTTTCTCTAGTTGCGGTGAGCAGGGGCTACTCTTCGTTGCAGTGCATGGGCTTCTCATTTCAGTGGCTTCTCTTGTTGCGGAGAACGGGCTCTAGGGTGCGTGGGCTTCAGTAGTTGTGGCTTGCGGGCTCTAGAGCACAAACTCGGTAGTTGTGGCGCACGGGCTTAGTTGCTCCGCGGCATGTGGGATATTCCCGGACCAGGGCTTGAACCCATGTCCCTGCATTGGCAGGCGGATTCTTAACCACTGCGCCACCAGGGAAGCCTGGAAGAAGTTTCTTTAAAAAAATTTTTTTGTAGGGAAGGCCAGTAATTTTTTTCATAGACTGACTTTCTATTTCTTGTTTTTTTTTTTTAAGCACCTGCATAATGCCCATAGTACTGTTAAACTGGTAATTCCTGAATTTGAATTAGCTGACTTCTTGTCTACCAGTTGAGGGTTTTCCAAATCTGAATACACAGCCTTCGTGGCATGACCAACAACCTCTTCAGAAGACTATCAAAGTGCAGGTTTTTTAGTTGGTTTTCTCCTTTCCAGTTAAAGATTCTTTTGAAAAACGTGTCTTAAATTTTAAATTCCCTTCTTGCAGTTGTTTCAACTTTGGAACAGCTGTTAAATAGCTACAGTTTTTCAGGCATTTTCAGCAGTCAGACTTCTTTCTGCTGAGCAGCAGAGTTTTTTTGTTTTTGTTTTTGGCCTCACCACGCAGCATGCGGGATCTTAGTTCCCCAACCAGAGATTGAACCAGTGGCCCCTGCAGTGGAAGCGTGGAGCACTAACCACTAGACAGCCAGGGAATTTCCAAGCAGCAGCTTTTAAGCTCTAAAAATCTTTTTTTAGTTTTGTTTATTTACCTCTAAAGTTCTTTAATATCTGTAAAATGTAGGTGGCAGTTGACTAATGGCAATGGTATTTATAAAGGATTTTCTGAAAGCTGTTTTTTCTTTTTTTTTTTAAAGCTACTTTCCTTTTTTTTAATTGAATTGTATACTTTATTTTTTTAAATTAATTAATTAATTAATTTTGGCTATTTTGGGTCTTTGTTGCTGCGCGCGGGCTTTCTCTAGTTGGCAGCGAGCAGGGGCTACCCTTCGTTGTGGTGCGGGGGCTTCTCATTGTGGTTGCTTCTCTTGTTGCAGAGCACGGGCTCTAGGCGCGCGGGCTTCAGTAGTTGTGGCTCGCGGGCTCTAGAGTGCAAGCTCAGTAGTTGTGGCACACAGGCTTAGTTGCTCCGCGGCATGTGGGATCTTCCCGGACCAGGGCTCGAACCCGTGTTCCCTGCATTGGCAGGCGGGTTCTTAACCACTGTGCCACCAGGGAAGTCCTGAATGCTGTTTTTTCTTAACCACCCAAATTACACTGTTCCTTTGTAACACCGATGGTACTAGAAAAGGTTATAATTGGCAGACTATAAGACACTCTGCTCAAATGTAAAAGTTTTTTTCCATATTTATTTACAACAGAGGAATTTTCCCCCTTAAAATTGCTTAGGTTTGGTTTTTGAAAAGCCTTTACTCTTGAAGTTTAGTGATTATTTTAAAAAGAAAAGTTAAACAGTTTTTAAAAGTTGATACTTTTTTCTA
This sequence comes from Balaenoptera ricei, assembly GCF_028023285.1. Lineage (NCBI taxonomy): Eukaryota > Metazoa > Chordata > Mammalia > Artiodactyla > Balaenopteridae > Balaenoptera > Balaenoptera ricei. The sequence goes on from NC_082653.1 coordinate 24,648,691, forward strand.
TTTATGCAAGTAGTATAACCATATTACAGCATATTTAGCTTTGCATTTTCCTAATGACTTATAGCGTTTTTGGAAAATAGGAAAAGAAAATTTACCAACAATCTTACCAACCTAGCACAATCACTATTTGCATTTTAGTGGGTTTATTTTCAGTCCTTTTTTCTTATCCATCTTTTAAAAAAAATAGCTGTAATTATGCTTTATATAGGGAATTTTTTTTAATTAGAAGATTTGTGTGAGGTTCTTATGTTTCCATACCATTCTTGCTTAACACAAATGCTGAAAATTAATGTTCATTCATTCACTTTTGGGTTAAGAATGTGATCATCAATCCCAAAGATAATGGAGGAAATGGCCACATGGTGTGGTCTTTAATATTTGTACTCTTTGGTAGGCAACATAACTGAAAATAGCAGAAAATGTGACTTCCCTAGACCTAAAAGTTAAAAAGTAATTTAGTTCTGTCCTAGACATAGTTCTTTGCCTCTGTAAACATGTGCTAACCACTTATTTTCCTTTTGCAAAAGTATTTTAAAATTTTTGTGTCTTTGTTTTGTTTCTGAATCATCATTTTCAGCTATGCGACTATTAATAACCCTTTAAAAGTTGTTTTAAATGGTCCTCATGAAAGACTAGGATTTTAAGTAGTCCTGCAGATGCTCTTAGTTAGGTCAAGTTGTCCTTTGCAGGTTAAAGCGGAGGGCTTTAGAAACCTTGGCTGCTCTGAAGCTTTTGTTAGGACAGGAGTAAGGAGAGTCTTGGGGTCAACCCCAATCTTGCTCTGTGGGGGTCAACCAAAGGCTTATATGAATTAATTCTCAGAAAATACCTACTTTATTTTCTTGTGATTTTTCGTTCCCTTCTGCCCATATTCTAGGCTGACAAAATAAAAGGAATTTTATTTAAAACTGGTATATTTTTATTTCTAGTATCTTTAAGAACTATTATAGAATATCTTAATTAAACTAGCTTATCCTCTCTGTAATTTCTTAATTTTTATAGTACTTCCTTATTACTTGGCAAATAAATTATAGTTTTCATAGAACTATAATTATACATTGTTGACTGTATAATTATGCCTTGTAATGAATGCTTTTTGTATCTTCTGTTTTCAAAGGTTTTTTTATTGTCCACTTGGCATATGCTTCTGGAATAATATTCACCATGGTTTTGGATGACCTTCCAAACTTAGAAGACATCTATACTTCCTTGTGTTCATCAACAGTGGAGGACTCAGAGATGGATTTTGACTCTGGACTAGAAGATGATGACTCAAAAAGTGATAGTATTTTGGAGGATTCCACAATCTTTGTGGCCTTCAAAGGAAATATAGATGATAAAGACTTCAAATGGAAATTGGACACAATATTGGAGAACGTGCCCAATTTGTTACACATGGGTAATTTGCTTTATTTTTCCTTCTTGTTACTCTTTTTGAATTGTCCTTCTATGGTTATCTCGAGTTTTACAAAGTACAACTGTGGTTGTACTAGGTTGAAAGGCTGATTTTAATTGCAAAGTTGGAATTTTAGGATTTTTTTTTTTAATAGAAATTCTGTTGTATTTTTTTAAGTACATGGAGTAACTGAACATAATAAAGCATTACTTAGCATAGTAATCCTTAAATTATCTGTTCTAATGGATAGGAGTAATTCTCAAGACCCAAATTTATTTATTGTTTTTAGCTCTCTGGTCTTTAGTTTCCTTACCTATAAAATGAAGAAGTAAGACTGGATCTTTGAGGTGACTTAAAAGTTACAAAAATTTTTCCTCCATGGTTCTGCTTAAAATGAACTTGAAATTTGTTCTTTTAAATTTTAGGCCAGAGGTTAACCGATAGCCTGCTGTATCCAGTGTGCAGCCATGTGTTATGGCCCACTTTAGTTTTGGGGGTTTGTTTTTTTTTTAATGTTTGAATTTCATTGCCACTGCTTTAAAAAATGAGATATTTTACATTAAAATTCAGATTTTAGATTTGTCTTTAAACAGGAAAGGTCAGATAACATTGAGCTCTCCTATCCCAGGTGGTGCTGAGTAGCACCTGCCACTGAAGGCAGGCCCTCCCTTCACGACTGTCCCATCTGGCCTCTTCACACATTTAGATAACCTGTAGTGGTCTTGTGGGAAGTTGTGCTTGTCAACTTTGGTTTAGATGTTCTCCATCTTTCCTGGGTAGCACAGTTATTTAATCCCTTCAGACATAATACAAAGCCTAGATTTTATCCTTTTATCACAGATCTTGATTTGATTAAGTGCTAACCAACTTTTTAGGTTTGGGGGTCTTATTCATTAGAATTGATGTCAGGAGGAGAGCTGTCTTTTTTTTCAAGGGTCTTTTTTTTACCAGGTTATATAAGACTTCTCTATAGTTCTGGATTATTTAACATAGTATTAGAGACTTTTATGGTGAAAGTTGTAATTATCACCATAATCATGTCATAATATATCATATCTTAAGGGCTAGCTGCACCTGAAATTGTTCATTGCTCACTGCTCTTTTTTTAAAAAATATTTATTTATTTATTTGGCTGTGTTGGGTCTTAGTTGCGGCACGTGGGATCTTCGTTGCGGCATGTGGAATCTTTCGTTGTGGCACATGGACTCTTCGTTGCAGCACGTGGTCTCTCTCTGGTTTTGGCGCTTGGGCTCTAGAGCTCGCAGGCTCAGTAGTTGTGGCACTCAGGCTGTCTAGTTGTGGGGCTCAGGCTCCAGATCACACGGGCTCAGTAGTTGCAGTGCGCGGGCTTAGTTGCCCCACGGCATTTGGGACCTTAGTTCCCCAGCCGGTGATCAAACCTGCATCCCCTGCATTGGAAGGCGGATTCTTAACCACTGGACCACCAGGGAAGTCCTACTCATTGCTCTTAATTATCCACATTTTTTTGTTTTTAAATTGCTGAATTAGTTTATTAATGGCTTTTAAATAAATTAGCAAACTCAGACTTATGGTTATCAGTTATAGTCTTGATCCAAAAAGTATTTTAAGTCAGATGTTCTCAAATATGATGGAAGTTAAAAAAATTTGATAAAATATAACTGTTATAGTTAAAGATTTTTCTGCAGGCTTATCACAAGTAGATAATGTCATAAGCAAATTTAACGTTTGTCTAGACCACGTAAGTATAAGATTCCAGTACTGTTCAGATTGGGGAGAAGCTCTGCAGCATCTATACTCTGTGGTACCAGGATCTCAAGCTCCCTACCTTTTGCTGTTTGGATGCATAAATATCATGGAAAGAAAAATGACCTGAAAAGCAGAGCTGGATTCTGATGCCATGATGCTGCTAGGTAGCCACTGGATTCTGGGCAAATCTCTTAGACTTTCTGGGCTTCAGTTTCCTCACCTATAAAATAGACTTGAACTAAATATTGCATAATCCTTCTTAAATCTCTGTGATTGTATTAACCTTCTGCTCTTAGCAAGTGGTCTCTTTTTTCCACATAAGAACAAGTGGACTCCATGTCTGGATAAATGTATAACGTATAATGGTTTTGGAGGTGGCAGTGGCTTTAGGCAACATGTAGGCACTTTCCCGTATCCATATATATTTCTTATTTTGAGAATAGATATTCCTGTATGACCATTTTCTCAATACTGGAATGTATAATTGAATGGAGGATACAAGAGATTTAATGTAGCTGAGTTTATAACAAAAGAGAAAATTATTTTGTCTGTGGTTGTTGGGGAAAAAATGTTTTTTTATTATCTAACTGGACCTGGGATTTGCTTTTCATCTGTGAAATATAATTACAGACAACATTACCTCCTCAGTTAGTTTAACTTTTGCATCTTAATTTAAAAACATGTTCTAAAGTTTGCACTGACTTTTCAGATTTGCTGAAATGTAATGTTTTCATATCCTAACTGAAATGTAGTTGTCAAATTTATGTTGCTTTTCTCCTCAGTTTGGTGTGCTTCAGTGGAAATTGTTTAAAGTAGAAAAAGATCAAAAATGAGAGACATAAAGAATCAAGATTTAAGCCTTCCTTAAATTGAAGCATTTATAGGATATTGGAAGAAATGTTTGCTCCCTCTCTCTATGAATATCTTTCACAGAGATGCCCAGTGAAAATTTAAATATGAGTATTAAAATTTCAATTATTTCGTTTGAAGAATTAAAATTGCTTAACATTTTATAAGTGAATCTACTATTTTCCTTTTTAGTGCTCTTTCTTTAAACAAGTTTAGTGAATTGTAGCTACAGATTCCCTAATATCTTACAATTGGCATATCTGCCAGTTGAATTTTTATAAAATTTCACTTGAAATTTGAAACTTAACTATTCTTAGCTTCTCAGTTCACATACATTGAACTGAGTCCAGAAGTAGACCTTATTCTGTTAATTTAAACTTATCTCTCCCTTCTCTCTTATGTTCCTTACTCCATCTTACTGCTTTCCATTTATTAAGTGCCTATGGTGTGTCAGATCCTGTGCTAGATTTTTGGCATATTATTATCTCATTTAACACTCACAATCACATGAAGTAGTTTTTTCATGGTTTTAGAGACGAGAAGGGTAAGTTTCAGAAATGTTAAATAACTTGTTCACGGTCACCCAGGTGCTAAGTGGTACAGCTGGGATTCAATTTAAAGTCTGGGCTTCCCTGGTGGCACAGTGGTTAAGAATCCGCCTGCCAATGCAGGGGACACGGGTTTGAGCCCTGGTCCGGGAAGATCCCACATGCCGCGGAGCAACTAAGCCTGTGTGCCACAACTACTGAGCTTGCACTCTAGAGCCCGCGAGCCACAACTACTGAAGCCTGTGGGCCTAGAGCCCGTGCTCCACAACGAAGAGTAGCCCCCGCTCACTGCAACTAGAGAGAGCCCGCACGCAGCAACGAAGATCCAAAGCAGCCAAAAATTAATAAATAAATAGATAAATAAATAAATAAAACAAATAAATTTATTAAAAAAACAAACAAAATAATAATAATAATAAAGTCTATCTAATACCAAAGCTTAAACTCTCTCAGCTACTCCATACTGGTATTCTACCTTGTTCTTTTACTTTGTTGTTGTTGTTCATTCCATGTCTTCAGATGGCTAAAAGATTACTGATATTATTCTCTTTCTTTCACTACCAAGAATCCAGCAAGCTAAAGGTACAGAAGGTAGAGCCCTGGAACAGCGTGCGTGTGACATTCAACATCCCCCGGGAAGCAGCGGAGCGGCTACGGATCCTGGCTCAGAGCAACAACCAGCAGCTTCGGGATCTGGGAATTCTCTCCGTTCAGATTGAAGGTGCATGTCTGGACCCAGATTATAGGAACAGTAGAATATAGCATGTGCTGCTTTGTCTGTTCCTCTCAAGTTGAATTCAGAATGCCAGATAATTCATGTCACCTGTGCTTCACATTACAGCACCTTAGGATAAAGAGGAATTGAGGCTCTGGTTGGGTCCTGACGCTTCAGCATCCACAGCCTCAGACTCCATTTCCTTGGCTGATGTTGGCTGTCATTCTGTCAGACTTTGATTTTACTGGTACCCTAACCAAGGACTGATTTGTCTTTTAAAGAATATCTAATTTCAGTCGATTCCTTCCACCCAATAAGCCTTATTTAGTATTTATTTATCTAACAGAGACTAGGAGGCCCTGAACAATCCTTTTGTAGCAGTATTCATTTTTCAGATGTTTTTGACAGAATGATCTTTTAAAAATGAAAATATGGAGTATACACACACACACACACAGCTTAAAACCCTGCTGTGGCTTGCTATTATTCATAGAATAATGACCAAACTCCTTATCGTGACCTCAGGCTTTGCCTGGTCTGGCCTCTACCTTTCTCATCTAGCCTTATCTTTTACAGCTCTCCTCCTTCTTCCTTGCTATCTATTCTAGCCTCCTCAGCTTTCTTTTAGGTTCCTTGAATATGCATTTCTTCTTCCTGCCAGGAGTCCTTTGCATTGATGTCTTCTCTGTATGGATATTGTTCCCTGCCATTCCCCTTTCCCTTAGTTATACCTACTCAGCCTTCAAGTATCAGCTTAAATCTTTTTTTTTTTTTTCCAACTTAAATCTTGAGGAGGTGTTTTCTGAACTCCTTGACTAAGTCAGAGTCTTTTTTTCACATACTCTTACAAAAGTCTGTTTTTTTTCCCCTTCAGATCATTTTCTCACACTTTGATTAAAGCAATTATTTGATGATTGTTTTGTTCCCCCATGGACTGCAAGCTCCAGTAGGGGCAGGGACCATATCTTGTTTCGCTCACTGTTGAATCTTTGCTTGCTTGTACATCTCAAGTTCTTTAATAAACATATGTTGAATGAAAGCAAGGGAAGCAGATATATAATAGTAACACTTTGCTTCAGCCCTCAGAATAAATGATAAATAAAATATGGTCTTTGCCATTATAAACTCAAAAGGAGCTCATGACCTTGATGAGGGAGACAAACCTGAGAGATGTAAGTACCAAGTATGGGGAAGCACAAAGGAAATTCTGTCTTTTGGTGCCCAATGAACTAAAACCTTCTTTTCCCCTCCTGTGTTGATGTAAACAAGGTGGCAACCAGTGAGTGATTCCAGCCTTCTCTTGCCCTGGTGGGCCAAGCCCTCCTGACCCTGTGCTTGCATAGGACCTAAATGCTCCATTGAACCTCAGTAACTGAAAGGTCAACATTTTGTACGTAGGAGTGAGACACATTTTATGCAGTTAAGATTGTAGGCTGCTGTGCCCCAGAAGGGGCGATATCAACAAACAGATAATTTAGAGAGATTATTTAGAGATATATAGATTGAGAAATGGGGTAAATTCCATAATTTGATAAACAAGGAAATAGTGGCTTAAACAATAACCAGTTTGTTTCAAAAAATGTTGGATTGTCTAAAAGGATTCAGAAAAGTAAAATTAATTCACAGCAATCTATTGGATGTAGGATGAACTTTTGGGAAGAGTGTAAGTCAAATAACTATTGGTAATAACACTATATAGGCTGTTTATGCTTTATAAGCACATAGCACATTATTTTTTATAAGAAACATGTAAGCAGTTTCTTAAAAACCCCAAACATTTTATAGTCTCTCTTACCTATTTACCTGAATTAAAAGGGCTTTGTGGTAGTGTTTTCCCCTGGAGAAAGGAAACACCAGTTTCTTCTCTTAATCATACCTACTTCCTACAGATTCTTAAAAGGGTAAGATGCTGACTCCCCTTTATCGTTATAGCCATAAATTAAAATACAAGTACCAGCAAGGAAGCCAAATAGATAACATATATTACAAGAAATTATGAAATTTACATATGGCAGTGATTATCACATTACAGAAAAAGAGTTCTTTAACTTTTAGGGTACACATATGTGTCCCAGGTGATCTCCTTTTCTCTTTCCACACTCCCTGGGAGTTCAGGCTGGAGTGAAAGTGGTGGCAACAGCTGTTGCTTTTGTGAAACTGGTGATGGGCTGATGCCTTTTAAGTTGTAAGAGAAGGTATTGCCACTGTTGTGGTGTCTGCTGCAGGGCTGGAGGGACAGGTTGTTCCTCCCAACAGACTGTTCTCCATTGAAGAATCCTCCCCGTACCCTTCTTTTGAGTTTTGGCCAGGGAGTTGGGAAGATGTCTTTTTTGAGGACATTTTGTGACTCCTCTGTAACTTCATTCTGATTTAAAGCAGGAGTCTGTGTCAAGGGCCAGAGAATAAATTTTTTTGGCTCTGTGGGCCAGAAGATCTCTGTCAAGACAACTCAGCTCTACTGTAGTAGTGCAAAAACAGCCATAGGCAATATGTAAATGAATGAATGTGCTGTGTTCCAATAACGCTTATTTAAATAAACAGGCAGCAGGCTAGATTTGGCCCACAGGCCATAGTTTGCCAACCCCCATCAGCAAGTTGGAGAGCCAGTAGTGTTCTCTATGTGTGTTTCCTTGACAACGATTAGCTTACGTGCAGGTGGCAAATAGGAGAATAACAGTAGTATAGTGTGGAAATTGTGTTTAATTCATACGTGATTTTTCCCCCCCCCCCGGGCAAGGGGAGTTAGATTAGTAGCAATAGAAGGATTAATTGTCCACAAGAAAAGCCAAAAAGCCTTTAGATCTGTTACTACATAGGTGGGAGTCCTTTCAGCTTTATTTCAGGAAAAGTAAGAATGAGAAGTTACACTCAGGTACCTTCCCCAGAAGTATACCCTCAGCATTGCATGGCTCTCGGCTTGTGAAGTTTCAGTTTCTCCTGTGCCCACCTTAATGGTGGCTCCACTTGCTCAAAGCTCCACTTCATCTACATTATTTCCCACCTTTAACCAGTCATTTTCATTCTACTGTTTTGGGGTATGTTACCTACACCAATTTTTGTTTTTATTAGCGCTCTGGTTACAAAGCCGCATGGGTTTTGAGTTTGCCTCAACACTGTTTTTCCCATAAAACCTATTGTTTTCAGTGTGAGATTTTTATAGACTGCGAGGTTTTCAAGGAATGCATTTATCGTATAGAAAAATGCCTATGATTCTTTGTAAGGTTGTAATAAGATGACTATTCATCATATAGCCAGTAAATAGCTAATGAGTGCCTACTGTGTACCAGGCACTGTTCAGTGTTTAAAGGATATAATTAAGGTGGCCATATAATTTATCATCTAAATTAGGAAAGTGAGAGTAAAGGGGGTTACTGTTAATAACTATTAATTAACTGTTAATAGCTATAAGTGAATGAACTATTAATTAACTGTTAATAACTATAAGTGAATGAATAAGTAACTGTTGATACATGGGATGTGCTCTGTAGAAGTAACAAGATGTTCTGATAAGGGTGACCTAACCTTAGATAAGAAGATTGGAGAAGGCCTTTTGGGGCATGTGACACTTAAGATTACATTGAAAATTGAGAAGTTGGTTTATGTGAAGAGTGCAGGAGAACTGTTCTAGGCAGAGAGAACAACATGTGCAAAGGCCTTGAGGTGAAAAGTGGGTTTGTGTACCTAAGAAAGTAAAAAAAATGCCACTGAGGCTGAATCCTTGTTATTAAAGGAGAAAGTAGTGTGAGTTGAGGTTAGAGAGATAAGGCAAGGACCACGTCTGGGCTGTCAATAGCAGCCACAAGCCATTTACATGATCTGATGTCCATTTCAAGAACAATACTATTTCCACCTAGAATGTCTTAGCAAGTTTAGTGTATTAATAATTCTTTCCCTTTAGTGGAAACCCTCAAGATCTGTATTTTCTTTTCTCTTTTCTTCCTGACTACTATAGGCAACTTAGAACATCTTGTAGCCCCTGGTGATTGGTCACTTATTGGTAGTATATTTGTTCCCTATTACCAAGCTATCTGCCGGGTTAAAATACTTAATATTTTATCTATTTATCTAGCTGACCTAGATCAGTGACAAGACAGAGGAAACTGCTGTGCCCTCATTGGCTTCCTTCTTTATCATCTTGCTCTGTAAAACATTAAGTTAGGGAACAAGGTGAACGCACCCTTTCAAATTTTCAGCCACAGGCTAGCTATACTTTTATCTGCCCACAAGGTGGTGCTGTCTTCCAGAGTAACAGTAGTCAAAATTTGGGATTAAGCACAAGGAAGCATCCCAAAACTTGTTTCAGAGACCTTTTTATCAAGTGAGGTTTAAATTGCCTCTAACTTTAGAGTCTACTCAATTGGAACACTTCTAGTGACATTACCTACCAGGCTATTGTGAGGTTCAAATGAGATACAATTTTGTAAGCATTAAAAACCCTATACAAAATGTTGGTCTTTTTTTTTTTTTCCAAAATGTTGGTCTTTATCGTAAGATGTCTCAGAGGTAGATTAGTAGCAACCTATCTACTCTTCATTGCAGGAATTTCTCTGCTGCGTATCTATTTATATTGCAGTCATTGAAAGGGAAATGGTATTTTGCTTACAAATATCACAGTGTCCCCATGCCATCGTATGTTCTTTCTCCATTAAACCTACTCGTATTTCTAATTTCTGATCATAAATTCTCAAAAGGTAATCTAGGATTTTGAGACTTTCTGAGAATATTTTCTTCCTACAAACACACATTCAAGGTGAGTTGGTTGAAAATAAATATTCAGAGTTCCAAGCTCTCTGGTGAGGGCATACATCATTAACGATTGTCCGTCTGCTGTATTGTGAGAATTGGTTATGTTCTCCCTGTGCTTCATGTAAGTGAACCTGCTCAGGTGAGGTTGAAGAAAGACCCATATAGTATTGAACTCACCCTTTTTGTGGTGGTAAACTTACCGTAATTCTTCAAAAGCACATAAAACTGAAGCTCTCGCATATCTGTTTTTAAACAAAATTTGCATCTTATTCTGATGATTTCCTTTTTAACCTAACTATCATTTTCAGGGGAAGGTGCTATCAACCTCGCTTTGGCTCAGAACCGAGGCCAAGATGTGAGAATGAATGGACCCATGGGAGCCGGAAATTCAGTTAGGATGGAGGCGGGATTTCCCATGGCAGGTGGTCCAGGTGAGATCTACTCAATTGTATGACATTTTACTAGTTTCCTTTTTTGGCTTTATTTGCTAGTGTATGATCATTTGGGTCCTGCAAGATAGGTGGGGGTTCCTGACACATTTCTGTTTATTGGTTCAGGAAAGCAAGACGTGAATCTAGACTCTCAGGAGGCCAGAATCACAGAGCATGGAGCATATACAGTCTTTGTGATCTTTTGGGCTTATGCTTAAAGATAGATGAGCCCTGAACCATGCAGCAAACATTTATTGAGTTTTCATTGTATGACAGGACCTATGCTAAGTGTTGAAAGTACAACTGAATAAAACATCTTCTACCCTCAGGGTGTTTATAGCATAGTGTAGCTTTCCAACTCCCACCTTTCTCTGTGACTGAGAATCTGTGAGCTGAGAGTTCTTGCATGCTTATTTGTAATCTGCAGAAGTATGTGGGAGAATATTGTGTTTTTATGTATTTAGAATTTGAGAGAGTTATAAATTTTTTGCTAACTTTTTAGCAGTCCTGAAATTTCTTAGAGATTGAACTCAATATTCTGTGAGTCACAGAATATTAGAATTGAGTTGGCTCTCTCATTTGAAGCTGAGGAACCTGTGGAGTTCACAGAAAGGAAGCAATTTGCCCTGGGTCAAGTAGCAGTGGGCTAATATCACAGCTCTAACTCCCCAGGTCAGTGCTATTTTCACAACACTAGTGGCTTTCAAACTTTTTCTGCTGCAGGATCTTTTATTCAAATAAGCCAGAAAAGCACAGCTGCTATGGTTGAAGGAGAGTAAGTACCTGAAACTATACCCAATCATTCACCTCCCCATCTACCACAGTAGCTCTTGAAGAAATGCGGCAGAATAGAGAAGCTCAATTTATAAAGCCATTTTTCTGAACTATAGCTGAAGACCTGGCCATATAGAATTGGAACTAGGTTTTTATCCTGGCACTGCCATTTAGTGTTTACCTCAAACTAGTCACTGTAACTCTCCAGGCAACAGTTTCTTCACCTATAAAATGAGATAGTAGTGCCTATAATCTTTTGAGCTCATGCTTGAAGATGGATGAGCCCTGAGTCATATAGCAAACATTCACTGAGTTCCTGTTATGTGTCAGGGCCTGTGTTGTTGGGCTGTTTTGGAGTACTGTATAGCAAATGTAAAATACCCAACGTGGAACCTATAGTAGGGAGTTAAAAGATATAGTTCTCCATAGAAGTCTGAGCATTTGGTGTTAAGCCAGCTTGATGAGAGATTATAGGTGACGCTGTTGCCACTACTGAAGAACCAGGGCCAGAAGAAGAGTGGGCAGAGTTTAGCCAAGTTGCATATAGTTAGTGAAAGAAAGACTAGACCTAGGATGAGACTCAGGAAATCTGGGTTCTGGTCTCAATTTCTGGCCAGATGTCTTAATATTTACTAGCCTTAGTTAGCTGTAAACATATTTAAATATGTCCTAGAGGGCTTCCCTGGTGGCGCAGTGGTTGAGAATCTGCCTGCCAATGCAGGGGACACAGGTTCGAGCCCTGGTCTGGGAAGATCCCACATGCCACGGAGCAACTGGGCCCGTGAGCCACAACTACTGAGCCTGCGCGTCTGGAGCTTGTGCTCCACAACAAGAGAGGCCGCGATAGTGAGAGGCCCGCGCACCGCGATGAAGAGTGGCCCCCACTTGCCACAACTAGAGAAAGCCCACGTACAGAAACGAAGACCCAACGCAGCCAAAAATAAATAAATAAATAAAAAATAATTAAAAAAAAAAAAAAAAAAAATGTCCTAGAAACAATGTTATAGATCTCTTCCAGCCTTAAAATATTAGGACTCTTAAATCAATATCAATACACTAATTGCAAGCTCTCCTAGTATCTGGCAAATAGCAGGCATATTTACTAAGCATCTCTGAAAAGTGAGTGTAAATTTTAGTGATGTGTAGGTAGTTCATTATCAACATAGGAAACTTAGAAGCTTTAGGTTGAAATTAGGTTAGACTGGTATTTAATGAAGGACACTATGATAATATATACAATATAAAGTTTCAGGAAAAATCAGTTAGCAATGATCTGTAGTCACAGTAACATTTTAACCCCTAGGTGTCTTTCTTTACTGCCAAGCATACTTTAAGAATGTTTTTTCTCTGTTGTCCATTGGGATAGTGGATGCAAACAAAATTTAACATTTGGTTAAACTAAACAGAGAAATTTTTCAAGGGAAAGAGACCTTAACTAGCCTCTAAAACAATAATAAATAACTTTGGAATTGTGTATCTAGAATGTCTTAGACTAAATTATTCTTAATGCCATTTTCTTCTCTTAGCATTGGCAACAGAAAGTTGGCTGATAAGCAGGAGTCTTTCGTAATGAAAACCAAATCCATATCCTATTTTCTTTTCATAGCCTCATAGAATCCCAAGATTAGTGATTATACCATACTAGTCATTTAGTCATGTGTCGCTATTGATGTTTTGAACCGATAATTCTTTCCTGTGGGGAGCTGTCCTATGCATTGTAGGATGTTCAGCAGCATCCCTGGCCTCCTATCAGGTGCCAGTAGCACCACCACCTTTTTCCCCCAGTTGTTCCAACCAAAACTGTCTCCAGACATTTCCAAATACCCCTTTGGGGACGAAATTGCTCCCAGTTGTGAATCACGGCTCTAGTCCAGATTCCCACATAGTGCTGGAATGTATTCTATAGTATCTCTACTAAGCATGTAGCCAGCATGTGCTTAAACATTTCTGAGGATAGGAAGCTGATTGTAGACTAAGAAAACCTGTTTCTTCTTATCTCCTAAGAACTTTCTCACTGTCTAATTACCATCTTCGAAAAATGGGGTGGGGTTCCTCAGAAATAAATGCATTTTTTTTATTAATTAATTTTTTTTAATACAGCAGGTTCTTATTATTTATCTATTTTTTAATTTTTTTATAAAGCAGGTTCATATCAGTCATCAGTTTTATACACATCAGTGTATACATGTCAATCCCAATCTCCCAATTCATCACACCTCCACCCCCACCCCCCTGCCGCTTTCCCCCCTTGGTGTCCATACATTTGTTCTCTACATCTGTGTCTCAATTTCTGCCCTGCAAACCAGTACAAACAAATCCATTTTTAACAGATAAACATTTACCTAATTGCCCTTTCCCAACTACAAAACACCTGAAAATGCTGGATGAAATATAACATTTAATGCACAGCTGAGCTTGTAAGACAGTAAGGGAAATCCCCAGGGCAAGAAAGAAGTCAAAGAAGAACATTTGAATAGCAGTAAACAAATGAGGAGATGCTGCAGGGGCTACGAAATTTGAGTTTTAGTGGCCAAGAGGGATAAAATTTGAAGCCTTGCCTTGGGTCCACATAAAGAAGTTAGAATTAGGAATCCTTCATGAAGCCAGGATTTTCAGTACAATGTAGATTAGAAAATTTTCACTCTCTGGCACAAGGAGACAAATGCAAAACTTGTCTCTCTTGGTCTGGGCTCTAGCTGAGGAGTGGGGGAAAGGGTTTTTGTAGAATTGTCTTCTCTATCCTTATGCATGTTGGACATTTAATGTATTATTGAAATGACCCAGGTACAGCTAAGCTAAGTTATTAAGTGGTCCTAAAGTGGTAGTAATCGTTGAAGCTTTCACCCCAAACCATTGCAGATTTCTCATAAAGCCTACTCCAAATTCATAAAATTTAGAGTCCCTCCCTCCAGAATTCTAGATAATAGGAATATCAGCATGTTTAAAATTATGAAAATTCTAAGAAGAGGACAAGACGCTATCAAAACACAAAGAGAATTTGGGGGAAAAACAGAACTTATAGAAATTTAAAAATTATTGAAGTGAATAACTTACACAGCAAATTAGACACAGCTGAATTAGAAGGTGAGTTTGAAGAAATTACCCAGAATACAACAGACAATAAGAGATGGAAATATGAAAGAGGTCAAGAGAAGTGAAGGATAAAATGAAAAAGTTGAATGTGTATCTGAAAAGAGTTCCAGAAGAAGATAAAGAAATTGAGGAGGGACAATAGTGAAAGAGAGAATGGCTGAAATTTTTCCAGAATTGATGAAAGACATGAGTCCTCGGATTCAGAAGTCCAGTAATTATGAGCCCTACAAATAAAAATAAATTCACATCTAGGCACAAAATTGTAAAACTACAGAGCATGAAAAACAAAGAGAATGTTAAAAGCAACTCAAAATGAAAGACCAGTTATTTACAAAGGGAAGATTATCAGACCCACAGCTAATTTCTCAGTGGCAACATTGGAAGCCATGAAACATTAGAATAATATTTTCAAAGTGATGAGAAAATTATTAACAGCCCAGAATTTTAAACAAAGCTATAGTATCAAGAGTAGTATGAACTAAAGACCTTTTTAAAGAGACTAAGAGAATTTACCATTAACAGACCCTTGCTAATTGAACTGCCCAAGGATGTACTTCAGGAAGAAGAAAATTGAACCTAAGATGGAAGAAATAAGAGCTAAGAAGGAATGGTGAGCTAAATAATTGGTAAACATGGGGTAAATCTAAATAAGCATTGACTTATTTAGTAATAATGATGATCATATATGGTCTTTAGACAGTAAGTCAGATATGTCTGTTGACATTTTTAAAATATCACTAAAATAATAGAAATAGAATGTATAGCTTCTAAACTAGTAGTGGGGGCGGGTAGAAAGGAAGGGCATGATGAAAAAATCAATACAATAAAATTCAGGAAAAGTAGGAAAACAGCATAGAAAAAGAAGGGTAAAAAGCAGTGGTATCAAAAAGTGATAAACCAAAATATACCAGTAATTAACAATAAATGCAAATGGATTATAAGCACTGATAAAAAGAAAGTGATTAATAGATTGAATAATAATCTCAGATTTAGCTATGTGCTCTTACAGGAATGATATAAAACATAAGGTCTCAGTTCATAGTTAAAAGGATAGAGAAAAATAGAGAATCCAGATGAATATTAACCAAGAAAAAGGAGTATAACAATATTTTTATCAGATAAAAAGCATTACTGAGGATAAAAAGGACCACTGTATAATATAAAAGGAAGAATTCAGGAAGATAGCTAAACTTTTGTGTTCTTAATAACCTAGCCTCAAAATATGTGAGGCAAAAATGGTCAGAATTCATATAGATAGCAAATCCTAGGGGAGATTTTAACACACCTGGGTTAGTAATTGATGGATTGAGCAAAAACTAGTAAGGATAAAGAAAGCTTGAATAATATAATTAGAATAGTTTGATATAATGGATATATTCAGAAACCATATACTAATAATTCAAGAATTTTAATCTTTACAAGAGTAACATTTATATAAATTGACCATGTGTTATTCCCACAGCAGGTTTCAGTAAATACCAAATATTGGTAACACACAGATCATTTTCTCTGACCACAGTGCAATTAAGTCAAGTCAGTGGCCAAAAAAAAAGAAGAAGAAAAAAAAAACTGACCAACTAAAATATCCCATATTTTTAGAAATTTTAAAACATGTTCTAAATACCCAATGATTTTTAAAAAAGCAATCATTATGGACATTAGAAAATATTTAGAAGGGAATAATGAGAATGGTACATATCAAAACTTGTGAGATGTAGACAGTACAACATTTGGAAGAAAATTTGAGCCCTCAGATACTTATATTAGAGCAGAACATCAGCTGAAAATTAACAGGCCAAATGTCTGACTTAAGAATTGAGAAAAAGAACAGCAAAGTAGTAATTTAGGAGGAAGGAAATAATAAAGGTAAGAGCAGAGATAAGTAAAGTATGAATTAAAAAACCCAATGGAACAGAGCAGCAAAATCAAAAGATATTTCTTTGAAAAGACAACTAAAATTGATGATCCTGGTAAGACAAATAAATAAAAAAGAAAGAGGCACAAGCAACGTCAAGAAAGAAAAAAAGCATACACTTTAAAGGGTGTATTTTATAGTATGTGAATTATATCTTAATTTTTAAAAATATTTATTTGTTTATTTTCCTTATTTTTTTTTGCTGCGTCGGTTCTTAGTTGTGGCACACGGGATCTTTGTTGAGGCATACGGGATCTTTTTTTTTTTTTTTTTCCATTACGGCACGCGGTCTGCTCGGGTTTCTCTCTAGTTGCGGCATGCAGGCTTCTCTCTAGTTGTGGCGTGTGGGTTTTCTCTCTATAGTTGTGGCATGCGGGCTGCAGAGCCTATGGGCTCTGTAGTTTGCCGCACATGGGCTCTCTCGTTGAGGCGTACGAGCTCAGTAGTTGTGGCACGCGGGCTTAGTTGCCCCGCGGCATGTGGGATCTTAGTTCCCCGACCAGGGATCGAACCCACGTCCCCTGCATTGGAAGGCAGATTCTTTACCACTGGACCACCAGGGGAGTCTCTTAATTTTAAAAAAGAATGGAAAGAAGAGTATTCCATGAATAACTTTATGCTAATAAATTTGAAAGCGTTGGCAAAGAAACAGTTTTCTGGAAAATATAATTTAAAACTGACTTAATAAGACATATCAAATGAAAAATCTATAACTACTTAAGAAATTGAAATAATCTGTCTCCCTATGAATCAATTAGTATAACCACAGGCTCAGATGATTTTACAAGTGAGTCTTACTAAATATTTAAAAGACAGATACATATATTCTTTCAGAGCATAGAAAAAGAGGAAAGATACTTTCCAGCTCATTTTGAAGTTGTTTTAATCTTGATGCTAAAATTAAAGGACAGGAAGAGAGGATAATTATAGGCTATTTTCATTTACGAGCACAGATGCTAAATCCTAGAAAGTCTAATAGTATCAGAAATTAGAGGGACTTCCCTGGCAGTCCAGTGGTTAAGACTTCACCTTCCAATGCAGGGGGTGCGGGTTCCATCTCTGGTTGGGGAGCTAAGATCCCACTTGCCTCACGACCAAAAAACCAAAGCATAAAACAGAAGCAATACTGTAGCAAATTCAATAAAGACTTTAAAAGTGGTCCACATCAAAAAATCTTTAGGGACTTCCCTGGTGGTACAGTGGTTAAGAATCTGCCTTCCAGTGCAGGGGACACGGGTTCGACCCCTGGTCCAGGAAGATCCCACATGTCACGGAGCAACTGAGCCCGCGCACGACAACTACTGAAGCCCACGCACTTAGAGCCCGTGCTCCGCAACAAGAGAAGCCACCGCAATGAGAAACCTGTGCACCGCAATGAAGAGTAGCCCCCGCTCACTGCAACTAGAGAAAGCCCGTGCACAGCAATGAAGACCCAAATCAGCCAAAAATAAATAAACAAACAACTAAATAAGTAAAACACTTGAAAAAAAATCTTTAAAAAAATTTTTTTAAAATAAAAAGAAATTAGAAAGATGTGGAGCAAAAGGAGTTCTCAGACTGCTAGTAAGAGTATAAACTGGCATAACCGCTTTTGAGTGCAGTTTATCAATATCTAGTAAAATTGAAGGTGCTTATACTTTAAAACCTAGCAATTTTAAGTATATAGTCTAAAGACACTCTTACCTGTCTGTGGAATACAGGACAAATACATGACACTGCAAAATTCTAAGGATGAAAAATTAGTATTCATCAGCAGGAGAATGGATTTATCAGTTCCATAAAATGGGGCACTATTGTAGCAGCCAAGATGGATGAATCTCAGAAAATAATATTAAGTGAGAAGGGAAACTGAAGAAGAATACATATAGAACGGTGTCACTTATACAAAGATTAAAAGCATACAAAAAATGTAATGCAGTTTATGTATGTAGGAAAGATAAACATGCATGGAACTGTTAACCCCAGATATAAGATAAGAAGGAGGGAATGGAATGAGATTGGGAAGGAGGAGGCAGCTTCTGGTGTATCTGCATATATATCTGAAGGAGGCAGGGTAGAATGTGTAGATTTAAATAAGATAGATGGTGGTATAAAAATTTTCCATACCTTCTTATATTTTTGAAATATTTCATTAAAAACAAACATTGTGCCAATGCCAGTACTCTATTCTAGGGATTTTTTTTTTCTCTAGGATTAATAAGGATGACCAGCCCTGCCACTGTTATGATACCCCAGGGTGGAAATGTGTCATCTTCCATGATGGCACCAGGCCCCAATTCAGAACTGCAGCCCAGGACTCCTCGCCCTGCTTCTCAGTCAGGTACTGACCTCCAATCTTTGAGAATTGAAGAGGCTGAACTCCCTGCACAGATCATTACAAAATTCACCTCTCTCTGATGCCAAATTCCTAACTGCGCAGCTTAAAAGCTGTCTTCTATGTAAAATCTGCCCTAGTTTCTTCAAGCTGAAAGTCATCATTTCCTTCTCAGAATTTCTTCTCAGAATTTCTCATTATTCTTATCATTATTCTTATTCCTAAAAATCTATTCCTTGGCCTACTTAGTCCTGCCACTCCATGACCGAGAATTCTGTATTTGTTTTGTTTTCTTATAGTTCCTCAGAATATGCTTTGGAGAGTACTGCTCGCCACATTTTATGTTTGGCTCTTATATCCACTTAGAATCATAAGCTCTTTCTAGACAACATTCATCTTTCTGTCATCTCGGCAGTTGCTTTGCATTATAGCAAGTGCTCACAAACGTTTCATTGAATGATCCCAGAAGATTTTACTCTATATTGGCAGAATTGCCAAGACTGTAGGATTGCTGAAGGATCTAGGTTGCAGTAAGTTAATTATTGCTTTGTTGACTGTCTTTAAACAGATGCAATGGATCCACTCCTCTCTGGGCTCCATATACAGCAGCAAAGTCATCCCTCAGGATCTTTAGCTCCCCCGCACCACCCAATGCAGCCCGTCCCTGTGAACAGACAGATAAACCCAGCTAATTTTCCCCAGCTGCAGCCGCAGCCACAGCAACAGCAGCAACAGCAGCAGCAGCTGCAGACAAGACCCCCACAGCAACATCAGCAGCAGCAGCCACAGGGAATTCGACCCCAGTTTACTGCCCCAGCTCAGGTGCCTGTTCCTCCAGGCTGGAACCAGCTGCCTTCGGGAGCCCTTCAGCCTCCTCCAGCCCAGAGTTCTCTGGGCACAATGACTGCAAATCAAGGGTGGAAGAAGGCTCCCTTGCCTGGCCCAATGCAACAGCAACTCCAGGCAAGACCATCCTTAGCCACGGTACAGACACCTTCCCACCCTCCCCCTCCGTATCCCTTTGGCAGCCAGCAAGCTTCACAAGCCCATACAAACTTTCCTCAGATGAGCAACCCAGGCCAGTTCACAGCTCCTCAGATGAAGAGCTTGCAGGGAGGGCCCTCTAGGGTCCCAGCCCCCCTGCAGCAGCCCCACCTCACCAACAAGTCTCCTGCCTCCTCACCCTCCTCCTTCCAGCAGGGATCCCCTGCATCCTCCCCAACGGTTAACCAAACTCAGCAGCAGATGGGACCAAGGCCACCTCAAAATAACCCACTTCCCCAGGGATTTCAGCAGCCCGTCAGCTCTCCGGGTCGGAATCCTATGGTTCAACAGGGAAACGTGCCACCTAACTTCATGGTGATGCAGCAGCAACCACCAAATCAGGGGCCACAGAGTTTACATCCAGGCCTAGGAGGTGAGGAACACTGAAGCTATTTGTGTTGGTAAATTTACTAGAGATAGATCTTAGCAGAACTTCAATTTTTAGAGTTAATGGAGGGAGTGAAATAAGGATGTAATTACTTGGTTTTGTGGATATAGTGGTGACACTTGATATGACTTAGTTAACTTGATACATTATGCAGCATCTTACTGGTTATGTTTAAGCTAGCCCTCTGGATAAAAATGCAGGTAAAATTCAATATAGAGATGTTCATTTTGTTTTTCAAAATATTTTTGCTTGATCTTCTACTAGTAAATTAAAACGTCCAGAAGAAACAGGATTTTATTAACAGCTTATTAAGCTGCTCAGCTGTTGAAAACATTAAGATTATGCAATAGAGCAAAAATGAAAAGATAAGAATAGGGTTTTGTTGGGGAAAAGGCCCTTCTGATTTTCAATTTTGATAATCCTAGTTAGTAAAATAGCATGGTGTTTGTTAAATTTGATTAAAGTATAAAGGGGAATAAGTTCAGAAATCATTGACTTTTATAGTTTTATAATGCCAATGCCTGCTCCTTAGAGAGGGAATTCCACCAGTTATACCTAAAGGAGATTTATTTATTTATTTTGTAAGGTGCCTCTTGTATGAAGAAAAAGCAATGGAGCTTAATGTGTGAGAGGTAAAACGATTACAGTAAAACTTATCCATCTCCATGTTTATTATTTATTCTTATTAATCATTGATCTAGTGCACATGAATGTGCTTGGAGCTTTTCAGTAAGGTATAGAGAGTAATACCGTCATCTGATAAACATACCCCCCACCAAAAGACACCCATTGCCTACCCAGAAAAAAACCCTTGCATCTTTAGTGCAACATAGCAAAGGCATGTTCCCATGATTTCTGGTGAAATTAAGTTACTCATCAGTCTTTTCACTCTCTTGTAATTACTTTTACTGACATGCAGGCTGTAACATTTGAATCCTAAGAAGTTTTTAGAAAGTGCAAGAATGTTTCGGCTCCAAACTTCACTGTTCTGGGCATCCAGCCTTGGATCAGTGGAAGCTGGGTAGTCCCTCCTGCAAATGTGATTACTGATTTAATTACAATGGAAGCATGCAAATGGGGACTTGTCACTGCTAAAGAAAGGACAAATGCATATTTGTCTACAGAGCGTTTTTCAGGACATTGAAAATTTGGCCCTTAAATAAATGGACTAATACAAAAAAATTTTAAGTGAGCTTAGGTCTTAATGCTTTTCATAGAGCAAGTGATGTGCTCACCTAGGTGATCTGGCCACATCTAGGCCTATGTTATAAACTATGAGTGGGTTCTGAGATTCTCCTTATTACAGATTTGTTTTCTGAAATTAAACCTTCCTATAAAAGAAAATACTACTTTATTAGTAAGATTGCATCAGAGTATGGTTTTTGGTACCATAGCTGTCAGTATTTCAGCAAACCTTTGGAGGGGAAGGTGTAATGATAAATTTAATATACCCTCACTTTGACGCTCCTGTGAATTGTTTCTGATCTCTCATCTCTTCCAAAGAGACAAGCACAATATTGGGCAGAAATTTTCCACAAAGGAAATTATCATCCATTTCCCTCAATGGAAAAAAAAAAATCACCTATGTATGCTTAATATCAGGACCCAGGTCTTTGTTTTATAGTAGTTCTTATCAGTTTGTGTGAATATGAGAGAATTTAGCATATTCCTTTGGTACCTGTGTTAAAGTATGTAAAGTTTTGGGGTCCGTTGTATTACAGAAAAGTGAGCCCTAAACCTTGCTGTGACGTGGCCTCAGATCACATTTAGGGAGCAGATTGCCATCTTTTCCTTGGCATGTTCTAAGTGTAAATTTTTTAGTATTTCTTTTTCATTTTGACAATGCTCATGTAAGAGATTGTGTTGATTTTTTTAACCATCTTTCCCAACCTTATTAAAGATCCTACCAGTGTGACAGAGAGAGCTAAGCCAGTGGAGACTTCATGCAGCTCATCCTTCCTTATTCATTCCACATCTAAGCAAGAGTATAAATTTGCTAGGTAACTGCCTTACTCATTGTTTTCTATTAAGGAATGCCTAAACGCCTCCCACCTGGCTTCTCAGCAGGACAGGCCAACCCGAACTTTATGCAAGGTCAGGTGCCTTCGACCACAGCAACTACCCCTGGGAATTCAGGAGCCCCTCAGCTGCAAGCAAATCAAAATGTCCAGCATGCAGGTTTGTTTTCTGTGATTTATTCAGCCAGCATTTATTGAACATTGTGAGGTAGGTAGACAACAAGGATATACAGAGAAGTAGAAGCCCTGGTCCTTCCCCTTAGTTTCAGACCTATAAATAATTATTCTTTCAGGGCAATAACTGATATATTGAAAGTAGGTAAAATGTCTGGAGAATCTAGAAACACCTAAAGAAAGGAGATAAAACTTGAGGTAGAGCTGGGATCAGCATTTTTTTTTTCCTGAAAAGAACCAGATAGTAAATATTTTAGGCTTTGCAGGTTATATGTTCTCTGTTGCAACTGCATAACTTTGCTGTTGCAGCACCAAAGTAGCCATAGACGATACATAAATGAATGACCATGGCAGTGTTCCAACCTGCCTGTGTGCTACTGCAAAACTATATTCCTGAACTCTGAATTCATGTTATTTACAAACTGGCAATGGGCCTCATTTGGCCCATGGACCATAGTTTGCTGACCGCTCAGTTAGTGAAAGGGCAAAAGTTGTTTCTGGCAAAGGAGATGATAGGTACAAAGGCATGGAGGCACATGGCATTTTGAACAACTGTGGCTTTTAAAATCTCTTTATAGTTCATGTTAACATTGTATATGCTGAGTGTCTGAATTCTGTGTTGTTTGAAGACCAGGCTTTAATCAATACAGGTTAGGAGGACAAATAGTGTGGAGCAGAATGGCTAAAAAGTATTTGTAAGCAACATTGTATAAGCCCAGACTTCATGTTTCTGGTTGCTTTTAGGTGGCACATGACTAACCCTCTTACCCTTTCTCATTCAGGAAATTTGGACTGAGGTAGCACAAATATTTTCTGAACTCCGATCCCCACTTGGAGTTAGTTCAGTTATGTGGTTCCAACATTAATTGTAAATCACTAAGGAAGGAGAATAGTCTTAAACTTAAAAAAAAAAAAACCTCTTGAAAGCTTAGAGAAGGGTAGGGCAAACTGCATGACTTCCCCTATCTGCTAATGCAAAACTATAATTCCTGAGCTATGTGAATTCATGTTTTCTATAGGAAGTTTTAAAATAGTGATAAAATCATTCATAATTCCTCCACATAAGCACAACTCTTTTATTGATATATTTTTATATGGTGCCTTCCTCCCACATGCACATATTGTTTTGATTTCTCTGTTTATCCCATCTAAGAGAGCTCTACTCGTCTGTCGTTTTCTCTTCTCCTACCCTACATTATTGCTCTTGTTAGCTTTTACTTCTTCCTGTGAAAATACTTTGTTATTTTACTCTTGCCAACTAGACTCTAAGGGGTCAGGGATTTGGTCTGTCTTGTTTATTGTTGTTACCTCGGTACCAAAAATGCCTTGTACATATTAGGTACTCAATAGATAATTGTTGATTGGATGAATATACACTGGTATATTAGTGTATGTAGTATATACAGTGGTCATGGAATTCAGTTTAAGGCCAGTTTAGAAAATCTTCCTTAGGATTCAGGAAAAATCTGGATTGTATGAACAGTGGACAGTTTGTCCCCTGTCTCCTGGCTGGAGCATGGACTGGGCTTATAACTTCATTGTGGCTACCACTTTTTAGTCCCCATTTAAAAATGGAAAAAAAATGGGGAGGGATAAAATAAGCTAAAGGTTATTCTACAAAAAGGGAGAGATAATATAAGCAGTTATAGGAAAGTCCCAAAGACCCAACAATAAGTAAACACTGTAGCAAGCCAGGCAGTGTTCTTTGTCTGAATTAGAAATAATTGAGAAGAATAAAACATGTCCCATGTAGTCCACCAGGGACTGCCACAGGGGAGGGTCACTGAAGTTTTAACATCCTTTGTTGACTGTCCTCTGTCTGCAGCTTCTGAATTGTCTGTTAGTTCCACCAGAGGCTCAGCTTCCAGATCAAGATTAAATAATTTTTACCACATTGGGGCAGAGGAGACCTGTCTTTAAGAAGTATTAGCTGTTCTTTTCTTTACAGTGCAGCATCCAGATATCAATCCAGATATCACATGCATAACCTTTGAGAGTCATTATTAGTTTTCCAAGGAGCATTTTTAAATGTCTTCTCAACTTTGCTGAAGTTTTCTTAAACACTACATCACATCTTTTGTTTCCTGACTCATCTAAAGCAGAGCTTATTTCACTAGCCTACAGTGCTTTTCATAAATGTTCTTCATTTTAAGGTAGCTGCACATCATTTTTAAATAATGAGATGCTGCCTTTCTCTTTGTTTAATCTAAGAGAAAATAAACTTTATTGATCTTCAGAATGTTATCTTTAAGTTACCAAATAGGAGTAAAGAAACGGTTTCTCCTTCTCTATTGTATGGTCACTGAGAATATATGCCACAGTCACATATCCATACTATGGAAAACTCACAGAAGTATGTTAAGCACAGCACATTTGTTTATGTTGGTCAGTGGATATGGGTGAGTTGTGTTTTTCTAATAAGGTAATTTGAGAATCTTAATACCAACAAGATAATAGTATTACTTTCTGAAACTGTGCCTTTTTTTTTTTAAAGGTGGTCAAGGAGCTGGTCCTCCTCAAAACCAGATGCAGGTGTCCCACGGGCCACCAAATATGATGCAGCCCAGCCTCATGGGAATTCATGGCAACATGAACAACCAACAGGCTGGTAGTTCTGGGGTTCCTCAGGTGAACCTGGGCAACATGCAAGGCCAGCCCCAGCAGGGCCCACCATCTCAGCTGATGAGCATGCACCAGCAGATCGTGCCCTCCCAGGGCCAGATGGTCCAGCAACAAGGAACCTTGAACCCTCAGAACCCTATGATCCTTTCAAGGGCCCAGCTTATGCCGCAGGGTCAGATGATGGTGAATCCTCAGAGCCAAAATCTTGGGCCCTCGCCCCAGAGGATGACCCCACCCAAGCAGATGCTTCCCCAGCAGGGCCCACAAATGATGGCACCACATAACCAGATGATGGGGCCTCAGGGGCAAGTTTTGCTTCAACAGAACCCAATGATAGAGCAGATTATGACCAATCAGATGCAGGGGAATAAGCAACAGTTTAACACTCAGAACCAATCTAATGTCATGTCGGGACCAGCACAGATAATGAGGGGACCAACTCCAAACATGCAAGGAAACATGGTGCAGTTTACGGGACAGATGTCAGGACAGATGCTGCCCCAGCAAGGGCCCGTGAGCAACAGTCCATCTCAGGTTATGGGGATTCAGGGGCAGGTCTTGAGGCCACCAGGGCCCAGCCCACATATGGCCCAGCCACATGGCGATCCTGCTACTACAGCAAATAACGATGTCAGCTTGTCTCAGATGATGCCTGACGTTAGCATGCAACAAAGCAACATGGTCCCCCCCCACGTGCAGGCCATGCAGGGAAACAGTGCCTCGGGAAACCACTTCTCAGGCCATGGGATGCCTTTCAATGCACCTTTCAGTGGAGCACCCAATGGAAATCAGATGTCCTGTGGTCAGAATCCAGGCTTCCCGGTCAATAAGGATGTCACGCTAACAAGCCCATTGTTGGTCAACT
The DNA here is from genome assembly GCF_028023285.1 of Balaenoptera ricei. Classification (NCBI taxonomy): domain Eukaryota; kingdom Metazoa; phylum Chordata; class Mammalia; order Artiodactyla; family Balaenopteridae; genus Balaenoptera; species Balaenoptera ricei. Next base: position 24,674,311 of record NC_082653.1, read on the forward strand.
TATTGCAGAGTGATATCTCTGCAGGCCATTTTGGGGTAAACAATAAGCAAAATAATACCAACGCAAATAAACCGAAGAAGAAGAAACCCCCTCGGAAGAAGAAAAATAGTCAGCAGGATCTAAAGTAGGTTGTGATAGTTTTGCCTAAAATCTTATTCATTTATTTCTATGTGAACAACTTTTTTTGATGGGAAATTTTAAACATGTATAAAATAAGAATAGTATAATGAAATTACCCCTGCTTCAAATTATCAGCTCATAATCCATCTTGCCTTCATCCATGCTCTCCCCATTATCCTCTTGGTTATTTTAAAGCAAGTTCACTTTAAATATTTCAGTATGTACCTCTGAAAAATAAGGACAGGTTTTTGTCTTTGTTTTGTGTTTTTTATGACCACGAAATACCATTAGCACACCTGGAAAAACTAATACTTCCTTCATATTCTCACATTTCCAGACAGTGTCCACATTTCCCTGATTATCTCAAATTAAGTTTTTTTACAGTTTGTTCAAATACGGAGCCAAACAAGGTTCATACATTGCAGTCAACTGATATATGTCTCTTAAGTCTGTAGTCTCCGGGGGGTTGTGGCATTCAGAGCCTGAAAGGTAGCCAGTGCTGCCACACTGTAACTCCACAAAGCATGTCAGGTTTATAATGACTGTTGGGGAGCCAGAAAGGCTGTATGTGTTTTGGAAATGAAAACCGTTTATGGATACTCCCTTCTGTCTCTCAAATAGAAACAGTTTTTTGTACAGGTGCCTTTCCTTTAAAGGCTCTTTATCATCAGCAGCAGCTTAAAATCTCATGCTAAGATGATTGGACCTTTTAAATCAGTTACCCTTTTTGTAAAGGTGAGTTCTTTTGCAAGATTACAGCAGGAAGGGCAATTAATTTATATTACATTTCCTGAAGCTAAGCATTAATTTAAGTCATATTTTTGGCCTTGATAAAATGTTTCCAAAAGGAATATTGATTAAACTAGATTTTCTGCCTTTAATTATAAAACTGAAATTCAGAGACATTTATTACCAGAAAATAGTGACTGAGGAGTGTAAAACAGGTTAATTCAAATAAATTGCTAGAACTATAGAAGAGAATAGGGGAGCTTTAGTTAAGGAAACAGAAATGTTCAAAATAAAACCAACTGCCTTTTTCTCAGCCTTCTCACAATATTTCTTTGGTTGTACTCTAGTATTATATTCACTTTTTTCTTGAATCTTATAAATCAAAATTCAGTAATTGTATATTAACAACCTGTATTTTTCCTGAATTCAGAATTAATAACCCGTTTGGTTATCTGATTTTTCCAATAGCTCTTTCTAAGTTAAATTCTTTACTACTATCGACCTGTGTGGGAATAACATTTCTGTGGCAATATTTATTCCTCCCAGTAATCTAGGAGTAAAATTGTAGGGTTCTTCAGTTGCCATTAGTATGGATTTTTGCTGTCTGCACCAGCACTTAGGGAGATTGCTTACTTGTTGGGGCTACAGATAGTGAAAAGGGCCTTATACAGCATCAAGGCTCCTAGGAAGGGAGACAATAAGTTAAAAGTAAGAGTGCATGCTCCCAATTCTACCACTAGCTTACTGTGGAACCTTGGACCTGTTTTCTAACACCTCTGTGGGCCTTTGTTTTTTCATCCATAACATGAGGTAACTGGACCAGGTATCTGAGATATTTTTTTTAGCAATACAGTTCTTTGAAAGTAAAGGATACTGCAGAATCCTTGCCTATAATTTGAAGTGAGAGAGAAGTCATATAAGGAGCAAATTGATATAGGCATCTGCATGTGCTCAGGACCTGCTTCAGGTTCTAAATTCCCATGTGCTAGGGCTTTTAAAATGGATTTAAGGTAATGAAACTACACAGAGTACAGTGAGGTAAAATACTGTCTAAAAGTGGGTGACCAATATCAGGGCAAAGGGAGACAAAAGGTAGAAAAGAAAAGTACAGCTAAGAGTAAGATTAAAAACAAAATGAGGGCTGTGAGCACTCTGGTTCTTTGGGAATGTGGGTGTTAGTAGGTAACGTTTTTTTCTTCCCCACAAAAAATTCTAAGGTTCACCCAGGTAAAAATGAAAGCATCCCAAAGCCAATGGGGATGTCTGTTAAATAAATACACGTTCTGCAACAAAATTAATTAGCTTTGTTCTGGTATTCTCTGGCTTTCTTTGTTCTCTGAATACCATTTTCATTAGCCAATCTACAGCTTCTTGCAAGGTGTTATGAATTGTTGGAGCCACCACTGCAATATTCACAAAAAAAGAAACAATCTGGACTCCCTGGTTGAATTTGATAGCTACCCTAAAGATAATGTGGTTTCATAGGCACAGTACTTTATAATATTGATAGCCCAAACTATGATCCCTTAAAACATCTAAGGGATGGATGATTACATGAAAATCATTATATCAGAAATTTGTAGAAAACACTTTGAGTAAATAGCCATGTTATTAAATTAAGTGGATTTTAACATTTAATGAAATTGGCAGATTTTTTATGCCAAATATTGAATACTTCATCAGACTAGAGAGATGTAAATAATGCTAAGAATGATAATGCAAATAGATTTCTTCAGAAACAGGGGAGGGGTTAAGCTTAGTTTTGTGTATAAACTATACAACTTACTCTCAAATGTGTAATTTATCTTTTAGCACCCCAGATACTCGCCCAGCTGGTCTGGAGGAGGCTGATCAGCAGCCATTGCCTGGAGAACAAGGAATTAACTTGGACAACTCAGGCCCTAAACTGCCAGAATTTTCAAACCGACCACCAGGTGATAAAATGTTAACTAAAGTTTATATGCTTGTCATCATTTATTTACAGCATTATAAGTCTTTTTTTCAAGGAAACAATAGTATTTTATTTTGTCTACTAACTAGGCTACTTTGGTGGTTTAATGTGTCTAGTATTTGGAAACTGTGCCTTGATATTAAGTAAAAAAATTTCAGATATAACTTCTGAAGGCATATATGTGTGCATGTGTGTGTATGTATTTGTGTGTGTGTGTGTGTGTGTCTTTTGCTCAAATTAGTCTTCATTATTTTAGGTCTTCATAAAATCAGACTAAAATGTCAAGTGCCTCTTTATTCTTGTCAATATCAAGGTTCTAGTTGGCATCAAAATGGATTAATATTAAATGAAAAGATGTTTTCACTCTAATCCTGCTTGCCTGCCTTTCCTGCAGCCTTTCCTACTGGGGCTTTCTCAAAGCAGAGAACTACCAGGGTTTAAAATAAGATTTTTTAAATAGAACTTTTATTATGAATCTTTAAACATAAAAAATATGTAAAGAGTAATAAAACAGACACTCATGTACTTCCTACCCAGGTTAATAATAAATAGGACCAATATTGTTGAAGCCCTCTGTGTTGTATACTTCTCTGATTATAAAATAATATCATCCTCTAAATGTTGAAAATTATGTTGAAAAGGAAAAAGTCTCCTAAAATTCGTTCATTCCAACCTAGGTATTATAGAACCAAGGCCAGCTGTCACAGTGTCTCTATACCTGGTTCCTCTTGGCCTGAGCAGTGATTTGTAACTTTATTCCCCTGTGACACAGTTGAAGACACACAAGCCTGTCACTTTTAGGCCACACTTCCATGTGTATACAAAGGCTTATGTTTTGTTTCTTCCTTTCTAGTTCCTCCACCTCCTTTTTTGGCATGTAAGTGTAAGTGATGTTATTTTAGGGATAAACTTTAGTCCACCCTTAATTTATGTATTTTAAAAGTGAATCAAAAAAAAAAGTGAATTCATTATGATTTGTGTTATTTATTACAAATTTTTTGGTACACCACACTTCCCATCAGTGAGTTACAGCAGCACAATTGAGGCTGGGAGGTCACCAGTCTTTGGTGGTGGTCCAGAGGCATTATGAACAGGAAGGTGCCTTCTTCCCTCAGATACATCTGAATTCTTCTATTAAATCCCAGGGGTTCTCACACACATTATTGCTTCCTTTCTACAGTTTGCAAACTGGGAGCCTGTAGGCTGAATTTAGCCTACCGATATGTTTGAATTGTCGTGCAGCATCCTAAACCAAACAGAAACCTGAATTTAAATGCCTTTAGATAGAGCATCAGCTCTGCAGTTTGGCTCTGTCCACAGAACTACTACTGTCTTATACCAGCCCACTTCTCTTCTTCATTACCGGTCTGGCCCCTAAAGGCATATGAATTTTCATCCCTTGATTAATAAACTTGGTTTTTGATTATGTTATATGCACGTGTGTGTGTCCTGGCTTTCCCTCTCCACCATTCTGTCACAACAACCCCAATCTATCTTATCATTAATGCCCTTTGGACTGCTGCCTCCAGCTTCTGGAACCTTTACAGTAGCCATGCCCTTAACTGTTACTTTCGAGAGAGGCTGCTGTATTGTCTGTGCTGCTGTCTTTGGTATCTATGCTGTCTGGTGGCCTAATTTTAAAGAAAAAGTCATTTGTATCATAGCCCTGACATCAAGGCTTCTACAGAAATTACAATTCTTAACATGGGAACCTGAGTTAAACCTATAGAAATGCCATATGTTGTTGGCTTTATAAATGTAAAGAGGTTAGTTGGGCCTAAAACAAAAAAGGATTAAAAAGAAACTTCAAAACTGGATTCTGCACATTGTACTCATTGGTGCCATGTCTATCATTAGCTAGAAGAAATTGATTAGCTATTAAACACAGGGTGTGACCCTGTGGCAGCAGCATTTGATAGCTGCTCTATGAAAATCTTGAGCCAACACTTCTTCTGACTGCCAGGGCCAGCTGTCCTTATGCCTGTACCTTCATAAAACTTTCCTAATGTATTTTTCATGCAACAGTGAAATAAATCTAGTTTGTGAAATTGTATTTATCCCAGTTATATGCCCGCTTTTTCCCACTGAACAACCTTTATTCTTAGTTAATGATCTTTCCATCCTTTCTGCTGATTGTGTAAGGTTTTGGTTCTAAAATGCCAAATAAAATTTTCACAAAAGAAAGAATCATTTGAGATGTTGCCTTCTAGAAATCTATAAGGCATTGTCCCTCAGAGTTCTTTTCCTGAAATTATTTTTTATTCCTGAGGGCTGTGCTTCTTGCTTATTCTTCAATTATGGATTCATAGAAAATATTTCTCCAAATAAAGTTTTACATGTAAGAAAGTAAACAGAAATTAATATTTGTAAAAAGAACTTCAGTGCCCTCATTTTATTTTCAATGTGTGTATCAGCTTCTATTAGCTCCTACTATTTATTGAACTGATTTACGTCGGAGGGGCAGTTTAATTCATTGGGTTTCCCAAAGAATTGAGCCTGAAGGATGCAGCATGGTGTGTGAAGCCAATGGATTGGAGTAATTTTAAATCCCTCTTCCTTAAGGAATTGAATCCTAGAATTTTATATTTTACTTCTGTTGAAAGAATAAAAAGGCTATCTTCAATGCTGGCGTTTTCAACAAAACCAAGTCTTAAAAAAATTAATCTGTGCTAACAGAAAAAAAAGTGACTCTTAAATGCTTCATTCACAAGTACAATGAAATATTTACTATGCTTGCATGAGACCCCAGTGCTGGGCGGTCAGCTGTTTGCTGTTGATGGAGTTTTTCTTGTGTCATCTGAATGTTTGGCGGTATAGACTTGGCCAGTTTCAGTGCATAGCACAGTGTCTATTAGAGTCTTAGTGCAGTGATGCCTCATTCAAACCCTGAAGACTGAGGAGCTCCAGGTTCTTGATGCTTTGCTTTTTGCTTCCTTAAGCAGTGTGCCTCTTTGCTTATGTCAGAGAATGAGGGGCTGCCCCTACCCCCCTGGGAACGGGCACATCTGAGCTGTTTGTGCACAGTCTGTGCAACCTAGATGAGTATTGCTTGGCTATACTCTAAAGGTAGCCAAGCTTTTCATGCTGAAAATCTAACTTCCCTGATTTTGGGGGCTCGTTTTAGGTTATCCTTCTCAACCAGTTGAACAGAGGCCACTTCAGCAGATGCCTCCTCAGCTCATGCAGCATGTGGCACCCCCACCCCAGCCACCACAGCAGCAGCCGCCGCCGCAGCAGCCGCCGACCCCCAGTCAGCCACAGTCTCAGCAGCAGCAGCAGCAGCAAATGATGATGATGCTCATGATGCAGCAGGACCCCAAATCAGTTAGGCTTCCAGTCTCCCAGAGCGTCCATCCCCCAAGGGGCCCCCTGAATCCGGACTCCCAGAGAATGCCCATGCAACAGAGTGGCAGTGTGCCTGTCATGGTCAGTTTGCAAGGACCTGCCTCCGTGCCGCCATCACCTGATAAGCAAAGAATGCCAATGCCTGTGAATACTCCTTTGGGAAGCAATTCAAGGAAAATGGTATACCAGGAGAACCCCCAGAATCCTTCCAGCTCACCACTGGGAGAGATGTCCTCGCTCCCTGAAGCAAGTGGCAGTGAAGTACCATCTGTCTCAGGAGGCCCAAATAACATGCCTTCACATTTAGTGGTTTCCCAGAATCAGTTAATGATGACAGGGCCAAAACCTGGACCATCACCCCTTGCAACAACTCAAGGTGCAACTCCCCAGCAGCCTCCTGTAAATTCCCTGCCCAGCTCTCACGGCCACCACTTTCCAAATGTGGCTGCCCCAACCCAAACATCTAGGCCTAAAACACCAAACAGAGCCAGCCCCAGACCCTATTATCCTCAGACACCCAACAACCGCCCTCCCAGCACAGAACCTTCAGAAATCAGTCTATCACCAGAAAGACTCAATGCCTCCATAGCAGGACTCTTCCCCCCACAGATTAATATTCCTTTACCTCCCAGGCCAAATTTAAACAGAGGCTTTGATCAACAGGGCCTAAATCCAACAACTTTGAAGGCGATCGGACAAGCACCTTCAAATCTTACCATGAATAATCCTTCCAATTTTGCTGCCCCACAGACTCACAAATTAGATTCTGTGGTGGTGAATTCTGGAAAGCAGTCTAATTCTGGAGCAACAAAACGGGCAAGTCCAAGCAACAGTCGCAGGTCTAGTCCTGGGTCAAGTAGGAAAACCACCCCAAGTCCAGGGAGACAAAATTCAAAAGCCCCTAAACTTACTCTTGCCTCTCAAACAAATGCAACCTTGTTGCAAAATGTGGAGTTGCCAAGAAACGTATTGGTCAGTCCTACTCCTTTGGCCAATCCCCCCGTACCTGGGAGCTTCCCTAACAACAGCGGGCTGAATCCTCAGAATCCTACCATGCCTGTGGCTGCAATAGGCGGTGTTCTTGAGGATAACAAGGAGAGCTTGACTATGCCTCAGGACAGCGATTGCCAGAATTCCCAGGGTAGGAAGGAGCAGGTAAACATTGAGCTAAAAGCAGTCCCTGCCCAAGAAGTTAAAATGGTCCCTGAAGATCAATCCAAAAAGGATGGGCAACCTTCGGATACTAACAAACTTCCCAGTGTCGAAGAGAACAAAAATTTGGTGTCTCCTGCTATGAGGGAAGCACCAACATCGTTAAGTCAACTTCTTGACAACTCTGGAGCTCCTAATGTGACCATTAAACCCCCTGGGCTTACAGATCTGGAAGTAACACCTCCAGTAGTTTCTGGAGAGGACCTGAAAAAAGCATCTGTCATTCCCACACTGCAGGATTCGTCTTCTAAAGGACCCTCTAATTCCCTAAATTTACCTCACAGTAACGAGCCGTGTTCAACCCTTGTGCATCCAGAATTGAGTGAGGTCAGTTCTAATGTTGCACCAAGCATCCCTCAAGTAATGTCAAGACCTGTCAGCTCTTCCTCCATTTCCACTCCTTTGCCCCCAAATCAGATAACTGTTTTTGTAACTTCCAATCCCATCACAACTTCAGCTAACACATCAGCAGCTCTGCCAACTCACCTGCAGTCTGCATTAATGTCAACAGTTGTCACAATGCCCAATGTGGGTAGCAAGGTTATGGTTTCTGAGGGACAGTCAGCTGCTCAGTCAAATGCCCGGCCTCAGTTCATTACACCTGTCTTTATCAATTCATCCTCAATAATTCAGGTTATGAAAGGATCACAGCCAAGCACAATTCCTGCAACCCCACTGACAACCAACTCTGGCTTGATGCCTCCCTCTGTTGCAGTCGTTGGCCCTTTACACATACCTCAGAATATAAAATTTTCTTCTGCTCCTGTACTGCCTAATGCCCCCTCCAGTAGTCCTGCTGCAAACATACAGACAGGTCGACCCTTGGTCCTTAACTCACGAGCCACCCCTGTTCCGCTTCCTTCCCCACCTTGTACAACTTCTCCAGTTGTCCCTCCTCATCCCCCTGTCCAGCAAGTAAAAGAACTGAATCCAGAGGAGACTAGTCCTCAGGTGAGCACCTCAGCAGATCAGAGCACTCTGCCCTCTTCACAGTCAACCACAGTGGTTTCTCCCCTTTTGACCAATAGTCCAGGCTCCTCTGTCAACCGGCGAAGCCCAGTCTCATCTAGTAAGGGCAAAGGAAAAGTGGACAAAATCGGCCAGATTTTGCTGACCAAGGCGTGTAAAAAAGTTACAGGCTCTCTTGAGAAAGGGGAAGAACAATATGGTGCAGATGGAGAAACTGAAGGCCAAGGGCTAGAGACCACAGCTCCAGGGCTCATGGGAACAGAGCAGTTATCCACAGAGCTGGACAGTAAAACCCCAACACCCCCAGCACCCACTCTGCTAAAAATGACCTCTAGCCCTGTGGGCCCAGGCTCCGCCTCAGCAGGACCCAGCTTACCTGGCAGTACTCTCCCCACCAATGTACGCTCAATAGTAACCACTCTGGTACCCTCTGAGCTCATCTCCGCGGCGCCGACCACAAAAAACAATCATATTGGCATAGCATCTGAGCCACTTGCAGGTGGCCTAGTGGAGGAGAAGGTGGGATCTCATCCAGAGCTTCTACCCAGCATAGGTATGTACTTGGCGCCTGGCATCATCTCGTGTCAATTTTTGATGACCTATCCCACAAGAGAAAGCATGACTCCTTTTCTACTTGGAGGAAGAAGAATGGGCTAAATGGCAATAGTGATGGTTTCATTTATTTGAAGTACGTTGGGAAATAATACTTTCCTTTTAAAATCCCACGTTGTTTACATTCATTAATATGGTTCTCTCTCAGCTCCTGAAATAATCATATACCTTTTATTTACATAACATTTTTCATTTTACAAAGAAGCATTTTCACCTGTGTTACATCATCTTCATACCAACCATGTCAGGTAGCCCTAACCCCATTCTGCGGGTGAGAAGACTGAAGCTCAGAGTTCAGTATTCATTCCAAGTCTATACTGTGAGCCTCCAGTTTAACCATGTCCCTTAAGGGTAAACAGCAGTTTCTGCAGGGTCTCCTTACTGTGGTAAAGACTTGCTCTCAACTGTTCAGAGCAGGTTTCTCATAGCCCCTTCCTCATTGTACTCTATCCCAGGGACTCTTCCCTTCTGACTGGCTACTCCAGGGGAGAGCTTTCCAGAAAACCAGCTTTCATGGTAATAGACATGGGAGGAGCAAAGTGGTTGAGAGATAGGCTTAGGTTGGTGCCAGCATTTACCAGCTGTTTGGGCTTAGGCAAGTTACTTGACTAAGTTACTCCAAACTTTAGTTTCCTCCTTTGTAAAATGGGGACAATAGTAGTTGTAAGAATTCAATGAGATAATGTATATAACATTTTTAGCACAGGGCTAGAATATAGTAATCATTCAATAATAGGTAAAGAATTCTTGTGACCAGTTTCTTTTTGATGCAATCTCTTTGAAAATTAGACCATTCCATTCATGTATTTCTAGTTCAGATTATTTCCTATGTACTGGTAAGGTGGGCTAATGATGGAAAGGTAGATGTCCTTACATCTCCCCTCCTTCCCTTGGCATCTCCCCCCGCACCCCACCCCCAACATACATAATGTTCCTCCTTCTATGAGGCTTAAGTGTTACAGAAGCTCTATTTCCCCAGAGTGGAATCAGTCAAACACTGCCAAAGCTCAAAGGACCTTTGCTGTATCCTAGGCCAGCCAATAGCGCCTATCTGTTTATGCAGCTAAAAAATGCTTCGAGGGGCAGGAGGAGGGGCAGAACGAACACAAGCTTCTGGTAGGATCAGAGTTCAAATTCTAGCTCCACTGGTAACCAGTTGCAGTTGGGTAAATCCCTTAACCTCTTGTAAGCCATGTACTTCACCAGTAAACTGGAGATTGTAATTCCTACCTCCCAGAATTTATACAAAGATTTATACAGTGATTCATTGAGTGGGCTTAGCGTAAAAGCCAGCACACTGCCTCACACAGAGCCCTGGAAAGGTTAATTCCCCTTCTATCTGCCTATTCACTTCAAAACTAGAGAATAGGGATAAAGGCCTTTAAGGAGTTCTCTGCCCTTGGAGGAGACAGAGACTTCATAGGGCTGGGTGCTGTAGGTTCCTGGTTCTAGTTCTGTTGATGTAGGTGAGCCCTAAGAATTTTTTTAAAACCTGGTGTGACTTAAATATATTATCCACTATTAAATGTTTCCATTCTACTTCCTTTCAGGGAACCTTTCCCTCTGATACCAAGAGAATAATGATGAAGTTGTTAGAAAATAACTTTTATCTGGATCCTGTGTAAACCTAGAGAAATATAGGAGCGTTAGGGAGATGAACCAGTAGTTGGAAAAAAAACTTCTCAATTTCAGTTAAGATTATTTCCATTCTTTTTCAAGGGGCTTCTGTGCTTTTACCTTGAAAGTGTGAGAAACCAATACTGGAGTAAAAAATAAAAGTTAAGGTACAGTTTTAAGCTTTATTAGATAAGCATCCAAAATAAATTCTTAACACAAATGCATCATTGACTAAGCAGGGAGAGAAATCTACAAAAGTCACAATTTCCACATGAGGGTAAAACTTACTGTTGTAGAGTTTATCTAGGATGTTAGACTGAGTGTCAAGATGGGAGGACATAACCTTGAGTGACTGTGGCATATCTATGTCTTCAATCTTTACGGTATGATCCCAGAAGTTCCCATTCTAGAGTACATTGTGTATTCCATTCCTCTTCAAGGGCCTGAGTTCTCTCTGTCCTTGAAAGCCTAATTCTGATGTTTCTCCCTTTAGTGTACCTTCAGATTTCTCAATCTAGAATTGATCTCCCTTGCTTTGGACTCCCGTAGTACTTTATACTTTATGAATCTGCTTCATGTAACATCACAGTTTACTCCAGAGTACCACTTGTGTATATCTTTAATACTAGACTGAGTTCCTGATGGGCAAGAAGAATGGAATTTGGTCTCTAAGGGTGCCTGGCACAGAGCCTTGCCCCTAGTAAGTTCTTGGTAATTGTTAGATAAGTAGATAACATATCAAATTGATTTGATTCATTAAATATGAATTGAATTCCTACTTTATGCCCATCACACTTGCCAGGTGCTATAGAAAAGTACACAATATATGATTCATTTCGGGTCTCAAGGAATGTAGTCTTTAGAGGGCTGAGACAATTTTTTAAATGCTAAGGTTGAATGGTATAATTGTCCTTCTGAAAGTTTGGGTTGCCTACTAAAGTATGCTTTTGGGTTTTTTAGAGTACTGGACAGAACTTGACCCCAAGAAGCAAAAATTATGGGTGCTGTTGTCCTCATGGCCATATCTTTCCTTGATCTTTGCACATACTAAAAGGAAAAACAGACTCCCCTAGCGTTAGTCATTGGTACTGAGTGTTAAGGTAGTTAATTTTTTAAGCAAGTTTTGGAATGTACTGTGCTTTCAAAGTTAACTTCAAGTACTGCTTTCTAAGAATATGTGTATTTCAGCAGTTACTTAGCCCTTGATTCAGTCAATGCTTTCTGCTTTGTTTAGAAAAGAATGTTAAAGGCCTGTTTCTTTTCTTTCTTTCTTTTTTTTTTTTTCTTGCCTTAGTCCCTTCACAGAGTTTAGTCCCAAAGGAAACTCCAGCCACAGCACTGCAGGGGTCTGTTCCCAGACCAGGTAAGACCCACCTTGGAAAAATTTCTTGAGTGGAATAGGTTACATGTGAAGGAACCACTGCTGTCCTCAGTGTGCCAGGAAGTGGCTGAAACCATCTTACCTATTTGCTTCAGAGCAGACTTCGGTTGAGTGGCAGAGCTTATGCAGTACTATTTGAAGTTATTTTTCCCCTGACCAGCTTGCTCTCTGACGCATTCCTCATGTCAGCCAGGGAACTCAAGAAGGACATCTCAGTGCCCATTGTCTGCCACCAAGCCGTGGGTGGTTTCCATTGCAGAGTTTGCCCTGTTCCATGACCCTGGCACCCATAGCTGGCAGCTGACTGATTGGCATACGGTAACTCACTGGGGTGGGAGGCATTACTGCATTAAGATAGTAATTGCATTATCATGACAGGAGTGGAGGCTTGTTCCAAAAACCTCTGCTGCAGTGAGGTAGCCATTCCTCCAGGGAATCAGAGTCATTTCAGTCATGTCTGGATGGCGTTAAGTTTCTTCCCATGACCAATATATTGTAAATAGCACTAGGGATGGTGTTTCTGGAAGGTGGAGCCCATGGTAATCTGACAAATAACTACTGTGAAATGCTGGGTCAGCTCTGAATGCATGAGGATCTTGATGGCAATAACAGCCGTCAAGATTAGACTGCCAAAGCAGATAAAGATTATAGATTTGTTACAGTTTAGTCTTACCTGGCTCTTCATCATTGTAGGTTATTGAGGGATACCCCCCCCCGCAAAAAAAGAAGTATGACTGCTTTCCACAAGGAGGTTAGAGTCACGCTGACAATACAGTTCACACACTTGACAAAATTTAAAAAAAAAAAAAAGTTTAATTTTGAATCTAAGTCAGTAAAAGTAAGGTAAAAGTTGGGAATTCCCTGGCAGTCCAGTGGTCAGGACTCTGTGCTCTCACTGCCGAGGGCCCAGGTTCAATCCCTGGTCGGGGAACTAAAATCCCACAAGCTGCACGGGGCGGCCAAAAAAAATTAAAAATAAATAAAATAAAATAAAAAATATTTTTTAAAAAAGTAAGGTAAAAGTTGTGATTATTTTAAAACCTGCTTCATGGTGCCATGTCCTATATGATGGATAGGACTTTCTATTGTACATTCTTTGGGTAAAACCAGGCCTCTGAAAAAGTGGATGAGCAAAAAACATTTTAGCCACCCAGATTCATTTGCTGCCAACTACCCACATGATACCTGAGAAGGGTAGAAATGGAACAAATTCTTCAGAGAAGGAATTAGATAGTAAAACTCATTTTTGATGAGAAAAGGAGCAACTAGAAAGGGGAAGGGAATTCCATCTCCTGCCCCAGCTCTTTTCTCCAGAAGATGGACTTTACCATATCATATGTCCTTCTCAGAGTAATTTGCTGAAGAATCTTGTTCCTTTTAAAAGTTTGGCTCAAATGAATCTCCTTAAAATACTGCCTAGACAGATAATTGCCTTCACCAAAACCCCTTTGATCTCCACTTATACGAATTAGCTGTGGTAGTGTTAAAATTGTCAGAAGCACTGAATTTTGTTTCAGAAGAGCAAACTAACCAAAATTTTTTGTAGTAAACCTCTTTTGACTTGAGCCATTTTTATTTTTGAGCACACATTTCCTGAGTTTCTTTGCTCCAGCAGAGCCAACAAGGCAGCAGAGACTCAGTGAGTTGGTATCTATTTCTTGTGGAGGGGGTTCCAGGTTTTATGGGTTAGATATGGGAAGCTAAATAACAAATGAGAAGCATGGATTCTCTTCTGCCAGCATCTTTCATTGAAGGCAGAGTAGGACAGCCTCCTTACGTGAAGGCTGCATCAACGTGAGCATCATAGCAATACTAATAATAGCTAATACTGAGTTATTACTAAGTGCTGCTGTACTAAGTTTTTTATATGTGTTATTTAATTTAATCTTTTTAACTTTGAGGTGGGTAAAGTGGTTATCGCCATTTTTCAGATGAGACATTGAGCACAGAGAGGTCAAGCAGTTTGCCCAAGGTCACATGGCTAATAAGCAGTGAGGTCAAAATAACCCAGGCACTCTGACTCCACTGCCTTCAAGGAGGTTACTGTGTAATAAGTAGGGTAGGTTAGACATGTACACTGAGTTTGAGGTCTTGAATTCCCTGAAACGGGGGACAGGGAAAGGACTGTGGGAGACCAGAGGCAGGAGAGATGCCTGCTATCTGATGCATCAGGGATGATCTTTTGGAAAAGATGGAACTACCTAAAGGCATATAATGGAGGAAGAAGATGTTTTCCTGCTGGTGCTAATAAAGAAGTGCCTGGTAAACCCATAGGATGCTCATTTAAGCAAAACCCTGCTAGACAAATGACAGAGATTTTCCTTTTTTAGAGGGCATTGCTGAGAGGTAGAGAAAGAGAGAAACATAATGGGGTGTATAGGTGATATCTCAGAGTAAAGCAGCCTGCTCTCTAAAACTCAGGAATTCCTTTGGAGGAGAATGCATCCATAATAGATATTTAAGACATATTGGAAGATTACTGTTTAAAAAAAAATATGTCAAGAGGGAAGAGATATTCTAAGACTGAAAACAATCTCTTCTACATGAGAGGAAGAGGATTATTTTACTAAAATAGTTATAGCTCGATGAAATATGAACCAGGCAATGTAATTTAGTTACGTTGATCCAAACAGGATTACTTCACAGAATGGAGTAGAAATAAAAATAGATTGAGTAAGTATCTTATGCCCCAGACAACTGAGTTGTGTCCATGCCAGCTCTGTCTCTGTACCACGTTAGGGTGAGGATCCTGCTGCGCATGGAGACCCGTTAGCCTAAACAAGGCATTCAGAATTCTCATAGGCACCTAGCTTCTCTCTGTGGACATATACACCAGAAGCTCCTACATCTCATTTCTGTCCTTTGTATCTTTAACAGAACTCGAGGCAAATGCTGCCGTAGTCTCTGGACAAAGGTAAGATGATCACTTCTGCAGACTTAGCATGAATATAGCATAAGCCTCTTTGAAAGGTATCATCTTTCTCAACCTTTAAACCTTTCCTCACCTTGTCCTTTTCCTTCACTCTTTGTACCAGTTTTTTTCCTGCTGAAGTAGGGAGCTGTCATGAGTACCAACCCTTCAGAGGTAACATTTCTTTTAACAAAACTTGATGGCTAAGTTTCTGCCTTTTGTGGTTGTTTTGAAAACTGGATGATGTAACATTTTCAGCACTCAGCATAGTGAGTAAATAGTAAGCAAGCATTCAGTATACAGGAGCTGTCGCCATCATTGTCATTAATAATAGTCCTTGCAACACCTTCTAAGTATAACTGTTTGATCCTCAAGAGAAAGAATGGGAGATGGGGTCTGAGCGCAGAACCCATGCTTTTTCTTTTATACTGTGCTACCCCACATAACCTAACAAAATGAATTACAGCTGTGGCTTCAACCTCATTAGCCCCATGGAGAGAAGTATTATCGTATTACAAAAGTCATTCCTTTTTTAATGTAGGAATGTAGTAGATAACATTTTAAAGAATTTATCATACTTGTACATCAACATAGGTTGTAATACCGCTTCACAGTCATTTTCTCATTTAATTATCATATCAACCCTGTGAGGTGGTTATAATAGCCAACATTTATTTGAATGCTGTTCCATGCCATATGTTGGGCTAAAAGCTCCCTAGATGTATTATCTCATTTAATTTTCATGGTATCTATTAGGAAAGGAAATTCTGTCTTACAGATAAGGAACCTAAAGCTCAGAGAGGTTAACTAAATTGCCCAAAGCCACAGATTCAGTAAATGGTGAAGCTGAGATTCAGACCCAGGCCTTCTGCCTCCAGTGCTCTCACACTTAATGTATTATAGCAGACAAGATGGGGATTTATAGATCAAGAATCTGAAACATAGAGAAAGTTAAATATCGTGGCCAATAAATGCATAGGTAAGACTTGACCCCTGTTCTTCTGGCTCCAAATTCATTGCTATTCCTATTACCTGTCTAGTTTTATTTGGATTGGGCTTACGTTTGAATTCATTTGCATATCTCAAAGTATACACCACCTATGTGGCTAGAGAAAGAAGAGATAATCAGACCAAAAATACCTTGTGGGTGTTTGTTCCCCAAGTTACCTGATTATTGACCATATAAACACCAGGACAGTATTGTTGAGGCTTTTGTTTTGCCGGGAGAAAGAGGTAACTCCATTAGGAATCTTCTTCCTCAGAGGCTTTGACCATTTTCTGGGCTCCTAGCCAGAAAGCCATCCTTACCACCTCTAAAAGGATGTGTAAATCCCCCTGACTTGCAATTCTACCCCTGCTCCAGTCTCACTTCTCCTTGACTTGCCTTGGCTTGTGTGGGACAGTTGTTAGATGTAAAGCTAGGGTAATGAACAGTGTGGCCAAATTCCCAGGCATAGTGCCACTAACAAAGGGTCCTCTGTCAGGAGTAAACGATGGAGGGGTAGGGATAGTTGACAATCAGGCCATGGTTAAGAAGCTTACAATGTATTGGAAGACACAAGACACTAAAAACATGCTGTACAGCCTGATAGGTGCTCTAGAATGCCAGACAGACTGTGAACCCAAAAGACAAAAGAGACAACTCCACTTGGGGAATGAGGTCATGGAAGACTTCCCAGAAGAGGCACCCCTTTGACCAGTTTTTTGTTTTGTTTTTATTGCATTACTTTTGTTTCCATTCCATGTCTTACAAGTAAATTTAATCAACTCTCTTTTTTTTTAATGATTTTAACATGAGTTTTTTGAACCATGAAAGTAGTAAAAGTTTACTGAGGATAACTTGAAATTCAGATCAGAGAATTACAAAGAAGAAAATTACCAGTTAGCCAATATTCCTACAACTCAGCAGTATTCACTGTGTATATTTTAGTTGTTCTTCTAGTCCTCTTCACAGAGTATATACAGATAGAGTTAAAACACTCCAGTGTTTTATATATATATATACTATAGTGTTTATCTATAGATCTAACATTATGTATTAGATATATAGTATTATATACACATATATATACACATATGTATATCTCACACCCATTCATTCATATGTGGTTACATATATACTCAATATATATTATAATGAAAATGAGAGTATACTATTCATAATGTTGGTAGCTGTTTTTTTCCCCACAATAATGTACTATGGACGGTTTTTATCATTAAATAACCTTCTACAGCATGATTTTTTTCATGACTCCATTTGGATGTGCCATGGTTTATTTAACTAATGTACTATCACTGTTAAGCATTTAGGTCTTCTATCTTCATTAATATGAATAAAATGCTTTGGCATCCTTGTGTGTAAATTTAGCTCTGTAAAAGATTTGTTTCCTTAGGCACCTAGAAATGGAATTGCTGAGCCAGAGGATTACACCAGTGTGTCTCAGCCTCAGCGTTATGACTGGATGAGATAATTCTGTGTGGGGTGTGGGGTAGGGTGCCGTTTTATGCATTATAGGATGTTTAGTGTCATCCCTGGCCTCTACCCAAAAGGTGCCAGTAGCATATCCTCCCAGTCATGACAATCAAAAATGTCTCCAGACATTGTTGAATGTTCCTAGGAGGCAAAATTGCCCCCTACTGAGAATCATTGGGTTGCACAATTTATACTCCATTAGGAGTTTTTGTCCCTGTACCCTCAATAATACTGGATATTACCATTTTTTAATCTTCACATACTAAAAAAAGGGGATTGAGGTAGGAGCAATCAGTAGTATACCCAGCAGTGTATTGTGAATATATTCTCGTGTATATTCTATAATATGACTTGTAATATGCCATTATCTAACTCTACTAGGCTCATAGTAAATGCCAGTGTATGTTGTTAATTTCCTAGATTTTTAGGTACTATTAATTTTTGAAGGGAAATATTCTTATCTTAGGAAAATGGGTGAGGAAGTTTGATGATTTTTGTTCCAAGTTCTTAATGTGTTTTACCTGTTTTTCCACAATCTCACCAGCATTATACTTAAATATTTTATTTTTAATAATGTAACAAGCTGGACTCACTTTTAAATTGTCAGTAATATTACAGCGTAATTGTGCTTATTGTCCCAGAGTGGAACATTGTCTCCCCAGAATGATTATGTAGTTCTTAATCTCCTGCCTTGTGAATGAAACTATTATCTTTATTTTTTGTGTGACTTGATTCTCTCACCTCCTTGGACTTTGTGCTTCTCTCTGTCAGCAGTGAGCCCAAAGAGATAACTGAAAAGTCCAAAACTCCAAGCCGAAGAAACTCCCGAACTGAAGAGCCAGCTGTGGCTTCTGAAAGTGTGGAAAATGGACATCGTAAGCGATCCTCTCGGCCTGCTTCAGCCTCCAGCTCTACTAAAGGTTAGCAGTGGGCTGCAGAGGCTATTTGAGTCAAATAGAAGAATAGGGTTCTTATCACAGCAGCAGAGGACTTTGCCCTTCGTCTTTGCTTCTATTCCTCAAATTTTCAAGTTACTTTGACGTCTACTGCTTGTTTGGTCCTTCCTTTATTTGTTAGTTCATTTAACTGTGTTTTCTCCCTGTGTGTGTGTGTGTGTGTGTGTGTGTGTGTGTGTGTGTCTGTGTGTCTGTGTGTGTACATGTGTACAAGAGCAGCAAGAACATAACAGGGCAGATTGATTCATGATCACCACTTCAGCCAGGTCCTCAGTATGGCCCCACCATCTTTCTATGTTTTTGTGGTCAACTCTTTTTCCTACTCTCTACTCTTTTTAAACCTCTGGCTCCTATTTTATGTCCTCTCTTTCAGGAGAGACTCTCACCTCTTCAAAGAGAAAACAGAACTCCCTCAACTCTCACTACCAGGACATAAATCTACCAGTGTCCTCTTTTGCTCATACTATAATAGAACAACTGTCGCTCCTTAAGTCCAAGGCCAATTCCTTCACTTGTGCCTTTGATCCCATCTTCTCTGACCTTACAGAGAATCTTACACAACCAGTTTTCTCTTCTCTATTGACTGCTGTCTCTTTTTTGGATGAACTCTGCCCTTGGCTTCTCTGACCCAGAACTCTCAGTAGTTTTCTGTCTACTTCTCTGGCTGTTCCTTCTCAGACTCTGTACACGTACATTAGATATTGGTCTACTCAAACTTTAATCCTGAGTCACCTTTTCTCTTCAGCTTCTATTTTCTCCCTAACTAATCTCATTCATGCCCCCCTTCTTTAGTTACAACCTTTCACAGATGACTCATAAATTTTTTTTCTAGTGCAGACCTCTAGAGATCTTAGGCAACTGCACGTACATCCTTAACAGGACTGCAAACTCAACATGTCTAAAAACAGACTTGTGATTTTTCACCCCTGATGTCAGGTCCTTTGCCGTTGTTCCCGTACTACCATCTATCTGCCCATTAGGCATGTCCTCCTTGACACCTCTCTCCTTCACCTTCACATCCATCACAAAAAGCTGCTGGTTTTATCTCAGATGATTCAAATTTATCCACTTTTCCCCATCTTCACTGCTACCCTAGCTTAAAACCCTTCAATGGTTTACCATTATAATTAGGATTAAAGTCTAAAAGCATCAACATAGACCACAAGGTCCTATCTGGTCTGGCCCCTGTCAACCTCTCCCAGCCTCATTTGACTTCCCTTAGCAACTCGGACATGCCATCCTCTCATCACAAGCCTGGGTATATGTGACACCTATTGTAGGGAGTATTCGTCTACCTTCCCTCTCTTCTCCTCATTAACTTCCCACTCTTCCTACTTATCTTAGCTCAGTTGTCACTGCTATGAGGAATCATAGCACCATGTTCTTCTCCTTCATAACACCACAGTTGTAACTTGATGTCCATTTATGTGGTAGGTAATTAATATACATACTCTGTTAGGGCAGGAGATGTCTGGTTTTGCTCACCACTGTATCCCTGGTGCCTACTGTGGTGCCTAATACAAGAGATGTACAATCAGTAATTATTAAATTAATAACTATCTATCAACTATATATTTAAGTACTTACTACATGCCAGGCTCTAGGTATATAATAGTGAAAAAACATATGGAGTCTCTGTCTTCCTCACATCGATTATATGCTAGCCAGAAAGACTTTAATATGATACGTTTTTATGATAGCAAAGTTATATGGTACTATAGGGACATATATTGGGTTGGCCAAAAAGTTTGTTCAGCGTTGTCCATAAAATGGCTCTAGTAGCATTTAGTTGTCTTTAACTTCATTCGAAACAATTTTGTTAGATTTTATTGTGACAGCTGTCATATCAGCGTGCATTTAAAAAAAAACTTACCAAAATTGGTGAATTTTTGTGTAGCCACTTTAATATTGAAGATGGAAGAAAAAAAGCAACACTTTCGGCATATTATGCTTTATTATTTCAAGAAAGGTAAAAACACAACTGAAACACAAGAAAAGATTCATGCAGTGTATGGAGAAGGTGCTGTGACTGATCAAACGTGTCAAAAGTGGTTTGCGAAGTTTCATGCTGGAGATTTCTCAATGGACGATGCTCCACGGTCAGGTAGACCAGCTGAAGTTGATAGCGATCAAATCGAGACGTTAACTGAGAACAATCAATGTTATACCATGCAGGAGATAGCCAACATACTCAAAATATCCAAATCACGCGTTGAAAATCATTTGCACCAGCTTGGTTATGTTCATCACTTTGATTTTTGGGTTCCACATTAAGTTGACCAAAAAAAACCTTCTTGACCATATTTCCACATGCGATTCTCTACTGATACTTAACAAAAAAGTTCTGTTTTTGAAACAAATTGTGATGGACAATGAAAAGTGGATACTGTTCAATAATGTGGAACAGAAGAGATTGTGGGGGCAAGCGAAATGAACCACCACCGACCACACCAGAGGCCGGTCTTCATCCAAAGAAGGTGATGTTGTGTATATGGTGGGGTTGGAAAGGAGTCCTCTATTAAGAGCTCCTTCCAGAAAACCAAACGATTAATTCCAACAAGTACTGCTCCCAGTTAGACCAACTGAAAGCAGCACTTGATGAAAAGCATCCGGAATTAGGCAACAGAAAACGCATAGTCTTCCATCAGGATAACGCAAGACCTCATGTTTCTTTGACGACCAGGCAAAAACTGTTACAGCTTGGCTGGGAAGTTCTGATTCATCCGCCATATTCACCAGACATTGCACCTTTGGATTTCCATTTATTTCTGTCTTTACAAAATTCTCTTAATGGAAAAAAATTTCAATTCCCTGGAATACTGTAAAAGGCACCTGGAACAACAGTTCCTTGCTCAAAAAGATAAAAAGTTTTGAGAAGATGGAATTATGAAGTTGCCTGAAAAATGGCAGAAGTTAGTGGAACAAAACGGTGAATACGTTGTTCAATAAAGTTCTTCGTGAAAATGAAAAATGTGTCTTTTATTTTTACTTAAAAACCGAAGGAACTTTTTGGCCAACCCAATAGCCGTGATGCTTTGTTCCCCTGTCAAGTCAGTGAAGGCTTTCTGGAGAAAATGATGTTTAAGCTGAGACCTGAAGAATGAGGAAGCATTATCCAGGCAAAAGGTATAGCATGTGCAAAGGCCCAGATCTGAGGGAGGGTATCATCCTCTCAGGAAATGCGCTGAGCTTGAGTAGCTTAGGTTAGGCAAGAGCTGGCATCCTGGCCAAGTGCCTGATATCAGCAGGGCTGCTACGAAACAGTCACGTACCATTAGGATACCAGCCTGAAGACCAGGACAGGTTGTGGTGCACCAACACCAGACACTGAGCTGAGAACTCAGCTGTTGTTGATAGGTCATGTTTCTGGGTAGGAATTTCATAATGCCTCACAAGAGCTCCTGGGAGGAGGCCACAGGTCTGCAGATCACGCACAGGTAAAGAAGAGATGTAGAAGTCACCTTACCTCAGCGTGCCAGAGAGGGGAGAGGATAGGAGGGGCCTTCTTTCCTCTCCATACATACCATGTACACCATAGCCAGGGTCCTCTTTAGGTATCCCCACTTTGGATGTAGAAGTGGAACCAACAACTTTCTTCTCCCTCCCTGGGAATCATCTCCTAGGCAAAAACCTGTTTGGAAGGAAGCATAAAATGGAAGATTCCTGGAGTTCTATGAGAAAATCTGCTTCCCCTCAATTCTATGTATTCTTTTTCCTAAAGGATCAGGGTGTTCTAGGCTTTAGAATATGGTATGTAGTTATCTTTAAAGCAGGGGAAAAAGTGCTGACCTTTAGAGATGTCATACACCAGCTTTTGGGGAATCTGACTTGAGCCCAGAGCCTCAGGATACTAAAGGTGTCATTTACAGTGCACCAGAAAGAATTAATCTAGCAGCTGGGACAGTTAAGAGATGCCCAAATTAGAGCCACTCTGTAGATAAGTGCCAGCCAAGAAAAGATGGAAAGCTGGAACCTGTTTTAGAAGGGGGGTGGGGTGTATAGGCCTGTACACTTAAACTGGACATTGTCCCAAGGTGATGGTAGTCATGTTGGAATGCCTGCCCCATCCATGCTTTGAGACTTAGCAGCTGGCTTAGAAGAGGCCATAATGACTCGCAGGCTTTGTGATATTACATGGAGGGATTCTGGGTAAGTGTTTCCTAGAGGATGTCAGGGTTCTGGCCAGACCCCAGGAATCACAGTCATATCTAGATCTCCACATCAGCCTCAAGCCCTGAGTCTATCAGTCTTTAACTGTTCTAGGGTAAGTTACTTTTTAAATCAGAAATGAATGCTGTAGCTCTTGATTTTTAAGTGTTAGAGCTTTTGGATCCAAATTAAAGGGAGTGTCGTAAAACATCAAGCTGGCTTCTAAAATTTATGTGTCTCAGGACTTCCCTGGTGGTGCAGTGGTTAAGAATATGCCTGCCAATGCAGGGGACACGGGTTTGATCCCTGCTCCGGGAATATCCCACATACTGCAGAGCAACTAAGCCCACACACCACAACTACTGAGCCTGCGCTCTAGAGCCTGCAAGCCACAACTACTGAAGCCTACGTGCCCTAGAGCCCATGCGCCGCAACTACTGAGCCCACGTGCCACAACTACTGAGCCCACGTGCCGCAACTACTGAAACCCACGTGCCAGAGCCCGTGCTCTGCAACAAGAGAAGCCACCACAATGAGAAGCCCGCGCACCACAACTAGAGAAAGCCCGCTTGCAGCAACGAAGACCCAATGCAGCCAATAAATAAATAGATAAATAAATGAAATGTATGTGTCTCAAACTTGTAGACATATATAGTGCTGGGTACCTGGAACATCTTCCTGCAGCATCAGTACTTAAAGTTTTGAAGGGAAAAGAGGGTTTTGCCTTTTCGTACTCATATAAGATTTTGGTCATATATGCACAAACAAAATCAGAAACAGTCTGCGTTTTTCATGAGAAAGCTGAGAAATATTCTGAGCAGTTTATAATGAGATTGTATTGTTGAGAACCAGTAACATTAATCATTCTTCTGCTCTGAGAACAGAGTTTGCTTATGTCATGCTAGCCAAGGCCTAGTTAGACTACCAGATTGGAGCAGGTGGGATGGAAGATTTCTGGGCAAGTCCAGGGAGGCCCACTTGCTTGATAGGTCACTCTCTAATCTGTTGTTTTGTTTTTGGTTGGTTTGGTTCCCCCCACCGACCCCCACTGCCCTGCCACTTTTAATTACAGACACAAAAATTGGCTCCCACAAATCAGTGAACTTCTTTTTAAAATTGCACTTGATCAGATGTGTTTTTTATAAATAGGCAAATGAGTAGTTCTGCTTCCTGATATGTTGAGTTCCCCATTAACACAGAAATGATTTTTCTAGTTTCCCTTGATATTCTTTAGTCTTCTGTTTATAGTAGTTTTATGTTATATTTTCAACTGGGAGAAAGGATCAGTAGTTAAAAACATGAAGTTCAATGTACAAGTTTGAAACCTGGGAAAATATGCTAATAAGAGGGAAGTTCAGAGCAGCCGGTAAGCAGCAGCAGCTGTGGGTGTCCCTGGGGTGCCCTAAGATGCCTCTGACAGCAAAGTGGGGTGATAGCTCTATCCTATCCACAGCTAGTGACTTGAGAAGCAACAACCTACAAAAACACAGAGTATACAAATATACTTAAAACGTAAGTGTTATTATTGTAGAATAAGCATAATTAGATACATCTAATTATGATGTAATTATAATTACATCATAATTAGATGTATTACATCATAATTAGATTACATAATTAGATGTATTACATTAATTATGCCTAATTAACAGACATATAAAAACTGAGCAGAAAGTATCTCAGTAGTCTGTTACCTTAAAACAAAACATCTCAGAAAAAATACAACACAGGTTTAACTTCTGCAGTATTTTTTTTTCATATAAAACACTAGTAAAATAGGCTTCTTAAAAATTAAATAGTGAAATACCAACCAAATTATATACATCGTTACAGTACAAGTGAATGAGGCAAAACCCTAAACAGTAACTACCTGAAACTGCACTCTTGTAGCATCATTTAGAAACCAGCCATACAAATTTTGAAAGGAAATTTCCAGAATTTTTTTACAATTAAGTAGAAATCTTGCCTAGAAGGAGAACAGTAAAAAGTGTAATGAAGTGAGCAAGGTCAAGGTCAATTTAAAAAATTCCTTAGAAGGTAAAGCTCCACACTACACCACCACTACACCACCACTACACCAACCTACACCACCACTGCCACGGCTCACCCTAGTGTCTAAAAGGCTTTTTTTTTTCCAGTTTCTAGCACAGATCACTTGTTTACTCATGGCCTCACTCATTGATTCATCCTCAGAAGCAGAGGCAGCCTGCCAGATGATTGGGTGATTTAGAGCAGTGACAGATGGGAACAAGCAAGGAAGGAATGGAGGGGGGAGCCTGAGGTTGTTTATTCCCCCACTCCTAACCACTTTTCCCAGCCACACGTGTGTTTCTCAGACACACCATTTGATCGTTCATATCACAACAAAGGAGAAGCTCCCAAAGTTGACCTAATTAACAGACATTTTTCTAAGGATGAACACTCAGTCAAGACAAAACCCTGTATGTTTTTACTGCAAATGACAAATTTGCTACAGTGAAAATGAAGCTTGAGAGTTAGACATAAAGGGTTGATTATGGGGAGCTGTGCGCTACGTGAGACTCTGTTTATTTACATGGAATTAAAATAACACCATTGTCAACATCCTGTCAGATTTACTGTCCTCTGATTAGCAAAAGACTAATGAGTAAATCAGAGAAACTGATTCTACCACCTGGCACAAGCATCATAATCTCCCAGTAAGACGTATATATTGAAATTTCCACCAGTAGAAGCCTAAAAACACTGTACAGGCCACCTCTTGGAAAGTCATCTAGGTTTCACTTCTTAGCAGTTACTTAGCTAACAGAGTAGTAAAATTTTTGCTTTTTGCTCTACATTTTGAGTCTGGGTTCTCAAAATATGATACAATACAAAAGAGAAAAGAAAAATTGCTTGAATACTGAACCTAACATGCAGCATCAGAGAGTTCAGCCTAGTTTCTAGAAACGGATAAGTTGGATTCATCTTACACATTAATGGATTAAATAGAAAACATTTTTTTGTCCTTGATGGGAAGTAATTCTAAAACATTTTTTTTCATTTTAAATCCAAAATATCTATTACGGAGCAGCATGAAGAATGAGGGTGAATTTTTAAGATCAATATGAGATTTTAAAGAAATGTTTATAGTTGGGGAGCTTCAGGCTATTCATTGTACTTTGCTGTAGAAGACTTTAGTGTTGAAAAAGTTTTTGAGAGGGTTTATATTTTGAGTTTGAGTTTAAATATGGGATAAGATTAAGTTGGTTGGTTGAAGACATGAATAAAACAAGAGGAATTAAAAGAATTTAAACACACTCCTTCCCTTTTATGTTACTGTCACCCTGTCACTGATATAAACCACTGAGTTCCCACCTCTTCCATGAAGGCTTCAGGCTCACCTGGGCTCAGAGCAGGCTGTGGCTTGCTCTGAATTGCTTCCATGCCTTCCGTACATACACAGGTGTATCCACAGCCTTGATAATACCTGGCTAGGCCATGGCAGACACTTGCTGA
Organism: Balaenoptera ricei; assembly: GCF_028023285.1. NCBI lineage: Eukaryota > Metazoa > Chordata > Mammalia > Artiodactyla > Balaenopteridae > Balaenoptera > Balaenoptera ricei. The sequence goes on from NC_082653.1 coordinate 24,700,213, forward strand.
CCAACGGTCATAGTCATGTTATTTAGAGACTTTGACTATGGCATGGCAAAAAGAGTGCCTCACTGCAGAACAATGGCTTGGCTCCAGAAGGGATCCAGAGGCTGGTTTTTTTTTTGTGGCACAATTCACTCACTTGCTTGGAACATCACTCATTGATTTCTCACCAAAAGCACTGTCAGTCTATCCATCATTTCATTGGGTGATGGAAACAGGTGATGGAGATTGTGGGGTTAATTGCCCAGCTAAAGCAGCTCTCCCCATCCTGGCTCCTTTTCCATGTATGTTTGCTTCACCTTCCACTACCTGTATAACATTTCCCCAATCACCAGGCCCTAGTTTACAGGGCCGAGAAGTCTGAGACCCTCTTCACACTGAGTGCCCCTTTTGAGGACCTTAGACTGATTCAGGGTCCAGTAGGGCTCCACCTAGGTCAGCCCTGGTTCCTGTGGACTGCCTAAAAGGCACTGCTATAAAGAATTGCCTCAGCTGAATATATCCTTCCTTTTTCCCCACAGACATAACCAGTGCGGTGCAATCCAAGCGAAGAAAATCCAAGTAAACAAGCTGGATGACGACTTGATATTTGTAAATGTGTGTGAATTTTACAAAAAGCGATTTTGAGCTGTGACTTTTTAAAATCCATTTCTGTACAGTTAGTTATTTTAATAATGTGGTCCTTTTCCTGGTCCCTGCAACCTGTTTCATAAAGTGCAATGGGGAAAGCAGAGTTGTTGAACCCTTTTGGTGTTGCAAGATGAAGTTCAAGGTTTCTAAAATGTTGCCATGTATTGAGAGGAGCTAATGTGATTATGTTAATAGTTTTCACATTTCCTAAGCAGCCTAGAGTACAGGGTGAGCATTTTTAGATCTTCTAATGATGTATTGTGCTGTGGAAGTACTGTGTGTGAATAGCAGTAGTGGGGCAAAAGGAATCTTCTCATTTGGAAATGTTGTAAATAATTTTATTATATAGTGTTTTGGATGTATTTGTTGTAGAAATGGACCAGTGAATAAAGAGAATCTAAGGGTTTGTACAATGTGAAATACTGACTGTGTTAAATAAATGTCTTTGTCCTAGAACATAAACGTATGTTATTGGTAAGGGATTATTGGGTAAGCAAGCTCTTTCTTTGGACCATAAATGAATAGGAACAGACTTCTTTGTGAATTAGAATCCCATCCTGTCCTCATTACATTGAGATGCCCACCTGGCAAGTTGTGGAAAATGTACATACTTATTCACTCAACTCATTCTTGGCTTTGAAGAAACTAGCTCTTTTCAGCACTGTACCAGCCGCTTTGATATTGATCAGATTTCTTTTGTAGAGAGGATCAAAGGGCACCCAAGATTTTCTGGAGACAGGAAGCCATCAGCAAACCAGATGGCACTCTTCTCTACCTCATTCATCTGCTTCTCCATGCACATGATGGATTGCTCCAAAACAACTATGTTTACACCTCCTCCATTCAAGAGATAAGCCCAGACTGACCAGCAAGATTTTTTGTAACAGCATCAAGAATATAGCCCAGTTTAGGTCAGGTTTCTAACTTCAGTCCATGTCCGTGGTTAAATGGAGCAGCTCCCAAATAAAAGTTGTCATTTTGCATTATGTACTTCAGAGATATCCACTATGTTCCACTCTTTAGCTGCCCTGTTTCTCATCTGCATCAGGCCTGGGGTGACTCATCAGTGTGCCTAGGTTTTTCCCTTTCTTGGCTCTGTTCTTACCTTAAAAATTGTGGTCTCCAAACCAGCTGCTTCTGCCCCTACCCTACCCCCAACATTCAGGGGACTTCAGTGCTTGGTCCTGTCTTTATCTTGGTCTGGACCCCAGCCTTCTGCTGTGTCTCCTACAGCTAGACATATACTCCATCCCTTCCCCTGCAGGGGCTCCATAACCCAGTGCCTGAGACCAAAAGGATGAATTGGTGATTCTCATGCTCTTATTTTCCTTTTTTTAAATGTCTTGCATTATAAGGATTCTCTAGAAGTAGTTATTTCTGAGTCACCCCACATTGTCTGGCTCTGTTACAAGCAAGCTTATCTACCCTCTTCCTTCCCTGTATGACACACACACAACCAGAACCAAAGCCAGCCTAACAATAACACCCTAAGCCAATACTGTGTTTGAGATTGCAAAGTGCTTCTCCTACTTTAGCTATACTCAGGAAGAAAGCATAATGTGCTTTAAATAGATTTTTATTTGTTTTTCTTTATATTAACTTTTTCTCCCATAGAGGAATAACATTACAATCTAACAATCAGAATCCTGTTACACACATACACAGGCATGCCACATGACCAGGCTGAGGTGGTTGTGTCCTTGAGTCTGTCAACATGTCATTACATGGTCAACCAGAGTCTCCTCCTTTCAGCCAGTCTCAACACAAAACACCCAAGAGGGACGCACTCATCTTACTGGTTCCATTTGGAACTAGGCAGCAGGGCAAGAGAGAAGATATAAGGGGCCATGTTATGTCTGCCTTCAGTCCCCTCACATAAAGCCACATGGATCTGAGGAGTCATCCAGGAGCTCTGGTGGGGTCCTCAACGCACCTAACATTATGGGTCAGAGCAAACTCAAGGTTCCAGGTGGGGGCCAGGGAGCAAGCATACTCCAAAACAGCAGCAAACTGCATTCATACACAGATGGTACCCTGATGGGGCCAGACTGGCAAAGGCTGGAAATGACACCCAGTTTGAAGAGAGTTGTATTGGAGAATTACTGGAAGTTGTCCTTTGATATAATTGGGACTCACTCTAGAAACAGGGGTCGCTCTCACATACTCAGTTTTGGCAAAGCGCTGGTAGTCTTGACATTAAGTAACGCAGTCTGGAACAAACTTCACCAGGGTCTCTGAAACATCAGTAAAGACAGACTCTCTAACCTCCTCCTGTCTAAGGTTGCATAGGACTTTGTGAATTCTGGTTCCCTCATGTATTCAAGTTCTGTGGTTTAAAAAAAAAATCCTGAAGCATGCTCAAGGTGAAAGGCACATACACAGTCAATACAGTATGACGAGGTCTGATGCTTCAGGAGTCAGACTAGCAGGAGACCAAACTAGTGTTGGCTCTTAGAAATCTATACACAATTAAAATATTGCCACACTCAAATGCTACAGAATCTATAGGAAAGTACAAAAACATGAGCCTTGCAACCAGCCAGGTGACGATATTGGAGGGTTCTAGAACTACAGGAGCCTCCAGAAATACGGGTAAGGTAGGGGCCTTTTGAAATTTGGGCCAAATGCCCTATAACTCACTTTTCCCCCACAGAAGGATCGTGAGCACTGCCCAGAACTGAGCCTAGGCTCCAGCTGGCAGCGAAGGAGTAGGCAAGAAGAGTTGGAGGGAGTTTCAGCTCTTGGAAGTGCTGAAGACCCTAAGCTGGCTGTGAAGTAACCAAGGAGTAGCTGGAAGAATAAAACGGACTAGGTCGTAACTGAAGGAGAACCTTGGAGAGAGGAGCAAGGTTGTCAACTACTGGGGCCCTAGTGGACCAGCATGGGGACTTTGATCTGCTCTTACTGTAAATTTGGCTTATTCCCTTGGATAGGAGACCCCAACAGGGCTTTCTCTGTCCCTATCCCAGCATCCATGGGGCTACCCCCTCCCTTATCCATATACCCCACTGGAGGCCTAGGGTTATAGGGTCAGGGAGGGCAGCTGCCTTTGCCCGCATGGGGTTGCAGAGTTTTCTGTAAGCCTCAGCTTGGCTGTGAGGCCTAGAAACCTAGAATTGAAGGGAAAGACCTATGTTAGTATGTAATAGGAAATCTTAAAGGTTTCAAGGAAGAAAGAGCACACACTAGAAAAGGACAGAAAGAGGAAAAGGGAAGCAACTCAGGGCATCCCAAGAGGCTGTTGCTGGTGTCTGAGCCCAAAAGTCAATCCCACCGTGAGAAGGGGAAAGCTGGCTGCCCCTGTCCCCTTTGTCTCACCCAGATATTCAGGTTCCCTCTTCTAGGTACTTACTGGAGGAGAAGGGAAGGGGAACCATAGGGTACCCGCTTCCCCCCAGCAGCCTAGAAAGGAAGAGAGCCCTGGGAAAGAAAATGAAGAGAGGCTCCCCTAAAGGCCCTGAACCTGGACAGGGACTATTTGGGGATTGTGGCAGTGGGGCTCCTGGCCTCCTACTCAGGAGTGTTTATTAGCCATCCTGGCAGAGTGTGAAATACAAGGCCAGAGGCAAGATGAAGGCTGGCTGTCATTCCTGGGATGGCTTCACCCCACAGCTTGTCCTCCCCAGCATCATCATTCTGCATTCTTATTCTGGGGGGTGTCCTTCCCCTGCCTAGAATCCCTCTGGCCTGCATCTCTCCTAAGCTAGTTCTAGCACCTTGGGCATGTGAACAGATGTCTAGGATGGCAGGGCCTTGCCCAGCCTTTACTGCTGGGTTGATGTGGGTAGGGCAGCAAGGTACTAACTAAGCCTTTCAGATACAGGGACCTGCAGAGGGGTTGATTTCAGGAAGAGATTTGGGCGGTGGCATTATAGAAAAGGGATGTGGGAGTAGACTCCACGCTCCAGCTTGAGAGCAGGGCTTGGCCTCTCTGAGTAAGCACCGTGCCAGCCCCCATTGTGCCCTGCTCCCTACAGCATCTCAACCTGTCTGTCCTGTCTACATTTCCAGTAGGTTTCCTCTTTTCCTCGATTCCCTCCACCTTCTCCCTTTAACTCACATCTCACAGTCCTTTCCCACATACCTTACCTTTCCATGCCTAAGCAACTCCAAGGAGCCCAGCCCCCAGAGGAGAGGGAAGGGGAAGACTAAAGGCAGAACCCTTTAGTCTCAGTGGGAGAATTACTGGGAATGAGTAATAAGGGAGCAGGAGTGAATGCAGTGCCAAACATTAGATTGACTGAGGCTTATAAAGTGGGAGCTGAAGGTAGGGAATGAGCCAGATATGAAACTGGAAGAAGACACTCTCAGAAATAGGAGTGGGCCAGAAGTAGAGGACCAGAGGGCAGGGATGGAGAATGTCAGGGCAAAGATCAGGATGGGAACCGACGGAGTGTCGGCGGTGGGGGAGATGGAGGATTAGATAGATGCCAGAAGGGGCCAGAAGGTGGGAGGGTGAAGCGGGGGCGGGGGGTTCAGAGGCGGATTAGAGGATCAGAGATAGGGAAATAGAAGGAGTGGGAGAGAGAGAGAGAGAGGCTATCACCCCCACCTCACACACTTAAGAAGAAGGGAGGTTGTGGCGTCCAGCCCTTAGTGGGCTGCAGGCGCCCCTCGAGCAGCACACTGGCTGCGGCGGAGGGGCTGGATAAGGGTCGGGAGTCAGCGAGGGGTTTGCGGCACGGCCGGCGGAAGCTCAGTAGTTGAACTGGCGCTGGCACGGCTGGTAGACAAAGCTGCCCTGGTGCTTGGGCCGGCGCGGACGGCTCTCGCGGGCGCGGTTCTGCCGTTGCACCACCTTGGCGCTCAGAGCGTGGCGCTCGGCCCGCTGCCGGGCCCGCTGCAGGCGCCGCGCCTGGCCCGCCTTCTCCAGCAGTGCGGCCCGCGCCGGCAGAGGGGCGGCGTGGTGCAGGGCCCGGGGTTCACGGCGAGCAGGCGCCAACTCCCTGCGGGGACAGAGCGAGGCAGTCAGGGCTAGACAAGTCGTGGGGGACGGAGGAGAGCGCTGGCACTTCCCACCCTGTCCCCGCACCCTCACACGATTTGGTCCCTGCTCCTAGGGGGGCGCAAAATGCCCTTCTTGTGGGTACCAGCCCTTCCTCCAAGCCAACCTGGAGATGCCTACTGCCTCAGCGCTCCCAAGCCTCTAAGCTCTCTCTCTCTCAAGCCCCGCCCTAGCCACGAAGCCACGCCTCTCCCTATCTCAAAGCCCCGCCCCTTTACCTTCAAGCCTAGCTTCATTCCGGCCCATGGGCCCCGCCCTTTGCCTCGAAGACCCACCTCTAAAGGCCCCGCCCCGGCACTGCCAGGGGATCTCCTGGGCTCGCTCCTGCAGCGGGGACCCTAGCCTCCAAGACAAGCTTCTCTAGGCCTCCAGGCTCCGCCCCCGGCCGGCTCACCCGTCGCTAAGGTCTCCGTCTGGCAGGGCGGTGTCGGGGTGCGGGGAAGGAGGTCCAGGCTCCAGCACTATGGTGCTGCCGGTCACGTAAACGGACATGCTGGGGTGCTCGATGAGGAGGTCCTCCAGGGGGCTGCTCTGGAGACGGGCAGGCCCGGGCCCAGGCCCTTCTGCAGTAAAACAGGCCGGAGGGGTAACAAACCAGCTCTCATCCATCAAGGAGGGTGCGGGCGGAGGGCGGCCCGCAGGGGCCGGGGCGGCCCCGGGGCTGGGTGGAGCTGTGAAGCTGTCTACGCGGCGCGGGAGGGGGAGCCATGCGGAAGAGGGGGCGCAGCATGGAGGGACACACACACGCGCACACACACACACACACACACACACACCGGACACAATGGGGCAGGGAGAGAAAGGGCATCGTTAGTCAGACACGCAGCCCCGCCCGCCATACCCACTGGGCATCCACAGTCTCGACCTGCTGCCCTAGGGCGCGTGAGGTGTGGACTCCAACACTGTACCGCCAGGAGATGGCCCCAGCTTGCATGGGATGGGGCCCTGTTACCCTCCATCTCCAATATTACTGCCTCAGCCCCAGTTTGCCCAGTAGGCCTGGGGGAACTCCCCAACCCCTTAGCAGCTCCCTGCTCAACTGCTCGGCCACTTGCCCTAATGACGACTTCACAGGCCCAGGAGTCAGTCCTGGCCCCAGACTCGGGCCTCACCCGGCAGGTCAATGATGAGCCAGCCATCCACTTCATCCTCCTCAGAGACGAAGGCTCGAGCGCAGTCGGGGTCCTCGGGGGGCGCCGGGGAGCTGAAGAAGAGGCTGGTGAGGCGCTGGAGCATGGTGGGGGAGTGAAGAGGCCTCAGGGGGGTGCCCTATGGCAGTGCAGAAACCTGGGAGGTAGAGAGGAGTCAGAGGCACCACAGACTGGTCTCCCCATTGTGGCTGGGGATACCTCCCCCAGCCCCCAGAACAGCGATAAGGGTACAACAGGGATGCGTGGGAAAGCTTTGTCGTGTGTGTGTGTGTGTGTGTGTGTGTGTGTGTGTGTGTGTGTGTTCCCTTTCTGGTAAGTCAGCCTGCCTTCAAGCTTTTGTTTTCTGTATGACCTTAGAAGTTATTTAACTTACCTGTGCTTTAGTTTTCTCATCTGTCAAATGGCAAGGATAATAGTATCCTCCTCTCAGCCCTTATAGGAATTAAATGAGCTAATAATAGTATCCTCTCTGGGCTCTCATAAGAATTAAATGAGCTAAACACAAAGTGCTCAGAACAGCACCTGGGTACAGAGTAAGCATTCAATAAACTAATCAACTAGTTTATTATTAATAATTATTAATATTGTTGCATGCTCTAGGAGTGCTATATATGACCAGACTCTGTCAGGGAAGGTTCCCCAGAGGATTGGACATCCAACCTGGACCTTGAAGGGTAAAAACAGTTCTCCAAGCAAGGAAGAAATCACCCAGTATTGTGATTATTTATCATCACCATCATCATCGTCATCATCATCATCATCATATAGCTAACATTCATGTGCCAAGTACTATACTAAGCACTTTACCTATATTACCTCAAGTAATCCCCATGATAACTCTAGGAAGTGGGTATAATTATTATCCCTTTTTTATAGGTGAAGAAATTGAGGCTCAGAGATGTAAGATAATTTGCCCAAAATCTCAAAGCTAGTAAGACACAGAGGATTTTAACCCACGCAGATTCCAGATCACTATACTCCATTGCCTTTGCTGGGTATCTGTCTGGATTAGGCATTTTTAACTTAGTGGCCTGGGGCCATGGTCCATGTGTATTTTTCTGAAAAGAAGGACCTTGGTTTTCATCATGATTTCCTAAATAGCGGTCCTTGACCCCAGAGATTAAGAACCACTACTTGAGCCTGTGTGGCTTGAAAAGTGCTCGCTAGCAGAAATCCCACAGAACAGCTAGCATCCTCACCCTGTGATCGCATAGGCCTCAATTGTGTCTGTCAGATGAAGATCCTATTCCCACAGGCCCTCCCCCCTCTTACTCCCTATTCCCAAGCTCCTGCTCAAGGGCAGCATCCCTAGCTAGGAGGAAGAAGATCAGGTTGCCTGGCCCCAGAGAGACAGCAGGTCAGTAAGAGCTGATGATGGAGGGAGGGAGCTATCAGACCCCAGGAGCCCTTAAGTATGAGGACTGAGGGTTTGACCAGGACTCAAGCCCTCAATCAGTCCTTCCCTCAGTGAAGATGAGGAAGGAAACCCCCTGCTCCAGGAATATAAACACCAAGCCTACCTCAGGACTAGACCTGGGCTAGGGGCTGCTGGCCAGGCCCCCTGGATGTCCCTAGAACTTGACTCTCCACATGTCCCCAAAGATAGCCAACAGTTTTGCTACTCAGCCACTTGTCACCTTCCTCTAAGGAAGTTTCCACACTTTCTATAAAACTCCCTGGGGGCATGTCCACACTTCCATTCCCTGGAGGCATTCTACTCTTATTGCTAACCCACCTGGGGTATTTCTTATGGTTGTTACTACCTCTAATCCCTGGGTATATTTTCACACTTGCCACAGAATCACCTAAACTCTATGCCCTGAGAGTACTCATACATTTGGCGGATCCACGGTGGGCTCCAGAAGGAAGTGCTGCCTGGGCGTTGGCCTCCCTGGTGGTAGATCTTCAGGGATTATGAAAGGTTGGGCCACTCTCAACTAGTGCCTGCCCAGCACAAGCCACATATCCCAGCCCATCTGTAGCCACAGGGAGTTAGTGACTCAGTTACCAAAAATCCAGAGAGTGTGGCCCCTCCTAAAGGAAGGGAAGACTGGGGCCTTGTTGAGGCACACCCTCTTTCCAAGGACCATCAAGAAAATGAAAAGGAAATTAATAGGTGTTTCAGGAGCCATGATATTCACCCAGCCCATTTTGCAAGCTGAGGATCAGAGGACATAAGTCTATCCAAAGACACACGGCTAGATGGTGGCAGAGCAGGCCTAGCCCCAGGTCACTGAGCATTCAGTCCAGAGTGAACACAGTCAGGAAGCCCTCAGTAAATCCCCCAAAATATAATGATGCAGGGGACACGGGGAAGTCAGACAGGAGTCAGACTTTGATCAAGTCACTGCCTCTCTCAGCTATAAAAGGGTCTGAGGTTCCTGGCACCAAGATTCATCCTGCATTTTCCAGAGCACCCACTGTGTACCAGAGTCTACTCTGGGCCTCCTCAAATTACAAACAGATTGAGGTAAGGGAGGCTTAGCGTGGGGGAAGCTCCCTGCCTGAGGTCACACAAAAAGTCAGTGACAGAGCCAGAACTGACAACCTCACCAGCCAGCCAGTGCCCGCCCCCTCTCATGACCACTGAGGGAGGCTCCCAGGATTTTTCTTTCCCAACCCTGCCAGCTTCCTGGTTCTTACGTTCCCAGCTCTGCTCCAGGGAGAACCGTTCCCTTTAATAACTATAGCAGCTGTGCCCGGAATAACACTTGAACCCCAAGCCACCTCTATCCCATCCAGGCCACCCTTGAGCAAAGTCTAGGCTGGGATGGGACTGCTGGTCCAGCCCATAGGCCCATCTATTTGGAAAGTCAGAGGCTCTCCTTCTCCCGCTCCTTCTCTGGTCCCTCTCTGTGAGCAGAAAGGGGCAGCACAAGCCTTGTAGTCCCCAGCACTAGGCCAGGTCAGTCCTCTCTAGCTGACAACTCTGGGGCTGGGAGGTGAAGAAGAGCCAAACAGAGGGAACTCTCACCTCCACTCCATCCCAACATTGGAGACACCCTGAGGCAGGCATTGACTCACATTTCTGTGGTCAGAACAGCTAGGAGGCAGTGATTTTATTGGGCTCGGCAACTCCAAAGAAGAGAGTGAGGGTCAGGGCCTCAAAAGGGGACCCAGTCTCCAGAGACCTCCTGGAAAAAGATCCAGGAGTGAGGAAACCTAGGAGCTCTATCAAATTTGGATGGTGCTTAGCCCAAGGTAGAGTCTTCAGTGGAAGGAGGATGTGTAACTTGTTACTTGTAATGAGCTCCTACTAGGTATGTGCCCATGGCTAATGCATCTGCTACTCACTAGGTAGGCATGACTCTAACTGGCTGCATGACCTCGAGTAAGCCATTTCCCCTCTCAGGGCCTCAGTTTCCCTTCCATGAAATGGGGTCTAAGACCCCTCGTTTGGGGGCTGGGAATGACGTCAGCTAAGGCGCTTCACACATGTCAGGGATTCGGAGAAAGTTATGATGTTAGTCCCAGGGGTGCAGAACCTGGAGCCAGAGGGAGCGGGTAGTACCACCATCTGGCGCTGCCCCAATGACCTGGATCCGAAGCTTCAGGGGCCCCTGAATTCCTGACAACCCCCTCCCCGCAGCCTAGACTCAGTAGCGCCTTCGGAACCTCTCTCAAGTCGCAAGACGAAAGTAGGGGATCAGAGGCTTGACCCCAGCTCCTGGATTAGCCCAGGAAACTGGAGGACCCTCTGGTCCCGCTGCCTTTCAGCGTCACTCACCCATAGGCCCAGCCCCGACCCAGCGCCAAACGGGTCACCGGAGGACAAGCGACCTGAGCCGAGAGGGGGTGGGGGGGCGGTGCCGGCCTTGGTGACGTCTCAATGTCATATGCAAATCGGGAGACGTCATGGTCTACCGGGCTTGCGGCAGCCAATCCGGAGACGGGAATGCTGCCCTGGCGGCCGCCGGCGGAGACAGACAAAGACCCGGGAGCTGGGGGCGCGGGGCGTGTCCCCAGGCTCCGGGAGCCCCCTGGCCAAAACCGGTCGTAACTCACCTGGAGACTGGGGCGGAGCGGCGGGCGGAGGTGGCTCTGAGGTAGTTGTGAGGCGGGGCGTCCCGGGGTCGGCGGCTGATCACAGGCGCGGCCGCATCGCGGGGGCTGGGCGGGAAGGTGGCTGGGGTACGTGTCGGACACTCAGGGCGCTGCGCTCGCCCGCGGGGCTTTGGGTCTGTGCAGCCGCCGCTGCTGGGCTCACGGCACAAATTGGAACGTTCGAACAGCTGATTGTGATGTCACAAAGGGGCCCGCCCGCCTCGCGTCACCGACCGGCGGAGCGGCGGCCAATCCCAGGTTGCGGATCCCCCCTCCCCGCCTCCTCCACGGTTCGCGGGCTAGTTAGTGGCTCCCTCCCCGGGATCCCGACTCCAATCCTAGGGGCGGCGGCCCGGAGAAGCCACTGCTGGAAGCTTGGACCCCCTACCCCTGGGCGACCCACGGACCTCTCAAAGAGGAGGGTTCCCACTCCTTCCTAAGAGATCCCCATCTTCCTGCACTCCCCCCGCATATCTCAGCGCCCTCACCTCTCGTACTGCCCCTCTTGTCCTTTCACCTGCATCCTATTTCCAAGTCCCTCAATCTCTACCCTTTTCTCAACTCCACACCACGTTCGTGCACCTCCCTCCTCCTCACCAACCTTCTCCCTGCTCTCCCTTTTCTGTCTCACCTTCTCAGCGTACGCGTTCGCTGCTTTCCCACCCCATTTTTCCTCAGCCGGGCAGGCTTGAGAGGTGGGGGACATCCCTTTCTCTGGTTCCAGGGGAGCACCCGGCAGTATAGAAGAGTTGGTTAGGCTGGCAGGAAATTTTGCGGAGTAGGACTTGGAGAGGAATTGCTCTGGGCTGAATAACCATTGAGTGCTCAGCACTGGAACGTTTACACACCTTATTAACCCATTCTGCTGCAGGGGCTGGACAGAAAAGTGACAGGACAGGGACTGGTTATTAGCCCGGATTTACACAGACGGAAACAGACAAATCTCACTGTTAGTATGTGGATTCATATTCAATAATACACTCAACAGAAACTATTGCCGCTGCCAGACCAGTAGCTGACATTTATTGAACACTTACTGAGTGCTAGGCACTGTGCTATACTACTTTATATGTGTTTTGATCTTCACAACAATCCTGAAAGGTGGGTGTTATCCTCCTTTTCCAGTTGAGGAAACAGCCTCAGACAGCCTAAGTGACTTCCCAAGGTCACACAGCTATAGTAAATGGCAGAGCCAGGATTTGAACCCATAGTTGCTGGCTCCAACTCTCTCCACTCTCTACATGCACCAGATTATCAAAACCCCAGAGCGCTTCAGCCTTCCCCGGGAGACCTGGGCACAGTCCTGATTTCCCCCAAACTTGCTGTGTGACCCCAAGCAAGTCATGTTACCTCTCTGGGCCTCAATTTCCTTTTTTTTTTTTTTTTGGCTGCGTTGGGTCTTTGTTGCTGTGCGCGGGCTTTCTCTATTTGCGGCGAGCAAGGGCTACTCTTCGTTGCGGTGTGAGGGCTTCTCATTGCGGTGGCTTCTCTTGTTGCAGAGCACGGGCTCTAGGTGCATGGGCTTCAGTAGTTGTGGCACACGGGCTCAGTAGTTGTGGCACACAGGCTTAGTTGCTCCGCAGCATGTGGGATCTTCCCGGACCAGGGATCGAACCCGTGTCCCCTGCATTGGCAGGCGGATTCTTAACCACTGAGCCACCAGGGAAGTCCCAAGTTTCCTTTCAGATATTCTTTCAAACTCTCCATCCTCAGGTTTCTTCCAATCCCATATTCTAGGCCCCCAGCATTCCCAGTGGCCTGGGAAATGCCTGAAATACTACAAATACACATCCTCAGAGTCTCCAGAGGTTCTGGGTCCTTTCTTAGTAGAGCAGGGCTGGTGGGGACGGGTCTGAGAGCTGTCCATCTGGTCCATCAGGAGGAGGGGGTGAGCTAGGCCAGAGCTTCTGCTCTGGTGATAAAATCCCAGCCTAATATCAAACCCTAGAAGGACTCCTCAGTCCTAGCAACTAGGAGAAGGATCCTGGAAATAATACCCAGAGGCTTGGCTGGGGTGTAGGGGATGTAGAGCAATGTTTTGGCCCTTGGAGGGGTGTCCCCAAAGCATCCTCATTCTTTGCAACCCTGAGTCTCTGCCCATCACATCTGCTTCCTACTAACCTCATACCCTCTCTTGACCTCTCGCTGACTTAAACTAAATAATCCCTAACATGCCTCTCTTGTCACACCACTTGCCTGCTCTAAAACCTTCTGTGGCTCCCACAGTACCATGCTCCTTAATACAGCATTTGTGGCCTTCCATGATCCAGCCCCAGTTCTCTCCAGCTTTATTCCCCTTCTTCACTTACACACACCTTGTGCTAAGTTCAAGCTCCTCATTGTCTCTTCAACTCTCTCCCACAGCCACACTTTGGCTCAAGCTCTTTCCTGGAATGCCCTCTTCAGCCCTTTCTGAATTCAGAGCTTTCCTGTCTTCAAGATTCTACTCACCCCTTCTTCCTCTAGGTAGCCTTTCCTGTCCTCACCCATGGGTCCAGAGCTACCTTGATGGGCAGTACAGTTATTTATTTGTTCAATAAATAGTAAGTCATGGTGACTAATTGTGTGTATGTGTTTTCCCAAGTAGATGGTGGGCATCCCAAAGGCAGGATCTCAGTCCATATACTCCCATCACTCAGCCTGTGCTGGGCCTGGCATAGAGTAGACTCTAATCAAAGGCTCAGCGATTAAAAGCTGGGGACTTCCCTGGTGGTGCAGGGGTTAAGAATCCACCTGCCAATGCAGGAGATATGGGTTCAAGCCCTGGTCCAGGAAGATCCCACATGCTGCGGAGTAACTAAGCCCATGCGCCACAACTACTAAGCCCGTGTGCCACAACTACTGTGGCCTAGAGCCCGTGCTCTGCAACAAGAGAAGCCACCACAATGAGAAGCCCGTGCACCGCAATGAACAGTAGCCCCTGCTCACCGCAACTAGAGAAAAGCCCACGTGCAGCAATGACGACCCAACACAGCCAAAAAATAAGAAAAAAGAAGGTTGATAGATACTGCCAAATAGCCTCTAGGATGTACCAATTTATACTGCTTGTAGGTTCATTTGTTTTTTTCTACATAAATATGTCATATGATAGGACTTCCCTGGTGGTGCAGTGGTTGAGAGCCTGCCTGCTAATGCAGGGGACACAGGTTCGAGCCCTGGTCCGGGAGGATCTCACATGCCGCAGAGCAACTAAGCCCATGCGCCACAACTACTGAGCCTGCACTCTGGAACCTGCAAGCCACAACTGCTGAGTCCACGTGCCACAACTACTGAAGCCTGTGCGCCTAGGGTCCATGCTCCGCAACAAGAGAAACCACAGCGATGAGAAGCCCGCACACCACAAGGAGCAGCCCCCGCTCGCCGCAACTAGAGGGGGCCTGCGCGCAGCAACGAAGACCCAATGCAGCCAAAAATAAATAAATAAATAAATATTTTAAAAATGTCATATGATATACTCTGTCCTGCAGACTCACATATTTCACTCAGTAACATGACACAGGAGTTCTACCTATGTCAATATACACAGATCTTCCTCATTACAAACAAAACCAAAAACCATCTTACAGTTTCCCATTGTATGGCAGAAGAAAGCTTATTTAGTTTATCACATATTGATGGACATTTGGGTGGCTTTCAATTTTTTGCTGCCACAAATAATGTAACAGTGACTCCTCTTCTATGAATAGAATAGAATCAGAGAAGTGAATTGCAAGATTGATAGATATACATACTTAACATTTCAATAGGTGCCATCAAATTGCTCTCCCACAATGTTGTACTAATTTAAACTTCCACTAACGGTGCATGAGAACCTTAGGTTTTCATCTTGAACTGGCCCCTGTGCCTTCTCCTGGATCAAAGCTCAAAGTCCCAGTTATCACTGGGATCATCCAGACCCTGAGCCCTACTCTGCAGAATCTTGAGTGGATAAGCCAAGTGCTGGGAGGAATGAACACAGAAAAGGGGCAGGCTGTCCCCCACTTGCCAGATGGTCACCCAGGTGACCTTTCCAAAGGAAAGATTACTTTGGGAGTGGGAGAAATTGAGCTCCCCTTCAATACGAGTGTCTGAGCGGAGGTTTGGTATCAACAAATGCACTGAACTTCTACTCTGGGGGGGATCTTAAGCTGGGTGTCTTGACGTAGAGATGAGTCAGACCCTGTCTCTGCCCTCTCAGAGCTTGATGCTCATGGAGAAAATAGACAAGTAAACAGACAGTGACAGTTCTAAGTATTGAGGTGGACTTCCTTTTCTGACAATATCTGGAACTTCCTGCTACATAACACATGGAAATGCTGGAAATAAAAACAATAAACATCCTTTTATTTTTTTAATTTTTTATTTTTTTATAAATTTATTTATTTTTTGGCTGCGTTGGGTCATTTTTGCTCCATGCGGGCTTTCTCTAGTTGTGGCGAGTGGGAGCTACTCTTTGTTGTGGTGCGCAGGCTTCTCATTGTGGTGGCTTCTCTTGTTGCGGAGCATGGGCTTCAGTAGTTGCAGCACGCAGGCTCAGTAGTTGTGGCTCGCGGACTCTAGAGCACAGGCTCAGTAGTTGTGGCGCACAGGCTTACTTGCTCTGCGGCATGTGGGATCTTCCCGGACCAGGGCTCAAACCCATGTCTCCTGCATTGGCAGGTGGATTCTTAACCACTGTGCCACCAGGGAAGTCCCAAACATCCTTTTAAATACAATCATTTAACACTGAATGGACCTGCAACCATTTGGGTTTTAACAGACATTTGGGGAGATGAAGGCTTGGGCTTACATGAAGTTAGGGATTGGAACTGAGACCCTTGATAAATCTAGGACACTTGAAGGGCTATACCCACAGTGAAAGTGCAGACTAGGGGAAAACAAACAAACAAACATCTGAGTACTAGCAAAGAAGACAAAAAGGATATATGTCCATCCTGACCTGGTCTTAGGATGGGGGAAAGAAACTATCTTCTGAGAATTTGAAACTGCATGCCTGCCCTTGATGAGTATGGGGTGATGAGTGTGGGGTTCATATTTACATCACCTGCATGTCTAGGAATCTCCAAGGCTGAGAAATTAACAATCAAAGGAGACCTACTCCAAAAGTATCTCTCAGATGCCTAGCAGAAACTAATGCAAATCCTCTTTGGATCTCCTCCGTGGACACCCCCCTTCTTCCCCCGGCCATTGCAGGTTACACAGAATTCCTGCATATAAAGCCCTTCTAAACAGCTGATAATCCACAAGGAAAAAACTGATGAAATACCCAAGGAAACAATCCACCATGAATAAGATTCAGTAGACACCATGAAGAGAAGAATCAGACTCCCAAGAACTTCAGGTAACAGAATTATCAGATAGTGATCATTAGAGTGCAGGTTAGAGGCAGCTGCTAAGTGTTTTGGAAGCATATAGAAAGAACTGACTCCTGGATGAAATCAAAATCTTCCTAAGAATGAGCCTTGAAGGATAAGTGGGACTTTGCTAAGTGAGGACAGATGCTGTTGGGTAGCTGGTGGGGTGTACAAAGCATAAAGTACCAAGGCAATGACCACTGATAGTTTATTTTTTCAGATGCAAATAGTGCAGAAAAGTAGGGGATGAGGCAAGAGAGGTAGGTAAGGGGATAGATCATGCTGGTCCTATGAACTGTCTCAAGAACTTTCATTCTTTTTTTTTTTTTTTTTTAGAACTTTCATTCTTCAACTAAGTGTAAAAGAAAGCCAGTGAAGGGTTTTAAGTGAGAGGTTAGTGATATTCATTCATTCATTTGTTCATTCATTCAACAATAAATGTCAGGCATGGAGAATGGTTGGAGAATGGAGGGTGGCATCAGGAGACCAGTCAGGAGAGAATAGCAGACATGTAGGTGAGAAATTCTGGTGGCTTAGACCAGGGTGGTGGCAGTGAAGATGGAGAGGAGTAGGTGGATTTGACTGATATTTAGGTCAAAGCTTGAAGGTATATAAGGGATGGGAAAGTGGGAGGTATCAGGGCTGATTCCTAGGTTTTTGGCTGAGCAACTGAAAGATTAGTGCTGACATTCACAGAGATAAGGAATTAAGGAGGAAGAGTGAGTTGTTGGAAAGAAGACACTGAGCTCAGTTTTAGATAGTTGGAGTTTGAAGTGACTTTATGATAACCAGGTGGCAATGTCTAGGAGGTAGTTTGATGCATAATGTCTGAATCTCAACAAGAGAAATCTGGAAATTTCTGAGCTGGAAATAAAGATCTGAGAGTCATCAACATACAAATGGTAACTGAAGTCAGGGAAGTATACGAGAGTCGAGAGTCCTTTGGGAGGCTGAGTTCCATCTTCTGTTGTATTGGTTAAGAGATTTTGGTTGCAAGTAACTAATGATCCAACTCAAACTGGATTAAATTAGAAAAGGAATTTGGTCGAAATGTCCATCAACAATTGCTGCAGGCAAGGCTTGATCCAGTGGCCCAAATAATGGAACTAAGATCTAGTCTTTTCTAATTTCTCCAAAACACTTCCTAGGAGTTGGCTTAATTTTTGACAGGCCCTCTCTTTGTGACCACAGTGATACTGTAAGGGAATGCCTCTGCCATGGCACCACGATGACCTTGCATGTATTCATTCATATAGGCCACACTGGCAAAGGTATGAAAAGCTTATCTAAGTCTTGGCAGAATGCCTTGTGATCCTCCCAGAACATGAGAGAATGGTAGGCTTGTAAGGCAGTGAGGCCACCTTCCACTTGCCTCCCTATCTCTCCTGGGAGGCTGCCCTGAGACGGTTTTCTTATTGCTTCCCAGGTTCTGATGAGCTATGGGGCTTTCTGCCCTCCCTACTCAGAATGGAGCTGCAGAATATAAAACCTGTTAACTGCACTCTAGGATTGGCTCCTCAGCAATAGGGTATCCTACAACCCATGTTACAATTGTTCAGCCCCTTTTGTTTCAGTGTCATCCTTTTTGGTGTGTGGAACAAGGATCACAGGAAGCTGGCTTGTTCTTCTTGCTGTCTCTGTAAATAATAAACCATTTAAATCAAAAACTGGCTCGTTGTATCTTTACTGGTAGAATCAGTCAGGCCTTAGCCTTGGCCTTGCCTTACTTTGTCTTATATGTATAAGTTACCAGCTGCTCCTGGGTCTGGGTGCTTCCAAGCTCAAACCTGCAGAAAATAAAAGGCCTATTGCTCAAATGGCTCAGTCCAAAATTCCAGAACTGAGTCTTGTTGGCTCTGATTGACCTGATCTGGGTCATACGCTCATGCCTGAACCAATCACTGTGGCTAGGGATTTGGAACGTATTGGTCAATTTAGGCCATTTAGGGCTCATTCCTGGAAATGAGTGAGAGAGTGATGTCAATCTCACTCAAATCACCTGGCTGAGAATTCAGGGTCCTGTTAGGAAAAGGGAAAGAGGAAATGGATACCAGAAAACAGTAAGCAAAGCCCACTATACCTGTCTCCTTTCCCAGAGCAGTGTGTATTTGGGGGGAGGGCATGAGGGGTCTGGATGCATAATTATGGAGGGTGTGGCTCCTGAAGAGTGATAGAGGTTCAGAGAGAAGAGGCTGGGGGAGGGAGAGCCAATCTTTAGCCTTTGGAGGCCTAGTTTGCATCTTGGTTTTCCTAACAGGATGGCTTTTGCAATAGTGGGCAGTTGTGGTAGGCGACATGAAGGAAATTGAGAGGGCTTGAGGTACTAGCTCCCGGAAACGTGTCCCCAGGGCATTATGTAAGACCAGATCTCTGGTTCCTTTTGGGCCCTTACAATACTTGGGTCCAAGCGTTGAGGGGGGAACTGGTGCGGATCTCCCAAGGGGCCTCACCAGAGACCCAGCCCAGGAGTAAGAGGCAGCCAGCATAGGAGACAAATGCCTAGAACCATGATTTCTGGGCCTGGTGCCACCACTGACTTGGTGTGCGATCCTGGGCCAGGCACTGCTCCTGCCTGGGCCTTAATTTCCCACTCTGTACGATGAACTAGACCAGATCTTTCTTACTTTTTCAATCTCAAGGATGCCTTCATTTTTCCCTACATGTCGCTGTCTTCAACTCACCCCCGCTTGTTGAGTTGTTATTGTTTTTAAGTTTTTATATAATTTACTGTCTTCTGGTGAAAAATCTGCACAAACACAGATCAAGTCAGTGCTGTATCTTTAATCCTTCCTTTCACTTTTATAGCAACCCTGACTTTTTTCACTCTGTTCTTATATTTCTTTTGCTGATTTTCTTGAGTTCTTTCCTTCTCATCCAGGCCATATCTTACAAATCTCTGTTCGGGTTGATTTCTCTTTGCATAACCCAAGAAATTGTAAAATTTATAAAAGTCTGTTGTTTTGCCACCACCAAAGTGGCTTCAAATCTGAAGACAAAGACATCTGGTGTGTTCTCTTGGTTACATCTTGGTTAGTTTTTCTCAAATTCTCTCTTAGGTACTGTTGCCTTCCTAGGATAAAGGACCACTATGACCATTTGTTTCTGCAGAAACAGTTGGTATGTCATGAACTTCCTTGCCTGGCTGGTTACTGTGTCACATAATGGTGGCTGCTCGGGACTTCCTGGGTGGCTCAGTGGTTAAGAATCCACCTGCCAATGCAGGGGACATGGGTTTGAGCCCGGTCTGGGAAGATCCCACAAGCCAAGGAGCAACTAAGCGCGTGTGCCACAACTACTGAGCCCGTGAACCACAACTACTGAAGCCCGCGTGCCTAGAGCTCGTGCTCCGCAACAAGAGAAGCCACCGCAATGAAAAGCCCACGCACCACAACAAAGAGAAGCCCCCACTCGCCGCAACTAGAGAAAGCCCGCGCACAGCAACGAAGACAAACGCAGCCAAAAATAGATAAATAAATAAATTAATTAATTTAAAAAAACATTAAAAAGAAAATGGTGGCTGTTCATCAGGCAGCCAGGGAGGAAAAAAGCCCTGTTTAAAGATTTTGTATACTCCTCAATCTGAGATTGTTGCTCTAAGTTTCTGTCTCAATTTTTTATTAATGAAAGTCTCAGACCTTTACAGGAGCCAGGGTCTGAGTGCCGGGGGTAAGAAATAGGGGAATTTGGGAAACAATGGATCAATGCTCCCTCCAAAATATTTCTTGAATCCACCCTTGAATCCTCCTGAAGTCTGGTTCCCCAGGCTTCTCTTTCACCCGGTTGAGCTCCCTCATAGCCTCCTAGTTAATTTCCTTTATGGTAAAGATGGCCAAAATCAGTTGGCTATTTGGAGTAGAAAAAAATGTACTTGATAAATTGTAACTCCATAGCCTAGTGCAGGATCTGGCAATGGTGGGTGTTCAATAAATGCTAAAAAAAAACCCTACCCAGGTGTGTGGCTTAAAGCTGGTTACTCAGAGCCTCAATTCCTTCTTCTCTAGGTAACCCATACATCATCTGGGATGTCAGGAGAGAAATCACCTTGTTTGCTCCTTTATTATTTCCCTCACTTCAATTCTCTACCCTTCCTTCTCAGCTACAACAACAAAACAACCCAACCTAACTCAATTCAACCCAACCCAAATTCCTCTCATTTTCTCACGCATAGAAGCTTAACCACAACATCTGGATCCTGGTTCTGCCACTTATTAGCTGTGTGACCCCAGACAAATGACTAAATCTCCTTGTGTCTTAGTTTCCTCATCTGCGTGTGGTGATGGGGAAATTATAGTACCTGTAGTATGTGTGTGTGTGTGTGTGAGCGTGTGTGTTTGTATATGTATAATTATATACATATATATGTATATAATTTGTATTGTAAACAGCATGTAAAGCACTTAAAATAATACTTAGCACACAATACGCACTGAATATTTGCTAGCTATTATTACTATTTTCATCTTTTTTTGCATAAACTACTGGATACCTAGGCCTTCAGGGTAATGTTTTTCAGTGTGTGGCTCCTGAACCACCAGCATCAGGATAATCTGGAGAGATTAAGAATGCAGGTTCCTGGGCTCCACCCCAGACCACAGTCTCTAGGGCAGAACTAGGATATTTACATTTAAAAAATACATTTCCCAAGTGATTTTTAAAAATTAATTAATTAATTAATTAATTTTGGGCTGCGTTGGGTCTTCATTGCTGCGCATGGGCTTTCTCTAGTTGAGGCCAGTGGGGGCTACTCTTCATTGTGGTGCACAGGCTTCTTCTTGTGGTGTCTTCTCTTGCTGCGGAGCACGGGCTCTAGGTGCGTGGGCTTCCGTAGTTGTGGCTCGCGGGCTCTAGAGCGCAGGTTCAGTAGTTGTGGTGCTCCGGCTTAGTTGCTCCATGGCATTTGGGATCTTCCTGGACCAGGGCTCAAACCCGTGTCCCCTGCATTGGCAGGAGGATTCTTAACCACTGCGCCACCAGGGAAGCCCTGTCTTTTGTCTTGTTTGTGGTTTCCTTTGCTGTGCAAAGGTTTTTAAGTTTAATTAGGTCACATTCACTTATTTTTGTTTTTATTTTCATCACTCTAGGAGGTGGGTCATAAAAGAGCTTGCTGTGATTTATATCAAAGAGTGTTTTTCCTATGTTTTCCTCCGAGAGTTTTATAGTGTCCAGTCTCACATTTAGGTCTTTAATCCATTTTGAGTTCATTTTTGTGTATGGTGTTAGGTAGCATTCTAATTTCATTCTTTTACATGTAGTTGTCCAGTTTTCCCAGCACCATTTATTGAAGCGGCTGTCTTGTCTCCATTGTATGTTCTTGCCTCCTTTGTTATAGATTAGGTGACCTTAAGTGCATGGGTTTATCTCTGGGCTTTCTATCCTGTACCATTGATCTGTATTTCTGTTTTTGTGCCAGTACCATACTGTCTTGATTACTGTAGCTTTGTAGTATAGTCTGAAGTCAGGGAGCCTGATTCCTCCAGCTCTGTCTTTCTTTCTCAAGATTGCTTTGGCTATTCGGGGTCTTTTATGTTTACATACAAATTGTATAATTTTTTGTTCTAATTCTGTGAAAAATGCCATTGGTAATTTGATAGGGATTGCATTGAACCTGTAGATTGTTTTGGGTAGTATAGTCATTTTCACAATATTGATTCTTCCAATCCAGGAGCATGGTATGTCTCTCCATCTGTTTGTGTCATCTTGGAGTTCTTTCACCAAGTCGTTCTTGATTGTGCAACCTGTTTCATTTCTTTCACAGGTCTTAAATTCCTTATATATTTATTTAATATTTTAATTACTATAGCTAACATTTAAGCACTCACCATAAGCACTTTTCATACATTAATTAACGAAGTGGTGTGCTACTTATGCTTATCAATGGCACTCCAAACTCCAGAAACCCAATTTGTACCGTTTGCCCATTTCTATGGTGTAAAGACCCCCATAGGTTGGGATTTCAAACTATCAACCTGAAGTCGCTGAATACATATAATACCATTATACAGTATTTGCCATAGTGATAATAGCAGTGGTAAATAAACTCAAGACCACAGATAAAATGAGAGTGTAGTAAAATAATTAAGAAGTGATGTGTTTTGAGTATTTATTATCTTGTTTTTTACATAACTTGTTTAATTGTAAGCTTATATAATTTAATTTTTGATAATGGCTGTGTTTAAAAGCAACTAGCAACATTTCTAAGCATTCCTCAATCGTTTCTAGCTAGCCCACAGCAAGCCAACAACCAGCACATTCTTCAGATGAGGGACCTGAGGCAGAGAAAGGTTAAGCAACTTGTTCAAGGCCGCAGAGCTAATAAATCTGTAACTGTATCCTCAGAACCCAATACAGTGCCTGGCATATAGTTTGTAGTCTATCAACAATTGTAGAATAAATAAATGAACACATATTTAATACTCTTAAAAACATAAAAAGGGAAACAAACATTAAAAACATACACACAGGAGTGAAATTAACATCTCTTTAAAACTCGCTCACAATCCTAGAACGATTACTTCCTTCACCTATCTACTTTCAGCAGCACTTCGACTCCTGGGCGCTTTTGCAATTCACCTGCTACCTTAGGAGACGTCGCCCAGCACTTTGCTACGAGCTCGAGCCGCCCGGCTTCCCGTCGTCCCGCCCTATTTCGCCGCAAGGCCTCCTGGGAGTGGTAGTCCCCAGTCTCGCAGCTCCGGCGGCAGCAGCTAGGCGCGCCAGGACACGGAACTACACGGGGCGGTGCACAGGTCGAGAGGCTCTTCCACGTCGCTTTTCCCTCCCCGCCTGCGCGCCCGCCCTAGCTATCATGGCGGCTCCCTTGGCCCTGGTGCTGGTGGTGGCCGTGACCGTGCGGGCGGCCTTGTTCCGCTCCAGTCTGGCCGAGTTTATCTCGGAGCGGGTGGAGGTGGTGTCCCCACTGAGCTCTTGGAAGAGAGGTGAGGCCACCGGCTCGAGTAGGCGGCTAGGCCCCGCCTGTGCGCTCCTGGCCTCTGTGAATGGGAGGCGGGGGCAGTGGCCGCAAGCTCAAGATTCTGGGGGAACTGACCCGCTCTCGCGTCCTCAGAGAGGGCGGGAGGGCGGGGCCTGAGAGCTGGCTGCTGAGGGGGTGGGCGTGGGACTGTGTGGTGAGGTTGGGGCACTAGGGGCCGGTCACCTGCGGGGTGGCGATATGAGGGGGTGTGTCCCACTCGGGTCCTGAGCTGAGTAGCGTGGTCTGAGGAAGGGTCGGGATGAGGAAAGGGCGTGCTGGGTGGAGTGGGATTTGGCGCGAGATCGCAGTGTGATGCTCCTCTGGGGTGTGGGATGGTGTGTGACGGGGGCCCGAGTGAGGGGACCAGTCCTGCCTAAGCGAGGAGAGTGTGTGAGTGAGCGTGCTTAGACGCTTCTTCTCAGTCTGGGACTTGGAGTGCATCTTTTCCTACTGTGTCTTTTTAGTTCTTGAAGTTCTTCATCAAACACTGTTTTACGCTGGCGCCTACAAAGAGACAGAATTTGGGCCAAAGGATCCACAGGCTAGTGGGAGAGATAGATAATTATAATCATTTGTGAAAAATGTACTTCCTTTGTACGTCCAGTTCCTCCTTTGGAGTTCTGACCCTGAAGAAGGGTCCCCTCCTTTTCCAGCTTCTTAATGCTGTGGAATTCGAGCTAACTCTTGAAGGATGCAGAGTTTGGAAAGGGAGATTAGAAAAAGGGGAGTTCCAGGTAGAAGATAAACAGGACCAAGAAATGTTGAAGGATGTGAAATGTCCGAAGTAGGGGAGTAATGGGATGGGGGTTAGGTTAGGGCCAGAGTTTGAAGATTTATTTTGAAAACTTTCTTCCTGAAGTATGGACATGTAATAAGTGTAGAGCTCAAGGAATTTTTACAAACTGTATATGCCCATATAGCCAGGACCCAGATTAAGAAACAGAACATTACCAGCACCCCAGAAGTCCCCCTCATGTCCTCAAACTTTAAATGCTAGAGTTTTGATGTTGTCCCATAGATATTTTGGAATGGCGTAATGAATGGATGTTTTATGAATAATTAGAGCTAAGTTTCCTAAAAATACTTACTATATATCAGAGACTATGGTAAGCCTCATTTTATCCTCCAGTTTTTCTTTGTGCTAGATGGTGTTATTTTCCCCATTTTACCGATGAAGAAACTGAGGTTTGGAGAAGTTAAGTAATTTTCCCAGGTTTCCCAGTTGACAGATGGTAATAAAGATAGTTGTAATTTATATGTGTGATGGTAAGAGCTTAGACTTGATATCTTTGCATATAATATTCTCATGTAATTATTTGTTGAACAAACTGAATTGTTTGTTGAAGCCACTTGTTTCCAGCTTTCTTCTGGATTCCAGAAGATCCATCCGTTTATTTGATAGTGCAACTAAAATTTATACAAATTTGTTGCTTGATAAAATGCTTGACAAAATGTGCTTCTCAGTCCAATAAAAATAATAATAACTAACACTGATGTAATGCTTTCCACATGCCAGGTACTGTTCTAAGCAGTTTAGGTATGTTAAAAAACATTTAATTTCTACAATGGCTTTTTTAAAAAAAATAAATTTATTTATTTATTTTAGTTTTGGCTGCATTGGGTCTTCATTGCTGCGCACGGGCTTTCTGTAGATGCGGTGAGCAGGGGCTACTCTTTGTTGCAGCGCATGGGCTCTAGGGTGCGCAGACTTCAGTAGTTGCAGCACGCGGGCTCAGTAATTGTGGCTCGCGGGCTCTAGAGCACAGGCTCAGTAGTTGTGGCGCACGGGCTTAGTTGCTCCGCAGCATGTGGGATCTTCCAGGACCAGGGCTCAAACCTGTGTCTCCTGCATTGGCAGGCGGATTCTTAACCACTGTGCCACCAGGGAAGTCCTCTACAATGGCTTATGATGTAAATACTATTGTTAGCCCCACTTTATAGACGAGAAAATTAAAGTACAGAGAGATTGTTACTTGCCGAAAGTCACATAGATAATAATATTATGTGACTAGCTAGCAATCTTTAGGCATGGCTGTTCCACCAGAGTTCACCATATACTATCTTGTCAAGAATAATTTTGGGGGGCTTTCCTGGTGGCGCAGTGGTTGAGAGTCTGCCTGCCAATGCAGGGGACACGGGTTCGAGCCCTGGTCTGGGAAGATCCCACATGCCACGGAGCGCCTAGGCCCGTGAGCCACAACTACTGAGCCTGCGCGTCTGGAGCCTGTGCTCCGCAACAAGAGAGGCTGCGATGGTGAGAGGCCCGTGCACCGCGATGAAGAGTGGCCCCCACTTGCCGCAACTAGAGAAAGCCCTAGCACAGAAATGAAGACCCAACACAGCCATAAATTTAAAAAAAAAGAGTATAAGCAAAAATTGTCAATTAAAAAAAAAAAAGAATAATTTTGGAACCTTTCTGTCATATTTTGGTGTTTCCTCAGCCTTTGGCCTAAAGATTGGGAATTATTATGGGCTTATCTTCCTGAGTCAGGATAGAGCTCAAACTGTTAGTGATTGTTTAGAAACCCATTTCCAATGCAGCTGTGAGAGTCAGGGTCAGGAGGAACACTTCTGATAGCACTACTTAAAAAACAAAAAACAAAAAACAACTTATTGCTAAATAAATACAGAATTAGTAAACTACGCACAGCAGTGTATTGCACAGTGCATTATGAGGCAAACACTTTTGTAACCATCATCCAAGTCAAGAATCAGAACTTTGCCACTTTGCCTAGAAGCCTTTCCATATACCCCATCTCAATCACAGCCTGTCATCCCCCTCATAAGTAACCATTATTCTGTTTTTTATAATAATGACATCTTTGCTTTCTTTTTGTCTTATTACCCAAATGAGCATCCCTAGACACTATAGCTTAGTCAAGGTCTTCAAAAAAAGTTTATGTATGTCTTTTAAGTCTCCCTTAATTTTAAAATTCCCCATCCATCTCATCCTTTTCTTTAGTATTTATCTGTTTAAGAACCTAGACCATTTGACCTGTAGAGTTTCCCATAGTTTGGATTTTCCTGATTGTATATTCATGGTACAGTATAACACATATCTGCCTGGTTTCTCCACTGCAAAATTACTATTTTCCCTTTTTATTTTTATTTTTTGGCCATGTTGTACAGCTTGTGGGATCTTAGTTCCCTGATCAGAGATTGAACCCAGGCCCTGGCAGTGAAAGCACCAAGTCCTAGCCACTGGATGGCCAGGGAAGTCCCTGTTTTCCCTTTTCAAGTAGTAAACATTTGGGGGATATACTGTGGGGCTCTGTAAACATCCTGTTTCTCTTTAACTTTTTGCCCACTACTTTTTGCATTTATAGTTTGGTCTTCCCTGCAGTAATCATTACTGTGGTGTTCTAATGGCGACTTTTCTATTTCCCTCATTCCTTCTTTTTTTGTTTTATTTTTATTTATTTACTTTATTGAAGCATAGTTGATGTATAATATTATGTAATTTATAGGTGTATAATATAGTGATTCACAGTTTTTAAAGGTTATGCTTTATTTATAGTTGTTATAAAATATTGGCTATATTCCCTGTATTGTAGAATATATTATTGTAGCTTATTTTATACATAATAGTTTATACCTCTTAATGCCCTACTCCTATATTGCCCCTCCCCCCTTCCCTCTCCCCACTGATAACCACTAGTTTGTTCTCTGTATCTCTGAGTCTGCTTCTTTTTTGTTATATTCACTAGTTTGTTGTATTTTTTTAGATTCCACATATAAGTGATATCATATTTGTCTTTCTCTGACTTATTTCACTTAGCATAATGCCATCCAAGTCCATCCATGTTGCTGCAAATGGCAAAATTTCATTATTTTTTATGGCTGAGTAGTATTCCATTGTATATATACATATGCCACATCTTCTTTATCCATTCATCTGTTGATGGACACTGAGGTTGCTTCCATATCTTGGCAATTGTAAATAATGCTCCTATGAACATTGGGTGCATGTATCTTTTCCAATTAGTTTTTTTTTTTTTTTTTTTAAATATATACCCAGGAGTAGAATTGCTGGGTCATATGGTAGTTCTGTTTTTAGTTTTTTGAGAAACCTCCATATTGTATTCCAAAGTGGCTGCACCAATTTATATTTCCACCAACAGTGTAGGAGGGTTCCCTTTTCTCCACATCCTCATCAACATTTTTTTTTTGTTTTCTTTTTGATGATAGCCATTCTGATAGGTGTGAGGTGATATCTCATTGTGGTTTTGATTTACATTTCCCTGATGATTAGCCATGTTGAGCATCTTTTCATATGCTTGTTGCCCATCTGCATTTCCTCTTCGGAAAAATGTCTATTTAGTTCTTCTGCCCTTTTTTTTTTTTTTTGGCTATGCCACACGGCTTGTGGGATCTTAGTTCCCAAGCAGGGATTGAACCCGGGCCACGGCAGTGATAGCGCTGAGTCCTAACCACTGGACTGCCAGGGAATTCCCATATTTATTTATTCAATTATATTTATATCAGTGTGAACTCATGGGTATTTGTTTTATTCCCTGGATTATAATCCATACTACTTTGGCCATTGGGACCTCTTTCAGGTTGTCTCCTTTGTCCTTTTGACATACCTCCCTCCTACTTTTTTTTTTTAAAGCACTGTATTACTTTCTGTAACCACAAGATGCTTCAGGCGTATCTTGTATTTTTCTTGGTCCAGCCCTAGAATTGACCACTTTTCCAAGGAACCCTTGTTCCTTTTATTGGATAATATCATTTAGAAACCAAGATCTGTATGCTAGGTGTGTTTATTGCTGCTGGGATGACACTGTTTCTTGGGTCCTTTAGGCTAGAAATATAAGGATACCACTTGTTTTGAACAAGCTGAATGCTTACCCTTCTTGGTATGGGAAGCTCAAAGACAATGTTTGTCTTCTACTAGATTATGCTTTTATTATCAGCCATAGGAAAAGTACATCAAGGTAACTAAATAAGAAATTCTTGCTTATCTGATTTATGAGTTAAGAGTTGAGAGACTTTATGAAAAAAAAGCAACAACACTGATGTTTTAGAATAATTGGCCATGATTAGTTAGCTTTTATGGTCAACTATTCTAAAACATTAGTTGTTAGATATCATCTCCTTGGGTCTCCAGTAAAGCTGTTAGTGAAGGGTTTAATAGTTGTGTTACACAGCAGCCTCCTTATGCGGCTCCATGAGGGAAGTTTCTCTCTGGTCCTAGGATAAGGACCAGTTACAGTTGTCTTGAGCATCGGGCTTTGTTTTATTTTATAGACATCATGAATTATGTAAATGATAGGTTTCCTTTTAGGGTGGATCTCTAAAATTTAAAGCCATACTTATGGCTCACTCATTACAAATAAGTAGTTTTTTTAAAAACAGTCTTTGTAAGTTTGATTTTGTTCTATTTACTTATTTTTGAATAGGTAATTCAGTCTTATGGTTCAAAAATCAAAGGTGCAGAAGTCTGTATGACTAAAAGGCATCTTTCCACCATTTTCCTATACCACCCATTTCTGTTTCCTGGAGGCAACAGTTTCTTATGTATATCAGTTTTCTCACATATACTTCATGCATTTATAAGCTTACACTTTATAGGTTTTTGTGGCTCTGTTTTATGTTTTTCACATTCTTTTTCACTTTTAAAATTAGTTTTCTTGTTTCTTATTAATAATTATAAAGTAATACATGCTCATTGCTAAAGACTCAGAAACTGAAGAAAAGATAAAAGAAACCAAACATCTTCTATAATTTTATCACCCAGAGATGGTCACTGTTAACTTTTTATTTGTTTGTTTATTTTTATTTGTTTTATTTAATGTTTATGTTTTGTGCTTATTTTGAGGCATTTCTCATTGAATACATATTCATTCTCTCTCAAATAATTAAAGGAATGCTGATTAATATTTAAAATAAAATTTGATCATATTTTACATGCTGTGTTATGACCTGTTTTTCATTTTAGAATATTTCATTGACATCTTTCCTTCAGTAAATATAAGGTTGACCCTTGAACAATCCAGGAGTTAGGGGCACTGACCGACCTTCTGTGCAGTTGAAAATCCAAGTATCATTTATTGTCAGCCCTCTATATACGCTATTCCTCCGTACCTTTGGTTCCTCCATATCTGAGGTTCCGCATCCACAGATTCAACCAACTGCGAATTGTGTAGTACTGTAGTATTTATTATTGAAAAAAATCCGCGTATAATTGGACCCATGCAGTTCAAACCAGTGTTAAGGGTCAGCTGTAATATACTTCTTTATTTTAACTCAATTTTAAAATAATTTTTGATTTTCAAAAAAGTTGCAAAAATAGTACATAGTTTGTTTACCCTTCACCCAGCTTCTTTTACTGTTAATATCCTACATAACCATAGTACAATGACCTAAACCAGAAAATTAACACTGATACAATACTACTAACTAATCTACAAACCTACAGGATTTTTACCAGTTGTTCCACTAATGTCCTTTTTCTGGTCCAAGATCCAATCATGACCCCGTATTGCATTTAATTGTTATGTATTCTTAGTCTCTTCCCATCTGGGATGCTTCCTCAGACTTAACATTTTTAAAGAGTACTGGCCAGTTACTTTGTCTTTCAGTTTGGGTTTGCTTGATGTTTCCTCATGATGAGATTGAAGTTACGCTTTTTGGGGAAGGATACCACATTTTTGGCATAAGGACCACAGAGGTTTTTTTTATCCCCATCTTGGTGAATCATGTCAGGAGGTACTTGATGTTGATAATGTTAACTGGTCAACATATTACTGGTGATGTTAATGTAGGTCACTTGAGTAAGATAGTGAATGCCAGGTTTAGCCACATAAAATCATTATTTTTCCCCTTGCAAATACTGTTTCCAATCATTTTTACCAACTAATTTTAGTATCCATTATTGATACTTGCCTTTCAAGATTATTACTGTGGGGTCTGCCAAATGGTGATTATCTATTTCCATCTTTCCTTCTACATTTGGTACTTATAGTTCTCTTTAAGGAAGAGTTTTCTTTTCTCTTTCACTTGTTTATTTATTCAGTTATTTATAGCATAGTATGATTTTTAACTATAAAGTGCTTCTATCTATATATCTATCCACATATACATATATGTATATACATCACAATTCATTTACATAAATCTCCATTAATGAACGTTGGGGTTTTTAAAATTTTTTAGTACTCTGAGCATGAGAGTGAACATATTTCTTTGGGCACCTGTCCAATTATTTCCATAGGATAAATTGCCCTAAGAGCAATCGTTTCTGGGGCAAAAGGCACACATTAAAAAAGTACCTGTTGGGGCTTCCCTGGTGGCGCAGTGGTTAAGAATCTGCCTGCCAATGCAGGGGACACGGGTTCGAGCCCTGGTCCAGGAAGATCCCACATGCTGCAGAGCAACTAAACCCGTGAGCCACAACTACTGAGCCTGTGCTCTAGAGCCTGTGAGCCACAACTACTGAGCCTGCATGACACAACTAATGAAGCCCATGCACCTAGAGCCCATGCTCCACAACAAGAGAAGCCACCACAATGAGAAGCCTGCACACCGCAACAAAGAGTAGCCCCCGCTTGCCGCAACTAGAGAAAACCCGTGTGCAGCAATGAAGACCCAACGCAGCTAAAAATAATAAAAAGAAAAAAAAAGTACCTGTTGCCTGTAGAAAAATTAATACAAATGTCATTCAAATAATCAGCATATGAGAGTGGCTTCCCATTTTCCTTCTCTGTGGACATTTCTCACATCTTCTAATTTGTTATCTTATTGTTTTTATTTATTTATTTTTTGGCTGCATTGGGTCTTCATTGCTGCGTGCAGGCTTTCTCTAGTTGAGGCGAGCAGGGACTACTCTTCGTTGTGGTGTGCAGGCTTCTCATTGCGGTGGCTTCTCTTGCTGCGGAGCACGGGCTCTAGGCGCGCGGGCTTCAGTAGTTGCAGCATGCGGGCTCAGTAGTTGCGGCACATGGACCCTAGAGTGTGTAGGCTTCAGTAGTTGTGGCGCACGGGCTTAGTTGCTCCGAGTCATGTGGGATCTTCCTGGACCAGGGATCTAACCCGTGTCCCCTGCACTGGCCACCAGGGAAGTCCTGTTATCTTATTGTTTTTTGGAATGGGGCAGAATATACATAAATGAAACACTTTTTAAAAAATTTATTTTTTTGGCTGCACCATGCGGCTTCCAGGATCTTAGTTCCCCGACCAGGGATTGAACCTGGGACCCTGGCAATGAAAACGCCAAGTCCTAACTATTGGACCGCCAGGGAGTTCCCAAACAAAACACTTTTTAGAGTGGCTGGAAGTTACAAGGAGATCGAAGGAAGTTTATAGTTTAATATAAAATTTTCTCATAATGAGTGCTGCCCCACAATGAAAAGAGATGCTCTGTATAGAAAAAAGTTGACCATCATCTGAAATCAAGACTTAAATTCACTCTCTGGGAATGAGGTAAAGGGGGTTAGACAAACTGTGAAGCCCTTCTTGTTCCTGGGAGTATCTAACACTTTGGTTTATGGCCAATCTGCATATGTCTCTAAAGTAAGAGTGAACTTGGATGTCTTACTTTTCAGTGGTTGAAGGCCTCTCACTGTTGGACTTGGGAGTGTCTCCGTATTCTGGAGCAGTATTTCATGAAGTAAGTGTTCTTGTTTTCTTTTTTGGGTACTAAGAGTAGTTTATAGTCACAAATGCCAAAGCCTAACTCTGTTTTGTACAAACATTTAAAGAGATCTATTTTTGAAAACCATATTTAGAAACAGCCCTTTTTTAGATGCCCTCTGCTTAAGAAGGAGGTTTCGCAATTGCAGTGGAAATGATCCAGATTAAGATTGTAATTTGAGGAAGCAGATGAGACTTCTGTAGAAGTTATCATTTTTATTGGCAAATAAATTGTAAACAGTTCCCAGTTCATGAATAGGTTATATGCTAATTGGCATGTAATTGGTTCTTTGGAACATACTTTCCCATGAAAACTGAGCCAGCAATGTTGGTTTCTTAGAAAGCCCACAAAAGCCATTTAACCCATAAAATTAGTTCTTAAGAATAGTAAAATCACTCTTAGGTCACCATCATCTCTCAACAGCTTCCTGACAAGTCTTTCCGCATTCAGTCTTGCTCCTTTACTTCTTTTTCTGCAGTCAGAGCCATCTTTCTGAAATGTGAATCTGATTTTGTCACTGTCCTGCTCAACACTGATCTCAGGATAAAATCCAAACACCTTAGGATGCATACAAAGCCCTGTGGGCCCCGCTCATCACCTCAACCACATGTCTTTCCACTTGCCCCTCCCCACTTTTATTGGCTTTATCATTTAGAATAGAAGTCTTGGCATTTTTACCCCTAATTTTTACAATTGTCTCCCTCATACGTACTTTGAGAACAATTTTTTTTGGTTCTTCTATCTAGTCTTTTTAAAACGTTCAACTTGATTCTCATGGAGATAACAACTCTTTTGCATTCATATTTCATTATCTTTGTATTACTATCTAATTGAACCATAATAACAAGAACTACTAGCAGAAACAGGTTAGGAACAATTTAAGAGACTCTTAATGAGCACACAATTCAATTATTGGGAATGGATGTGTGTGGGCATATGCAAGCATAGCCCACTAGCCAGTGGTATGTGCTGTGGGCCTTGGTCAATATGTTTTCTAGACAGACTAGGAACCCTCTGAGAGAGTTCTGACATGCTTTTATTATGCTCCAGCACCATATTCCCTTACCTATATCTTTGCTCATGTTGTTATCTTCTTATGGAGGGCCATTCTTCCTTCTTTTTGTGGTTGACTCTACTATTCAGAATTAGCTTTGGTTTTGCCTCCCCCAGAAAGCCATCCCTCATCACCTTAGACTAAGTTAGGTGTTTCTCCTATATCTTCCAAAGCCTCTTGTGCTTATCCTTTTCATGGCTCATATCATACTCTTGAAATTGCCTCTGTACTTGTTTTACCCACTGTGATGTATGCTCCTCAGAACGTGTTCTGGCACCCTTTCATCACTTATTCCTAGTGCTTAGGTCTGTATCTGCATATGTATTCCAACCCCTCCTTCCCTTCTCTATTTCATTTAACAAAGATTTGTTAAGTACACACCAAATGCCAGCTACTCTGATAGGTGCTAGGGATATAAAACAAGACACAGTCCTTGGCGTTATTATACTTGTATTTCTAAGAGAAACAGACAATAAATTAGTAAAAAAGAAACAGATTTCAGAGCAAAGAATGTTGCCAGGGATGAAGAAGTTCACTTTATCATGATTAAGGGGTCAATTCGTCAAGAAGACATAACAATCCTAATGTTTATGCACCTAATTACAGAGTTTCAAAATACATGAAGACTGATAGAACTGCAAGGAGAAATAGACAAATCCCCAAATAGTCTGAGATTTCAGTATCTCTCTGTCAATGACTGATAGAACAAGCAGACAGAAAGTCAACAAAGATATAGAAGACTTGAACAACACACCAACCAACTTGACCTCATTTACATTTACAGAACATTGCATCCAATAACAGCAAAACACAATCTTTTCAAGTATACATTTGCAAGATAAACCATATTCTGAGCCATAAAGCAAGGCTCAATAAATTTAAAAGGATTGATGTCATACACAGTATATTCTCTAACCTCAGTGGACTTAGATGAAAAATTAATACCAGAAAGATACCTGGAAAATCCCCAAATATTTGGAAACTAAGTAACATATTCCTCAATAACTCATGATCAAAGAAGAAATCAGAAGGGAAATTAGAAAGTATTTTGAACTGAATGAAACGAAAACACAACCTATCAAAATATGTGGGATGTTGCTAAAGCAGTACTTGGGGGAAATTTATGGTGTTAAATGCCTGTATTGAAAAAGAAGAAAGGTCTCAAATCACTGACCTCAGTTTCTACCTTAAGAAGCTAGAAAAAGAAGATAAACTCAAAGTAAGCAGAATAAAAGGAATAATAAAGATCTGAGAGGAAACAAATGAAACAGAAAGCAGAAAATATTGAAAGTCACAGAAACAAAGTTGGTTCTTTGGGATGAATAGTAAAATTGGTAAACATTTGGGAATGGTGGATATGTTCACTATCTTGATTGTGGTGATGATTTCATGGGTGTATTCATAGGTCAGAACATATCAAGTTGTATACTTTGAAAATGTGCAGTTTATTTTATACCAACTATACCTCCATAAAGCTAAATTTTGAAAAATATGATTTCACTTAAATGGTAAGTGTATGTAGAAAAATAAAGCTGAGTAAAAGGATAAAGAGTGATGGTCATGTGTATGGCTATTTTAGATAGTGTGTGTAGGGAAGGCACTCTGAGGAAGTGAAATTTGAATAAGAGATCTAAATGAATCAAGCAAGCCGTATGATAACCCTAATTTGGAAATGAGCTTGGCATTTGTGAGTTGCAGAAAGATGGCCGGTGTTGCTAAAGCAGAATGAGCAAAGAGGAGAGTAATAGAGATAAGCTGTAAGAAATTAGGGGTCTGATTATGTAGGACTTTTTATGGAAATGGTTAGGAGTTTGGATTTTCTATCTATCTTTTTTTCCCACTTTTATTTATTTATTTATTTATTTATTTATTTATTTATTTATTTATTTATTTATGGCTGCGTTGGGTCCTCGTTTCTGTGCGAGGGCTCTCTCTAGTTGCGGCAAGCGGGGGCCACTCTTCATTGCGGTGCGCGGGCCTCTCACTCTCGTGGCCTCTCTTGTTGTGGAGCACAGGCTCCAGACGTGCAGGCTCAGTAGTTGTGGCTCACGGGCCCAGTTGCTCCGCGGCATGTGGGATCTTCCCAGACCAGGGCTCGAACCCGTGTCCCCTGCATTGGCAGGCAGATTCTCAACCACTGCGCCACCAGGGAAGCCCCCCACTTTTATTGAGATATAATTGACATACAGCGCTGTGTAAGTTTAAGGTGTACAGCAGAATGATTTGACTTTTATACATCATGAAATGACGACCACAGTAAGTTTAGTGAACATCCATTATCTCATAGAGATACAACATCAACGAAATAGAAAAAAAATTTTTTTCCTTGTGATGCAAACTCTTAGGAGTTACTCTCTTTAACAACTTTCATATATAACGTACAGCAGTGTTAATTATATTTATCATTTGTTGTACATTACATCCTTAGTACTTATTTATCTTATAACTGGAAATTTGTACCTTTTGACCATCTTCATCCAGTTTCCCCTCCCCCTCTGGTAACCACAAATCTGATCTCTTTTTCTATAAGTTTGTTTCTTTGTTTTTGAAGTATAATTGACCTACAACACTGTGTTAGTTCCTGATACATAACACAGTGGCTCGATATTTCTATACATTTTTATTTTATTTTTAAAAATATTTATTTTATTATTTATTTATTTTTTTGGCTGCATCGGGTCTTAGTTGCAGCACATGGGGTCTTCGTTGAGGCGTGTGAGATCTTTTGTTGTGGCACAGGCTCTTCGTTGTGGCATGAGGGCTTCTCTCTAGTTGTGGCGTGCAGGTTTTCTCTATCTAGTTGTGGTACATGGGCTCCAGGGCGTATGGGCTCTGTAGTTTGCCGCACGTGGGCTCTCTTGTTGAGGTGTGTGAGCTCAATAGTTGTGGTGTAAGGGCTTAGTTGCCCTGCGGCATGTGGGATCTTAGTTCTCTGACCAGGGATGGAACCCGCGTCCCCTGCATTGGAAGGCGGATTCTTTCTTTCTTTTTTTTTTTTTTAACATCTTTATTGGAGTATAATTGCTTTACAATGGTGTGTTAGTTTCTGCTTTATAACAAAGTGAATCAGCTATACATATACATATATCCCCATATCTCTTCTCTCTTGCGTCTCCTTTCCTCTCACCCTCGCTATCCCAACCCTCTAGGTGGTCACAAAGCACCAAGCTGATCTCCCTGTGCTATGCGGCTGCTTCTAACTAGCTATCTGTTTTACGTTTGGTAGTGTATATATGTCCATGCCAGTCTCTCAGTTTGTCCCAGCTTACCCTTCCCCCTCCCCATGTCCTCAAGTCCATTCTCTAGTAGCTCTGTGTCTTTATTCCCATCCTGCCCCTAGGTTCTTTATTACCTTTTTTTGTTTGTTTGTTTAGATTCTATATATATGTGTTAGCATACTGTATTTGTTTTTCTCTTTCTGACTTATTTCACTCTGTATGACAGACTCTAGGTCCATCCACCTCACTACAAATAACTCAATTTCGTTTCTTTTTATGGCTGAGTAATATTCCATTGTATATATGTGCCACATCTTCTTTATCCATTCATCTGTTGATGGATACTTCGGTTGCTTCCATGTCCTGGCTATCGTAAATAGAGCTGCAATGAACATTGTGGTACATGACTCTTTTTGAATTATGGTTTTCTCAGGGTATATGCCCAGTAGTGGGATTGCTGGGTCATATGGTAGTTCTATTTTTAGTTTTTTAAGGAACCTCCATACTGTTCTCCATAGTGGCTGTATCAACTTACATTCCCACCAACAGTGCAAGAGGGTTCCCTTTTCTCCACACCCTCTCCAGCATTTTTTGTTTGTAGATTTTTTTGATGATGGCCACTCTGACCGGTGTGAGATGATATCTCATTGTAGTTTTGATTTGCATTTCTCTAATGATTAATGATGTTGAGCATTCTTTCATGTGTTTGTTGGCAATTTGTATATCTTCTTTGGAGAAATGTCTGTTTAGGTCTTCTGCCCAATTTTGGATTGGGTTGTTTGTTTTTTTGATATTGAGCTGCATGAGCTGCTTGTAAATTTTGGAGATTAATCCTTTGTTAGTTGCTTCATTTGCAAATATTTTCTCCCATTCTGAGGATTGTCTTTTCGTCTTGTTTATGGTTTCCTTTGCTGTGCAAAAGCTTTTAATTTTCATTAGGTCCCATTTGTTTATTTTTGTTTTTATTGCC
The DNA here is from genome assembly GCF_028023285.1 of Balaenoptera ricei. NCBI lineage: Eukaryota > Metazoa > Chordata > Mammalia > Artiodactyla > Balaenopteridae > Balaenoptera > Balaenoptera ricei. Next base: position 24,737,217 of record NC_082653.1, read on the forward strand.
ATTTCTCTAGGAGGTGGGTCAAAAAGGATCTTGCTGTGGTATATGTCATAGAGTGTTCTGCCTATGTTTTCCTCTGAGAGTTTGATAGTGTCTGGCCTTACATTTAGGTCTTTAATCCATTTTGAGTTTATTTTTGTGTATGGTGTTAGGGAGTGTTCTAATTTCATTCTTTTACATGTAGCTGTCCAGTTTTCCCAGCAGCACTTATTGAAGAGACTGTCTTTTCTCCATTGTATATCCTTGCCTCCTTTGTAATAGATTAGTTGACCATAGGTGCATGGGTTTATCTCTGGGCTTTCTATCCTGTTCCATTGATCTATATTTCTGTTTTTGTGCCAGTACCATACTGTCTTGATTACTGTAGCTTTGTAGCATAGTCTGAAGTCAGGGAGCCTGATTCCTCCAGCTCCGTTTTTCTTTCTCAAGATTGCTTTGCCTTTTCGGGGTCTCTTGTGTTTCCATACAAATTGTGAAATGTTTTGTTCTAGTTCTGTGAAAAATGCCATTGGTAGTTTGATAGAGATTGCATTGAATCTGTAGATTGCTTTGGGTAGTATAGTCATTTTCACAATGTTGATTCTTCCAATCCAAGAACATGGTATATCTCTCCATCTATTTGTATCATCTTTAATTTCTTTCATCAGTGTCTTATAGTTTTCTGCATACAGGTCTTTTGTCTCCTTAGGTAGGTTTATTTCTAGGTATTTTATTCTTTTTGTTGCAATGGTAAATGAGAGTGTTTCCTTAATTTCACTTTCAGATTTTTCATCATTAGTGTATAGGAATGCAAGCGATTTCTGTGCATTAATTTTGTGTTCTGCTACTTTACCAAATTCATTGATTAGCTCTAGTAGTTTTCTGGTAGCATCTTTAGGATTCTCTATGTATAGTATCATGTCATCTGCAAACAGTGACAGCTTTACTTCTTCTCCTCCAATTTGGATTCCTTTTATTTCTTTTTCTTCTCTGATTGCTGTGGCTAAAACTTCCAAAACAATGTTGAATAATAGTGGTGAGAGTGGGCAACCTTGTTTTGTTCCTGATCTTAGTGGATGGAAGGCGGATTCTTTACCACTGGACCACCAGGGAAGTCCCTATACATTTTTAAATGATCACCATGATGAGTTTAGTTGTCATTTGTCACCATACAAAGATATTATGTAATTACTGATTATATTCCCCATGCTGTACATTTCATACCTGTGACTCATTTAATTTCCTTTTTTTTTTAATAGAATCATGGATTTTTTTTTCAAATTTATTAATTTTTTTGGTTGCGTTGGGTCTTCATTGCTGCACATGGGCTTTCTCTAGTTGCATCGAGTGGGGGCTACTCTTCGTTGTGGTGTGCGGGCTTCTCATTGTGGTGGCTTCTCTTGTTGCGGAGCACAGGCTTCAGTAGTTGTGGCACGTAGGCTCAGTAGTTGTGGCTCACGGGCTCTAGAGTGCAGGCTTAGTAGTTGTGGCACTCGGGCTTAGTTGCTCTGCGGTATGTGGTATCTTCCTGGACCAGGGATCGAATCCGTGTCCCCTGCATTGGCAGGCGGATTCTTAACCACTGCACCACCAGGGAATTCCCTCATTTTAATTTTCAACTGAAAGTTTGTGCCTCTTAATCTCCCTCACCTATTTCTCTCCTCCTTCACCCCTCCCCTTTTTCTATCTTTTAATATAACTGTTTTTAATGTCCAGAGTTTGTAATATGAGGGCCACCGCTTTCTCCCATACTCAAATTGATAAATTCTCAGTTGGCTGGTGAGGCCAGTTGGGATACTTCTTGTCTAATTTGGTTTCTAGGAAGACTTCATTCAAGGCCTTAATGGTTACTGATCAAATGGAATTGTGTATGTCACCAGCTTTCTCATATTCCTTAATCCTGGCCTTTGAGAGAGACAAAAACTCAGCACAGCATTTGCATCTTTTTCTTCAGCATCCACCTGGACAGTATATTTATGCTCTGGCATGAGAATCTTCAGGGCATTAAACTTCTTTTCAAAGTCATCTGCCAAGCCAGCTTTCACCACATTGGCCTTGTAGTAAGCCTAGTCATAGCAGGTAGATTCTCAGGTAGAGTAGCCAACCTGGAGATGAGGGTCTCATTCCAAGATTTCAGGGAATTAGCAGTGGCCTTTGGTCTTGGGGTATGATCTCCCCGAAAGCTACCCAGTTAGCAGCTTCCATTGTAGACTTTCTCCCTCTTGGATCACTTGCTCTGGGGTAAGCCATGTCATGACCAACCTTAAGGAAGCCTTTGTGATGAACTGAATATTGCTGCCAACAGTCAAATGAGTAAGCTTGGAAGCAGATATTTAAGCTCTTTTAGATATTGCAACCTCAGTCGACAGCTTGGCTGCAATCTCATGAGAGACTCTGTGCCAGAACTATCCAGTTAAGCCACTCCTGGATTCCTGACTCTCAGGCACTATGTGAGATAATAAATGTGTGTTGTTATAAGCTATTCAGTTTTTGGACAGTTTGTTTCACAGAAATAGATAACTAAGATACCTAGGGAGGGAATTAACATAAAGAATACCAGGACCTAGAGCACTCTAATACATCAAGGTTGGGATGGGGAAGAGGAACTAGCAAATATAGCTGAAAAGGAGGAAAATCAAGGGAATGTTCAGAGACGCTAGATGACCATGTAATTGCTTAAGGAGGGAGTAAAAACTATGTCAAATGCTATTTCAAGGTTGAGAAAATTTAGATTGAAGATTGATGATTAATTTGCCAAAATTGAGACTTTGGAGACTTTGGCAACAGTAATTTCAGTGGCGTATAGGGACAAGAGACTGATCGAAGTACATTGAGGGAAAGATGTGGAAAGACAGAGTATAGACAACCTTTTTGAGGAGTTTTACTCTAAAGGAGGGCAGAGAAATGGTATGGTAGCTGGACGGAGATGTCTAGTGAAGATTTTTAAAATATGAGGATCTGCATATTTGAATGCTTATGGGAATAAGTCTATGGATAAACAAGTTGATGATGTAAGAAAGAGGATTGAATGAGCAATGTCTTTGAGGAGGCCAGAAGGAATAGGATCACCAGTTCACAGGTGGAGGATTTGGTTTTATTTATTTACTTATTTATTATAAATTTATTTATTTTATTTTTGGCTGCGTTGGGTCTTCGTTGCTGCGTGTGGGCTTTCTATAGTTGTGGTGAGTGGGGGCTACTCTTCATTGTGGAGCACAGGCTCTAGGTGCACAGGCTTCAATAGTTGTGGCTTGTGGGTTGTAGAGCGCAGGCTCAGTAGTTGTGGCACACGGGCTTAGTTGCTCGTGGCATGTGGAATCTTCCTGGACCAGGGCTCGAACCTGTGTTCCCGCATTGGCAGGTAGATTCTTAACCACTGCGCCACAGGGAAGCCCAAGGAGGGTTTGGTTTTAGATAGGAAGAAAGGAAGTTCATCCATTGTTAATAAGAGAAAAGTAGAGAATATAGATATAGATAGAGGAAGTTGGTCAACTGGGTAGTGGGAAAATAAGATGGTTCTCATTTAATTGCTTCTCTTTTCTCAGTGACATAAGAAATGAGATTGTCGGCTACAAGTGAGAACTGGAGAGGGAAGTTGGAGGTTGAGGAGAGGGGAAAATGTGAAATAATCCTTTCAGAAAGAATATGTCAAATGAATAAATGGAAGAGCTATATCTAGCCACTTAACCATCATTTAAAATGTTTTTTCTCTGGGAAAATGTTTTCTTGGATACAGTGAGGGAGCCTAGAATACATTCTTACGCCTCATCGCGTGCGTGCGTGCGTGCGTGCATGTGCGTGTGTGAAGGGGGATAAAGGCCGGAGGTAGAAATTTCTAGCTACTAGAAGCATGTTAACTCTCTATACCTGTCTAAGATAACCCCGTTAGGACTGTTAACCTGTAAAATTCTGAATTAAGGGGCAAGAACAGTTGCTTCCCCTGAGCGTAGTGAGTATGACTTCAAACTCAGAGTCCCTTGCTCCTCATTCCTGAATATGGGTTAATTTGCTTGTAAGCTGGGCATTCATAAATCAAGAGCTACCTATATTTTAATATAGTTTCTCTAAGTAATAAAACACTATAAAGAAATAAAATTATATCAAGCCAAATGAAAAGCATACTTTTGGAGAGAAAGTTAATCGCTGCTTTGTATTGTTTCTTTCTTAATCTTTAGCAGATTTTATATCTATTTCTTAAGGAAAGGTAAGAATATGTGAAAGTGGAGAAGAAAAATATGCACAGGAGAGAAAAAAGTAGTTTAGCAACCACAGGTTAGATTTTATGACTGCCTTCAACAGACGTTTCTGTTTTCTGTGTTTAGTCAAGTACTGATAGTAAAATTGTGAGTTTATCCATATATACCCTACCCTGACTGGGAGTAGTCACCTAAATGGAGATGTAGCATAAAGACAAATTATATTCAGTGCATGCTTCTCTATAATAGTATGATATGCAGTTAAACTAACTACTGTGTACATGTTAGTTCATTACGGAAATGAGCCCAATTGCTGATAGACTTTTTGGGAACAGTTTGTTCTGTTATTTCTGAGACCTATTTAGTGCCATTCTAAACTATCTGAAGCATCAAGACACTTTGAAAGCAGGCTATTGGTAATATAAATATCAAGTTGCTACCTCTTACAAACAAAGATAAATGCAAAAAAGAATCCATTAGTAGATAGTTGTAAAAGTTTAATTCTTTTAGAACTTTGAAAGTCAAAGCTGATTTCCCTATTTTCAAAACGAGGTAAAAAAAAAAAAAAAAAAAAACGAGGTAAAAAGTTGATCTCAATTAGCTAACATATTGAGTTTTACTGTATGCTAGGCACTATGCTAAGTACTTTGTGAATATTACCACTTAATTCTCCCAAGAACCCTGTGAAATAGGTCACTATACTTATTTTATAGCTGAGGAAACTAAGGCTCAGAGGGGAAGACAACTTACCCAGAGGTACATAGGTGGAACCTGGTTTTAAACCTGAGTCTGACCCCAAAGCCTCGTTCTTTCTACCACACTAGCATGATCTCATGAAAAAACCTGTCAATAACCTTTACAGTATCATAAGACACATTTTTACAAGTGGTTGGGAGTTGGGAAGAGGTGCTTCTGAGTCACCAGCATGGGCTCACTAAAACAAGTCATGTACTTTCCTTCTGGTGTGGTGGATTGGTGAACTGGCTTGTAATAGCAGACCAATTATCCTGCCTAGAACAACTAGAAAAGCAGGAGGAATACAAAAAGCATCTGTTTGATGGCATTGGAAAGTAGCAAGATAACCAGGACTTGAGGGGCTGAGATCCCAGAGTTGAAATTGCAAAAAGTAAGATCGATAGTCTGAGCTGCTTTCTCCTTGATATATTTACCAATTTGTAAGTGGCACAGGCTGAGGGGGCAGAGAAAGAGAACAGAAATTGGATGGTAAGAGGCTACAGATCTAAGCAGAGCTCTTGGCAGTCTAATGGTGCTGGGGAAATACAAATTCAAGTGCACTTCCAACCAAGGTGGTAGGGCTCTGGCAAAGGACTTGGCTTCTAGTTAGGTGCTCTAAAGGACTACACTCAGAGAATGAGGGTAGACCATGTATAGACTAGTCTTACAAAGACTGAAGCCAGCATCTAATCAGCTTAACCCCTAATTAGATTAAGGTGATACAATTCTAATTATCAATACTTGCCAGAAGCTTAAAGAAACCCTTACTGGAAGAAAATCCAGAACCTCTACAATTTCTTTTGCATAGTGTCTGTCATTCAATTAAAAGTTACCAAGCATAATAAAAGATAGAAAAAAATACGCACTAAAAACAGTCTCACAGGTGATCCAGATATTGGAGTTACCAAACTTGGACTTTAAAATGACTGTGACCAGTGATTGGTATGTTAAAAAAATAAGTGACAAGATAGTGAATTACACCAGGGAACTGGAATATGTAAAAATGATCAAAGGGAAATTCTAGAGCTAGAAAACATAATAACAAATTAAGAATGCAAAAGGCAAGGTTAACAGCAGATTACACAAAGCTGAAGAGAGGATTAGTGATCTGGAAGATAGAAAATAACCATACTGAAGCTTGGAGAGAAAAGGATAGAAAACAGAGGAAAAAAAAGCGATCTATGAGATACAGTAAAAAGGTTTAACATACATACAAATAGAGTTTCAGAATGGGAGAAGGGACAGAATGAGGAAGAAACAATATTTGAAGAGATTAGTGGCTGAAATTTTTTTAAACTTATGAAATATTTCAATTCAAGAAATTCTGGGGGCTTTCCTGGTGGCGCAGTGGTTGAGAATCTGCCTGCTAATGCAGGGCACACGGGTTCGAGCCCTGGTCTGGGAAGATCCCACATGCCGCAGAGCAACTAGGCCCATGAGCCACAACTACTGAGCCTGCGTGTCTGGAGCCTGTGCTCCACAACAAGAGAGGCCGCGATAGTGAGAGGCCCGTGCACCGCGATGAAGAGTGGCCCCCGCTTGCCACAACTAGAGAAAGCCCTCGCACAGAAACAAAGACCCAACACAGCCAAAAATAAATAAATTAATTAATTAATAAAAAAAAAAATGAAACTCTGTAAACCCAAGCAGGGTAAATTCAAAGAAAACACACATCATGATAAAACTGCTCAAAACCAAAATAGGTTAAAAGCAGCCAAAGAGGGACAATTATCTTTAAAGAGAAACAAGATGGAAACTAACTTTTCAACAAAAATGAAGGAATCCAGAAGACAATAAAAAGGTATCTTTACAGTGCTGAAAGAAAATATCTACTGACATAGAATTCTATACTAAGTAAAATATCTCTAGAAATAAAGGCAAAATAAAGAGGTTTCCAAGCAGATAAAAATTGATAGCATTCATTGCCAGCAGACTCACATTTAAAAAAATATAAAAAGGCAGAAGGATTATGATCCTTGACAGTCTCATGGAATATAGGAAGGAATAAATAACAATGAAAAAGGTAAATATATGGGTAAATCTAAATAAGTATTGACTGATAAAACAATAATAATAATGTATTTTGGGTTTAAAATATATGTAGAATTAAAGCTATAACAACAATAACAGGAAAGGCTGAGAGTAGCTATATGGAGTTTAAAGTATTCAGAGGTCCCTTTATTGTTTAGGAAGTGGTAAAAGTAATCATTTATATTATACTTTAATTAAACTCAAAGACATATGTCATAATCTATAAGTTAACCACTCAAAGAATACTAGCTAAATGTATAACCAACAAGCTAATAGAGGGGAAAATGGAATAATAAAAAATAGTGAAGCAAGCAAGAAAGGAGAGTAAAACAGCATAGAGAAAATGGGACAGATGGAAAATGAAATAGTAAGACAGTAAACTTAAACACACATATATCAGTAATTACATTACATGTAAATAGACTAAAATCCAGCTAAAAGATAATGATTATCAGATTGGGTTAAAAAAATAATTATATGTTGCTTTTAAGAAACACATTTTAAATATATTAGGACACACAAAAAAGTAGAAAGTAAAAATACAGGAGAAGACATATCATGCAAACATTTTCCCAAAAAAGCTGATGTAGCTATACTAATATTAGATAAAGAACACTTAAAGGCAAGAAACATTGCTAGAGGTAAAGAGGATTATTTTATAATGATAAAAAGATCAACACCCAGAAGATACAGTAATTCTACACATAAATTCATCTTACTACATAGCTTCAAAATATATAAAGCAAAAGTGACATGACTAAAAGGAGAAATAGACAAATCCACAGTCAAAGAGGGAGATTTTTAACTATCTATCTCAGTCACTGATATAGCAAACAGACCAAAAAATCAATAAGGACATAGCAGAGTTGAATAAATCCTTAACAAACAACCTAGATGTCATACATAGAATATTACACCCTTAAATGTTAGTATGCACATTCTTTTCAAGTGTTCGTGGAGCACTTATCAAAATTGACCATATTATGGACCACAAAGCAAGTCACAACACATTTTTTTTTTGGCGGTGCCGTACGACATGTGGGATCTTAGTTCCCCAACCAGGGATTGAACCCATGCCCCTTGCAGTGGAAGCTCAGAGTCTTAACCACTGGACTGCCAGGGAAGTCCCCACAACACATTTTAAATGATTGAAATAATACAGAGTATTTTCTGTGACCACAATAATAAATACATTACAAAAATATAAAAAGAAAACAGAAATAATTTGAAATTACACTATAGTCTCAATTAAAGAAGAAATCTCAGGGGAAATTATTTTGAACTGAATGATGTTGATAAAACAACATATCAAAATTTGTATGATGCAGCTAAAGCCATACTCAGAGGAAAATTTATTGCTTTGAATGAATATACAGTTGACCCTTGAACAGCACAGGTTTGAACTGCACAGGTAGGTCCACTTATATGCAGATTTCTTCCAGTAAGTACATACTGCAGTACTGTACAGTCTGAGGTTGGTTGAATTTGAGGATGCAGAACCATGGATATGGAGGACCAACTGTAAAGTTATACTCAGATTTTTTACTGCATGGGGGTTAGCACTCTCATGTTGTTCGAGGGTCAGCTGTTTTAAGAAAGAAGACTAGGACTTCCCTGATGGTGCAGCGGTTAAGAATCCACCTGCCAATGCAGGGGACATGGGTTCGATCCCTGGCCTGGGAAGATCCAACATGCCGCGGAGCAACTAAGCCCGTGCACCACAGCTACTGAGCCTGTGCTCTAGAGCCCGCAAGCCGCAATTACTGAGCCCGCGTGCTGCAACTACTGAAGCCCGCACACCCTAGAGCCCATGCTCTGTAACAAGAGAAGCCACCGCACTGAGAAGCCCGCGCACCTCAACGAAGAGTAGCCCCTGCTCGCCACAATTGGAGAAAGCCTGAGTGCAGCAACGAAGACCCAACACAGCCAAAATAAATAAATAAACAAAGAAATAAAAAAAAGAAGTCTAAAAATCAGTGATCTAGGTATCATCAGAAAAAGATAAAGCAATTATCCCCAGAAGAGTTTGAAGAATTGTGTATTGTAAAGTTTAGAAATTAAAGAAGTATAATAATCATTAAAGCCCAAAGTTGGTACTTTGAAAGACTAATAAAATTTAGAAATCTCTGGCAAAATTTGTCAAGATTAAAAATAAGAAGATGCACATTACCAATATTGGGAATGAAAAAGGGAACATCACTATAGTTCCTGTAGACACTAACAAATAAAATATTATGAACAATTTTATGCCAAAAAAATTATAAATTTTTGTGAAATGAACAAATTCCTAGAAAACCACAAGTTACCTAAACTGGCTAAGAAAAAAATAGCAAATCTGGATAATGTTTTATCTGTGAAAGAAATTGAATCTGTAATTTAAAATCTTCTCTCAAAGAAAACCCAGGTTGACAGAATTCAAAAAGAGTCATGTACCAAAATGTTCATTGCAGCTCTATTTACAATAGCCAGGACATGGAAGCAACCTAAGTGTCCATCAACAGATGAATGGATAAAGAAGATGTGGCACATATACGCAATGGAATATTACTCAGCCATAAAAAGAAACGAAATTGAGTTATTTGTAGTTAGGTGGATGGACCTAGAGTCTGTCATACAGAGTGAAGTAAGTCAGAAAGAGAAAAAGAAATACCGTATGCTAACACATATATATGGAATCTAAGAAAAAATATATATATATATAGTTATTTTTCACCAAAAAAAAAAAAAAAGAAAGAAAACCCAGGTTGAGATGGCTTCATGGTGAGTTAATTTTCCCAACTGTTTGAGGAGGAAGTAACACTAATCATATAAAACATCTCAGAGAACAGAAGAAGGGAAAACATTTTGCATTTTATTTTATGAGTTCAGCAATCCTGGTCCATTATGGAGTTTCCCGTGCGTATTACATACGTCTTAAAACTAAAATTCACCTCATACCTTTACTGTGTAAACAGCTCTTCACCAGGTATTTAACATATATTAGATTTTGTTTATTCTCTTTATTCAATTCAGCAGATAGTCCCAGTGGCACAAAATGATTCAAGTGATGCTAAATAATTCTCCCTCATATGTACGCTGGCAAACTAACATAGAACAGTATTCTAGGAAAGAAAGAGATTTTTGTTGACAGAATAGCCTCCTCCCCACCCCCTACTCTGGAAGCTGATAACATTAACATTTAACTTAATGTATTTGTTTTTCTCCTGCAGACTCCATTAATAATATACCTCTTTCATTTCCTGATTGACTATGCTGAATTGGTATTTATGGTAAGTAACCTTCCACATAAAATCAATATGTATGTATTTTTAATTTTAGAGTCTTTTTTTAAATAAATTTATTTATTTTACTTTTGGCTTCGTTGGGTCTTCATTGCTGCACGTGGGCTTTTCTCTGGTTGCAGCGAGAGGGGGCTACTCTTCGTTGAGGTGCGCAGGCTTCTCACTGCAGTGGCTTCTCTTGTTGCGGAGCATGGGCTGTAGGGTGCACGGGCTTCAGTAGTTGCAGCATGCGGTCTCAGTAATTGCGGCTCACAGGCTGTAGAGCACAGGCTCAGTAGTTGTGGCACACGGGCTTAGTTGCTCCGCGGCATGTGGGATCTTCCCGGACCAGGGGTCGAACCCATGACCCCTGCATTGGCAGGTGGATTCTTAACCACTGCACCACCAGGGAAGCCCTAATTTTAGAGTCTTTTATCTTCTTGTTTTTAAGGGAAAAAAATCTATTTTAGGAGCTCAGGAGTTTCTCAGAACATAAAAGCAAAAAGCTATCTTAAATGTGAATTCATGGAACTGTGATAGTATTATGGATGTGTGAGGAGTAGTCTCTGGCATCTGACCAGTTCCAATTCCTTATACTTTTTTTTTAAACATTGCTTTTTTAATTTTATTTATTTATTTAGTTAGTTAGTTAGTTAGTTATGGCTGTGTTGGATCTTCGTTTCTGTGCGAGGGCTTCCTCTAGTTGCGGCAAGCGGGGGCCACTCTTCATCGCGGTGCGTGGGCCTCTCACTATCGCGGCCTCTCTTGTTGTGGAGCACAGGCTCCAGACGCGCAGGCTCAGTAATTGTGGCTCACGGGCCCACTTGCTCCGCAGCATGTGGGATCTTCCCAGACCAGGGCTCGAACCCGTGTCCCCTGCATTGGCAGGCAGGTTCTCAACCACTGCGCCACCAGGGAAGCCCCCTTATACTTTTAAAATTTGATTTCTGGACTATGTAGTCTTGAATTTCTAGCTTCAAGGTTCTATGATTGGCTTTAATTGTGGTGCCAGTATAGAGGGCATCCTGAATTTCCTAAGCATTCTGCCAAGACATTCTGTGCAGAGGACATAGACCAGATGAGACTTTAAGGGCAAGAACCTTCAAAATTGAGAAAACAGGGCTATGTTTTGAGTGTAGTAATTTGAAACACTTGCCTAATCTAGAGTTGAAAATCTGGGTCAAGTAGGAGGTCCACTGAGGTCTTCATTAATAATTATAATGGCTGTGGCTTGTTGAGGGCTTACTGTGTGCTAAGTACTTGACCTGCATCAGGCCTGCAAAGCAGTGGGTATTATTCTCATTTTATAGAAAACTTAACTAACTTGCGATTACAGAGCAGATGTGGGACACCAAACTGATGTAAGCCTCAGTGGGTCCTAGTCCTCAGAGTTTTCTGGTCAGACCTCCCTGAAGAGGCTTTATCTTTGTAGTCAAAGTGAGGGTTGAGGTTCTACCTGAATGTAAGAATTCAGTACTGGATAGTCCATCACCATCCAAAAACTCCAGACTCTGGCAGCATTCCATTACTCCTGTACTAATTAGGTTCATTTCCTTTTATTTCTCTTTCTCTTGACAGATAACTGATGTACTCACTGCCATTGCCCTGTATTTTGCAATCCAGGACTTCAATAAAGTTGTGGTGAGTAGTCAGTGGGTGGGACAAAACCAGTGAAATTTGGTAGCCTGCTGATCTCTGTTATCACAAAAAAATCAAAGGTTGTGTACTTAAAGATCAGCTGTCTTAAAATCCTAAGAAGTGGGAGTGAAGCTTCTGGCTTGTTCAGCCATCCCTGGAATGACCAAACCCAAACCAATAAGACAGCTTTACTAATAGATATAGAAAGGTCAGCTTAATCTTTGTGGCTTAATATCTACTCACCTATCCAGGTTCAGACTTTTTGGAGCAAATGGAGTTGAACTACTGTTATACTAATGAAGACCCTTAAAAATCTTCCATTCTTTTCACCAGTTTTTCTTTCCAAAAGAAAATGAATACAGTTTTTAACTCACTGTCTTATGCCCATCCAAGGTAAAACCGGATTCCCAATGTAGTTTCTATTTCCCTGCAGAGAGCAATCTTAATTGGAAAATTTGGCATGTATTAAATACCTATTGAAAACCGTATGTAATAGCCAAGGAGAATTGTGTAGTGGGACCATTCTCATTTTCCTGGGTTCTAAGAGACTTAACAGATTAACCATGTGTAGTATCCATGTAGTTATTTTAAAAATTGTCTGCAGTTCTCATTGACTGGCTGGGAGCCACTGAGAGGATTTAGACTGGGGTGAGTGAAGGCTGCATTCCATTGGTGGTGTCTGTTTGTGGTTCATTTTCACTTCTGTTACCGAGTAATAGAACCAGAATTAGAAGTCTGCCTTTCTGTGCACTGGTCATCAGTAACATAAAGTGGGTGAATTCTGGAATTTTAGACCTCAAAGAGATTTTTAAAATATCTGGACTGAGGGTTCTTAATTTGGGGTCCATTTATAGGCTTAATGGGTCTATAAAGCCCTTGAAATGGTATGAAAAATTGTGTATGTGCATATATCATTTTTTCCAAGAAGTAAGTCCATAGTTGCTGTCAGTGTTCAAGGAGTCCTTGATTCCCCCCCTTAAAGGATTAAGAACTACATATTAGAGACTTAACATCACTAAGACCAGGGAGTATACATCTTAAGCTAATGGAGCATTTGTGACAACATGGGTGAACCTTGAGGGCATTTTGCTAAGTAAAATAAGTTAGACAGAGAAAGACAAATACCGTATGATCTCACTTATATGTGGAATCTAAAAAAGTCAAACTCATAGGAATAGAGAGTAGCTTGATCGTTGCCAGGGGCTGGGGGGTGAGGGAAATGGGGAGATGTTGGTCAAAGGTACTAACTTCCAGTTGTAAGATGATTAAGTTCCAGGGATCTACTGTGCAGCATAGTAACTCTAGTTAACAATATCGTATTGTATACTTGAAAGTTGCTAAGAGAGTAGACCTTAAATACTCTCACCACACACACACACACACACACACACACACACGTAGTTATGTGAGGTGATAGGTGTGTTAACTAACCTTATTGTGGTAATCATTTTGTAATATATATGTATAATATATCCAATCATCATGTATACCTTAAACATATACAATGTTATATGTCAATTATATTTCAAGAAAGCTGGAAAAGAAAAGAAAGGAAAATTTTAGGGCTGATGTAAAATGCTTTAACAGGATTCCCTAGAAGGCCAGAGATGAAATAACTGGGCATGAGATTTATAAGCAGAGGAATTCAGAAATAAAATAGCAGTGGTTATTTTCTTCTCCCAAGGTAGTTTGTGTATGTAAACTCCAGTCTTTTTTTTTTTTTTTTAAACAGAATCTTTCAACTTTTTTTTTTTTTAATTTTATTTATTTAAAAAAAAAATTTTTTTTAATGCTATTCTTCTCTGCTTACATTCTTTTTATGTATGTATGTATGTATGTATGGCTTTGTTGGGTCTTCGTTTCTGTGCGAGGGCTTTCACTAGTTGTGGCAAGTGGGGGCCACTCTTCATCGCTGTGCGCGGGCCTCTCACTATCGCGGCCTCTCTTGTTGCGGAGCACAGGCTCCAGACGCACAGGCTCAGTAGTTGTGGCTCATGGGCCCAGCCGCTCCGCGGCATGTGGGATCCTCCCAGACCAGGGCTCGAACCCGTATTCCCTGCATTAGCAGGCAGATTCTCAACCACTGCACCACCAGGGAAGCCCAAATCTTTCTGTTTTAAAGTATTTTGGAAGATTGGGGTTACAAGGAAGTATTCTTTCCCAGTTGGCACAGTGTCACCTTTGCCCAGGGCCTACACATCCCTGTTTAACTGCCTGCATCTCTTACTGTAGTCCTGCTGGCTGTCTTCCAGCCTGGGGAATGGGCCTGTATTCCCATCTGTCTCTCTGGCTGCTCCTGGGTGAACTCCCTGTTTCCTTTTAACAGCTTTCTTTGTGGATCTCACACCCTCCAGGTGGCCTTCTTTTTGCAGTAGAACTCCAGAACCCTTAGCTAGTGGGGCCTCCATCCTTCCACCACTGCTGCAGCTGTCCTCATTAACTGCTTTGTTTGCTAAGCCAGCCCCCTTCTCTCTAATAAAAACACCTTAGTTTATATTTTGCCCTTTTAATTAAATAACCCCAGCTGTGAATGGCAGCATAAACCTTACTGATGATAATTCCCACCACTTAACTTGGACTCCCAGAGATGATCAAAGGGAGGCTTTTGAAGTTTGTTCAGGTTTTTTGATTAAGCCTCTACCTAAACCTCTGGAAGAAATCTGTGGTTACCTGTATTTCTGTGATGATCCTGGGATTTTCTTTTGAACTGAAAGATGGCTCTTAAAAAAATTTTTTTTAGTTTAAAAATTTAAATATCCAAAATATCTAAGACATGCAAAAATATATAAAGAATAATACATACTGTGAACCTATTTCAGCTTAAAAAATAAAACATTTTACATATAGTTGCCTCTCTCTGATACTTTCGTCTCCTTACTCTCCTTCTCTCCAGTTACCACTGTTCTGAATTTAGTGTTTATCATTCCCACACATGGCCTTAACTTTTTGTGCATTTGTAAATATACCTAAGTAACATATAGTGTTATTTTGCATGCTTTTAACTTTATGTAAATGGTGTAATGCAGTATTCTGTTGCCATCTGTGTTTTCATCCTTAAATCTTTAATCACACACTACTTTGGCTTCTCTGAATTACTGTGTTTTATAATAGGTTGCAGCATTGATTTTATACTATCTAAGATCATTAAATCAGCAGGGCTACCCATTTGGGGTTCAGAGGCTTTTTCTATCTGTAGTGTGACCCATGTTTGCTTATAGGGTTGCCTAACTTTTTTTCATTCTGGAACACACCCATGAACTTGTTGGGACACACACAGGGGAAGGCAAGAGCTTTCCACCCCCATCTCACTCCCTCTAAATTATCCAGCTGCCCAGCCACACCCAGCCTTCCTCCTCCTTCTCTTCATCATGGTCATTTCCCACTTCCTCTGTGGAAGTCAAAAACTTGAAACAGGAGAGCTCGGAAGAAAACCCAGGACACTGTGACATTCAGGGGATCGTTCCACTTTGCATGAAAATATTTCGCCTTGATGGAACTTTGGAATCCTTAGGCCACTGATGATAACTCTTAAAAATGACTAAAAACTGCTTTGCCATTCAATCATTCATTTAGCCATTCAACGGATATTTATTGTTTGCTCACTGTGCCAGGTATTGGCAAATAAACATGGTCTCTGCCCTCATGGAACTTATAGTATAGTGAAGGAGAAAGATAGTCAGTCACATAAATAAATCAAAAAGTTCTAACTGTGAACAGTGTTATGAGATTTTTACAGTCAGGGCAGTGAGTGTGCCTTCCTGAGGAAGTGACGATTTAACTAAGATCTAAAGATTATGTGTGAGTTAACTAGGGAAAGAGAAGAAGAGGTTGTTTGTTCTAGGTTAAATGCAAAGACCTGGGAGCAGGAGGGCAGTGGCACGTTCATGGTGCTTGAACCCAGAATGTGAGAGGTGTGGGCAGCGGGTGTGAAATGACCCTGGAGAGGTAGGGCCAGGTTAGGCAGGCCACGTGGGCCATGGAAGAACTTTTGTCTTCATCCTAAAAGCAATGCGAAGTTATTTGTTTCATGTGTTTTGTCTTTTTTTTTCCAGTTTAAAAAGCAGAAACTCCTCCTAGAACTAGACCAGTATGCCCCAGATGTGGCCGAACTCATCCGAACCCCTATGGAAATGCGTTACATCCCTCTGAAAGTGGCCCTCTTGTAAGTATTCTCTGACAAAACAGGGCTCAGTACCAACGAATATGAGGAAAATCTGATGAGACTTTCTCATGTTGTTTGTTGTATTTTTGGAGATTTGCAGTCTTAGTCATCAAGTATCTGCTATAGTTCTGTTGCACAACTGGGGTTCTGGCCAGGAAAAGAGACAGAGCCATCCTGTCTCTGTTGGGACAAAGCCTCACACAAGCACACGCACAATCGACCCTTCACAAATGCTTTTTCACTCGATGCTGATCTGGTTCCAGCCTCCTTGTAACCAGTGTTTCTAAAAAAAAAAAAAGTTTTCCAGTTGTGATATATGGATTGCATAAAATTCTGATCTTTATGCAGCAGTTATTTCAAGCAACTCCTATGTTTCATGTACAATTTAGTCTCCCGTTTGTAGTTCAGAAAACTGAAGAAAAGTACCAAACAGACCCATCCCAGCTGGATGACCAGTATGAGAGAGTGGAACTTACTGAGGCTCTATGAAAGAATTCTCCAGGAGTACCAGTGCTGCCTGTAACTTTAATTCTTTCAGGTTATTCCTGTTTATATTCCTGAGATAGGCAAATGGGAATAATTATTCAGTCAACTAATAATAAATGTTAATAACATACTAGTTCCTAAGGATACACAGTAAAACAAGGCAGACAAGTTTCCTCATGGAAAAACATGACCTTAAAGCTTCAGATTTAGAAGGGGCCTTATGAGGACAGTTTATTCAACCCTTTGCCTTGTGTGTGACTCTCCTATTCAGTATTCCAGATAGGTGGCTGCGTAGCTGCTTCTTGAACATCACCTGCTATTTAGAAATGGCTTTTTTTCTCCTCCCACCAAACACATTTGAGGTATCGGTTCATATCTATGTATTTCAGAAATATTGGTGGGAACTACCTAATAGAACCAGAGGTTTGGCAACATTATGAATCCCTTATGGACTCCTATGTCTCCAGGGGGTACTTTTGTAATAGCAGCAGCCATTTCTTTAAAGGTTGTAGAGCAAGCCTATCTGTAATTGCTGAAAAAAAAAATCAACAATTTCTGGGCCTTTGGCTTTAGAACTGCTAATCTTACAGCTCTGAGAGGTATTGGATTTAAGGTCTTTATTTGCGCATAATAATTATAATCTCTCCCTGAGACACTGGTATGTTTCTTCCTATCTGATAATCAGAATTATGTAACTGGTCTCCCTTTTCACTTTGTCTGCCAGGAAACTCAGAGCCAGATTTAAAGCTGATTATTACAGTGTTGTAGAAGACCCATTTGTTCTTCTTTCCCTAGCCTTTACTTTTTCCTTTTATTTATGCTTTCCCTGGTCTTGATTCTTTATTTCTATTTTAATTTTGCTCTCACTTTTTATTATCTGTTCTCATTTGAGCTGCCTCAAATCTTTTGTGGAAGCAGGATAAAAATAAATAAAAACACAGTTATGACTGTATAAGATTTCCCTATTCAGCATTTCAAATTTATTTTTTCAGTCCATTCCTTCCCACCTCAGGAAAAGACTGTTTCAGTTTAATTCCTTCCCAGTGGAAGTTCAGGTTGTCCTGTGAAGTTCAATGGCCACTAGCTTACTGAATTCAGCAGAACTTATTCTGCCCTTTGGGTCTGGCTTGGTGGATATAGCTTGGCTGCCAAGAGGACTAAACTTAAGCTGCTCTCACCTCTTGAATGGGGTAGCCTATGTCAGAGGTTAGGAACCTGATTGAGGAAACAGTACTTTCCTGGTTTTCAGAGATAACTGTAGCCATTCCTAAAATATATGGCTCTGTGGGAATTGGTAGAATTTTTATCATTTTTGAAGCCTGAAGTAATAAAAAATGTAGGCTTATTGCCAGAAAGACCTGATTTTGAATGTATTTATTAGCTTGTAAAGCCTTAGGCTACTTAACCACTGAGTCTCAGTTTCCTCATCTGCAAAATGGGAATGATGTAATAGCTGGTTTACAGGATCCGTGGTGATGAAATATGATGGTTTTCCATATAACACATAGCACAGAATAGGCAGTGAATGTTCAGTGCCTTTTACTCACTGGCCACAACCCCACTCCATCCTCTTTTACTTAGGAAAACTTATTTCTAAGAAGTTGCCTTCCCTTGAGTATGGTTTTAGTAAACCTCTTGAACTTCCTGGCTATGGTGGCCAGGACTCCCTGGTCCTTTGACCAGGATTACTAATGCCAAATATGTGTGTTTTTCCCCAGCTATCTCTTAAATCCCTACACGATCTTGTCTTGTGTTGCCAAGTCTACCTGCGCCATCAACAACACCCTCATTGCTTTCTTCATTTTGACCACGATAAAAGGTAAGGCCCCAAAGGAAAGTACAAAGTTCAGTCCCTAATTTGTGCAGGCTTTTGTAACACTTATGCTGTGGATTTAAAAAAAAAAAATACAACACTTAAAAACATTTTTTAAAATTACACAAGTAATTTTATAGAAAATTTAGGTAAGCCAAGAGAAAAAAATTAATTAAAACATCCTGAAATTCTACCACTCAGAGAGTCACTGTTAACATAGTTTAAACAAAAAACAAAAACTTCTAAAAGGCTTACAATGAGAATAGCAGTGTTCTGCCCCTTTCTTCCCATCCCTAGTTCAACTTCTTTGAAGGAACTACTTTTTTTTTTTGCTAGTATTTATTTCCATATTTCTAAATAAGACCTTGTATTGCTGTTTCATGAATGATAAATTTTAGACATTATCTATTGTATTCTTATTATGGGAGATAAAGATTTAGCTTTCTTTTACCAATATCTTCACTTCCCCTTTACCTGGTTTTCCTAGAGAAGTTATGTCACAGCTTTGATTAAATCAGTAGTTGGTACCTATATTTTATGACAGTATATGTATTATTCACTGTTGGGAAAAGTAATAACTATGGTTATTTTTTCTTTCTTGTACAACCTTTTATTTTTTCTGAGGTTAATA
This sequence comes from Balaenoptera ricei, assembly GCF_028023285.1. Lineage (NCBI taxonomy): Eukaryota > Metazoa > Chordata > Mammalia > Artiodactyla > Balaenopteridae > Balaenoptera > Balaenoptera ricei. The sequence goes on from NC_082653.1 coordinate 24,756,145, forward strand.
ATTGTGGGTTTTTTGCTTGTTTTTGTTTTTGTTTTGCTTTATCTTTCTGTACCAATCACTTTTTTCCCCCTAATTGCTCTGCTAGATCTTTCAAGTGCCTAACAATACAGGCATACCTAAGAGATATTGTGAGTTTGGTTCCAGATCACAGCAATAAAGCAAATATTGCAATAAAGTGAGTCACACGAATTTTTTGGATTCCCAGCACAGATAAAAGTTATGTCTACACTATACTATATTCTGTTAAGTATGCAATAGCATTATGTCTAAAAAAATGTACATAGCTTAATTTAAACATACTTTATTGATAAAAAAAATTAGCCCCTAATAAGAGAATCAGCCCATCCTTTGAAGCTTTGAAGCCAGGCATTGACTTCTCTTTTCTAGCTATGAAAGTCCTAGATGGCATCTTCTTCTGAAATAAGGCTGTTTCGTCTACATTGAAAATATGTTGTTTAGTGTAGCCACCTTCATTAATTGTCTTAGGTAGATCTTCTGGATAACTTGCTGCAGCTTCTACATCAGCACGTGCGACTTCACCTTGCACTTTTATGGTCTGGAGACAGGCTTCTCTCCTTGAACCTCATGAACTAATCTCTTCTAGCTTCAAACTTTTCTTCTATAGCTTCCTCACCTCTCTCAGCCTTCATAAAATTGAAGAAAGTTAGGGCCTTACTCTGGTTGAGGCTTTGGCTTAAGGGAATGTTGTGGCAGGTTTGATCTTCTCTCCAGACCACTCAGACTTTCTCCATATCAGCAATAAGGTTGTTTTGGTTTCTTATCATTCATGTGTTCACTGGAGTAGCACTTTTAATTTTCTTCAAGAACTTTACATTTGCATTACCACTAGGCTAACTGGTGCAAGAGGCCTAGCTTTCATCCTATCCCAGCTTTCGACGTGCCTTCCTCACTAAGCTTAATTATTTCTAGCTTTTTTAAAAAAAATTTTAAAAAATTATTTATTATTTTTGGCTGCGTTGGGTCTTCGTTGCTGCGCGTGGGCTTTCTCTAGTTGTGGCAAGCGGGGGCTACTCTTTGTTGCGGTGCGCAGCCTTTTCATTGAAGTGGCTTCTCTTGTTGCAGAACACGGGCTCTAGGTGCACGGGCTTCAGTAGTTGTGGCACACGGGCTTCAGCAGTTGTGGCATGTGGGCTTCAGTAGTTGTGGCTTGCAGGCTCTAGAGCGCAGGCTCGGTAGTTGTGGAGCATGGCCTTAGTTGCTCCGCGGCATGTGGGATCTTCCTGGACCAGGGCTCAAACCCGTGTCCCCTGCATTGGCAGGCGGATTCTTAACTACTACGCCACCAGGGAAGCCCTATTTCTAGCTTTTGATTTAAAGTGAGAAGTATGCAACACTTCCTTTGACTTGAACACTTAGAGACCATTGTATGGTTATTAATTGGCCTAATTTCAATATTAGGAAGGAATAGGGAGGCCTGAGGAGAGGGAGAGAAGTGGGGGAACAGCTAGTCTGTGAAATAGTCAGAACACAGACAACACTTATCAGTTGTTTGCCATATTATGGGCATGTGGTGCCCCCAAACAATTAAAAGAGTAATATCAAAGATCACAGATCACCATAACAAACATAATAATAATGAAAAAATTTGAAATATTGCAAGAATTACCAGAACATGACACAGAGACACAAAGTGAGCAAATGCTGTTGGAAAAATGGCTCTGATAGACTTACTTAATGCAGGGTTGCCACAGATCTTCAATTTGTAAAAAACACAATATCTGCAAAGTACAGTAAAACAAAGTAGGTCTGTAGTTTTTAAACAAATGCTTAAGTACATCAAATAGTTTATTGGTTCCATTATTTTTCTGGAGATCTGCCTCACACATCCTTCATCCTGTACCAGTCTGTCCTGGTTGTTGTGTGGTCTTGATGCAAAGCTGTCATACTGGAACGTTTCCTTATAATTCTCTTGTATTGTATCCCTTCTTTCCTAGATTCCTTTTTTCGTTTATTGATTTTTTTCCTTGGTTTTGCTAAAGTACTTCCTCTAGTAGTTTTCTAAGAAAGGGTGTGTGAGATACATATTTTGAATCATTCCACACATGAAAAAATGTGCTTTTCTAACTTAGCACCAAATTAATAGTTGGGGCAAGGTATAGAATTCTAGATCAGAAAAAATTTTCCTTCAGAATTTTGAAGGCATTGCTTCACTGTGTTCTAGCATCCCGGTTGCTGTTGGGCAGTTTGAAGCCACTATATGTAACCTAATTTTTTCTTTGAAAGATTTAAGATCTTCTTTTTATCCTCAGTATTTTGAAATTTCATGATGCTATGTCTACTTGGTTCTTTTTTCATTCATTACTGGGTACTTGGTAGGCCCTTTCAAAATAGAGACTAGTGTCCTTTAGTTCTAGAAGATATTCCGGTACTGTTTTTCAAATTCTCTCTCCTCTCTGTTTTCTCTGTCCTCTCGTTTGGGATGCCTATTGGATATTGGACTTTTTGGATTGATCTAATTTGTATGTTTTATTTTCTATTGATTTAAGTTCTTTCTTGGTCTCCAGTTGTTTCTTTGAAGCATCATTATTATTTTATCACCACGATATTCTCTCTTATCTCTCTGAGTTTTCTTGGTTTTGTTTTTGTTTTCAGTTTCCATTTGTTCTAAGCATAATCTCTTTGTCTTCCTGGATTCTCTCCCCCCTCCCCACCCCGCCTTTCTTTTTCTGTTTGTCTTGGGCTCTGTCTTTCATATGGGTAGATTTTCTCTTATTTATGGTGATCCTTGGCTGTCTGCTTATTATTTAAGAATGTCAGAAGGATGGGGTATGTAGGGGTATTCACCTGGCTGCACATAGTTGAGGTGAGACCTGGGGTTCTGGCTGGTCTGTATACAAACGTTCAGCTTGATTCTCATCTCTGTAACTTACCCCCACCTGCCATAGTATCTGATACCTTCAAGGTGCTGGATCTCTCAGAAGTTGTATGGGGTGAATTGGCCTGATTTTTATTGGTATTCCTCTCTGCAGGCCATTGAGCTGTAATTTCTTCCATATTGCTCAATCATTTATCCCTCTTCCTCCTGCTTTTAATGTTTCCACTATTATGTTAAAATTTATTTTGCTATAGTCTCTTCTGTTAATTTGTTTTTAAGACTATTTTTAATGCTTTATTGTCATTTTAGTGAGGTTTTGGAGGGAAAGATGATATACATGTGATTAACCTACCATTTTTCACTAGAAGTCTATTAGCATTGGAGGTATATATTTCCAGATTTTTCCCTCATTTTTCTTTTACACTTTTAAATATTGTATCAGTTAACTGTCGTCACAAAAATGTTATTTGACAAAGCACTCCAAAACTCAGTGGCTTAAAACAACAATACGCATTTACTTAGCTCATGTGTCTGTAAGTCAGATAGGTGTCAGCTGATCTAGGTTGGATATGGCTAGACAGTTTGTTGGTTTCATCGGGGCTCATTCATGCATCAGCAGCTGACTGTAGTTGGCTCATCTAGGCTGGGCTGTTTGCCACATGTCTGTCATCCTCATGGACCAGGGGACTAATTTAGGCATATTCTTCTCATAGTGATGGGAGAGACACAACTGCGAACAAGCCCAATGAGGCTTGAGCTTTTGACGTTTCTGGTTGTATCACATGTGCTTATATTGCATTGATCAAAACATAACACATGGCTGATCTCAGGGGTGGGTATTTCCATCCTGTCCACAGTGGGGGGACACTGCAAAGTTATATGGCAAAGAGCCTGGACATAGGGAGGGGTTAAGAATTGGGGCCAAAAATACAGTCTACCACGTCAGTAAACATTTAGTCTGTCATTTTTCATGGCTGCTTACTGTTCCATTGTGTTGATGAATAAATAGAAATTCTTTAACCAACTTATACTATTAAATATCTAGTTAATTTCCCAGTTTTCAGCTGTTTAAATAATACTATAGTTGATTTTCTTTCTTTTTTTTAATTTTTAATTTTTAAATTTTTTTGGCCGCATCATGCAGCTTGTGGGATCTTAGTTCCCAAACCAGGGATCGAACCCGGGCCACGGTAGTGAAAGTGCTGAGTCTTAACCACTGGACTGCCAGGGAATTCCCATACAGTTAATTTTCTAATATAATTTCTAACAGTAATTGTCACACTCATGTTCAATTATTTTCTTACTCTAAAGTCCTAGAAATAGAATTATTGTGTCACTGGGTGTATACCTTCTTTAGGATTTCTGAAATTTATCACTAAATTGCCTTCAAGAGTTTTACCAACTTATACTCTCATAAGAAGTGTATGAGAGCTCTTATTTCCCTACATTATTGCTGAATAGTTTGCACACTTAGGAAATAAAGACTCAAAAGTTGTACATAGGACCTTTTACTTAGAGTTTACTTACCTTTTCTAGGGTGGCACATGGGAATGACTTAGGTCTTCATAAGACATTGCTTCGCTTGGAGTGGTTGTAGTTAGTCTTTCTGTAGGTCATTTAGTTTAACTTATTATCAAGTTACTTGAAATGACTCTTTGCTGTCTGTGAACATCCCCTGCCTCAGTTCCTGTTTCCAGAGTGTCCAGCTCAGGTAGACTCATTTATCAAGGTGCCTGGTGTCCATTAAAGTAAGGACTGTATGAGGCAGCCTGGCAGAAGGGATTGAGCACTGGCCTTTGGAAATGTCACCTTTAAAATAGCCGAGCACAAAGGTAGAAAGACTAAAGACATGCTCTCTGAGGTGTGTACAATGGAAGTCTCACACAAAAATGTAAAGTATGCCATTTTAAGAACATCTTTCAAAAGACCCTTTAAGTCAATGGAACGATTTTGTTTGGGGGAAAAAAATGTAAAAAAGTTATACGTAACTCCTTTGCAGCCACATTGTTTTTGGTTCCACAGAAAAAAATTTTTTTTATTATGTCACTCTAGATTTCTGTCAAATGAATTTTATGAACATTTTTGTAATATTGTATGCACAGTTTTGTTTTAATTTTATTACTTGTTTCATATGAATCATGAATGACATTAGTCACATTTGTTAATTTCTTTACATCAAAATTTAAGTTTTTAAAATTTTAAGAGTAGTTCAAGTACTTGGTAAAAATAAAAGAAATTCAAACATATGAAATGGGAAGTAAAAGTCTTTTATCATCCCACCCTACCCCACCTCCACTTCCATTCCTCAGGTATATTTGTCATGGGGTCCCAGGCCTTCCCTTTTGCTGGACACTTAAGTTATTTTCCATTGTTGGCATCTGTAAGTAGAGACCGTTGCAAGTAACATTTCTAATCTGTTAAAATATTTGAAGAATTCTATTTTAGTTAGGTCTCTGAACTATTCTCTTTGAATATATTAGTAATCCCTATTAGCAGTATATACAAAGTTCAGTTATAGAATCTGCAGGTCATATTTCTATATTTCACATTTGTACCACATAATTAGATATTTAATAAAATTCATGAAGGAATAATTCACTCTTTATTTAAAGAAGAAAACAGTTGGGAGAATTCACAAAAGAAGGGATCTAAATGACTAAAAACTATGAAAAAATATTCAACTCCTTAGATAACTAATAAAGAAAAGCAAATTGAAATAACAAAGAAGTGGTTTTTTTATTCCCTTTCAAATTGGCAAAGATTTTAGAAGATAATTGTCAGGTCTGGCAAAGTGCTATCAAACTGGCATTTTCCCACATGGCAAGTTGACTTGTAAATTAGTACAGACCTCTTGGGAAGCAGTTTGGCAGTAGTTCAAGTGTTTGTTCTTTTGATTTATGAATTTTAATTTTGATAACCTATCCTGAAGTAGTGCAGAATTACAGACCAAGCTTTATGATGCTAAGTCATTAATTGCAGGATTATTTATAATGATTAGAAAAATTGGAAAATACTTCAAAGTAGAGAGAGGAATGGCTAAGTAAAACATGGTTTGCCCATGTAATTAAAGAAAATACAGTTTATCCATGCACATGATATTTGAAAATAATTGTAAGTTATGTGAGGATACATTTATTTTTTAAAAGCTGAATACAAAATTGTGTATTTTAATAAAGTATAATCTCAACTATGTTAAAACTATAACACAAATAGAAAGAGATTCCAAAAGAGTAATAATTGTTTCTGCAGAGTAAGTTCATGAGTAATTTTTATTTCCTCCTCATATCTGTTTTTTCCCAAAGTTTCTTCAATGAGCACATAATTTAAAATAAATTAAATTTATTGATAAGAAGATAGGGACAGTGGAAGTAAACTAGGTACCTCTCTCCCCAGACTTCCGTGGAGCAGGTGCCCCCACAGAAGGGAGTGGCCTCATTTGCTTTGTCCCCTTGACTCCTTCTACTTGCCCTCCTTTGACTTCCTTTGTGGCAGCCCAGGGTTGCCTGGGACACTCTGAGAGCCACAGGCCAGGACAAAGCCCAGACCATTGTATTGTGATGTCCTTGTTGGGGTGTTGGCCAGGAAACTCAAGTCTGTGGGCAGGGTTGATGTTCGTTTAGTGGAGCAGCTTGGGTTTTACTTCAAAGGTTGGGGCTTTGGTGAAGGAGCTGATTAAAATACTCCATCCCTCTGAAGTCATCTTCATTAGGCTTTCAAAAGGAAAACAAACAGATGTTAATAGGTACTCCTGCTTATTCACTGTTGGTGTTTGTCAACAATGAGATGCTCCAGACTAGAAATTCTTGAGGTTTGCCGCCCAAGGACCCTTCTGACTCTCCTTATTCCACCAAAAGAGGCCTGGGTGACAGGACTTGCTTCCCAAGGAAAAAGAAGAATCAGTACTATCCGAGGTGGTTCAGAGTAAGAGCTCAGGCTGCTGTGATGTCAGACAGATGTCAATGAAAAAATGTTACCTGCAAAATCAGTAAACAAATGTGTCACAGCCCTCAAGCCATCACATTACAGCTGCCCCTATGATGAGCCCCGAGGGAACTCAGGATAGAAACAGGATGCTCCCCATCTAGAGGTCAGTCACTGCAGCCACCCCTGAAGGTGCACCCTGAGGAGACTCAGGATGAGAAAGCACAGGCCCAGATAGCTGAGGTGCATATCAAAGGAATGATTTCAGAGAGCCCAGACGCTTGCATCTTCCCATACATAGAAAAGCGCTAAATTCCTTAACTTGAGATACCTGGTTTTCTCTAATTAACAGTAATCTTTTGATGTTCCGACTACATGGTCTTTGTTGCAAAAACTACTATATATCTCGGCTCCTCTCTTACCTCTTTGGAAGCAGTCTCTCAGAGCTATCTGAGATACTGTGTCCCAGGCTTAAGTCCTCAGTTTTGTCCACCAAATAAAACATAACTCTCAACTTTTAGGTTGTGCATTTTTTTTTCAGTCGACACAGATCTCATAGCTAATCCTAGTTCTAGCACTTCCTGGCATTATCACTGTAAGCAAGTCACTTAACTGTTTAGGGCCTCAGTTTCCTTGTCTATAACATGGGGACTGAAACAGTCCCTACTGCATAGCGTAAATGTAAAGAATGAATGAGATGAGGAGAAAATAAAAAATGAATGAGATGGTGCATGTGAAACACTTAGCATAGTGTGGGAGCATGAACTAGATGCTCAGTAAATGATGGTGTTGATTGTTACTCTTGATAATATTTAAAGATATTAAAAGATCCCTCAGGACTTCCTCTTGGGAGAACACCAGAATCACAACTAACTGCTGAACGATCATTGACAGGAAGACACTGGAACTCACCAAAAAAGATACCCCACATCCAATGACAAAGGAGAAGCCACAATGAGATGGTAGGAGGGGTACAATCATAATAAAATCAAATCCCATTACCGCTGGGTGGGTGACTCACAAACTGGAGAACAATTATACCACAGAAGTCCACCCACTGGAGTGAAGGTTCTGAGCCCCACGTCAGGCTTCCCAACCTGGGGGTCCGGCAATGGGAGGAGGAATTCCCAGAGAATCAGACTTTGAAGGCTAGCAGGATTTGATTGCAGGACTTCGACAGGACTGGGGGAAATAGAGACTCCACTCTTGGAGGGCACACAAAGTAGTGTGCACATCAGGACCCAGGGGGAAGGAGCAGTGACCCCATTGGAAACTGAACCAGACCTACCTGCTAGTGTTGGAGGGTCTCCTGCAGAGGCAGGGGGCGACTGTGGCTCACTATGGGGACAAGGACACTGGCAGCAGAAGCTCAGGGAAGTAATCCTTGGCGTGAGCCCTCCCAGAGTCCACCATTAGCCCCACCAAAGAGCCTGTAGGCACCAGCCACCAGTACTGGGTCGCCTCAGGCCAAACAACAAACAGGGAGGGAACTCAGCCCCACCCATCAGCAAACAGGCAGATTAAAGTTTTACTGAGCTCTGCCCACCAGAGCAACAGCCAGCTCTACCCACCACCAGTCCCTCCCATCAGGAAGCTTGCACAAGCCTCTTCGATAGCCTCATCCACCAGAGGGCAGACAGCAGAAGCAAGAAGAATTAGAATCCTGCAGCCTGTGGAATGAAAACCACATTCACAGAAAGATGGACAAAGTGAAAAGGCCAAGGACTATGTACCAGATGAAGGAAGAAGATAAAACCCCAGAAAAACAACTAAATGAAATGGAGATAGGCAACCTTCCAGAAAAAGAGTTCAGAATAATGATAGTGGAGATGATCCAGGACCTTGGGAAAAGAATAGAGGTAAAGATCGAGAAGATGCAAGAAATCTTTAAAAAAGACCTAGAAGAATTAAAGAACAAACAGAAATGAATAATACAATAACTGAAATGAAAAATACACTAGAAGGAATCAATAGTAGAACAACTGAGGCAGAAGAATGGATAAGTGACCTGTAAGACAAAATGGTGGAAATCACTGCTGTGGAACTGACTAAAGAAAAAAGATTGAAAAGAAATGAAGACAGCCTAAGAGACCTCTGGGACAACATTAAACACAACAACATTCGCATTATAGGGGTTCCAGAAGGAGAAGAGAGAGAGAAAGGACCCGAGAGAATATTTGAAGAGACTATAGTCGAAAACTTCCCTAACATGGGAAAGGAAAGAGCCACCCAAGTCCAGGAAGCGCAGAGAGTCCCAGGCAGGATAAAACCAAGGAGAAACACGCCGAGACACATAGTAATCAAGTTGAGAAAAATTAAAGACAAAGAAAAATTATTAAAAGCAACAAGGGAAAAATGACAAATAACATACAAGGGAACTCCCATAAGATTAACAGCTGATTTCTCAGCAGAAACTCTACAAGCCAGAAGGGAGTGGCACGATATATTTAAAGTGCTGAAAGGGAGGAACCTACAACCAAGAATACTCTACCCGGCAAGGATCTCATTCAGATTTGATGGAGAAATCAAAAGCTTTACAGACAAGCAAAAGCTAAGAAAATTCACCACCAAACCAACTCTACAACAAATGCTAAAGGAATTTCCGTAAGTGGGAAACACAAGAGAAGAAAAGGGCCTACAGAAACAAACCCAAAACAATTAAGAAAATGGTAACAGGAACATACATATCAATAATTACCTTAAATGTGAATGGATTAAATGCTCCAACCAGAAGACACAGGCTGGCTGAATGGATACAAAAACAAGACCCATATATATGCTGTCTACAAGAGACCCACTTCAGACCTAGGGACACGTACAGACTGAAAGTGAGGGGATGGAAAAAGATATTCCATGCAAATGGAAATCAAAAGAAAGCTGGAGTGGCAATACTCTTATCAGATAGAATAGACTTTATTTTTTTTAAAAATAATCAGGCCAAGTTTATTGAAACTAGACTTCATTTTCAAACAAGTTAATCTTGTGATTAATCTTTTTTTTTTTTAAATAAAGCCATTTCTTTAGTTTTTAATTTATTTATTTTATGGCTGTGTTGGGTCTTCGTTTCTGTGTGAGGGCCCTTCTCTAGTTGTGGCAAGCGGGGGCCACTCTTCATCGCGGTGCACGGGCCTCTCACTATCGCGGCCTCTCCCGTTGCGGAGCACAGGCTCCAGACGCGCAGGCTCAGTAATTGTGGCTCACGGGCCCAGTTGCTCCGTGGCATGTGGGACCCTCCCAGACCAGGGCTCAAACCCGTGTCCCCTGCATTGGCAGGCAGATTCTCAACCACTGCGCCACCAGGGAAGCCCCAAATAGACTTTAAAATAAAGACTGTTACAAGAGACAAGGAAGTACACCACATAATGATCAAGGGATCAATCCAACAAGAAGGGCTTACCTGGTGGTGCAGTGGTTAGGAATATGCCTGCCAGTTCAGGGGACACGGGTTCTGACCCTGGTCCGGGAAGATCCCACATGCCACGGAGCAGCGAAGCCTGTGAGCCACAACTACTAAGCCTGCACTCTATTGCCCGCAAGCCACAACTACTGAAGCTCTTGCGCCTAGAGCCCATGCTCCGCAACAAGAGAAGCCACCGCAATGAGAAGCCCACGCACTGCAAGGAAGGGTAACCCCTGCTCGCTACAACTAGAGAAAGCCTGCACGCAGCAACGAAGACCCAACACAGCCAAAAATAAATAAATAAATTTATAAAAAATATACAAGAAGAAGATATAACAATTATAAATATACATGCACCCAACACAGGAGCACCTCAATACATAAGGCAAATGCTAACAGCTATAAAAGAGGGAATCAACAGTAACACAATAGTTACTGTCGTAACTATTGTAATAGTGGGGGACTTTAACACTTCACTTACACCAATGGACAGATCGTTCAGACAGAAAATTAATAAGGAAACACAAGCTTTAAATGACACAATAGACCAGATAGATTTAACTGATATTTATAGGACATTCCATCTGAAAACATCAGATTACACTTTCTTCTCAAGTGCACACAGAACATTCTCCAGGATACATCACATCTTGGGTCACAAATCAAGCCTCAGTAAATTTAAGAAAATTGAAATCATATCAAGCATATTTTCCAACCACAACGCTATGGTTTATTAGAAATAAATTACAGGGAAAAAAACATTAAAAACACAAACACATGGAGGCTAAGCAATACATTACTAAATAACCAAGAGATCACTGAAGAAATCAAAGAGGAAATAAAAAAATACCTAGAGACAAATGACAACGAAAACACAACAATCCAAAACCTATGGGATGCAGCAAAAGCAGTTCTAAGAGGGAAGTTTATAGCAATACAATCCTACCTCAAGAAACAAGAAAAATCTCAAGTAAACAATCTAACCTTACACCTAAGGGAACTAGAGAAAGAAGAACAAACAAAACCCAAAGTTAGCGGAAGGAAAGAAATCATAAAGATCAGAGCAGAAATAAATGATATAGAAACAAAACAATAGCAAAGATCAATAAAACTAAAAGCTGGTTCTTTGAGAAGAGAAACAAAATTGATAAACCATTAACCAGGCTCATCAAGAAAAAGAGGGAGAGCACTCAAATCAATAAAATTAGAAATGAAAAAGGAGAAGTTACAACAGACACCACAGAAATACAAAGGCATCCTAAGAGACAACTACAAGCAACTCTATGCCAATAAAATGGACAACCTGGAAAAAATGGACAAATTCTTATAAGCTTCCAGGACTGAACCAGGAAGAAATAGAAAATATGAACAGACCAATCACAAGTAATGAAATTGAGACTATGCTTAAAAATCTTCCAACAAACAAAAGTCCAGGACCAGATGGCTTCACAGGTGAATTCTATCAAACATTTAGAGAAGAGATAACACCCATCCTTCTCAAACTCTTCCAAAAAATTGCAGAGGAAGTAACACTCCCAAACTCATTCTACAAGGCCACCATCACCCTGATACCAAAACCAGACAAAGATACTACAAAAAAAGAAAATTACAGACCAATATCACTGATGAATATAGATGCAAAATCTTCAACAGAATACTAGCAAACAGAATCCAACAACACATTAAAAGGATCATATACCATGATCAAGTGGGATTCACCCCAGGGATTCAAGGATTCTTCAATATATGCAAATCAATCAATGTGATACACCATATTAACAAATTGAAGAATAAAAACCATATGATCATCTCAATAGATGCAGAAAAAAGCTTTTGACAAAATTCAACATCCATTTATGATAAAAACTCTACAGAAAGTGGGCATAGAGGGAACCTACCTCAGCATAATAAAGGCCATATACGACAAACCCACTGCAAACATCATTCTCAATGATGAAAAACTGAAAGCATTTCCTCGAAGATCAGGAACAAGACAAGGATATCCACTCTCGCCACTCTTATTCAACATAGTTTTGGAAGTCCTAGCCATGGCAATCAGAGAAGAAAAAGAAATAAGAGGAATACAAATTGGAAAAGAAGAATGAAAACTGTCACTGTTTCAGTTGACATGATACTATACATAGACAATCCTAAAGATGCCACTAGAAAACTACTAGAGCTAATCAATGAATTTGGTAAAGCCGCAGGATACAAAATTAATGCACAGAAATCTCTTGCATTCCTATACACTAACAACGAAAGATCAAAAAGAGAAATTAAGGTAACAATCCCATTCACCGTTGCAACAAAAAGAATAAAATACCTAGGAATAAACCTACCTAAGGAGGTAAAAAACCTGTACTCAGAAAACTGTAAGACACTGATGAAAGAAATCAAAGATGACACAATCAGGTCTCATTGAACATGGCAGCAGCTTTCCAGATTGCTGTTTTCTCCTCCAGCAGACCCAGGCCTGCGCTCCAGCAACCATGTCTAAGGGACCTGCAGTTGGCATTGATCTTGCGCCACCTATTCTTGTGTGGTTATCTTCCAGCACGGAAAGGTGGAAATAATTGCCAGTGATCAGGGGAACCGAACTACCCCAAGTTATGTCACCTTTACTGATACCGAATGATTGATTTGTGATGCTGCAAAGAACCAAGTTGCAAGAATCCCACCAACACGGGTTTTGATGCCAAACGCCTCATTGGACAAAGATTTGATGATCTGTTGTCCAGTCTGATATGAAGCATTGGCCCTTTATAGTGGTGAATGATTCAGGCAGGCCTAAGGTTCAAGTAGAATACAAGGGAGAGACAAAAAGTTTCTATCCAGAGGAGGTGTCATCCATGGTTTTGACAAAGATGAAGGAAATAGCAGAAGCCTACCTTGGGAAGACTGTTACCAATGCTGTTGTCACAGTACCTGCGTACTTTAATGACTCTCAGCATCAGGCTACCAAAGATGCCGGAACTATTGCTGGGCTCAATGTACTTAGAATCATCAACGAGCCAACTGCTGCTGCTGTTGCCTATGACTTATACAAAAAGATTGGAGCAGAAAGAAATGTGCTGATCTTTGATTTAGGTGGTGGCACTTTTGATGTGTCAGTCCTCACTATTGAGGATGGAATCTTTGAGGTGAAGTCTACAGCTGGAGATACCCACTTAGGTGGAGAAGACTTTGACAACCGGATGGTCAACCATTTTATTGCAGAGTTCAAGTGCAAGCACAAGAAGGGCATCAGTGAGAACAAGAAGGCTGTCCGTCGCCTTCATACTGCTTGTGAGCATGCTAAGCACACTCTATCTTCCAGCACCCAGGCCACTATTGAGATTGATTCCCTCTGTGAAGGAATCGACTTCTATACCTCAATTACCCGTGCCCGATTTGAAGAACTGAATGCTGACCTGTTCCGTGGCACACTGGACCCTGTGGAGAAAGCCCTTCGGGATGCCAAGCTAGACAAGTCTCAGATCCATGATATTGTCCTGGTGGGTGGTTCAACCCGCATCCCCAAGAATCAGAAACTTCTACAGGACTTCTTCAACGGGAAAGAACTGAATAAGAGCATCAACCCTGATGAGGCTGTTGCTTATGGTGCAGCTGTCCAGGCAGCCATTCTATCTGGAGACAAATCTGAAAATGTTCGAGACTTGCTGCTGTTGGATGTCACTCCTCTTTCCCTTGGAACTGAAACTGCTGGTGGAGTCATGACTGTCCTCAAGAGCAACACCATCATTCCCACCAAGCAGACGCAGACCTTCACAACCTACTTGGACAACCAGCCCGATATTCATTCAGGTTTATGAAGGTGAGCGTGCCATGACCAAGGATAACAACCTGCTTGGCAAGTTTGAACTCACAGGCATACCTCCTGCCCCCTGTGGTGTTCCTCAGATTGAAGTCACTTTTGATATTGATGCCAATGGCATCCTCAATGTCTCTGCTGTGGATAAGAGCACAGGAAAAGAGAACAAAATTACCATCACTAATGACAAGGGCCGTTTGAGCAAGGAAGACATTGAACGCATGGTTCAGGAAGCAGAGAAGTACAAAGCTGAAGATGAGAAGCAGCGGGATAAGTTGTCTTCGAAGAATCCTCTTGAATCCTATGCTTTCAACATGAAAGCTACTGTTGACGATGAGGAACTTCAAGGCAAGATTAATGATGAGGACAAACAGAAGATTCTTGATAAGTGTAATGAAATAATCAACTGTCTTGATAAGAACCAGACTGCAGAGAAGGAAGAATTTGAACATCAGCAGAAGGAGCTGGAAAAAGTCTGCAACCCCATCATTACCAAGCTGTACCAGAGCTCAGGAGGCATGCCAGGAGGAATGCCAGGAGGAATGCCTGGGGGCTTCCCTGGTGGTGGAACTCCTCCATCTGATGGTGCCTCCTCTGGGCCCACCATTGAAGAGGTCGATTAAGCCAGCCTAGCATAGATTTAGCATTGTTCCACAAAACATTGAAGGACCCAAATTTATAGCAAATTCCATGGCAGTTTTAAAGTTGAGCTGCTGTAATAAACTCGGCATTCTTGATACTTGAACATGGAATATGTGCACAGGGAAAGGAAATAACATTGTACTTTACAAGCACTGTATTGTAAGTGGAAAATGCAATGTCTTAAATAAAACGGTATTTAAAATTGGCACCATAAAAAAAAAAAAGATGACACAAACAGATGTAGAGATATACCATGTTCTTGGATTGGAACAATCAATATTGTGAAAATGACTGTACTAGCCAAAGCAATCTACAGAGTCAATGCAATCCCTATCAAATTACCAGTGGCATTTTTTACAGAACTAGAACAAAAAATCTTAAAATTTGTATGGAGACACAGAAGACCCTGAATAGCCAAAGCAATCCTGAGGGAAAAAAACAGAGCTGGAGGAATCAGACTCCCTGACTTCAGACTATACTACAAAGCTACGGTAATCAAGACAATATGGTACTGGCACAAAGACAGAAATATAGATCAAATGGAACAGGATAGAAAGCCCAGAGATAAACCCATGCACCTATGGTCAACTAATCTATGACAAAGGAGGCAAGGATATACAATGGAGAAAAGACAGTCTCTTCAATAAGTGGTGCTGGGAAAACTGGACAGCTACATGTAAAAGAATTTAATTAGAACACCATACACAAAAATAAACTCAAAATGGTTAAAGACCTAAATGTAAGACAGGACACTATAAAACTCTTAGAGGAAAACATAGGAAGAACACTCTTTGACTTGACATAAATCACAGCAAGATCTTTTTTGATCCACCTCCTAGAGTAATGGAAATAAAAACAGAAATAAACAAATGGGACCTAATGAAGCTTAAAAGCTTTTGCATAGCAAAGGAAACTATAAACAAGATGAAAAGACAGCCCTCAGAATGGGAGAAAATATTTGCAAACGAAGCAACGGACAAAGGATCAACATCCAAAATATATAAACAGCTCATGCAGCTCAATATCAAAAAAACAAGCAACCCAATCAGAAAATGGGCAGAAGAACTAAATAGACATTTCTCCAAGGAAGACATACAGATGGCCAAGAGGCACATGAAAAGCTGCTCAACATCCCTAATTATTAGAGAAATGCAAATCAAAGCTACAATGAGGTTATCACCTCACACCAGTTAGAATGGGCATCATCAGAAAATCTACAAACAACAAATGCTGGAGAGGGTGTGGAGAAAAGGGAACCCTCTTGCACTCTTGGTGGGAATGTAAATTGATGCAGCCACTGTAGAGAACAGTATGGAGTTTCCTTAAAAACTAAAAATAGAATTACCATATGACCCAGGAATCCTACTACTGTGCATATACCCAGAGAAGAACATAATTCAAAAAGACACATGCACCCCAATGTTCATTGCAGCACTATTTGCAATAGGCAAGTCATGGAAGCAACTTAAATGCCCATCGACAGATGAATGGATACAGAAGATGTGGTACATATATACAATGGAATATTGCCATAAAAAGGAATAAAATTGGGTCATTTGTAGAGACGTGGATGGACCTACAGACTGTCATTCAGAGTGAAGTAAGTCAGAAAGAGAAAAACAGATATCGTATATTAACACATATATGTGGAATGGTACAGATGAACCGGTTTGCAAGGCAGAAATAGAGACACAGATGTAGAGAACAAATGTATGGACACCAAGGGTGGAAAGCAGGTGGTGGGGAGTGGTGATGGGATGAATTGGGAGATTGGGATTGACATATATACACTAATATGTATAAAATAGATAACTGATAAGAACGTGCTGTATAAAATAAAATAAAATAAAATAAATAAATAAAAGATCCCTCAGGATTGACAGGGTCTTCCTGAGCTTTCTGTTGTTTTTGGTTTTTTTTAATTTATCTATTTAATTTATTTATTTTTGGCTGCGTTGGGTCTTCGTTGCTGTGTGCGGGCTTTCTCTAGGTGCGACGAGCAGGGACTGCTCTTCAGTGTGGTGCACGGGCTTCAGTAGTTGTGGCACATGGGCTCAGTAGCTGTGGCACGTGGGCCCTAGAGCGCAGGCTCGTTAGTTGTGGCGCATGGGCTTAGTTGCTCCACGACATGTGGGATCTTCCTGGACCAGGGCTCAAACCTGTATCCCCTGCATTGGCAGGTGGATTCTTAACCACTGTGCCACCAGGGAAGCCCCTTCCTGAGCTTTCTGGAGAAAACTGGGAGAAGGTTAAAATGAGAGGTTCTCTTCCTGGAGCGCAGCCCTGGAAGAACATGGCAGAGTGATGAACCTGAGCTCTGATGAGCCCATCACTTCCATATGAGGTTCCTCTGCGGTAAATGAGGCCTTACCCATGAAGAGAGTCTTAGAGGACCCAAAGGCCCAAGGACCCTAGGACGAAGGAGCCTGGGGTTTTGTCAGATCAGCCGAAAACCTGCTGGTTCTAGTTACCTGTGCTGTAGCCTCAGGCAGATCACACAGCCTCTAGAGCTTCAGTTTGATCCCAGAGATAAGATCTGCCTCATGGATTAGTAGAGGAATAAATAAGAAACACAGAATGCTTAGCATGATTCCTTAGCAAAACCCACTCAACAAATAGTTGCTCTGCTTATTGTGATTTTTATGGTACAGCCATAGATTGAGAATCAAGAAGGTAGCATAGTGCTGCAGTTACAGATTCGGGGCTCTGGAATGAGACTGTCTGGGTTCAAATTCTATCACCATTCATTAGTTTTGTGACCCTGAGCAAATAAAGTCTCTGTCCTTCAGTTTACTTATCTGTGAAATGGGGATAGTAATTTTATCCGCTCCATGGAGTTATTGGAAGGACTAAATGACTTAATACATGTAAAATGCTTATAGTCGTGGCTGGAACAGAGTACGTGCTCAGAGAATTGTCATCATCATCATCACTGATGTGGATGGACTACTCTGAGAAAGCCTGTGCTGTTGAAAGAACACTTGGCAAGGAGTATAGAACACTGGGCCAGGCCCTAGCCCCTCCTCCTGCCCAGTAGTCTTGCTTGCTCTCAGGCCCTAGTGCAACTTCCTCTTCTGAGTGTCCTGGGAGACCTCAGCCCTTTTGACCACATTCCAATCTGTCCCACTGCCTGTCCTGGTACAGGTCCCTGTCTGTAACCCAGTCTCTGCTCATTCTACTTGAATTCCTTATCTTGAACCAGTTTCCATAGCTCCACCTCATCTACATTCCTGCTCTGTCCTGTAGCTCTGCCACCCACCCAGGCCCAGGTCACTTCAAGGTACAGTCCCTGGGGGCAGAGTGTTACCCCAGGTCTTGCCCAGGCTTGTGGCCGCCATGCTGACACCAATAGAGAGTTGGAAAACATATTCAAAGCTAGATTGGATAGATAATGAAATTCCCTGATACTGTAGCCAGTGCACACATACATTTGACTGATTTACTTTATAAATTTATTTGTTTGTTTGTTTCTTTAATTTTTGGCTGTGTTGGGTCTTCGTTGCTGCATGCGGGCTTTCTCTAGTTGCGGCGAGCGGGGGCTACTCTTCATTGTGGTGTGCGGGCTTCTCATTGCGGTGGCTTCTCTTGTTGAGAAGCATGGGCTCTAGGCACGCAGGCTTCAGTAGTTGTGGCACGTGGGCTCAGTAGTTGTGGCGCACGGGCTTATTTGCTCTGCGGCATGTGGGATCTTCCCAGGCCAGGGCTCAAACCCATGTTCCTTGCATTGGCAGGCAGATTCTTAACCACAGCACCACCAGGGAAGCCCTACTTTAGTATTCGTATGATAAGGCCAAAGACTAGAGCTTGTATAGGAAACCTAGTGACTGAGTATCTGGGCCATTTTAGCAGATAAATGGTAGATTATATCTTTTTTTGGTAAAATTCACAGTCTTCTTGGTATAGTTCCTCCTGGTTAGCTGAGCAGGATGCCCTAGCTCTTGCCCAAATGAGGCTGCCACTTCAGGCATTATTTGAGATGTCATGTCTAGGCTTGTAGACATGTTTTTGATTGACTGTGCAAGCTAAGCCTTCCCTGATCCAACCCCTACCTACCTGCTTGCTGAGACTTTTTAGATTATAACTTTTTTGTTGAAGTATAACACATACACAGAAAAGTGCACATTAAGAAACAGGGATGTTACCAACATCCACAAAAGCCCCTTTTTCACCCTCTTCCAGTCACTCCTTCCAACTCTGTTTTGCCATGTTGAGCCAATTACAGTCTCTGCCCCTCCACCCCCAGCACACCATTCTTTCCCTCGCCCTCCTGCCTGTGCACATGCTCTTCCCTTGGACTGCCGGCCTCACCTACTCATTGTTCAAAACTCAGGTGTCAGCTTCCCCTGATGCGCTCCGAATACTTCCTTTGCACTTTCCTCCCGTATTTTGTCATTGTTTACTTGGAGCTCCCTGAGGACAGAGACTGTCTGAGTCACCAGTCTCCCGCACCCAGCATGGCTTGGCATAGAGCAGACACTCCAGAAATGTTGGTGTGTTGCATGGTTCATCTAAAATATCTGAAGACACCTTTTACTTTTTTCTTCCCTGACCCTGCCCCAAGCACATCGCCTCCTTCTGCCTTCCTAACCCATTCTTCTTGCCTCTTCTAGTTTTTTAAAAAAACATGCCAGCCCTGTCTGAGTCTCTTGTGTGCCTCCATCCTCCCCCTCACTTTTGCTCAGACTGTGCATGTGCCCCATCCACACCTGCCCCAGCATCCCACACACCAGGCTCCTGACTGTTGCAGCACCATGTTTCTGCCCCCAGACCAGAGGCCTCAGCCATCTGATAGTTTACTCCACATTCTCTGTGCTGGCTCCCTACCACAAGTCCTCAACTGCTGTTCTGCAGGCTCTGTTTTATTCAAGAGGCAGATTTATTTTGTGCTTTGCCCATGTTTCATTACTCTGTGTTTTTTTGTTTCAGTTATTTTTAAAAATATCTTTATTGGAGTATAATTGCTTTAAAATGTTGTGTTAGTTTCTGCTGTACAACAAAGTGAATCAGCTATATGTATACATATATCCCCATATCCCCTCCCTCTTGAGCCTCCCACCTGCCCTCCCTATCCCACCCATCTAGGTCGTCACAAAGGACTCTGTGTTTCATACTTCATAAGTTTTCCTTCCTCAAGAACATTGGTTTCAACCAGAGTTATGATGGTGATCATTTCACAAGATGTACACATAGCAAATCATTATGTGTATACCTGACTAGTGGGAGTGTGAGAGTGGGAGGGGCGTTGAATAGCTGAGGTGTCTGGGAAGATGCTGATGCCACTTACTGGTAGACTAGCAGAAGGAACAGATTCTTCCTTCCTAATGGTTTCATCCAAGGAAGGAAGGTTGCTTCTTCCTGATCTTGGGAGCAAGTATTCTAAAACTCACAAGTCCATTTTTTAGCTAGGAGCTGTTTCTTCTCTCTTGGACCTTATAAATAGTTAGCTGCTCCAGACAAGTAATTACTGATCTCAGGCAATTAGGGCAGGAGGTGGCTGTGTTTATTTCACTCCCTGGTGTCTCCTGGGGGAGAGAGAGGTGAAAGTCATGTGTTTGTTTCCACCACATTTGTAAGAATGGATGGAACTGGAACATTATCCCTCCTCTGTTAACAGACACATGGGCCTCTTCTCACTCCCACCACCACCAATCTCTGTAGAAAACAGTGTTAAATTTAAAAGTTCTTTCCAGCTTTTCCCCTCTCTTTGCTGGTTTCCTCCAAAATATCATTCAACTTTTTGGCCTAGTCAAGGAATTCTGAGTCCACCCTAGCTGTTGGGCTCCAGAATAGCACCTTTCCCACCACTGCCATCTCCCTGTCTCAGAGTTGACCCAGTTCTGGTTCGAGGTGTGTGGGGACCTCTGCTAGTAGCACAGCTTGGCTGGGCATGATCTGTCCCTGCTCAGTCATATTTACAAGTACCCTGGATACAGAACATCATGTTGGCACTAACCAACGTGATGAAATAGCCCATCCCATAGAGTTCTGTCCTTGGTCTTTTACTTCTTCCTTTCTCTGCCTTCCACTTTCTTTCAACCAGGAATTGTTTCTAGCTGGTGAGTTTCCTTGGTTTGAGGGATGGAGGACTCAAAGTTCTTTTCTCTCCACTTACTCTTCTATGAAGTAGTCACATTCATAACCCTCCCTCTTCCAGGGTGGCTCTTAGATGTTTCAAGTACAGATCTTCCTTGACTTATGCTGGGGTTATGTCCCAGTAAACCCCTCGTAGGTTGAAAATATCCTAAGTTAAAACTACATTGAATACACCTCACCTACTGAACATAAGAGCTTAGCTTAGCCTAGCCTACCTTAAATGTGCCCAGAACACTTACATTAGCCTACAGTTGGGCAAAATCATCTAATACAAAGCCTATTTTATAATAAAGTGCTGAATATTTCATGTAATTTATTGAATCTGTACTAAGAGTGAAAAACAGAATAGTTATATGGGTACAGAACGGTTGTAAGTGTATCAGTTGTTTAACCTCGTGATCGAGTGGCTGGCAGCGAGCTGCGGCTGCAGCTGCCCAGCATCACGAGAGAATATGTACTGCATACCGCTAGCTTGGGGAAAAAAATGAAAATTCAAAATTAGAAGTATGGTTTCTACTGAATGCATATTGCTTTTGCACCATCATCAAATCTAAAAATCGTTAAGTCAGACCACTGTATATACACCACTTTGGTGGGCAAAAAAGTCCTATGGAACATCTGCTTCTGTTTGTCTCGGGAGCTGGGTTGGGAGAGGGTAAAATTCCCTGGACTGAGTGGAGTGAATAATTCCTTCTTTTATGAAACACCATTGAGAAGATGTCTGTTGTTTTCAGTAAAAGTTGACCCCACACTAATAAGAGTGACCATGAGCACTGTTACTTGATGAAATATTATCATTATAGATACCAGCCTTGGACCATCAATGGAACTCTACTGATTTCTGGGCCACTCTAAAATCTCTGTGGTAAACTGGGTTTCTCTAGCCTTGATTTTAGGGTACTCTGTTGTCTTAAACCATCTGAAAGGGAATAGCTACTTGTTTTTTTTAAAAAAAGATACCATTTTTTTCTTACATCCATCTAGTTTTTTTTTAATTGAAGTATAGTTGATTTACAATGTTGTATTAGTTTCTGCTGTAGAGCAAAGTGATTCAGTTATACATACGTATATATCCTTTTTCATATTGTTTTCCATTATGGTTTACTACATGATATTGAATATAGTTCCCTGTACTATACAGTAGGACCTTGTTGTTTATCTATTTTATGTATAGTAGTTTGTGTCTGATAATCCCAAACTCCTAACTTATCCCTCTGCCACCCCCCTTTCCCCTTTGGTAACCGTAAGTTTGTTTTCTATGTCTGTGAGTTGTGTCATATTTTAGATTCCACACATAAGTGATATCATATGGTATTTGTCCTTCTCTTTCTGACTCACTTCACTTAGTATGATAATCTCTTGGTCTATCCATGTTGCTTCAAATGGCATTATTTCATTCTTTTTTATGGCTGAGTAGTATTCCATTGTGTACATATACCACATTTTCTTTATCCATTTATCTGTCGGTGGACATATAGGTTGTTTCCATGTCTTGGCACTATTACATAGCAGCACTATTGTAAATAGTGCTGCTATGAACATGGGATGCATATATCTTTTTGAATCACAGTTTTCTCCAGATATATGCCCAAGAGTGGGATTACTGGATTATATAGCAGCTCTATTTTTTAGTTTTTTAAGGAACCTCCATACGGTTTTCTAGTGGCTGCACCAACTTACATTCCCACCAGTCGTGTAACAGGCTTCCCTTTTCTCCACACCCTTTCCAACATTTGTTATTTGTAGACTTTTTAATGATGGCCCTTCTGACCAGTGTGAGGTGGTACCTCATTGTAGTTTTGATTTGCATTTCTCTAATAATTAGCGATGTTGAGCATCTTTTCATGTGCCTGTTGGCCGTCTGTGTGTCTTCTTTGGAGAAATGTCTGTTTAGGTCTTTTGCCCATTTTTTGATTGGGTTGTTTGTTTTTTTGTTATTGAGTTGTGTGAGCTGTTTGTACAATATATTTTGGCAATTAATCCCTTGTCAGTCGCATTGTTTGCAAATATTTTCTCCCAGTCCATGGGTTGTCTTTTTGTTCTGTTTATGGTTTCCTTTGCTGTGCAAAAGCTTCTAAGTTTGATTAGGTCCCATTTGTTTATTTTTGCTTTTATTTCTATTGCCTTGGGAGACAAGATATCAGTTTTTTTCTTATGACAAAAACAAAGCATATTTATTACAGGAAGTTTAGAAAATATGGAGAAACAAAAATGAAAAATCATCCATAATCCAACCACCCAGAGAAAAACACTGTGGAATCTGTGGCCTAGCCTTTTAGTTTAGGGGTTTTTTATGGCCACACCACGCATCTGTGGGATCTGAGTTCGCCGACCAGGGATCGAACCTGGGACCTCAGCAGTGAAAGAGCAGAGTCTTAACCACTGGACCACCAGGGAATTCCCACCTTTTAGTTTTTCTAAAAATGTATTTATTCATTTTTTAAAAAAGGGGTTATAGTATGTATCTCTTTCATGATCTTCAATTAATAGATTGTGATAAACATCTTTCCATGTCATTGAAAATTCTTTATAACATCATGTTTAATAATTCTGCAGTGGTCCATTTTATGTAGGGAATAGGAACATTATTAATAAAAATTAATATATTTTAATTTGAAAAAATAATAAACATATGGCCTGAAGAGAGTGCATAAGGAAGGGATGTTATAAAAATAGTGATGGGGTGTTGCAACAAACAAAAGCATACGTTTCACAGCTCTGAATCACGTAAGCAATAATTGTAGGCTTAATCAATTGGTAAGTTAAATAGGACATGGACGTTAACAGACTTGATTCCTTTATTCATCATCGGGCTAAAGTTTTGTAAAATCTTTCTGGGTCTGAAAATTTTACAAGAAATATACCTGTGGTATCTCAGGTTACTAAAGGTAAGTGGTTTTGACTTCCTTGGTTTCCTTTCATCAGAAATCAAGCCAAGATCCTTCCACTCCTGTGAGTTTGCATAGCATCTTATGCACCAGGAGATATTTGACAGGTGATTATTTGAGCAGTTATGGAACGTTTCTTGTTCTGGGGAGTCGCTGAGTCTAATCCTAATTGATGTGGATTATTCCTGGATTATTCCATATATTTATTTCTTTTTACATTCCATATATTTATTTCTTTTTACAGGTAGTGCCTTCCTCAGTGCTATCTTTCTTGCCTTAGCAACATACCAGTCTCTTTACCCACTCACCTTGTTTGTCCCAGGACTCCTCTATCTCCTCCAGGTAAGCACTTGCTGGTCAGAAGCCAACACTCAGGTGACATTTAATACATGGCCTGTTCTCTGCTTAGGGGAGAGAAGGGCAAGGCACAATAAAGGCAATAGGACTGGGTCCCCAATTCACATTTGCTTGCTTCTACTTGAAAACGCAAAGAAACTTGACTAACTTTAAACAAAGTGGACCTAATGATCATTATGTTCTAATTATACATATCATTGCAAATGTATCAGTGCGTTTCATTTTCATGTTTGTAATCGGGATCTACCAACCATCTTGCATTCTCCTTTCTTCACCTAATATTCACAGATCCTTCTCTGAGCCCATTTAACTATTTTTTATAACCACACTCACCTCGTAAGGTTCTTGCATGGATGAAATGTAGTGGGTGCACCTCTTGCAATGTTTGGACCATAGTGGGTGATCAGTAGTTTAATTGAAGAATACAAACTGCTGGCATTTACTGAGAACATACTACATGTCAGTCACTATGCTGAACACTCTATAGGCATCTTCTCATTTCAACCTCAGAAGAACTTTATGGGGTAGGTCATATTATTAGCCATATAATAATCTAGTATTAGCCATATTAGACACATGAATTGCAACTGGAATGTAGGGCGGTTTAGTCACTTGCCTGAGGTCACACAGCCAGCAAGTGACTGCCGAGAGGTGAGCTTGGGTGGTCTGACGCAAGAGCCTGCTCTCTAACCTTAATCTGTTTTTTCTACTCAAATAAGAATACACACATCTCCTCAAGAGCAAGTAACTGCTTGCAGGTCCTGCATGGTCCAAATCCATTCTTAGAAGAGAAACATTTCTTGAAGGTATGGAGGGCAATGCCAGGAGTCAAACCAAGAAATGTCTGCTTTCAGAGCCCTTGTTCTTAATTATAAACACTGTTGCTGAAACTGAGTGTATACCTCCATTTATTGAAATAGACCATGTACTTGTCATTTTAAGTGACTTCATATATCTTTGTGTTGATGTTGATGTACACAATGATACATGTTTAGCTTGATCTTTCTCCTATTTGGGGAATTTGAGATGTGCCCTAGTTGTCACTAATACAAATAGTATAGACATTTGTTTTTAAGTTATTTCCTTAAGGTGTGTTCCTCCAGCTGAATCATTGGATCCAAAGGTGTGAGAAGTTTTATAGTTCTTATGAGGCAAGACCAGAGTGTTCACCAGAAAACCAGAGCCAATTTGCAGTGCCGCCCACCATCAGTATCTGAAGTGAAGTGAACCACTTCCTCCCAGGTCGCCAGCACTGGCTTTTCAAATTCGATTTATGATCGCTAATTTAATAGATGTACCATCATACTGTGAAGTTATTTTACTTTGATTTTCTTTCTAGATTCTTGTTGAATGCAAACATTTTCCCACGTAACAATATGCTGTTGGTATTTTCTTTCTGGCTTCATATTTACAGTTTATTCTTTAGAAAGTCCGAGCACCAAGAAGAATGCATGCAACCAAATTTTTGTGCAACTATTTGTTAAATACATACTATGAAAAATATGTTTACTCATACACATGAACTGACCAAAAAATTTTAAACTGTTTGTTAAGCCAAATACTAAATACTACCTTAAGTAAAATAGCTTTTGTTTAAAACTCAAGGAAATTTTCCTCCTGACAACAATGGACAGTACAACTGAGTCATGAAATCAAGCAGCTCAACCAGTCACTTTATTCAGTCCCTCCCTCTACCAATATGTACTGAGCGTCCCAAGTCCAGTATGCTAGACACTATGGTAGACTCTGCAGATAAAAAGCAATGGAAGGTTATGGAGCTGGGAGTGCTGCAGGAAGACTGCTCTGGCAGCAGCCTTTGTCATGGAGTGCAGTGAGGAGGAGCTGAGGCTGGGAAAGGTTAGGCCACTCTATTAGATCGAGTCAGAGGGCTTGGTCGGGGGCCCAGACCAGTGTCAGGGGAAGTGGAGAGATGAGGGACTAGATGCAGAATTCTAGGGAGTAGAATTGGCTTTGCTGGCAGCCGTATATATGTGGTGAACAGGACTGGAAAGAGTGAGATGAGCTTCAGGACCCATTTATGTAGAAATTACAATCCCAGCCCATACTATATTTACATGTTTTTATATAAGTATATGAAGTGGCCTTGAAAGGCAGTAGGGCCTTGTGAGTCATGGTAGTGTATTTGGAAAGTCAATCCAATCACATCCAGGAAATAAACCCATTTGTTTAAATATGAGGGAGGGAACAGAAGGGGAAATTATCTTTAGGTGTGAGTTTCTCACAGAGACCCATAGGCTCCAAGGAGAGAAACTAGAACTAATGGGTGGGAACTACAAGGAGCCCAGTATAAGGCAGTTCTGGGATAGCATAGGATGCCTCAAGTGAGGTGAGTTCCCTGTGAATCAGAGTGTTTAGGCCACATACTGAATTGCCACATATTGGAGAGTTGTAGCAAAGCTGTAAGCGTCAGCATGGGTAGCTAGACCTGATAGTCTTAAAAATCCTTTCATTCCCCAAATTGAATTGGATTTGATAACCACAAGGAAGTGATAACATCTGCTCTTGCCGTTACATTTTTCTCAAGAGTTTTCAGAGCCCTCTGTAGGCATATACATCCCTCTAGGAAAGGTTATGTAATGTACATAAGAGCACAGGCTTGACTGGGACATCTTAAGATGGAAAGCAAAGTAATCTTAAAGACTAATGGTACTATATCAAAAGAACAATGGAACCAGCCCAAAGGGGCTTCTACTGGCTAAATTTAGTATATTCTGAGCATCAAAAGAATAATTACTGCAAGTAATTGTAAAACACTGAATAAATAAGAGTCTGTGTGTCCATAGTGATGCTCAGAAAAGGGGCAAGGAGAGAAAAAATGCATGTGCCATCATTAGATATGGCTATTTTTATCAATTTCTTGCTCTGAAAATCAATACTTAAATGGAAAGAACTAAGCAGTTACCCTTTCTTTTTATTTTTTATTTATTTATTTTGAAAATTTTATTTATTTATTTGGTTGTGCCCGGTCTTAGTTGCTGCAGGTGGGCTCCTTAGTTGTGGCATGTGAACTCTTAGTTGCGGCATGCATGTGGGATCTAGTTCCCTGGCCAGGGATCGAACCTGGGCCCCCTGCATTGGGATTGCTGAGTCTTAACCGCTGAGCCACCAGGGAAGTCCCATACCCTTTCTTTTTCAAAGGAGCTATAGTTCTTCCCTAGCTAATGAAGGAAAGTTCTTTACAGAAAATTGCCAGCTTATAACTGTAGAAGGAAGGATAGAATAGTAAATCATCAGTGAAATTATTAAATCTAGCAAAGATCATCATTGGACGCTAAAGTCATTAGATGAAAGATTTTTGGAGAACAGAATATTTGCATTTGCATGGTGCCAAAATAGTACCCCCCTCCCACCTCTAAATTATTTGCTAATAGCAAAGGGAAAAGTAAATCTTTATAAAGGAGTGCTCTGGCAGTCACCACCGTAACCAGGTAATCTAGCTCAGCATCACTTACGGTGGAACGGCCTGGCACGATGTGCTTCATGATGTGCTTCGTGATGTGATGCAGTACAAAGTACACAACATCAGCTCCAAAGTATTTTTACCCAGAATGTTAACCTTCATTAAGCCTTTAGATCTGACTTCTGGTTTTTAGGAAGTACAAGAGCAGAAGAACAAGTTAACTGATACTGTGAGGAAATAAATAACCAAAATACAGGACAATCTATAAGACAGCTGGTCTGCTTCTCTTCAAAAAATCAATGTCATACAAAAGAAAAAGTAAGGGGACTGTTATAGATTAAAGAGACAGTAACTGACTGGAATGGGTGACTCTTGACTGGATTCTGGTTTGGAAAAAACAGTTATAAAGGATGCTTGGGGGATACTCAGAATATTTTGAAGATAGATTAGATATTAGATGATGATAGGAAATTGTTAACTTCTTGGATGTCATAATAGTATTATGGTATATAGGAGTATGTCCTTATTTTTAGGAGCTGTATGCAGAAGTCTTTGGGGGAGAAGTGTCATGATGTGTAGAAAATTCATACACACAGAAAAGTTTATATATGGCAATGTGTTATGGTTTAATCTAGATGACAGACATATGGTTGATTATTGTATTATTTTTTCAACTTTTCTGTGTGTTCGAAAATTTTACAATGAAAAGGAGAGACATTAGAATACAGGCCCTGAAGTTGTCTTGGCTTGTATTCTGCTTAGCTCCGTGACCCTGGGAAGTGATTACTTAACTTCTCTATGCCTCAGTTTCCTCATCTGTAAAATGGAGATAATGCAATAGTAGCTACTGCAAAGGGTTAATACATGTCAAGTATTTAGAACAGTATGATACAAATTCAGTAGATATTAGTTATGGTTATTAGTATTCAAATGTTCACAGAAAGGACATGGTTACCAGTGTGGAGATACGTGGGGTGATAGGGGGAAGAGAAAATAATTCATTTTCTAGAGTCAAAGGAACTGTAAACATTAGTTTGTACTTACCCCTTTGACACTACAAATCTGCCTCCATTCTGCTGGTACTATTTCTAGAGGGTACAAAAGGCAGGTGGTAGACAAGCTAACGTCTGATCAGTGCCAAAGGCAAAGCTGTTTTTCTCTTCCCTACATGAGACACAGAAAGGCTTCATGATCAAAGGCAGGGGATGCTGCATCTGGCTCCCTGGTGAGTCACTTCTGAGAATGGTAGTTTGAGCCCATCTGGTCCCTTCCCCCAACTTTACTCTTCCTCTGACCTTGGCTTATGGCCTAGTTTCCAAATTAGAGAGAAGCTTAAAATGTTCTGATCTGATAGCATGCAGAATACAATAGCCCTAAAGTGCACAGGACCAAGAGGCTACAGTGAAGGATACGCCAAGTGCACAGGACCTCGAGGCTGAAGCTGTGAAGCTGGCAGAGGGAGGTGCATGCAGTCAGGGAAGTTTCTAGTCCCCTCCTTCCTTTTGCTTGGGATTCCTTAGATGGTTTGAGGTCCTTATTTTCTTTGAAAGAACAGAAACCAGGGTGAAATAACCTTGTGAGTGTTCTTATGGTTTTTGCTTTAATCTAATCTGACCTCTCGTCTTTGAACTGAAAAAGTTAATTCTGTGATTTCTATATTTCTGGAGCTTGGAGCAGGTCACATGATACTAGCTTGCACTAAAGAAGCCAAACCCAACCAGGTCTTTCGTGCCAACTGGGCCCTTCCCCAGGCTTTCTTTGGGGCCTTATTTAGCATTTTCACATCTTACTCCTTCTTTCCCCAGCAACGTTCTGTTAGCTCTTCTGCTTCCAGGAGGGGGCCAAAGCAGAGGTGGCAATGCTCTTACCTTCCTTTCTTTTTATTTATTTATTTTATTATTTATTTTTGGCTGCATCGGGTCTCAGTTGTGGCGCACAGGCTCTTTGTTGCAGCACGCGGGCTTCTCTCTAGTTGTGGCTTTTGGGCTCCAGAGCACGTGGGCTCTGTAGTTGCGACGTGGGGACTCTCTAGTTGTGGCACACAGGCTTAGTTGCCCCACCAGGGATCAAACCTGAGTCCCCTGCGTTGGAAGATGGATTCTTAACCACTGCACCACCAGGGACGTCCCCCTTTCTTTTTAGAACAGGTAAAAATGAGGGTAAGGGGTTGATCATGCATTTGCAATAAACTTTTTACCAGTTTTATTGCCTCTAGTGTACCTAATCATATAAAATGTATCTCCTGGGTCTCATTCTGATATTCTAAGAGTTTAGATATAAAAACTTCTGTTAGATTTCAACTCTCTTTGAGAGTTTTTTCTGATAACTGACTTTTTCCTTTTTGCACCATGTCCTAGAAAGAAAATTGTTTCTATATAGAAAATGCTTTTCTCCCTAGTACTTTAGAGAGTTGGTGGGGGAGGGAGATAATTATACATTTCTCCTCTTCCTTATTATAGTTTGGCTTTTCCTGAAGCAATCTGAGAATTTTCTTACTTCTCTAAATATTTTTATGTGTTAGCAACAATGTGACTTCTGGGATACAACTACACACTGGTTTAATTTTTCAGGTTGAGTGTGCACATAGCCCATGGACCACATCTGTCCCACAGATGTGTTTTCTGTAACCTAAGTGTTTATTTTATTAGTTGTCAATGTTTTTAAAATTCATGTTAAAATTTATATTTCTGGCTTCTTTTGAAAAATTGGAAGGTCTGTCTCCTTTAGTTTACCTCTTCAGTTTACCACAATCCCTATGCTTCATCTCAATCACACTTCACTCATTTGTTACCTGCCTGGCTCCTTTAGGTATTTGAGTGTGTGTGTTTGTGTGTGTTTGTGTGTGTGTGTGTGTGTGTGTGACTGTGTCTGTGTCTGTGTTTATATCCACTAAAAGATCTAGAAACAATGACCAACCCAGTATCAGTGGTTACCCTTGGAGCTCAGATTGTAATCTTACTATTTTTACCCATTAAAAGAAACTAGGGTTTCTTAGAGAAATGGCCGATGCTATCTTTAGGTCAGGAAATGTACAGGATGATCCTGTAATGTTGTGATACCAGATAACAAGGAAACTATCAAAGACTCCTGTGGAATCTAAAAAATAGTACAAATGAATGTATATGCAAAACAGAAACAGGCTCCCAGATACAGAAAACAAACTTGTGGTTACCAAAGGGAAGAGGGAAGTGGCGAGGGACAAATTAGGGGTATGGAATTAACATGTTTTATGTATTTTGTATTTTATTTTTACAATAAAAAGTTTTTAAAAATTGATCTGAATGTTAAAGCACCATTCTTCCAACCCTTCTACTTACATACTTTTCATTTTAAGTCAACGTTTGCTATTGAGCAAAACAGGTAGGTGAAATGAATGCTCAGTCTGTTCACTGGGAAATTTGCAATGTGGACCTCTAGATTAAGTTTGGCTCTAGGGTTTGTAAATAACAGGCCATCAAAGGATTGCCTGAGTTTCTCTTCTTAAGAATTTCAGGGGCTTCCCTGGTGGCGCAGTGGTTAAGAATCCGCCTGCCAATGCAGGGGATAAGGGTTCAAGCCCTGGTCCGGGAAGATCCCACATGCTGCGGAGCAGCTAAGCCCGTGAACCACAACTACTGAGCCTGCGCTCTAGAGCCCATGAGCCACAACTACTGAAGCCCGTGTGCTACAACTACTGAAGCCCGCACACCTAGAGCCCGTGCTCTGCAACGAGAAGCCACTGCAAGTAGAAGCCTGTGCACTGCAATGAAGAGTAGCCCCCACTCAATTAAAAAATACTTAATTGCTAAAAATTGCTAACCATCATCATCTGAGCCTTCAGTGAATCATAATCTTTTGCTGGTAGAGGGTCTTGCCTCAATGTTTTGTTTTGTTTTCTTTTTGATTTATTTTTTAAAATTTAATTTATTTTTTTATACAGCAGGTTCTTATTAGTTCTCCATTTTATACATATTAGTGTATACATGTCAATCCCAATCTCCCAATTTATCACACCACCACCACCAGCCCCCCCAGCGCTATCCCCCCTTGGTGTCCATACGTTTGTCCTCTACATCTGTGTCTCAATTTCTGCCCTGCAAACTGGTTCATCTGTACCATTTTTCTAGGTTCCACATATATGCGTTAATATACGATATTTG
The DNA here is from genome assembly GCF_028023285.1 of Balaenoptera ricei. Lineage (NCBI taxonomy): Eukaryota > Metazoa > Chordata > Mammalia > Artiodactyla > Balaenopteridae > Balaenoptera > Balaenoptera ricei. The sequence continues at coordinate 24,787,653 of NC_082653.1, forward strand.
TTTTTCTCTCTCTGACTTACTTCACTCTGTATGACAGTCTCTAGATCTATCCACGTCTCTACAAATTACCCAATTTCGTTCCTTTTTATGGCTGAGTAACATTCCATTGTATATATATACCACAACTTCTTTATCCATTCATCTGTGAATGGGCATTTAGGTTGCTTCCATGACCTGGCTATGGTAAATAGTGCTGCAATGAACATTGGGGTACATGTGTCTTTTTGAATTATGGTTTTCTCTGGGTATACATGCCAGTAGTGGGATTGCTGGGTCATATGATAATTCTACTTTTAGTTTTTTAAGGAACGACCATACCGTTCTCCATAGTGGCTGTATCAATTTACATTCCCACCAACAGTGCAAGAGGGTTCCCTTTTCTCCACACCCTCTCCAGCATTTGTTGTTTGTAGATTTTCTGATGATGCCCATTCTAACTGGTATGAGGTGACACCTCATTGTAGTTTTGATTTGCATTCCTCTAATAATTAGTGATGTTGAGCAGCTTTTCATGAGCTTCTTGGCCATCTGTATGTCTTCTTTGGAGAAATGTCTATTTAGTTCTTCTGCCCATTTTTCAATTGGGTTGTTTGTTTTTTTAATATTGAGCTGCATGAGCTGTTTATATATTTTGGAGATGAATCCTTTGTCCATTGCTTCGGTTGCAAATATTTTCTCCCATTCTGAGGGTTGTCTTTTCGTCTTGTTTGTAGTTTCCTTGGCTTTGCAAAGGCTTTTAAGTTTCATTAGGTCCCATTTGTTTATTTTTGTTTTTATTTCCATTACTCTAGGAGGTGGATCAAAAAAGATCTTGCTGTGATTTGTGTCAAAAAGTGTTCTTCCTATGTTATCCTCTAAGAGTTTTATAGTGTCCGGTCTTACATTTAGGTCTCGAATCCATTTTTAGTTTATTTTTGTGTATGGTGTTAGGGAGTGTTCTAATTTCATTCTTTTACGTGTAGCTGTCCAGTTTTCCCAGCACCACTTATTGAAGAGACTGTCTTTTCTCCATTGTATATCCTTGCCTCCTTTGTCATAGATTAGTTGACCATAGGTGCATGGGTTTATCTCTGGGCTTTCTATGTTGTTCCATTGATCTATGTTTCTGTTTTTGTGCCAGTACCATATTGTCTTGATTACTGTAGCTTTGTAGTATAGTCTGAAGTCAGAGAGTCTGATTCCTCCAGCTCTGTTTTTTTCCTCTCAAGGCAGCTTTGGCTATTTGGGTCTTTTGTGTCTCCATACAAATTTTAAGATTTTTTTGTTCTAGTTCTGTAAAAAAATGCCATTGGTAGTTTGATAGGGATTGCATTGAATCTGTAGATTGCTTTGGGTAGTATAGTCATTTTCACAATATTGATTCTTCCAATCCAAGAACATGGTATATCTCTCCATCTGTTGGTATCATCTTTAATTTCTTTCATCAGTGTCTTATAGTTTTCTTCATACAGGTCTTTCGTCTCCTTAGGTAGGTTTTTTCCTAGGTATTTTATTCTTTTTGTTGCAGTGGTAAATGGGAGTGTTTCCTTAATTTCTCATTCACATTTTTCGTTGTTAGTGTATAGGAATGCAAGAGATTTCTGTGCATTAATTTTGTATCCTGCAACTTTACCAAATTCATTGATTAGCTATAGTAGTTTTCTGGTGGCATCTTTAGGATTCTCTATGTATAGTATCATGTCATCTGCAAACAGTGACAGTTTTACTTCTTCGTTTCCAATTTGTATTCCTTTTATTTCTTTTTCTTCTCTGATTGCCATGGCTAGGACTTCCAAAACTATGTTGAATAATAGTGGTGAGACTGGACATCCTTGTCTTGTTCCTGATCTTAGAGGAAATGCTTCCAGTGTTTCACCATTGAGAATGATGCTTGCTGTGGGTTTGTCATATATGGCCTTTATTATGTTGAGGTAGGTTCCTTGTATGCCCACTTTCTGGAGAGTGTTTTTCATAAATGGATGTTGAATGTTGTCAAAAGCCTTTTCTGCATCTATTGAGATGATCATATGGTTTTTATTCTTCAGTTTGTTAATATGGTATATCACATTGATTGATTTGCATATATTGAAGAATGTTTGCATCCCTGGGATAAATCCCACTTGATCATGGTGCATGATCCTTTTAATGTGCTGTTGGATTCTGTTTGCTAGTATTTTGTTGAGGATTTTTGCATCTATATTCATCAGTGTTACTGGTCTGTAATTTTCCTTTGTTGTAGTATCTTTGTCTGGTTTTGGTATCAGGGTGATGGTGGCCTCATAATATGAGTTTGGGAGTGTTCCTTCCTCTGCAATTTTTTGGAAGAGTTTGAGAAGGATGGGTGTTAGCTCTTCTCTAAATGTTTGACAGAATTCACCTGTGAAGCCATCCGGTCCTGGACTTTTGTTTGTTGGAAGATTTTTAATCACAGTTTCAATTTTATTACTTGTGATTGGTCTGTTCATATTTTCTATTTCTTCCTGTTTCAGTCTTGGAAGGTTATAAGAAGTTGTCCATTTCTTCCAGGTTGTCCATTTTATTGGCATAGAATTGCTTGTAGTAGTCTCTTAGGATACTTTGTATTTTTGCGGTGTCTGTTGTAACTTCTCCTTTTTCATTTCTAATTTTATTGATTTGAGTCCTCTCCCTCTTTTTCTTGATAAGTCTGGCTAATGATTTATCAATTTTGTTTCTCTTCTCAAAGAACCAGCTTTTAGTTTTATTGATCTTTGCTATTGTTTTCTTTGTTTCTGTATCATTTATTTCTGCTCTGATCTTTATGATTTCTTTCCTTCTGCTAACTTTGGGTTTTGTTTGTTCTTTCTTTAGTTCGTTTAGGTGTAAGATTAGGTTGTTTACTTGAGATTTTTCTTGTTTCTTGAGGTCGGCTTGTATAGCTATAAACTTCCCTCTTAGAACTGCTTTTGCTATGTCCCATAGGTTTTGGATTGTTGTGTTTTCATTGTCATTTGTCTCTAGGTATTTTTTGATTTCCTCTTTGATTTCTTCAGTGATTTCCTGGTTATTTAGTAATGTATTGTTTAGCCTCCATGTGTTTGTGTTTTTTACGTTTTTTTCCCTGTAATTGATTTCTAATCTCATAGTGTTGCGGTTAGAAAATATGCTTGATATGATTTCAATTTTCTTAAATTTACTGAGGCTTGATTTGTGACCCGAGATGTGATCTATCCTGGAGAACGTTCCATGCACACTTGAGAAGAAAGTGTAATCTGCTGTTTTTGGATGGAATGTCCTATAAATATCAATTAAATCTGATCTATTATGTCATTTAAAGCTTCTGTTTCCTTATTTATTTTCATTTTGGATGATCTCTCCATTGGTGTAAATGAGGTGTTAAAGTCCCCCACTATTATTGTGTTACAGTCGATTTCCTCTTTTACAGCTGTTAGCAGTTGCCTTATATATTGAGGTGCTTTTATGTTGGGTGTATATATATTTATAATTGTTATATCTTCTTCTTGGGTTGATCTCTTGATCATTATGTAGTGTCCTTCCTTGTCTCTTGTAACATTCTTTATTTTAAAGTCTATTTTATCTGATATGAGTATTGCTACTCCAGCTTTCTTTTGATGAGAAAGAAAGGACGTGCTCTCACTCCCTCTTGTGAGAACACCAGAATCACATTTGCATGGAATATCTTTTTCCATCCCCTCACTTTCAGTCTGTATGTGTCCCTAGGTCTGAAGTGGGTCTCTTGTAGACAGCATATATATGGGTCTTGTTTTTGTATCCATTCAGCAAGCCTGTGTCTTTTGGTTGGAGCATTTAATCCATTCACGTTTAAGGTAATTATCGATATGTATGTTCCTATGACCATTTTCTTAATTGTTTTGGGTTTGTTTTTGTAGGTCCTTTTCTTCTCTTATGTCTCCCTCTTAGAGAAGTTCCTTTAGCATTTGTTGTAGAGCTGGTTTGGTGGTGCTGAATTCTCTTAGGTTTTGCTTGTCTGTAACGCTTTTGACCTCTCCATTGAATCTGAATGAGATCCTTGCTGGGTAGAGTAATCTTGGTTGTAGGTTCTTCCTTTTCATCACTTTAAATATATCATGCCACTCCCTTCTGGCTTGTAGAGTTTCTGCTGAGAAATCAGCTGTTACCCTTATGGGAGTTCCCTTGTATGTTATTTGTCGTTTTTCCCTTGCTGCTTTCAATAATTTTTCTTTGTCTTTAATTTTTGCCAATTTGATTACTATGTGTCTTGGCATGTTTCTCCTTGGTTTTATCCTGTATGGGACTCGCTGCGCTTCCTAGACTTGGGTGGCTATTTCCTTTCCCATGTTAGGGAAGTTTTCGACTATAATCTCTTCAAATATTTTCTCTGGTCCTTTCTCTCTCTGTTCTCCTTCTGGGACCCCTATAATGTGAATGTTGTTGCATTTAATGTTGTCCCAGAGGTCTCTTAAGCTGTCTTCATTTATTTTCATTCTGTTTTCTTTATTCTGTTCTGCAGCAGTGAATTCCATCATTCTGTCTTCCAGGTCACTTATCCGTTCTTCTGCCTCAGTTATTCTGCTATTGATTCCTTCTAGTGTAGTTTTCATTTCAGTTATTATATTGTTCATCTCTGTTTGTTTGTTCTTTAATTCTTCTAGGTCTTTGTTAAACATTTCTTGCATCTTCTCGATCTTTGCCTCCATTCTTTTTCCGAGGTCCTGGATCATCTTCACTATCATTTTTCTGAATTCTTTTTCTGGAAGGTTGCCTATCTCCACTTAATTTAGTTGTTTTTCTGGGGTTTTATCTTGTTCCTTCATCTGGTACATAGCCCTCTGCCTTTTCATCTTGTCTGTCTTTCTGTGAATGTGGTTTTTGTTCCACAGGCTGCAGGATTGTAGTTCTTCTTGCTTCTGCTGTCTGCCCTCTGGTGGATGAGGCTATCTAAGATGTTTGTTCAAGTTTCCTGATGGGAGGGACTGGTGGTGGGTAGAGCTGGGTGTTGCTCTGGTGGGCAGAGCTCAGTAAAACTTTAATCCGCTTGACTGCTGATGGGTGGGCCTGGGTTCCCTCCCTGTTCATTGTTTGGCCTGAGGTACCCCAACACTGGAGCCTGCCTGGGCTCTTTGGTAGGACTAATGGCAGACTCTGGGAGGGCTCATGCCAAGAAGTACTTCCCCAGAACTTCTGCTGCCAGTGTTCTTGTCCCCACGGTGAGCCACAGGCACCCCCCCGCCTCTGCAGGAGACCCTCCAACACCAGCAGGTAGGTGTGGTTCAGTCTCTCTTGGGGTCACTGCTCCTTCCCCTGGGTCCCGATGCACACACTACTTTGTGTGTGCCCTCCAAGAGTGGAGTCTCTGTTTCCCCCAGTCCTGTCAAAGTCCTACAGTCAAATCCCACTAGCCTTCAAAGTCTGATTCTCTAGGAATTCCTTCTCCTGTTGCCAGACCCCCAGGTGCGGAAGCCTGATGTGGGGCTCAGAACCTTCACTCCAGTGGGTGGGCTTCTGTGGTATAAGTGTTCTCCAGTCTGTGAGTCACCCATCCAGCAGTTACGGGATTTGGTTTTGCTGTGATTGCACCCCTCCTACCGTCTCATTGTGGCTTCTCCTTTGTCTTTGGATGTGGGGTATCTTTTTTGGTGAGTTCCAGTGTCTTCCTGTCGATGATTGTCCAGCAGCTAGTTGTGATTCTAGTGTTCTCACAAGAGGGAGTTATCGCACGTCCTTCTACTCCGCCATCTTGGTTCAGGCTAGCCTATTTCTAGCTTTTGATTTAAGTGAGAAGTATGCAACACTTCCTTTGATTTGAACACTTAGAGGCCATTGTAGGGTTATTAGTTGGCCTAATTTCAATATTGTTATGTCTCAGGGAATAGGGAGGCCTGAGGAGAGGGACAGAGACAGGGGAACAGTTGGTCAGTGGAGCAGTCAGAGCGCACACATTTATCAAAAGTTCGCTGTCTTGTGTGGATGCAGTTCATGGTTTACCAAGGCAATTACAAAGATCACTGATCACAGGTCACCATAACAATAATAATGAAAAAGTTTGAAATATTGCAAGAATTACCAAAATGTGACACAGAGATATGAAGTGATCAAATGCTTTTGGAAAAATGGTGCCCATAGGGTTGCCACAAACCTCCAGTTTGTGAAAAACACAGTATCTGTGAAGTGCAATAAAGCAAAGTGCAGTAAAATGAGGTGTGCCTGTGTTATAACTTTGTTTTCTGTTTTCACAGATTCTACTCTTACTTTTATTATTTCCTTCCTTTTTTTGAAGTGTATTCTGTTCTTTTTCTGATATCTTAAAAAGGATGTTTATTTATTTTCAGGCTTCTATTCAAATATGGTTAATATGGTTGTATGTTTCCTCAGAGTACTGTTTTATCTGTATTACCTGAATATTGACATAAGGTATTTTCATAACCATTAATTTCTTTCTTTTTTTTTTGGCTGTGCTGTGTTGCTTGTGGGATCTTAGTTGCCCGATCAGGAATCGAACCCAGGCCCCCAGCAGTGGAAGCACGGAGTCCTAACCACTGGACTGTCAGGGAATTCCCTTATAACCATTAATTTCTAACATCAAAGCTATCTATTATCATTCCTTCTTTGACTCCTGAGTTATTTGCAAAAGTGTTTAACACTTTCCTAATGTATTTTTAGGTTATCTTTTTATTAATGATTTTGAGAAATTGCATTATGGTCAGAGAATGGGGTCTGTATGATACAGATTCCTTAAAGTCTGTTGATATTGCTTTATGGCCTGATTCAGATATGTGGTCAGTTTTTATAAATGCCCCAAAATGTTTTAAATGAATGTGAATCCTCCAGGTACACTGTTTTATAAGTGTATTTGTCTTTTTTTATATATATAAATTTATTTATTTTGTTATTTTATTTTATTTATTTATTGTTTTTGGCTGCGTTGGGTCTTCGTTGCTGTGCGCGGGCTTTTCTCTGGTTGCAGCGAGTGGGGGCTACTCTTTGTTGCAGTATGCGGCCTTCTCATTGTGGTGGCTTCTCTTGTTGCGGAGCACGGGCTCTAGGCGAGTGGGCTTCAGTAGCTGTGGCACGGGGGCTCAGTAGTTGTGGCTCGTGGGCTCTAGAGCACAGGCTCAGTAGTTGTGGCACACGGGCTTAGTTGCTCCATGGCATGTGGGATCTTCCCAGACCAGGGATCGAACCCATGTCCCCTGCATTGGCAGGCGGATTCTTAACCACTGCGCCACCAGGGAAGCCCGAGTGTATTTGTTTTTTAAGATCTTTTGTGAACAAATTCATGAACTGTACTATTCATATTTCTACTTCATTACTGATTTTTGTCTATTAGATCTACCAGTTATCCACTGATGATGGATTTGTGTATTTTTCCTTTGTAGCTCTGTCCATGTTTGTTTTATATACCTTGCGACTGTTTTATTAGGTACCTGCCAAGTTTAGAGCTGTAATATCTTTCTGATGAACGTTTTATCATGATAGAATATCTTTATCTCTGCATTACTTTTTACATTAAAGTCTATTTTACTGGTAATAATAACCAAACTAATTTTCTTTTGGTTAGTGTTTACCTAGCATATATTTTCAATCCTTTGATTTTCACCTATTCTGTGTCCTGTGTTTTCCAGGAGGGATCTTGAAGTTTAGTCTGATAACTGCTGTTTGTCCTTGAGATCCTTAAATGTACCATTCTGCCTTCTCTCCCAGCGGCAATACATACCCGTGAAAGTGAAGAGCAAAGCCTTCTGGATCTTCTCTTGGGAGTATGCTATGATGTACTTGGGAAGCCTGGTGGTAATTGTTTGCCTCTCCTTCTTCCTTCTCAGTTCCTGGGATTTCATCCCTGCAGTCTACGGCTTCATGTAAGTAATGACCTCATTAGAAAACCTCTGGAAGCTAATTTAGTTTTCACAGCTCCATCTGGAATTAGAGGGAGAGCAAGCACAGGTAGCATCTAGAGCAGTGGTCCTCGAACTTTAGTGTGCCTCAGAATCACCTGCAGGGCGTCAACACCCAGATTGCTGGTCTCCACCTCCAGAGGTTCTGATTAAGTAAGTCTGGAGTAGGGACCCCAGAATTCGCATTTCTAATAAATTTTCAGGTGATGCTGATGCTGCCCGTGCAGGGAACACTCTTTGAGGACCACTGGCTCGATCTAGTGCAATTAAAGAACACTCTCTGGGAACATCCAAAGCAACCACCAGCCTCTGACTGGGAGGTTTTGATTCAATCCCAAACAGGAATGGATGTATTCCTCTATTGCAAGAGGGTCTCCAGCAGTTTTAAAACAAAGCCACCTTCAATATGTCAGACTTTTAGAGAAAATCAAAATGGGTTTGCAGAATGAATTCTGCAGGCACTTCCACATATTCTGTCTGTGGTTTGCTGAGGAAGATAACTGCCCAAGCCTGAAGGAACTCACAGCTCAGTGGGTGATAGACACTTAAACCTGCCAGGGTGGGAAAGGGATCTGTGGCAGGCTCCCCTTTGGGATTCTGGGCTGCTTATTTGTGTTAAATCCTGACTGAGCCTAACAATGACTTAGTAACCTTCAGCTTTTCATGCTCTGCCTCAGATAAGAGTTTGTAACGCCGATGAAAAGCTTTTCCTAGTTTTCTGCTGGTCCACAGATTGTGTTCTTTACCTCATTTCACAGAAAAGGAAATGTAGTTACAGCAGGAAGCAAAGACTTGCCCTGGGTGGAGGCCTTCGTCAGAGAAATCTGACCATGAACTATTGCCTCTCTCTCCCTTTCCATGCTTCACTTGTTGTACTTTTAAAATTGTGAATTGACATCAGTTTCAACCCCGTATATATTTTTTAATGTAATGTAAAAATTTTAGAACAGCCAGAAGTGCAGCCAATCTTTATCTGATATAACTAGACAAAAAGTTTTCCAGTTAAACCCTTATTTCTCAAACAAGGTCTGGGATCCTAGCCAGAACCTGGCAGTGGTTCCTTGGGCCCCTAGACGTCTCACTGCAGTGTCAGGCACTCAGTCTTCTGGCTCCTGCTGTGGGCATGTGGAACAAGAATGGGCAGGAACAGGATCTTTGACCTTGTCTTCCAGACAAGTCTTTAGAATGCTCAAAATAGGTATTGTTTATTTCAAACCCATTCCTCTTCCGCTACAGTGCTGGGTACTCCTGGTTTTGAGCACATATATCTTGGGCAGTAAAAGAGGGGCTGGTCTTTTGATTTCTAGCACGAATCCCTGCCTTGTCTCAGATCTTTGATGCGTGCCAGAGTTTGGTTCAGGCAGTATTTTTTATGGGTTATTATTCTCTTTGTCTCTGCCCCTTGTTTTTGTTAATTACCTATATCCCGGTTGCCTGGAGAGCCCCTCACATCCTGATCTCTGTGGAGACAAAGTCATCCTTGACTGCCCAGCAGTGACCAAAGCCTTCAGGAGAAAACCAGGTCAAAGCAGATCATTCATAACTTTGCTGTGTTTTTTCTCTCCCTTTTTTATCTTTATTCCAGACTTTCCGTTCCAGATCTTACTCCAAACATTGGCCTCTTCTGGTACTTCTTTGCAGAGATGTTTGAGCACTTTAGCCTCTTCTTTGTATGTGTGTTTCAGATCAACGTCTTCTTCTACACCATCCCCTTAGCCATAAAGCTAAAGTAAGTGGTTGGACCTGCTGGGTTTTTGTCCACAGAGTCATTTGTAGCTTTACAGGTGCCCTTCAAACTGGCAACATCTGCTATCAGGTTTGTGCCATTTTTGCCCAGGGAACCCTGCCCTCAGTCGCTTCAGTGGCTGTATGCAGCAATAGAGTCACACATGAGTACAGGGTGCAGAGACAGTGCTTTGGAGCCCTATATTTCCCCTGGCCTCACTTTGGGGTACTTGAACCCACATTGCTGCTGAGCCCAGTCCCTGTTTTAGACAAGAGCAGTGTTGGGGTGTGGAAGGTATCCTTGAAAAAAGTGGATCTTTTTGGGTGTTCATCAGCATCCCAGTGACAGTTTGCTCAAAGGGACTCAGGATGTATTAGTCGGGAGGCTGGCTACCTGCAGCTCTGTTTAATCATCTGATCAGTTTCCCTCAAAAGGGTTGCCTATAAAGCTCTCTTCTGCAGTGTAAGAGGGCTAACATGTGTTGTCCATCCCACCTTTCTAGGCTTTTTGACATATATTCATGCCTAACCCTTCCAGCACCTCTTGGAGGTAGGCATTTTGTTATTACCACTTCCATTTTATAGTTGAGGAAATTGCCGTTCAGAGAGGTGGAACAATTTTCCCAGAGTCACACAGCCAGTAAGCATGGAGCTGGGATTCAGACCCAGGTTTGCTTGGCTCCAGAATCTATGCTCAGTCCCCTGCACCATGCCAGGCTCCTGAGAGAGATCACTTATAGTAGGTCCCAGAAATGGTTCTATTATCCTAGCTTCAGAGAAGGGAAAACAGGCACCAATAGGCATAGATATGCCTGTGTGGTCCAGGGAGGCTGGAAGAGTTTGATTTAGATTTTAAGAGCTTGAGTTCTCTGCTCTAACCTTCCTGCCATTCTTCATGGCCAGTGAACCAATGCACATGGTTCCTATTCTATAAAAGCTCAGAGTTGATGTTTCCTTCCCATGACATAGCCTTGGCCTAGTATCTGACACAAAACCATTCTTCCTTGGCCCGGCAGGCTCCAGAATTCTGGCAGCCTTACTCAGCCGAGCTCTCCAGCTGTATGTGGTCCACATTTCCTGCCCTTGTTCTGGTCAGGCCCAGCCACTGGGCTGAGAGAAGCAGGGAGCCCGGAGCACCTTTCCTCACTCTGTGTAGCCAGCTCTCCAGCAGCTTCTGTTGTTGGCACGTGAAAGGCCACAGATAGCTCCTGGGTAGACAGTAGCACTACCATCTTGTGACACCCTCCCCTCCACCCCATCCCGGCCAGGGCCTCAGAAGATATGAAGATACCTGACCTCCTCTGCAGCTGCCCTCCTGTGCCTGGATATGAAGTTCCACTCTGGCCCCTGCAGTGCCAGCTTTGTGAGAACAGGCCCTCCAGGGCGCCTCTCCCCAGGCACTGTTGCAGGGGGTTCTGGTCTCCATGTTTTTTGGCACTACATTGTCACTAGCCTTTTCATAGGAATGGTGCAGCTGTTACCAGCTACCTAAGAAGCCCGAAGCCAGTGACTTGGATTAGCTTTAGGAAGATGCTCACTGAAGTAGCTGGACCCTTCCTAGAGGCTACAGGACTACGTGACTTTGCCAAGCTGAGTTTCTGAGTCATTTGCTATATAGTGTTTGGGTGTGTACACGTTTGTCTCCACATCTCAGATTTACACCCATTGAGTCACCCTGACCTTTGACCTGCAAGAGGAGAATGCCATGCCATTAACCTGAAGAAAACCTTCATGAGCTGGATATCCAGGTCCTGTGTGGAAGTAGGCCACGTGCATGTTGTTTAGGTGTAGCTGAGCAGGGTGCACACCTCGCTTCTTCCTGTTGGCTTCCCTTCAGCACTTGGTCAGCTCTCTGAGGAGCACAGGAGACTGAGTTCTGTCTCACCCTCCCTGATCAGAGCTGTGATCCTGCTGGGCACTCAGGAGAATAGCACTGATGGTGCTTAGGGGTTCTGGAGACAAACAGCTCCATCACTTACGAACTCTCTTATCTTCTCTGAACCTGATTTCCTCAGCTGCAAATGTGGTGACAGCATTGCCTATCTCGAGGGGTAGTTGAGGTATAGTGAGAATCGCATGTAATGATGCAAGAAAAGGGCCTAGCACAGAACTTTGCACAAGTGAGGGTTCAGGAAATGGTAGCCAGTGTTACTAGCTTAAGGTAACAAGAACTCCAATTCCAGCCCTTAAGAGCGAACAGCTGCGTGCAGTTCTCAGTTCTCTTTCTGGAAAGGAGCTCATCATAGCTAGAGATCTGTAGCCCCCACTGACCCTGTTGTCAGAGAAACAGAGCATCAGCAAGGAGGCACCTCTTGCCCTGGGTCCAGTGTTAGAGGGGCCTCTGGCATGGGTGGCTGCCTGATAACTCTGACAAGCAGTCATTTAAGCCCAGTAATAAAGGGCAGTGACTTCATATGTTCTCTTCCCCGGCAGCTCCTGGCGGAAGGCCCAGAGCTGGCGGGGGTGGGGCTTGATCGAACCGTCTCTGTGGGCTCTTTCTCTAGTGTTTGCTGGGCTCTTCTCACCACCTCTGGGCATCTCTGGGTCCCTGCAGTTTTCTGCTCTGCTGCTTGGCCCGGCCCCATGTCTTGTGGGTAACAGAGCCAATGCCTCCATGAAGTCCCCTGGAGAGTGTTTTTGGGTTTCAGGGATGGGTCAGGAGTCTCTGGGCTGGGCCTGGTCCCTGACCGATCTTCCTCTCTCTGCCTGTCTGCCCTGTCTTACCCCAGGGAGCACCCTATCTTCTTCATGTTCATCCAGATTGCCATCATCTCCATCTTCAAGTCCTACCCGACAGTGGGGGATGTGGCCCTCTACATGGCCTTCTTCCCTGTGTGGAACCATCTCTACAGATGTGAGTACTCCCACCTCTCACCCCCTGGTGGCAGATTTGTGTCACCTAGCCCCGGATGAAAACAGCCAGGGAAAAAGGAATTGATAGGCATTGGCTGGGCATCTGCTGTGCTGGCAGCACCAAGAGAGAGACAGTGACATGAGGCACAATATCTGCCTCCTAGATGCTACGGACTAGTGATAATAATGCTAACATTTATTGAGTGCTTACTGTGTACCTGGTCACTGTGATCCTAAGAGTGTTACATGCATTAGCTCATTTTATCTTCATACCAGACTTTGAGGAGAGTATCCCCATTTGCAGATGAGAAAACTGAGGTACAGAAAGGTAGAGCCACTTGTTCAAGGTCACATGACTGGTAAGTAGTATAGAAGGGCTGGCATTGGAATCCAGATGTGTGATCCTCCAGCCAGCACTGTCCAGTAGGGCTTTCTGTGATGATAGAAATGCCCTATGTCTGCACAGTCCAATAGAGTAACCACTAGCGTGACTGAGAAACAGAATTTTTAATTTAAATTAAATTTACGAAGCCACACATGGCTAGTGGCTATCGTGTTGGACAGTGTGGCACTAGGCCTTGGCTTACCATTTCCCAGTGCTGCACTGAAAGGTCCATAGAAGACAGACGGGCAACACCAGACTTCCTACCTGCTGTGAAGACCCCTTTAAGCTGTAACCATCCCTTCCCCAGAAGACGGCCTAGCAGTGATCTGGTTGTGCTTTCTAGTATTTCCTAGTGTTTCCCTGAGTCGGGCTCTTCGCCCTCTGTGTGGGTTCTTTTCAGTGTTTGTGGGCTCCCTGAGGCTAGGCTCATGACTCACTTGCCTCTGTGTCCCCAGCACCCGGGATTAAACCTGACACACAGAACAGCTCAATAAATGTTTGTGGATGGGTTTTTATATATATATATATATATATATATATATATATATATATATATATGTATATATATATATATATATACACATATATATATATACATATATATATATATAATTTTTATTGGAGTAGAGTTGATTTACAATGTTGTGTTAATTTCAGTTGTACAACAAAGTGAATCATTTATACATATACATATATCCACTCTTTTTTTTAAGATTCTTTTCCCAGATAGGCCATTACAGAATACTGAGTAGAGTTCCCTGTGCTATACAGTAGGTCCTTATTAGTTACCAGTTTTATATGTAGTAGTGTGTATATGTCAATCCCAATCTCTGTGGATGGGTTTTTTAAACCTCCCTAATAAAGAGGCAGTGCCAGTGACCCAACACCACTTGATTCTCTAAAACGGGAAGGGAGCTGTTGAACTTTCCTTGCACAGCAAAATATCAGGAATGAACTCGGGCAGGGCAGGCTTCAGAGGAAGTAAATCTTTGTTGTTGTTTTGGAGCTGCTGGGTGTCAACCAGGAAGTGAAACTGACCAGCTGCTAGAAAGAAACCTGTCTGTAGGAGTTGGCCTCTGAGCACAGGTAAACAGGTGAGTGGGCAGGACAAGCCAGGCTGCTCCTCCAGGTGACGCCTGGTGGGGCAGTGACCAGATGACCAGACTGGAAGCAGGAAGTAGCATCTTCTGTCTGTGGCATCCTCATTGCACAGACAAGAATCACCCAGTCCAGTGGGCTCAGAGTCAGCTTGGCAAGTCACAAGAGCACAAGACATGTGAACATACCCCAGTTTGTGACAGGGTGGGTCTTGGGGATGTTGATTCTCTTTCCCCCAAAACAGAGTCCTTTTTAGCTGTCTCTCCCACACAGGGCATTTCCCCCCGGTAAGATCTTTCATCCCATATTGCTGAACACAGTCTGGAGCCAGATCACCTTGAGTCTGAATCCTGGCTTTCCCATTACTAGCAAGTTATTTAACCTTTCTGAGCCTCCCATTATTTCATCTGTCAGATGGGGGGAATATCTTTCATGAGTGTTTTAAGTTTGAGAAAAAATAAATGTAAATAGCACCACATTTATTAGCAGTAGTAATAATTACACAGAGGGGTCTCCTGCATAGTTTCATGATCAAAGCTTCAAGCTCAGTAGCCAGTCATTCAGAGTCATTGAAATAAACATATTTTTCAAAACTTGAAATGAACTATTTTATGCCCTCTGGGATGATGAGGCACAAAAAAATAAGGATGGGGTTTCCGGAAACCTGGATGAGCTAGTAGATGCTGTTGCTGGCTGGCTGGGCAAGTTCAGCTTGTCTGAAAGTCCTGCAGAGAGTGTTGGCTGCCACCCCTGGAGGTGCAGCTCCTGCAGCAGAGAATACTCAGGCTTCGAGTGTCTGTTTGGGGCATGACAACTGTGAGTCATTACATTCATGCGGGAGCGTCTTCAGCCTGGTCCTGTGGACATGTGAGTGGAGATTTTGTGAAGTCTTTATGCCTAGGTTGAATATATTCAGACTTTTAATGTGGTTAAGAATTCAGTTTAAACATGAGTTACCAGTGCCAACATGCCTGCTTACACATTCACCATTTTATTTTCCTGTCCTGCTCAGTGGGGAGAAGAGGCACGTGGGCCCTTCCCTGAGTGCAGGTCCCAGATACTGGGACTCTGCGGTGCTTGGGGCCAGGATGAATCATACAGACACACAATTGCAGTGTTAGGGAACAGCCTGCTGGCAGAACCCGTGCCAGCCTGCAGTGGTCCAGCTCAAAGAGCCAGTTACCAAAGGGATGGATTTTGTGAGTGTGTGTGTGTGTTTTGTTTTTATTAAACTATTGTATAAAGATAAAAGAATATTGATTTTAAAATGCTCATTAATTATAAAAAAACAAGAATACAATAAATTCCCGTGTACCCAGCACCTAGTTTAAGAAAAGAAACATCACCACGTCCTTTGAAGTCCCTAAATCCCCTCTGTGCCCCTCTCGATGACACTGGATTCTTTCAGTGGAATTTTATTTCTGAATGCCTGAGGCTCAGAGAGGGAAAGTGACTTGCCTGAAGTTTCAGTTTGTCAGTGGTGGAGCGACAGATCTGACGAAGTCACCCCGTGAACTTGGTGGGGAATCTGATTCCATCTGGCCTAGCACGTCTGATGAAGGGTGAACCCTTGGGTCTCATCAGGCCCTGGTCATCTCTGACATCTCCGACACCTCCTGGTGCCTGGAACAAGCCGTCCTGGGCCCCAGGTCCCTGGCTCCGTCTGCTCTGGCATATACCTGTAATCCTCTGCCCTGTCATCCAGCAAGAGTGAGTAGCAGCTCCCCAGTCCTGCAAAGGTCACCACAGGCCAGAAGCCAACTGGATGCTGGTGACAGTTCCTCCAGGCACATGGGAATGTATCTTCACAGCTTTTTGTGATTGCACCCAGGAGCTGCATGTGAACCTCTCTCAGTCTCTGCACTTGGTCACCTTCTTGTCACCCGGTCTGAAATCCAGAGTGGCTAGAGGCATGGAACAAAGACCTACCTGCACTTTCAGGCCACAGGAGTTTTATATTAGGAATAGTGTATATTCTTTTCAGCAAAATAATTTCCAGGGGATCAGAAAGAACCACTGAGAAATGTAAATAGTGATGTTGGAGTGGAGGAATGGTAAATAGATATGTTCTTTCTTGAGGTTGTAACACTATTTAATAATAATAACAATAATAATAATTCTCAGTGCACACATCCCTTTTCCCAGACTTCTGTTTCTGGGAGCAAGGACAAGGCTTCCGAGAGGTCTCAGAAAGGCTTGAGTCAGGGCTTTCACCTCTCAGCTTTGAAAACCCAGAATTGTGGAAATTTCAGATCAGAAAAGAGGACCTTGCAAGCTCTCCAAGCCATGTTTCCAAATTGTAGGATTTCACAGACCACTAACATTTCAAAAAATTCTGGTGACAGAGTTGCCAACTTTTTATTTTGCTGAAGATATGAAAACAGTCAACTACTAGCCATTCATCCCCATTTCATAAAGGAAAATACTTTTTAACAACAGCAACAGGCAACAAGACACCTATCATTTCTCAAGAAAGAATGAAGCTTAAGTTGAAAACATTCAGCTTTAATAAGAACTCTGAACTACCTTCTCCTTATTCTCACTGTGACACTGACCAGTGAAGTCTCTGTTGCAGACGATTATGGGCCTCTTATTTGGCAAAGGTCTGCAGCTGTAATCCAGTGGTTCACAGCCTTGGCTGCATATTGGAATCACCAGGGAAGCTTTTAGAAACCAATATGGGGTACTTCCCTGGTGGCGCAGTGGTTAAGAATCCGCCTGCCATTGCAAGGGACACGGGTTCGATCACTGGTTCGGGAAGATCCCACATGCCGCGGAGCAGCTAAACCCATGCACCACAACTACTGAGCCTGCGTGCCACAACTACTAAAGCCCACGAGCCTAGAGCCTGTGCTCTGCAACAAGAGAAGCCGCTGCAATGAGAAGCCTGTGCACTGCAACGAAGAGGACGCCCTGCTCGCCGCACTGCTCGCCGCAACTAGAGAAAGCCCGTGCTCAGCAACAAAGACCCAAGGCAACCAAAAATAAATTAAAAATTAAAAAACCAATATGGATGCCTGGGCCCCACCCCTATAGACTCTGATTTTCTTACTCTGGGTGAGGCTCCCCAGGTTAGTTCATTTTACAGCCAGAATTGAGAACCTTCTCTGTAATCCAGTCCCCTTTCCAATGCATGAACCCCAAGTATAGCATTTCAACCAAGTCATTGTACAACTGAGACAAGAGACCTTAAGGTTCGGGGGTTTCCCCATCTCTTAAATATTCCAAAACTCTGACTTGGGAGAAGGGATTTCCTGAAGGTCAGGATCAGAGACGGGAAGGGAACTTCTATTCACTAAGTGCCTGCCGGGAACCAGACCTAAGGTTTTTTTTTAAAGTGGTAATTTTTTTAAAAAGATATTATTTTAATTAATTAATTTTAAATAATATTTATTATTTTATTTAAAAATATAATAAAGTGTAAAGAAAGAAACAATAATAGTATATAATCCTATTGTCAGATATCCCCTAGTGAATTAAACGGAAAAAAAAAAGTACAGTGTGATAGGCAGAATAATGTCCCCTCCTTGCCCCCCACAAAGATGTCCATCTCATAATCCCCACAACCTGTGACTATATCACCTTACATGACAAAAGGGCCTTCAGATGGGGAGATTATCCTGGGTTATCCAGGTGGGCCCAGTGTAATCACAAGGGCCTTTAAGAGTGGAAGAGGTAGAGGCAGGGGGTATATGGGAAATCTTTACCTTCTGCTCAGTTTTGCTGTGAACCTAAAACTGCTCTAAAAACTAAGGTCCAAAGAAAAAAAAGTGGAAGAGGGAGGCAAAAGAGGAGGCCATAGTGATACAATGTGAGAAGGACTTAATCCGACATTGCTGGTTGAAGATGGAAGGGGTCATGAGCCAAGAATGCAGGCAGCTTCTACATGCTGCACAGGCAAGCAAATGGATTCTCCCCTAGAGCCACCAGGGCCTGTGGACTTCTGACCTCCCAAAATGTAAGATAATAAATTATATTGTTTAAGCCACTAAGTTTGTGGTAATTTGTTACCATAGCAATGGAAAACACACAGTAATACATCTGTGCCAGCTTTTCCACACAACTTGTTTAATTCATGGAACGCTCCCATGAAGTAGGCATTTTAGCCCTATTTTAGAGATGGGGAAGCTGAGACTCTGAGAAACTTGGTGGCAGAGCAGGAATTTTCACCAAAGTCTCTCTGAGGCCGAGGCTGTGCCCCACTATCAGGCTGCCTTCCCCCCAGCGGAACTCAGCCTGCCTGCCCGCGGACCACCCTGTGTAGCAGGTCCTCCCTGGAGCTTTAGGGGGAGCTTTCTCCCTGGCGGGATTCCGCATTCCTTCCGGGGGTAGGAGGTGAGGTTAGAGAGGGAGGGTGTCAAAAAGAGACTTTTAAATCATCTAAGAAAGAGTGAGGGACATTTGAAGAGCAAGGCAGGAGACTTAAGACATGAATTGAGGAGAATGGAAAATGTATTCCTAAGACCCAGGGCTGTGGCACCATGGAGATACTGAGAGGTTCATGCTGCCATTTCCATCCATGATTCACTGGTCAGATAGCACCCTGCTTGGGGTCAGGAGAGGAGTTACTCTTGGACACCCCAGGATTGGGGGTCAGAGGGCAGTGTCTTGCTGAAGCGCCTCCTTGCAGTGCCCAGAGGCATTCACAGCGTTGCCGACTAGCCAGGCGAGCCCACAGTGGGAGGTAGAGTCCAAATCTAGGACCTCTCGCCAGCTTTGGGTGTGAGGAGCCATTGCCAAGGGTCTGAGGTCTGCATCTTGGCGCCCCGGTGCCTCTGAGTTTGTGTGTGTTGGGGAGGGGCTACACCACGCTTTTCATGGGCCACTGTGTCCTGCAGGGCCGTCACTGCCAGGAAAGGGCCCCAGTGAGAGTCAGCACTGGGCTAACTGACCGTCTGTCTTTGCAGTCCTGCGAAACATATTTGTCCTCGCCTGCATCATCATCGCCTGCTCCCTGCTCTTCCCTGTCCTGTGGCACCTCTGGATTTATGCAGGAAGTGCCAACTCCAATTTCTTTTATGCCATCACACTGACCTTCAACGTTGGGCAGGTAAGAGTCAAGGGCAGCACAGGGACAGGGATTCATTTTGTAGCCTCAGACATTCGACCTGGGCCCTGGGTTCTGCCAAATAGGGTTTTGGATGAGAATGAGATCCCATAGAGAAGGTAGGGCAGTGAGAGCAGCAGGGGAAGCTGAATTTGGCTAACGTTTATTGCCCTGAATTCTCACAGCAAGCCTGTGAGACAGTGTTACCCGTATTTTACAAATGGGAACCAAGGCTCACAGAGGTTGTCGATTGCCCAAGGTCATTGGAGGAGCCAAGAACCAAATTCAGAAGAAGGCTCAGTTTCTGAGGCCACCCCCTTTCTGTAATTGCCTGGGCTGCGCGGCCCCTGGAGTGAGTGCAGCGTGCGAGGGCTGGGGGAGGACAGGCAAAGGGGAGGGGAGACTTTCCAGACTTTGGAGCAGCAAGAGCAAAGGCAGAGAGATGAGAAATAGTTTGATCTAGCTGCTGGGTACGTCTGGAGCAGAAACTGTGCAGCTGGGAGTAGCAGGAGAGGAGGCTGAGGGGGTCCCAGAATGAGAAGTACCAGCAAGGAGCTCCGACCCTCCTCTGGTCCAGGGAGAGCCTCTCCCTTGGTGCCATAGGACAGTGGTTCTCAGCATCAGAATCACTGGGGGTAGCTTGTTAAAAAATGCAGATTCCCTGTTAATATGTTTTAAATCCTGTGGTTATGTTACAACTGTCACAATTACATGGCTTTGATTGTTAAAAAAAAAAAAAAAGCGCAGATTCCCTGATCCTGCTCCCAGGCACAATGATTGGAATTTGTGTTTTTAACAGGCTCTCCAGAGATTCTGTTGCAGGTGGTTTAGCAAACTTCTCTGAAGTCCCCTCATCCACTGTGCTGCGTTCCCTCATGTCAGCTCTGTCCTAATTGTCGAGTCAAGGTCTTATGAGAATCACTTGTACCGTTTACCATTTCAATTGTCATTGGCACAGCCTGGCATTTCCTGTGCATAATGGACGGGATGGGAAGCAAGGCTCGCCTGAAAGACCAGTGATGCCAGGGAATAATCCCCAGGGAGATTCTTGCCTCCAAGGTTAGCTGCTGGGAAAAAAGAAGGGAGTTAGGGCTCTTGCAATGACTGATGGGTCTGGTATTTCCTGCATGGACATTTCTGGACAACTAATGTCCAGTCTAGCTATTTATCTTGGTTTGTGCACAGCAGGAAGAGAGATGGAGGAGGGCGCTGTAGCCTGGATAGGACCAGGCCAGGGGGTCTGTTCTGCTGTCACACACACAGGTTACTGATGGCAGATGCTCAGCCCCTCCTACCTGTGTCCACGCAAACAGAAATCTGCAGGATGCAACTTAGTACCTTGAATAAATCCAAAAGGTTGTTCTGGCTCTTCTGTCTTGCTGAAATCCCCTTACTTTTCCTTTGAAAGTGATGACTGGCATGTGAGGGCATTGGGCCTGCCCTGGGCCTCTGGGCAGCTTGGCGAGCTCCACTGAAATAGTCCACAGCTTGCTGTCAGGTCATGAGTGTTGAGTGTGGGTCAGGAATACAAGTTGCAGTGATTAGGAAGTATCCATGGAACTTGCCAGATAACAGCTTTTTTACCTAGGGCTGCCTTTATGTGAAAAGGCTTTCTGAAATTGGCATGAGAGATGTTTGCAAGTTAGTTGTCAGGTGCCATCAAAGGCAGGAGAAAAAAAAAAGGCAGGAGAAACTGAATTGTTGGAAAAAGGGGGATGGGGCTGGGGGTGGGGACCAAGGCCAAGTAGATGGAGGGTTTTAGTGGCTGAGCTATAGAGAAAAACCAAGTTGATCTCTTGGCATTGTCCTTTATCTTTTTCAAAAATCTCTTTAAAATGTATTTTTAATCATACAAATAACACATGAATTCATTATTGCCAGGGAAAAGAAGTCAAACAAAATAGAAGCATATGGAATGAAAAGTAAAGATTCGCCTGGGTACCATACCTTTCCACCCTAGGGCAGATGTGATCGTTAGAATCGGTTTGGTCTGTGTCTTTGCAGACTTCCTCTGTGCGTTTACAGACAGCTGAGTCCATATGCGAACACAAAGACATCCCACTCTAAGTACTGTTCTTTGACTTGCTGTTTTTCACTTAATGATCTCACCTTGAGATCATTTTTTTTAACAGCTCTGTGATATCCCTCCTGTGGTAGGATGTCCTGTGATTTTTATGACTGGGTAGGCCACTACTGATAGACATTGAGGTTGCTTCTGGTGATTTCACTATTATAAATGGAAGAGCCCTGCATATCCCTCCACATACTCTTGTATACACATGCCAGTATTTTCTCAGATAGATTCCAGGTGGTGGGATTTGCTGGGTCAGAGGGCATAAGCATTGTACGTTTTGGCAGATTTTGCCAAGTTGCCCTTCAGACAGGTCATACCAGCCTCCAGACCTCCCAGCAGCGGGCCAGGTGCCTATAAGCTGGCAGTTTGTTCAGACATCCAGCACACCTGTGTCATCGGCCTGCTCGGGTCTGGCTTTGTGCTCTGAGCCAGAGACAATTCTGTTGGGTCAAATGCTTTCTGGGACTGCTGGCTTTGGTCTTTGTTGCTGCTGCTGCCAGATCACTAAAGGGGTATATCAGAGAGGGGCACTTACTCACCAAGGCAGTCACTCGAGTCACATCCTCGTCCTGGAGCATTAACTGAGCTAGAAGAGCACCCCTCATCATGAGGGTTATACTACCCCAGCCCTCCGGCCTGTTGGGAGCCACAGAGTGCAAATAGACATTTAGAATTTTAGTTAAATGTCACCTCCCCAGAGAGACCTTCTTTGGGGTTTCCCCACCCCACGGTCTCTTTCTTTGCCTCCTATCTGTTTCCTTCACAGCACTTACCCAATTTGCAACTCCACATTATTTACCTGCTTCTCTCTCTGCCTCTCCCACTAGCGTGTGAGCTTCATGAAGGCACAGATCCGCCTCTCCTACCCACTGCAGGGTCCCCAACCACCTGATCAGTGCTTGGCACAGAGCAGTTGTTTAGCAAATATTTGTGGAATGATTGAATGAACCAAAGAGAGCCAGGGAGAACATCATGTGATTAATGGCCAAATGTGGAGAGTGTAACCGCTGGAGGAATCCAGAGGCAACAAGATCACCTTCCCTGTTGAGTGGTCAGAGAAAGCCATAGGGATGAGGAATAGGAGCTGGGCCTTCTAGACTCAGAGAGGGGAAGGGAGAGAGGGTCTAGGAAGTGGGCAGGATGGGGGCCAAGTCACCCCTACTGGCTAATGTCAAGGGATGGCAGCTCTGTCCCCAACCTTTCTCTCACTTCTGCCAGAACCTGGTCTCTTTGGCCAGTGAAGCCCCTGCATGTCATCCACAGCCCAATCCAGCGCAGCTTCCGTCTAACCTACAGTCATTGCTTCCGGTGAGGCGTGTGGCGCTCAGAGTGTGTCCTCAAGCCCCACAGCCTGCTCTTCTCAGCTCTTCTAGCTGCAGCGGTGCCTTTTAGTCACCTGGTCCTTATTCTCCCCTCCCTGGACAAGACAGATCAGAGCTGTCCTGGGAATCAGATGAGTACAGATTTTCAGCAGGCGTCCAGAGTCAGGCTCATCATTGCTGGGTCCGCAGCTGAATGTAGAGAACATCTCGGCCCGGAGATTTTAAGTCCTGCTCTGTTTGAGTCGGTCAGTTCCGTGCTTCATAATAGAAAAAATCATCAGTAATTTTTAATGACAGTGGCAGGTAAACCAGTGACTTAGGCCCCATCCTTCCTCTGGGGCCATTAAATATTTTTCTGTGCTTGTGGCACAGATCATTTGCTAATTATAATTGTGCCTGAGAGTCAGTAACCAGGAAATGACAACAGTAAACCATCCATAGATGCATAGGGTGTGTGTGTCTCACACGTACATGTGAGAGAGAGAAGGAGAAGGCAGGATTAGATGGATTGGTTGACCGTGGTCCCCCCCCCCAACTCCGTCACTGCGTGACCTTCAGCAAGTGATTGAACCTCTCAGGGTTGCAGGTGATAACCCCACCTCTCGGGGGTAAGAGGATTTGTGTGTTGACACATGTTGACATGGGAAGTAGCTTGAGCAACGTGCTCGTCAAATACCCAGAGCAAATTCCTAAGGAAACATTCAGGCCTGGAAACCGAGGGAAGGAGAACAATCCTCCTCATCTTTTTTTTTTTAAACCCTTTTCTTCTGCACGTCAGAGACCAGCAGAAAGATAATGGTCATCTAGGATTAGATGTAAACAAAAAGGAATGTTTAAAATTTAGCTTTATTAAGAGTAAGGTAAAATGTCCCACTTACCCTAATTCAAGTTAAAAACAGGTAACATAAGGAAATCTTTCCCTAAACTTATAATTAATAGTGGCTCATGTTTAAAGAACTCTTACTAGGGACCAGGCCCATGTGATCCCTTTAATCTTTTGGATCCTGTGCTTGTCCAGCCTTCTGGACCTTTCCTTGTGTGTTGACGTGACCTCGTCTGCTCATGGAGGAGGAGTTTTATCTGTGTGTGTGCTTTATTGTTGGCAGCATGATGAAAGTATGACTTTTTTTCCTTTTAATGGAACGTCTCCATGCTCTCTCCTTGTTGGAACACGAGAGGAAGCTCCTTCCTGTTTCAGTCCTGCATGTGCAGACTCACCACACCTGATGTAGCTACTCCCCTACTGACAGCCCTTCAAGTTGTTTTCCTTTTTTTTATGATGATGTAGAATTGACTTAATCCTCATAACAGCCCTCTGAGGGAGGCACTGCTATTATCATCTCAGATGCGAATGAAGCAGCTGAGGCTGGGAAGTCACGCAGTTGCGGAGCGGTGTGTTTATTGATACCCTGTTTCTTGTGCCCTCTCAGTAGACTGTGGGTTCCACTGGGGCAGCCCCCAGGCCTGTCTTGTTCACGACTGTATCCCCAACACCCAGAAGAAAGGAATGACCAGAAACCACAATTTCTAACCAATGATCTCACACAAAATTGCACATAGACCGTGACCTCCCAGTTCCAGTCTCTGTGTTGGTCAGAGCTGGGCCTGTGGCAGGTCCTCCTGCTGGATTCCTGGGGGGTCAGAGCCAGAACCCCCTTCCACTCTCATCCAGGCCCCAAGAGCCCCACTCCTGCTCATGTCTGCCTCCAAAACAGACTCCCTGGTGGCTCCCCTCTGCTCTTCCCAGCAGGGCCTGGATCGCTCCACAAGCTGCTGCCTCCTCACTCCCGACCCCGTCCTTGTGGTGCAGACCCATAGATACTGGGCTGGCCCTGCTTTGGCTGTTCTGCCCTGAGGTCTGGGCACCAACCCTCTGGCACGTTGGGCCCCGCTCAGGACTTGCTCGTTCACTCCAGCGCAAGTGAAACCGCAGTCGTGTCTCCTGGAATTACGTCTCCATTAGCCTGGTGTGTCATTCTCGGGAAGGGACCAGTGAGGAAATGCGTGGGGACGTGTTGGGCAGATCGCTAGTGATTCAGTGGCGTGGAGCCCGCATTTGTGGACAGACAGGGGGTAATTTCAGGTTCATTCCCGTGGGTTGTGTATGGCCCTAGCTGGAAGATTTGTTCCTCCTGACATGAGGTGCCAGTGGCCCAGGCTGGAACACTCGTCCTCATCCAGCTGGATGTGCATGTTTGCTTTGCTTTTCTTAGCTGGTGGCATTTTGTCGAGGTCTTAGTTCATTCCTTTGTCCCTCCCGTCCTCAGACTTTTAGCTCAGCACTCAGCATCCCAAGCTTGTCTCTCCCAGGCCCTTCCCAACTCCCTCTCCTACCCCCACAGCAAGAGTGACGTGAAAAGCCCAAGCTAAACACAGGGGGTCAAGGCCAGCAGGAAGGCCTGGGCTTCAGTGGCCCGAACTCCACAATGACTCTCAGCCCCATCCCTGCCCAGCTCACTGGATCTCAGGCGAGTCACATAACTCCTTGGACCTCATTTATGGATTTGCAAATATTGGTTTGGCCAAAAAGTTCGTTCGGGTTTTTAGGCACTCTGCTAGGGGTGAATGAGACACAGTCCTGCTTCCAAGGAGCTCACCATCTGTGGGAGAGAAAGAAAAGGAAACAGGCAGGGCCAGGGCAGCGTGATCGTGCTATAAACGGGGTAAACTCGGCCTGGGGAGCTCAGAGCTGGCGGTTACGGAAGCTTCGGGGGCGGGGGGAGGCAGCCTCTAAGTGGAGTCCTGAGGGACGTGTAGGGTCAAACCAGGTTCTAGGTGGTAAGACTTGGGGGTGAGAGAGCCCGTGAGTGAGCTGGTGTGGAAGGCAGTTCTGTAGGACGGGCACATGCCACCTGATAGGGAATGAGGCCATTTCAGGACAACAGTGGTCAGAGCCACAAGGCCCTCATGGGCCTCGTTGTCTTGAGGACCAGGCTGAGCTTTCGGTTTTAAGTGAAGACAACTGAGATCAGATTCATGCTCTGGGACTTCCCTGGCGGTCCAGTGGTTAAGACTCTGCGTTCCCAATGCAGGGGGCCCGGGTTCCATCCCTGGTCGGAGATCCCACCTGCTGCACAGTGCTGCCAAAAAACAATAAAGATTCATGCTCTGCAAACCTCCCTCTGCCAGGAGGGGAAGAGGTCAGGGCTTTGAGCTGGAACCTGGAGCACAGGGGGGAGGCTGTTTGAACCTGGTGAGAGGGGCTGGTAGCCTCTGTTTCCTCAGCCTAGAAGGGTGGTTGTGAGTGGGGAGTATGGAAGTGAGTGGGGAAAACTTGTATGAATTGAAAAGTGCCACCTAGATGATAATTGCCTTCATAGCCAGCTATGATCTTACTTTGCGACCTCCCAGACCCTGAGGCTGAGATCTAGTGATTTCCCTATTATTTTGCATCTTTAGAGCTAGAGAGTGGAGGTCTGTTTCTCCACCATCTCCTCGCACGCATGTCCATTCAGGCCTGAGTTGGCAAGTCACACCAAAGCCCCATCCAGCTCCACAGGTCAGCCGTCAGCCCCACTTGCTCCCAGTTTCCTAGATCCCAGGCAGCAAAGGGCAGAGGATGCAGCACTCTGATTGCCAGTGGTGACAACCACGTGAGTTCTCCCAGTCGTGGGCTGTCAAGTGTCAGCATCTCCAACACAAGCAAGAGACCGGGGGAACCGGGACATGCCTGGGGAGACAGCACCTGCTTCTCCAGGGCCCTGCAGCCCAGGGGCCAGTGTCGGCCGTGGCTGCGATCCCGAGCCCTGTGGCTTCTAGACACACTGCATTAACAGCCTTGCTAGCTCTGTTGTCTCGGACGCTTGTTTCGCCTTTTCTCAAGAAACTCTCTCTCCTTGGCTAAGTGACAGAGGGTGGATACGAAGCGTGAGCATGGGGCCGTAGCAGGACTCGGCAGTGTGGGTACAGACCCCTGAGAAGGGCGTGGGGGTCAAGGGAAGGGCTAGGCTCCGGGCCTCACACAGGCAGGATGGGCACTGCAGCCTAAACGTGGTCACTTACTCCTGGGTGACCCTGGGCAAGACCCTAACCTCTGAGTTTGCTCATCTCGAAGTGGGGCTTATGAGCCCTACCCCAGGGTGTTGTGAAGATTCAGTGATGTGCTTTTTGTTAAGGGACCCGGCCCAGGGCAGATCCTCAGATGTTGGTTTCTCCATCTCTCCTCACTCCCACCCTGTGGTGGAGCGTGTTCTGACCATTTCATTCCACTTCTGATCTACCCCTCTCTGTCCCTGGCCACCCTTTTATCAGCTGCCCCATTAAATCTTCATCTTCTGGGAATTCCCTGGTGGTCCAGTGGTTAGGACGCGGCGCTTTCACTGCCAGGGCCTGGGCTCGATCCCTAGTCAGGGAACTAAGATCCTGCAAGCTGCACAGTGTGGTCAAAAAATAAATAAATCTTCATCTTCGTCATGGCCCCAAGGGGAGCCTGGAGCCCTCATGGCTGCCAGTGAGAGGAATGTGGTCTGACTGAGCCCTGGGAGGGGATCAGCAAACTGCTCCCAAGACGCCAGCCCCATGCTGGGTCTGGGGCCACAGAGCTGGAGCAGATGCCACCCCATTTGGTGGGGAGGCCAATGGGAAGTGACTTTGCTTCAGGGGTCGCATAACTGAGTGTGGAGTCGGGGAAGACTCTGGGTGTGGGAGATGGCGATCTTGCCTCTCCAGGGATGAGAAGGAGCCCTTTGCGGGAAGGGTCGTCCCAGCCTGCGGGCAGGGCATGGGCAGAGGCACCAAGGTGTGGCCACACAGCTTTTGCAGGACCAGGCTGCGTTCAGGGCTACGGGGACCCGCAGGTGTGGCGCAGGGAGAGGGGAGCACTGGAGGCTGCTGAGCAGGCAAGTGACGGGCTCTCGTGGTGTGTGTGTGTGTGTGTGTGTGTGTGTGTGTGTGTGTGTGTACGATCCCTCAGGGACCAGGAGGATGAGGGAGGCCTTTGAGCAAGAGGGGGCAGTGGGAGGGAGAAAAGGGGGCTGAGCTGGAATTCTGAGGAGGGGAATTGGTGGAACCTGGTGGCTGATGGCGATAGAGAGGCCGAAGGGCTCAGCCACTGTCGGTGAGGGCAGCTTTGAAGAATGGGCTGCTCCGAAAGTATCCCTAGAGTAGGGAGGCTGTCCAGCAGTGTGGGTAAGCGTGCAGTGTCTGATGCCAGATGGTCTGGGTTCAAAGCCTGCCTCTGACACTTGCTGGTTGTATGACTTTGGGCAAATTACTTGAAGAACCTTTGTTTCTTCATCTATAAGATGGAATAATTATAATGTACCTATTGTGAAGGTTTATTGCAAGGATTAACTGTTTTAACACATGTAAAGTGCTTAAATTAATGCCTGAGTATTATCAGCATTTTTATTAATAAGAAGAAAATGTAATAATGGACAGCATTTATCAGAGCTAGGTGTTTTTCTCTTTTCTCTCAGAGACCGACCATTAGAGTTATAACTACTAACTACCCTAGAAAGCATTTAGTCCCTAAAATCATGTAATTTTCACTTTCATATAATAAACTGAAAATTCTACAACTAGGTTTGCTTTGTGTTGTTTTGTTTTTTTGTTTTCTTTTTTTTGGCCTCACTGCTTGGCTTGCAGGATCTCAGTTCCCTGACTAGGGATTGAACCCGGGCCTCGGCAGTAAAAGAGCCAAATTCTAACCACTAGGCCACCAGGGAACTCCCCACAACTAGGTTTTTTTATACCATAAAAACATTTTTCACTTTTGTTTTCAAATTAAAACCATTAAAAGATTAAAAAAATAAAATAAAGAATGGGCTGCTCTTCAGGTCTCTGAAAGCACAGAGGGACAGAGCAAGGACTAGGGGAGCCATCATTGTAAGTAATAAACTAGAGTTTATCACTCATTTTACAGATGAGGAAAATGCTGCTTAGGGAAGGGGAAGTGACTTATACAGGGTCACACAGCCACTAACTTGCCCATGCTATTTCCACTGCTTCTTTCCCAACTTTCCCTGCCCAGATTGGGCAAAGTAGTGCTGAGTCTGCAGATGCTGTGTTGGCTGAATCCCAGGGCCTCTGGGAAATCCTTTCTCCTCAACCCAAATGGAAAGCCTCTAGGTCAGAAGAGGTTGTCTCAGCCAGCCTGTGACCGCTAGGGACTTCCCTCCGAGAGAGTGAAACCTCCTCAAGACCAGTGTGTCCCCAAGATGCCCTTTCCCTGGGGACAGGGGCAGGGCACCAACTCAGGACTAGTGACTTTCGGTTCCAGACAGACCAAGCCAGCACGCAGGGCTCTTTCCTTCCATGCCACCCTCCCCTGATACTTTATTATGAAAAGGTTCACACACACAGCAAGGTTGAAAGATTTAACCTTGAACACCTGTATACCTACGACTTAGACTCCACCATTCACATTTTACTATACTTGGATAATCACAAATTATCCATTTCTCAATCCATCTTATTTTTGTAATGTACTTCAAAGTGAAGTATACACATCAGTACATTTCCTGTCAGATATGTCGGTATGTATATCATTAACCAGAGCTCCATATTTACTTATATTTTTCTTATGTGAAATTTGTATACAGTGAAAAACACAATGTTTTTCATTTTTTAATTGAAGTATAGTTGATTTACAATGTTCTTTTAATTTCTGCTGTACAGCAAAGTGATTCAGTTTTACATATATATATACTTTTTTTTTGGCCGCTGTGCAGCATACGGGATCTTAGTTCCCTGACCAGGGATCAAACCCATGCCCCCTGCAATAGAAACACAGAATCTTAACCACTGGAACACCAGGGAAGTCCCTACATTCTTTTTTTATATTCTTTTCCAATATGGTTTATCACAGGATATTGAATATAGTTCCCTGTGCTATACAGTAGAACCTTGTTCATTCACTCTATATATAATAGTTTGCATCTGCTAGTCCCAAACTCCCAATCCATCCCTCCCCCACCTCCCCCCCCCTTGGCAACTACAAGTCTGTTTTCTATGTCTGTGAGTCTGTTTCTGTTTTGTAGATAAGTTCATTTGTGTCATATTTTAGATTCCACATATAAGTGATATATGGTATTTGCCTTTCTCTTTCTGACTTACAAATGGGTATTATTTCGTTCTTTTTTATGGCTAAGTAGTATTCCATCATGTGTGTGTGTGTGTGTGTGTGTGTGTGTGTGTGTGTGTATACATATATATATGTATATACCACATCTTCTTTATCCATTCATCTGTCGATGGACATTTAGATTGTTTCCATGTCTTGGCTATTGTGAATAGTGCTGCTGTGAACATAGGGGAGTGTGTATCTTTTTTTTTTTTAACATCTTTATTGGAGTATAATTGCTTTACAATGGTGTGTTAGTTTTGTGCTGTATAACAACATGAATCAGCTATATGTATACATATATCCCCATATCCCCTCCCTCTTGAGCCTCCCCCCTACCCTCCCTATCCCAACCCTCTAGGTGGTCACAAAGCACTGAGCTGATCTCCGTGTGCTATGCAGCTGCTTCCCACTAGTTATCTATTTTACATTTGGTAGTGTATATATGTCAGTGCTACTCTCTCACTTCGTCCCAGCTTACCCTTCCCCCTCCCCGTGTCCTCAAGTCCATTCTCTATGTCTGTGTCTTTATTCCTGTCCTGCCCCTAGGTTCATCAGAACCTTTTTTTTTTTTTGATTCCATGTATGTGTGTTAGCATATGGTATTTTTTTCTCTTTCTGACTTACTTCACTCTGTATGACAGACTCTAGGTCCATCCACCTCACTACAAATAACTCAGTTTTGTTTCTTTTTATGGCTGAGTAATATTCCATTGTATATATGTGGCACATCTTCTTTATCCATTCATCTGTCGATGGACACTTAGGTTGCTTCCATGTCCTGGCTATTGTAAATAGTGCTGCAATGAACATTATGGTACATGTCTCTTTTTTTGTTGTTGTTAGAAAAACATTTATTAAATAATTTAAAAATCTGCCTGTTTGATTTGAATCTTATTCAAATATGTAGTTTTCCCTGGGCACCCATTCAACTACATGTATTACTTGCACTTAGGTCTGGTTGACTGAAAGAATCAGAGTGGAGGATGGAAGAGGAGGCAGTGATGTAAACAAAACAGAATGTTAGGTCTCCCTCAAATAAATATCTGAGTAGGTGGTCCAAAGTTGGTATCATGTTCCATAGTATCAGGAACTCAAGCTCCTTATTTCTCATCGTTTTAGAAAGCATGGCTCCAATGGTCTAAATGGTAACATTTACAACTGAGGTGATTTGGTTGGAGAACAGCTAACACTTCACACATGCTGTCTCATAAGGAAGTTTCCCAGAGGCTGCCACATGACATTTCTGCTTAGACTCCACTGGCCAAAACTTACTCACTAATTGCAAAGGAGCTTGGGAGATACAGTAAGCATTTATTTGGTAGTACTTCCCATATGGCAATCACTGCTCTTAACTCCAGTGATCCACTGTTCTGATAACAGATCTGTTCTCTCTTTTTCTCTTTTTCTTTTATAAATTTATTTATTTATTTATTTTTGGCTGTGTTGGGTCTTTGTTGCTGTGTGCAGGCTTTCTCTAGTTGCGGTGAGCGGGGGCTACTCTTCGTTGCAGTGCATGGGCTTCTCATTGTGGTGGCTTCTCTTGTTACGGAGCATGGACTCTAGGCACGTGGGCTCCAGTAGTTGTGGCACTCAGGCTCAGTAGTTGTGGTTCGTGGGCTCTAGAGCGCAGGCTCAGTAGTTGTGGCACATGGGTTTATTTGCTCTGCGGCATGTGGGATCTTCCTGGACCAGGGCTCAAACCTGTGTCCCCTGCACTGGCAGATGGATTCTTTTTTTTTTTTTTTAACATCTTTATTGGAGTATAATTGCTTTACAATGGTGTGTTAGTTTCTGCTTTATAACAAAGTGAATCAGCTATACATATACATATATCCCCATATCTCTTCCCTCTTGCATCTCCCTCCCTATCCCACCCCTCTAGGTGGTCACAAACACCGAGCTGATCTCCCTGTGCTATGTGGCTGCTTCCCACTAGCCATCGGTTTTACATTTGGTAGTGTATATATGTCCATGCCACTCTCTCACTTTGTCCCAGCTTACCCTTCCCCCTCCCCATGTCCTCAAGTCCATTCTCTAGTAGGTCTGCGTCTTTATTCCCGTCCTGCCTCTAGGTTCTTCATGACGATTTTTTTTTTTAGATTCCATATATATGTGTTAGCATACGGTATTTGTTTTTCTCTTTCTGACTTACTTCACTCTGTATGACAGACTCTAGGTCCATCCACCTCACTATAAATAACTCGATTTCATGTCTTTTTATGGCTGAGTAATATTCCATTGTATATATGTGCCACATCTTCTTTATCCATTCATCTGTTGATGGACACTTAGGTTGCTTCCATGTCCTGGCTATCGTAAGTAGAGCTGCAATGAACATTGTGGTACATGTCTCTTTTGGAATTATGGTTTTCTCAGGGTATATGCCCAGTAGTGGGATTGCTGGGTCATATGGTAGTTCTATTTTTAGTTTTTTAAGGAACCTACATACTGTTCTCCACAGTGGCTGTATCAATTTACATTCCCACCAACAGTGCAGGAGGGTTCCCTTTCCTCCACACCCTCTCCAGCATTTATTTATTTATTTATTTATTTTAAAATTTATTTATTTATTTATTTATTTATTTATGGCTGTGTTGGGTCTTCGTTTCTGCGCTAGGGCTTCCTCTAGTTGCGGCAAGTGGGGGCCACTCTTCATCGCGGTGCGCAGGCCTCTCACTATCGCAGCCTCTCTTGTTGCGGAGCACAGGCTCCAGACGCGCAGGCTCAGCAATTGTGGCTCACGGGCCTAGTCGCTCCGCGGCATGTGGGATCTTCCCAGACCAGGGCTCGAACCCGTGTCCCCTGCATTGGCAGGCAGACTCTCAACCACTGCGCCACCAGGGAAGCCCTCCAGCATTTATTGATTGTAGATTTTTTGATGATGGCCATTCTGACCAGTATGAGGTGATACCTCGTTGTGGTTTTGATTTGCATTTCTCTAATGATTAGCAATGTTGAGCATCCTTTCATGTGTTTGTTGGCCATCTGTATGTCTTCTTTCGAGAAATGTCTATTTAGGTCTTCTGCCCATTTTTGGATTGGGTTGTTTGTTTTTTTTGATAATTGAGCTGCATGAGCTGCTTGTATATTTTGGAGATTAATCCTTTGTCAGTTGCTTCGTTTGCAAATATTTTCTCCCATTCTGAGGGTTGTCTTTTCATCTTGTTTCTGGTTTCCTTTGCTGTGCAAAAGCTTTTAAGTTTCATTAGGTCCCATTTGTTTATTTTTGTTTTTTATTTCCATTTCTCTAGGAGGGGGGTCAAAAAGGATCTAGCTGTGATTTATGTCATAGAGTGTTCTGCCTATGTTTTCCTCTAAGAGTTTTATAGTGTCTGGCCTTACATTCAGGTCTTTAATCCATTTTGAGTTTATTTTTGTGTATGGTGTTAGGAAGTGTTCTAATTTCATTCTTTTACATGTAGCTGTCCAGTTTTCCCAGCACCACTTATTGAAGCGTCTGTCTTTTCTCCACTGTATATTCTTGCCTCCTTTGTTATAGATTAGTTGACCATAGGTGCGTGGGTTTATTTCTGGGCTTTCTATCTTGTTCCATTGATTTATGCTTCTGTTTTCGTGCCAGTACCATATTGTCTTGATTACTGTAGCTTTATAGTATAGTCTGAAGTCAGGGAGCCTGATTCCTCCAGCTCCGTTTTTCTTTCTCAAGATTGCTTTGGCTATTTGGGGTCTTTTGTGTTTCCATACAAATTGTGAAATTTTTTGTTCTAGTTCTGTGAAAAATGCCATTGGTAGTTTGATAGGGATTGCATTGAATCTGTAGATTGCTTTGGGTAGTATTGTCATTTTCACAATGTTGATTCTTCCAATCCAAGAACATGGTATATCTCTCCATCTGTTTGTATCATCTTTAATTTCTTTCATCAGTGTCTTATAGTTTTCTGCATACAGGTCTTTTGTTTCCTTAGGAAGGTTATTCCTAGGTATTTTATTCTTTTTGTTGCAATGGTAAATGGGAGTGTTTCCATTTCTCTTTCAGCTTTTTCATTGTTAGTGTATAGGAATGCAAGAGATTTCTGTGCATTAATTTTGTATCCTGCTACTTTACCAAATTCATTGATGAGCTCTAGTTGTTTTCTGGTAGCATCTTTAGGATTCTCTATGTATAGTATCATGTCATCTGCAAACAGTGACAGTTTTTCTTCTTCTTTTCTGATTTGGATTCCTTTTATTTCTTTTTCTTCTCTGTAGACTTTTTTTTTTTTTTTTTTGTAGACTTTTTAATGATGGCCATTCTGACCAGTGTGAGGTGATACCTCATTGTAGTTTTTTTTTTTTTCAAATTTTCGTGTCCAGATGCATCACCTATGGATCTTGTTTTTTTTTTTTTTTTTAATAAATTTATTTATTTAATTTATTTATTTTTGGCTGTGTTGGGTCTTCGTTTCTGTGCGAGGGCTTTCTCTAGTTGCGGTGAGTGGGGGCCACTCTTCATCACGGTGCGCAGGCCTCTCACTGTCGAGGCCTCTCGTTGCGGAGCACAGGCTCCAGATGCGCAGGCTCAGTAGTTGTGGCTCACGGGCCTAGCTGCTCCGCGGCACGTGGGATCCTCCCAGACCAGGGCTCGAACCCGCGTCCCCTGCCTTAGCAGGCAGATTCTCAACCACTGCACCACCGGGGAAGCCCCTCATTGTAGTTTTGATTTGCATTTCTCTAATAATTAGCGATGTTGAGCATCTTTTCATGTGCCTTTTGGCCATCTGTATGTCTTCTTTGGAGAAATGTCTATTTAGTTCTTCTGCCCATTTTTCAATTGGGTTGTTTGTTTTTGTGTTGTTGAGTCCTATGAGCTGTTTGTATATTTTGGAAATTAAGCCCTTGTCGGTCACATCATTTGCAAATATTTTCTCCCATTCTGTAGCTTGTCTTTTCATTTTGTTTATGGTTTCCTCTGCTGTGCAAAAGCTTGTAAGTTTGATTAGGTCCCTTTGTTTATTTTTTATTTTATTTTTATTGCTTTGGGAGACTGACCTAAGAAAACATTGGTACAATTTATGTCAGAGAATGTTTTGCCTGTGTTCTCTTCTAGGAGTTTTATGGTGTCATGTCTTATGTTTAAGTCTTTAAGCTATTTTGAGTTTATTTTTGTGTGTGGTGTGAGGGTGTGTTCTAACTTTTGATTTCATGCAGCTGTCCAACTTTCCCAACACCCCTTGCTGAAGAGACTGTCTTTTTCCCATTGTATATACTTGTCTCCTTTGTCAAAGGTTAATTGACCATAGGTGTGTGGATTTATTTCTGGGCTCTCTATTCTGTTCCATTGATTCATATGTCTTTTTTTGTGCCAATATCATGCCGTTTTGATTACTGTAGCTTTGTAATGTTATCTGAAGTCTGAGAGAGTTATGCTTCCTGCTTTGTTCTTTTTCCTCAGGATTGCTTTGGCAATTCTGGGTCTTTTATGGTTCCATATAAATTTTAGGATGATTTCTTCTAGTTCTTTGAAATATGTTATGGGTAATTTGATAGGGATCACATTAAATCTGTAGATTGCTTTGGGTAGTATGGCCATTTTAACAATATTAATTCTTCCAATCCAGGAACATGGGATATCTTTCCATTTCTTTGCATCATCTTCAATTTCCTTTATTAATGGAAAAACACAAATCTTAATGCACATTTCCTGAAGCCTTCTTTCACTCAGCAAGATATTTTTGAGGCTCATTCATGTTGTTGCATATAACAGTAGTATGTTGCTTTTTAAAATAAACTTTTAAATTTTGGAATAATTTTAGATAGTACAGAGAGTTCTCATATGCCCCCCACCCAGTTTCCCACATTTTTAACATCTTATATTACCATGGTATATTTGTCAAAACCAAGAAACTGACCCTGGTACATTACTACTAAGTAAACTCCAGATTTGATGTGGATTTCACCAGTTTTCCCTGTACTGTCTTCTTTTTCTCCCAGGATCCAGTCCTAGGTACCACATTACACTTAGTTGCCACGTCTCCCCCATGTCCTCTGCTCACACTCTGTCTTTCCTTATTTCTCGTGATGTGGACAGTCTTGGGGAACAGTGGCCAGGTATCCTGTAGAGTGTCCCCTCTGGGTTTGTCTGATGCTTTTCTCATCATGAGGCCGCGTTTTAGGTTTTTGGAATGCTCAGGCAGTACACACTAGCCACGCTTCATGCCGTTTACCCTTCATCATTTGGTTAAGATAGCGTTTGCCAGGCTTCTCCAGTGCACAGTTACTATTTTCTCTTTCCCTGTTCTTTGGAAGTGAGTCACGAAGTCTAGCCTACCCGCGGGGGCAGGGGGTGGGGAGTGGGCAAGAATTAAGCTCCACCTCCCAAGGGGAGAGTCTCTACATATATTATTTGGAACTCTTTTGTTAGGATTCCAAAAGGAATTCTCCCTTGTTTATTTATTTACTTATTCAATCATTTATCGGCTGATTGTTTTTAATTGGATTTTTATTTTTATCAACATAACATGTATACATAATTTACCAAGTTAAGGCTTACAAGGAAAAAGAATAGCTCCCTAAGGTCCTATAGTTATTTGTTCTGATGCGTCTAGATTGTATACTTACTCTACTATTTCTTGATTTTTTTTCCATTTTATATTAAGTCGAACCATGTGAAATTGTCAATACTCAACCGTTTTTGATCTGCAAAATTGGCAGTTTCATATGGTTCAAACTAATAACCTAGTGTTTTGACTTCCTATTTGACCAGCTGATCGTGTGTGACATTGGAGTTGTTTTGTTGTGAACTGTGACTTTGCACCTACCCCTCATCTGACCTGGCTCGGGGATCAACCCCCAGCAGCTCCAGGCTCCGCCTCCTCAGACTTGACACCTTGGGCCTGGGTGAGAAAGGGGCTGCAGCGGGTGAGGGCAGCCTTTGCTGTGGTAACTACACCCCATGGGCAGCTGCGGCGCAAGGCTTCAGGGGCTCCCTGGGCTCTCTGCTCTGACACCCTCAGTGGCAGAGTTCTGGGCCCTTAGCACACTGGGCCCCAGGTACATTGCCTTGCAGGGTTATAGCCACTAGTCCAGCTCTCCCAGTATAGCCTTAGGCCAACTGTTGAACCCTTTGTGCTTCAATTTCCTCATCTGTAAGGTGGGAACCATCAGCCTTCCAGATGGATTCCTGTGGTGGCAGAATGGCAGGTCCTTGTCCTGAGGCCATGGTGTGGGTTTGCTCTCTTTCCTGCACAGTGTGAGAGAGGCTTCCCAGAACAGGGGTCTGGGGGTCAGAGGCTGAGATGCCAGGCTCAACCTCTGTCTTGCTGTAAGGCCCTAGCCAGGTGCTCCCCCAGCTCTGGGCTTACGTCGCCCCATCTGTGCCAAGGTGATTGGTGATGATAATCTGAGAGGCTTGTAAGTGCCTGAAAACTGGTGGTATCTGCAGTGGTGAACCCCTCTCCCCGCATCCTTCTGTAGGCCTGGGCCCTGGCCCTCCTGTTCCAGGCACTGGAGGTCCTGGGAGCTTGGGATGAATAGAATTGTAAGACTGCGGGCCCAGTGTTTGGGGGACCTTGGCAAGTCCCTGTTCCCCTCTGCGCCTCAGTGAGGGGGATGGTGGGCTGAGCTGCTAGGGCCCTTTCTATTCTGAGGCCCAGACAGAAAAGACAGACCAAGCTGGGCACAGACACCATGGTGGCAGAATCACTCAGGGACCCTGCCCAGGCCAGCGGAGGAGCCACAGTCATCAGGCAGTCTCACAGATGAATGTAAAACTGCAATTTGGACGAGTTTGTGCTACCAGATAAAAGTTAATGGGACCAAGAACCAATCTAGGGTGTGAGGGAGGGCTTCTCTGTGGAAGTGATCCTTCCTGAGGCCTGAAGGGCAAGCAGGTGTTTACTAGATGAAAGGGGAAGAACATTCCAGGCAGAGGAAACAGCAAAGAAAGATCCTGCATTGGAAGGGAACAGGCCAGTGTGGCTGGAGCTGAGTGAGGTGGAGCACGGCAGAGGCTGAAGCACGTACACGGGCAGGGACCAAGTGCAAGGCCTTAGAGCCCCAGAGAGTTTGATCTTCACCCTAAGAGCCATGGGAAGCCTTTAGAGGACCTTAAGCTGGGAAGTAACATGACCAGATTTGTCTTAAAAAGCAACCGCTGCTGCTAGGGTGGGAGGTTTGA
The DNA here is from genome assembly GCF_028023285.1 of Balaenoptera ricei. Taxonomy (NCBI): domain Eukaryota; kingdom Metazoa; phylum Chordata; class Mammalia; order Artiodactyla; family Balaenopteridae; genus Balaenoptera; species Balaenoptera ricei. The sequence goes on from NC_082653.1 coordinate 24,825,171, forward strand.
GATCAGGAAGCCCAGAGAGGAGACCACTGTTGTTCAGATGACAGTGGCTTTGTCCAGGGTGGTAGCTGCGGGGACAGGGAGAAATAGAACTGACAGGCTTGGTGGCTTGGCGTATGGGAGGAGACAAGTCTGTTGATCCTGTGGCCTGAACACCTGGATGGAAGAAGGGGGATATGGGTTCCCAGTGGGAGAAGCAGGTTTGATAGGGGACTTGGCTGGGGTGGAAGGGCCAGTGGGCACCCAGGAGGTGAGACAGAGGAGCACCAGTCTGGAGTTCACAGGCCAGGGCTTGGGATGGAAGTATAGACCATGGTAGGAGGAGGAAGGGCAGTAGGGCAACTTCTGAGGTGCCAGTGAGACCTTGAAGGGTGGTGTAGGCCCTGAGGTGCAGGGTCCCTGGGCAGGGTCTCCCCAACACCCACCTAGCCCCTCAGAGATGCAAAGTTCAGGGAGAGGTATCATGAAGCTTCTCACATCTCTCTCCCCCCAGATCCTGCTCATCTCTGATTACTTCTATGCCTTCCTACGGCGGGAGTACTACCTCACACATGGTCTCTACCTGACCACCAAGGACGGCACGGAGGCCATGCTTGTGCTCAAGTAGGCCTGGCTGGGCACAGGGCTGCACGGACTTCAGGGGTGAAAGGGCCAGAAGCTGGGCCAAGCCCTCTAACCAGAGTTGCCAGCAGGGAAGTCCTGGGCAGATGAGGTTTGAGTCCAGGGTCACAAATATCTGGTACCAGTGAGGAGCCAAGGCTGGCAGCAAGGCCTGTGGGGAGTAGCCAGGAGCATCTCCACTTGGACTCCCCACTTTGTGGCTCTGCACACCAAGGAGCACCCCCTCCCAAGCAGGAAAGGGGAAGAAGCAGATGAGCAGGGTTTGTTAGGTTGTGGCTACTGAATAAATGTTTTTTGTTATGAAAACGTCTACCCTGGAACCACACTGCACTCCTGGAAGGGGTGGGGTTGGCCCCTAATACCACCATGGTGCACTACACCCAGGCGTGGGTTTCCCGAATGAGCTCTGAGTCCACAGAACATGGGTCTGCGCACCGGCCAGCTGAGAATGGTGTAGGGCAGCCCTCCCCACTCCCCAAGCAGCTGGAGGCAAAGGGCCAGGCAGGCCTGAGCAATCTTTATTCTGCAGAGGAACAACGACCACAGATCCATACACCATGTCAAGACTGGGTGAGCCAGGGGCCAGTCCTTCAGGGGTGGGCAGGTCCAGGCATGGGCAGCACCTCAGGTCAGGGAGGGACAGATGGGCAGACAGGCAGGGGCCTAAAAAAAAAGACAAACCACACAGAGCAGGGGTGCTAGGGGCTGCTCCCAACCTTCCCCCATCCCAGCCAACACCCAGAGGGGCAACCCTAACATGACTAGGCCAGGATCCACCCAGGGGCAGGGTAGGTGCGGTTGGTGCCCCCTGGCTAGGACGTGGCATCCCCGCCCAGCCCACCAGGGGCAGGGGCAGAGGCAGCTCAGTTCAGGTGCCAGGAGCTCCCTGGGCAGAGCCTGACAGGGCCCCCCCACTCCCAAGCCAACCCCCCCCTACTGCTGGCTCAGAAGCCGAAGGTTTCCTGGGAGGCGTAGACCATGTAGAGGAAGCCGTCATCGTCCTTCTCCTGCTCATAGATGTCGGCGATGGGCGTGGACACGCTCACCATGCTGTGCTGGTTCACCAGCAGGAAGAAGGCCTGCGTGGGGTTCAGCTGCAGGCGGCGCCTGAGGTGGACGGGAGGGCAAGCCAACCGTGAGGGGCCTGGCTGTTGGGCGAGTGTAGCCCTGACCCGCTCCCCAAAATGATCCTAATCCTCCACCTCACACCCATCCCAAGCCCTTCTAGAGGCTCTCACCTCTGACCGGACACTGACCCCAGCCCTGACCTTGACCTTTCCCAACCTCCCCACAACAGGGACCCAGCACCCGTTCCCGTGCCCCACCCCCACCCCTTCCTTCTCAGAAGGACCCAGCCCCCTGCCTGACCCCAGCTGGACCCAATCCCCCTCTGACAGCTGCTGCCCGCGCACCGGATGATCTTGACCAACTCGCTCATGTTGACATGGTCCGGGACCAGGAACTTGGTCTTGTCCAGGACAGGCAGCTGCTTCTCACCCTTGTAGCGCTCGATGATTACCTGGGAGCGGGGCGGGGGATGCGTGAGCCCGAGGCGGGGCCTGGGCCGGGCGGGGATGGGAGGGGGCGGTGGAACTCACCGGGATTTTGCTGGGGTGCTGCTCGCGGATCTGCTGCACCTCTTTACAGCGGTCGGCTGCAGACAGCAGTCGGGGATGAGGCCGGGCCGAGGTCCTCCTCGCGGTTCCGCCCCGCCAGTGCCCGAGGGGCGGCCCCGACCCCGCCTCCCCGAAGCCCCCGCCCCCGGAGCCGTCGGGCCCTAAGGCCCGGGCACAGGGCCGGGATGCGAGGCGGAGGCCCCGGCCCAGGCCCCAGCCTGCTTCCCATCCCGAGGGTCCAGCTCCAGCCGAGCCTGACGTCACGGAGCTGACGTCATCTGCAGCAGTCGGGTCGGTCGGTCAACACCCCCCAGCCCCCACGCCCCCACCCCGCGCTCGCAGAGCGCCCGCCGGGCCTCACCAAAGCTCCGCCGCTGCTTGAAAGGCCGGTCTGAGGGCATCGCGCCGGCCCGGCGGGGCGCGCAGGCCGGGGCTCTGGGGCGCGCGACGCGGGGATGTGGCTGCGGTGCGGGGGCTCCGGGGGCTCCGCGCCTCGCGCTCAAGGGCTCCGAGGCTCGCGCTGAGCCCGGCGACGGAGGCTCGGGGAGGTAACTCGCCCGGCTGACGTCAGGTCACAACATTCCTTAAAGGGGAGGCCGGCGCGGCGCTCCCATTGGGCCGACGCAAAGTCCGCCCGCCCGGATCCGTGACGTCACGGCGCAGAGAGCTTGGATTCCCGGCCCAGCGCCGCGAAGGGGCGGGGGCTCCCAGGGCGCGTCACAGTCCCGTGACGTCACGGCCTGCGCAGAGGTGGGCTGGGCGGGGTGCGGTGGGCTGGGGTCCTCTCCCTGAGGTCCGGGCTGAGGGGAGACTAGGAAGCCTGCGAGACCATTGGGAGAGCAGGCTCGCAGCTCTGGCGGCGGGGAGAGCGGGGGGCCAGGCTGCAGCACAGCATCCTTCTGTTCCCACTGTCACTAAGTCATCTGACAGCGCTCACTCAGAGTCTGTTCCGTTCCAGGAACGGTAGGAGGCACTGGGGATGACAACACTAAACCAAACGTCCTCGCCTTCGTGGAGCTCATGGTTAGAGAAAGAAAAAGGTGGTGGTCGGGGTGGGGGCGGGGATAAAACATGAAGACACTTGGAGCAAGACACTAAAAAGGAGCATAAAGGTTTTAGAAGGAATTTCTAGAACTGAAAAATAGAGCTATCGAAATTCGAGTCTCAAAGGATGAGGCAAGAAAGCCAATTAGATACAGCAGAAGAGAAGATCACTGAACTGGATGATAGAGTGGAAGCCATTAGCCAGAAAACAAGCCAGATGGAACATATAAAAGAGGAAGTGACAGGAATGGTAAGGTGAGAAGAATAGGTTCAATCAGCGTTCCAGAAGGAGAGAAAAGAATGTGGGAGAGGCAGTTCCTGAAGCACTTCCACAATTGATTAAAGACCAGGATCCTCACTTAAAATCCAGAACCGAATAAATAAAAATAAAATCTCATCCAGACACTTTGTAGTGAATTTTCAGAACTCTAAAGAGAAGAAATTAGACAGAAAAACGATTAGTTTGTGGAGTACAGAGCAAGGAGCACAGGACACAATAACAGGACTGGAGAGGGTAATCAGAGTTTAAGTGTTCTAAGAAGCTTCATTTATTTGAGAGGAGGAGAATAAAGATAATTGGTAATTATCTGGCTTTGTAAAGTCAAGTATGTATTTCAAACACTTCAGAGAGATCACTAAAAGAATAGAAGGTTTAACTGCCAATGCACAAAAGAGAAAAGTTTAGTAGAGGGTATTAAAATATAATTGAAGGTAGAAAAGGAGAAAAAGGAAGCAAAGTGAAAAGAATGGTACATAAATGGTACAAAACCAGAGGTAGAAAATGTTTTACATTCATCTATTAAAATAGAGATGAACAGATTGGCCAAGAAAAATAAAATGCAGGTCTATGCTGTTTACAAGAGGACATTTAAAACCTAAGGGCACCAAAAGTAAAGAGTTGGAAAAAAAAGTGTATACTAGAGAAAAACTAACCAAAAGATATACCCATAGCAAAATCAGACAAAATAGGCTTTAAGGCTAGAGACATTATTAGTGATAAAGAGGGTCAACACAAAATGATGAAAAGAACAATTTTCTAAGAAGATATAACAATTTTGAACTTGTATGTTAGAGGTTAAAAAAAAAGGCTGAAAGTGTATGAAGCAAAAGTGACAGGATACAAGGAGAAATTGCCAAGTCCTTCATCACAGTGGGAGATTTAAAAACTTTTTCAGTAACTGATAGACCAAACAGCCAAAAAAAGGATATAGAAGATTTTAATACCATTAATAATTCTAATCAATTGACCCTGGTAGAACCCTGAACCCAATATGTTACTTTCAGGCACACAAGAAACATTTATAAAAAATGACCTGTGGGGAATGTGGGAAACAAAGGAGTCAAAGACAACAGATGGGGACAGGGAAAATTACAGAATACATTTTAGGGGAAGATCATGGGTTAATTTTGGGGAGGTCAAGTTTGAGATGTCTGCTAGCTTCCAAGCAGAGACATAGAGTAGGCCAGGCCCCAAGACAAATCTCAACAGATAATTAGATAATTAATTTCATACAGACTGTGTTCTCTGACCACAAGCAAGAGCTGAATAAACTCCAAATCTTTCGATATTTAAAAACACTTCTAGGGACTTCCCTGGTGGTGCAGTGGTTAAGAATCCGCCTGCCAATCCAGGGGACACAGGTTCGAGTCCTGGTCCAGGAAGATCCTGCATGCCGCGGAGCAACTAAGCCCGTGTGCCACAACTACTGAGCCTGTGCTCTAGAGCCTGCGAGCCGCAATTACTGAGCCCGCGCGCCTAGAGCCCGTGCTCCGCAAGAGAAGCCCATGCACCGCAACGAAGAGTAACCCCCGTTCACCGCAACTAGAGAAAGCCTGAGTGCAGCAACGAAGACCCAACGCAGCCAATAAATAAATACATTTACCAAAAAAACTGAAACACACTAAAAAAAAATTTTTTTTAAAGAATTAAAAAAAACACTTCTAGAAAACTCTTTACTCAAAGATGAAGTCATATGGAAATGAAAACTATTTAGGTCAAACTAAAAATGAGAATACATATAAAAACTCCAGTTTGGGGGGTGGGGGGACTAAAGCAGAATTTACAAGATTTGTAACCTTATCAGTGGTATTAGGTAAGAAGAAATATGGAGAATTTATGAGCAGAATGTCAAAGAATTTCAGAATGGAGTAAGTGTAAACCCAAAGAAAGTGGAAGGAAGATAATAATGAAGAGCAGAAATTGATTAAATAGAAAACAAAAGCACTAGTATGTACCACAAAACAAAGCTGGATCTTTGAAAAGACCAATAAAATAAACATTAATGTGCAAAAGGGATATAACTACAGATATAGCAGAAATGACAAAAATAAGATTATAAACTTTATGCCAGTACACTAAAAACTTAGATGAAGTGGACAATTTTCTAGTAAAAGATAATTTGCCAAGACTAATTAAAAAAGAAATAGACAAACTGAGTAGCCATATACAAAAAACAAAAAGTAGTCCAGATAGCTTTTTAGCTGAGTTCTCTCAAAATGATAATAATAAAAAAAAAAAACCAAACATGCATCAAACATTATACTTAATGGTAGAACACCATACTATATGATAAATGTTAAGCATTATTCCCTTTAGAGCCAAGAACAGAATTTTTAATTGTATTATTGAACAAAATGCAAATATTGCATGGAGGGGCCAGCCAGAGTACCAAAACAAGGAAAAGAAAGGCGCAAAACTATCATTCACAGCCAGAAAACCCAAAGGAATCTACGAACAATAAGAGATTGCTAACTAATAAAGTCTAACAACACACAATACTAAGTTTTAGGGTAATATGGGAAAATGAGAACTCTTTACACTGCTGATGGGAGTGTAAATCATTTCAGCTACATTAGGGAGCAATTTGACAAAATCTACCAAAACTGAAATGCTCATATCCTTCAAACCAGGAATTAAACTTGCGGGTGTGCACATGAGCCCAAAGAAATACAGTTAAGTATGTTTATTGGAACATTTTCAAAATAACAACAAAAAAAAATTGGGAGCCACCTAAATGTCCTATTAAATATCTTGTGTAACAGAACAACAGGACATTCCTGTAGTGAAAGAGGGAGAGAAGGGGTCAGCAAACTTTCCCTTTAAAAGTACAGACAGTAAATATTTTCAGCTTTGCAGGCCATATGGTCTCTGGCAACTACTCAGTTCTGCTGGAGTGTGGAAGCAGGCCTAGACAATCTGAATGGGCAAGGCTGTGTCCTAATAATACTTTATTTGCTGAAACAGACAAATTTGGCCTGAGGGCTTTAGTTTGCTGACTCTTGATCCAGAGCTGTGTGTGTCAAAGTGGACACATCTCACATACACAAAGTTGCAGGAGATTGTGATCAGAGTCATTAAGAGCAGCTGAAAGAACTAGGTTGGCCATGGCCTTGAGGAAGTGCTTACACCTTTCTTTTGTCAGCCTAAGCCTTTGGGGATAGGCCCATCCCCCAAATCCCAAGGTCTGTGCTCCATCTTTCTCTTACCTGACCAGTCAGCAGGGCTGACACTCCCTCCACCAGTCCTCTGGTTACTCTGCTCACTTCTTCCTCCTCTCCTCCATCTTCCCTGAATCCAAAGGGCTGGCCTACTCTATGTCTCTACTTGGAAGTCTAGCAGACATCTCAAACTTGACCTCCCCAAAATGAACCCATGATCTTCCCCTAAAATGGACTCTGATTGTAACCCTCCCTCTCCGCATCTGTCATCTTTGACTCCTTTCTTTCCCACAGCCCCACACATTCTCCAGGCCCAAATCCTCTTAGCTCCACATTCAAAATATCTCCAGAATCTGACCACCTCTCACCACTTCCACTCCTGCCACTCAAGTCAGAGCCACCATCATCTCTTGTCTGTCTACTGCCATCGTTTCCTCCCTGGTCTCCTTGCTTTGGCTTTGCCCACTTGAGCCTGGTCTCACTACACTGACAAGAGTCCTCCTGTGCACACAGGTGTTGGATCATGCTATTCCTTCACGCCACTCAAAGTAAAAGTCAAAGGCTGAACAGTATGCCATGAGGCCTGCAGGATCTGCCTTCCTGCTGCTCCTCTGGGCTTATCTACCTCACCCTTGCCCCCTTGGCTTCAACTACACTGGCCTCCTTGCTATCACTATTCCGGGAATCCCAGACACACGTGTGCCCCAGAGCATTTCTGTACTTACTGGTCCCTTTCCCTGGAGCATTCTTCCCCAAGATCTCTTTGTGGCTCACTCTCAATTTCCAAGGTCTCCTCAGGGAGGCCTTCCTGAATGATCTTATTTAATACTGCAGCCTCCACCCCAGTCACTCTCTATCCTCCCTCCCAACACCTTGCTGAATTTTTTTGACAGAGCAGTTATCACATTCTAATATGTTATATGCTTTTCCTAAACATTTTGTGATGAAAACTTTCAAGCGAATAGAACACTTGAAATAATTGTTTAATGACCACCCATATACCTACCAGTTACATTCTACACTTAACACTTGCTATATTTGCATTATCACTATCTGTCAATCTGTCCATGCATCTGTTTTATCTTTTTGATGCATTTCAGTAAGTTGCAATTCAACATTTGTTGATGATAAAAAATCTCAACAAAGTGGGTACAGAGGGACGGTATCTCAACATAATAAAGGCCATATATGACAAGCCCATAGCTAACATCATACTCAAAGCTGAAAGCTTTTCCTCTAACATCAGGAACAAGGCAAGGATTTCCACTCTCGTCACATTTATTCAACATAGTATTGGAAGTCATAGCCAGAGCAATTCGACAAGAAAAAGAAATAAAAGATATCCAAAACTGGAAAGGAAGAAGTAAAACTGTCACTATTTGCAGATGACATCATATTATACATAGAAAACACTAAAGACTTCACCAAAAAAACTGTTAGAACTAATAAACAAATTCAGTAAAGTTGCAGGATACAAAATCAATATACAAAAATCTGTTGCATTCCTATACACTAATAACAAATTATGAGAAAGAGAAATCAAGAAAACAATTCCATTTAAAATTGCATCAAAAAGAATGAATTACCTAGGAATAAATTTAACTAAGGAGGTGAAAGATCTGCACACTGAAAATTAGAAGACACTAATGAAAAAAACTGAAATAGACATAAATAAATGGAAAGATATTCTGTGCTCATTTGGATTGGAAGAATTAATATTGTTAAAATGTCCATACTACCCAAAGCAATCTACAGGTTCAGTGCAAGCCCTATTAAAATTCCAATGCCCTTTTTCACAGAAATAGAACAAACAATTGTAAAATTTGTATGGGGGGGCTTCCCTGGTGGCGCAGTGGTTAAGAATCCTCCTACCAATGCAGGGGACACAGGTTCGAGCCCTGGTCTTGGACGATCCCACATGCTGTGGAGCAACTAAGTCCATGCACCACAACTACTGATCCCATGTGCCACAACTACTGAAGCCTGTGCTCCTAGAGCCTGTGCTCCGCAACAAGAGAAGCCACTGCAATGAGAAGCCCACGCACTGCAAGGAAGAGTAGCCCCCACTCGCCACAACTAGAGAAAGCCCATGCACAGCAACAAAGACCCTATGCAGCCAAAAATAAATAAATAAATTTATTTTAAAAAAATAGTAAAAAATAAAATAAAATAAGATTTGTATGGAATCACAAAAGACCCTGAATAGCCAAAGGAGTCTTGAGAAAGAAGAACAAAGCTGGAGGCATTACACTCCCTGATTTCAAACTACATTACAAAGCTATTATAAAACAATATTGTATTCACATAAAAACAGACACATAGATCAGTGGAACAGAATAGAGAGCCCAGAAATAAACCCATGCATATCTGGTCAATTTACCTACAAAGAAGCCAAGAATACACAATGGAGAAAGAACAGTCTCTTCATGGGAAAACTGGACAGCCACATGCAAAAGAATGACACTGGACCACTGTCTTACACTATACACAAAAATCAACTCAAAATAGATTAAAGACTTGAATGTAAAACCTGAAACCAGAAAACTCTTAGAAGACAACAAGTGTAGGCCATGACCACCAACCTCACTTCCCACATGGGACCTTGGACCTGGCCTTTCCTTCCTCTGGGCCTCACTCCCTTGGTCCCCTTCTCTCTCTCTAGCCAAGGGAGTGCTCAGTTCTCACCCCACCTCCCTGAATGACAGGGCCAGGGTTGCCACCGCCTTCCCCTCCTGCTGTGTCCTTAGCCCCTGCCCTCCCCAGACGCTGGCCCTTAGAGCTGGCTGGTCACCTGGTGAGGTTGCCTCCCCTTGGCCTTTCCAGCCTCCAGCTGTTCCTCAGCGTTCTCACCCTGCCTTGGCCCTCAGCTTTCCTCAGCCCTCTCATGTCATCCTGGTCATGTCCACGTTCATACCCATTAGTGCCTCCAACATGACAGTGACTCCCAAATCCCCACCTCCTGCCCTTGACTTTCCTTTCAGGCCTCCTGAACAAAGAATGTTTAGGCTTCTCAAACTTCTCTGAAAACTCAAGCTCAAAATCTCCTCTGAATGTGTTCAAAAACCTGAGATGACCTATCAGTTTTGTTTTCTTCTTGGAAACAACCTCCTACCCCATTCAGCATTTCTTTCTAGGTTTACTACCCAGCACCCTTCACCACCATCCTGACATAACCCTTTTGACTTTCTCTCGTGTTGGAGCCTCAAATTGCCTGGATACCCTGCTTTACACTCTTTCCTTCACTCCCTTATTTTGATGTACATTCTTCGGTAGCTCCCTGAGAAATGGCGCATGGCAGATAAATACACATGACCTTCTATTGTCCAAAAATATTTACCTTATTCTTACACTTGGCTAATAGTTTGGCTGGGTATGGAACTCTAGGTTGTAAATTATTTTTAATCAGGATTTTGAGGGCATTCTCTTCTAGTTTCTAATGATGCTGTTGGGATGTCCAGTGCTGTTGTGATTTCTAATCCTTTGTACCCTGTTTTTCTTTTTTCTCTCTCTGGATCATATCTGTCCATAGTATTCTGAGATTTCATGATGATGAGGCCTGGCATGGGTCTTTTTAAAATTAACTGCTCTAGACACTCAGATCTTTCAATGTGGAAACTTATGTCCTTACTTCTAGAAAATATTCTTATAGTCTCTTGTTGATAATTTTCCACCCCACTTTCTCTTTCTGGAACTCCTGTTAATCAGATGTTGAATATCCTGGACTGATCCTTTAATCTTCTAAACTTTTCTTTTCCATTTTCTTTTTTCGCACCTTTTGGGAGATTTTCTCAACTTTATCTTGCAACTCTTCTGTTGCACTTATTCCCTTCACATTTTTTATCTTTCAAAAGTTCTTATCTCCGAATGATATTTTTGTTATAGCCTCCTGTACTCTTAACCAGGGCATGAAGGACTATGCCAGTGGTTCTCAACCCTAGCTGTATGTCCAGGGAGCTTTTACAAACTGATGATGTCCAGAGCTTACTCTCAGGGATTCTGATTTAATTGGTCTAGGGTGGGGCCCAAGCATAGTTTGGTTTTTGTTTTTTCAATTGGTCATCTCATCTTCACTAGAAATAAGCTCTTGCCACCATCTCCTTTATGTCTAGACTGGGACCTTGGGCATAACAGGCATTCACTAAATAACTGAATGAATAAACAAAGCACTCTTTTGCAAAGGAAGATTGCAAAATAAGAACAAGTTACAGGCAGTCTGCTACTTTTGCTCATGATGTTTTTCCTAAATATATATGAAAACCCAATACCTGAAAGTCAAACAACAGTCTTGCATGTCAAAAGTGCTTAAACCCAGATAATTAAAAATGATGAAATTCCCTATTCCACCACGCCTTTAGGCAAGTCTTTAACAACATATTTCTTGTGAAGGAGGATGTTAAACTGTAATTACTTTCCTCTCAGTTTCTGCTGAGACCCCAAGGCAACACTTGCCATATGCCAGGAGAGGAACAGGACCAATGCAGGACTGAAAAACAAGGTGTCTCAAAGTGAATTCACACTTCTGCCTCATCTTTAGCCTATAAAAGTGCTAGAAGTTAGAGGACAATTTTTAGAAGCTGTGGATGTACTTGAGTCTCACCATCCATGGAGGGAGGTGGTAGGGTGATTCTGCTTCACCTTGAATCAATAGAGAGGGAGTGTGTAGAGAGGGACCCTGAGAACCAGGAGCCAAAAGGAAAGTTACAAGGGGCCAGCCAGAGCGAGCACGTCACCCAAAGTAAGGGAATGGAAGGTTGGGGATGCACAACATAAGGTAACGGGGTTGGGGGGGGGGACAAGGGGCAGGTTTTTGAAAACCCGTGTAAAATGTACCAGAAGCACAAGTGTCAGCTTTGAACACGCACCAGGCTCCGAGAGGAAGAAGCCAGTTCACAACAGTATTGAAGAAGTATGAACTTTCCTCCCCTCATCGCACTCCCCTCTTAGCAACATGGGCAGCACAAGGCAGGGGGGAAAAGGCCACAGCCAAGCACTTGCTGCCCCTCCACTGCCAGGGGCAAGACTGGCAGCGGGCCCAGCCTGGGAAAGGGGTGGCTTCTATCTCCAAACACCGTTCAAAAGTTTTGTTACACTGGACTGATGCGTCATCTACCGATGGGAGAAGCCTGGGACTTGCCCTACATGCCATCCAGGGGCAGAGGAAGAGCAAGCCCCAGAGAATAAAGTTAAAGACAGTGGGAGACCCAAATAAAGTTGCCCTTTGATCCAACTGAGCTTGTTTAACACAATGGTAGGACCAGCACTTTGAATGTGTTTGTGTTATTTTCTTTCTTGATTGAATATGATCAGTTTAAGTTCACTGACACTGGATTGCATCAACCAATTTGATGTGCTTGGCAATTTAATGATTTCTACCTGCTGCAGTGATCAAATTTATGAGATCTCCACTTCTTTTTCTTTTTTTTTTTTCTGGTAATTCACCAGAACCTGGATTTGGTGTGGAAAGATGGTTTAGGGTTCTCAATGAAAAAATATACAAAAGTGCAGTTGGTTTGAGAGTCAAATATATGAAAAGGGAGAAAGCCTATAATTCCTGGAGTGTTTTTAGAACACATTTTTGGAGAAAGGCAATACCAGCTCACAGAGAAACATCAGAATTCCAGAACAGTGGCAAGTACTGAAGTGGAGGAATAAATGGTGAAGGGAGAGGACAGCTGCAGCATTTTCCCTGGGAGGCAACCATTACCTGAACTGCAGGTCCCCTGCTCAGGGATCCCAGCAATATATCACACCTGAAGGGAATCAGAGAGGGGTTGCCTCTGGTGAATGGAGGTGGAGACTGGCTGGGGAGCAGCAGGAGAGCGCTTTCTGGGCTGATGTGATCTTGAAAGGGGGGTTGGGTTGACAGGTGTAAGCGTTTGTTACTTAAGTGGTAAACTTAGTGCATTTCACTGTATGCAAATCTTACCCACTCCCCAAAAAAGGGTAAACAAACTAATGATACGCATGTTGAAGTGTTTAGGAGTGTGTACCGTCTGCAACTGTACTTTGAAATGCATCCAAAAATTGGATGGATGGAGGAATGGATACTTATGTGATAAATACAGCAAAATGTTATTGTAGCAATTACAGAATTAAACGGAGAATATAAAATTATTTCAACTTCTCTGTATGTTTAAAAATTTTCGGGACTTCCCTGGTGGTTCTGTGGTTGAGACTCTGCGCTTCCACTGGAAGGGTCATGGGTTTGATCCCTGGTCGGGGAACTAGGATCCCGCATGCCAAGCAGTGGGGCCAAAAAAAAATTTTATTTTTTCATAATGTTGGGAGCGGAAACACCCTGCTCTTTTGGCAAATATACTTCTGAAACCCAGAAGCCATGCCCTTCCCTCCCACCCAGGACAACGTCAGTTTCTAATCTTAGTAGTTATTTTATTCCTGTACACTTGCTACTTTTAAGTACAGAAACACTTGGGTATTTACATGTGCTGCACCATTATTTAGACTTCTTAAAACCTGGAGTTTAGTCCAGGGTACATGAGTCCATGCTGCATCACAAACTGGAATGAATGCAAGGCAAGCTTCCAGGTGTGAAAACCCGTTGCCCAGGGGACTAGGAGGCGGAACATCTTTATGTTCATGGGTCATCCGGTTTTCCCCAAAGCCAGAAGGAGCCAAACTCTCCTCAGGACCTTGAGGGAAGTTTTATGACGGAGAACTTTAAGGCAAACAAGAGGGGGTGGTTGAGAAACTAAGCGAAGAGAGGAGGGCCAGGTCTTAAACTCTTTCTAAACTCTTGCTCTGTTGCCAGACCTCCTTCTCCCCTCTACAGAAACCCGACCTCTCCTCTGGGGTAATTTATCTTAATCAGACCATCTTCTCCCATTATTCTTCTTGGAGAAACTCAAGACAGAAGGACAGGGGAACCTTAGACTTGGATCGAAGCCTCAACAGCCTCTGAGAACAAAAAGGAGATAGTGGTGGCCATGCCTCACTTTCCTTTAAACCCGGCATCTCTGAGGTAATTACTGATCCAGTGTCATTTTGCTGCAGTCCTGCAGTCACCACCTCCCAGGATGTGCTTCCTGGTCCACAGGGACAGGGACAGCATGCAGTGATAGCTCAGAGAATCAGTTTTATTTGAAGATTTGGGGAAAAGTATTTAAAAGGATTATTTCTATATTAACACAAACATATCGATTATGGAGTGGAAAATTCCTATGATCTTTCACTAAAATAGATTTTGAAGAAATTTTGCCGAGACCTTATAAACTATACTTCTAGGCTCCCAAGGGTACATGTTTTACTCCCCTGATACTGTTAAGAAACTTCACTGGAAAATTTAGAAAAGCATTTTTGTTGGATGGAAGAACTCACACTGTAGTCGGAGGTTACTGCCCGGGAAGGGAGAAGGACAATGAAGGGGAATTTCGAGGTTTGCACCATAGTTTTAAACCCTTTCCCTCTGTATCAAGAAACAGAAGACAAAAAGAGAACCTAATAAAAAATAAATACATGTGGTTTCTGGGGGAAAAAAATCCGAGTGCTGCTGGATGACAAGTGGCCTACAGCCTCACTGAGTGGCCGGTGCAACCCCTCATCCCCACCACACCCCAGGACTCGAGTCTAAGGGAAGGCAGATGCTTACCCAGGATGAGCTCGCTCGGGTGAACCAGACCATCTGGGATTTCTGGGGAAGGTAGTGTGGAAAGAGCAGAGCTTTTGGAGTCAGACACCTGTGCTCCCGGCTGTGAGACCTCAGGCAAGTCATTCTTGAGAACCCAACTTCCTCATCTTTAAGATGGCTTTACCACCCTGTCTGTAGGGAACTATGAGGATGATATAAGCCACACCTGGTACTCAACAAATTTCACTCCTTTCCTTTCCTTTCCCCAGTGAAGTGTAGTTGAAAAAAAGCTTTCAAAACATTGGTGGGGGTGAGAAATGATAAAAGGGGTGGCTAGGGACTAGAGGCCCAGAAACCAGGACACCAGTCATGAACCAGGTCCAGCTCAGAAAGTGTGGTCACAGGTGCAGTATGGAGCACAATCCACCACGGGGGCACCGGGCTTAGCCTTCAGACCACGTGATTACACAGGAAGGGAGGCCTTTTCAACCTAGTGTTTAAAGACACACAGCAGGGAAAGCGTTCTGGTTATTTTTAGTTAAAGAAAAACAGCCTTTTCCAAGGGCAACAAAGTGAACTCAAAGTCAGAAGGAAACAGGGTGTGTGGGCTTCTCACAATCTCTTGCTCTGTAAACCTGGATGGGATTTTCCTCCTGGAAAATCAGGTGCGACTGGCCAGCAGAGGGATGACTTTGGTGGGGCAGGTGGAGCTGCAGCCGGGTTGGTCTGAGAGGGCTCTAAGAGGACTTCCATATGCCAGTCAGTTGACACGATTAACGCTATTATTCTTGAGGGGCATTAAATTAAGGAATGACGCAGGGAGCCAAGAGAGCGGCTTATTCGGTTGGATTCTGAATCACAATCAGGAAATAGTCTTTATCTGCAAAAGAGGAAAAATGAAAAAACAAATCACTAAACGTAAAATGGGAGAAAAACACACCACAAAGCCAATAAATCATTAAATCACCAACTGTAAAATGGTGGTGGGGCAGAGAGGGATAAAAAGCATCAATACTCAGGCTGCTTCCAATTGCGGGGAAACAGAAGATAAACTTGCAAATTTCCCGTGGGGGCTTCTGCACATGTGGCTGCCGCGAAGCGGGGCCCTCACCCTACCCGGCAGTGGTGCTCGGCAGCGCATCCTCATTTCTTTCTTTCTTTTTTTTTTTATTTGGCTGCATCAGGTCTTAGTTGAGGCATGAGGGATCTTTGTTGAGGCGTGCAGGATCTTTCCTTGCGGCGTGTGGGCTTCTCTATAGTTGTGGCATACGGGTTTTTCTCTTGTTGAGGCATGTGGGCTCAGTACTTGTGGTGTGTGGGCTTAGCTGCCCTGCGGCATGTGGGATCTTAGTTCCCTGACCAGGGTTCGAACCCACTTCCCCTGAATTGGAAGGAGGATTCTTAACCAGTGGACCAACCAGGGAAGTCCCCGCATCCTCATTTCTAATCTTCCCAGTACCAACAGGGAGGTAGGATTATCACGTTTTTTTGGGTAGGGAAACTCAGGTTCAAGGTTTCCTACAGCAGTGGCTCTCAAACTACAGGGTGTCGGAATCACTTGGAAGGCTGTTTAAAACAACACTGCTGGTCCCACCCCCAGGGCTTCGGACTCAGTGGGTCTGGGGTGGAGCCCGAGAATTTGCATTTTTAACAAGTGCCCGGGTGATGCTGATGCTGCAGGTTCTGGAAGAACCACTAGTTTAAGGTTACCCAGCTAATTAGTATCAAAGATGGAATTCTAACCTCAACCCCGCTAGTCTTGGGTTAATGTCAGTTCTGTCATAAGTTCAGTTGCTAGCTTTCCAGAGCCTTCTGGAGTAGAAAATTTCAAAGGCGCCAGGTCAAAGGGGTCCAAAGCTACCTGAATTTCAGCTCTGGGGATCCAGCCAGTCAGAAGGAATGTCCATCATGAAATCATAGCAAGTCCAAGTCCTCTGGGGTGAGCCTGACTGCCTCTCACTTTATAAAAGAGGAAATAGGAGAAGCGGGGTGTTTCAGCTTTGCCCACTTAATAATCAAACTGCAAACATTCACCAAGGCTTCCACGTGCTGGCTCTGGGTCAATCACTTCTCATACAGCACCTCAATGAATCCCTGAATCACTCTATGAGGCAGGGCCCAGTGTTTTCTCATTTTTACTAATGAGAACACTAAGGCTCAGAGAATTAAATGACTTGTCCAAGCCAAGGCAAACATGCCAGGTGGGGTAGCGGGGTTTGACTCAGATGCTGAATGCCTCTGGTCTGCCCCCTGCTGAACATGTGAAAAATGGCAGGACCTTGGCCATGTCTGCTTTGTGTCTGTTCAGATTCAAGCCTAAAGCTTGCTTCTTCCCATGACGATGGACATCTGGGAAGGAACAGATATTATATGACTAAGTTTCATGGCTAAGCAATCTGTGTAAGTGAAAAATCACTAATAAAAATAGAAATAATTAACAAGCCACCGATAAAACAGATAAAAACAGATACTATTAGCAATATCAGTGTCTTTTCTTCTGAATAATCAAGCTCTACATTCAATAATAGCACTCCCAGTGCTTTGTGGGAAGCAGTGTGTTAAAGCTTGATTACACTGTGTTAACTCAGCTGTTCCAGAGCAGACATTCTTGGAAGCTTTAAGCCAAGAGACGCTGTCCACGGAGAGTCTGTCGACTTGGAGACCACATAATTTGTCCTTGCTTCACATTGTGAGCTTCCAGGTGGGGCATAAGGTCTGCTCTGATTTGGAGGGTTGGTAGCCTAATTTTTAGGGGAGTGGAGGTTTGTCTGTAATCACACAGCATGAAGTCTTGGGAGGGATGTGAGTTCAAATCTGATTCCAAGCCTTTCTGCCCAAACTTGTGCCAACATACTCAACCAGATGAGGCATCTCAGAATACCAGAGCAGTACCGGCCCCTACTAGACACTTTACACATGTGGAAACAGAGGTTCGGAGGAGTTCTGTGATTTGCTAAAGGTCATGCTCGTAAGAGGTGAAGCCGGGAAAACAGATGCTGTGCCTGCTGCAGTCTATTTTCTCTGACAGAATCAGAGACCTCATCATTGGTTGGCATGAGATGCATTAGACAGTGATTAAATTGATAAACAGTGTATGTATGTTTTTGGAATAAATGACTCTGAAGTTATCCTAGGTTCTTATTTGTTACTGACCTGCTCTGTCCCCACCCCTCTAGGGAGTGTCCCCAGGAGACTGTGGGCCCCTGTGACTGGCTCTATGGGTCTCTCCTTCACATCCTTCCAAGCAGCTCAACTGGACCCGAACAGGCCTGGGAACAGAACCAATATTGCTCTGCTGCAAGGAGTGGTTGACCGCCATCAAATACCTCAGAATTCTGCAGCCAGCCTCCTCGCCACCTGTGTTGCAAAGCCCAGGGGCAGTCAATGTCCCAGCCTCCCCACTGCCCTCTTTCATCCAGGCCCCCAATCACAATCCTATCACCTCCTGCCTTAAAAGACCTCTGCTCACAGGGTCAAGTCCATGCAGCTGAGTTTTGCGTTTGAGGCCCCTTCTAAACTGGACCAAACATATCACCTCACACTCCTTCCTACACATATCCTGATGCCCTAGACAAGCTGCACTGCAGCTGCCTCCATCACCATGTGCACATTTAACTCAGGCACACTCAACCACGGGGCTCAGCCAAAAAGGAGATGGAGGGGGAGAAGTAACTGCACAAACAGTCCTGGAGGATCTGTCTACCACTCCAGGCCGTGTGTGTGAGTGAGGTGAGGCAGGGCAGGGCAGGTGGCCCTGCTGTCCCTCCTGTGGTCCCAGTCCTCATGGGCTCCTCCCACGGTAAGCATCTCATCACCCTGAGAATGATCCTAAGACCTAAGACAGGTATTGTTTGCACCACACAGTCCCCAAGTGCAAGCCAAGCACTTCACGTGAAACAAAAGCAGCAACCTCTTCCAGTGCTGGAGGAAGGTCTGTCTGTATGGGGTCCAGAGAAATAGGACTATCGTTTGGAAGTGGGCAAATTAACATTTTTTCAAGGATAAAATAGTGCATGGTGTTTTTGCCTCACACTTTGGTTTAGAAGCGCTGAATTCCTTTTTCTTCAAGCGTAGCTTTCCCACTCCCGGCACCCCCAAGCCCCACCCTGCTTGCTTACTCTTCACCTGTGCCCTCAAGACTCAGCTCAAGTGCTCCCTCCTCTGGGAAGCCTTTGCTGACCGCCACAAGCAGCCCTAATCACACCCTCCTCTATGTTCCCAAGTGCTCCTTGAATTCCCCCACATCAAGGTGAGGATTACACTGTGATATGCTTATATGTCTCTCTCCCCCATGAGAACATAATTCCCCGCTGTGGCCTAGAACCCAGGACGGGGTCTGGCCTAGAGTCACTGTGAATGAGTATTTGTTGGGGACGCCAGCTGGAGACAGGCCAGGCGGTGAGGCAACCAAATCTGTACCTTCTGCTCTTCAGGCCTTTCTGTGGAACCTATGGAGACACCCATGTGCTAAGCCGTCCTGATAGCTACAGAGCACACACTGTGAGGGTCTGCTCCTAAGTGGGGATGTGGAAGACCCCTTACCTGGTGCAACCATAATTTCATTTTTCTTGGAGCGAATTCGAAGGAAGGTGAGGTCATTCTGGGGGTCAATTTCACGCACGGTGCTCCGGGCCTTCAAGATGAAGTTGTGCATGAGGTTGGCGTACTGTGTGGTGGTGGGATTGTCCATGGTGCTCTTGATGGGAATGCCTGAGGGGAGAGGAGACAGAGACTGAGCAGAACATTGGGGTCCCTTTCTGCCCAGCTCTTAGCCCCACACCCATAATTCTAGAGTCTAGACTGGCAGTTAACAGTCAAAGCCCACTATTTACTGAAAGCTTGACAGGCAAGTGTTGAGCACCTGAAATATGTCAACACCAGTCCCCAGAACTACTCTAAGGGCGGCGTCACCATCTTTACTTGCCAAATGAGGCAACAGAAACTCTGAGCGGTGAGGTGGCCTGCCTGTGGTCACACAGCAGGTAAAGAGAAGCAGTGGGGTCAGGATTCAAACGCAGGCCTGTTGGCTCCACTGCCAGGCTCCTTTCACAGGGCCACATCGTACTGGCTGGTTTCCAGCAATAGAAGGAGAGACTATCATTCGTAACACTTAGAACAGAAACAAGGAGAATACCTCCTACAAATCTGTAAATACTAAAAAGTAGATAGAAGAAGAAAGGTCAGCCTGTGTCCAGATAGAACCATCACTGGTGTTTTGCTCCAGTTCCCACCAAGGAAGGCTTAGGGCCCAGTTATTATTATTATTTTTTAAAATTTATTTATTTATTTTATTTATTTTTTAAAGAAATTCACGTTCTTTTTTATTTATTTATTTATTTATTTATGACTGTGTTGAGTCTTCGTTTCTGTGCGAGGGCTTTCTCCAGTTGCGGCAAGTGGGGACCACTCCTCATCGCGGTGCGCGGGCCTCTCACCATCGTGGCCTCTCTTGTTGCGGAGCACAGGCTCCAGACGCGCAGGCTCAGTAATTGTGGCTCACGGGCCCAGTTGCTCCGTGGCATGTGGGATCTTCCCAGACCAGGGCTCAAACCCGTGTCCCCTGCATTGGCAGGCAGATTCTCAACCACTGCGCCACCAGGGAAGCCCAAAATTTATTTATTTTTAATTTATTTTTATTTTTGGCTGCATTGGGTCTTTGTTGCTCCGTGCGGGCTTTCTATAGATGCAGTGAGCGGGGGCTACTCTTCATTGCGGTGCGTGGGCTTCTCATTGTGGTGGCTTCTCTTGTTGTGGAGCACGGGCTCTAGGCACGCGGACTTCAGTATTTGTGGCTCGCGGGTTCTAGTGCGCAGGCTCAGTAGTTGTGGCGCACGGGCTTAGATGGTCCACGGCATGTGGGATCTTCCTGGACCAGGGCTCGAACCCGTGTCCCCTGCATTGGCAGGCGGATTCTTAACCACTGCACCACCAGGGAAGCCCAGGGCCCAGTTATAAACACACTGCCTATACACATGACTGTGCCCACAATTTAAAGCCTGTTTCTCTGTCTGCAAACACCCTTGTAAACAGCATTGCTACTGCTTTCAATGAGCCCACAAGTGGCCATTCCACAGGGTTAATCATTCCCCTGTTGCTGGGTACTAAGGCTGGATTTTTTACTTAATTACTGTGCAGTGAACAACATCCTGCAACAAGCCTTTTCTGTTTTGAGGACTGCTTCCTTGCGATGAACTATTAAATGGACCTCCCTCACTGGAGAGTGCCTATTGTCATGGAGGTGAGGAAGAGGGCTCAGCTTGAGCCACCTCAGGCCACGATTGGGTCATAAGGTGCCTATGAATCACCGTAACATGTCAGCAGAAGGCTCCATCGATGAGGCCGAGTGCCCACAGCTGACAGGCCCTTGTGACAAATGTGGCCCAAGTGGCTCCCCACACATAAGTGGCTGGATTTGGGGTCCAGGACCCTGCTATCTGGCCCATAACTGACCAGCCAAGGGATCAGCCAAAGACAGTAACCCTCAGGCCTACCCATGAGCGGCAAGAAACTGATCCAACCTTGTCTTACTAGGGTAGAGAAACACGAGAGTGGGCAGAGGAGGGCATGGTAGCAGGAGAAGCAGCTGAGTCAGAGAAGCTGGTTTCAGCCAAGTGGAGTTATGAGAACAGGTTGTAGTGATCGCTTGTCTTTAAGGGACAAGATGACCAGGTCACCAGGGCTGCTGTTGGGTCCTGGATGGCAACAATGTACCCACCAGGGCCCCACGAGGCCTCATTCAATAGTGGAACCTTCCTGAGGTTGGCAGTATAAGCAGCTGGGGAGACGACTGAGCAGGAACTCTGAAATCTGATGACCTGGGCTTATACCCCGGCTCTGCCCCTTCATGGCTATGTGACCTTACACAAGTGATTTAACCTCTCTGAGCCTCCATTTCCTCATCTGTGCTTCAAAGTGCTGCTGTGAGGATTAAATATGGATTAATTCATTTGAGAATATTTAGCAATAGTATGCATGTAATAAGTGTTGATTTATTATCAACATCACCCACACAGTAAATCCCATACCCCAGGAAACTTGAGGGGCCAGTCTCGAGGCCTGGCAAAGTTTGGGTATCAAACTTCTTGACCTTCTTTTTACATACCACAAGGCCACCTTCTCTCAGGTCCCTCTGCCTGGAACTTTCTTTCCCTCCCCTATTCTCTCCTGACTCTCACTGTCCCTCATGTCTCCATCCACCCCCAGATGTGGGCAGTGCCCCCATTCTACAGTCCCAGCACCATGCAATTGTCCTTCAGAGCAGTTAACTCGAGTTTGGTATCACACCTTTATGGAAGTGATCATTGTTTGCCCCCCCCCAGAAGACTTTAAGCTCCCTGAGGGCCAGAACCAGGTCTGATGTGCTCACCAGTGTCTTTAGAGAGACTGCATTAAGCATTTATGGCTGTTGATAAATGAGTAGACACAGGTGTACTTCTAATAGTTCAAATACTGTCATGGGACCTCCCTGGTGGCCCAGTGGCTAAGACTCTGCGCTCCCAATGCAGGGGGCCAGGGTTTGATCTCTGGTCAGGGAACCAGATCCCACATGTCGCAACTACGAGTTTGCACACCGCAACTAAAGATCCCGCAGGTGGCAACGAAGATCAAGCATGGCGCAATGAAGACCCAGCGCAGCCGAATAAATAAACAAATATTTAAAATAAACAAATACCCCAAAACCCCCAAATACTGTCATGAATGTGATCACATTTCTGCCAAGTGAGAAACTGTGTAAAGGAGAAAAGAAACTAACTTCTTGTTGGCTTACTTTAAAAACAAAAGAAAACACAGAGCTGGCAGGGTGGGGATGGAGGGCAGGGACCAAAACTGGGGATAATTTCAAACAAGGACAAGAGATAATTCCAGATTCACAGGATGCCAGAGCTGGGGAACACCTCACAGACAGCCTAATGACTAGGCTGACTATTCTAGGCCTTTGCCCTCACAAACAGGCACTGTGCAGCCCACAGAAGTGGCTGGTCACCTCGAAGGCATGATTTCTAATCCGGGGCTCAGATCTGTCAGGTTGTATAGCCAGGTCCTCTCACCAAACCCACCTCTATCAATCAACAATTAAAAAACATTAACAAAACTTAACAGATGTTTATTAAGCACCAACTTTGTGTCAGCATTGTTGCAGGTGCTGGGGACACAGTAGTGAACACAAGAGATAAATCCCTGCCCTCAGAGAGTTTACATATTTGAGTCTTTTATTTTGCCCTGTGTGGGTAGCAGCAGAAGATGGCAGGGGTTCTGGAGAGGTACAAATAGAATGTTCCTTACATTCTTCTTTCTTTTTTTTAAATAAATTTATTTATTTATTTATTTTATTTTTGGCTGCGTTGGGTCTTTGTTGCTGCGCGTGGGCTTTCTCTAGTTGTGGCGAGGGAGGGCTACTCTTCGTTGAGGTGCATGGGCTTCTCATCGCGGTGGCTTCTCTTGTTGCGGAGCAGGGGCTCTAGGCACACGGGCTTCAGTAGTTGCGGCACACGGGCTACAGTAGCTGTGGCTCGCGGGCTCTAGAGCGCAGGCTCAGTAGTCGTGGCGC
Organism: Balaenoptera ricei; assembly: GCF_028023285.1. Taxonomy (NCBI): domain Eukaryota; kingdom Metazoa; phylum Chordata; class Mammalia; order Artiodactyla; family Balaenopteridae; genus Balaenoptera; species Balaenoptera ricei. The sequence continues at coordinate 24,848,020 of NC_082653.1, forward strand.
ATGGGTTTAGTTGCTCTGCGGCATGTGGATTCTTCCTGGACCGGGGCTCGAACCCATGTCCCCTGCATTGGCAGGCGGATTCTTAACCGCTGCACCACCAGGGAAGCCCTGTTCCTTACATTCTTGGTTAAGTCTGCTTAAACTCACTCTTTTATTATGAAACACCATTTAAATGTGGCCAAGGCTGAGACGTCAACAGGCAGTGGCAGGTGGTTGGTAAGTGACTGGGACAAGAGCATGTCATGATTTTAGGGGCGGGAAGCAATCCCTCTGGGCTGGGCTGGTCAGGGAAGGCATCCTGCAGGAAGATGCAGCTGAGCTGAATCATGGGGGTAGGAAAGCCTGAGAGGAGTTAATAGAGGTCCCTAATACAATCATCCTTAACTGATCACCTCTAATGGAAGTCTTCAGAGGGCTTAAGGGTCCCACAGAGCAGTGAGTTCTGACCACCTCCATCTATGGCTGGGTGATCTCGGGCAGGTTACCTCACTGCTCTCAGCTTCCAGTTTCTCATCTGAAAAACGAGCAAACGTCCCTGCTTTGCAGGGTCACTGTGTGAAATGTAAATGAGAGACTGAAGTGGGAGCTCCGTGAATGGAACATAAATTAAAAATAAATAAACAAAGGGACTTCCCTGGCAGTCCAGTGGTTAAGGCTCTGTGCTTCCAGTGCAGGGGACACGGGTTCGATCCCTGGTTGGGGAACTAAGATCCCACATGCCACGCGGCATGGCTAATAAATAAATAAACAAAGACACACACACAATAATTTTTAACATTCACATGGCATTTACTATACATCAGGCACCGTTCTAAAAGCTTCCCTTAGAAGAAAGTAGTATGACTGTCCACCTTTTACAGATGAGGAAACTGGAACAGAGAGGTTAAGTGACTTGTTAAGATCATACAGTTGATAAGTAAGTAGGGTCAGGATTCAAACCCAGGCAGTCTGGTTCCGCATTCCATATTCTTAGCCACTGTGCCATACTGCCACATTAGTATACAAAAAATAAGTGCTCATCATTAGTATCCAAAAGGTGGTAAGCAGCTGGGGCTATATTTTCCCAATGAAAAAGCTCAACTTTGGGGGCAGTTTTAAGGCAAGAATGAAGCCTTGTGGTTTGGAATACTACTGGAAGCCTAGGGGTCCCAGCTGGGGAGTCAGCCCCTGGGGCTGTTCCCTCCCCATCTGGGGTCAAAAATGTCCAGTCCCAGAAGAGAGTCTCTTTCTGAGTGACATACAGTCTTTTGGGTCTCGGAGCAAGAAGCTCCCTGTAGCAAGGACCAACCACTTCATTTGGGGCAGCTAAGTTCTGAAGAGGAAGGGGAAGCCTCAGATCAACCACCCGGTTGATCAGTGGTGGACCCGAGCTGCCTCCCAGTGTCCTCTGGGCTCCCCAACCTGCTGCCTCCTTTGAATGCAATGACCTCGTGGTTTAATTAGAGTCTGACAAAGCTGGGGAGCACACTCTGCGTGGCTCTGGGCTGGCCAGGGTCTGACGACTTGGAAAACAACATTCTGAGGACATGCCACCTTCAATTTGTCACCCTTGGTGACTTTCATTCTGCTCTATTTAAGTAGGCACTGTTGAGAATTCTGCCTTTCCAAAACAAGGCCCAGAATGACAATGCATACACACAGAGGCTCTCAAGGAGCCTCAAGCAAAGCAGAGCTGATTGAATGCACTGGATTTGAGAATTGGGGGAGCCCAGCTGGGTGACCCTGGACATGGCCTGGGACATAGTCCAGCAGCCACCCTCTGGTCCTTCACAGCACAGTGTGGGAGAAAGAGCACAAGTGCATTCAGACAGACCTGGGATGAAATCTTGGCTCTATAATGGTAGGTGAATCAATTAAATTTCTAGACTCACTCTTCTCCACCGCAAAATGGAGACAACAGAGCTGCTTCAAGGGATAAATGAAAAAATATGTTTTGTGAAGCACCAGCCCATGGCCTGGCACAGAATAGATGTGTGATAATGTTAGTTCCCTTCTTCACCATGTCTACTGCAGTATGAGAAAATTAGCATCTGTACTCTTCTAGTTGTTGAAATAATGTCCCAGAAAACTATAGGCCCAAATAAGTTGACAAGAGTATTATCTAGCAAAAAAAAGTAGAAACAGCATAAATGTAGGATGGTCAATAAACATTGTACCGGCAGTTAAAAATTTTGCTTATGTAAACCACGGAGCAAAAAAAAAAAAAAAAAAAAAAGAAACCCAAACAAACAAAAACTCACGAGTAAAACATATGCAAAAGAGTAACAACTATAATTATGACCAAGAGAAAATGCACCTGGACAAGGGCTGAAAAAGTATGGCATACTGAAAAGTATGATGTGTCAGAGCATTGGGATAGAGTGGATTTTTCCTTTTTTTAAATTTAGAATTCTAGTAATAGTGCTTGGACACAAGAGGTGTTTAAAAAAAAAAGGGTGAGAAATAGATCAGGTAATGAGAGGTTTAGTAAAAAGCAAGTGTTATGCTGTGTTGGGCTGTTTTCTGGGGGCCTGCCTGCACTCAGGTCATGGCTGGAAGAAGGGTGTACCTTCTGTGTTCACCACGATGATTCCCTGCACGCCCTTCTGGCTCTGAAGTCGCTTCAGTGTCTCCTCCACCTCTGCCTGCCAGAGAGAATAAGACCAAGGTTAGGAGGGGTCAGGAAGGCTGGATCAACTCCCTCACAGCCCTGGCAGATGAAATCACACATTCCAACAACAAACAATTAACACCCAGGCATGTGGCACTTTCTGAAAGCTCCCCAGGCCTATTTTGAATGGTCCCTAGGCCACCACCAGCATCTAAACCATCATCTTCCCAGTATGGGGTGGGGCTGTGCTCCTGGCCCTTTGCCCATCAGGGGCCCTTTGCCCCTCAGCTATTGGGGAGCAGAATTCAAATACCATTCCCAGGAGTACAGACACATCCATGACTCACATATTTGGTACAGCTGGGGGACAAACCAGAGGACTCCAATGATTAAAAAAAATCCAAATAGGAGTGTCTAACAGGAAGGAGACATTCCAAAGGAAGCAAAATGATCCCATGAGGATAGACTCAGTGACCTAATAAGCTGGCACCTGAGACAGGGTGACACGTGGCACACAGCCATAGCAAATGCTGAGGAAGGGGCTCATTAATCCTGCACCTCCGGGTGCTAGTCTGGGTGGGATACTCTGGCACATGGAATTTGTAAACAGAGTGGACAATCAGACTTTGGGTTCTCACCTTGCCATGCAAGCCCTTCTCTATTATTATTCCCATCTCTTTTACCCTTCCATCCACTCTCCACCTACATGTCCATACCTCCCTGTCTCCACATCTTTTTACCCGAACAGGGCCTCTTCTCTGCTGAAATCCAGCAAATTCTTCTAGACCATCTAAGATATCACCTCCTCCATGAAGCCTTGACTGTACCTCTCTGGGGATGCATTAGGTACTGCTTTACTTGGAGTCCCTATAATGGTCTGTGGAGTAGGGGCTCAATAAATAGCTGCTAAACTGAACTAGGTCTAACTCTTCCTGTGGACGGAGACTGGCCCGAAGTGTTTGTTCTCAGGAGGTCCCTTCTGTACCCATCCAGAATCTAGTCAGAAGCTCCTCACAGGCTTAGAGTCAGACTATGTTGGAAACAGAGGCTCTGTTCACCAAGAGAGTGGTCCCCCACCCTCAGGGGCTAATGAGTTGGCCCGGGGGGAGGAGCTTCTAAACAGTGGATGGAGATAGCACAGAGATTGTTTTTCTAGTAGGCACAGGCCTCACAATCCAGTCACTGCCACCCACTTCCCAATGACATGTGAATACTCTCAAATGCCGGAGGGAAGGGCACACAAGTTCCTCCTACAAAATGGCAGCCTGATGCCTCTGTAATCTGGAGCCTTGGTAAAAGGACAGGGCTAGCTATGTGGATGTGAGAGTATAATACAGTGGGTTATACATGTATGAGATCATAATTCATTCAGCAGACTTCCAGTGAGCTCCTACTACACACTATTCTGAAGAGGAGTGGTAAAGTATGATAGTGGTCAAAACTACACAGTACTCAATCTGACCTGGTAACCCTCCTGGAAATTCATCCTAAGGAAATAATCCAAAAGAATTAAAAGAACACAGCAGGATGTTTGCTGCAGTGACATCTGCAATAACAAAAAAGCAGGAGGAGCCCAAAACGCCCAGTAATTAGGGAAAAGGCCAAGGAAATTTTGGAATGTCCGTTCACAGGAATATAATACATACATTAACAACGGGGATCAGAATGTTTATACCACCACAAAGAGAAAGTGCTGCAAGATTGCATACACATGAAAACAAGAAGAGGGCTAGAAGGATTATGGAAAAAAACAAAAAGCCACACCGAGAGCAGAGAAGTACAGATTAGGTTTTAGTTTCTTTCCTTCTTTTTTTTAAACAGCCTCTTTTACTCTATTATATTGTTTCTATTTTTTATATAATAATTCCACATATATATCTATTTATTTGTTTATTTATTTGGCTGCATCGGGTCTCAGTTGCGGCACACAGGATCTTTTGTGGCGGTGCTCGGGCTTCTCTCCAGTTGTGGCTTGTGGGCTCCAGGGTGCGTGAGCTCTGTAGTTTGCAGCATGCAGCCTCTCTCCTTGAGGCGTGCGAACTCAGTAGCTGTGGCACGCGGGCTTAGCTGCCCCGCGGCATGTGGGATCTTAGTTCCCCGACCAGGGATCGAACCCGCGTCCCCTGCATTGGTAGGCAGATTCTTTACCACTGGACCACCAGGGAAGTCCCTATTGTTTCTATTTAAAAACATTTTTTAACCCATCTCTCTGTGTATCCAAGAGATCAGACATCTCTGATTTGGGAACTACAGGGCTCTGACATTCTCAACATTATGGGAATAAGAATATATAGGAATAAGTAGGATGGCAATTTAGGACAGCTCAATCTGCAATCAAACTGGGGACGGGGCAAACTAAAACCAAAGATGCCAGAATCGAAGTCCAAGATACCCCTGGAGATTGGAAAGTGAGGCTGAAATGAAAAAGATGAAATTTCATAAGACTGCTATTCATTCAATAACTATATGGGAAACTTCTATGTGCCAGATGTTGTTTTAGGCCTAGGGATGCTGTATTGAACAAAATACAACAAAAATCCCTGCTCTCATGAAGCCGACATTGGTGGGTGGGGGGAGGGAATCAGACATTAAAAAAAACCTAAATAAAATACAAATGTCAAATACAGAAGGGATGGGGGATCTGGAATGCAGGGGTTGATGGCAATTTTAAACAAGGTGGTCAGAGAAGGCCTCACTAAGGTGATAGTTGAGTAGAGATCTGAAAGGAAATGAGGGAGCTAACCATGCAGACTTCTAGGGAGAGTGTTCCAGAAAAAAAGCAAAGGAGCCAGTGTGGCTGAGGGCAGTGAGTGGCAGGCAGCCAGATGAGGGAGGGAGCCAGGATCAGACTAGGTTTCAGGGGCCCTCACAGACCAGAGTAATGACTTTGGTTTTTAATGGGGAGGGTGTGAGGAGCCACCAGCAGGTTTTGAGGCGAGCAGTGACAAGATCTCTTTCAAAAGGATGGCCCTGGCTGCTGTGTGGAGAGTGGACTGCAGGGGGCAAGCACAGCCTGCCGGAGCCCGGGCCTGGCATGTGCTGCTCCTTCTGAAAGCAGCAACCTTCTCTCCCTCACTCAACCACTTGATGTAACTAACTCCCAACTCTTTGGACTCAGCTCATGAGCCTCCTATGGGAGGCCTTCTCTGACACCTGCCCCTCTTCTAGGTACCCACGCACCCTGACTCCACAGCACTTATCACAATGGAGTGTAACTGCCTGTTTTGCATCTGTCTCCTCCTCCAGACCCAAGGCACCCTGGGAGCCGGAACCTAGACTTTGTAATCCCAGTACCTGGTACAGTATAGGCTCAATAGATACTTAAGGAACAAATAAAAACCATTTCTACAACTATGTTTTACAAAAATCAACCTTTTTAAGTACAGTACCCAGGGTGAAAAGGAGCTAGGGTTTAGTTGATCCTAAATTTAATGAGAACCAACAACTGAGATCTGGCTGCTTAAAAAGTAAACACACTTACCAAGAAAGGGAGGACATACACATATACAATGACCAACTCAGAATCTGCTACAGGTCAGATATTAGGATGAATGTTTTCAGACACGTCTCATCTGAACCTTCCATGGTTAGTATGATCTCCATTTTACAATAAGAAAAACCAAGGTTCAGAAAGGAGAAGAGTTTTTGCCCAAGGACACACAGCAGGTCAAGAGAAGAGCTGAGGGACTTCCCTGGTGGTGCAGTGGTTAAGAATCCACCTGCGAAGGCAGGGGACACGGGTTCGATCCCTGGTCTGGGAAGATCCCACATGCCGCACAGCAACTAAGCCTGTGTGTGCGCCACAACTACTGAGCCTGTGCCCTAGAACCCACGAGCCATACTACTGAGCCCGAGTGCCACAACTACTGAAGCCTGCGCGCCTAGAGCCCGTGCTCTGCAACAAGAGAAGCCACCGCAATGAGAAGCCCTAGCACTGCAACAGAGTAGCCCCCGCTCACTGCAACTAGAGAAAAGCCCAAAATGCAGCCAAAAATAAATAAATAAAATAAATTTTTAAAAAAAGAGAAGAGCTGAATATACCACTGACCACAAATGATGAGGTCCCAGTCCTCAGGGAGCTCACATTTTGGTGGAAGAGACCTTCAAAAACAAATGACCAAGATTCTTGCAGGGTACAGGGATGGGGGGGTGGGGGACAGGAGGATGCTACTTGACGAGTGTGGTCAGGAACGCCTGAAGATGTAATCTTTAAGCCAAGAACTAAATGATGAGAAAGAAAAGCACTCCACGCAATGGGATGAAAGCAAAGGCAGTGAAGTGGGAAGGAGTCTGGCATGTTCAAAGGAATAAAGAGAACCAGTAATGCCAAGGTGTTTGATTCTTTGCTAATCTGACAGGCAAAACCCAAGTAATAGAAAGCCAACTTTTCTTTAATGTTTAAGAATTATCAGTGAGGTTCGTCAGAAAAATAAAAAACAAAAAACTTATCAGTGAAGTTAAAGTGGAATTTGCTTGCATCTCTCCTTTTTTGAGTCTTTTGATTTTTCTACAAATCTTACTGATTTTCAAAAACTTACGTTAGAAATATTAGACTTTTGTCCATCATATAAATTACACTTCTCCCACTTTTCAAATGTAACCTTATGATTTTTTTCAATAATCAGAAGTTCAAAATTTTTATGTAGTCAAATTTAATAAAAATTTTTTCTTGGAAGACTAGAAAACAGCTTCTCCAATCTGACCCTGACCTGTATGGTGGGGCTAGGCCTGGGTGAGTGGGGGTCATGAGGTCTAGAGGAGGCACTGCACACCTGCTTTCAGGAGATAATGCTTAAAACAAACTTCAAGTTCAGCCCTGAGGAGCCAAGAAAGAAAACGAATGATGCCAAAAGACACAAGCAGCAACAGAGACATCTGCAGATGGGAAAGGAGTCCTAGTTAGGCATCCAAGTCATGCCACCTTTGTCTTTAATGTTTGTCATCCCTGCAGTGCTAGCCAACTGGTACCAGAAATATCTGAGTGGATATTCTGGGTCGGCTCACATCACCAAATTCCTGTCCTGCTCCTAGAGACAGCCCAACTGGTATCCTCAGCACCCTGACTCTTTATTACTATTAACATGGGTGTCTGCATCAGAGAAGGGTTCTCTAGTTCCCAGCTGCATGTTGCTGACAGACAAAACACACACACACACACACACACAAAACAAACAAACAACAAAAAAAAACAAGCAGCAGTAAAACTCCAGGATTATTCATTGGTTTGGCATAGATAACCATCTGAAGGAAATGATTCACAAAGGAACTGTGACCAATTTGACTAATAAGCATGAAATTTTTAATTGCTGTAAAACAAAAATGAATTAAAAGGAGGGAAAAACATTTGCATCAAATAGAACAAAGGAGTAATTCCAAAATATCACACAGAATGATTCTGTTTTTGAACGCTGGCAGTATTATGGCAAAACTGGTACGAAGGCAATACGACCTTTTGGGAAAGCTACAGGACAATACTATTGCGAGAACCATAAGTGCTGGTCCCCTTGCCTCAGAAATTCTTTTCCTGAGAATTTCTCCTAAGAAAATAAACTAATAAATTAAAAAAAAAAGACAAAGAAAACAAACTCTACGCATTCAGAGACATTCATCACAGTGTTATCTCTGTTAATGAACTAGAAGCAACCCAAATGTACACCAGGGGAATGATTTGGCAAATTATGGTAAAAATATTTCATTGACTATTATGTAGTTACTAAAAATGATTCATTACAAAGATGATGCAGCAACAAAGTTATATGGCTTTGGACATTAAAACAAACAGAAACAAAAAACTAGCAGGTACATCTTGAAAAATAAGCATATGTGAACAAAGAGGAAGGAGAATGTACAAAGATGAAAATACTTGTGTGATGGAGTAAAACTGGATGCTAATTATGGATGATTTTTATATCACCTCACCATCCTAAGGGGCAATTTGTCAGTTTCTACCAAAATGTTGACATATGCATGCCAGAAGTACCACTACTACATAACACTAAGTGCAAAAAAAAAAAAAAAAAAGACAAAAATAATACTGCAGCATTGTCTGGATTGAAAAACTGTAAACCATCTAAATGTATATACTGCAATAGAATATGAATACAGTCCTTTAAATGAAGTAGATTTGTATTTATCGACATGGAAAAATATTTGATATCTTTTAGTGAACAGAGTAGGTTGCAGAATGAGATTATCTATATATATTAGCCTAAAGTAAACTTAATATGTATAAATACATATGTTCCAGTTTCATGTAATAAACAGGCTATATATAAATGTGCTTATGCACTAAACAAACCTGGAAGGAAACACACCCACTGTCAACAGTCATTACCAGAGGGAAGTGAGATAGGGACTACCTACACTTTCTACATTACATACTTTGGTACTGCTTGAATTTGTTAAACTGTGCATCTAAATATGTTTTGCTTTTATGAATATAAACACACAACAGCATGGTACAGGTTGCAGGAAGCTACCATTTCTGTAAGAAAAAGAGGGGGCATATATACATGCTTATATAGATATATTAATAAAAGAAACTAACAATGTTTCTGAAGGAGACTGAGGCTGGGTGTCAGGGTTGGGTGGGAGATTTATTTTTCACTTAGATCCTTTCAGATTATTATTATTACTTTTTTTACTGTAAGATGTGTTAAAATTTTTTTTAGTTTAAAAAGTGATGTGAAAGATGAAGTTACTTCATCTATACTATAAACTAGCTAACTATATAAAGCAAAGTATACAGCTAAACTATATAAAGCAAAAACTGAAGAGAAAATGACTAATAGGAGTAATATGCCTAATTATAAGTCGTCACCTCCAGGTCACGGCACTGTTTCTTATTGACTTTAAATTGTTAAATAAGATTTCCGAAAACCATTCACATGATTTAACATTTAAAAGGTCTTTTCAAGTTTTTTACAAGTTGGGAGGATTAAAAACACAAGAAAACAAACCTGTAAAGGCGTAAGGAGCCCACAATTCTAGCCAGCAAGGCAGGAACCCCAAGGGTGGATCCCGCTCGTTTCTGACTCATGCACCATGTCCCAGAGTCTCGAAAGAACCACAGGGACAGAAAGTCAGCAGTCGAGCTTCTAGGGTTCAAATACACCTCCGCCGTTTCCTGGGGCAAGGCACTTAGCTTCACCAGGCTTTAGACTCCAAGTATGTAAAAGGGGGATAATGGTCGTACCTACTTCACAGAGCTATGGTGAGGAAGAAGGGCAGGGTAGGTAAAGCGCTTAGCAGTGCCTGACACGAATTAAGCTTCCCGGAAGTGTAATCATTATTGTTGTTATCTCGCAACAAGGCCCAGGATGCTAGGAGGCAGAGGCCTGTGGGCCTGCCTCCCCATCTCCGTCAATCCTTCGCCGAGGCCTAAGCAACTGCTTCCGGTCTAGGGAGAGCGGGATCCGGTGTCCCCTCGGTCTAGTCTGGAGGCCCGCGCCGCCCGGGTTCCGACCTCCAGACAACTCGGCCCGGCCCCGCCCAGCCCCGCGGATGCCCAGTCCAGCGCTCGGAGCCGCCCCCGGAGGATGGAAGGCCAGGCTCAGGGTGTTGGGAAGTCGTGCTCGGCCACCTCCCGGCCGCCTGCCACAAGCTCCCGGCAGACACTCACCATCTCGGACCGATCCGGTAGCTCCGCGTAGCCAGCCCTCAGCCCAGTCCCGCTGCCTCTCTGCGCCTGCGCACAGCCCCCTGTCAAGGCGGACAGCCTCGGTAGCCTATCAGAAGCCAGCGTGGGACGGCTGGGAGGGAGGGTAGGCGGATCTTAGCTCCCCCAGGGCTCCAGGGGAACTTGCCCCGTGCTGTCCGAAAGTGAACAGCAAAGGAGCACTTAAGCTATGGAAAATTCCTAATTCCCACTGTGCCGAAAAGACGCTGGTTCGCGTTGTTGGAAGAGGCTTTCAACTCTCAACCGACGTCTGAGCTGGATCTGCAGGTTCTAGGTTAAGGGTGGTGAGCGATTCTGAAGGCGAGGACGGGGGTTGCTGAGACCTCCTTTCAGGCAAAATGAGGCGCGAAGCCAAAAAGCTCCGAAAACGCGGGAAAATCCGGAGATCGGGCTGGAGTCAAGCGTCCCTGGGGTCTCCAGAGCGACTCCCTTGGGAATATTCCATGCAGGCTCTGAGAGAAGCGGTCAGGTCTAGCCTGGGAGTCTGAAGCCTTTGAAGCCCGAGCTCAGCGGCCACCCGGTGTTCCCTTGGAGAAGCCACTTCGCATTTCTGTGCTCCCTCGTTTTCTCACCTTCTTCCTGGAGCCCTATTGTTGCCAACAAATCTTGGCTCTCTGTGCGCCGATGCTGAAGAAATACGAGACAGATTTTGGAGGATAAGAGAGATGGCTTTATTCCTCTGCCAGGCAGAAGGGAAGACACAGCAGGCTAGCGCCTCAAGAACTGTGTGTGGCCCCCCACCCCCAAACGGAGATTTTATATGTGGGGCTCGCAGTCCCCGGTATATGATAAGGATCAAGGTAGTGAAGGTCTCGCATTCTTTTTCTCCTTGCATTATTTCAAAACAGTCATAGCTGGCGTTAGGCAGTCCGGTAATTGGGTCCCTTTGTCTCTGGTTTATCTGCCTACGACCTTCTTTCTGAAATGCAAAAGCTACAGGGGGTGATTTGTTACCAGGGGGCGCAGGGAATATAAACACCAGGACCACGATGTAATTTACATAAAGTTAGGGGTTGATAGGCCCAGGATGTAACTCACACAGCGTTAGCGTGATAGGTGCAGGATGTAATTTACATAGTGTCAGGGAGTGAGGTTAGCTTTGTGAAGTACAAATCCAGTTAGACACTACCGATTAGTAACAGTTAAAATAAAGCAAGGAGTGATTAACACTTTCAGGCCAGGTTATGTTTTCTTCTCCAGCCTGTTCACTGTTCCCTTTACTTTCCTTGTTCTCAGGAGAGGGGAAAAAAAAATCTCACTTCTATTTTTATTGCAACACTATGTTGTTCCGTTTTCCACAAAAATTTATGGGTTCTCTAGCAGGAAATAATTTGTGAATTAGTTAGCCTCAGCTTACAGTGTTCCTTCGAGGCACTGGAGCTTGCTGAATTCAACGCAGATGATCTATCTCCAAAAATTCATTCCACTGTAGCCTCTTTCAATTGGGGGAGGATTTGGTTTTCCTTCTAGGGGCGTCTGCATATTAAGAGGATTGAATAGTGACTTTACAGTGAGGAAACCTGGCAGGCACCATCTTAACCAGAGGATCAAGGTTAACATAACTGGTAATGGGATATATTGATATGTGCCCTCTGATATCATGCACCAAGGGCACACCACCTCTATGGTGTCTTTCACACAAAAAAATCCATGGCCTTAACCATAAGAAAACATTAACCAAACTTAGGACATTCTACAAGGTGCCAGATCAATACTCTTCAAAAAATGTCAAGGTCTGAATGAGGAACTGTCACAGATTGGAAGAGACTGAGAAAAATGACACTGGTGGGAAAACTGGTGATACCTGTATAAAGGTTGTAGTTTAGTGTCATTTTACCCATGTGAAGTTTTTATAATTGTACCAAGTTATATGGGATGTTAACATTAGGGAAAGCTGGGTGAAGTGTGTGCAGGAGTTCTCTGTACTATACTATTTTTTTGCAACAGCTCTGTAAGTCTAAAATTATTTCAAAGTAAAGTTAAAAAAAAAAAAGGATTGGATACAAAGAAATGATTATTGAATCTGGAAACATTATAAAAGCGTTTAGGAAGGGGAAGAAGGGCTGTAGTGACTGGACCTCAAAATATCCTGGGAGATAGGCACAGGATGATCATCACCACCATCTTACATATGGAGAAACAGACTGAGAGGGGGTGAATGAATTGAACAAGGTCACAATCACAGAAGCAGAAAGTTCATGTGACTGGAGCCAGAATAAGAATTGAGGAGTTGGAAGTAGTCAGGGCCTTGAGTGACAGGTTTATGAGTTTTGGAGTTTATTCTGTGGCAATGGAGGAACCACTGTAATATTTTAAGAGGGGAGAACCATGAGACAACTCTTCCACAAATCATTCTGAGGCAGCACAGATGGACTGGAGAGAATGGAGGCAATGACAAGAAGTTGCTACAGTCAACCACGGTAGGGATGATGGATGTGGGCTGTGGCAATGGGGGGCAGCTCCGAAAGAAGTGATTCAAAAGAAGTTTTGGAGATGGATTTGATAGGATTTGGAGACCAATTAGATGGAACAGCTGAACTGGTTATGGAAAACTCCCAGGGTTGTTGTGAGTAGCAGTACAGCAAAACGTTTAAGCATGCAGTCTTTGGAATCAGACAGTCCTGGATTCCAGTTTGCACTCTTGCCACTTAATAGCTGTGGACACTTCAAGTTACTCAATTATGTTGAGCCTATTTTCTATTCTATAAAATAGAGATAATCATTCGTCTCTGAAAGTGACCAGGAAGACTGACAGTGCATGTGGCATATCTAAGTGTCTGGGACATAGTAATAAATGTTGACAGTTGTCCTGGACTCAGTAAATATAGGTGTGATATTGGTCGCTAGGATAGAGAAGATAAAATAGAAGAGGTCTGAATTAGAAATGAGGAAAATAACAGCATGGCTATTTTCAGTGATCTGCAGGTATGACTGAAAATTCTCAAGGTCCTTCCCTGTGAGTTTCTTCGAGGAAACCCTCCTGCCCACAGCATCTCTGCTCAGTGGGAACCTGTTCATAAGGGACCAAAACTGTCCTTCCTAGGTCTCCACTGAAGACCTGGAAGATTACCGTGGATCCTTCCCCTAAATGTCCTGACCACAAAGGAGCCCTACAGACATATGGGAATTGACCAATGAAATGAGCTGTGAGTGACAGCAGTTTCTGTTCTGGAGTTACACAATGTGAGACACTCTTCCTAAAAGTCCAGAGAATAGCAGCCAGTCAGCCATAGCTGAGTCCCAGTTTGATGCTTTATAGGGTTTGGGGCTGGACAGCCAAATGGTCAGTAAAAGTAACTACTTATTTTCCCATGGAAGATTTCCTCATGCTGGGGGAACACGTCTTCCCTCTTTTTTTAGCCACGCTGAAAACTAGAGCTTTCTAGCTGCTTATATAGGACAGAATAAATAGGATAGGGCCTACTTTGCAGGATCTGGAAGGAACCTGTCCTCCAGTCACTGTTAGATGAGGATATTAAAAAACCCCACTTCCCTTAGCATCTTTCCCCTGGATCTATTTTAAATAAGAGCATGATCACTTGGTTTCCTAATAAGAAAAAGTCTTGGTAGCCAGCTGGTAATTCTCTATTGAGCACCTATGGCTGGGATCCTGTCTTAGGGAAACCCTTGGTTGTCCCAGAAAAGGAGATGTCTTCATCTTGGTTCTCTTCAACACTGGCACTAAATCCAGTCTCACCTGAGTCTTTCTAGTTTTTTTCCTATCTACTCCAGAGTACAAGACAGGCTGTAACCTGCTCACTTACAAAAGCAGAGGGGCAGAAATCTATATGACCTGTTCACATAGAAGGCTTCCCTGCAAGTGGGGAAAACCTTACTCAAGACTAAAAGAAAAGTGTGCGAATGAAGGACCAAAAAGTTTAATTGTAAACAGTCTTACAACTTTTAAGGAAATGCAAGTGAGGCAGCCCCCTGCAGGACCTTTATAAGAGCACTTCACTCCTTGTGGTATTTGTAAAGTTACCTGAGTGTTTGAAATTACAGTTCAAGAAAACAAAGGAACTCCAATACAGTAATATACAATCCAGTGCTGCCATTCCATTTTTGGTTAATGAAAGCATAGCATATATACAAATAATTTTGTAAATAACCCTAAAAGAAAAACAAAAAAATGAGGGGGGCTGGAGATGCCAATAATGTTAAATAGAAGTAGTTAACCTAAAGGAGTTTAAAAGGATGGAGTTACATCCAAAACAAGGAGGGATATAAAAATAGAGAAGTCTAATTCCATGAGTCGTCCCTAATAACATTTCAGATTATTAAGCAGGTAAATAAAAAGTGGCAGAGTGGGTTTGACTGAAAGAGTTCATTTAGGATGAGACCTCTTTGGGCAGGTGAGTCATGTTTCACTAAAATTTCAGATGAATTGACATTGGTATGTCAATCTCTTGATGAAAAACTAGTACCTGAATTTTAAATAGAGTTATTGTAAGTCTTATGAAATTACATTCTTCTGCACTCTGATATAAGATCATAAAAGACAGAGCAGTAATTCATTATTATGAGCTGCTGGACCAGTTTTAAATCACTCTATTTGATGAAACAAGTGAGGTCCTTCCCTCCAGACCCAGGCTATGTGAAATGCTGCCTTCCCCAACCTCCCAAAAGAGCAGAAGAATAAGGCAATTGCTCATTTTACTTTGTTTTTATTTCAACATAACATGCAGTAAAAAAATTAACAGGATTTATTAGCATTTACAATGCTTACAAAGAAAAAAGGACTCTAAAAGCAATTTAGTTCAGATTTAAGAAATCGCTCTAATTAAACACTTACAATAAATCTATTTCCAAATGATCAATTTGGACCAAAATTTAAGATAGTATTTGGTAGATATTTATGTCTGCTGTCTATTTGCAGTATTTTTATATAACCTCTGATTCTTGGGATATCCAGCCCCCATTTTCCTAACACAGCAGGGAAAGACATATACATGTGGCCATTTAAATTAAAGGAAGAAATGGAGTAAGGGAGATCCCAGGCTGCAAAAATATATACAAGCATTTACCTTTTCCAGAACTAAATGTTTCTTCCATAAAAATATTAAATAGCCAAGCCCTATAGAACTAGGGCCAGGACTACTTCAAATATAACTATTCTGTATTTTAAAAATATAGGGCAGAAAGCCTTTTGGATGATATTTATACATTTTTGAACAATATTTCTAGGTCCCTAAATGAATCATCAAGCATTATGTAGAACAAAAAAAGTCTACTTTCTTACATTATCTCTTAATTTAATCTCATAAATCTATAGTAAATATTGTAGGTAACTACATTTCAATGTGAGCATTCACCTCAATAGGAAGTCTTTATAGAAGGCTTAATCTCCATAGCCATATATTACCAAAATTCAGACTTATATAACGAATCGGTAGTTGGCAGACATTCGCTCTGTAAGACAAAGCAACAGTTTTTTGCCCCCTACCAACAAAAAGGCAGAGTCACTACTTTGAAAACAACTAGGGCTTAGAGACTGTACTACATTTCCTAGAGTAAGTAGAATAAAATCAAAATAAAGACAGGATTGGGGGGAGCCCAATCTCTCCCTTTACACTAACAATTTCTAGATGAGGCAACCCTTTCACTCACGTAAGTCTGCTTTATGATGGCAGTGTTTTAGAGTACAGATACACAAGTTGCAAAGTGTTTTTGTTGTTTTTCCAAGATGTAAAAGGAAGAGTAGTTAGGGACAAAAACCCCCATTCTCTTTCCATATACAACAGGGGTTTGCTATTCTCTGCTGATTTTTGGCTCAATGCTATTTGTTCACGCTATGGTACTGAAACCTGCCAAAGTCCCTATCTCATGAGTTATGAGGCTGTCCTCAGGGTTCGGCTATGATAGGCACTCAGCTGGCTTCGGCTTCCTCCCACTGTCCATAAAGTCAAACCTCTGACAGCAGTCATCTTCACAGAGTCTAAGCAGGCTAAGTTAAAAAAATTACCACAGAAAAAGTCAAAGTGCATTCATTAATCAGTTACTAACAGAGCAATCTAACAGTCATGGGGAAAACCTGTTAAAATTTTTAGAGGTGAACAGAATATCCAGCTAAGGACAAGGGAAAGAATGGAAATAACTACTCTAACAGGTGTCAGAGAAATTATCAGTTTAAAAAGTTTTAATTCACATAGAGAATACATTTCTGTGGTTACTAGAAATGTATTGTGCATAAACGTATTACTCTCTTCTTTTTAGCCAGTACCACAGCTCTCCCTCCCTAATGAAAATGTAATTTTACAGGATGTTTCATTGACCTCTACTTGGATTAGAAAGCACTCTAGATATAACTTGAACTCCTTAGCAATAATTAAATGTAACTGAAGTTGTTGGATTATGATAAAATTATAAAGATGCAATTAATATACAGGAACATATAAAAATTGTTGATGGCCTTCAAAGAATTCAGCTAAATTAATTCCAATTCTAGGTTAACTTTTATACAGACAGTGAAGGAAGCATAGTGTTAATACTGTTTGTGAAGTTTAGTATTTGCAAGGCAATGAAAACAAACTTCCAAATGAAGAGAGTTATGCAGTCATTTGCAGGCTGGGACCAACTTCTCTCTGAATTCAAATTAACAAAACTACTTTGTAGAGAGATACAAGAGTCTCATATCTCTCCTTTCTAGAGATAACATCAAAATGATGCATGGATTTCATGCTCCGGAAAGGAAAAACAACAGTCAGGCCAGGCTGAAATAAGAGGGAGAGCACAAGCCAGAAGTTTGCTCACATCCCCAGAAGCTGGGCTATTTTAAACAAATACCTCTTACCATGAGGCTATTATAGGAAGATCTTACATATTTTAGTTACCAAGGGACTTCCCTGCATATTTTCAGAATCTCTAAAAGAAAAAACCCTACTCCCAAATGAGACTTCTGATACACATATACAAAATTTTTGTTAAGGAAACAATCTAGTGGAATAAGACAAGGCAGATTTCATTGTTGTGTTAATTCCATGTTAAGTAAGGTTTTGACTAGTCACTTGCAGATCTGATTTCTGGAACATTGAAAAGAAATCCAGAATCACTGGGAGATAAATCTCAACGATAACATTAATTTACTTACACTCAAGGTAACTCTCTAAACAGTCACAGTCCAATTTTACAAGATGTGCAATAGGCAAAGAAGGAAAAGGACAAACATTGCAAATAAGTTCTTGTCCTTTGGCGGTGCAAGCTCTCAGAAGTCACTCTTGTCCAAATCCTTCTGTTTCTTCAATAGCAAATAATAGCTTTTCCTTCAGTTGCTCATAGCTCTTGTAGGGTGGCAGGTCCAGGCGGTTAAAACTAAAAGTAAGAATTGTTAGCTTGAGAAAAGGAAATATACTAAGAATAATATGGGCAGTGTAACAATGGTTTTAAAGCCAGACAAAATTAGGTTCAAATCCCAGCTCTGTCACTGGGCCCTTGAGCATGTGTTTTTTACTTTTCTGAGTCTCGGTTTTTTCTTTGGTAAAATGGGAATAACAATATTTATCTCTCGGGATAGAGTGAAGAATAAACAAGCATATATATAGCACAGTACTGGTGCTCAGCAGGTACTCAGTAAAATGTCACTCCTCTCAAGCTTTCCCATCCACCCTAATCTATATGTGGTCAGCAAACTTTTGCTGTAAAGGGCTAGACAGTAAATACTTCAGGCTTTGTGAGTCATAGGTCTCTTATCAAAAGGTTTTAAGTATACCCCATTAAGAATAAAAAAGTTTTCGGCTCTAATATCTAATACGTTGGTCGGACTGAATTTCTCTGTCCTATTCTTAGCTGTGAGTTTTTAAAGGCATCTTCTAATTTTGGGCCATATTAAGAACACCTTCAGAAGGTAACAGGTAGTGAATCTGCCCTAAAGCCTTGGCCTTCTGCTATATTTTAAGAAATAATGCTATCCACAAAGGGAAAATAAATTTACGGTTATAGAAATGAACAAATGGAAACATGGAACTTGAAAAAGTAATGAGGCTGGTTTTCATGTGTGACTGAGATAAGCTATTCACAATAATGTAATGGCACAATCTGTTCCAAGCTTAAAAAAAGGGAGAAAAGATCAAATCAAAATATATGTGTACAAGATGAATGTAAAAAAATCAATTGTATTTCAATATACTAGCAATGAATAATCTGAAATGAAATTAAGAGAACAATTCCATTTATAATAGCTTCAAAAAGAATAAAATACTTAGGAATAAATTTATCAGAAGAAATGCAGGGCTCGTGTAATGAAAACCACAAAACATTGTTGAAATAAGTTAAACACCTAAACAAATGGAAAGACACCTGATATTCATGGATCAGAAGACTTAATACTGTTAAGATGACCTTACTCCCCCAAACTGATCAAAGCAATTCATATCAAAATCCCAGCTGACCTCTTTGCAGAAATGGACAAGCTGATCTTATAATTCATATGGAAATCCAAAGAACCCAGAAGAGCAGAAACAATCTTGAAAAAGTTGGAGAATGCATACTTAATTTCAAAACTCACTGAAAAGCTACAGTAATCAAGACAATGTTACTGCCATTAAGGACAGACATATAGATCAATGGAATAGAATTGAGAATCCAGAAATAAACCCATGTATTTACGGTCAATTGATTTTCAACAAACATGCCAAGCTGTTATTCTTAAAAAGCCACATGTATGAAAATACAAAGGAGCAAACAATAAAATAAACAAAAAGGGTAGATAGGGAAAATAAACAAATATCCTGCAAGGTATATGTATGACTACTGAAATGTCCCACAAAATAAAGTTCAACTATTGTTGACATTAGGTTGAATTCCAATATACTGTATTTGAGTCAAGATTAGGGTTTGTTTTTAGTTTTGTACATTTTTGGAAATGTGGTTAAACTACGTTTATAATGAGAAAATAGTATTTCTGTCACTATGTTAGAGTAGCTCTCCCTACAGCTATCTAGACTTGATTTCTTCCTCTGCCTACAGAGAAAAGTTAAGTTTTCTAAATATCACATTTCAAAAAAAAAAAATTGGGGGTGGGGGGAGGAATTGACTGTTAATGGCAACAGGGATTGTTTTGGGATGAAGGAAATACTCTAAAACTAGATTATAGTGATGGTTACTTTTCTGAAAATCTACTAAATATCACTGAATTAAAATGGGTAAGTTTTTTGTTACATTATGTCTCACTAAAGCTATTAAAAATAATTCAATACCATGGGGAAAGTATTTCATTTCTAATTTCTAACAAGTTTTAGTATATACAGGATAAATGCGAAAAAACTATTTTCTACGCTCTTTCTTTTTTGTCTTTTTAATTTTTCTTTTATTTTGAAGTATAGTTGATTAACAATGTTGTGTTTGTTTGAGGTCTGCAGCAAAGTGATTCAGTTATACATATAACTGAATCTTTCTGATTTTACTTACCAGGTATGACTTCTAGGCAACCAATTTTCTTTCCCAACTTTTTCAATGCAGAATTTCTGTGGCCCATTGCTCCCTAAAAGTGAAATCATCAACAGTTTGATAATGCACTGGTTCTCAAATTGTTATCCCCAATCCAGCTGCATCAGCATCACCAGAGAACTTGTTAAGAATCACAAATCCACAGGCCCTAACCCAAGCCTACTGAATTGAATCAAAAACTCTGGGGGTGAGGCTCAGCAACAGTGTTTTAACAAGCTTCCAGGCGATTCTGATTGAGAGCTAGAGTTTGAGAACCACATTGTTAATGTATACCCAAGAGGAGAAAATGCACTTTTATCTAGTATTGCTTAGCCAGAATAACAGAATGCTATAATTAATAATACCTCACATAAGAGCAGAACACATAAAAAGCTTAATTTTAGTTTTAAACACAATAGGGAAACTACAGCTCACTGTCTTACAAAACTTGATTTAAATAGAAAATTGTTAAAACTTTAGAAAATGTAAACAACCTAGTGAATTCAATATTAACAATGCTTGTGCTTATAGGTCCTATAGGGCAGACCCTTACACACCTAACACCCCATTCTTGCCTCTCATTTACCTTGTGTTGGAGTCAGCTGTTAATGGTTATCTTTAAGCACCGGTTTTCTAAAAAGGTCACTACTGCTCCCTAAGAAGCATTTACTGGTGGTCATAAGGACTGGTAGTACTACTGGACTTTTAAATAAGAAGGGGCCAGGCACACTTATTGTTCCGCCATATATAAGACAGTCATACCCAAAGAACTTTCTCATGTTCCACCTGACTAAACCCAGTACAAATATAAAGTGGTAGTACTTTTGTATCTAATCACATTGAAGTGTTTTCACAAGTAGTTATGCGAAAAGCCCAGTACTATAGGATATGGTCATTATGAAAAAGGATAGTTAAAATTATTAAATAATTAAGCTTGAAATTATTAAATGGTTTATGTACTGGCACATTCTCTCAATATATTACAGCATTTCTAACCACACAGATGGAAAGTTTCGTTTAATAGTTCTAATTAGTATGTAATAGTAGAGTCTGGATTGCTTTTAATAGACTTAGAATCAAATATTAACATAGCAGAGAGGGACTTCCCTGGTGGCGCAGTGGTTAAGAATCCACCTGCCAATGCAGGGGAGATGGATTCGAGCCCTGCTCCGGGAAGATATCACACGCCGTGGAGCAACTAAGCCCTGCGCTACAACTACTGAGCCTGGGTTCTAGAGCCCGCAAACCACAACTACTTAGCCCACGTGCCACAACTACTGAAGCCCATGTGCTCTAGGGCCCGTGCTCCACAACAAGAGAAGCCACTGCAATGAGAACCCTGCGCACCTCAACGAAGAGTAGCCCCCGCTCACCACAACTACAGAAATCCCGCACACAGCAAGGAAGACCCAGTGCAGACAAAAATAAAAATTTAAAAAATAAAATAAAATAGCAGAGAAATATGAAATTAAGGATTTTAGTGAATTTCATTGATAAAGGCTATTTTACAAATATGTCATATTATCAAATACTATTACCCTGGATGCTTTCTAAAATTTTATGGAATTGTAAGACATCATGTTGTAAACATTATATACTGAAGTTAATTTCAGGTTGCCTGTTGTTTTCAATCTTACTCTGACACTGTCCCTAAACGAAACAACCTCCAGATAGACTCTTGCACCACTTTTCCTATTTTTCAGCCTATTTCAACTTTAAAAAGGTCTCTGAGGCCTTTGTACATATCAGAGCCTTGGCCTATACTGGAATTTCGTGATTAGACACTACACTTTAAAATAAGATCTACCTCATTTTTCTCTACTTTGATCAGCTATAGTTTATTCTGGCAAGTATATTATCCTTAATTCACTTAGGTTATTTCCCTCTTTTTCTTATATTTATTTACGTCTATTTATTATTTCTTACCTTTTCTATCTGTTCTTTCATATTCCAGTGATTCTTATACAGAAGGGCTTCTGACCTTCTCTTAAGCCCAAATCTTTTCTTCTAAATA
Organism: Balaenoptera ricei; assembly: GCF_028023285.1. Classification (NCBI taxonomy): domain Eukaryota; kingdom Metazoa; phylum Chordata; class Mammalia; order Artiodactyla; family Balaenopteridae; genus Balaenoptera; species Balaenoptera ricei. Next base: position 24,869,722 of record NC_082653.1, read on the forward strand.
GGAACAACATTTTGTGTCTTCTAACAGAGTTTTTCCCAAATGTACATGTATTGAAACAAATATTATTTCTTTATAAATCATTTTTAAAAATTTTCTTCTTTGTATTAGTGTTATGTATCTGTATTTTTTGGAGATTGTAGATACATTATTTCACATCTACCAACTTCATTCCGTGAGGGTATTATAAATATGTTAAAAAAATGGGATATTAGATCTGATAAGGTCAAAAACCACCAGATTAAATTGTTATATACATCACTCTTACAACTTTCTTTTCCTACACTGGGTGGAAGGAAGGTTAAACCAATGTACTCTAAAATTCGATGAACCACAATCTCACTATCTCTGTCTTCCACAGGTATCCTTTTGTGTTGCTTTAGACTGCTCCATCCAACCCCAAATATTATCCTCAAGAGAAGACCTGGTTCTTGTTTTTTTAATAATCAGATTTCCAGTTTATACTGAGAAGCTTGTACCAGTTTTTTCTTCATTTTGGTCACTATTCCTTACCTCTCCAACCGCCAACATGGTTTCTCTTTTTCAAACTACAGAGCATTCTCAAAGGACTTACAAATTATCCTTTTTGAGACTTCTTTCTCTGTAGCACTAGATAAAAACTTCCCTTCTATATTGCTTCGGAGAAACTAAAATATTTATTCTCTGGTCTCTCCTTTAAGTCTGTCTCTAGGCTAGTCATGTCTCACCCCTAAATGTTTCTAAGCATCGGCTCTCTACTCTTCTCTGTATTCTATTTCTGCATAAGCCCATCCATTCTCACAGCTTCAAATGTCACTGCTTCACTGCTCTTATGAGTCTACTTTCTCCCTCTACTCTTACCTCTAAACTCGTGCTTTAACAACACCTGTAAAACTGTCCCCTCACTGAGATTTTCTACTTGGTTGTCTGATAGTCACCTTAAACTCAGCAGATTCTTTTTTTTTAAGATTTTTAGAAATTTCATGTAATGTCTGAAACATTTATATTAACATATTTCCATACAAATAACCCAATGAAAGTTTAGTATTAGTTGTTTTGTTTGTTTGTTTTATACTGCAGGTTCTTATTAGTCATCAATTTTATACACATCAGTGTATACATGTCAATCCCAATCGCCCAATTCAGCACACCACCATCCCCATCCCACCGCAGTTTTCCCCCCTTGGTGTCCATATGTCTGTTCTCTACATCTGTGTCTCAACTTCTGCCCTGCAAACTGGCTCATCTGTACCATTGTTCTAGGTTCCACATACATGCGTTAATATACGATATTTGTTTTTCTCTTTCTGACTTACTTCACTCTGTATGACAGTCTCTAGATCCATCCACATCTCAACAAATGACTCAATTTCGTTCCTTTTTATGGCTGAGTAATATTCCATTGTATATATGTACCACAACTTCTTTATCCATTCGCCTGTTGATGGGCATTTAGGTTGCTTCCATGACCTGGCTATGGTAAATAGTGCTACAATGAACATTCGGGTGCATGTGTCTTTTTGAATTACGGTTTTCTCTGGGTATGTGCCCAGTAGTGGGATTGCTGGGTCATATGGTAATTCTATTTTTAGTTTTTTAAGGAACCTCCATATTGTTCTCCATAGTGGCTGTATCAATTTACATTCCCACCAACAGTGCAAGAGGGTTCCCTTTTCTCCACACCCTCTCCAGCATTTGTTGTTTGTAGATATTCTGATGATGCCCATTCTAACTGGTGTGAGGTGATACCTCATTGTAGTTTTGATTTGCATTTCTCTAATAATTAGTGATGTTGAGCATCTTTTCATGTGCTTTGTGGCCATCTGTATGTCTTCCTTGGAGAAATGTCTATTTAGGTCTTCTGCCCATTTTTGGATTGGGGTGTTTGTTTCTTTAATATTGAGCTGAATGAGCTGTTTATATATTTTGGAGATTAATCTTTTGTCCGTTGATTCGTTTGCAAATATTTTCTCCCATTCTGAGGGTTGTCTTTTCCTCTTGTTTATGGTTTCCTTTGCTGTGCAAAAGCTTTGAAGTTTCATTAGGTCCCATTTGTTTATTTTTGTTTTTATTTCCATTACTCTAGGAGGTGGATCAAAAAAGATCTTGCTGTGATTTATGTCAAAGAGTGTTCTTCCTATGTTTTCCTCTAAGAGTTTTATAGTGTCCAGTCTTACATTTAGGTCTCGAATCCATTTTGAGTTTATTTTTGTGTATGGTGTTAGGGAGTATTCTAATTTCATTCTTTTACATGTAGCTGTCCAGTTTTCCCAGCACCACTTATTGAAGAGACTGTCTTTTCTCCATTGTATATCTTTGCCTCCTTTGTCATAGATTAGTTGACCACAGGTGCGTGGGTTTATCTCTGGGCTTTCTATCTTGTTCCATTGATCTATGTTTCTGTTTTTGTGCCAGTACCATATTGTCTTGATTACTGTAGCTTTGTAGTATAGTCTGAAGTCAGGGAGTCTGATTCCTCCAGCTCCGTTTTTTTCCCTCAAGACTGCTTTGGCTATTCGGGGTCTTTTGTGGCTCTATACAAATTTTAAGATGATTTGTTCCAGCTCCGTAAAAAATGCCATTGGTAATTTGATAGGGATTGCATTGAATCTGTAGATTGCTTTGGGTAGTATAGTCATTTTCACAATGTTGATTCTTCCAATCCAAGAACATGGATCTCTCCATCTCTTGGTATCATCTTTAATTTCTTTCATCAGTGTCTTATAGTTTTCTGCATACAGGTCTTTTGTCTCCCTAGGTAGGTTTACTCCTAGGTATTTTATTCTTTTTGTTGCAATGGTAAATGGGAGTGTTTCCATGATTTCTCTTTCAGATTTTTCATCATTAGTGTATAGGAATGCAAGAGATTTCTGTGCATTAATTTTGTATCCTGCAACTTTACCATATCCATTAATTAGCTCTAGCAGTTTTCTGGTGGCAGTTTTAGGATTCTCTATGTATAGTATCATGTCATCTGCAAACAGTGACAGTTTTACTTCTTCTTTCCCAATTTGTATTCCTTTTCTTTTTCTTCTCTGATTGCTGTGGCTAGGACTTCCAGAACTATGTTGAATAATAGTGGTGAGAGTGGACATCCTTGTCTCATTCCTGATCTTAGAGGAAATGCTTTCAGTTTTTCACCATTGAGAATGATGTTTGCTGTGGGTTTGTCATATATGGCCTTTATTATGTTGAGGTAGGTTCCCTCTATGCCCACTTTCTGGAGAGTTTTTACCAGAAATGGGTGTTGAATTTTGTCAAAAGCTTTTTCTGCATCTATTGAGATGATCATATAGTTTTTATTCTTCAATTTGTTAATATGGTGTATCACATTGATTGATTTGCGTATATTGAAGAATCCTTGCATCCCTGGGATAAATCCCACTTGATCGTGGTGTATGATCCTTTTAATGTGCTGTTGGATTCTGTTTGCTAGTATTTTGTTGAGGATTTTTGCATCTATATTCATCAGTGATATTGGTCTGTAATTTTCTTTTTTTGTAGTGTCTTCGTCTGGTTTTGGTATCAGGGTGATGGTGGCCTCAGAATGAGTTTGGGAGTGTTCCTTCCTCTGCAATTTTTTGTCAGCAGATTCTTTACATTTCACAACTTCTCCATGTTTCATAACATGGTAAACATTCTTCCTTTATATTTCATTTTCTAATCAAGTCCTATTTCTACCTTTGGAACTTCTCTAGCATTTCTCTCTTCTTTTCCATCCTTATTTTATCTCCTAAGATCAGGTTCTTATCATTGCTCTAATCATTCTTCCTATTTCCAGGCTCTTCCATCTGCATGCTATACCTTACTATCAAATCTTCCTAAAAGGCAGCTTCAGCAAGTTCACCTGTCTTCAAAAAGTTCCCACAGCTTCCAAAACCCTAAGTAATGTCCAAATTCTTTTGGTCTGGCTTTTAAAGTCTTTTGAACTGGTTCCACACACTGTATCCAGAATTGCCTATTTAATTCTTTAATTCTGACTCTCTTCTCCAGCTGAAAAAGACTTAGGGATCACAACTTCTATCCTCTTATGGTACTTGCATAGTGTTGGTGTTAAAGAAAGACTTGAATTTATTTATTTAGTCACAAAATAAATATTCTTAAGGTCATTCATTTCAAAATAACATACAATTTAATCAGTGACTATTATGTGACAGGCACTGTACTAGGCACTAGAAATAAAAAGATAAAGATATGGATCTATATCTCAAAGAGCTCCAGGTATAACAGGGAAGAGTGGTAAACAAGTCATTAAAATATAATACAAACAATAGTAGTGTCTCTCATAGGAGACAGTGAAATGTTTGCCTTATGACTGAATGAAGAAACAGATCTACATATAGAAGACCATTATCCTACTGAGTTAAAACATGGGATCTAGCCTAAGAGTTAAAAACTTCTAGAGATAAGGATTACAAAGCGATTTAAAAGTTGACACAGGGCTTCCCTGGTGGTGCAGTGGTTGAGAATCTGCCTGCCAATGCAGGGGACATGGGTTTGAGTCCTGGTCTGGGAAGATCCCACAAGCTGCGGAGCAACTAGGCCCGTGAGCCACAATTACTGAGCCTGCGCGTCTGGAGCCTGGCTCCGCAACAAGAGAGGCCGTGATAATGAGAGGCCCGCGCACCGCGATGAAGAGTGGCCCCCACTTGCCGCAACTAGAGAAAGCCCTCATGCAGAAACAAAGACCCAACACAGCCATAAATAAATAAATAAATAAATAAATAAATAATTTAAAAAAAAAGTTGACACAAATCCAGGTTAACTGTGTCTAATTAAGAAAATATACTTGTCTTTGTTATTTGATACACTGTATACACATTAATACAACAGCAGTGTGATAAACAATTTTCTGTATAGGAAAAGTGATCCTGTAGACATACCCATGAGGTCAGCAAATCCTCCAACTGGCAATCGGCAGGTTCCAGTTACAAACTGCAAAAGTCTCATTCTCTTCTCATTATCGATTTCTTTAACAAACTGTTAAAAGCACATTTAAAGAGATACATAGGTCATATGTGACGTTCAGAATACTAAACAAGAAAGAAAAAAATCATTTCAAATCTTAACCAAACTCCCAGTGTTAGATGCACTGGAAAATGACTGAACCCACCACTGTGGATGGTAGAGCTTCTCCATGTTTGTCAAAAGCCCTACCAACCTTCCCCTATACCAATCCTACTACCACATCCTTATAGGGAAACAGAAAAAGAAGAGTGCCCTGGGCCCAAGAGCTCCTTACACATGCAGTCTCAAGATCAGCTCTTCTAGGGCACCCCTCCTTTTCCCTCTAGATCTGCCTGTCCTATAGAAATTCATGTCGTTACAAAGGACACAGAGGTTGAGTCAGAACAGACTTTTTGGTTTTATGAACAAATGAAATCAAGCTCACAAATTCTGACCAAGATATATCCCAGTAACGTTCTTCTCTCAATGTTCTTTATGTTTTGGTGTAGCTATGTGTTGCCAGAATTATGTGGCTTTTAACTCCTACAATTCTAATTCAAAACATTAAGTGTCTAGAGAATGCTTTCCAGCCTGTAGCACAAGAATTTTGTCTCAGCCAAATGTTTTTTTTGTAAAGAATTTTTATCCTACTGTACTAATTGTATTTGTTACAGAAGCCCAGTCATCTCAGCTTCTTATGAATTTCTTTACATAAATTTCTTTACATAATTAGCAGGCATTAAAAATTTTTTTTTTACTGTGGTTAAATATACATTAACATAAAAATTTACCATTTTAAGTGTACAGTTCAATGCCATTAAGTACATTCACACTGTTGTGTAACCATCACCACTATTTACAGAACTTTTTTTTTTTTTTTTTTTTTTTTTTAAAGAGTGAATTTTTTTAAGATATGTGAATTATGTCTCAATTTTTAAATTTTATTTATTTATTTATTTTTGGCTGTGTTGGGTCTTCGTTTCTGTGCGAGGGCTTTCTCTAGTTGTGGCAAGCGGGGGCCACTCTTCATCGCGGTGCGCGGGCCTCTCACTATCGCGGCCTCTCTTGTTGCGGAGCACAGGCTCCGGACGCGCAGGCTCAGTAATTGTGGCTCACGGGCCCAGTTGCTTCGCGGCATGTGGGATCCTCCCAGACCAGGGCTCAAACCCGTGTCCCCTACATTAGCAGGCAGATTCTCAACCACTGCGCCACCAGGGAAGCCCTACAGAACTTTTTTATTATATCAAACAAAAACTCATTTCATTAAACTTATCTCCTTGCTTCTGCCTCCCTTCTCCCCAGTCCCTGGTAACCTTTATTCTACTTTCTGTCTCTATAAATTTGCTTATTCTAGATACCTCATATAAGTGGACTCATACAATATTTGTCCTTTTGTGCCTGGCTAATTTCACTTAGCATAATATCCTTAAGGTTCACCCATGTTGTAGCCTATGTCAGAATTCCCTTTCTTCTTAAGGTTGGACAATATTCCACTGTATATATATATACCACATTTGGTTTATCCAATCATCTCTTGATAGACATTTTAGGTTGCTTCCACCTTTTGGCTAATGTGAATAATGCTGATATGAACATAGTTATACAAGTATCTGTTTGAGTCCCTGCTTTCAATTCTTTTGGTTATACCTAGGAGTAGAATTGCTAGACCATATTAATTCTATGTTTAACGTTTTGAGGAACCACCAACTGTTTTCCACAGTGGTGTACCATTTTATATTGCCAGCAGCAATGCAGGAGAGTTCCAATTTCTCCACATCCGTACCAAGGATGATTCTTTCTTTTTTTTTTTTTTTTTAATAACAGCCACCTTTTAATGGGTATATATATGTCTCACTGTGGTTTTAATTTGCACTTCCCTAATGATTAGTGATGCTGAGCAACTTTTCATGGTGCTTATAGCAGAAATTTTGTGAAGAGACACCATTATGATTCCAAACCAAGGCTCTCACTTAAGTTACACCTTCTAAGCATTAAATAATTCTCAATGAGATATGAATGATGAAAACCATACTTCAGACAGTTCTATAAAATTCCAAAAGCATTTAGATCAAATGCAGGGGAATATTATTATCTGGGGTTGTCTTATACTCTGGGCAAAGGTGCAAGGTGTGTGTTGCTTACTTGGCAATAATCAAAGAATGCTGTTATAATCGGTATTCATTTATTGTAATGCATAGAATGGAATGAGGAGCCTTAACATACTGCTACATTTTTTTCTGTGACTCATTTCCATATGTGGTAAGCAATTTCTACAAAAATTATGGTATGTCTTCCAAAAGAAAGAAACTGAGACAAACCTGCCAAAACCACATGATTTGTTTGCTTGTCCTAGTGTAATGACGGTAGATGGCATGTCTTTGCCAGTCATTCAAATCAATCTCTTGCATTCCACATAAAAGAACCTTTAGGGATGAAAAAGACAAATGGTTTCTTTAGGTAACTGTACAACCTATATAAAAATGCTAGACATAGTTAAGACTAGTATTAAACAACTTTCAAAAATTTAATCAGGAGGCTTTGGCTTGTAAACTGTGTATCAAGAATTTTATCTATATTTTTTGTAAAAGCTGAGTTTCCATGATTGGTGTCATATATACACATATTCAGGTATATAAGTCACTCACTGGACAGAGGGTCTAATACTTTTCTTTTTTTGGTAACACTTTATATATTTGGATAAATTATGGACTTCTTTTAACCACGGGGGATGCTTCAGAAACATACTGCCAGAATAAAAAATACTATTGCCATTGGAAAGATGATAAAGTGAGTTGAAAACAGACACCTGAAGGCATTATTTACCAGCATACTGCAGAGGAAAGAACAATTCATTACCTCTAATTCCTTTGCATCAAAGTACTGCAAATACTGCTGGGGAAGAATTTCATTAAAGCCCTCAAAGAAGGCTTGTGTCTGTTCTTCAACACCGCGAGACAACCTCCATTCAGCTACCATTCTGGTAAATAAATATAAAAAAAACTATGAGGAAGTTCAGATTTTACCTTTAAATTCTGAGTATAAAAATAATTTTTTAAAAGTTTATGAAAAGTGTCAAATATATATATAAGTAAAATAAATGAACCCTATGTACAGGTATCTCAGCTTCAATACAATACCAATCTTATTCCATTATGCCCCTATCCATACTCTAGATAGCATATAATTTCATTTTAAACAAACATCTCAGTATATATTTCTATAAGATGAGGCCTCTTTTTATTTTAATTTGCATAATTTATTATGCAAAATCTCTGTAACTCAAGGTTAGTTCATCATTAATTAAGGTCTTAACCTAAAATATGCTCAATGCTATGCTCAATGCTGGGGGAGATTCAGGAGTATAAGCTATTCCTTTCTTGAAGCAGCTTAAAGTTTTTTTTTTTTTTTTTTTTTTTTTACATCTTTATTGGAGTGTAATTGCTTTACAATGTTGGGTTAGTTTCTGCTGTACAACTAAGTGAATCAGCTATATGTATACATATATCCCCATATCCCCTACCTTTTGAGCCTCCCTCCCACCCTCCCTATCCCACCCCTCTAGGTGGTCACAAAGCACTGCTGATCTCCCTGTGCTATGCAGCAGCTTCCCACTAGCCATCCATTTTACATTTGGTAGTGTGTATATGTCAGTGCTACTCTCTCACTTGGTCCCAGCTTCCCCTTCCCCCACTGTGTCCTCAAGTCCATTCTCTACGTCTGCGTCTTTGTTTTTTTATTTATGTTTTTTAAAAACATAACTACAATTCTATCATCACACCAAAAAAGTGAACAATAATTCCTTTATATCAAATATTCAGTGCTCAACTTCTACTGACTGACTCAAATTTTTGGACATATTGATTGAATCAGATTAAATTTTCTTCTAATCTTCATCTACATAGATACATATTAACAGAGTTAAAATCACATCAAATACAAACTTTGTTTTATTACAGAATATTTAACAATTTTAACAAGCAAACACGTATTTTAGGCATTTGATTACTTCTTAACAATTTCAGACAACCAAAGTCCTAAAGTTTATTAAAACTCTGAAATTTTGGAAAATGGCAGTGTAGTTTGTATTGGACTAATCTTCCAGGTGATTATAATTATAAACACTGGGCAAATTACAGAAAACAAATGTCTGAAGGTGTCAGAGAGAAACCAAAGGCAGGCAGAAACTGGTGGGGACAAGATTCTTGAAGGAAGCTGGCACACTGGAGCAGAGCCGCGTTTACTAGGCTTTTCCTTTGAGGGCACTTCCCAGTTTACAAAGAGCACAGGGAAATGAAACTCAAACTAAAAGCAACAGTATTATTGGGCTGAGGAGACATGAGGTTGGGAGCGTAAAGCTGCCAAAGCAGCTACAGAAAAATCCCTGGAAGAAAAAAGACAAAGAAAAGGAGCTCCCAAATCTGCACAGAAACACACTTCAACTCCTTAGCTCACTCCTAAATACACATGTCCAGGATGATGAAACTCCAAGGAACCCTGTGCAATGAACAACTGGAAAGCCAAAGACCCAACCAGAAATTTCAGCAGCCACCTAGGGCTGTAGAGATAGAATTTAAGCTTAATTCTCACAAATTAATGGTAAAACACCTTGGGCTTTCCATTGTAAGGACTATGAACCATGTTCTAGGAATAAACGTTATGTTTTAGGATTAAAAGCAAAATGGAAATAGACTAGCTCTAGCAAGCTTCCAAACAATCAATGTGATCTGTCCTTAATTTAACTGTCTGTCTAAACAAAACTCAATACTTTTCAAAAGGGAAAAAAAAAAAGAACTCAGAGTCTCTACCGTATGTCATCCACAATAAAAAATGACTACATAGGCAAAGAAGCAGGAAAATGTGACCCATAAGAGAAAAAAGTCCATAGAATAAGGCCAACTGATAGCCCAATGCTGAAGTTAGTAAATACTTTCTAAAAGCTATTAAAAATGTATTAAATAATTTACAGGACAAGATGGAAATATATGGAGATGAAGATTCTCAACACCGAAACTCTTGAAAGAAGCAAATGGAAATTAAAGAATATCTGAATATCTGAAATGAAAATTTAATTGGATGAACTTAAAAGCAGTGAATTCAAACGAAGATCAATCAAAATGGCCTAAACTGAAGCACAGAGAAAATGAAAAAAATATAAACAGCATCTGGGATGATAGCAAAGGTTAAATATACATGTATCTGAAGTCTCTGAAGTATGAAAGAGGGAACGAAGCAAAAGGAACATCTACAGAGAAAAAGCACAAAAATTTTCCACAACTGCTGAAATGGCATCAATCAGGAGAACATAAAAGCGCGTATATATGAGGCAAAGTGCTAAAAAACCTTTAGAAAATCTTTTAAAAGCCACAGAAAAAAACATATATTTCATCCAGAAAACAAGAGAAACAGTGGCTCACATCATCAAAAATAGAAGACAATAACGGAATGACATTATTGAAAGAAACTGCTAAAAAAAAAAGAGAAAAAAACCCTATAAACCTAGAATTCTAAATCTAGTGAACATATCCTTCAAAACTGAAGATGACATACAGATGTTTTTGGATAAAAGCTGAGAGAATTTATTGCCAGCAGGTACACACTAACAGAAATGGTGAAGGAAGTTTTTAAGGCTGAAGGGAAATGATCCCAGATGGAAAAAATGGATCTGCAGAAGGAAATGAAGAGAACCAGAAATAGCAATGTGAGTAAATATACAAGACTATTATTCCCTGATTTCTTTTAAAATCTATTGATTGCTTAAAGCAAGAATATAGTATTATGGGGTTATAAACATAAGAAATAAAATAATAACAATAGCACAAATGGCTGAAATGAGATAAACAGAATTATACTATTATGAGCCTCTTATAATGTACAAGTAGTATATTAATTATAAATTATGATGTTACATATAATATTAATGTATTAGTATAATATTAATTAAAGGTGATAAGTTAAGGATGCATATATTCATTAGAGCAGTCACTAAAAATTAAAGAGGCATAGCTAAGAAAAAACCAAAGATATATAAAAAGAAAACTAGAAATTATTAATACAAAAGAGGGCAGGAAAGGAGGAACAAAAGAAATTGGGAAATAGAAGAAACAAATAGCAAGGTGGCAGGCTTAAGTCCAATCGTATCAGTAATAACATTAAATTTAAGTGTACCAATTGCAACTAAAAGTAATGATTATCAGAATGGATAAAAGTAGCAAGACCTAAGAATATGCTGCTTTTAGGAAACATACTTTAAACAGAAAGACAAAGGATTGAAAATAAAGGATGGAGGAAGATATACCATGCAAATATTAATCACAAGAAATGTGGAGAGGATATGTTAATATTTAAAAAGTAGAAAAGCAGGCAAGAGATCCAGAAACTGGAACTCAAGAATCAGTAACTATGTGAAATCTCACCCCTATCTGACTGAACTGGTGTTGAGAATATGTCAGTGAACTAGTAACTATTGAGACTAAAAGTATGAACTAATGCAAAGCATAAGAGACTACGCTAAGAAAACCATCTTTTTACTTAAAAATTTTACCTGCTCTTCAAATATTCCCCACAAAAATATCTGCATATAAATTTGAGATTCTTTTCAATGCCATGATGTTACATGGCACAGTAGTTACAGAATTGGTATTTAAAAAAGTGATCCAGCACTGCTTCTAGCCTTAACACTCACACTTCTGGAGAAAAACTGAAAGTTCTATATGACCAAAATTCTTTTCTATTACTTTACAAATTTTCATATTTCTGGTTAAATTGAAATATATCAGAAAGTGGGGATTAAACTCATTAGCATCCACTAGACTAATTCTTTGTAAGGTTTACAGTTTGAATTAACCTGCAGGATAGTCCCTCTACCTTGCTGCCTCCACAACAATCTGTCCTCTCTCTCATGGGCTTTGCTGCCAGACTCGTTAAAAAGAAATTTAGACTTTCTACTGAATTTAGTCCTTAATTTCTTGTAATCTGGCCTCTATATCTACCATTGGGCTACAGTTCTAACTGTTCTCTTAAGGGTTATCATAACTTATCAGCCACAACATCTTCTAAAGATTCTTCATTTTCCTTGGCTTCTGAAATGCAGGACATGGCAAATGGGCTATCAATTCTGAGCTGCCTGACAGCATCACACACCATGGCAACTCTTCTCTACTTAACGATTTGTGACTTGTGCTTTCCAGCCTCTGTATCTCTGCATATAACTTTTGCTCTTATTTCTACATAACTGAATCCTTCCCAACCATCAAGGCTCAAATTAAATACCATCAGATTCTTGCTCCATGATTATAGCTAGATGAAAGGATGTCTCCCATAGCACTTTTCTTGTTCCTCTCTCAATGTACTTACAAGGTAGGACGTGGTGTATTGCATCCTTAACAATACATGAGCAGTTCTCATAATTAGTATAAAGGCAAATATTTTTTGAAATACTGTCCACTAGTACTACTAAGCAATTATCAACGTGCTATACAGTCCAACAGAAAGGCTAAAAACTATGTCAAAAGGAGCAGTCTCTCTTACCTGATATATTCCTCTTTATTTTCTTCTGTTACAAGAATATTGCCACCATTGGGTTTCAAATCATGACTCTTGATTTCACCTAAAATTTCTTTATCGACGGAAAAATACATTTCCAAACCACATTCCTCAATATTGTTTTCTCTGCCCAAATGAAAGTAACACTGTTACACTAATTCAGTCATGCAAGAGTTTTTTTTTAAACTAAAGGACTATGTTCTTAAATAACTATTGTTAAACTGTAACATCGGAATTAACAACAAAACTGGAACATTATGCTCTAAAATCACATTTTTGCCTAAGATATTTCTATAAAATTTATCATATTGAATAATGAGACAGGTTTAATGTAAACCATTTAAATTCAGTAAACCAATTACATGCTTAGAGTCTGAATACGTTACCAACACAACAATGATAAATTAAAAGGAAACAAACTTACTTAACCCAGATGAGAGAATTGTAAAATTCTGGATCAATAGATTCTAAATCCTTGAGTCCAACTGGTTTGTTCAAGATACGCTTATAGAATGGCAAAGAAAAACCTGTGTCTATGAATTTCCCATGGAACAGAGCCTATGCAAGAAGAAAACAATACCATTTAAGATAATTTTATATCTTATAAGATATAAAAGATTTTATATCTTATATCTCATCGTATTTCAGAATGTTTTTGTTTTTTGAATGAAGAACTCATCTAACAAACAAAACAAACTCCCCTGTCATATGATCTATTATGGAATATTTCTGGGAAAAGGGCAGATATAACAAGCCCAATCTTAGACATGTCTTAATGATGAGAAAATTTCAAATGAGAAAGTTAAAGAAACAATGCTTTAGTATTGCTGAATTAGCAAAGTAAACACAGTTCTCCACTTGTACTTACCATAGCAATAAACCTGCCAATAAAACGAAAATATTTCAGGTGATCTGGATTGATGTAAGAAGCGGGGTTTATCTGCAAGCAGTAATTATCCTTCCCTGCATATTCAAACAGGCAATACATTGGGTTCAACACCTCATGTGACAAAAGAAAGAACCATTCTCTGAAATCAAAAGAAAATTTAGAATGAAAAATCTTGTAAGTAACCATACCAATAAATCAAAGAGCAGTGCTATAAAGTTCTCAGGAATCTATACTCCTCAGATGGCGATATTTCTCTAGTCTCTTATTGATTTTCACTGCTTCTGTACAAACTGACATCTCTTGTACAGAGATATTTACACACTGCGTATTTCAAAGAATCTAAGACATCATTGACTTTAAAGACAACATTATTTGATGAACCACTAAAAAATTTTTTCCAATTGTAATACGCATCTCAGTTTCAGAGATGTTAAAATATGAAAAATTCAGTCTTAGAATCAGTGAAATACTATACATAGGCAAGTTTAAAATTCACTGTTGACCCATGTGGTTAGAACAGCTGAAACAAGTCTAACATTATTCCATCCATTACAAAGCCCCTCAGTGATGCTCATTAAGTTCCACTGCTCTCTAAATCTTAGATAAATACGAAAAACCTTCCAATTCACAGAGGCAATAAAGTACTTAATTCAAGCTACTCATTCATTAGGAAAATACTAAGAGGCTCTAATTCAAATGCTGTGAAAATACCAACCAACACTAACGTAAGATTATAGTTATTAACTATGTAACATGGGTGAAGGTCTGGCAGAACAGTAGGCAGAGTGAATCTGGGGCAATATATGTGGTATCAGCTCGTGCCTGAGTTTCCTTTCTTGTTGGTTTATGGCCTCTGGTAGTAATCCTGCTTATACTTTAATACTGCTAGTTAATTTTCTAGTTAAGAATGAATGATTGCCCTCCTGAATTATCTTTACCTAATACAAAATTAAATGTTTCTATTCATATTTGTTACTTACCTGTGATTACTTCATACATTTGAAATGTGAGCTTTTGAAACAAAACCTAAAATCCCTCAAATGTAGCCACCAGTTAGTGACCCCACAAAGACTCAGGGTCTGAACTAGGATATTAATAAACAGTATTTCTACTCTTCACAATAATCCCAGAGAAGTAGATATGATTATTCTTATTTTACAGATGAAGATATTTGCCCCAAGTTATACTACTGAGTGCAGAAAAAGCATTCAAATCCAGTCTTGACTACGAAGTCCTTGGCTTTCCATACTGCCACCACTATGCAAATTTTTAACCTGGTATGATATACTGTTATGGAATAAGCAAAGCAATTTCCTGCTTGAGTCTATCTTCTAGGGGTTTGATTAGAAGCTCCAATATTAAGAAAGGAGAATTTATAATTTCAACTCCTATTTTATACAGCTTTCTATATTTTCAAAACATATATTAATCACAGTTTGGAACTGACTGACTATTATCTCTATCAGGAATCTGTGATGGGGAAAGTGACCTGAACACTATAGGGCCTTGTATGTTCTGTGGAACAGATATGAGGTGGTGGACTGAACACTGGCTTCTGGTTTGATGATGTAAAGCTTGCATCCAGGCTCTACAACTTAGTTATGTGTCTTTGGTGAGTCTCTAAACCTCACTATTACCTGTAAAATTCTCTCTCAGAGTTATCCTGAGGATTAAAGGAGTGATGTGGGTGAAATCAACTAGCAGCACCTTAGAAAGTGCTGAATTAATGTTTCTTGAAATTTTATAATTGTAACATTAATAAAGGTACAAAAATTTGCTACATTTCATTTTCCTGAAACAGAAAATTGAGAAAATAATACTTGCAAGCAAAGTGTAATGATACCTTTGGAGGAAAGGAACTAAGTTCTGAGTATTCATATTATCACTACCTTGCTACACCTCCATAATCTAAACCTTCTTCTCCTGGAAAAATCACCCACAAACGTCTTCGCAGATCTTGGGGACTGAAGCTCATTATCTACCAAAAAAAAAAAAAAAAAGAAGTAAAAGAATCGGTAAAAGTAGAAACACCTTATACCACTTACTTCCAGGTTAGAAATCTCCTGCATTATAAGTAACTTAAATTCCCCATGACATAGATAGAACGGTGTCTGTGGTTTGGTCAACACCACACATACAGAAAATACATTAAAGTTTCATAATGTTTTATAAATTATACATATCTATATTTCTGTATACTTTATACATATATAATTTTCTTTTAAATGATCCTACTACTGACAAAGTTCCTTCTCTCATTTGTTTAGAGCAGAGTAACTGTGACCATGAGCAGAGCTTAGGTCCTTTTTTGGTTTGGGGAGGTTTGGGTTTGTTTTATAGACAAAAGGTACACATAATAACTAACTGGTTAACTTGGAAATGAAAAACAGAGGCTGCAGAGAAAATATAGTTAATTTGAAAACTCATTCTCAGTGGAAACCTGGAAAAACTACTCAAATTTTGTATTCTACTACAGTGGTTAATAAGATCATCTTCATATTTGAAGGACAGTACCATTATTGAGCTACAATGAAGAGGTCATTTGGGTTCTTGCTTTTTAAAAGTATCTAATTACTTGCCCAAAATTGGGCCAGTAGAAGATTACAAACATTAATTACTCTTAGGGAAAAAAATGACAGGGCCTGGAGAGAATAAAGTCCATACAATGATTCTATTTCATGAAAGGATAAGAATGAACAATCACATTTAAATATCCAGAGAGGCTCAGTAAGTGACCTGCTTATGCTAGGGCTCTCTCAGTTCCCACACTTTCATGAATTCATATCCCACTCAAACAAGAAAATGCCAGATATAACAAAAAATTCAATGCTTATGACAAGTATTCTACAACACTATAGGCTAGAAATATAGCAACGCAAATGAGAAATGTTATAAGTTAAAATTATCCTTTCTGTTCATTTCTTGTTCCTTCTGGCTACTCCTTGTCCCTGTGGCTGCTCCCCAAACCGTAGGGGTGTCCCTGATCTCGCTTGCTGTTCCCCCGGAAAAAAATACCTTTAAATAATACCTTTTAACAAATGCCTAATATGAAGGAAAAAAAGAAGTGTTTCTCCTGCAATTTCCCCCATAAGCAGTTGTGCTGTGTCAAGAAAAACACACCTACTACCCCAAACAACTTTATCCAAATGCTATGAAGAAAATCTGATGCTAATTTTGCTATATGTCACTCTTCCAAAGCAATCAAATTTGTCTCTTTTTATTTCACATTTATTGGATGGATGTAGAGTTTAGGGTGACAATTTTTTTTTTTTTTTTTAAAGTTTATTTATTGTATTTATTTATTTTTAGCTGTGTTGGGTCTTCGTTGCTGCGCGCGGTCTTTCTCTAGTTGCGGTGAGCGGGGGCTACTCTTCGTTGCGGTGCGTGGGCTTGTCATTGCGGTGGCCTCTCCTGTTGGGGGGCACGGACTCCAGGCACGTGGGCTTCAGTAGTTGTGGCCCGCGGGCTCTAGAGCGTAGGCTCAGTAGTTGTGGCTCACGGGCCTAGTGGCTGTGCGGCATGTGGGATCTTCCCGGACCAGGGCCCGAACCCGTGTCCCCTGCATTGGCAGGCGGATTCTTAACCGCTGCACCACCAGGGAAGGCCAGGGTGACAATTTTTAAAAACTGTTTTAGCACCATCTGGTCTGTCATTCTGCGAAAGCCTCTAGGCGTCAATAGCTAAAGGGACATTTACTCATGTTCGCATCTTTTCAGCACTGCTATCGGCAAGTTACGTTCCAAGAAACTGGCCCACCAGAGACTGACTACTCAGTGACTGCATACTGGTTACGAACATGAAAATAAGAAATAGGTAATCACGGGGTAGAGAATGGCCTTGGAGCCTTGCTTACATCAGATCAAGAGAATGACTCATAATTCTCTAAGTGGCCTTAGTCAAGCTCTGCTCCTAAAACAATATCTGCTCCTACTTAGCAGGATGCCAACTGGCATTTCCCTTCAATGTTAATAACTGAGGTTCCATTAGTAAAGAATATAATTGTTTCTGAAAGTAAGTAGACAGTTATTGTCAACTATCTCAGACAATCTCTTTTCCCTTTGCATTCGGTTTAGCACTTCTCGAAGCTGTAGCTACCAAAATTATCATAAGGGTTTGATAATGAATCACAACCACATCTGGCCATAAAACAAGGACGAACTGGATGTTTGCATATTAAGACATTTTTTTCCACTGGTCATTTTAATATATCAAAATCACTTAATACTTAGCTGTAGTTGGTTGGTAAACAAAGTTGTAAAATAAAGGTAAGTAGTAAATTAACTCAGGTTCTGAGGACAGCTAAAACATTTGTTGACTACTCCTGAAAACATTATTTTTAGATATTGTCATCAATGACCAATTACATTTTTTACTACATAAAAAATTCTTTATAGGAGTAAATATGATTATAAAAATGCAAGCAATACAGAAGTATAAAAACAAAGTCTTCTCCTCTCTTTTTCTAACTGTATCCAGTATGTTCATACAGTACTTCCAAACCTTTGTCTACCAAAAGCCTATTTTTTTACTTAAATATCTATTTCAAATCAAACACTGAGCTTAGAAATGGAAACCTGAAACTAATACTAAGTTACTCTGACATTTCAAAAGCACAGAACATACACATAAAGCTATCTGCATTTTCCTGAATTTTAAGTGTTAAGGTAGCTGGCAATGAGATTAGACTTAAAAAATTCAAGGACTCCATCTCAAAAAGTTCCAAAGTGTTTGAACTGCTAGCACCAAAAGGTTTTGGGCTGGAAGCCAGGGGGCAAACCATTAAGTGGATGAAACAGTACCTGCTGAAAGGAATCCTCAAACAATGTTTTTCTTGTCACTGTAATCTTTATGTGCTGTGGCATGGCCAGTTGCTGAAATATAAGAATGTCTTAAGTCAACTCTCACCATTAAAATGGCCTATCAAAAAACCAAAAGGGTAAAATTTTACTTACTTTTTTGCTTACAGTAACAAGTAGACTATGAATATGAACTTTTATTTAATAATGTTTAACCATGCATTTGTGAGTATTCATGCTAATTATAGATCATCTGATACATAAGAAACAGAAGAAAGCAAGATGTCGTATGCACAGTGATTACTTAATGAGTCAAACAAATCTTTAAATTTTCAAAAAGCTAATTCAAATTCTTTTTGCTTGCACAGGCCCAGTACAAGAGTTTGAAGTTTAAAAATATTCATCATAGTAACACTTTGACTAGTCCGTTAATTTTATTTAGACCCCATAAAGAAATCATCAATTCAGTAAACATTTATAATACATCAGAAATAACTGATCACATCTGTTAAACATACTCTGACTATAACCATATATATGTACTAAAGTATCTATCAAAGTGATACATATGTACGGATCTATCAAAGTCATTTATATCAAATGCTAGATATGAAAGGAGCTGGTTATAATTTACACATCAGAAATGTTTTAACTCATTTGTTTGAAGATTTCTCCAATCTGAAAATAATGAGTACTGGAATGAGTAGCAATGTTTCCTTATTCAAATGGTTTCAAATTTATTCTTCTGGACAAGAGAAGCCATAAATTATCTAAGGGATAAATCTATTTCTTTGACCTAAAAATAGGAGAAAAATTCCAATGCTTCCATTTTACCTGTTTTTCTACAGGTTATTTTCACAATCACTGATTGTGTAAGCAACATAATAAAAGGAGTACAGAAATACAGTCCCAATACTAACCTGACACCAGAACCGGAAATACTGAACCTTTGCCTTGAAGTCCCGTACATAGGCTATCTGGGGTCCATTGTCTCTGAGGAAGAATGTTAATATGACATATATAGCTTCTTGTAAGATAAAATATTGAAGGAAAACACAATACCACACTCCCTAAGAACTTAGTAGTCAAATACAAAAATGCTCTAGTACAGCATACTCCTAACACCACCTTTAAAAAAAAAAAATTTCCCATGACTATTTTTAAGTAAGAAATAGAAATAAACTTTGATCTTTTTAAAGCCCCTGTTGTGAGATTCTCTCTTATATACAGCCAAATATAACAGGACTAGGTAAAGGAGGTTCTGTCTGAGAATGGTGTCTATTCCTGAATCCATTCTCTCCTTTGTTCTTAACAGAATCTTGAGATTTACTTGGGCAGACTACATTTCCCAGTTTTTCTCTTTTTTTCTCTCAAGTTTACTAGGGGTTACCAATATTATTAAATTTTTGAAGACCCAACTTGTAGCTTTGATTTTTCTGTTCTTTCATTTCCATTTCATTGATTTCTGCTTTTATGCTTATTTTGTACTTAATTAACTTTTCTATTTCTAGCTTCTTAAGGTGGAAGCAGGGAACAATGGTTTTACACCCTATTTTCTAATCTAGTCCTTTAAAGCAATTAAGTCTTCCTCCAAGACTACTTTTGTTAAATCCCACAAATTGTGATGTTTTGCTTTTATTATCATAAAGTAAAAAAAATTTCCTTATTTCTAGTGAGCAACTTCTTTGAGCCATGGATTATTCAGTAGTGTGCTATTTAAATCCCACTGGACTATTTTTTAATGATAGAGAGACATATACTTCTGTTTCATACAAGCCTCTATTGTTTTGGGGTTTTCTGCTATATGTGCCCAAACTTAATTGTAACTAAGATTAATGATACAACAGTATCTGTTTGTAATTTATTACATATCTAATTTCATTAATACCTAATTGGCCTGAATTCCTAGTTTGTTTGAAACATGAAAGTTTAATTTTATATTTTCTGCATATTAAAAAAAGTAACAAGAGGTCAGCAATGTCCTGAAATTAAAGCCAGACAAAGGTGCTAAATGAAAACAAAACTTCATTGTACAACTGAAACAATATTGTATGTTGAGTACAACTTAATTAAAATAAAAAAATTAAAAAGTATGTTTACAATGCGCTTAACAAAATTAAAAAGAGAAAAACTACAGACCAATCTCTCTTATGAACATAGATGCAAGAATCCTAAAAAAAAATACTAGTAAATTGAATTCAGGAGTATATTAAAAGGATTAACATTTTAATCCTTTTGACCAAGTGGAATTTATCTCTGGAATGCAAGGATGATTTAACATATGAAAAGTCAATGTAATACACCACACATTAATAAGGGGAAAAAAACCACACGATCATCTCAAATGATGCAAAAAAGCATTCAACAAAATTCAATATCCTTTTATGATAAAAAACATTCAACAAACTAGAAGGAAACCAACTCAACATAATAAAAGCTATATATGAAAATCCCACAGCTCACATCACATTCAATGGTGGAAGAATGAAAGCTTTCCCTCTAAGATCTGGAACAAGGCAAGGTTGCCTGCTTTCATCACTTCTATTCAACACAGTATGGAAAGTTCTAGCCAGAGCAATTAGGCAAGAAAAAGAAAAGGCATCCAAATTGGAAAGGAAGAAGAAAACATTTGTTTGAAGATGATATGATCTTATATATAAAAAACTCTAAAGACTCCAGACGAAAAAACCTGTTAGAACTAATAAGTAAATTCAACAAAGTAGAACACAAAACATACAAAAATCAGTTGTATTCCTATACACTAACAATCAACAATCTGAAAAGGAAATTTTACAAAACAATTCCATTTACAAATAGCATCAAAAACAATAAAACACTTAGGAATCAATTTAACCAATAGGATAAAAGACTTGCACAATGAAAACTATAGAACATTGCTGGAAGAAAATAAAGAAGACAAATAAATGTAAAGACAGCTTATGTTCATGGATTAGAAGACTTAATATTGTTAAGATGTCAACACTAACCAAAGGAAACTTCAATGCAATCCTTATCAAAATCCCAATGTCTTTGTTTTTGTTTTTTTTTTTTGCAGAAATAGAAAAATCCATCCTAAGGTTCATATGGAATCTCAAAAGGACCCTGAAAAGCCAAAACAATCTCAAAAAAGAACAAAATTGGAGGACTCACATTTCCTGATTTCAAAATTTAGTAAAAGCTACAGCAGTCAAAACAGTGTGGTGCTGGAATAAACACAGACATACAGAAAAATAGAACAGAAAGGCCAGGAATCAACCTCCACATATATGGTCAAATAGTTTTTGACAAGGGTGCCAAGTCCACTAAACAAATGGTGCTGGCAAAACTGGATATCCACTTGCAAAAGAATGAAGTTGAACCCTTACTAAAACCATGTACAAAAATTAACGGAAAATGAATCCAAGGTCTAAATGTAAGAGCTAAAGCTATGAAATGCTTAGGAAATACACAGAATGGGAGAAAATATTTGCAAATGACATATCTGATAGGGATTAATATCCAGAATATACAGAGAACTTTTAAAGCTCAACAAAAAACAACCTGATTCAAAAATGGGCAAAGAACCGAAATAGACATTTGTTCTAAGATATACAAAATGGTCAATAAGCACATGAAAAGATGCTTAACATCATGAATCATTAGAGAAATACAAACCACAATGAGATACCATTTCATACTAATTAGGATGGCATTACACACACACACACACACACACACACACAGAGTAACAACTGTTGGCATGGATGTGGAAAAACTGGAACCCATGTGCTCTGCCAGTGAGAACATAAAGCAGTGCATCCACTGTGGAAAACAGTATGGCAACGTCTCAAAAAAAACCCACAGAATTATCATTTGATTCAACAATTCTAATTCTGAATATATATGCAAAAGAACTGAAAGCAAGAACTTGAACAGATATTTGTACCCTCATGTTCTCAGCATCATTCACAATAGCTGAAAGGTGGGTGGAAACAACTCAAATGTCCATGAACCACATGTATACAAGCTAAAACATGGATGAGCCTTGGAAACATGATGCTAAGTGAAATAAGCCAGTCACAAAGGACAAACATTGTATGATTAGTCAAATTCATAGAGACAGAAGGTAGAACAGTACTTATCAGGGACTGGGGGAGAAGGGAGACTGGAGAGTTATTGTTTACTGGGTACAGAGTTTCAGTATGGGATAATAAAAAAGTGTTAGAGATGGATGGTGGTGATGGTTGTACAGCAATAAGTGTACTTAACACCACTAAGATATACACCTAAAATGGTCAACTTTGTTATGTCTGTTTGACCATAATTTTAAAAAAAAACCTAAACAAAACATATTAAGCAAATCAAAACACAGTTACTTTTCAAAAATGGAAAAGAAAAAGTAATGGGAGTTTTCAAGTTAAAAGGTGATAGATGTGTAAATAGAACTTTTGTAAGTCAAAAAAAAAAAAAGGTGATAGAAATGAAAGAAAGTAGGTATCAGAAATCAGGGATTAATTGGTGAGCAGTACTATACTGATAATTTCTAAACACTCATTTAATGCTGTGAATAGATGGTAACAAATATGGAAAGTCTCTAGGAGAAAATATTCAAGAAGCTAATGGAAATACAAAACATTTAGTGATCAGAGACCTACAGGCAAGCCACCTCAAGAAATGTAAGAATTGCACTCTTTGGTAATTGAGATCTTTATATCAAAATCTTATGAATCAGTTTTACTTTTAATCAAAACATTTAGAAAACTTACAAGGCAGATTTTCCAGTGCGGGGATCTATATAGGTGGTTGTTCTTCTATTGTGGTCCACAAAATACGGAATTCCATCTACTGTGAACCTCATTTCCCAGCCTTCAGGTAAGGGCTTTTCATTTAATTGACTATATAAAACACAGAAACATATATAAACAAATAAAAAATGTTAAAGAGTTCCTTGTTTGCCAAGTACAGAAACCAAAAATACCCATAAAGGCGGCAGAAATATTCTAGAAAACCATTTAGTCCAGTATTTTCCAGCTGTTTACTAAAATCCTACAAGCATGTTATACATGTCAACAGGTCCATCAACCATCAGTCTTCTCCCATCTACTTTGCCTGTATTCCCTACCTGCCTAAACATCTCATAGTAACCAAGTTCTGCCAATTCTGCCTTAGAAGTTTTCATGTTCATCACTGTTTTCAATCACCAGCACCAACCATCCTTACTCTGGCTTTATTCATCTCTCTTTTAAACTTTCATAACAGCAGTCTAACTGGTTTTGCTGCCTCTAGTCTCACTCTGGTCCTATACTCATATTTCACATTGCTGATAGAGTACTAAAACAGAGATCTGAACAAATTCGTTCTCTTCTAAAAGTGATATCACTATTCACCACTAACCAATTATAAGACCTAAACTCCTCCATTTGGCCCTCACTCTGTCTCAATACTCTGCCCTCTATGTTTCCTTTCAGTTTTACCTCTGCACTCTACCTCCACCTCCCTTCCATGAACCCTGTGTAGTGTACGCCTACTCACCATTTCCCTAAACAAGACATGGTCTGTCAAACCTCCAAGTGAAGCCTTTCCCCTTGTCCAGAATCTCTATTATTCCTGTTAAGGCAACTCAAATGTTCTTAATGGAGTATTCCTACCCACTTCCTTAATACCTATCTTTAGACCTTGCTTAATCTCTCTAAACTTCAGTGTTCCCAGTTGCATCCATATTTTCCAGTTCATTTTTCTCTATTCTACAGTTTCATTTTTCTCATCTGGTGGGGTCTGGTGAGAAGGCAAAGCAATGGAAATGTCCAAGTTCACATCAGAAAGGAAGAAAAGGAGGGGTTAGAGGCATTTAATCTCACTGTTTTAGAGAGCCACTACGGCTGACAGGAGTGTCACTTTCCTCAAGTGTACTTCAGAAGAACAAAAGGCTTAGAACCATTGCCTACAACAGTATTTTGTGAACTATGCCAAAAAGTTAAGAACATTTAACTATATTTACAGAACTAAATACAAATGTCAGACAAAACAGACTACTAAAAATTTAAGAAGATAACACTTCTCATTTGTTATAATCATATTTGCAAGATGGGCTCAGTAACAAGTTGTTTTCTTGAAAACAAATTGGATAGAACTGGGTTATTTGTATTATTTATAAAAATATGATTCTAACTTTAGCTCTGAAACTTTAAAGGTCCAAGGGGGAACAAAAAATGGTAGCAAATTACAGAAAGGTGACATGGTCTATTCTATCCTTAGTGATAGAATTTTAAAGAGAAATTAGAAATGTTGCCTATGAAATTCTTAATTATTCCTTTTTAAGAAACTGAAAATATTTAAGTTAAATACCATAACACCATAAAATGTTGTGATTTGCTGGTACCCAGAAATAGATTTTAAATTTAAAGCACACCTTTAAAATAGAGGTTCTTAAAACCCTGACCTATGGTAGATGTGAAGATTTAATCACGCCCAAACAGAGGTCAAACCACTGCCCTCAGCTACTGGGAGGTGATCTCTAGGCCTCTGGAATGTCCTGCCTGTCAAGTGTATCTTTGTTTGCTTAGGGGCTTCGAACACCAGACCGTCAATCATGTGATTTATGAGGGAGGCTCTGGGATATGCCATATCAGCTCTAACCTCTGGAGTAACTAGACACTATAGGTATTAGCCCAAACTGTGGGGAAGAGCTGGAAACTAAAGGTTAGCTACGCAGGCAGTACATGATGGAGCCCCAATAAAAACTCTGGATACTAGAGACTAGGGTGAGATTCCCTGGTTGGCAATACTCAACACATACTGTTCCACATCAATTCTGGGCATTTGGAACCCTCTCAGATTCTGCCCTATACATCTCTTCCTTCTGTTGGTTCTAGTTTGTATCCTTTCCCTGTAATAAAGGAGGCTGTGAGTATAAGAGGTTTCAGAGAGTTCTAGTCTCTCTAGTGAGTTACTGAACCTGAAAGTGGTTGGGTAGACACCCTAAATTTGTAGTCAGTCAGTCTGAAGTGAGAGTAGTCTTGGAGACCTCCCAGCTTGTGGCTGATGTCTTAAGTGAGGACAATTTTGTGGGGACTGTGCCTTCTGACTATATAGCTTACCAAATTCCCTGTGAATGGAACCCTCTGGAAATCTGATAAACACATAGCATTACATATTGTTATGAGCTGAACTGCGTCAACCCACAAATTCTTCTGCTGAAATCCTACACCTCAGTACCTCAGAATGCAACCTTATTTGGAAACAGGGTTATTAAAGATGTAATTAGATGAGATCATGCTGGAATAAGGTGGGCCACTAATCCAATATGATCGATGTCCTTATTAAAGGGGGAAATTTGGACCTTGAGACATGCATACAGGAAGAATGCCATTGGAGTTACGCTGCACAAGCCAAGGGACTATCAAAGATAGAAGAGAGACCTGGAACACATCTTTTCCTAGTGCCTTCAGAGGGAGCATAGCTCTGCTGACACCTTGACCTTGAAATATGTATAAGACAAGTTTCTGTTGTTTAAGTCACTCAATTTGTGGTACTTTGTTAAAGCAGCTCTAGCAAACTAATACATACACTATCACATAATGTTATAAAGAAAAACAATTACATATACATAATAAATATTAAAAAGACAAACTTGTAATAAATAATGTACCTCTTTAATGGCTTATTAACTAGCAAGTTCTTGTAATGATGTGTGTAAACAATATTTTCAGATATCTGCAACAACTGCAGAAAGATATTAAAAACCTGTGATTTCTACTGGTGGCAAAGTCCGAGGCATTGTTAATTCTAATATTATGGTTGTGGCCTACAATCATAATGGAAAGAACACTCAGTTTTAGGTAAAGGTTACTGAAAATGAATATGTATTTTTCCCCTCTAAGTCACATACTCCCTGAATTCTATCCAGAGATGTCAGGTTGCAAAACCCCACTTTAGAATTAGTAATCTAGTCTTACTAACAACAAACAGGTATTTTTGGGGGGAAAACACATACACACACACACACACACACACACACACGTATTCGTATATACCAGTGAGGGTTTTTTCCCCCCTGTACTCTCAAGAAACCCACCTTCATTATATGGAAGTAATAGTGTAATTTTTTCTCTTTCTTAAGTATGTGGGTAATTAAGGCTTTTGGGGAAAGAATATGTAGGTTTGATCTTTTTCATAACTGAGTTGGAAATAGGGTACAATCTTTAAGAAGTTATCTATACACTAATAACTGCAAGTTCTTACCCTTGATTTCTGGGGTCTTCCCATTGTGTAATACGAGTATTGTGGTTGACAAAATATACTCTACCATTGCTGTCCGTTCTCTTCTCTTTAAAACAAACGAAAAAAAGCAAAGCATTAGAGTTGGCATAGTCTTCTTCCTCAAATTAAAATAAGATGAGCTGATTTTGCCCATTTCTCACTGCTCTGTTGATTTTGTAGTTTTTAAATCACAACTTTAAAGGTTTGATTTATTCTTTCACTATTAAATCCACATACTTACTCAAGTTATAAAATATCATCTTATCCTAGAACAGGGGTCCCCAACCCCTGGGTCCTCGGCCTGTTAGGAAGAGGTGAGCAGAGGGTGAGCAAGCGAAGCTTCGTCTGCTGCTCCCCATTGCTTGCTGGCTCACGTGACCGCCTGAACCATTCCCCACCGCCACCACCCCTGCCCCCACCTTGGAAAAACTGTCTTCCACAAAACCGGTCCCTGGTGCTGTCCTAGAAACTAAATAGACATAATTCACAATGTCCTGCCCATAGGACCTTTTTGTTCAATCCAACCAGCAGCAAGAATAATTAACTGTTTTAACTCTGCATATATGACTTCATTTTAACCTTCAAAGTCCCACAGAGTAGGTAGTTTTCCTTTATCTTGAAGATATAGTAACTCAGACAGGCTTAGTGATCTGTCCCAAATTTCAGAATTAAGTAGCAGCTAGAGGATGGAAACTGATGTCTGCATTCAGAGATTTTTTTCATATCACACCATCTCATTTCTTAAAATACAATGAGGGGATATAATTTGTTTCTTTGCTATATGCTAGGCATTATTCAACTAGAAAAGACACTGTTTCAAAATATATCCTGTTTCTTAATACAACCAGTTTCCAAATCCTAAATATCTACAGTAACTTTTTATACAAGGGTTGGGCAGAAGGGCTCGGCTCTTTAATTTACTGTATCTGAAGCAGCTGCTTGTTTACCCACCTGCCTCTTGCTTTAGGACTCTCCTTGTTTTCTTATACCCGTTCTACACAATTTGCCCCGCTTCTTTGAGATTTCTCATTAAGGTTTACAAGATGTGTGGATATTATTTTCTCTTTTAATAACCAAATAGTTTTGAAATTTTAATATTAATACTAGTTCTGTTGTTTTGAACTACTGACTTCTCTGCTCCATTACAAATTAATTCTTCAAAAGAACGGTCTCTTCCGATGTCTGAATCTTTTAAATTTGGCCAAGATGTCTAAAAATGAAAACTGAAGTATTCAATAGTATGAAATGGATTCCCTCATTTTAGAAAGCATGGTTATCTTAAAATAAGCAATTTTCAAAAAAAAAAAAATTAAGCTTAACTCTGTTGTGATAAAGCCAATTTTTATTTCCTATGGTTTGCAAGTTCATATGTTTTTCAAACAACATTTATTTAGATCCTTTGGCTCTTTCTTTAAGCAAGATATTGCAGAATGAGTGTTAGGCCAAATTATACAGCCTCGTAAAGTTAGTGTTTGGTAACTTTTAACTTATCTCCAGGACTGACTCCATGATCGCAAGTAGCAGTGATGATACTGGGGCAGGGGGTAGGGGTTGGGGTGGAGGTGGCACAGAGGGATATACTGGTATCATGAATCTGCTCCTGACATCTCAGGTACTTTCTATATCAGCTGACCTAAAATGGAAATAGAACTTCCAGAGTGTATAATATACAGAAAATGGACTCTGCATCTTCTGACACATCCTGCGTAATAACAATGGCTTTGCCGGTCATGGCACCTTGAGTGTGGAAACATGTAACCAACTTTAAGAGCTGTCTCTGAGGCAAAAAGAAGCACCCACAGCGCTACACAGTTGTAGCTACATAATAACAAAATAAGTTAATGTTCTTGGCAGTCAAATTTAAATTTTTAAATACACTTACAGAATTAATAAACTTCTTGTGTACAATTTTTAAGTAACTTTTATAATCTAAAATTAATATCCTAAGTGCACAGTTGAGTGTATATTCTCCTTTTAACTGCCACGTAAGTTCAGATTTCAGGGCCAGATATTCTCTCTTCAAAAAGCTAACATGAACAGAGTCACTGCCTGGGTTCTCCAAGGGTTCTGAAGTCTGAGCACCCTGCCAACCACATCAGAGCTGGTGAGTTACTGACCTCAGCTAAGGACACCCTCTTCTTACCCATGGTCAGTGTTTACTGAACGGTGGCATGAAGCTAGGGATGGCATGGAGATATTCCTTTTTCTTTCTTTTCAGATGAACAGATTTAAGGCTTTTGTGTAGTTTTGCCTTATTCCCGAACTTTTTTCGTGTGCTTTGGTTTTATCATTTTTAAATGTCTTTTTTAAAAAATATATATATATATATTTATTTATTTATTTAGACTGCACTGGGTCTTAGTTGTGGCACACAGATCTTCATTGCAGTGTGTGGGCTCTTTAGCTGCAGCATGCGGACTTCTTAGTTACGACATGCAAACTCTCAGTTGCGGCATGCATGTGGGATCTAGTTTCCTGACCAGGGATCGAACTCCGGCCCCCTGCACTGGGAGCGCAGAATCTTACCCACTGGACCACCAAGGAAGTCCCTTTTTTAACTGTCTTAACCAAGCAGATTTTCTTTTCAGTGAAAAACATCTAACTGTTTGACATTTTAAATATTTAGTTTGTGCACTTAGATTATAGCTCACACACTTCATAGGTGTGATTTTACTAGGTAGGCTTTCTAAATAAAAGCTTAAAAACATTTTTAAAACAAAAACAAAAAACCAACAAAACAAAAAAAAGCTAACATGAGGTAAGATAAAGTTAATAGAAAACTTATTTCTATGTTTGTTCTAAGTATATAGTACTGATAAAAGCATTTCTTGGAAGAGGCTGTGAAAACCAAAATTTCAAAGGTGATGCGCTTGCAAACTGTAGGCTCACCTGCTTAATGAGAAGTACTGTGACTACAGAGCTGATTTCTTACCTCGTTCAAAAAACACATGATAAACAACTCCTAAATAACTGAACACCAAGCCTGAATGCACATCAAACCACTTCCTGACTTGATGAATAAAACAATGAAAAACAGAAGCTTCTTGTTGTTCTATGTATTCTTTCATAGCAACTCTGAAAATGAGAAAATAGTTTTATACTTGATGGGTAAACCAGCTATACAAAGCCCTATTAGACTATATTGTTGAACCAAAAGCATTCTTTGTTCTCCAGCCTCTATAGTTTGCATGTGTTAAAAATTCTTCACTGTCAGCTTGTAAGGTAGTAATGTCTAGTCCTAGCATACAAAAGTCTGAAAGGGTGAGCAAGTTTGATTTAAAAATACATGGTGTCACAAAAATAATGCTAACAATTTTAGAACATCAACACAGGCTGTAAACTGGGATTTTATTTCCTGGATCAATGCTGAGGGTCTATTGGGTGGTTCTCATTTGTGATAGTACCAGTGTTGTCACTGGCTCAACAAATAACACATATGCCCCAAAGGCAGAGAATCATAAAGCAGTGCTCAGTCTGAATAATAGGATGATCGTGAACTCATTTAAGAAGGGGGAGGGGTTGCACTTCAACTTCAGGAGTGTGAAACCTAAAAATAAGCAGAATGTAAAATAACCAAGGCAAAATTCTGATAACGTACGTAAGCTGGAATTGGGTCTCTAGAGGCAGTATTTTATGGAGGTGTTGTTGGCTAAAGTAAAAATGAGAAATACTGATGTTGAGGATAATAATAAATACAGAAGACAAGGACCAGATTTGCAGGAAAAGCTTTACAAATAAAGGCAACATAGCCTGCAATTCGTGCTTCTATGAGCGAGAAACAATTTTTCTTAACAGCTGCCCTGGAGAAGGAGCAAAATAGTTTGTGTTTCTAACAAAAGCCAATCAGGTCATGGTTTTTCTGCACTAAAATTAAGAGGATGAATACACGACCTACAGGTATATCGTTTCTCCTCTGTAACACAAACATAAAACAACCCTAGAAATAAAGCTGAGAAGACCATCCATGTCTGGGCATGCAACCAAGCAGGTCTAGTTCAATATGCCTCAAAAGAACAACATCCCTTCTTCTGAAGTACTTCATGCCAATTATAAACTGTCCATTACAAGGCTCCCACAGAGCCAGAAGACTCCTTACCAAACTACCAGACACTGGTAAAGACAGAAATTCACAACTTTCATATGCTTTCCCTTTGCTACAAGCCAGTGACAATAATAGTTATAACTATGAACTATTATATTTTTTTACTTCTTTGACTCCTAGGAATGCTAGGGATAAATAACTTTAAGGGCAATGTGGTAACTGAAAAGCAGGCTTACACAGCCAGTATCATTTATTGCCCAGATTCATGTGACCTTGACATCAATTTTTTTCCCTCCCTTCCTAAAGAAAGTAATGCTAGAGCAATCTATCTTAGAAACTGATGTTTCCCAACAAGACTATCTAGAAATATCACTTTCTGAAATATCTGCAGCTCTTGAAGATAAAACTTCAACTGGTTCCATAAATGGCTTTACTTTGCTGTTTTCCACTTTCTATATTCTCTTTCTCTTCCGTGCAAAACTGTTTCTATATTGCTGTGTTTACTCTGGAAACTTGCTACAGCTCTATGACTTATATAATGGATATAAAATAATCTGGTAGGGCAGGCTCATCTTAAAGTCTATAAAAAGTTTTAATAACTAAGGTACTTGATAACAGAGCATGCTCATGCAGGACACAAAGTCACCACCCCAACATGTTCCCCCTTCCACTGTTCTTTCAGATAACATCAACTCAATCAACCTCTGAACTGTGTTTTCGAAGCACCAATATGATCAAAATAATCTTTAAAGCTTTTTATTTTGAAATAAGTATTACAGCATATTGCAAAAATTGTTCAAAGAATCTCATATACCCCCTTCAACCAGTTTCCTCCGACGGTGACATTTTATGTAGCTATAGCACAATATCAAAATCAGAAAATTGACACTGGTACATTACTGTTGACTACAAACTTCATTCAATTTTCACTAATTTTTAAAGTTTGAATTCATTTATGTAAATATATAGTTCTATGCACTTTTATTCCATGTACAGATTTGTGTAATCACCACCATGGTCAAGATATAGAACTGTTCCACCACTACATAAGAACCACTTATGTTACCTCCTATATTTGTAACCACCTACCAGTGGCTCTGTTTCCTGGCAACTACTAATCTATTTCTCATCTCTATAGTTCTGTCATTTCCAGAATGTTATATAAATTGAATAACACAGTATACAATATTTTGAAATGGATTTTTTTCACTAAGCATAATGCCTTTGAGGTCCATCCAGATTTTCATGTGTACCATAATCCATTTCTCCTTATGCTGAGTGGGCAAAATATTTTTATATTTTACAAGAGTAACTTAGAACTTTTGGGAAATTAAATGCCTATTTGGCACTCTGAATTAAACCAACACACCCCAAAAGCTTTCCAGATATTCACTCAAGCAAGCACAGGGTATAACATCCATCCATAAATACCGAATTGTTAAAATAACTGAATTCAATTTAAAAATCCATGTGACTTACCCCATCCAGGTGGCAGGGGACCCAGGGGATCAAATTCTTTATTTTGTGATGTAGCAAACAAGTCTTGATTCTAAAAAGAACAACCCCCAAAATGGTGAAATAACGAACAACTTAAACTGATAACTTGAGAGCAGGCTTATGAATTCTGATATGCCTTTCCCTGGCCATGTGCAACATAACATACTCTTACAGAGTTCACATCTTAGAGAAGTATGACACAGTCAAGAATAAAAGCCAATGCACTCTCATGAAGAAAAAAACTTCGTCAACATTATTTAACATTTGAAACTATTTGAAATTCAAATATTACAAATAATCTTACACCCAAATGACCATTTTTTCCCCTTCTTTAGCTCCAAGTCAGTAAGTTAGAGAAATACATAAATCTCCCAAGAGTCACTTATAAATAACAGTACTCAGAGTCATCAGCTGGCTAAGAAAAATTTTGTATTTATAACTCAAAAATAGAGGATCATATACAGGACATGGTATAATACAAAGAATTGTGAGAAGAGAGTTGGGGGAGTAGGAAGAATAGGCTGTCATATGAGTAAAAGAAAAGAATTCCAGTTGGAAGGAGTTGACAAGCCTAGAACTGAATAGAAGATTTCTTACATTTGTTTGAAATTATCACATTGGTGGAGAGAGAGGTTTGATTAGATAAACGGAAAGTAGGAGTCAACCACTGGAAAAAGAGAAGCAAAAGTCATACTGAGTGTGTAGTGTGAAGGGTTAATGACTGTGTTTTAGTTTAAATGTATAATGAAGTGGGGGATACTTTGTGGTCTTTCAGTACGATGTGGTTAAGCCCTTTCTCCTTTAAGTAAGGTAAGGCAAATAAATAATAGACTAATTGCTTCAAAAAAAATTATGGAAAAAAAACTCACAAGTAAAATAAGACAGTGCACCCCATATACCCAGCAACGAGATTCAACAATTACCAAAACTGCCACATTTCTTTATTTTTCTTCCATATTCTTTGCTGAAGCAAAAAAAAAAAAATCAGTCATCATTTCACTCCTATGTATTTTAGTATGCCTTTCTAAAATTTGTGAACATTTTCTTATACAACCACAATATCATTATCACACCTAGCAAAGAATCTATGATAATTTTATCCTCTAATACACAATCCCTAATTAAATGCCTCTGGTTGCTTACTGGGTCAAATCAGAATCCAAACAAAGTCATCATACTGCATTTGGTTTAGTCTCTTAAGTCTAAATTTTATAGCAGTTTCCCCCACTGTCAGTCTTTCCCTGCCTAACCCCCGCCCCCATGTCACTGACTTATTACAGAAACTAGGTTAACTGACTGAAAAAGTTTTAAAAGCATATGAGAGATATTCCATTTCTCATTTAAAAGCTCTTGGAAGACAGACCTGTCAAGGAGTGGTCTTGCTCCTCCTGACAGACACAATAATGAAAACAGGGTAACCAAGGAGAAACACTACACAAGGTTTGAACCCTGGCTACAGAACAGGTCGGAGTAGTTTGGCATATGACAATCTGTTTTGATAATTTTCTAAGACCCAAGCCTATCCCACAGGCTCTCCCTGGACAGATAAGGGGGGGGGGGGGGGGCGGTACAGGCACAATGAAGCCATGGGCCAGAGCCATTACAGGGTGATACATCATCAACCATATCCATTCTGAGGTTAAAAATGCTAGGTGTATGAGCATCTACTGCCCCGTAACCAGGGTCAGAACAAAGGCCACTTCATCTACCCAATAAACAGACTTTCTCAGCAACACCCCACCACTTTTTAAGTAGCTGGTATTAAGAATGTTCAATTCAGTTCATAACTAAAATAGGCTGTTTAAGTTCTTTATAATTTAGAACCACTCTATAACAAGAGCAAAGAGTAAGAATTTGGATAGGAGAAGAAAAAAAAAGAAAAGAAAATGGTTGATGAGTAAAAGCTGCAATTCAAGAAAAGTTCCAAAGACTCTGAGTATTTAATTGGTCAAGTTTACAATAAAGCAATACACACTGTAGGTGCTCCAAGAATCTGCTGAATCTGTCTTTAAAAAGAATGTTTTTAAAGGTCATGTACTAGACATACAGATGGCCAACAGGCACATGAAAAGATGCTCAACATCACTAATCAAAACCACAATGAGATATCACCTCACACCCATCAGAATGGTTATCACTGAAAACATCACAAAACAAATGTTGGTGAGGATGTAAAGAAAAAGGGAATCCTGTACACTATTGGAAGAAATGTAAATTGGTGCAGCTACTTTGGAATACAGTATGGAGGTTCCTCAAAATACTAAAAGTAGGGACTTCCCTGGTGGTCCAGTGGTTAAGACTTCTTCGTGCTTCCACTGCAGGGGGCACGGGTTCAATCCCTGCTCAGGGAACTAAGATCCTGCATGCCGCATGGTGGGGCCAAAAAAAAAAGACTAAAAATAGAACTACCATATGATCCAGCAATTCCACTCCTGGATATATGTATCTGAAGAACACAAAAACACTAATTCAAAAAGATACACGCACCGCCATGTTCATAGCAGCTTTATTTACAATAGCCAAGAAAGATATGAAAGTAAAAAAAGTATCCATCAACAGATGAATGGCTAAAGAATATGTGGTATATATACACAATGGAATACTACTCAGCCAAAAAAAGGACATTTTGCCATTTGCAACAACATGGATGAACCTGGAGGGTGTTATGCTTAGTGAAATAAGTCAGAGAAAGACTAATACTGTATGTTATCACTTATATATGGAATCTAAAAACTAAAACGAATGAACAAAATAAAAAAAACTCACAGATATAGAGAACTAGTAGTTACCAGTGGGAAGAGGGAAAGGGGGAGGGGAAAGATGGGGTAGGGGATTAAGAGGTACAAACTACTACGTATAAAATAAATAAGCTACAATGAATATATTGTATAGCACGGAATATAGTCAATATTTTATAATAACTTTAAATGGAATATAATCTATAAAAATTTGAATAACTATGCTGTACACCTGAAACTAATATAATATTGTAAAACAACTATACTTCAATGAAAATAAAAATAATAAAAGATCATATATTATAGGGGCTTCCCTCATGGTGCAGTGGTTAAGAATCTGCCTGCCAATGCAGGGGACACGGGTTCGAGCCCTGGTCTGGGAAGATCCCACATGCCGCGGAGCAACTAAGCCCGTGTGCCACAACTACTGAGCCTGCACTCTAGAGCCCACGAGCCACAACTACTGAAGCCCGTGTGCCACAATTACTGAAGCCACCACAATGAGAAGCCCACGCACTGCAACAAAGAATAGCCTCCGCTCTCAGCAACTAGAGAAAACCTGCATGCAGCAGCCAAAGACCCAATGCAGCCAAAAATGAAATAAATGAATGAATAAATAAATGTATTAAAAAAAAGATCATGTATTATAAAAGTGAGATAAAGGGCACATTTGCAATTGTGGATATGAGGGAGAGAAAAGATGAAAACTAACATTTCTATGTATCCAGTATGTGCCAAACATATTAGGAACTTTATTTTACAGAATCCTCAAAAAAAAAAAAAAAACCCTCTGAGGTAATTTTATATATGGATCTATTGTATAGATAAAGTAAATGAGTCTTGATGAGGTTAAGTAACTTACTCAAAGTCATATAGAGAAAGTAACTGTGGAACCAGGATTTGAACCCAGATGTATCTGATTCCAAAGCCCATGCTCTTTCCACTGGACACCTATGTGGAAACTAGCTTTTAAGAAGACAGGCAAGCTAGGTATTCAAACCTAAAAGAAATTTGGCCAGGCATACCAAAGGTGATTATAATTTAGAAAGAAAGGAAGATGTAAAACAGCAGTGGAGAAAATAAAACAAAAACGGTAAAGTAGATGAGACAAAAATTAATTTCACCTCTAAAACCACTGGGAAGGGGAAGATAGTGACAGCTATCTTCTGCTGTGACAGAAGGTGGCAGGAAAAACTGTTGCATGAAAGAAAGTTATTTTAGTCATAACCAGGTAGTGAAGGGAAAGCTTCTGATAAAGGTGCATTTATCTACATCAGTGAGTAATTATTATGAAGATGAGGTCTAAGAAACAGAAATATGGAGAAAAGGCAAAAAAAGGTAATGCCTAGTGAGAACAGGCATTTACTCTTATGGATTCTAACAGGAATGATACTGATGGTAGTAGAAGAGAAGAGATGGCAATGGAGAGGGTCAGCTTCTCTTGAACTCTTGGAGAGCTGGTTTATGTAAAATTTAAACCATTTCCAGAAATGAGATGTTTTGATACCAAAGATAATATGGTTTTAAAGCCATAATAATATATTTAACATCATCCTATAAGGAATCAAATTTCTTTAGTCTCCCACAGCACCAAATAATTATTGCGTAAATTTTACGTTTATATGTTACAAAATGATTCAATTCTATCATTAGTTCACTGCAACTGAGTCAGGTGCTATTAGACCCAAGCCATCTAATGTTCTGCTAAGTTAGGCAGTATTAAATTCAGAACTGTTTTCTTTTTAAACTGCTTGGATTTATTTTTACTATTCTTTCATAAATGAATTTTAAGTTGTCCTAACTTCTTTTTTATTTTTGACAGTAACAAAGCAAAGGAGGTTGAACTTTCAGAATTTTTAAAAAGAAAAGAATAAATCACCCACACAGAATACTGGAAACAAGGTCTAAAAATAATAATCTATCGACAGCAACAACTGGGTTGCCATCCTACTTGTACTTTCTTTTTAATGCTTTACATTTCATATGCAAGAAAAGGTTAAAGATCAAACACTCATTAAGTTTATAATGCAAGTACATATGCTCACCCCATAAATGAACCTCTGGTTAAATTGCTGCATAGCTCCTTGAAGCTGACTACGTTGGAGCTGCCATTGTTCATAGTTCCGGACGGATTCCAATGTTGGCCTCTGCCACGTCGTTGTTCTTGTGAAATGGTCAACATAATAAATACGTCCCATGTTGTCAACCCGCCGTTCCCAGCTAAATCAGGACAAAACAACTGGATTCAACAAA
This sequence comes from Balaenoptera ricei, assembly GCF_028023285.1. Classification (NCBI taxonomy): domain Eukaryota; kingdom Metazoa; phylum Chordata; class Mammalia; order Artiodactyla; family Balaenopteridae; genus Balaenoptera; species Balaenoptera ricei. The sequence continues at coordinate 24,906,640 of NC_082653.1, forward strand.
TACTTGCGAAACAAATAAGAATTAAACAGGACTTCATTTTAGCCCTGGTACAGGTTTGGTAAGATTTTCCCTTGCAATACTACTTTTGACTTACCTGTTTTATTTTATATATTTTTAAATGGTCTATAAGTGAACTTAAGAGGAATGTGTGTAAAAATTTCTTTCTTAAAAGTTAAGGTGTATCAGTCAGGTTTTTAAAACAAAATGTATCTTACTGATTAAGTCTCAAACAATCATTAAGACAAAACCTCTCATTTTCTTTCTTTCAAATGTTCTTTTGACTGTTGCAATCCTAATAGGGGCAGAAACATACACACACACACACACACACACACACACACACACACACACACACAGAAGGGGGGGGAGAGAGGGTGCTTTTCACAGATGTCAGAAAAAGCACTTTTTCATAAGAATACAACTATCTTATTTATCATTTCAAATGGGTACATAACGTATCAAGTAAATGTTGATAAAATAACTTGGTGATGTCTACCTGGTTGATTATTTAGGGTTATGCCTACTAGTCTAATATTATAAATACAGAATTGGTTCCAAAACACTCCTCAGATACTCAAGTCCCTCATATAAAATGGCATAGTATTTGCATATAACCAGGCACATTGTCCAGTAGACTTTAATCACCTCTAGATTACTTATAATACCTAATACAATGTAAATGCTACGTAAATAGCTGTCAATACAATGTTATGTAAATAGTTGCCAGGGCTCGGGAAATTCAAGTTTTGTCTTTTGAAACATCTTGGAATTTTTCCCCCAATATTTCCCCTCCAATATTGGAGCGCCAACTGTAGTAAAATAATAAATACCATTTATATATCAAAAATTTTTTTCTTCCTTTGCATTATTTCTTTAGGATAAATTTCCTGGAAAGGGTTACTAAGGGTATGGGTATTATTATGGTTATATATACTTTCTGTGAGGGCTGTAACTAATATATATTACCAATAGCAATGTTATGAGGTAAAGTTCCTCTACAGTCTCACCAACACTGTACTTTTTAGGTGTGTATTTAAGATTACTAGCGAGATTAAGTATTTCCCCATATTTGCTACTGACTTCCCTCAAATATTTTTTTTTTTTTAAATTTTATAGCTACTTTTATTTTTATTTATTTATTTATTTATTTATTTTGGCTGTGCTGGGTCTTCGGTTCGTGCGAGGGCTTTCTCCAGTTGCGGCAAGTGGGGGCCACTCTTCATCGTGGTGTGGGGACCGCTCTTCATCGCGGTGCGCGGGCCTTTCACTATCGCGGCCCCTCCCATTGCGGGGCACAGGCTGCAGACGCGCAGGCTCAGCAGTTGTGGCTCACGGGCCCAGCTGCTCCGTGGCATGTGGGATCTTCCCAGACCAGGGCTCGAACCCGTGTCCCCTGCATTAGCAGGCAGACTCTCAACCACTGTGCCACCAGGGAAGCCCTCAAATATTTTTTATTCCAATTATTTTGTATAATATAAATGTTAAATGCTTAACACCATCTATTAATATATCCTCATTTTATTATTATTAATATATTAATATTTCCCCAACTATCTTGCAATGACTTCACTATATATTAGTTTTTTATAATAAGAACTTTACCATATATAGGATAGGGGCTATAATTCTTATATAGTTAAAAAATAAAAGCTAATCTTAAAATCCTGCAGTTTGAGCCAGGTAAAAGTTCACAAAGGAAACGGAATCTTTCTTTAGGTCAGAAATGAGCGAAAATAAAAGTCATTCATCATGATCAATCAATTCCCTGACTCTTCTTTTTAGTCTGCACCTATCATAAAACAAAGTAGAGAGGGACAAGATCGACAGAAGAGGAAAAGTAGGAAGGTAGGGAAAATTTCTGTATAGCCATAAACTATAGTTCTGAATAAATACTTTTCTTCTTCTTCAATACAGACACTTACCCAGGAGGTAGAGGTTCTGGTCTATCCCACGTTGTTCTTTTTTCAATATGATCTACATAGTAAACTCGTCCATGCTGGTCCACTCTCTGCTCCCAACTTAAACATAAAATTAAAAAGCTCATATGCTACATGTATGAATAGCCTGGTTTTTTAATCCTGTCTTTGTCTTCTTCTCTTATATGACGATATTACAGAGCTGAGACAAATAAGCATGTCAGTATATAAAGCAGATACCAAAAGAATTTAGGAATAAAGTCAAGAAATGTTATACTGAGGGTGACACAGTGGATGAGATTTCTCCTGCAGAAGTATCTGCTCTAGGAGATGTCTTATATTTCTAAAGAGGCTTGAAGCAATGCATTCAGGATACAAAAACTGTCTCAATCTGATCAGGGTCATAGGACTTGAGTGGAAAAGAAAACTGTAATTATTGTTATGAAATCTGACGAAAGACTGAGCTGTTAACTGAAGGGCAAAGGACAGTTCTGGTACTAGAAAAGCTGAAATCAAAGAATAAGACTTTTTCAGATGTGCTCCTGCACAGTACCAAGGACAAAGGCAATATGAGTATTCCAGTCTCCTTGGTAGGTTTATCCCCAAAGTAAAAAAGACAGGAATAAACCAACAGAGTTTAGAAGAACCAGTCACTTCTAAGAGCACCCACTCTGTTGGAATAAACCAACAAAGTTTAGAAGAACCAATCACTTCTAATCCCTTGCACAAACAACTTTCTAATCTGGCTTCCCATGTAGGCTTTCAAAAAGGAAAATGGCCTAACTACCCACATAATACAGTCTCTTTAGCAATTAAACTCCTCATCATGAGAGTTTTTTAATTTATCACTTAGTCAATTAATTTTTGTTTAGCATTCTGAGCTCTGGATTAATTTGAATGCCACAATATGTATGTGTTGTGTGTGTGTGTGTGTGTGTGTGTGTGTGTGTGTGTGTGTGTGTGTGTGTGTATAACTATCAGAGTATTATTAATTTAAAAAATAATCAGTAGAGATTTACATGGGATTGAGTTGTAATCCTCTCAGCTTCCTAAATTATTATTACTCAGCTATGACTTTATAATGGTAAAAAAATTAAGTGATTTTCCCCCCTTCAAAAGAAAAGACAATCTGAATTAGGCGATTATTTTATTATTTGGTCTTGGTAAACTTTCTATGGCTCAGAGTCCTTCAATAAAAACAAATTTTTTTTCTTCCACTTTGCTCTGGAAATGAGGGAGAAATTTCAAATGTGGCAAAGCTTTTTTGTTCAGTTTGACTCTAGACCTCCCTTAACACACACACATACACAGAGTTATAAGACAGTTTTTTAAAGAATGGAGTTCAGTACTATTTCCCTTATTAATAAGTATATGCAGAAGTCTAAAGAAAACATGTTAACCAAAAGCAATTACTCACCCGGGTGGGAGGGGAGCTTGAGGTACAGGATTTAATGGCCTAGGGCCTGAACCTCCAGATATAGTAAGAGGAATTATTAATCCAGAAGTTGCTCCTTCAGATGTATTTGAATTTGTACTCGTTGGTGGCAGAGAGCCTGTACTAGAGCCATCACTTTCAGAAGTGGCAGATGGTGAGCCATTGACAGATGCTTTAAGATTTGAGGAAAACAGAAAAACAATTTTCAGAAATCTAAATTCAGGAGAGAATTTTAACTTAAATAAAAAGGTAGATGATAAATATAAAATTTAAGATATGGACACGCAGATGAAAATTACTTAATAATGGGAAATAGCCAATGGTCCCACTTAATAGGCTTGTTTACAACTTTTAAGGTTCCATTTACTCCATGTCTCATTATTAATTACAAAGCACATATAGATGCTGATTTCTTGATGTCACAGGAAATAACTTTTAGAACAGAAAAGTTTTGGTATCCCTTCATATAAGTTCATTTAGTAATTTTCCAGATCCTTAAAACTGTCTTTCCTATGAACGCCTACAGATCCGAGACTAATTTTTGGCGTTACCTATAATATGGAAGATCTGACTGATAACTATTTTTAAGAATATCACTGCGGGAATTCCCTGGCAGTCCAATGGTTAGGACTCCACGCTTTCACTGCCAAGAGCCTGGGTTCGGTCCCTGGTTGGGGAACTAAGATCCTGCAAGCCTCGAAGTGTGGCCAAAAAAAAAAAAGAAAGAATATTATTGCTTGAGCACATATTACATCTTCAAGAAATACTTGTTGACAAAACAATTCCTGGAGGCAGTCACTAACATTATGACAAAGTAGTATATGATCTTAAAGACTGGGAATATACTATGAACACAATTATCTACAGAAAAAAAGGGGGAAGATATATATTTAAACACAATGTAATTTAATAAAATGATCTGTGGACAACCAATTTACTTTTCTAATAATATTTGGATTATTTTACATTTCCTGTTCACATACTAAAAGAGGAAAGTAAAAAGAGATTAAAAGATTTGTTCTGGCTAATCAGGAAAAATAAATATTCTAACTGTAAATGTTTATATTTTTACTATACAAAATGTTTACTTGTGTGATTTTTGCTTTAAAATCTGAATATCATTTAGCATTGTTGGGTTATTTGCTATTTACTGATTGTCTTTTTAAAGGATTTAATGAGATATATCCTTGACCAGATCCTTGACTCTATGAAATGCTTATGTCCACAGTCACAAACCCTGACAGAAAGTTGCAATCTTACCTGTATTGCCTCTACCTTTTATAGTACACATGTGATTTCCTTTTTTTTTTTTTTTTTTTGCTGCACTGTGCAGCTTATAGGATCTCAGTTCCCTGAATCCGGGCCATGGCAGTGAAAGCCCAGAATCCTAACTACGAGGCCATCAGCGAACTCCCAGCACACATGTGATTTTCATTCTCAGTAGAGCACCTGCCTCAATAACTTCACACCTGGCAGAAAAACTTAGGGAACAGGCACATCTTGATTAACTATAGAAAGATCATTCTTGGCCAAAATCTTAAATGTAAAAATTCAGCTAGAAAACCAACCTAAAAGGGTCTCTTGACACTTACCTGAAGATCAATTCCCAAAAAGAATTTTATAATCACAGTACTGAGACCTACATCCCTAGTGTATGTCTAGGATACACACCTGGTCTACGTGGGGTAGGTGGAGGTGGTCGTGAAGGTCTTGGAGGCCTAGAAGGTTTAAAACCGCCATTTGAGAGTGATGGAGAATTATTCCCATTGACCCTCCTATTTTCACCAGACCCTGCATCCTCAGGGTGGTCTGATCCATTTGTGTTCACTCTGGGTAAGACGGCCGGGAACGGAAGGGAAAAAGAATGCTCTTTGAATTTAACAAAAAAAACAACAGGAAGACCAAAACTTAAAGTTTTAGGAGCCTGAGAAAACCTTCCTAATTTCTGGCCAGCCTTATCAAATACATAAACAGCTCTTATGGTAGTCTTACATATAGCTCCTCAGAGCCCACGTAGAAATATGTCAGGGGTTACTCAACGGCACAGAAGTATTTAGGGGACCAATCAGAACTATTAGGTGTGCTGGCTCAGATTTCAAATAACTCTTCAGAGGCCCTGTATAAGTAGAAACGGAGTCAAATTCTCAAAATTCCAAATGCCTTAGAAAGGGCACTATCTTATCATAAGCACAGATAACTTAATCATCATTTTCTTGGTTTCCACTGGCTCTTAATATTATTTAGGTATGGCGCAAAGCTGACTGTTCCACAATAGGAGAAAGAAGTACACTTATTTCCCAGGGATAGGTGCTCTCCCTCCATCTCAGCAGATGGTATACAAAATGTTCAAGGTAAGTGATCTAGAAGAGAGGTGCCCACAGACTTTTTTTTAAAGGAACTATCATGTCTTCAAAGCAATGACATCAATTGGAGAGAAAAGGGAAAGAACACTAACAGGAATGTCAGATACAAAGTTACTATTACTGTTAAACACAGGTGATTCCTTTTCCCAGGGGAATCTAGTCATTGACTAGAAATAGAAAGCAAAGCATGAGTTAGCTAGTTTGGAGATGCTAGTCATTGACTAGAAATAGAAAGCAAAGCATGAGTTAGCTAGTTTGGAGATGCCTCGGCTAAAGCCCTGGTATCTACTACCTGGTAACTGGAAAGCACTACTCAGTATTAATCTATACTCCTGGACCTCACAACAAGCCTAAATAAAATCTGATAGATTCAAGAAACTAAAATAGAGGCAGTACCATTAAATCATTTTCATACTATGTTTCCCAGAAGTCAAAGTGTGGTATTTGGACCAGAAGCAAGCACAATACACAGGAGCTTGTTAGAAATGCACAATCTTGGACTCCACTCCCAACCTCCTATATCAGAAAGAGCATTTTAACAAGATCTCCAGATGATGTGTGAACAGCAGGGCATGACAAATACTGCTTTAGGGGGTTCCTCAAATGCTTATTCTGAATAAATGGAAAAGCTCAGTAAACAGGCAGTCAGCACCTGGTTAGTGCTGACCACCTGCAAGAAGACCAAGCAACCCCAGAATATGAACGAAATGCAGCAAGAGTCAGCTTTGACACTGCTCCCCTTCCCCTAGGTGATGAGTCATATACCCCCTTTTGAGTCATATACCTCTTTGAGACTGCCTATTGCCTCTCTATACTATTTTAAGAGGTGATTAATTAGTTTGAAAAAAAGATTCTTGATGCTTTTAAGAAGACAAACAACTGGTAGAATGGACCAAAAAAGGGAAATTGAGGTTTCAAGCTCCAACTCTGCTACTGACAAGTTACATGACCAAAGAAAAGTTATTTAATCTCTCTGTACCTCAAAAGTGCATTTACCTGGATTAAATGATTCCTTAAAACCTTCTCAGCTATAATGTTCAACTAAATTACACTTCCACTGCTGGTCACGTTTTAGGGATATGTGAGGGAGGGGGAACATTCAGGGCATGAGGTAAATCTGCTATGACAAACACAAGTACAGCAGAAACTGGATTCCAAAAATGTTATGTTCTGTTGTTGAAGATTAATATTTTGGAGATTTTAACATCCATGCTGCTCACCCTTCTAGTATTTTGACCTCAATTTCTCAACATAATTATCTGACAAGCTGTGTACTATGATTCCTTAAATTTTCTTGATACTTAGAATCGCTCCTCCTCCTAGACCTTAAACGCTTAAACTCCTACAACCTTCTATTCCTTCTACTTGCCTCCTACTGTATCTTTTATTCAGTCTCATCATGACTTTAATCCCCTATCTTCACAGTCCATCAGTTCTCTTCAATTCTCACCTGGGCTCCGTCATAGGCTACTTTTCCAAGAACCTTAATTCACTATTGCCCAATACTCGCCACCCCAAAGCAATCTTTTCACTACAACTAGTCCTTCATTTACTTTTCCCACTACTGTTCTCTGGGGTCAACAAGTAATGCTGGACAATGTTCCAGTTGAGAAATTACGTGTGTATTACTAGAGTAAATAAACCAGGTAAAGTACCAAATTAAATGGGCAGATAGTTCTACAAAAGGTCCTAATAAATCTTATGCTGGGCCTGGTAAGGAAAGTCCTGAGGTTCTCATTTCCAATGACTCACAAGACAAAAATTCTTTTTTTGTGCTGCCTAAGTGAGTACTTTTTTCCTGTTTAAAAAAAACAAAAACAGGGACTTCCCTGGTGATCCAGCGGTTAAGAATCTGTCTTGCAATGCAGGGGACACTGGTTCGATCCCTGGTAGGGGAACTAAGATTCCCACATGCAGCAGGGCAACTAAGCCCACGTGCCACAACTAGAGAGAAGCCGACGCACTGCAACGAAGAGCCCAGGCGCTGCAACAAAAGATCCTGCACGCCACAACTAAGACCTGATGCAGCCAAAAAATAAATATTAAAAAACAAAAAAACCGGGGCTTCCCTGGTGGCGCAGTGGTTGGGAGTCCACCTGCCAATGCAGGGGACACGGGTTCGAGCCCTGGTCTGGGAAGATCCCACATGCCGCGGAGCGACTGGGCCCGTGAGCCACAACTGCTGAGCCTGCGCTCCACAACAAGAGAGGCTGCGATAGTGAGCGGCCCGCGCACTGTGATGAAGAGTGGCCCCCACTTGCCACAACTAGAGAAAGCCCTTGCACAGAAGCGAAGACCCAACACAGCCAAAAATAAATAAATAAATAAATAATTTTTTTTAAAAGTACTTAAAAATAAATAAATAAATAAAAACAAAAAACCAACCAAACAAAAACAAATCAAATCTCAAGTCTCCCAGAAGCTGAAGAATTAGAAATGACAGGTGACTATGACAACCTACACCACAGGTTCAATGAGATTAGTGTGGTGGTATTAAAATTAACAGTAATAAAAAGTTTAACAGTAATTTGCAAGGACAAAGAGCTTTTGCTAGGTCCTATACAGTTACACAGACCCAAGCAAAAGACAGAAAATGTTAATATTAGGCTTCTCTAGTCTATATCTTTTTTTTTTTTAAGATGGCAGAATCCTTTAGTGTATTTTCTTTTTTTTTTTTTAAAACATCTGTATTGGAATATAATTGCTTTACAATGGTGTGTTAGTTTCTGCTTTATAACAAAGTGAATCAGCTATACATATACATATATCCCCATTATCTCTTCCCTCTTGCGTCTCCCTCCCTATCCCACCCCTCTAGGTGGTCACAAACACCGAGCTGATCTCCCTGTGCTATGCGGCTGCTTCCCACTAGCTATCTATTTTACATTTGGTAGTGTATATATGTACATGCCACTCTCTCACTTTGTCCCAGCTTACCCTTCCCTCTCCCCGTGTCCTCAAGTCCATTCTATAGTGTCTATATCTTTCTATTCTGACAAACTTCACTTCCTTAAAAGCTTGATCACTTCAAAAAGACTGAGGCAACATGGACTTCAGTTCACATTATTCAACAACTTCAACTGGGCTATCCATACTGCCTGAAAATCAATCATTTTCTACATCTCTAATCTACTCCTGGCCACATTCCCATTGCTCACTGAAAACTTTTCCCATCTCCTCAAATACCTAATCCCAATTTGCAGATGACCCTGACTCTACCTCTTCCCTAAAATGATGATTATCAGCTATCCTTCTTTTTTCTCTATTTTAAAATTTCTCTATGCCACTAATCATCTTCATCTGTTTGTTTCCCACCTCTGGGGAAAAGAAAATCTATCTTCACTTCTTCAAGGCTAATTTGTCTTGTGGGTCTTTGATTTCAGGACACAAATAATATGCTCTAGGACTTTTCACCATCATTTAACACCTTTCTTCTCTCTTCCATCATCTTCCTTCTTCTAGATTGTTCCTCTCAGTCACAAGTATAATTAAACACTTCCTCAATCTTAATTACTCTTCTAGCTGTCCTCTCATTCTCCTTTCCTTCACTGTAATTCTTGGTATTTATGCAATTAATGTATTTAGTGCATTTTAATTTTTAAGACATTTTCAAAATAAAAAGTAATTTCTAATTATAAAATAAAAATTACCTTCAATCGTACATTCTAGAGATTATTACCATTAAGAGATAATCTCTTGTCCATCCTTTTGCATTGGCTATGACTGATCATACAATGTATGTGATCACACAATGTTTCATATCCTGGGTGAGTTTTTGTTTCTTTATTATTCATTATATACTGGGCATTTCACCCAAATTATCCAAAAACATTTCTAATGACTGTAGAATACTCTATCTTATGGACATACCATAATCTAATCTATTTTTAGGGAAGGGAGTGACATTTTCTATTTCCTTCAGGTAGACTGCCAGAATAGAATAGCTGGGTCAAAGTAGGCAAATATTTTAAACTGAAATATTGATTGCTAATTTAAGAAAAAAATATTTTTAAAGGTAATAACTGATCTGTTCTCCACCAGATAGATATGAAAATGCCCATTTCACCATAAAGTATTTATATACTTTTAACATTTTAATATATTATCCCATTGTGCCTTCCTCCCTCCCTCCCTCCCGCCCGCCCTTCCTTTCTGGCTGCGGGTCTTCATTGCTGTGCGCGGGCTTTCTCTAGTTGGAGCGAGAGGGGGCTACTCTTCGCTGCAGTGTGCGGGCTTCTCAATGCAGCGGCTTCTCTTGTTGCAAAGCATGGGCTCTAGGCACGTGGGCTTCAGTAATTGTGGCACGCGGGCTCAGTAGTTGTGGCTCGCGGGCTCTAGAGTGCAGGCTCAGTAGTTGTGGTGCACAGGCTTAGATGCTCCGTGGCATGTTGGATCTTCCTGGACCAGGGCTTGAACCCGTGTCCCCTGCGTTGGCATGTGGATTCTTAACCACTGCGCCACCAGGGAAGCCCCTATTTATATACTTTTAAATCTTTGCCAATTTGGTAAATAAAAACATGAATGTTCAACAGTATTTCATTTATAGGCCATCTGAGTTTCCTCTTCCATGCACTGTATATGTCTGTCTTTTGTACATTTTTCTATTATAAAGGAATAGTTTTTCCTCATTATTTGTGAGAGCTTTTTACAATCCGAAGGTACTAATTTCACATTGGTTAAATAGTGGTCATTTGCTTTTATATGTCTGAACATACAAGAGTTTTATATTTCTACATAATTAAATGTATTCAGAGATATTTTCTCCTAAAGGTTTTATAGTTTCATTTTTAAAAATCAGTTTAGGGCTTCCCTGGTGGCACAGTGGTTGAGAATCTGCCTGCCAATGCAGGGGACACGGGTTTGAGCCCTGGTCTGGGAGGATCTCACATGCCGCAGAGCAATTGGGCCCATGAGCCACAACTACTGAGCCTGCGCGTCTGGAGCCTGTGCTCCGCAGCAGGAGAGGCCCCGATAGTGAGAGGCCCGCGCACCGCGATGAAGAGTGGCCCCCGCTCGCCGCAACTGTAGAAAGCCCTCGCACAGAAACGAAGACCCAACACAGCCAAAAATAAATAAATAAATAAATAAATTAAAAAAAAAAAAAAATCAGTTTAAAAAACCTAGAATCTACCTTCATTTGGGGATGAGCTAAAGCTCTAACCTGATTTTTCTTTTTCCATACAGCCATTTTTCCCTGGCTTGATTAGGCTAAGATCTCATTCTCTCCTGCAGTATTTGATAATGTTTGATAATGTTAAATAATACACCATCTTTTAAAAACATTTTTCTCTTAATTTCTGTGACACTGCTTTTCTAATCTTGTACTCCCCACTACTAACCACTCCTTTGGTTTGTCCTCTTCCTCCACTTTACTAAATATAGGTCCCTATGGTTCTGTTCTTGTCTTACTTTTCATTCTCCACAAATTTTCGCCTAGGGTCGCAAATTCCATTATTTCAAAGATCATCTTTAAAGTAATTCCAAATCAGAAACTCGAATCTTTGTCTCATTCTCATCCCCTGGTACCAAATTATCAGCTAAATGCAGGAGATCTAGAATAACTCTCCAATGCTAAAGCTACTCTTCCTCCTATGTTCTAGTTCTATGGGTGACTCTGCTACCCTCCCAGGCAATTTGACTTTTCTTCTCTCCTGTGCCTCTTGACACTCAATGCCTAAGTCCCACTGATTTCACTGGCACGTTTTCTCTCTCTCTTCTACCACCACTGCTCCAGTTCCAACCCTCATTATCTCTCAGTGGATTACTCTAATAAGTTCCCACATAGGTCTTCCCACCTTCACCACCACCATACAATCCAAACTACACATGACTGTCAAATAATTTTTCTTATGGTGTTTTGATCATACCAATGCTCTGTTCAAATATTTTAAAAGACATTCCTCTCCAGAGAAAAAGATTCTAGAAGCCTATACTTGCAAACCAAAATCTCCATCTGGCTCCAACCTCTGCAGTACTAAAAATAACATTTATTGAGGGATAAGCACTTACACGGGGGGCAAAAAAAGCATTTCACTTTAGGCAACAGTAAAACACACTCAGGCTCTGAAGGTAAGGCAGTCCCAGGTTCAACTGTGCCATTTACACTATTAACTGGCAAGTTTCCTTCCCTTTCTGAGCCTCAGTTTTCTCATAACCTGTAAAAATGATACCTACCTCATAAAAATATTTAAGGATTAACTGAAATAACAGGAAACATGTTCATCATACTGCCTGACACATAGTAAGAGGCAATAAATACTGATTGATTCTACTTTCAAATTCACCACCTGCCATTTCCCACTTTCAATTACTCTATTTTCAGCCAAATACTGAGGCTAAAGATTTCCAATAAAACCCCTATGTTCTTCCCCACCTCCATGACTGTTTTTCTTCTTTCCACCTGTAACTCCTTCATCCAATTCCCTCAAGACATGCATATCCAAATTATAACTATGCTTAATGGTCTTAGGTCAAATGCCATTTCTTCCATGAAGTTTTTACACATTTTATAGACTGTTTCACATTTAAAAAATCATGTATCATTTTCTAACAAATACAAGTAAAAGCAGTTCAAAAAAGAAACAGGATTCAAACCAGCTCTGAAGTAAAAGAGGATGAGATTAAGATCGAGTGACATTTCTGGCAAGCTGTGCGAGCCTAGATTTTCAAGAAATAGAGTTTGTTACATAACTGAAAGATTTCCCATAATAGTTTGTTGAAATCTAAGAAATACCTGTATGTCTCACGAATAGTGGTTCTCAAAGTGTAGGACCTAGTCTATCAGTATCACCCGGAAACTTGTTAGAAATGCAAATCTTGGGCCCCATCCTAGATGTAACAATTTGGGAAGAGGACACAAGGCTTGGCAATCTGTGACTGGGCAATCTGTTGTTGAACAAGTCTTCCAGGTGATTCTCATGTACTCTGAAGCTTGAGAAACATGGTGACACTAAAATAGCACTGGTGGTTAACTTTAGTTCCTTTAATGAGTGGTTGTGGAGCTAAAATCTGAGATGAATTTTGAAAACCAATATGGAAACCTATATACTGTATAGAATTGCCAGTGTGAACTTATCACCACCATTATATGTGAAAAGCAATTAGCTACGAATTAGTGCTACTAAGGCTTTGTTCTTTGCTTCAGTCTTATAAACCCCTGCTTATCTCACCATACATATGTACCTGATCGAAACATGGAGAACCAAGATGCTAATATAATAAGGTCACAATATCAAATCAAAGATTAACAGTCAAGAAGGTACATCCAAAAACAAAATCTTGAACGCCAGGCACCAATAATCTTGGTAATTCATAAAAGTGACAGAAGACAACACTGAGAAATATACAACATCCAGACATGCTATGGGGGAAAGGAGACCAACAGGACTATACTGACGATATATGCAGTGCTTGAATTAAAGTAAAAGAACCTAAAGCTGTTTAGTAAGCTTCTTAAATGACTGGGGGGAGGGGGAGGTTTTGCCTTGTTCACATGCCTTGTAGTTATGAAGTGGGCAAACAAAAGCAAAGGATTCACCACCATGATTGTTGTGTAGCAACATTTAAACAGCATTTGACAGTTTACAAAATGTTTTTCAAACCCATCATCTCAGAGGTATGCTCTCTGGAAAAGGCTAATGCAAAGGAATTCATGCTTAACACAAAAGACATGCTCAAAGATTAGTCTGGCAGTCTCATAAACCTAGAAGACATTGTTCCTCAGATTATTTGTGAACAATGATTCACTTGGGAAAATGTAAAGCATTGATTAAATAAATGGCATGAAGCCAGGGCTCTAGCAAGGCCTTTGCAAGAAACTTACAGCTGTCTGGTTTCATAAAGTATTATAAGAAAGATTTTGCAAAACAGAAATGAGAGTGGCAAAACAGAACCTTTCAATGCACTATAAAATTCTACCACATTCTCACTTATTAATGCAAAAGTATGGGTTTATTAGGCAAAAGAGAAGTTATTTGACCAAAGAAATCTGAAATATTAAAACATCTTTATAAGGGAAATTTCATGACTTCAAAAAAGCTATGAAACATAAACATAAAAAGAAACACAAGAGGCATAAGTTGTCTTCCAGAATACAGAGATAGTTATTAATTTTTAAAACCTTTTCTATTGCTTTTTAATCCCAGTGAGAAAAATTATAGCCCAGCTTTCCTAGAAAAGAAAATAGCCCAATGATGACCCTGGGATTCTGAACTTCCCTACCTTTGGAAAAGTGCCAACATATTCACTTTCTATAAGCTGAAAAAGTATTAGCGTTGGGGTATCTCTGGCCTACTCTAGAGAACTGCAGTCATACAAGCTTAGGGTCTTGAATTTTCCATAAATATTTCCTTTCTTACCTTGAGCCCTGAAATTTTTGATACTCATTTATTTTTATATCAATCTGAATTTAAAAGTTTTGACTAAAATGAAACTTATTCATTCTCCCTTGTTTCTTTCTGCATTCTGTGGTATGTAATAAGTGAACTCTTACCTTGTTTCATCCTTGGGTCTGGAGCCATCATCATTCTGTGAAGCACCTTTAACAACAATAAAAGTTGTACAGAAAACGAGTTTCAGAAAGTGGTTTGCACCTTTTTCTTAAACATGCTATGTAAATAAAACCTTTCACCAAATCTTTCTAGTAAAGAATATACTGCAACAGAGTTAAAGTCCAACATGTTATTTAAAAGGAAAATATGATGTGTTCATGTGATTGAGAAGTTTTACCAAAATTTTGTGCAAATGATTATTATGTGTAAGAGATGTTAATTAGTCAAGGTATATTACTCATATGCTGCTTCTGCCTTGTTTGAAATATGTCACGCTTGATTCTAATTCAAATGTATTTTAGTCATCTTTTGGGGAGGAGTCAACTACCTCCCCAAAAAAGTGCTGATTACCAGCAGGACGATGACAGAATAGATTTTGAAAATAGAAAAATCAGTAAAATCTTTCTTATGCAAAGGTCTTGAAAATAGCTTCAAGAATAGGAAAGGCACAAATGGATCTCAAAGTGGCCAAAATGAATGCCACAACATTCACACTTCCTTCAAATTTTATTCATGGGAAATATCCTTAGGATTCAGTAAGGGCCTGTGTATTATACAAGTGATAGAAGGAGGCTACTAGAGGTAGGCACATGGATTGCAGCAAAAACAGTATATAGAGAAGTTTAAAAAACTATGAAATGCAAAAAGAACTCAAGTTTAACAGTCTAGGTCCATTTAGCTAAAGAATAATAGTCCCTAAATACAGTCTCTAGTTTCAAACAGTGAAATCATCACTATATTACTCCAAAGCATAACTAATGAATTCATTAAAAAGATGCTGAGTCACCACTATACTACTACTATATCATACTCAGCAAGGTTGGCAAGTGTCTTATCTAGAAATGTTACATTTTTAAAAAATGGTACAGGTAGATAGATAAAATGTGGTATACCTATGTAATGGAAAACTATTCAGTAATAAAAAGGAACAAACTACTGAAACATGCTACGTCACTGATAAACCTGAAAAGACATTATGCTAAGTGAAAGAAGCCTGACACAAAGACTACATATTGTTATGATTCCATTTACATAAAAAGTCCAGAAAAGATGAATTTTTAGAGACAGAAAATAGATTAGTGGTTGCTCTAGGCTAGAGGTCAAAATGGGATTTCCTGTGAATAAGCAGGAGGGATCTTACTGGCGAATGAAAATGTTCTAAATCTGATTTACAGTAAATGATTGAATCACTCCATTAAATTACTAAAAATCATTAAATTAACACACTTGAAACAGGTAAATTTTATGAAATATAAAATACATGCCAATAGAGCTGTTAAAAATGGTTTTAAAAAACACGGTACAATGAAATACATTTTGGCTGAAAACGGTATGCTTCAATTTTATAAGAATTATTTTTATATGGAATATATTCCCCTAAAATAGCTGATAAATGACATAAATGAAATCAGAAAACCAAATGTCATAAGTTATTAAAATCAGTCAGTGTTCCACTTTTTTCAAAAAATAAGAAGACAATTTGAAATAATCCATTTAACTCTACCAATAATTGCTACTTCTAAACTTTACCATTTACTACAGTGAAGCATAGTACATATTTAATGACATGGACTGAGGCCAGACTGCCTGGGTCTGTATCCTAGGTTCAACACGTACTAACTTTGTGACTTTACAGAAATACGATTGATTTTCCTGTGCCTTTTACCTCGTGTATAAAATGGGAACAATAATGATGCCTACTTCATAGAACAGTAGTGAGAATTAAACATTTAGAACAGTGCCCAGCACATATAAGCACGCCATAAATATTAACTATTATTGTTTCCTGACATTTACATTTCAAAGTCCGAACAAGGGTTATTTATTTATTTATTTTTTAAATGCAAACCCTTTAGCATAGCCTGCAAGGCCCTTGATAATCTGGTCTTTTTTTTTTTTTTTTAATTTTATTTATTTATTTATTTATGGCTGTGTTGGGTCTTCGTTTCTGTGCGAGGGCTTTCTCCAGTTGTGGCAAGTGGGGGCCACTCTTCATCGCGGTGCGCGGGCCTCTCACTATCGCGGCCTCTCGTTGCGGAGCACAGGCTCCAGACGCGCAGGCTCAGTAATTGCGGCTCACGGGCCTAGTTGCTCCGCGGCACGTGGGATCTTCCCAGACCAGGGCTCGAACCCGTGTCCCCTGCATTGGCAGGCAGATTCTCAACCACTGCGCCACCAGGGAAGCCCTGGAACAAGGGTTATTTTTGTTCAATCTTTTATTTCACTTCAATGCAGAGTAAAGCCATAACTATGAAATTCATGACATAAATTATTTAGATCTAATTTTGCACTTTCAACGGGAGAATAGTTAAAAAATATAAATCTTTCTAACACTTATACAATCAATGTCCAAGAAGAGGAAAAAGGCTGTACTTAAATTGGCATTTTATAAACATACTGCTGTTTAAAAGTATTCCCAATCCAAATTTCCTCCAAAAAAAACCAAAAAAACCTGATCAGATTTCTAAATACACATTTTACCCAGAGGACACTTTGTTAGAAGATCAACAAAGATCTCTTCTATTCTACTGAAAAGGATCCTCCTGCCACAGAAGAACCAGCTTTTAGATGAAGCAATTTAACACACTATTTCTACTACTTGGGTGCCTAACAATCTCAAAAGCAAAATGAACAAACAAGTGAACTGATACTAGAGCAAGAACAGGGTGCAGTAAGCAAATGTGAAAGACAGGGTTACCCTGAGGGCTGTGAGGTGGATGAGAAACAAGGTGAGGGGGCTGAACCAGAGACATCCACATTAGGCTGGGGATCCCAGAAAGGAGCTAAAGTATTCCCAGGTAGGTGACACATCTGGCACTAACAGAAGCAAAAGAAATTTTCTTTGGCCAAAGAATCCCCAACTTATTAGGCCCTTGAGATTCCCCCAGACTAAGATCAAATATAAACTGGCAATCAAAGAGCCATAACATATAAGAAAACAAGCTTCAATGAAGGAGAGTCAAAACATTTATATCCCCAAATATTTCTGATACTGGAATTTTCAAATGGAGAATATAAAAAACCGACTTATCAAAAGAAAACTAACAAGCAAGAAATAAGAAACTATCAAAAACAAGCATCAGCAATTCCACTCCTAGGTATATATCCAAGAGGAATGAAGACATGCACAAAGAAACTTGGACACAAATGTTTATAGCAGCATTATTTATAATTCATTAATAGCCAAAAGGTGGAAATAAGGCAAATGTCCATCAGTGGACAAATGGGTAAAAAAAATTGTGGCATATATACACACAATGAAATATTATCCAGGGAATTCCCTGGCGGACCAATGGTTGGGACTCTGCGCTCTCATTGCTGTGGCCCAGGTTCAATCCCTGGTTGGGGAACTGAGATCCCACAAGAGGCGCAGCGTGGCCAAAACAAACAAACAAAATCAATATGCTAAGCAAAAGAATCCAGACACAAAAGGTCACATACTACATGATTCCTTTTTTATGATACACTCAGAAGAGGCAAATCCATAGAGACATATCAGTGGTTACCAAGAGATGGAAGGGAGGGGGAATAGGGAGTGATTACTTAACGGATAATGGTTTGGTTTTTGGGGGTGATGAAAAAGTTTTGAAATGAGAGGTAGTGGATACACATCACTGTGAATACACTAAATGCCAATGAACTGTACACTTTATAAGGTTAAGTATCTATTATGTAAATTTCATCAAAATTAAAAGAATAACAAAAAAGAGGCATATTTGAAGAAACAATAAATGTTGTAAAGCTGAAAATGCACTTGTGTCATATCCCAGCAATCCCACTCCCAAGTATACAGCCTACAAAGACCCTTCAACCTATGTACCAGGAGACATATATAAATACAAAAATGTTCAATGTATCACTTATGTTCATTATGGCAAAAAATTGGAAAGAGCCCAAATGTGCTTTGACATAAAAATGGATAAACTGTGGTATATTCACCCCATGCACATATGCTCACCATATTTTTGATAAAATATATAAAATGAATATACAATGGATAAAAGAATACACAGTGGAGAAAAGACATCCTCTTCAATAACTGGTGCTGGGAAAACTGGACAGCTACATGTAAAAGAATGAAATTAGAACACTTCCTAACACCACACACAAAAATAAACTCAAAATGGATTAAAGACCTAAATATAAGGCCAGACAGTATAAAACTCTTAGAGGAAAACATAGGCATAAAACTCTATGACATAAATCACAGCAAGATCCTTTCTGACCCAACTCCTAGAGAAATGGAAATAAAAACACAAATAAACAAATGGGACCTAATGAAACTTAAAAGCTTTTGCACAGCAAAGGAAACCATAAACAAGACCAAAAGACAACCCTCAGAATGGGAGAAAATATTTGCAAATGAAGCAACTGACAAACGATTAATCTCCAAGATTTACAAGCAGCTCGTGCAGCTCAATAACAAAAAAACAAACAACCAAATCCAAAAATGGGCAGAAGACCTAAATAGACATTTCTCCAAAGAAGATATACAGATTGCCAACAGACACATGAAAGAATGCCCAACATCATTAATCATTAGAGAAATGCAAATCAAAACTACAATGAGGCATCATCTCACACTGGTCAGAATGCCCATCATCAAAAAATCTAGAAACAATAAATGCTGGAGAGGGTGTGGAGAAAAGGGAACACTCCTGCACTGCTGGTGGGAATGTAAATTGATACAGCCACTATGGAGAACAGTATGGAGGTTCCTTAAAAAACTAAAAATAGAACTACCATACGACCCAGCAATCCCACTACTGGGCATATATCCTGAGAAAACCAGAATTCAAAAAGAGTCATGTACCAAAATGTTCATAGCAGCTCTATTTACAATAGCCAGGACATGGAAGCAACCTAAGTGTCCATCATCGGATGAATGGATAAAGAAGATGTGGCACATATATACAATGGAATATTACTCAGCCATAAAAAGAAACGAAATGGAGGTATTTGTAGTGAGGTGGATGGAGTTAGAGTCTGTCACACAGAGTGAAGTAAGTCAGAAAGAGAAAAACAAATACAGTATGCTAACACATATATATGGAATCTAAGGAAAAAAAAAAAAAGGTCATGAAGAACCTAGTGGCAAGACAGGAATAAAGACACAGACCTACTAGAGAATGGACTTGAGGATATAGGGAGGGGGAGGGGTAAGATGTGACAGGGTGAGAGAGTGGCATGGACATATATACACTACCAAATGTAAAATAGACAGCTAGTGGGAAGCAGCCGCATAGCACAGGGAGATCAGCTCGGTGCTTTGTGACCACCTAGAGGGGTGGGATAGGGAGGGTGGGAGGGAGGGAGACGCAAGAGGGAAGAGATATGGGAACATATGTATATGTATAACTGATTCACTTTCTTATAAAGCAGAAACTAACACACCATTGTAAAGCAATTATACTCCAATAAAGATGTTAAAAAAAAATGGATAAACTGTGGTATATTCACCCAATGGATTATTATACAGCCATGAAAATAAGTGAGTTACAGACACAAAATGGATAAATCTTAAAAGGCAACACTGATATTTTCATAGAGCGCAAAAGGACACATGCACGTGTGAAAAAAAAATTTTAAAGCAAGGAAATGATAAATTCAAAGTTCAGAATAATGATTATCTCTAGGGAGAAGACAAGGATTGATATAGGCAGGAGAACACGGGTGGATGCAATGATATTGTTCATATTCTAATTCTTAAGATCAAACCCGGGGCCCTGGCAGTGACAGCACCAAGTCCTAGCCACTGGACCACCAGGGAATTCCCAATACTTCCATTTTTAAAGTAGCACTGATAAATATTAAAAAAACATAAGTGTGTAAAGGAAGTTTTGCTGGCTTTTTTGTGATGTTAGTTAATATTCTGAGCAAACATTTAAAATAATCAAATATAAGTAAAATTTTAAAAAATACCATTACAGCAAAGTTTCTCTCTATAAAATAATTAGTTGGTACCCAGACCCAGCAGAGGTATAGTAATTTCAAATAATATTTGGTATAGCAAAAAACTTCATCTAGTTTCTTAGAATTTATTTTACTGAAAAGAAACATTATAGATATAATCACACATGAAAATGACTATTTACCCTAAAATCAAAAGAAACCACAATAACTAGAGTTTAATGAGAAAGACTGGGAAAGAATGAGATAAAATCAAAACAAAATGGAACATACACAATAAGAACTGGAGGTCACATGTGCCAAAAACTATCCCCAGATTAATTTTAAATACATTTCCAGAGCATCCATGGTAAAGAATAAAGATCTTTACAAGAATATGTTCCTATTTTATTATCATAAATTTAAAAGTAAAATAGACTTTTATTTCTCTTTAGGAAAACTAATGCCTTTGATGATGATACTTTTCAGTGTTTCTTGTTGAATGCCATATTTGGGAAGACAGGTGTTAAACTAACCATCAACCACCACCACCCACCCAAGAAGTCAAAATACATGAATGGGAAGTTCTTGCAGAAATGAACAACTACCTACTCTCAATTTGTTAGGTTAATTTAGATCTGAGAGCTACAATAAGTCTACCTAACTAGCAAATTAAATAAAGGTTTCTCCTTCCCAAAGACTCATAAAAGCAGATTAACTCTGTACTTAAGAAAAGGAAAACATCAAAACAAATTATGTAATTACTTCCTAAACAGAAAAATAAGAAAGAGTATCAAAGAAAATGTTACAAATGACACTCAGTTGGGATATTAAACTTGTTCCCTGAGTGAAGACAGTGGTAGAGGAGGTCGAATGGGAACATAAAGCTCTCTGGTTTTTAAATAAAGCTTGAAGTGGGAAGAACAAACAAACATAGTGAGTAAACTCTGTTTCACCTGAAAAAGAGTTTACTTATATAACTGCCATTTTTAGAAAATTTATCCACCAAAAAGAATGAAAATTTTATCTACCAAAAAAATGAAAATTTTAACTATCAAAAGAGATAATGCTGTCTTACTAGAAAAATATTCACAGTATATCTAAATATATAACAAGCTATTATTTGGTGACTTTTAATACCAAAATTCAGACAGATTTCTTTTTATAAGCATTATTTTTAAATTAACCAAAAATGTTAAACTCTAAAATCCTATGAGTTCTTCCACAAAAACTTTTTTGTTTTTTAATTAATTTTTTATTGGAGTATAGTTGATTTAAAATGTTGTATTAGTTTCTGCTGTACAGCAAAGCCACAAAAACTTGACTGAACACACAGAGGGGGAAAAAACACTAAAACTCTGTAACATTAGAAAAATATTAGAATACAAAAGCAACCAACCAAACAATGCTCAGATGATAGAAATTCAATTTTAGCGCTACTCTAATTTTCATTTCTGGCTTATAGTTAAAGTTACAGAAATGGAATCAATCAAAAAACAATACAAGTGAAGCTCCCACCACAGATGCTTGTGGACTTAATTGGGTTTCCTTTGCTTACTTATAACAACTCATGATTTGATTTAAAGTTCCTAAATTTTAAAGTGTGAAACGGAAAGTGTATTGGAAAGAAAAGGAAACCAACAAATATTTGTGTTTCAATCTTGACTCTGCATCACACTTGTTGGTGTGATACGGGACATACTATTTAAACTCTCAGAGCCTCACTTTCTTTTATATGCAAATGTCTTACAAAATTGTGATGGTTAAATGAATATATATGTAAACACACCAACACAGTGCCTGGCACATGGTAAACATGAAACAAATGGCAGCTACTGTATGTGGCAACTCTAGCCCTAAAATCCACTGTGACTTCCCAGTTAAAACCTCTCTTTAAAAAAAAAAAAAAAAACAAAAAAAAAACCTCTCTTTACTTCAAAGAATGAGATTAAATTCTGTCAATTATTTTCCTACTTGAGTCAAAAACTGGTTACACAGCAATGTCCACTTCTGTAGGAAACAAACAGTAAAGTCATAAGTATAATATGCAGTTTAGATTCTACTCTGAAATATGAAGGCTGACATGCTTTACTTTTGTTAATTATTAAATATTCTATATTAGTAGCAGTTTCAATTTGTAGGAAAAAAAACTTAGGAAGCTATAAATACTGAGGTTTTAGAGCAGTTTAACAATGTAACTTAACTTTTATTACCTTCCGGAATTCCAACTTATAGAAAAATGTAACTATTACAGAGTTCCTGTGAATAACAGTAAATTAAGATGAACATGTCAACTCTGAAGCAGTATAACCAATTCAGAAATTTCTTTCCACCCTCATTAACCCCAAAGAACCAAACTGGAAGACACACTAGGACTATCTTAAAGGTTCTGCTATTAAAAAGGGTCAAGAGTTAAAAAGGAAGTAGGAAGTCTTCCAAAGTAGGAACAGAAGTACAGCAGCACCTGACAACTGCAAAATGTTTCGTAAGGCAGTTTTAAGTAAACAAAAAGATCTTTGTCAGACTAATCAAGGAGACCATTAATATGCACTTTGTCTTGGGGCCTCTACAGTCTGTGTTTCAAGTGAAAATACACTTATTAGTACATTAGTAAGGGTTGAAAATATCTAAAGGGAATCCACTGAGAAGTGGTTTTATTAAGCATGCTAGCTGTGCAGACACTAACTCAGGTGCTATCCAACTTCTTTTAATTACAGCTCATATTTATTTCCTTAACAAACACTAGTAAATCATAAAGAATTGGTTCTGTCATTATTATAACTCAAAGACATCTCAATAAATGTAGCCTACAAAAATGCAAGAGGAATGGCAAATGGATTCCAGTTTGTTACTGGCTTGTCTGGTACAGTACTAAGAAGGATTTTGAGTCAAATTTAAACTCAATCAGACACTGCTACAGAGAGTAAACTATGTCTGCCATTAGCACTGGAGAAGGTGTAGCATCAAATGTGCCATACTAACTGCCACTGTTGGCCTACAGAACGGATACTTTATAAATCAATTCATCATGCATATGGCCAACTGTGATGTGGCTTTTACTTGGCTAGCTTTTCAACTTACAGAAAAATGTTTTCCTCATAGAAACAATGCACTAAAAGTTTAAAATGAAAAATGTCTCTTTTTAAAAAGGAAATAAAATAATTTCTTTAATGTGGAAAAGAACAGCAATAATTACAACATACTACAGTGGCTAATGTAAGAAGAATCATTAAAGACCCTATATAAGAAGTGATTACTTACTTTCTGAACATGTAGTTTCACCATTAGCAACAACTTCAGACTCTAGCTGCAGCCCATCAAGACAAACTGACAAATCTCCTATTGTCTCTGTTGGTTCTTTGTCACCTACAAGCTGTAAAGTCACAACTACTTCCTCAACTGGAAGAGAATAAAATTATAGAAAATGGTCACTTTTTTTTCCTTTAAGTCTTAACTGTTAAAAACAAAACTGTCAGAAAAACTTTACATTTATGTGTACACAATTTGTTTTAATACACTTCACCCAAGGTTTCAGGCCTTTTGACGCCAAAAACATTTTAAAAATAGAACAAAATTTCCTAATGGTTAATATCCACAACGTAAGATACTAAATAGCTTAATCATCTCACTTACTATATTCATTCTCTTTTACAAAATGAGCCAGCAGGACAACTAAGACTACTCAGCAATATATGCCTGAATTATATTGACTGAAAACATAATTTAAGAATGAATTTTCATCTCGTAAATCCTAAATGAGAAATAAAATTCTTAGAAGTATGTTTTAGATACTCAAGGATTAAATATCTGTTTTAAAATCATGATATATTAATTAAAATAAGCATGTTTCAAGTTTTTATGTATCTACAGTATATATAGACATCTAAAGATAGAGATATACACGTATAAATAAAACCACAACCATCTAAAATGAGGAAGTTTTTAAAATAAGCATTTGAAAAGGAAATGTCAAAATATTAACCACATTTGTCTCTCTGCAGTGAGATTACGTTTTTCCTTCAGCTCTGCTCTATATTTTTGTTTTCCATAATTGAGTATATAGCCTTCAATAAATATCTATTTACTAAATAAATATTTATTTAAAATATCAGATCCAAAATGAATGGCCAAACCATGGTTACTCAGAATGCATTAAACAGTTCAAGATCCATCTCCCTATTAATATTATAACCAAGTAAACCTAAAAACGAATAGTGAACATAGTTTCTCCACATTTGGCATATTAATTTCTTGCAGAAAAACAAAAGCTGAGCATATTCTATTGTTTTTACATACATACGTTTCATATTGTTTGACTTTAATGTTTCATAGATATCTAATGCAGCAGTTCCCAACAAAACATCAGATTTCAGTGTCTGGTGACTCCACACACGAAAATGTAATTTACTCACAGGGGTGACGATACTACAGGTGAAAAAAAAGGTGAAAAAAAAATTTCCTTTAAATATCACAACAAGATCGTAAGTAAATTATAATTAAAATCTTCTCACTGCACACCTTACAGTTTACTGTACAACCAAGACTGCCTATGGTCATCTTCACTTGTCACTGAACTATAGGGGCAATTTCATGCATGTATATCACCAACAAAAGTAAAAGTGCTCACCATGCTACAAACTGTTGAAAAATCAGTTTTACTTTCCTAGTACAAAAAAGTGAATTTATAAATTAAATCCTTATTTTATGTCAGGTAGTATGCTGAGCTTAGGATTATTTCATTTAATCTTCACAGCAACCCTGAGATGAGAATTACCACTCCTATCTTCAGATATAGAAGCTGATATTCAGAGAGGTTAAGCAAATTGCCCAACATCACACAGTCAGTCGGTGGCAGACTGTAATCTGAACAAAAATCTGTCATTAAAATTTATATTAAGAAGTTTCTCGGTCAGCTACTTAATGATTTGAGGATTATATTACCCCAAGTTTCACACTGTTAGAGGCAAAGTGTCTGGGACAACTGTCAAATAAAGACTCTTCCATACCTTGCTAAATGCCAATACAGAATAGAAATTTGAATTTGCAATAAGCTGTATAAAAACTATTTCAATTAGAAAAACAGGAACACTATATAACCTACCATAGTCCTATGGTTCAAGGTTATAAAACAAATTCTAGAATTTGTCTAGAATCAGGGATCGAACCCATGCCCCCTGCAGTGGAAGTGCAGAATCCTAACCACTGGACCGCCAGGGAATTCCCAGTGACAGGTATTTTAAACAAACTAAGAAACTGTCACCTTATCACTGCCTTTTCTTTTTTGTACAATGTATTCATTCTCTTTCAAAACTTTCAGATGTTACTTTCAGGAGAATGTATATTAAGAACACATTTCTCGGGGCTTCCCTGGTGGCACAGTGGTTAAGAATCTGCCTGCCAATGCAGGCAACACGGGTTCAATCCCTGGTCCAGGAAGATCGCACATGCTGCGGAGCAACTAAGCCCGTGAGCCACACTACTGAGCTTGCACTCCAGAGCCCAGAAGCCACAACTACTGAAGCCCGTGTGCCACAACTACTGAAGCCCGCACGCCTAGAGCCCGTGCTCTGCAACAAGAGAAGCCACCGCAATGAGAAGCCTGCGCACGGCAAAGAAGAGTAGCCCCCACTCACTGCAACTAGAGAAAAGCCCTCGCACAGCAACAAAGACCCAACGCATCCAAAAATATAAATAAATAATTTTTTTTAAAAAGGAGCACATTTCTCTGTTAGTCATTTGGGAAATTATAATGGGGATGGGATAAAAGAGTTAATAAATTTAATTTTACTTTGAGAGACAATAAAGTATACCATCAAAGATGGTCTACTCTAAATTATTTCAATTCAAATCTTGAGAGAAGACTGGAAAGCCTGCTACCCAACAATGGAAGCTGTGTTAAAATTGCAGGCCAATCTGCTGCAACTTAAAAATTCAGATCTTGAGCTATGATCCCCCGAACATCTGGGCTTAAGAACAGCACTACCATATAGGGCTACATGGAGAGTTTCTTTTTTCTTAACTTTTAAACCAGTAAGGAGTTCATGTCGTTATCAGCTCAAGAGCCCTAAAGTACATTTATTGTGAGCACAGATAGCTGGTAGAAAGTAGATGAGTATTCAGTCTATTATTCTGAACATCTCCAGTCGTTATTGGAGGCTGTGGCCTTTTGAAGATTTGTTTTTTTAAAAAATGTTCCTCACATATTGTTTAATTTAGATCAAATCTCTAATGGGGCACTAATTAAAAATGAAGTCTAAGAAACGATGTTGAAATAAATACAGATGAGGAACATTAGAATGATACTTCTGCAAATAGGTTTCAAGATGACCTTCAGTAAATTCTTAAGTCTCATTCATTTGCTCAAAATCATTATAAAGTACATCAAGATGCCCTAGAACTTCAGAAATCCATGTTAAAGAATAATATAGGTATAGCTAATTTGTTTTGTCATTTATTAGGAATACTGTCCACATAAGCACGTATCATGTGAAGAAAAGAGCTTATCATTTCAAATGTCTCATCTCACCATTTAGAAATAAAACTTTTTTTAGTCACAGGTTTGTTTCTCTAAGAGAAAAAAAATGCAAGAATTCCAAATGTTAGGTAATGAAAGCAATTTGTCTATATTTGATGAGATAACAACTGGTTATATTTTGAACTACACTTTAATATACAAACCAAATACACTATATTATTTAAAAATCCATTTGTTGATAAATCATACATTTGCTTCCATTTTAGTAGAAAAATTAAAATTAACCTATAATTCTCTTCAACCTGTAATTTCCTTCCTACCAACATCTGGGGCTTTGTCAGTAAGGGTTGAAATTGAGCTACATCCTACTTCTATGAATTCGAATGACAGATCAAAAACACAAACATACAGACATATGCACAGGGATGTATATTGCAACACTGTCTAATAGCACAACATTAGAAACCAACCGATCAATAGGGAACTAGTAAAATTAATCGTAGCCATCCATATTAAAGAATATTATGTAGCTATATAAGGGATATTAGACCCATATGTACTCAGCAAAAAATGATGTTATGTATGTTAAGTATAAAATGTATAGCATAATTTTTTTAAAGGAAAAAAACCCCTGTGTAGGTTCTGTGTGGGCACTGTAATTTTAAAAAACACAAACTATTTTTAAAAATTAAATTAAAAAAATAAAGTGAGCTACTCATAGCCCTCTATTTCAAACCTAAATTAAGGAAAGAGCTGCTAATCTTTCTAGGCCCGTGACCCTGGGATCTCCCAGCTACTGTTCAGTGGCAACAATGCAATGAAAAGGAGAGGCTGGGAAAACAAATAATTAAAGAGAAAGGAGACTAGGAGGAGAGTCCTAAGAACAGGGGAAAAAGAGGGGGAAAAAAAAAAAAAGAGAGGAGGAACAAAGAAAAAAGTGAGAAACTTTTTTAAAGCTGCATTTCTGCTCACCTACTAAACAAAATATACCATAGAAAATACTTTCAAACCTACACTGTAAGAGGTTGCTTCCATTTGGGACTGTTCGTATTGTTGCATTTTTCTGTCTTCTTTGACTGTCCATCTACTGTGACTTCCACATAAGGACTTGGCCCAAACCAATTCTTTTTATTTTCTTTAAGTTTCGCTGAAATGACTAAGTAAAATAAAAGAGAAAATATTTCAATATTCAAGATGTTAGTTCATCCTTCAAATCGATTTGATTTCACAAAGGTTAAACACAGCATTATTATTTTTACTCAGAGAAGCAGTTTGCTCTAAAATATTCACAAATTTTATTCACATAACCTTTGTATTTCTTCCCATCATATTAAAAAATATAGGACTTCCCCACACCATCCACCCAAATTCCCATCAGTAGACCCCCCCACCAACTGTTGGTATCAACAGTCCCAGAAATCTTGAGGTCAATTAAAAAGTACACTGACAAACTTGGTAAACAAGTATTTGAATGCCTACCATGTTATCAGATATTGCTCTAAACTGTGGACAGAGCAGTTTACAATTAGAGATAAGTTCCTTGTGATGAAAAACAGCCTAATGTGGCAGAGTATGACTTGGCAGTAAAGCAGTCTTCTAAGGAAGTACTTTTAAGCAACCATCTAAATGACAAGGAGCTATCCATGTGAAGACTGAAGGTAGGAAGAAGAGAAAATTCCAGACAGAGGTACGAAAGCTTGGCATACCTGAGGAAAAGTATAGCAAACACGGAAAAATGGTAAATGAGATAAGATCACATTTAGCTTTGTAAGCCAAGATAAGGAACTTGGATTTTATTCTAAGCATGCTAGAAAGCCAATGAAAGAAGAGAGTTACAAACTAAGATTATTTTTAGCATCTCATATATCTCTCATCATCTTAGCAAGAGCTTCTTACATCCTTAGCCTTCACCCTTGAGTTAGTCACTTTTGCCATAAAATAGCCTTGTCTAAGCATTGTGTGGAAGGTACGAAGAGTAGATTCAAATCTAGAAGAGCACCCCCTGGTTCCCACAGGAGACAACTCACTGGTCCCCTATAAATGAGATGATCACAGCCAAGGAAATATCTACCACCTGGATATATACTCCAACAGCAAAGTTCAGAGAATGCCAGTGCCCTTCAAGACTAATGGGCCCTTGTGAATTGCTAGAAAAGTTTATATAGCAGCTACCCAAGAAGCTCAATATACAGACCAACACATAGACAGTCTGGGTACCCTCGCAGGCACAGTCCCAGGCGGCGGCCCTGAATCTCCCAACTTCACGTTTATCAAATACTTTTGTCCTTTTATGCTTAAGAGGCTGCTAGAGCCATCTAATTAAGAGACGACAGTAGTATGGACTAGGGTGGTCAACATGGATATGGGGAGGAATAAGCATTTTCTAAGGAGAACCAACAGGATTAGATTTCATGAGTGAGTTAGGGGAAAGAAGCAAGGGTAACTCCCAGGTTTCTGGCATGAATAACTGGATAGAAGGTGGTATCATTTAATAAGATGGAAAAGATCTGGGAAAGAACAAGTTTGAGGAGGGTAGAATGGGCAAGAAATCAAGCATATTATAATGAATATATAAAATTTGAGATGCTCATGAGACATCTAGGTAGAAACACTAAGGTAAAATGTCTTTTAGAACAGAAAATACTCAAGTGGGGATCAGACCTATCTCTGATTAATATGTACTATAAAGCCCTACCACATAATACAAAGCCTAATTTAATCACAGGATTGCCAAAGAAAAATATAAAATCCCTATTTTTAATACATTTCTGGTCTGAGAAAAGGTAAAACAGCCCACACACTCATGCATAAGCTCATTTTATTTCAGGGGCTCTTGTGATCCTCTAAAACTGATTAAACCTAGAACAAAGAGCAATGCAGGCCTGACAGGGAGGAAATGATCTGCCCTTAGTGGCTTTTTAGGATTCAAACTTTTGAAAGCTATTTTGCCACGTAATCCCACCCAACCCCATTAGAGCCATCTTAGGAAACTTTAAATGGGAAAATAAAGAGAGTCAGGGAAACCAACACCAACTGTTAGTGTTTACTATGTCTGGCACTTAAAGATTGTCATTTCGATACTCACAACTATTCTGTGAGATAGGTATTATCATCTTAATTTTTATACATTAAAAAAAAAAAACAAGCTCAACAAAATTTAAAAGTTTACCCAAGGGTCACGGCAAAGCCTGGACAAGAGAAATTATTTAAGTGTTCAAATCTCAAAGCTTATATTGTATAAAACTTTCATTACAGTCCTAATATTATAAAATAGATCAATGTACTACTTCCTAAAATTTAAATTCCCATAGTAAATTAAAAGAATTAACAAACTGTAAATTATAAACTGGAAGAAAAGGAATCAGAAAAATGTCAATATCATCTGTCACCTGGGCTACTCCAAGAGGCCTCTAACAACTGTCTGCTTTTACTCTCACTTCTCTAATGCAATCTCTCACAGCTACCAGAATTATCTTCCTAGAACAGATGTGATGTCAATACTTTTCAATGATTTGCTAATGCCTGCAAAAAGAAGTTTAAACTCTTCTGGGGCATTTTACATTGCTTACTCTGTACGTTTACAGCCTCTTCCTATACCAAATTCCACCCAGGCCCCTGGTAGTCTAACCACTCTTAGCTGTTTGCTGTCCCTCCCAAAGGCCTAGTACTTTCATGCCTCATATGTGCTACCCCCTCCACTCATAATGATCCTTCTTCCTTTTCACCCAATAAAATCCTACTTCTTGAGAGACAAATACTCCCTTCTCTTTGACCGGATGGTTCTTTAAACCTAGGGTGTCAAACTGTTCCTGTTCTATGCCCCCACAGCATTTTCCTATTTATATATGGCTCCTACAGCTTTCCATTCTGTCTTAGTTCTTAGTAAGTTTATCAGTTCTTACTTGTTTAACTCACTCTGTAATCCCCTTCATGGCAAGGTTATAGCCAGTCTTTATAACTCGTATAGCACTTAGTGATTTAAACTTGACAGGCATTTAATACATTTGTTGAACCAAATGATTAGCCATGGTAGAAAACAAGTTGCCCTGCTTTATAGTTACTTACACACACACACACACACACACACAATCTATTACATATGATTTCATGGTATTTATTAATGTTCTTCTGATCCTTCTGTTCTAAAGGTCAACATCTTCACCCGACTGATTCTTCATCCTACCTCTCCAATACAAAATTAAAATCTTGACAATTTAAACATAAAGAAAGTAAAAGTGAATCCTTAGCTTATCCAATTTATTTTGTGAATCAGGAGGCTATAATGAACAAGGTAAAACAAACAGGGGTGCTGAGACCAGGTATGATTAGCAGTATGATGAACTGATAAGAGATAAAACCAGTTAAAGCAAGTGCTACCTCTGTGGTCAGAAGTCATGAGAGGCTACATGAGGCCTCTGTAGCAGAACTATGTCTTGGCTGGGCAGAACTGGATATAAACTTCTGACTTCAAAGTATGAAGGACTCTCCTGGTCTCTAAGCATTGGGAGCTAAATATATGGTGTTCTAGTAAATTTGGGGAAATGCAGTAATGTTTAATTTCGATTTGTAATAACTAAAATAAGATGGTTTCTCTTCCTCAAATGATGTAAGGACTGAGACTAAGAAATTTCTAGGAAATACCAAAGAATTTATTTTGCCCACGTAAGTATAATGCTAGCACACAGAAAGCATCAAAACACAGATAAGCTCAGTATAATAGCTGAAGTTATGTACAGAACATAATTAAACAGGAAATGGCTAAAGACAGGGAAGGATGTAAGAAAACAGACTTATGTCCAAAGTAAAGGACCCAGGCCATGGAATTGGAGATAAAGAATAAAGAATGATCCAGGAAATGCGAGAGTAAAAATCAGTGGAACCTGGGACTTCCCTGGTGGTGCAGTGGTTAAGAATCCACCTGCCAATGCAGGGGACACGGGTTCACACCCTGGTCTGGGAAAATCCCACATGCCGCAGGGCAACTAAACCCGTGCGCCACAACTACTGAAGCCCGCGCGCCTAGAGCCCGTGCTCCACAACAAGAGAAGCCACCACAATGAGAAGCCCGCACACCTCAACAAAGAGTATCCCCTGCTCGCCACAACTAGAGAAAGCCTGCGCACAGCAACGAAGACCCAGCGCAGCCAAAAATAAAAATAATAAATTAAAAACACACACACACACATCAAGTTCTCTAAACAATCCATTTATCAACAGTACTATCATTTAATATTTTAAAACTCTGTTTTGCTACAACTTATAATACGTGTCATTTCTCTGAAATAAATTTTCTACTTGCCCTCATCTGGTAAGGGACAGCAATTAGCAAATATACATTGTAAATAAATAATGTTTGCATACATGTATGTAAGTGTGTAATGTACGTATGAAAGAGTTAAAAAAATAAATTTGAGCAGAACCACAGAGTAACATTTTAACTTTTGACCCTAAATTTCCCTATGAGTCTTTTACACCAACTTTTTTTAAAAATTAATTAATTTATTTATTTATGGCTGCGTTGGGTCTTCATTGCTGCATGCAGGCTTTCTCTAGTTGTGGCGAGCGGGGGCTACTCTTCATTGCAGTGCGTGGGCTTCTCATTGTGGTGGCTTCTCTTGTTGCAGAGCACAGGCTCTAGGCACACAGGCTTAGTTGCTCCACAGCATGTGGGATCTTCCAGGACCAGGGCTTGAACCTGTGACCCCGGCATTGGTAGGCAGATTCTTAAGCACTGCGCCACCAGGGAAGTCCCTACACCGACTTTTAAAACACAAATCCAGCTGTCTGCTCTTTGTTAAAAACCCTGGTTACTTCCCATCTCCCTTAGCAATGTTGTTTTTTGTTTGTTTTTTTTTTTTGTAGCCTTGACACACCTGAAGGAGATGATTCACTCCCATTAATTCTCATGGGTCCCTGCTCTGCAGCAGTGGCTTTTAGGGACATCAAGAGAAGTCTTGCCATTTCCCTCCTTCACATCATTTGCTCTGTCATGTTCATTCCTGAAAGATCCTTTTCTACCTTTCTACTTCTTTTTTGGCCATGCCAGGCAGCATGTGGGATCTTAGTTCCCCGACCAGGGATCGAACCCGTGTCCCCTGCATTGGGAGTGCAGAGTCTTAACCACTGGACCTCCAGGGAAGTCCCTACCTTTCTACTTTTTTTTTTTTTTAATTTATTTATTTATTTATTTATTTACGGCTGTGCTGGGTGTTTGTTGCTGCGTGTGGGCTTCCTCTAGTTGCAGCAAGTAGGGGCGACTCTTTCTTGTAGTGCACAGGCTTCTCATTGCGGTGGCTTCTCTTGTTGCAGAGCACGGGCTCTAGGCGCACGGGATTCAGTAGTTGTGGCACACAGGCTCAATAGTTGTGGCTCGCAGGCTCTAGAGCGCAGGCTCAGTAGCTGTGGCAAACGGGCTTAGTTGCTCTGCAGCATGTGGGATCTTCCCAGACCAGGGATCGAACCCGTGTCCCCTGCATTCGCAGGCAGATTCTTAACCACTGTGCCACCAGGGAAGTCCTCTACTTTTAAATAGTAGCAATGCTTCAAGCACTACCTCCTTTCACAGTAACTCTAGTCAAATATTGATCTCTCTTTCCTGACCAAACTCATTATCTCTTCTCACCATTACCATATACCATGGCATTTATACTTAACACTTGCATATTTATGCCTTCCTTGAATTTTGGAAGATGTTGAAGAGCTTACCAAAAAAAAAAAAAAAAAAAAAAAAAACTATGCTAATCCATTAACACAGACTAAAAAATACAATGTCAATTAAGGGGATTTGTGCAAAAAAACTTAGTTCTGAGGTTTCTAGCACCAAAAGCAAAGAAGTAAACAATGAATTATGAAGGACACTTGATTCTAGTCAACTTGGCACTCTATTGTTCATTATCTGATGTTCTCCATTTGTCCCATATCTAATGATATTTTTGTTAAATAATAGCTTTTATCCATAATTCATGGTGTTTGTTTTTGTTAAAATGTTTTTGCCCTATACTTGTACATTCTCAGGATTTTTAGACCCAAGATTAAAAGCTTATAATGGCTAAGAATTATGTCTTCTTGAGGACATAATGCATTTAGGCATTAAATGTTTTTCTTACTATGACAGTAATGATAGCAAATAAGATAGCCAGTTTATGCAAAGAAAAGTCAAAAGGAATATAAACCTATTTAACTGGGGATTGAGATAATAAGGACTCCTCACTTTACTATTTTACTCAGTTTTTAAAAATAAAAAACATGTATATTACTTATGTAACCTGAAAAGCTGAAACAATCTATCAGAAATTCTTTAAATCAAAGGTTTTAACAATAAGCTGCCCCAAAAAAGAAGTCTTAAGAAGCCTGGCCCAATGTAAATCAGCTACTCAGACTAGCTTGAGAATGGGGAGGGGAGAAACAATTAGAATCTGGCTTTAGCAAAGAAATATTAGTATCTTTCACTGAGAATCAGACATTGCTAAGGAAAGAGACTGGAGTTAGTGAAAGGATTACCAAGAATAAATTCTAACATGCTTTCAACTTAAAGTGTTACTTTTATATAACTCAATCACTTTTAGGTTTTGAGAAGGACAATAATGATACAGTTTATGACCTCATATTCATAACCTAGAAGTAGATATAAGCCAGGTATAGTAAAAACTAAAATAATCAATAAATGCCATTAAATTAAAGGGAGAGAGACTAGGGTTCCATTGTGTGATAGACACATGCACGTCTGAAGAAAATCCAGTGCCTCACTTTGGCTAGTGCAAATAGCTTCTATTGATATATAAAGACCTACAAAGAGATCATATGGAGGCTGTAAAAGGTCTTAGCCCAGTTTTAAAGAAATTCAATACCATAGCCAAGGAGAAGCACTGAAGGTTTCTGAGCAGGAATGAACAAATCAGGAGGCATTTTAAGAACATTAATCTGAAAGTGATATACTTGATTAATATGGTTAGAGGAAGAAACAAAGAGATATTAGGAAAGTAACAATAGCAATCAAAAAATTTAATAGGCATTTCTCCAAAAAACATATACAAATGGCCAATAAGCACATGAAAAGATGCTCATCATCATTTAACCATCAGAGAAATGCAACTCAAATCCATAATGAGATAGCTCACATCCATTAGGATGTCTCTAATCAAAAAGATAAGCATTGCAAGGATGCTTACAAAATTGTAACCCTCATACATGACTGGTCGGAATATAAAGTGGTTTGGATGCTTTGAAAAATAATTTGGAATTCCTCACATGACCCAGTGATTCTACTCAAGAAAGTAGAAGGTATATACTCAAGAAAACTGAAAACATACATCTTCACAAAAACTTACATACAAACGTTCATAGCATTATTCATAATAGCCAAAAAGTGGAACCAACCCGAACATCCATCAACTGATAAATGGATAAAGTATGTCCACACATGGAATAGTATTTGGCAATAAAAAGAAATTATATACTAATACATGCTACAACACAGTTTAACCTTGAAAACATTATTATGATAAGTGAAAAAAGTCAGAGACAAAGGCCACACATTTTATGACTCTATTTATATGAGAGATCCAAAATAGGCAAAGCTATAGAGACAAAAATAGTTAGCTAGGGCTGAAGGTGGTTGGGGAATATGGGGCAGGGGTTTCTTTCTGGAGTGGTGAAAATGTTCTAAAATTGACTGGTGTTGGTTGCACAACTCTGAGAATGTACTAACAATCATTGACTTCTAAATGGGGAAACTGTATGGTACGTGAATTATCTCAACAAAGCTAATAAAATCTAAATGAAAACAAAAAACAATAGCAATTGCCCAAGCATGTTTAATGGAAAAAAACAAACAAACCCAAATCCTATACTATACCCAAGAATATCCTGAAATCAAAATGTAATTTTTACCTATCTAAACATTATGTTCATTCATTCATTCAGAACCTGATACGTCACAGCCACTAAAGATTTTAAGATTTTTTTCTTTTTATCTTGGGGGTGGGGGGGAAGTAAAGCAGTAGATCTTTTAAAGACTTACCAGTTATCTGGAGTTGTGATTTCATGGTCAGGCTACCCATTGAACCAAGCTGTGATCCACTGTCAGACATAACACCAACAGGACGGCAAACCTGAACAGGGCCAAGGAAACACTATAAATATCAAAAATTCCCACTTGAAAAATATGTAAATAGTGCTAGCCAGGCCATTTCCATGTCCCACTGAAGGCCACACAATAACCAGTGGCCTTCACATTGCCAAATATAATTTTCAATTCTAGTATCCATCCTGCATTAACCTATCAGCAAAATCTGACTTGGTTGATCATTCCTTCTTCCATGGTTTTTCTTCCTTTTAGTTCCCAAGACACATTCTCTAGGTTAATGTCCTACATTCCTGATTGTTCCTTCTTAGACTCCTTTGATGATTCCTTCTCTTCTCTCCACCCTCTTAATACTGGAAAGTCCTAGGGCTCAGTTCTTGGTTCCCTCTTCTCTCATCTCTCCATACTCATTTCCTCAAGGATATCATCCACTGTAATGGCTTTAAATATCATCTATATATCAACAAGTCCCAACTTTATATTTCTATTCCAGACTTCACTCCTGAATTCTAAACAACTTCACTTGGGTATCTAAAAGACACTCCGAACTTAACAGATCCAAAATGGACCTCCTGATGTTCTCTGTAAACTATCTCAGTTAATGGCAATTTCATTCTTTCAGAGGCTCAAGCCAAAAACCTTGGAGTCATCCTTGACTCCTTACTTTTATATTTCCTTTCCAACCCGCTGGCAAATTCTGATGTCTCTATTTGCAAAATATATCTAGAATCTAGCCATTTCTCACCACCTCTACCACCAATCTGTTCAGACCCACCTGACAGCCATTTTTTCCTAAATTATGCCCCTCTCCTAGATTAACCTAAAAGGTCTCCCTTTTTCCACCCCTGTCTAGCCTTAGTACCTATTCTTAACACAACCTGGATGATTCTTTTAAAATGTTAAAAACCTTTCAAAACCTTCCCATTTTACTCAGAGTAAAAGCCTAAATCCTGAAAGACCCTATATGATACATGCTTCCACTGCTCCCCACTTCCTGATCTTATTTCCCTGCTACTCTCCTCCCCTACTCAGGCACCTACTTCCCTATTATTCTTGAAATATGCCAGCACATTCTTGCCTTTAGACGTTCGTTCTACTTGTCTTCTTCACAATATTAACAGTCTGCTCCACTTATGATGATCATTTTCTTCTCCTATAAACTATGTGATCCTTCTGACATACTAAGTAATTTACTTGGTAATTATGTTTATTGGTTTTGACTCTCTAAGCTAGAATATAAACTCCATGTGAATGGGGGATCTTTTTGCTTTGTTCACTGATGAAACCCAGAAGCCCAAAACAGGGCCTGTGGCTACTGAATTATACTAAATGAACACCTCTAACATATCTTCTTCAGCCCATAATCATGGAAGAGTTAATCCCCCTGTGGAAAGGGCATGATTCGTATACAATAAAAAAGATTTTATAACAAAGTCAGAACACTTGGGTTTGATTCCTGGCTACAACACTTACTATATGATACTATTTGAGTTATATAACCTCTCTAGGTCCCAGTTTCCTGTCAGAGAAATGGGGATAATACCACCTCTACCTCACAGGGCTTTTGTAAGACTGAATGATTACATATGTGGGGAAAAAAATCCTCTGTGAATGTTTATTATTTATCATTAATACTCTTTGAATTTATTTATTTATTTGTTTGTTTGTTTATGGCTGCGTTGGGTCTTTGTTGTTATGCGCAGGCTTTCTCTGGTTGTGGCGAGCAGGGGCTACTCTTCATTGTGGTGCGCAGGCTTCTCACTGCGGTGGCTACTCTGGTTGTGGAGCATGGGCTCTAGGTGCATGGGCTTCAGTAGTTGTGGCACACAGGCTTAGTTCCTCTGTGGCATGTGGGATCTTCCCGGACCAGGGCTCGAACCTGTGCCCCCTGCATTGGCAGGCGGATTCTTAACCACTGCGCCGCCAAGGAAGTCCCTAAATATGTTTTTAAAATAACCTGTTCTTAGGCTTTCGAGGACTTGATAAAAATTTTAAGAATATTTTGAGTGGGTCAAAGTAAAGATTAAACTCAAGCAAAATTTACTCAGCACTCACTATTTGCCAGGTCCCATGTAAGAAATATACAAATACAGTAAGGCAAAATTAGGCTTCCGTTCCCTGGCGGTCCAGTGGTTAGGATGTCGCGCTTCCAATGCAGGGGGCGCGGGTTCGATCCCTAGTCGGGGAACTAAGATCCCAAGTGCCACGGGGCAACTAAGCCTGTGAACTCTAGAGCCTGCGTGCCACAACTGGAGAGCCCGAGAGCCACAATTAATGAGCCCACACCACAACTAGAGAGCCCCATGAGCCGCAACTACAGAGCCTGCGCACCACAACTAGAGGAGCCTGTGTGCCGCAAGGAACAGCCTGCACTCTGCAATAAAAGATAGCACAGGCCACAATGAAGATTGTGCAACTAAGACCCAATGCAGCCAAATAAATAAAATAAATATTTAAAAAATAATGTATGTACTGATACATATTAGTTTTATATAATCAAAATTACTTACGTATTTTAAATCCCTAAAAACAAAAAAATACCATTTGTAAAGACAAACTATAGAAACCTAAGTATCACTTGGCAACCAGTTAAATAAATAACATATTCATACCACAGAATACTATGCAGCTATCAAAACAACTTACTAATGACTGAAATGGAATGATTCCAAGAACATTTTTTTAAGTTACAGAATATATATAATGTGATGTCATTTTTGCAAACAAAAACAAAGTACATATTCTTGTAGATAAATATACTTATAAATAAAAGCAGAAAAAGTATACATCCCTAACTGTTTATAGTGGTTACCTTTGTGGAGAAGGGGAGAGGGTCTGTGTACTAAAGGAGGTGGTCATGGGGAACTTCGGTTTTGTATGCATTGCTTGAGTTTTTAAAAAGAAAATGTGTATCCTACTTGTACACGTTGAAAAACAGGCAAGACAAAGTAGATTGAGAATCTACACTTCAAGTCCCGTCTTCTCCCCTGAGCTCCAGACTCTTAGGTCTAACCATTATTTATAACTGCCTGCATGGGTAAAATGACTAAATTGAGGGGACTTCCCTGGTGGCGCAGTGGTTAAGAATCCGCCTGCCCATGCATGGGACATGGGTTCGGGCCCTGGTCCAGGAAGATCCCACATGCCATGAAGCAACTAAGCCCCTGCACCACAACTACTGAAGCTCACACGCCTAGAGCCCGCGCACCACAACCAAGAGTAGCCCCCGCTCAACGCAACTAGAGAAAGCCCGCAAGTAGCAACAAAGACCCACCACAGCCAAAAACAAAAAAAAAAGACTAAATTGAAACTCTCCCTGGCCTCAATAGCACCACCATCCATCCAGTTGCACAAGCCAAAGCTGTGGGCATTCTCTTTCCCTCATTACCACGTTCTAAAGATACTACCTGCAAAATATACCCTGCTGTATACCTTAAAATGTATGCTTATTTTTCTCCTCTTCTTAACTATCTTAGTCTAAGCCACAAACACCCATCCCTTCCCCGTCAACAAATTACTACAAGTCACTAAATTGGTCTCCCTGCTTCTGCACCTGCTCCCTCTCCCTCCCACCACCCATTCTCCACACAGCAACTAGGGCACTCTTTTAAACATGAAAGTTAGATCATGCTCTACTCTGCTTAATTATCCAATAATTACGTATCTCACCTAAAACAGAATCCAAATTCCTCACCCGGGCTTACAGAAGTCCCACTTCATTCCATCCATGACCTACTCTCTTGACTTCTCCTCATATCATTCTCCCCCTTACCCACTGCAAACCTGGATTTCTTTCTATTTCTTAAACACACTAAGGTCATTCCAGACTTACAGGCTTTCCACTAACTGTTCCCTCTGCTGGGAATGTTTTTCCCTCTTACCTTTAAATAGCTAACATCTTATATTCAGGTCTAAAGTTAATACTCAAATACTCAGAGAGGTCTTCCCTGACTACTCAATCTAATGTAGCCATCCTATTACTTTCTATCACACCACTGAAATTTTTCTGATTAAATTTTTTACTGACTATAAGGTCCACAAAGGTAGGCAACCTTGTCTGCCTTGCTAATCAGTGTCTAGAATATTCCACAGTTGTTGTTTTTCTAATTAACTAATGTCCGCAATTTATATTTAGGTTCCCTCTTTGTGAACATTATACAGTCCTATGGATTCTGACAAACACATAACTGCCATGTATCCACTATTACAGTATCACACAGAATAATCTCACAACCCTAAAAATCCCCTGTGCTTCACCTACTCATCTCTCTTCCCTCACTAAAAACCTCTGGCAACCACTTATCTATTTACTGTTTCTATAATTTTGCCTCTTCCAGAATGTCAGATAGGTGGAATCACACAATTTAGAGCCTCAGCCTGGCTTCTTTCACTCAGCAGTATGATTAAAGTTTCCTCCATATCTTTTCAGAGCTTGGCAGCTTTTTTTTTTTTAATTGCTGAGTAATATTTCATCTGTGTTTATTCCACAGTATATACATTTGCCTACTGAAGGATATGTTAGTTGCTTCCAGTTTTTGGCAATTATAAATAAAGCTGCTATAAGTATTCATGTTCAGGTTCCTTGTGGATGTAAGTTTTCGACTCAGTTGGGTAAACAGGACTACAATTACTGGATGATAAGGGTAAACCTATGTTTTAGCTCTGCCAAATGGTCTTCCAAAGTGGCTGTACCATTTTGCATTCCTATTAGGATTGAAGTAGAATTTCTACTGCTCCATATCCTCACAAGCATTTGGTATTGTTAGTTTTTTGGAATTTAGCCAGTCTAACAGGTGTACAATGATGTTTCACCACTGGCCTAGTTTGTAATTCCCATATGACATATGATGTTGAGCCTCTTTTCATATGCTTATTTACCATCTATGTACACTGTTTGGTGAGATATCTGTTCAGATATTCTGCTCATTTATTATTTGTTTTCTTACTGTCGCATTTTAAGAGTTCTTTATATATTTTAAATATAAGTCCTTTATGTGTTTTGCAAATATTTTCTCACAGCCTATGGCTTCTCTTTTCATTCTCTTAACAGCGTAAAGGTTCCAGTCACCAATTCCCACATGTGAGTGAGTGCGGTGAGTAGGTTCCCCACACCAACAAGCAATTCTCCAACACCAGCTAAGTGTCCTACAATTTATTAAAAATCAGAGAAGATATAAATATAACATGTTTTTATATATTAAAAAAAACCCAAAAAACTATTAAAAATAAACAAATACACTAAGTTGCAGAGTAAAAATATCAATATACAAGTCTGTTCTATACACTAACAATGAATCATCAGAAAACAATTAACAAAAAAATCTCATTTACAATTGCAACAAAAAGAATACCTAGGAATAAATTTAACCAAGTAGGTGAAAGACCTGTACACTGAAAACTTAAAGACATTCTTGAAAGAAATTTAAGACAACACAAAAAAATGTAAAGGTATTCATGCTCAGGGACTGGAAGAATTAATATTTTTAAATGTCCGTATTACCTAAAGCAATCTACAGAATCAATGTAATCCCTATCAAAATCCCAATGACATTTTTCACAGAAATAGAACAATAACAACAAAATCCTAAAATCTGTATGGAGCCACAAAAGGCCCCAAATAGCCAAAGCAATCCTGAATGGGGGAAAAAACCCCAAAGCTTGAAGTATCATTCACTCTGATTTCAAATTATATTACAAAGCTATAGTAATCAAAACAGCATGGTATTGGCAAAAAAAGTGACATAGATCAATGGAACAGAATTGAGAGTTCAGAAATAAACACACACATATGTGACAATTAATTTACAAAACAAGAGCAAAGAACATACAGTGGAGAAAGTATAGTCTCTTCAATAAATGATGTTGGGAAAACTGGACAGTTACATGCAAAAGAATGAAACTAGACCACTATCTTACACCATACACAATGTCAACTCAAAATGGATTAAGGACTTGAATGTAAGACCTGAAACCATAAAACTCCTAGAAGAAAACACACATCAGTCTTAGCAATATCTTTCTGGATATATCTCCTCAGGCAAGGCAAACAAAAGCAAAAATAAACAAATGGGACTACATCAAACTAAAAAGCTTCCGCACAGCAAAGGAAACCATCAACAAAATGAAAATTCAACCTACCTACTCAGAGAAGATATTTGCAAATCATATCCAATAAGGAGTTAATATTCAAAATACATAAAGAACAACCAAAAAATAAACCACCCGATTAAGAATGGGCAGAAGGGGCTTCCCGGGTGGCGCAGTGGTTGAGAATCTGCCTGCCAATGCAGGGAACACGGGTTCAAGCCCTGGTCTGGGAAGATCCCACATGCCGCGGAGCAACTAGGCCCGTGAGCCACAATTACTGAGCCTGCGCGTCTGGAGCCTGTGCTCCCCAACAAGAGAGGCCGCGATGGTGAGAGGCCCGCGCGCCGCAATGAAGAGTGGCCCCCGCTTGCCACAACTAGCGAAAGCCCTCACATAGAAACGAAGACCCAACACAGCCATAAATAAATTAATTAATTAATTTAAAAAAAAAAAAAAAAAAAAAAAAAAGAATGGGCAGAGGAGGTGAAGAGACCCTTTTCCAAAGACATACAGGTAACGAACAGGGACAGGAAAAGATGTTCAACATCACTAAGTATTATGGAAATGCAAATCAAAACCACAAATGAGTTATCACCTCATACCATTAGAATAACTATTATCAAAAAAGCAAGAAATAAAAAGTGTTGGAGAGGATGTAAAGAAAAGGGAATCCTCATACACTGTTGGCAGGAGTGTAAATTACTGTAGCCACTATGGAAAACAGTATGGAGAGTTCTCAAAAATTAAGAATAGAACTACAATATGATCCAGCTACTCCATTTCTAGGTATTTATCCAAAGAATTCAAAAACATCTAATTTGAAAAGATATATGCATACCTATGTTCAATCCAGCACTATATACAATAGCCAAGATATATAAACAACCTAAGTGCCTATCCATGGATGAAGAAGATGCAGTATATATATAATGGACTACTACTCAGCTGTAAAAAATTCTTTTAAAAATAAAGGAAATCTTGGGACGTCCCTGGTGGCGCAGTGGTTAAGAATCCGCCTGCCAATGCAGGGGACATGGGTTCAAGCCCTGGTCCGGGAAGATTCCACATGCTGCAGAGCAACTAAGCCCATGCACCACAACTACTGAGCCTGTGCTCTAGAGCCTGTGAGCCACAACTATTGAGGCCCACACACCTAGAGCCCGTGCTCCGCAACAAGAGAAGCCACTGCAATGAGAAAACCACACACTGCAACAAAGAGTAGCCCCCGCTCGCCGCAACTAGAGAAAGCCCATGCGCAGCAACGAAGACACAATGCAGCCAAAAATAATTAAAAAAAAAAAAAAAAAAAGGTCATGAAGAACCTAGGGGTAAGACGGGAATAAAGACACAGACCTACTAGAGAATGGACTTGAGGATATGGGGAGGGAGAAGGGTAAGCTGTGACAAAGTGAGAGAGTAGCATGGACATATATACACTACCAAACGTAAAATAGATAGCTAGTGGGAAGCAGCCGCATAGCACAGGGAGATCAGCTCAGTGGTTTGTGACCACCTAGAGGGGTGGGATAGGGAGGGTGAGAGGGAGGGAGACGCAGAGGGAAGAGATATGGGACCGTATGTATAACTGATTCACTTTGTTATAAAGCAGAAACTAACACACCACTGTAAAGCAATTATACTCCAATAAAGATGTTAAAAAAAAAAAGAGGACCTAGGGACTTCCCTGGTGGCGCAGTGGTTAAGAATCTGCCTGCCAATGCAGGGGACATGGGTTCAATCCCTGGTCCGGGAAGATCCCACATGCCACGGAGCAACGAAGCCCGTGCACCACAACTACTGAGCCTGCACTCTAGAGCCTGCGAGCCACAACTACTGAAGCCCACGCGCGTAGAGCCCGTGCTCCGCAACAAGAGAAGCCACTGCAATGAGAAGCGCGAGCACCACAACAAAGAGCAGCCCCCCCCTCGCTGCAACTAGGGAAAACCCATGCGCAGCAACAAAGACCCAATGCAGTGCCCCACCCCAAAAAAGATGACCTAGATGAATGTAAAGTCATCCAATGTTCATGAATTAGAAGACTTGACATTGTTAAGATGGTAACAGTCCCCCAAATGATCTACAGATTAACCCCCAAATGATCTACAGATTAAACACAATCACTATCAAAATCCCAACTGCCTTTTTGCAGAAAATCACAAGCTGATTCTAAACTTCATATGGAAATACAAAGGACCAGGAATAGTCAAAACAATCTCGAAAAAGAAGAACAAGGTCGGAGGATTCACACTTCCCAATTTGAAAACTTACTACAAAGCTACAGTAATCAAGACAGTGCGTTATTTAAGCATAGATATAGATTAATGGAATAGAACTGAGTTCAGAAATAAACCCAAATATCTACGACCAACTGATTTTTGACAAGGGTACTAAGACAAACTTTTCAACAAATGGTCCTGGAACTAATGGATATTCACATGCAAGAGATTCCTACCTCACAACCATGGACAAAAATTAACTCACAGTAGATCATACACCTAAATGTAAGAGCTAAAACTAAAAATTTGGTAGAAGAAAACAGATATAATTCTGTGTGACGTTGCATTAGATAGACAATGGTTTCTTAGCTATAACACCAAAACCAACAACATAAAAATTGGATATAAATCAAAATTTTAAACTCTTGTGTTTCAAAAACACCATCAAGAAAGTGAGAAGCCCACCCACAAAATGGGAGAAAATCTTTGTAAATCATATATCCAATATAAGTATCT
Organism: Balaenoptera ricei; assembly: GCF_028023285.1. Taxonomy (NCBI): domain Eukaryota; kingdom Metazoa; phylum Chordata; class Mammalia; order Artiodactyla; family Balaenopteridae; genus Balaenoptera; species Balaenoptera ricei. The sequence goes on from NC_082653.1 coordinate 24,951,168, forward strand.
AGAATATATAAAGAGCTTTTACAACTCAACACAAAAAGACAAATGACTACAAAATTGTCAAAAGGACTGAAACGGCATTTCTCCAAAGAAGATATACAAACGACCAATAAGCACATGAAAAGATGCTAAACATCATTAGCCAGAGACATGCAAATAAAAACCACAATGATACCCACTTTACACCTACTAGAATAGCTATTCAAAATGATAAGTAACAAGTGTTGACAAGGATACGAAGAACCCTTGCACATTGCTAGTAAAAATGTAAGATAGTGCAGCTGCAGTGAAATAAAGTTTTATGGTTCCTCAAAAAGTTAAACACTGCATTACCATAGGTAATAGGCAATTTTACTCCTAGGTATATTCCCAAGAGAAACGAAAACATATGTCCACACAAAAACTTGAACATAACTGTTTACAGCAGCATTATTCATAATAGTCAGAAACAGAAACAACACAAATGTCCATCAACTAATGAACAGATAAATAAAATGTGGTATATTCATACAATAAAAAGAAATTCAGCAATAAAAAGAAATGAAGCACTCGTTAAATGTTATATCAGGGATAAACCTTGAAATATTATGCTAAGTGAAAGAAGCCAGTCACAAAGAACAATATATTTTATGGTTCCATTTATATGAAATGCCCAGAGTAGACAAATCTACAGAGATGGTAAGTCAATTATTGGCTGCCTAGGGCTAGGGCTGAGTGGATGTAGATTGAGAGTGACAGTTAAGGGGGCACCAGGATTATATGGGGGGCAATGACATTTTCAAATTGATTGTGGTGATGGATGCACAACTCCGAATATACTAAAAGCTACTGAATTGTACATTTTAAATAGGTATACTGTATGGTATGTGAACTATATCTCAATAAAGGTGTTTAAAACAAGAAACAAAATTTAGGGGAAAAATTTCTTCTAGACTAAAATATTTTACTACCAATGGACCTTCACTAGAAGAATTTCCAAAGGATGTACCTGAAGAATAAGTAAAATGATCCTCAAAGGAAGCTCTGCAACTCAAGATATAAAAGTGACTAAGGAAGTGGTAAACATTAGGTAAATCTAAAATATACAAAACATGGGACTTCCCTGGTGGTCCAGTGGGTAAGACTCCACACTCCCAATGCAGGGGACCCAGGTTCATTCCCTGGTCAGGGAACTAGATCCCACATGCATGCTGCAACTAAGAATCCACATGCCACAACTAAGAAGGCTGATGCCGCAACTAAAGATCGCACAAAGAAGATCCCGCATGCCACAACTAAGACCCGGCGCAGCCTAAATAAATAAATACATAAATTTTAAAAAAGAATTAAAAAAATAAAATACACCAAACAATGTCTTATTTGGGGATTTAAAAATACAAAGCTAAAATACTGAATAACAGCATTAAAGTCAGGGATGGAGGTAACTGGAGTTAATTGTTCCAAGATCCTTGTATTGCGCAGGACAAGGCAAAGATACTGATCAGTTCTGCGAAGTTAATATGCAAGTCAAAATTTCAGGGAATTCCGTGGAGGTCCAGTGCTTAAGACTGCTTTCATTGCCCTGTGGGCATGGGTTCGATCCCTGGTCAAGGAACTAAGGTCCCACAAGCCACACAGCAATCAATCAATCAATCAATTAAAACAATTTCAAAGAGAAGCAGTAAAAAAATAAAAACAGTGCACAAATTCCAAATCACTATGGAGAAAAAAATATTTGAGGGAAAAATGTATGAATCCAAAAGAATGCAAAAAGTGAACAAAAGAAAAAAAATATGTGGGGAAAGGACTTTCACAAAAAGATGATAGATTACACATATGCATCTGAATCCCCTTTCAAATTTCCCCTAAACTCTGGTGAAGAAATTTTAAAAATTAAAAAAGTAATAACAGTAAAGTTCAGGAAAAAGAGAAATAGAGATAACAACAAACAAGTACAATAACTTCAGTAAGCTACAAAGCAGATGGACCAATGCTATTTGACAGCACACTCAATAAAGTAGACTCCTATCCTATGTTGGCAACAGGGAAAAGCCAAGAACCAAGATGGTTTGTTTACTTGCAGTGCCCCCAAGAGAAGATACCAGTCAATTTTGGAAGTAGAAAGTAAAGTTGGGACACAGAAGTAGAATTGGTTGAAAGCTGCTGCTCACCAAGCATTTTGATTCCTAAATCCCCTACTTGACACCAAAAGGCTCAGGTCTGTTTTTTTTTTCCTCAAGCATCTCTGCAATGGAAGATGCCAGGCACAGTTGAAGGCTGAAGAACAGTATCAAGAACACAAGAATTAAAGGAACATACGCAAACGGAATGACTAAATTCCCATCCTTTTTTCCCACTAGGCTCCCAGCTCACTGTAGTCAAGACTTAACCACCCAGGCAGGAGATAGGACAAGCCTTCTTATCAAGTTCCCCAAACAGTCCACCAGGTAACCCTATAGTGAGGTTCTCAGTTAACAAGCCCTCTCCTCTCTACATGCACTCACAGCCCACAGTCTGCCCACATCCTTAAACATGATAAAGTTGTGGAAAGCTTCTATGAAGAAAAGTGATGCCAAAGAAAAGCAAAATATATTAATATCCTCAGAGAGATGAAAAGATACTATATTCATTAAACAAAAACAGAGTGCCATTAAAAAAAAACATTTAGGGTAAAGAAGTAACTAGCGTGAAAACTCTCCCCAACACCAGTTTGGTCAGCTCTTGAGTACTGTGAAATTGCAAGCTCTGTACACAGATTTCAGTTTGTCGGAGCACTGGAATTGGGAATCAACTGATACCTGCACTGCCAGGCTGACAAAATAACTTGGTTGCCTGGGCTATGCTGTAATCTTGAATAATTCTGCAGCTTCAAACTACTTTTCGGTCCTTGTGAGGACTGACTAGCAACATGTCCTGTTTTTCCTTTTGAACCCTGACTATGCAGTTGAGTTTTCCATTCTTTATTTTCATAAACAACTTTACATTAACCTCCCATAACCTAAAAAAACCTTGCAATTTGGGAGAGTCTAATTAATATAATTTCCATGGGAATTCCCTGGTGGTCCTGTGGTTAGGACTTGGTGCTTTCACTGCCGTGGCCTGGGTTCAAAAAATTTCCAAATACACTATGGGTACATTCTGAATGACTGATGTGGTCAGTCACCTAGTTAACAAAGCCCAACATATAGTATTAAGTAAGCACTATCACGTGCACTTTAGTTATTAGATCAAAGAATGTCTTCAATCTGCTGCTCTGCAAAGTTTTTCTGTAAAGGGCCAGAGAGTAAATATTTCACAGTTGTGGGCTGTATGATCTCTGTCACAACTGCTCAACTGCCACTGTAGTGTGACAGTGGTCACAGACAACACATAAAATGTATTTTATTCCAATAACACTTTATTTATAAAAACAGGCGAGGGCCAGATTCCTCCCACGGGTCTAGTTTGCTAACACCTGCTCTCAAGCATCAAAGTGAAAAATGATAACAGCCTACATATATCACCATGATGGCTTAAAACTGGGAAATATGGAAGAGGCAAAATTTCTTAAGACATTAGAATAAAACAGTTGGATATGGGTAGAATATCTTATAATTAAATTTTTTTTACATCTTCCTCTTTATCCCCATTACCATTCCCTTCATTTGGCTCTCCCTGTACTATCGTACTCATTTCAGTATTTCTCTTTGCCTTACCCCAATCTGTCCACACAGTGTTGTCAAAGGATTTTTAAGATGAACTTTCTACACCTCTGATGATCTGCCATGATCCTGGCTTGCCTATTCTCTTATTTCACATACCATTCTCCCATACATAACCCATGCTCCAATCACACAGAAATGAAGTTCTTCATTCCCCAAAATGTCATCTGTTTAATACTTCTGTGATTTATTTATCCTGTTCCTTCTCTTCAAACTTTGCCCTGCAATTTCCCTAAATTCCCAGTCATCTGGTCTTCTCTTATCCGTCAACATCCTGCTCAAGCATCTCATCTGGTAGCCTTCCCTAAACTTCAAAGCAGAAATAATTAATTTCTTCTTCTAGTCTACCCTATAGTATGTATTCCAAGAGATATTATAACACAGTAATTAAATGTGCAGGCTTTGGAGTCAAATAAATCTAGATCCACATCTCAGCACTATTACTTAAGCAAATTATTGAATTACTTTCTTCATCCATACAACAGGGATAACTTAATTGTAGTTTCGGTTTAAAGGCTGAGATGATACCTGTAAAGTCATATAGAAAGGCTTAAACCCAGTAAAGTGTTCAACAGCTGTCTCTTATTATCTGTTTGCAAATCCCTCTCATCTTTCAAACTGTCTTCTTGAGGTCAAGGCAATTCATCCTTACATCACTAGAACCTTACAGAGTATCTGAAGTATATTAATAGTAAGCTCTCAAATATATGTTGAATCAAAATAAACATGAAAAAGTTATTATACTCAAAATGAATTTTTCTCTAACTCCTTGAATGTAGGATATCTTTCTTACTGAGACATTAAAAGGCTTAAAAATATCTATTACAATCCAAAGCACTCACCATTGTCCAGCATTTCTCCAAATAAATGGGAGCACTAGTAACCTATACATAAGAGCCTCTTTGTGAATAAGTGAGGTAATAAAGGGTGATTTTGCTGTTGTTGTTGTTGTTCTTAGATCTATAATGACAATATAAAAGCAGCCAACAAATATACTCTGCAGAAAGCTTCCCGTCATAATAGCAAACAGCACAGATTTACAAAGAGGGCTTCTGCCTGCCTAGAAATTAAAATGTGAGGGAGAGCCATAGTAATCAGAATTACAGAAAATTGACACTATACTCTATTTTTTTAAAAAATATTTATTTATTTAGGCTGTGCCATGTCTTAGTTGCCGTCACGCCGGATGTTTTTTTTAATTGCAGCATGCACGTGGGATCTAGTTCCCTGACCAGTGATCAAACCTGGGCCCCCTGCACTGGGGAAGTCCCGACACAGAGTCTTACCCTCTGGACCACCAGGGAAGTCCTGACACTGTATTCTCTGTATGTAAAAATTTCCTCACATGAGTAAGGAAGTACAGGTGGTGGTAGTAAATAATTTTGACTTTGTGGGGAGGGGAAATTCAGACAAGATGACCCAGAAGACAATCACTTGTGGGTGAAAAGACAACAGGAAGAGAATAGGGGATTTCCTCAAGTTTAGTCAACTAACAAGTCACAGAGGAGAAATAAGCACAATAGAAAAAGAATTGACTATAAAAATCAACAAAAGGGGCACCAAGCCCTAGCTCTGCTGTTACATTAGAAACAAAACTTGTAATTCACAGGCAATGTGAATGGCTTCACAGAAAACCCAAAAGACTACATAATAACCTAGAAAATTGACCAGCACCATGGACAAAGTGAAAAGCAAAAAAACTTTTAAGTGAAAAAAGGCAAAAAATTTTATCTCAAAAGCCAACTAGTTTGGGGTAACTATACAAACTTGTGAACATAAAACATATTCATTACAAAGCAACACCAAGAGCAAAAAAAAACCACAGAAAATTCCCTGGTGGTCCAGTGGTTAGGACTCCGTGCTTCCACTGCAGGGGGCACAGGTTCGATCCCTGGTTGGGGAACTAATATCCTGCAAGCTGTGCAGTGAGGAAAAAAACAAAAAACAAAAATCATAACCAGGGTTGGCACCCTTGGAATTCAGATGCAGTTGAGAGAAAGAATATATTAAAAAATTTGAACTCTTGGTCAGTTAGAAGTCAACAGGAATAAACCAGGACTATACTAGGCAAACCATGAGATACAGTCACCCTAGGTATGGGTGACAGGTATGGAAATTTAAACTGCTAAAATAGCGGTATAAAAGAGAGAAAGTATTAAATTCAGGAGGCTGCTATAAATCACAAGCATCATAATAACAAAAAATAATTAGTTTGTTGAATAATCACATGCTGGAAACAGTTTTAAAGAATTCTACATGTGGTAACTCATTTAATACGCTCTCCCTGTAGTGGGTTGAATAGTGGTTCCCAAAAAGATATGTCCACATCCTATTCCCTGAAACTGATGAATGTGACTTTATTTGGAAAAAAGTGTCTTTACAGATATAATTAAGAATCTTGGTACTTCTCTGGCAGTCCAGTGGTTAAGACTCCACGCTGCCAATGCAGGGGGCGTGGCTTCCATCCCTGGTCGGGAAACTAAGATCCCACATGCCGGGTGGCAGAGGGGAAAAAAAAAAAAAAAAATCTCAAGATAAGATCATCCTGGATTATCCAGGTGGACCCTAAATCCAATGACAACTGTCCTTATAAGAGACACAGAGGAGAGAAGAGGGCCATATGAAGACAGGCAGAGATTAGAATCATGCAGCCACAAGCCAAGGAATATCTGGAGCCACGAGAAGTTGGAAAAGGCATGGAAGGATTCTCTCCTAGAGCTCTGGACGGAACGGGGCCCTTCTGACACCTTGATATCAGACTTGTGGCCTCTGAACCGTGAGAAAAAAGGTTTCTGTTATTTTAAAGTAGTTTTTTAAAAAATTTATTTTTTATATTTTTGCGTTAGGTCTTAGTTGCGGCACACAGGATCTGCTGTTACGGCGCGCTGACTTCTCTCCACTTGTGGTGTGCGGGTTTCCTCTTCTCTAGTTGTGGCGGACAGGCTCCAGAGCACGTGGGCTCTAGCTGCCCCTCGGCATGTGGGATCTTAGTCCCTGGTCAGGGATGGAACCCGCGTCCCCTGCATTGGAAGGCAGATTCTATACCACTGGACCACGAGGGAAGTCCCAAGTTTCTGTTATTTTAAGACGCTAAGTTTGTGGTAATTTGTCACAGCAGTCACAGGAAATTAATACACTCCCTCTAAGGTAGATATTACTACACCCATTTCATTTTAATGATGAAACAGGCACAGAAATGTTAAGTAATCTAATAAACCAGATTTTCAGATAAATATAAAAAATATTAAAATGTAATAAAAAACAGGAACAGGAAATACGCAGTCCCCATGACAAGCCTCCAAATAGTTTCCCAGCAAAACTCAGCTCAGCTTAATAATGAAGGAATGAAAGAATCATCATTTTAGAACCTCTAATGTAAATAACTGAGCCAGGCAAGAACAGATGTTAGCATTTTTTAAAAAATAAATTTATTTATTTATTTATTTTTGGCTGTGTTGGATCTTCGTTGCTGCGTGCGGGCTTTCTCTAGTTGCAGCGAGCGAGGCTACTCTTCGTTTCGGTGTGCGGGCTTCTCATTGCAGTGGCTTCTCTTGTTGCGGAGCATGGGCTCTAGGTGCACGGGCTTCAGTAGTTGTGGTACGCAGGCTCAGTAGTTGTGGCTCGGGGGCTCTAGAGTGCAGGCTCAGTGGTTGTGGTGCACGGGCTTCATTGCTCCGCGGCATGTGGGATCTTCCCAGACCAGGGATCAAACCCGTGTCCCCTGCATTGGCAGGCGGATTCCTAACCACTGCGCCACCAGGAAGTCCCAGAATTTTAAAATATGTCTACAAACTATTTGACAATCCCCCCTGCCAAAGATGGCACCTAATATCCCATGCCTTTTGAATGTAGGCCAGATTTAGTGACTCTCTTCTAATGAACAGAATGTGGCAGGAAGTGACAATATGCAACTTCAGAGACTATATCGTTAAAGGCAATGCCACAGCACACAATGTATAAAGATGCATTTTGTGATATCAATAACTGAAATCAGTGGTAACAAAGCAGTAAAGAAGCAGAGTTTTTGAATGTCACTGAAATTAAGCTGTTATAAATTAGAGTATTATAACTTTAGGATGCTAAATGTAATTCCCATGGTAACCACAGAGAAAATTATTATAGAATATACACAAAAGGAAATGAAAAAATAATAAAAATGTTTCACTACAAAATATAAACTAAACACAATGACAGTCATGAAGGAAATGAGGGTCAAAAAAACTATAAGGCATATAGAAAACAAACAGTAAAATGAGGAAGTAAGTCCTCCTTTCTCAGTAATTACATACAAATGGATTAAACTCTCCAATCAAAAGACAGATTGGCAGAATGGATTTAAAACATGATCTAATTGAGAATTCCCTGGTGGTTAGGACTCCGTGCTTTCACTGCCAAGGGCCCGGGTTCAATCCCTGGTCAGGGAACTAAGATCCCACAAGCCACACAGTGTGGCTAAAAAAAGATAAAAATTAAAAAAAAAAAACATGATCTAATTATATGCTGTCTACAAAAGACTTACATTAGATCCAAAGACACCAACAGGTTGAAAGTGAAAGGATGGAAAAAGATACCCCATGTAAACAGTATCCAAAAGGGAGAAGTGACTATACTAATGTCACATAAAATGGACTTTAAATCAAAAAAGGTTATAAGAGACAAAGGGCATAATTTATTAAAAAGGTCCAATACAGCAAGAATATAAATAATTATAAACATTTACATACCTAATAACAGACCATCCAAATATATGAAGCAAAAACACATATTTAAAGGGAGAGGGAGTTCCCTGGTGGTCCAGCAGTTAGGACTCCGCGCTTTCACTGCGGGTGCATGTTTAATCCCTGGTTGGGGAACTAAGACCCCGCAAGCTGCACAGTGTGGCCAAGTTAAAAAAAATTTTTTTTTTAATAAATAAATACAGGGAGAAACAGACATTTCTCAGCATATTAAAAGGATTATATGTCATGACCACATGGGACTTATTCCTGGGATGCAAGGATGGTTAAACATATGAAAATCAACTGATGTAATGCACATTAACAGAACGAAGGGAAAAAAAACACATGATGGAGGAAAAGGACCTGACAAAATTAAACACCCTTTCATGATTAAAAAAAAAAAAAAAAAAAAAAAAGGAATAGAAGGGACCTACCTCAACATAATAAAGGCCATATATGAAAAACCCACAGCTGACATCATACCCAACAGTGAAAGAATGAAAGCTTCTCCTCTAAGATCAAGAACAAGGCAAGGATGGCCGCTCTCAACACTTCTATTCAATACAGTACTGGAAGTCCAAGCCAGAGCAATTAGGCAAGAAAAAGAAATAAAAAGCATACACCTTGGAAGGGGAGTAAAAAATTGTTTGATGATGATATCTTATATGTAAAAAACCTTAAAGATTCCACACGCAAAAACTATTCGTACTAATAAATGAATTCAGCAAAGTAGTAAGATATAAAATCAATATGAATGAGTTGCATTTCTATACACTATCAATCTGAATAGGAAATTAACAATTTCATTTACTAATAGCATCAAAAATAATGACACACTCAGGAATTAACTTAACCAATGAGGTAAAAGACTCGTAACCTGAAAACCACAAAACACTGCTGAAAGAAATTAACAGACACACAAATAAATGGAAAGACATCCTGTGTTTATGTACCGGAAGTCAAAATATTGTTAAGATGTCAATACTACCCAAAGCAATCTACAGATTCAATGCAATCCCATCAAAATCTTTTTTTTTTTTATTTTCTAGTAAGACTAAATTTATTCAATACCCTAGTAAAAGTTTTGATTATAAGTATCCAACAGTATAAAAAGTACAAAACAGATTTGTAGATTTCTAATATATTAATACAAAGTGCATGACTACATACAGTACATCCTACAGGCAAAGAGAGGTGGAAGGGGAAAAAGAAGACTGTGGTTGAGGTCTAGTAATAAATAAATAAATACAGAAGTAGAGATGATCCATATTATAGTATATTCTACCACCAATACTGCAGCCAAAATGTACAAAAAAAAAAGAGAGAAAAAAAAAACCATTTCAAAATAACTCAGGAGGAAGATGATAATGGCTGGGATTCTGGTAATACACCTCAAAGTCTGTGGGAGAGCTGACCCAACTCACTATGTAGTCTGTGCATATGGTGGCTTGTAGTTTTTTCCAAAGGAAGAAATATAAAATTTTAAGTTTAGATTAAGAACTATAAAACTATAGGATACCCATAAAAATTGGCTCACTCCTTGTTATTTATACTATCCAATCTTTAAAATCCAGTTTTAAAAATAAGCACTGAGTCATGTTATTACAAGGTAGGCAAATGATCCTCCCGCATTATGAAAAGTCTGAACTGGTGATATATTCTTCCTGAACTTTTAGAAAAGAGGCAATAGATAGTACTTTGGTTTGGGTTCAAGTAAAAGGCTTTTAATGAAGGTTTTACAGTTGAAGAGCTCCACGTTTAGGATGTATCATCTAACACCTCAATGTTCAGAAAGCCTGACTAAAAGAAACCAAACCAAAACCAACCCACTCAGCATTAACACACACCTCTTTTCTTTTAGTAGAATTTTACTTTAATATAGAATGAAAAATAAAAAACAAAAACCCAAAACCCAAAACCCTAATAGGTTAAAACAAGTCAAACAACCATTCTACACAGATAAAACCTTCACAAAGGTCAACCGAAGTAATCCAGAGCTAAAACTGAATTGTGCAGATTTTCAATGAAGTCACCAGTCATGTAACATAAACAAATTATTTACACACTTGCAAGCCCTCTAAGAAATGTGCCCCAAGAAGCATTAACCTTTGTGTTTTTCATGTGCCATCCTGAAGACTTGCACATTTTATTTTTCAGATAATTTAACATTTTTAATAGAGTGCATTCTCTACCAAGGGGTAATGCTTTGGTACTATTCATATAGGATTGCCTATCCTAAAGATTTGACATTTCCCCAAGAGGAATTTTGACTCTGCTTTAGAAGTTTCATATAAATTAAAAACTTTATCAAATATCAATATGGAGGGAGGTGACACAGGATGCAACATATACAGTCAAGTTACCTCTGTATATTTAGAAATTACTCCTTCAAGATATTCGCACTAGAGAGCTTAGTCCGTCCTGCTTAATATTCAGTAGTACAGGTTTGAATCATCAGAACCTTGGCAACACCTTAATATTTCAAAGTTATTAACAGCTACCTCTAGGGGCAAGTCTGTGTTTACTGAGTTATGACAAACTTATTGTAACGAAGGAAAACAAGTGTAGCCAGCCATCTTAAAAAATGCCCCAACCACTGCTTCTCAATATAGAAAGACTAAAACTACATACGTTTATCATACAACAAATCCCATCTCTGTCCCCTGAAATTCCCCTAATTTCATTCATTAGAAGGGAATTTTTTTAAAAAGCCTTAAAGAGCACTTTACAGCAGCATTCAGCTTTCCTATGAAATACTCAGCATCTTAAATATTATGTACACTTCTTTTTCTTTTAGTAAGCTAGATACTGGCTTCAGACTTTGTGGAACTGGAGGGAAAATAACCCACTCAAAACTATTCTAGAAATCATCTTTTGGCAGAATAACAGATATCCAAGTTAAAAATAGGAAGGTCATTTTGTTGGTGTTTTCCAAAATTTAAATCATTTTTTGTTCCCCTTCTACATAAACCTCAGTCACCACTCCTGAGTGGAGATGGGCAGAGGCTCTGGCCCCTGCTCCTCCGGCTTCTTAGCAGCTGCTTTCTTATTGCTGCAGCAAGGCTTGAATAGATGTGTGTCAATGAGGACTTCCCCAAAACGGCCTTTATAGATAATGCCACAGCATATTTTCTGTCTTTTCCAGTATGTGAGATCTAAAAAGGAAAACACTGGCGTTCTGTTAGAGCCAGAAGCCATCTCTGTATCTGAGCCATCATCTGACTGGTTACTATAACAAGGAGATTGAGCTGGAGAGGCACTTGAGGTGGTACTGCGAGCATCAGAATTGTGACGTTTAGCGTCTGGAGCCTGTGCTCCGCAACAAGAGAGGCCGCGATAATGAGAGGCCTGCGCACCGCGATGAAGAGTGGCCCCCCACTTGCCGCAACTAGAGAAAGCCCTCATGCAGAAACGAAGACCCAACACAGCCATAAATAAATAAATAAATAAAAATTAAACTTAAAAAAAAAAAAAAAAAAAAAACTTTGAAAACTATTTAAAAAAAAAAAAAAAGAATTGTGACGTTTAAATTCCTTCTGCAGTTTACTGATCTGGTTGCTTTTTATCCTGTTTCCAGATAGAGTTTTCACTTTCTTTGGTTTCAGTGTAGTCTTTAGACTGGGTCTTGCCCTTGCATCTACCACATGATTCCAGTTTTTTTTTGATCCTGCTGGCAATTTCTTCCATCTTTTCACAAGCAGGACACAGACATTACAGATGTCTCCTGAACGAGTCTCATGTAACCCAAAACAGCTTTGGAAGTCCTTTTCATAGCGTTTACTGTCAGTGAATCAAGAACTGGAGGATTTAGCTCTGCAAATACAGCAGCCCTCTATACTTCGGTACATCTTTGGCTTGTGAAAACCAAACATCTTTTCTTCTGGGCAATAGTCTGCCAAAAGCAGACGTTCCACGTGCAATAACGTTCCTGAGGTGCGGAGTGCACGCCAAGCCAAGCCCACCTCCAAACGCTCCCTCCTTCTCAACTGCCTTGTCTAGCCCATCAAAATCTTAATGATGTTTCCTTCAGAAATAGAAAATCCATCCTAAAATTCATATGGAATCTCAAGGGACCCTAAATAGCAAAAAGAACTTTGAAAGAAACAACAAAGTTGGAGGACTCACATTTTCTGATTTCAAAACTTAGTACAAAGCTACAATAATCAAAACAGTGTGGCATAAATACAGACATATAGACTTATTCTATTGGAATAGAGAGCCCAGAAATAAATTCTTACATATATGGCAAAATGATTCTTCCCCCCAACCCCCCTCTCCCACACGATTCCCTGGCAAAATGATTTTTGACACGGTGCCAAGACCTTTCAATGCGGAAAGGACAGTCTTTTCAACAAACAATTCTGAGAAAACTGAATATCCACTTGCAAAACAATAATGTTAGACTGATACCTACCACCACTTACAAAAACCAACAAATGGAGCCCACCTGCTGCAACTAAGAAGCCCACATGCCACAACTAAGGAGCCCACCTGCCACAACTAAGGAGCCCACCTGCCACAACTAAGGAGCCCACCTGCCGCAACTAAGACCTGGCACAACCAAATAAATAATAAATTCTTTTTAAAAAAGGGTCAAAGACTTAGATGCAAGACCTAAAACTATAAACTTTTAGAAATAGAGCAAAAGCTTCACAATACTGGATTTTGTAATGATTTTTATATATGACACCAAAGGCACAGGCAACAACAACAACAAAAATAAACAAATCGGACTTCATGAAAATTTAAAACATGTCCAAAGGACACTATCAAAAGAGTGAAAAGGCAACCTACAAAATGGGAGAAATTATTTTCAAATCATTCATCTAAGGGATTAATATCCAGAATATATAGATAACTCCTAACTCAACAACAAAAAACCCAAGTCAATTCAAAAATGGACCAAAGATTTTAATAGCCATTTCTCCAAAGAAGAATGGCCATTAAGTACGTGAAAAGATACTCAACACCACTATGCAAATCAAAACCACAATGAGATACCACCTCACACCCAACAGGATGGCTATTACCAAAAAAAAAAAACCCAGAAAATAACAAATGTTGTCAAGAATGTGGAGAAACTAGAACCCTTGTGCATACTGGTAGGAATGTAAAACAGTAAGCTGCTGTGGGAAACAGTATAGTATTTCCTAAAACTTTTTAAATGGAATTACCATATGATCCAGCAATTTCACTTCTTGGTATATACCCCAAAAAATGGAAAGCAGGGTCTTGAAGAAGTATTTGTACATAGCAGCAGCATTATTCATTATGCCTAAAATGTGAAAGCAATCCAAGTGTCCATTAACAGATGAATGGATAAGCAAAATGTGGTAAATACATACAATGGATTATTCAGGCTCAAAAAGGAAGGAAATTCTGACATGTGCTACAACGTGGATGAACCTTAAGGACACACTTTGTTAAGTGAAGTAGCCAGCCACAAAAAGATGACTGCGCTTATATGAGGTACCAAGAGTAGTCAAAATCAGAGACAGAAAGCAGAATGAACGGTGGTTAACTGGGCTCACAGGAGGAGGAAATGGGGAGTTACCGTTGATTGGGTACAGTTTCAATTTTGCAAGATGAAAAGAGATCTGGGGGTGGATGGTGGTGATGACTGCACAATGATATGAATATACTTAATACCACTGAAACATATACACTTAAAAATGATTACTATGGTAAATTTAGTATCGTGTGCACTCTACCACAGTTTTTTTTAAAAAATGCAATGCCACTTGCTCTTTTGGGTTACTTGTTCTCAGGGAAACAGGCTATGTGGCAAGGAACTGAGGCCTCCTGCCAAGAGCCAGCACCAACCTGTCAGCCACATGAGAAAGACACCTTAGAGGCTAATTCTCCAGCCCTAGCAGCCTTCAGATAACTGCAGCCTCAGCCAACATCTTGACTGTGACCTCAAGAGATCCAGGGTCAGACCCATCCAGCTAAGCCACTTTTGAATTTCTGTCCCACAGAAACTATGTAAGATAAAAAGTTTGTTATTTTAAGCAGCTAAATTTTGGGATAATTTGTTATGCACCAATAGATAACTAATACAATAGTAAAAGGTTATTAGAAAACAGGATATTTATATGGCCTCAAATTATTACACCACATCTTACTTACTAATTACAAAGTGAAAAGTATATGATTATTATGGAGATCTTATAGTATCACATTAACCAAGTAAATAAACTTACCAACACCGTTAGAGTGACATTCCACCATTGATGTGCTGCCCGATATAATGAAGAAAAAAATGAGTATACAATATCACCTAGACTAGTACTATTGCCCCCAAAATGTTTGACCTGAATCTAATAATGAGGAAATAATTATATCCAAAATACATGACACTCTACCAGTTACCTGGCCTGGACTCTTAAAAAATTAACACTGAAAAACTAAAACGGCAAGGGAATTCCCTGGCAGTCCAGTGGTCAGGAAGAGGTGCTTTCACTGCTAGGGCCCGGGTTCAATCTCTGGTCGGGGAACTAAGATCCTGCAAGCTGTGCTGTGCGGCAAAAAAAAAGAAGAAAAACTAGAGGCAAAAGGACTGTTCTAGGTCAAGACACTAAAAAGACAAAACAACAAAATGTGTGAACCTTTATTGGATCCTATACGTAGGGACAAAAACACAAAAGACTTTTGGTGATAACTGGGAAAATGTGAATATATTAGATGACATTATGGAATTGTTAATTTTCTTAGAAATACTAACACATACTATCGTGGTCCTATAGGAAAATATCCTTTTTCTTGGGAGAAGTAACGTAAACGTGTTCAGGGGTGAAGTATCATGATGGCTGCAAATGACTTTCTCAGGTTCAGCAAAATTAAAAGTACATCTAGAGAAAAAGTAAATGTGGCAAGAGGTCAATATAAGCAAGGTGTTTACAGGTATTCACTATACTATTTTTTTCAACTTTTCTGTAGATTTTTTTCAAAATAAAGAACTGATTAAAAAAAGAAAATAAAGAGTACCCTATCACAATGAGATACCATGACGCTCCTATTAGAGTAACAAACAAGAAAATACTGACAATATCAAGGGCTGGCAAGGATGCAAAGCATCCTCATGTACTGCTGGTTGAAAAGCAAAATGGCGCATCCAATTTGGACAACGTTTTGCCCATTTTTTATAAAATTCAACACATTTACCACATGACCCAACAATCCCATTCCTAGGTATTTACCTTAGAGCAGAGGTTCTCAATCAGAGGGTATTTTGTCCTCCGGGACTTTTTTTTTTTTAAACAATGGTGGGGGTGGGTGCTATTGCTATCTAGTGGGCAGAAGCCAGGGATGTTGTTAAATGTCCTACAATGTGAAGGATGGCCCTCCACAACAAAGAATTATCCAGACCAACATGTCATAGTGCCAAGATTGAGAAACCTTGCCTACAGAAATAAAAACATATGTCCATATAAAATCTGTACAAGAATGTTTACAAGCAGCTCTATTCACAACTGCAAGATCTGTGAAACAACTCAATCTCTCTCAATAGGTAAATCGATAAACTGCGGTACATGCATACACTGGAATACTACTCAGCAATAAATTTTTTAAAAATGCAACAACTTGGAGGAATCTCAAAGGCATCATACTGAGTGAAACCCAGTCTCAAGAAGTTTACACAGGGCTTCCCTGGTGGCGCAGTGGTTGAGAATCTGCCTGCCAATGCAGGGGACACGGGTTCGAGCCCTGGTCTGGGAAGATCCCACATGCCGCGGAGCGACTAGGCCCGTGAACCACAATTGCTGAGCCTGCGCATCTGGAGCCTGTGCAACAGGAGAGGCCGCGATAGTGAGAGGCCCGCGCACCGCGATGAAGAGTGGCCCCCACTTGCCACAACTAGAGAGAAAGCCCTCGCACAGAAACGAAGACCCAACACAGCCATAAATACATAAATAAATAAATAAAACTAAAAAAATAAAATAAAATAAAGCAAATAATTTAAAAAAAAAAGTTTACATATGTACTATTCCATTTACATGACAGTCTCCAAAAGACAAAACTAAAGGAATGAAGAACAAATTGTGGCTGCCAGAGGTTAACTGAGGGTGGATATGACTACAAAAATACAGAACAAGGGAGGCTTTTGCTGTGATGAAATTGTTCTGTATCCTGCTTGTGGTATTAGTTACAAGAATCAATAAATGTGTTAAAATTCATACAACCGTACACCCAAAAAAAGCCAATCTTACTGTATGATGAATTTTTAAAACAACATTTAAAACATTAAAAATTTTAAAGGCTACATATTCTAGGTACTGGGTTGAATACTGTCTCCACCAAAACTTACGTCCACCTGGAACCCAGAATTTGACTTTACTTGGTCTTATAGGATTTTTGCAAATGTAATCAAGTTAAGATGAAGTTATATTGGATCAGGGTAAAAATGGAAACATAGACTGGAGAGATGTATACACAAGACAAGGAATGCCAGCAATCATCAGAAGCATTGAACAGATTCTCCCTCTGAGAGGTTCCAACTCCAGTGATGCCTTATTTTGGCCTTTTAGACTCCTAAAACATGAAAAACTGAAGTTGTGTTGTTTTAAACTGCCCAGTTTGTGCTAATTTGTTACAGCAGTCCTAGGAAACTAACATACTCTATGATTCTATTTACATGACATTCTGGAAAAGCCAAAACTACTGGGACAGAAAACACATCAGTGCTTCCTAAGGAATGGGGCTGGGGAGAGATGAATGACTACAAAAGAGCACAAGTAAAGATTTCAAGTGTTTATCAAAATTCAAAGACCTGTATACCTAAAAAGAATGAATTTTATTATGTGTAGATTACATCTCAACAAACCTGTCTACAAAAAGCATATTCCCAACGTGAATGACAAAAAATGCTCTTAAAATAGTTTCTACAACAAAAAAGAAAAAAAATTGACAGTAGATCTCCTATATATCTTGGGGAGATCTCTCCAGGACTCATTCTTCCTTTCTAGTATCTCTCTTTTACATCTACATCTCACAGCTAGATTAACCTATCTTTTTTTTTTAATATAAATTCATTTATTTATTTAGCTGTGTTGGGTCTTCGTTGCTGCGTCCGGGCTTTCTCTAGTTGCAGCGAGTGGGGGCTACTCTTTGTTGCGGTGCACAGGCTTCTCATTGCAGTGGCTTCTCTTGTTGCGGAGCACGGGCTCTAGGCGTGCGGGCTTCAGTAGTTGTGGCTCGCAGGCTCTAGAGCGCAGGCTCAGCAGCTGTGGCGCAAGGGCTTAGTTACTCCACGGCATGTGGGATCTTCCCAGACCAGGGCTTGAACCCGTGTTCCTTGCATTGGCAGGCAGATTTTTAACCACTGTGCCACCAGGGAAGTCCCTTCACAATCAAATACAGTGGTGCAGAGTCTGTATCTTCACCTAGTAAACCACTGACTTGAACCAATGAAGATATCAGTTTGAATCTAAAATCTAGTACAATATTAAAATAATCTATTACTTATTAGTCTGTCAGTTACAAAGAAACTTAAAATAGGGCCAGTTCTTAACACTTCTATATCATTTATTTTGAGTTATGTTTACTATCACACTAGAAAAATGTGACAGAATGTCTACATTGCCAGCAATAAAAACTAACCTTGGGACTTCCCTGGTGGTCCAGTAGTAAAGAATCCTCCTTAGGGGCTTCCTTGGTGGTGCTGTGGTTAAGAATCCGCCTGCCAGTGCAGGGGACATGGGTTCGAGCCCTGGTCCGGGAAGATCCCACATGCCACGGAGCAACTAAGCCCATGCACCACAACTACTGAGCCTTCACTCTAGAGCCCGCGAGCCACAACTACTGAGCACGAGCGCCACAACTACTAAAGCCCGTGTGCCTAGAGCCCGTACTCTGCAACAAGAGAAGCCACCCAATGAGAAGCTCATGAATTGCAACGAAGAGCAGCCCCCGCTCACTGCAGCTAGAGAAAAAGCCCGCGCACAGCAACAAAGACCCAAGGCAGCCAAAAGTAAAAGTAAATAAATAAATAAAATTTATTTAAAAATTTGAAAAGAAAAGAATCCGCCTTAAAATGCAGGGGACGTGGGTTTGACCCCTGGTCAGGGATCTAAGATCCCACATGCCGCAGGGCAACTAAGTCCGCGTACCACAACGACTGAGCTCAAACACCTCAACTAGAGCTCACATGCCACAAACTACAGAGCCCACATGATCTGGAACCCGAGCACCACAACTACAGAGCCCATGTGCCCTAGAGCCTGCACACCACAACTAGAGAAAAGAAAACCCACACACCACAACTAGAGAGAAGCCCACCCGCCACAACGAAAGATCCCACATGCCTCAACGAAGATCCTGTGTGCCACAACTAAGACCCGACACAGACAAAAATAAATAAAATAAACAAATAAATATTTTTAAAAAACCTTCTAACCTTAACATCTTCCTGAAAGGCAGTGGAAAAAGACATTTCACAAGATTATTTCAGTAACATCTTGTCCCATAAGCAACAAACAGACAAACTACATTTGTAGTCTTATTTTTAAATATCCTATTTATAGATAAATTATTAAATAACCAGGATATTATGAAATTTGCCTGGTTTATTTTCAGGAGTAACATATCCAACATAATCAGTTATTTTTATAGGCCACATCTACTGTGACCTAGAAAACCCTTCAATAATTTCATATAGGCCTATAATTTCTTAAAAGAAGCCACCAAGGACTTCCCTGGTGGCACAGTGGTTAAGAATCCGCCTGCCAATGCAGGGGAAACGGTTCGATCCCTGGTCATGGAAGATTCCACATGCCGGAGCAACTAAGTCCGTGTGCTACAACTACTGAGGCCTGCACTCTAGAGCCCACGAGCCACAACTCCTGAGCCCATGTGCTACAACTACTGAAGCCCGTGTGCTTAGAGCCCGTGCTCCGCAACAAGAGAAGCTCCCGCTCGCCGCAACTAGAGAAAGCCCGCGTGCAGCAATGAAGACCCAATGCAACCAAAAAGAAAAAAGAAGCCACCAAAAAGACATTTCAGAAAACACACAAAACCAGTAAGGAGAAAACTTGCTTGTTGAAGCAGAAAGTACAGAGTTCAAAGAGCTAAAGTACACAGTGGTATTCAGAGAACTAAAACCAAATGAAGTCAAACTCTCAGCCTTACTAAAATACAGAAGCATACATGGTAACTGTAAATACTGAGTAGTCTCCCATGGGTAGGGCCAATCAGCCAAGTTCCCAAACCCCTACTCAAAAAAGTTATGTATCAAAGGACCCGTTTTGAAAAATCTGTCTTCATTCACCAGCCACTACTATGAAGAATGGACTCCAGGGACTTCCCTGGTGGTCCAGTAGTTAAGACTGTGCTCCCAATGTAGGGGGCCAGGGTTCGATCCCTGGTCAGGGAACTAGATCCCACTGTTGCAAAGAAGATCCCGCACGCAGCAACGAGGATCCCAAGTGCCACAACTAAGACCCGGAGGAGCCAAATAAATAAATACATATTTATTAAGAATGGACCCCAGCCTCAATCCAGTTGGAAGTGGAAACATGGGAGTTGGTAACGGTTCCTGTGTATGCAACCAGTAGCCACACTACCCAGCTGGGTTGAAAACTAATTCCTGTTCACTGGGAACACAGCAGCAGAGACGAAGGAGCAATGTTTAGATCCCATTCTCCACTAATGATAACAAAGAAGCTAACCTTGGTGTACGTGTTGTATTGTCAGAGGGGATAAGAGTTCTTTGCGTTAGGGCAGAAAGTAATTACTCATTTCTGTAACTTAATTTCTCAAGAAAAGGAGAGAAAATGAACTCCAACCCACTCATGATGGGAAAAAGCTGCTTTCCTATTTACTGGAGAAAGTTACCTTAATAGAGAAGTAGGATTTGGACCACCCCGTATCCCCCACAACAGTGACACCTTGGCTCTGAACATCACATAATGATCTCAGATCACTGACAGTTCTTTCCCATTTTCCAGCCAAATGGGAATCCAGCGTGGATTCTAAAGCATATACATAAAAAGACAATTATCTTATTCAAAGAGAAATAAAGGAAGGTACAACTTTCAAGGTTCAATAGTATAAGAGTTTAAGAAAACTGGCACCAGAATTGGAACCTTTAGCATTCATTTGCAGGTCTGAACTTTGTACCCAGTATTGCAGAAGGCAATTTTCTCCTAGTTCTCCCAAACAGCTCTCTGACAAACATGATAATATTAACTACTGTTACCAGCTGTGTCCTGGCTTTGACTATTTACCGCTAGAGTTTAAAGGATTCGACATGCCACAATAAATATAACTACTGTTGTACTACTATAACTGTTGCTCTCTTTTGCAACCAATGCTTGTGTGAAATTATACAACCTAATTAAATATAAAGTTGAATTTCCTGGCTTCCAAGAAACTCTTATTTCTATCTCTTAAAACCCATGAATTCTCCTCAAAATAAGACCCTGGATAGCCACTATCCCCATCCTTCCAGCAAACCTTTCTCAGATCATTTTTACACATTATTTAAGAACTATCAAGTAAACTAGATATCAATACTAATGAGTTAATGAGTAATGTCTATGTATACTTTATAAACAAATTCATGCATTTATATTAAAAGAACTAAAAAAGCATTGTTATAAACACTGTATTAAAAACCCAGAAAAAAAATCAGAGAGAGAATCATTTACATCCAAGAGCCCTAAATACTGGGGGAAGGGAAGAGAAACAAATTACCACTTATCCATTAGGAAACAAATAGGATTATGAAAGCAGAGCCAATTCTACACTCCAATTTGGGCCAGCAGATTTTCACCTTAGTATTCTATTCCAAGACTACGTCCTCTACTTTGAGTGCCGAAGGAACTGATTAAAAATATCATTTCAAAGAAGGCAAAATACCACACACATCTTATTTGTTCTCACAGATAAACATATGGAAATCCAGGAAAGTTAAATGGATTGCCCAATTAAGCAAATATTTCTTAGCTGTGACACCAAAAGTACCATCCATAAAAGAAAAAACCGAGAAATTAAGCCTCATTAAAATTAGGAACTTCTACTCTTCAAAAGACACTATTAAGAAAATGAAAAGACAAGCTAAAGGCTGGGAGAATATATTGGTAAAATGTAACGCATATCTGATAAAGGACTTACATCCAGAATTCACAAAGAACTCTTACAGCTTGATAATAAGATAAACAACCCAATCAAAATGGGTTGTCCAAGGTCAGAACAGAAGACGCAGCCAAAAACTGAGATCTCTAGCCTTGCTCAATGTTAATTTCATGATTTAAAGCCACAGTTCCATAAATCAGCCAAAAAAAAAAAAAAAAAAGAAAACAGAGAAAAACAGGGAAACAAATGAAAAAAAATACTTATGTCATTGCTGTACTTGAACTTATTCAGTTTGGTCCTTTTCAAAATTATTAAAATATATATTGAGTTTAGGACCACTCCCAAACCCCTCTTGAACAAAAACAAAAAGAACCCTACCAAACAGCACAGTCTCAAAATAAGAAATTCCAAATCATCACACAAAATCAAGTAATCACTGAAATAATTAAAACAGACATTTTTCCCTTCAGAATTACAGAAAGTAAAACCCTTGTCTGGATACCTCAGGCTGATTCATATTTTCTTAGGCAAACAGGAAGAGCAAGTCCTCTAAGAGCCAAATTTCTTTTAATAAGATCCCATATTTTCCTTCTCCAAAATAAAATTTGGGGGGCTTCCCTGGTGGCGCAGTGGTTGAGAATCCACCTGCCAACGCAGGGGACACGGGTTCAAGCCCTGGTCCAGGAAGATCCCACATGGCACGGAGCAACTAAGCCCGTGAGCCACAATTACTGAGCCTGCACTCTAGAGCCCGTGAGCCACAACTACTGAAGCCCACGTGCCTAGAGCCCATGCTCCGCAACGAGAAGCCACTGCAATGAGAAGCCCACGCACCGCAACAAAGAGTAGCCCCCGCTCGCCACAACTAGAGAAAAAGCCCACCTGCAGCAACGAAGACCCAACGCAGCCATCAATAAATAAATAAAATTTTTTAAATAAATAAATAAAAATAATATAAAACTTGGATGACACAGAGACTTCTTTCCCTATCCTTTATAAATGTTTACCCCACCAAGTAAATGGTTAAAAGAGAATAGACAATTCCAAAACTAGAGAAAAATGTAATGAAGGTCATGCCCCAACCAACCTTCATCTTTCCAGAAAGCACTACTTTTAACATTTTATCAAACATCCATTTACTGAGGGATTATATATTAGAGAATGGTTCTAGCTGCTTTGTCAACAATAGGAAAGAAGGAGGACTAGCACAAGACCCAGAAGAGGTAGGCTGCAGCCTACAAGATAATTAAGACACCAAAAAACCAAACAACCCAATTAAAAAATGGGCAAAGGAATTGAACAGACATTTCTCCAAAAAAGATATACAAATAGCACATGAAAAGACACTCAATATCACTAAGCACTGGAGAAATGAGAAAAAAAACCCACAATGAGATACCACTTCTCCCATAAGGATGACTATTCTTTAAAGTAAAGAAAACAAATGAAATGTTGGCATGGGTGTAGAAAACTGGAACTCTTGTGAACTGCTGGTGGGAATGTAAAATGGTATAGCTGCTGCAGAAAACACTATGGTGGATCCTAAAAAAATTAACATGGAATTAGTAACAACAAGGTCCTACTGTATAGCGCAGCGAACTACATTCAATATCCTGGGATAAACCATAATGGAAAACAATATAAAAAAGAATGTATATATGTGCATAATTGAGTCATTCTGCTGTACAGCAGAAATTAACAACATTGTAAATCAATTATACTTCAATAAAAAAATAAATTTAAAAACAACAACCAAAAAAACCTGCAATTCCTACTTGATTCACCGATTCCACGTCTGGGAATATACCTAAAAGAACTGAAAGGAGAGACTCAAACAGATATTTATACAGCCACATTCATAGCATCACTATTCACAATAGCCAAAAGGTAACCCAACTGTCCATCAATAGAAGAATTGATAAACAAAATGTGATATACACATAAAATGGAATATTATTCAGCTTTTTAAAAGGAATGAAATTCTGGAACATGCTACAACATGAACTTTGAAGACACTGTGGTAAGTTAAATAAGCCAGCCACAAAGGACAAACATTGTATGATTCTACTTACATGAGGTACCTAGAACAGTCAAATTCTACATAGAGACAAAAATTAGCATAGCGGTTACCAGGCACTAGAGGAGGGGAATGGCGTTATTGCTTAATAATAGGTACAGTTTCAGTTTGGAATGATGAAATTCTGGAGATGCATAGTGGTAACAGGTGTACAGCAATGTGAATAGATTTAATGCCACTGAACTGAACGCTTAAGAATGGTTAAAACTGTAAATTTTTGTTATGTATATTTTACCACAGTAACAAACGAAAAATAATCAGGACAAGTAAGTTCATCATTTTCTTTGCCCCTTAGAAATGAAAACATCAATTTACATGGTAAAATCAAACAGGGCAGACTGAACATATGTGCTACATCTCCATACTCTCCCAAAACCCCAACAAGATGAAAAAAAGGAAAACAGTTTACACCCTGAAGGGCAAAGACAAAGGGAGAATAGATGACTGCAGATCAATGTCAGCAATATTCTGGACAAGGAAAAGCAGCAGTACCTAGGTTCTGCACATTTCAATACATACATAATACAGTTTTTAATTAAGACCTATAGTAATTCTTTCCTTCCAGAAATTCAAGGGAAAAAAAAGATAATCTAGGATTTCCCTTTGACTACTAGCTTTCCACAGAAGCAAATGCAGCTAATCCCTCTTCCACAGCAGACCTATAATTAAATGAGCCACCTAAAAATCCCTTTTAATTTTTCAGAACAAATGAACTCCAAAATCTAGGTTAGACCATGCTTCAAAAGTTCAAGAAACAAAAAACAAATCCCTTTTCCATTAAATGAGACTTAAATTTAGCTCAATTTGATGCTGTTGCTGCATCTCTATGATGGTGGCAACTTTGTCTACTTTTCATAGGCCCAGTTCAGTATTCTTATTCATCAGTGAGGGAAATGTTACTATCTCAAATACTCTGAATGCTCAGGCTATATCTAACACACTATTCAAATTACTTTCTAAAAAGACTACTTACAATAACTACATTTTGCATTTTAGTCAAGAATAAGGAATTAACTTTCCTGTGTATGTCAAGAAAATTTTCATGAGGAAGTATAAACAGAACAAAAGGCCTGGTGAAAATTAAATCCTAAAAATCACTCTGTTTATACAAAATAAACACATTCCACCTTTCTACATTTATCAGTTTTTTTAAACATTCTAAATCATAAATTAATTACTGTGTCAAGTTTCTGCAACAAAATTCTACATCTTTTCCATAAGAAAATCTTTTGTTAGTGTTTCCAAACCTTGTTAAACACAAAAATTCCATGTTTAAACTGAAGTCTACAGAAACTCCTCAGAGGTTAACTGAGCTGACCAAAAATGTGAAACTAGAAATATAATAAGCAGTTGAACTACTTTGATTCTTCCTTTTCTATTCTTCTTATGAAGCTGGGAAATCATAAGACTATGTACGTGATCCATCATTAAAGAGGGTGCTGGGGCTGAGTAATGAAGATCCACAACATGAAAAAAGAGGGATAGGACTTCCCTTGTGGCGCAGTGGTTAAGAATCCACCTGCCAATGCAGGGGACACGGGTTTGAGCCCTGGTCCAGGAAGATCCCACATGCCGCGGAGCAACTAACTGTTGCTGTGGCCCATGCACAACTACTGAGCCTGCGCTCTAGAGCCCGCGAGCCACAACTACTGAAGCTCACACGCCTAGAGTCTGTGCTCCACAAGAGAAGCCACCGCAATGAGAAGCCCGTGCACTGCAACAAAGAGTGGCCCCCACTCGCCACAGCTAGAGAAAGCCTGCGCGCAGCAACGAAGACCCAACGCAGCCAAAAAAAGAAAGAAAGAGGGATAGCCTCTTTAGCATTATCCTCACATATCCCAGTTTTTCATTCAAAGAATGAATATGAGAAAAGCTTTCAAAATCTGCCCTCTTTACTGCAGGGTCCTACTGTCACAGGGTGACCCAAATACAAGCTTCTGTCTGTCACTTTCCATTCTCACTACCACCTCCCTAGCCTGGTCTCCCTACCTCCAGACCCTACCAACCCTAGTAAATACTTGTAGACCTCAATATTACCAAATAAATCTTCATAAAATACCATTTCATCCTGTCAGTCAACAGGACTTAAGGTTATCCCAAAATAAGAAGGCTGGTGAAGGGGAGCAGAATTTTTCACCCCAAAATATGCTACTTTGGCATAAGGATTATTTTGAGCTAAAAACAATCAAAACTCAGCAGATTCAGTAAAAGCTCTTTACCTCCCCCTCAACTGCCTAAATTTACACTGGAAAGGAGGCCTGTACCAAGAAGAGAACTATTGCCAGAGATATCTTTTTACCTAAGAAACTTACCTGCGTATCAAGGCAACCTTTATTTTCCAAACATCTCCTCTTCTCTTCCTTTTGTATCCCCAGGCCCCTACCCCTTTCCTTAGCTCAGGATGTTCATATAAGCCTCTATTAGCTGGCTGCCCTTTGGGTCTCACACTTTTATGGGGCTCCCATACCATATTTAGGAAATTTGTTTTTCTCCTGTTAATCTGTCTTATATCAATGATTAGACCAGTCAAAGAACCTAGAAGGGAAGAAGAGAAATTTTTTCTGCCCCTACACTGGTCTCGCTTAATTTTTCCAAACTTTCTCTTCTTACGCGGACCACACAAACCCTCTTCAGATTAATCTAAATTCACTGTACTTCCACCATCTCAAGTCCATTCCTGCCATTTTGCCCATTCTGAATCCCAGTTTTAAGTAACTTCTCTCCTCCTCTTTGCCTTAATTATTCTATATACTCCTCATTCAGCCCTAGACTGCTCTAAGGTATTGCTTGAACTTTAAAAATCTCTATATGGGCAAGGACTTTCTTCCCAGAGGGCAGGGAACGTGGGTTATGCTGCAAAAAATTGAGCCCCAGATCAGAGGCTGCAGAATGGCAACCCACAAGACAAATCCTGCCCACAGTGGTGATTTGCTTGGCTCACAGAATTTTTTATGAATTCATTAAGTTGCCAACATTTAAAAATGAAAATTTCTCACAAAATCTGGAATTCTAGCTTCTGCTCAGAAAAAAGTTAAGATGTTCAGGCCACACGCTGTCTACATGCCACCCCCCTCAGCCCCCTGCCAGATCAATAGTGAGCCAACACTGAATCATGTATTTTAAAAAGATGAATTTCACCTCAATTTAAAAAAAATAAAGTGAGCCAAAGCTGCATAACAGCTGCCTCACTGGAGTGACATGAATTCCCTAAATCACTTAAGTCCCAATCTGATCTATCATTACTGTTTAAAATGTTCATCTAGCCCTTGTAGGCATTTGACTTTACAGTGCTCACCCTAGATAAATTTACTGAATGAATTAATAAATTGAGAAGATAATTTTAAGAAGGACAAGGTTGGTGATGATGATAATGTGATAATAACAACAACAGTAATACTGGCAATTAACATTTCCTGCTTACTTTGAGCCAACTATTGTTCAAGCAAAAATACATTATCTCATTTACTCCACACAACAACCCTATGGATACATGCTACTATTATTCTCAATTTACAGATGAGGAAACTAAGGCACAAAGAAGTTAAGCAGGGCTTCCCTGGTGGCGAAGTGATTAAGAATCTGCTTACCAATGTGGGGGACACAGGTTCAAGCCCTGGTGCAGGAAGATCCCACATGCCTCAGAGCAACTAAGCCCGTGCACCACAACTACTGAGCCTGCACTCTAGAGCCCACGAGCCACAACTACTGAGCCAGCTGGCCTAGAGCCCATGCTCCGCAACAAGAGAAGACACCGCAATGAGAAGCCCGCACACTGCAATGAAGAGTAGCCCCCGCTCGCCGCAACTATAGAGAAAGCCCATGCATAGCAGCGAAGACCCAACACAGCCAAAAACTTAACAAATAAATTAAACAAAAAAAAAGAAGTTAAGCAACTTGGCCAAGGTCATACTGCCAGGACACGGTAGAGCCAGAATTCAAAATCAGACAATCTAACTCCAGTACACAGTTTACCCCTACAATATGATTCCCTACCGTACTTTCCTCTGTGACCAACTGAACTGACTCTCTGGAACGAAGAATCAAAGACTAAATTTTAGAGCCTGTTCTTTCTTTACACAAATGACTAAAAAGCAAACCACAGTTCACCTAAATGCAGATGGCATTTCTGGATTTTTTTCCTGGTCTTTAAAGAAAAATTTCTCTGTAATTGACAAAGTTTAGGGAATCCAATAAAATAACATATATTTGTTATCAGACTATTTCTGGAGTAAGGTAAGTTCAATATGCAGACGAATTCTTAGTTTAAAAATACAAAGTGATGATTCAGTACAAAACTCCTTCTCTCTCCTGGAGTAGAAGGTTATATCTATTAGGGTAAACAGTTTGTAGACGTGAAAAAAACTGCAAGTTTCTTGAGGGCAGGGACTGCTTTTTCCATGAGTCCCTGCAATGTCTAGCACAAAGCAGCAGTTAGCATATATTCAATTATATTAAAGGAACCAAGATATCCAAGTATCTTAAATTGCAGTGCAACAAAATCCTTATTATAGCATTTATCACCTTGCTTTTTACAATAATTACTGGTGAACAAGTTTGTTTTCCTGACAAAAACACAAAATCCTTGAGGCAGAGTACCCCTTGGGACCTAGCATAACAGGGGCTCAATAAATGCTTATTGAGTGTTATAAACTTAACATTCCTATACTTAGATTTCCTGTAAGTCTCTCTACCAATGTTTAAAGTAGAACTTAAGGGAATTCCCTAGCAGTCCAGTGGTTAGAACTCCACACTCCCACTGCAGGGGGCATGGTTCGATCCCTGGTTGGGGAACTAACATCTTGCAAGCCATGCGGCACAGCCAAAAAAAAATAAAATAAAATAAACAAATAAATAAATAAAGTAGAACTTAAATAAAATGGCTTCTCATTTATAAAGCACTGGATTTTATGAAGTCCTATTATAAGATTTTCCTGAGACCAGTCCTATATTATGATATCAACAAAGCCCTGAAAAATTAGTGAGCCGGCATATGAAGCACAGAGAATAATCAAAGAGCTAGGAGAGAGCATTGTGTTCATACTTTCAATAGACAAGCAATGCAGTCCAGAGAGATTTAAGCAAATTGCTCAAGATCACAGAATTTAAGTAACAAGCAATACCAAGGCCAGAACTCATGTCTCCTGAATATTGGCCCAGTTTTCTTCCCACAAAGAACTACTCTGTGAGCTCAGGATGAAGTGGATACTTTTAGAAATATTTTAAAGATATTTGGTATGGAAAATGATCTTTCCCAGTACATAACTTTTTGTGAGGTATTACATCACCATTAAAGATATGAAATTTGCCTTGTTCCATTAACTGCAGATAATACCATCTTTTTCCCTTCTGTTCTACATATTTTTTTCATTTTCATGTCTTCCCTTTCATTATCCTCTGAGAATTCTTCTTACTATCTCTTATTTATCTACTTTTCCTCTTACCACTTCCCTTCCCTAGTATCTCTCACAAAGCACCCTATCTCCTTCTTTTCTCTCCATAATTATTAAAAAAAAAAACAGATTAAGCACATATTTTATTATAGCAGTGACCTGGGATACCATAATAAGCAAGTCACAGCCTTGGTCTCTTGGCATTTATAAGGCAATTTGTTAACAAAAATATACGCTAAACACAAAGGGTCACACAGTTGAATGAATAATAAACATTTTATTATTATGACGTTTACAGTGGAGACAAGAAGCCCACTATGGATGAGACACATATGAAGAAAGGTGGTAATGACAACAGTTGCAAGGTTAGGGTTAGGCAAATGAAAGGGATCCTCTCCTCCTATTCAGCTTTCTCACCAACCAATTCACATGCTCTACTTCATTCACTCCCTATTCTCTTACTGCTTGACATTTCCTATGCTCTACTTTTATTCTTAACCAGTAGTCTTCCTTTTCTCTCTCCTGTTCTTTTATTATTTTTCCTCTCCTGATCTTTTAAAGTGCATCTGTCCTGTCCTGCTTTCCTTTTCAATATTATTGCCAACTCCTCCCACCTGGTAGATCTACATAATGCCGTAAGCTGTGAATTCATTTTTTTTCTAAAGATTTAATATGTATTATTTTATTGGGTTGGCCAAAAAGTTCGTTTGGGTTTTTCCGTAACATCTTACAGAAAAACGAACGAAAGAACTTTTTGGCCAACCCAATATTTGATCCTCACAACAATGCCAGGGAGGCAGGTAGGAATCAACACATCTATTTTACAGATATATAAACTGAGTCCTGTCAATATTAAGTAATTTGCCAACAATCAGTTTGTCAGTGGCAAAATCAAATCAAAACCCAGACCTTTTCTTTCCAAGCCCTCTATTCTTTTTCCACTGAACCGTATTGTCTTCTTTTTAATTCCTACACTTTTTAACCATATACATGCACACGTCTGGACAAGTATACAGAGATAAATGTTTATAAAATAGCACAAGTGGGAAAAGTTTATGTATGTCTAGGGAAGCTAGAAAAACAGAAAAGTCAGTCCTCAGGACTCAAATTAAGAGTACAATGTGGCTCACATTGTACAATATGCCTAATCCTTCTAAAGGCAGCTTTGGGTTTCAGGTCCAAGTAGAAACTGTCTATTTCTTCAACCAACTGATTTAGCCAGCATGAACACTGGTGTCTCCCCATACCTCCTCACAGCTGTTAATATGACCAGGGCTCACCCTCAGCACCATTCTTGCCCCCCAATCTCTCTCACAGGCGTGCCACCATACCTGAAGTTTTCACTGTTTGGAGTCACTTCTTTGGGTTAAGGCGCTGTCTCCAGAAGGCCACTGTTAAATGCATGTTACCTGAGAGAGGAAGGAGGGTCCATTAACACACTATTCCTATGGTTAAACACATCAGATCAGCAATGACCTTAGGAATCTGACAGCACAATGTCCTTTAAAAAGTTTCATGGGACAGGTAATTTTTGATGGAGCAGGCAGGATAAGAAGGTGAGTCGGGGAGAAAATGACTCACACTCCGTAAGGGGTGACCCCCACCTGCGTACAGCTACATGGCAAAACGAGGATGGCCATATAAACACATACTCTACCTATTGGGGTCACAGTAAGGACTATCCCTGCAACTTGGAAGCTCCTAGGGATAAGAAAAGAAAAAGTACTCCAAGGATCAGAGTATAGCCAGTTCTGAAAAGAAGTAAAGAGCTGAGTTGGCAGTAGCTCTCCAAGGACAGTACACTGCTAGACTGAAAGAGGACAGAGGCAAGGAACAGCTTCTGGTTAACTACTTCTAGTTGTGAGGCTAGTTTCCAACCCAACATTTTTAGCTGAGGGCTGACCTCTCAACCAGAGAATGCTGCAATTCAATTCTGCAACCCGCCCCCTTGCTAATTTATATTGACTCAAAGCCAGTATCATTTACAGCCACAAAAATCAACATGCCTTTACTGAGTGCTTATTATGAGCCCAGAATTTGGCTAGGTGCTATAAATACAGGAAGGGGGGGAAAAAATCTTTATATACTTTTGCCTTAATTCATATAAAGGAAACCAATCCCCAAAACCCAAAACAGAGAAGGGTGAGGAACAAGAAAGGAAGCGGGGCTGGGTGGGGGGGAGGACACGACGACAACACTATTTCCTATGAGTACTAACACAAATTTCTTTTTTTTAAATAAATTTTTTTATTTATTTTTGGCTGCGTTGGGTCTTTGTTGCTGTGCACTGCCTTTCTCTAGTTGCTGCGAGTGGGGGCTACTCTTCATTGCAGTGCGCGGGCTTCTCATTATGGTTGCTTCTCTTGTTGCAGAGCATGGGCTCTAGGCACGTGGGCTTCAGTAGTTGTGGCACGCGGGCTCAGTAGTTGTGGCTCGCAGGCTCTAGAGCGCAGGCTCAGTAGTTGTGGCGCACGGGCTTAGTTGCTCTGCGGGATGTGGGATCTTCCCGGACCAGGGATCGAACCCGTGTCCCCTGCATTAGCAGGTGGATTCTTAACCACTGCACCACCAGGGAAGTCCCAACACAAATTTCTTAAGCCAGAATGAATACAACAAAACTGACTTCTAGGCCAAAGTTCCTTGTTAAACTCTTAACTAAACAGTCAAGAGGCTCAGGCTAGAAATACTTTTTTTCTTTTGGTCTAATACCAAAAGCTCTTTAGTAGCGCACATTCATCTTGATACGCTGGAGAAGAGGCTAAGAGTTACAAAACTTGGTTCTACTTCTAGCTCTGATTCTTAGCTAGTTTTTTTTTTTTCTTTTTTAAATTTATTTATTTTTGGCTGCATTGGGTCTTTGTTGCTGCGTGCAGGCTTTCTCTACTTGCAGCGAGCGGGGGCTACTCTTCGTTGCAGTGCGCGGCCTTCTCTTTATGGTGGTTTCTCTTGTTGCAGAGCATGAGCTCTAGGCGTGCAGGCTTCAGTAGTTGTGGCACGTGGGCTCAGTAGTTGTGGCTTGTGGGCTCTAGAGTGCAGGCTCAGTAGTTGTGGCACACGGACTTAGTTGCTCCTCGGCATGTGGGATCTTCCCGGACCAGGGCTTGGACCCGTGTGCCCTGCATTGGCAGGCAGATTCTTAACCACTGTGCCACCAGGAAGTCCCAGTTTTTTTTTTTAAGCAAACAGAAAACTAACAGGTTGGACTAGTCTAAGAATAGCATATACCTGGCACATATACTACCCATTAGATAACTAGTGTCCACAGGAGGAATCACTAATCAATCATAACTCACTTTCCCAGAGAATGCATATGATCAAAATCCTTCTCAACACAGGGCTTTGGCAGCTACTTCAAATGAAAGTTGGCCCATAAAACAAAATATATCTGCCACTGCAGACTGTAGATAATCTCTACAATCTCTTCCAACTCTAAAATTCTACAACCAAGTTTCTGAGGGTGGGAGAAAAACACTTCCAACAAGCTTAAATCAATAGTATTGATAGTCATAAATTTCAGTCTAATCTCCAAATTCTACAAATTGCACCTGATCAAGAAAGCTAATGAACAATACATTCTGATACCATTAACATACATAACCTATCAATATTATTCTGATTTGTTAATGGGTTCTTTTGACAGAAAAGGAACCTTTTACCCAGACTGGCCCTAAAGAAATCCTCATACAAAAAACAGGGCAACAATACTGCACTAGTAAAGAACTAAATCCCATCCCTTGATCATCCCCACAGCCTCTCTACAAGGTCAAGCCTTTCACTTCTCACCTAGACCTCTGCAACAGCCACTCTTCCATCCTTTTTCACTCTTGTCACCAGAGCAATCTTTCTAAAGCAAACATCTACTCATATCACTTCCCTGTTCAAAAATGTGTATCTATTGCTAACAACATAAAACAAGTTTTTTCCCATTATACTTAGAACTTTTCATATAGTACCCTTTTACCTTTCTGGCCTCACATCCACAGTGCTCTCCTTCCCCATCCCACTCCCTGCTCTCTTTTTCTTCCACAATCCTCTCCATTTACGCACAGTATTAAGGTGTTTCCTCTGTCTGCCCTCCTTCCCTTTCCCCATCACAATCCCCATCCTACTCATCACCTAACACCCAACTTAGGTCCAGGAGCAGATCCTTCCTCCTTCTCAGGTCAACCGGGACACAACTGGTTACCTCCTCTATTGTCTCAAAGCTTTTTGGTTTATCCAAAGTATTGTTTGTCTCAATGGTTCCCAAGACCATCAGAATTGCCTGAGGCAAGTTTTAACCCAAATGTATTAAATCAATCTCAAGGAATGAGGCCCTGAAATTTCTACTTTTCAAAAGCTCCCCTAATTATTCTAATGGTCAAATTTGGGGGCTAGTGGTTTGTCTCTTCCAATAGGTGTAAAGATAATTCTTTAACTAATGTAGAAATGATTTATTCTAGAATACACTGAAGAAGTATTCTGCACTTGTTTATTTCATATCATACCCTTGCTGACTTGACTCATATGCTGAAGATGAAGGAATTCCTTTTGAACTCACACCCAAAAAAATTTACATTCACTGTTCAAAAAAGCAGGTGAATTTCCACCTTCATTTCTAAATCTTAAAAATGAAGTAATCGTACCTTGAGTAAACCTATGAATACACAGTGAAGCCTCTCACCAGAGCTGCCGTGAGAACTTTACTTCGGCTGAAAAACAAATCCTTAGCCCATTTTGAGGGTGGAAATACACTGCCTTTAGTACTTCCTTAAGACCTAATTATGTTAGGAATACATGCGACACTCCAACTAAGTACAATGATAGGTGTCTGGCTCAAGTGCCTCGTTAATTTTCAAAGAAAAATCCCACTCTTCCTTCCCCACCACTCACTCCCAAAAAAGTATAATGAAGCTATAGAATAATGGCAGAAAATCTAACAAGATTAAGATATGAATATAACCAAGACAACAAGCTGAGTTGTTATTGGGAACCGTGGATTTCGGGTAGTTTGCAAATTCACCTGGTTACATCGCTAACTTGGGGCCGAACGTCTACCTGGGGCACACAGACCGTGTGTTTATCTCTCTTTGAGTCGCGGCCCGGAGCTAAGTCTGAAAACTTAAGTTCCCCACTTAGTCACCCCTAAGTCATGTCCTCATCACGGCTACTTTTTTCTTCTCTCCACTAAAGAAAAGGGTACTCTCAGGAGGAAGGACAGTGACAGCTCCACGTCTGCAAAACTCCGCGGCGACAGCGGGCGCGGAGGAGGACGCCGGGGCCGGGACCACCATGCTGGGGGACAATGGAGGGAGGAGGGGAGTGGAAGAGAGAAGAGAGGCAGCCACTGTACTGGGCCCCTCTCGCGAGTGGGGGCTCCAAAAAGTCTCGGGAAGGGCAGCGGGTGGCAGGTGGGCCCGGCCACCGCCCCTCGCAGGGCCACGTCGCCCGCGCCGGCCGCTGCCGCCCGGCCCCGCGCGTAGGCCGGGCCGCGGCAGAGTGGCCCCCAGGCGGGGCTGAGGGGTTCGGGGCCAGACCCTGCAGGCGCCCACTGCGGCCCAGTCCTCTCATAAATTGGCGCCCGCGAGGCGAGGGGCTCCGGACGCCTAAGCCCAAGAGTGGCCGCTGGGTGCGTCCAGCCGACCCACCCCGACCCCCGCCGGGCCCCTGCCACTAGCCCGAACTCCCCGCGCCCCCCACGGGCACCGGCTCTGGGGAAGAGGAAGCAGCCGCAGCTCTGGGGTCCCGGCTGACGCGCCGCACTTCTCCATCCCTCGTTCTCCTCGGACACGCTTATCCAGGACCCTCCCTCTCCCCAGAACTACCTCCAGTCCGCCCGCGGATTTTTACCGGGACTCGGGGCGGCGGCGACTCTTCAGTCCCTCGACTAAGATGGCAGCCGGTCCCGAGCCCGAACCACAGCTACTAGAGCGAGTTGGCGGCCAACACGCAGGCGCCTCCAGCTCGAGAGCAATCCGGCCTACAAGCCCCAGAAGGCCTTGCGCACTAGCCCGCTGCCGGCAGGAAGAGCTCGTACAGGCTGATGAGCGCAGCTAAATCGGGGTTTGCGCTCAGTCAGGTGGGAGGGACGCCTGGATTGCTCCCAGTACCTCTAGGCTTTTTTGAAAACTCTCCTAATCACACACCAGAACCTCTAAAAGCTGTAGCTGCGGATCCAAAACTCTAGTGTGCATCAGAATCACCTGAAGGGCTTGTTAAAACTTAAGACTACTGAGCCCCACCCCCAGGGTTTCTAATTCATCAGATCTGGGATAGGACCTAATAATTTTAATAATTTACATTTCGGACAAGCTCTCTGGTGTGCTACTGGTAGGAGATCACACTTTGAGAACCACTGAACTGTAGCTTAGGCCTTAAGAAAGTACACTCAGGAGTTGCATTGATTGGATTCAACTCCACCTTTTAACAGGGTGCGCTTAGGGATGATGAAAACAGCTTATACGTAAGTGGTGCCAACATGGCAGGTGTTCTAAGAGCTGATCATTAAGATTCTTTTTTGGTTTTTAACATTTATTTATTTAGGCTGCGTGGGGTCTTAGTTGCGGTATGCAGGCGGGATCTAGTTCCCCGACCAGGAATGGAACCCCGGCCCCGTGCATTGGGAGCACGGAGTCTTACCCACTGGACCACCAGGGAAGTCCCCTGATCAATAAGATTCTTTAATCCTCACAACAAATCTATGAGGGAAGTACCTTCATTTTCCTCACTTTACAGATGCACAAACCAAGTCACAAGCTGGATAAGAACCCAGGCACTGTGGTTTCAGAGTCCAACCTCTTAACTTCCTTCATGGGTTGTGAGAATAGGCTGTGCAAGTGGACTCAGAGGCACAACTAAGTGCTTAGTAATTAGTGACCTTTGCTATTATTGTTTAGCGTGTTCCTCTTAATGAAAATAGTATTTTACCATCTGGAAAGTCACTTACACTTTTCAAATACTTTCAAATCCTCCATGTCAATGTTTCCTGCAACGTACCTTAGGAGAGCTTGTTAAACATACAGATTCCTATAACCCCACCCCATTCACATTGTCTAGCGCAATGGTTCTCAAACTCTAGTGCCCATCAGAATCACGTGGAGGACTTAAACCATAGTTTGCTGGGCCTCACCCCCAGGATTTCCAATTTGGTAACTCTGAGGTCAGGCCTCAGATTTTGCGTTTTTAACCACAGACCACACTTGGAGAATCACTGTAGTAGGCAGTGTTTCTCACCTTTTTTTGAAATTATCATCTCTGTAAGGAACATTTTTACACTTTTTTTTTTCTTTCTGGCCACCCCACGCAGCATGCGAGATCTTAGTTCCCGGTCCAGGCCCGTGCCCCCTGCAGTGGAAGCACGGAGGTTTAACCACTGGACCGCCAGGGAAGTCCTAGACATTTTTTCCTAAATTCCCTCATGAAATTTTAATATCACAAACATACTGTTTATCAATTTATGTGCCATATATCTGTGCTTTTACAAAAAAATTGGGGGGCAGAGGGGATTCCCTGGCGGTCCAGTGGTTAGGCTCCACGCTTTCACTGTGGAGGGCGCGGGTACAGTCCCTGGTTGGGGAACTAAGATCCTGCAAGCTGCGCAGCGCCGCATGACAAAAACAAAAGAATAAATTTAGAAAAACAGAATTAAAAAAAAAAAATCTCTGCACCCCCAACCAATTTTTGTCCTATTAATAATGGGGGAATGTGGATTTTTTTAACTAGTGCCCCAGGTGATTCTTATCACTAGGCAAGATTGGGGAACACTGTGCCTTTAAGGTATGAGGTATTTTTATGCCCATTATACAGAGAGGGAAATGAGACTCAAGGAAATTAGATGAATGGTCCAAGATCACTCAGCCAGGAACCAGGGATCCAACCGAAGTCCGCTCCAGATTCTGTCTTCATATACAATTTTTAAACTATCTAACGTTAGGCAAAACTAATGTATGGTGTTTGAAGTCAGGATAGTGATTACCTTTGAGGGAAGGTAATACCAGGAAGGAGACAAAAAAGGGGGTTCTTGGGGCTGGTAAAAATGTTCTATGTCTTGATCTGGCTGCTGGTACACAGGCATGTTCACTTTGTGAAAATTCATCAAGCTGCATATTTACATGTGTATTTTTCTGTATATTATATGTCAAGAAAAGTATATATAAAACAAATGTATGTTTTAAATGTTTATTCGTTTTATTCCAAAAATGCATCTCTTTCTACTACATGCCAGCTTCTCAAACTTTAGAGTGCATCAGAATCAGCTGGAGGGCTTATTAAAACCCACATTGCCAAGTAACACACCCAGAATTTCTTAAGTCAGGAAGTTCTGGAATCAGGCCCAAGAATTTGCATTTCTAACAATTCCCAGGTGATGTTGATGCCTAGGGATCACATTTTGAGAACCACTATGCTGGGTGGACTATGGTATCCTAACCTTCTTGCTCATACCAACAGGGTAGATTAGCTGTGATCTGGGAGGTAGAACCTACCAGAATTAATGTCAGGCTTCTTCAGAGGCACATAGATCAAGGAGCTAGTTCTGACTATCAACATCTTACTTCAGGGGTTTTAGGGAAATCCCCTGAACCTCAGTGGCCAAATCTCTAAATAGGAATAATAGCTACTACCTCCTAGGATGTTGTGAAGATTCTAGGACATCCAGGGTAAGTAGGTAGTTGGTGGTTCTCCAAGGAGAAGCTGGGTTGGTGAGGGCAGAGAATCCCAGCCTGGGCATTTCCTCATCTCCCATGCTATGTGGCTCTGGCTCCCAAGTTCCCTGATCCAAAAGCCAGTCTAGTCTTGGCCTGGTCAGAATGTAGGACTGGTGGCTAATAAAGCCTTGAGCCACCTACACCCTCCTTCTGCCTTGGACAGCCAGGTCAACCTGGGACAGGACCCAGCCCTGCTACAGCAGGGGCAGGAAGGCTGGGAGAGGCCCCCACCAGCAAGGGAAGGAGTTTCCCAGGCCTTTGGAGAGAGAAGGAAGCAGGGATGCAGAGCTGGAAGGAGTGGGGAGAGAAACCCCAGCAGCCCACATGCCACCTGTCACTTACTGGCTTTCCCTGCAGAACACTTAGTCACGCTGCTAGTCACGCTGCTGTCCCCCACTTCCCTGGAGCCATTCTGCATTCAATGCCAGAGGCAGGGAAACACTTGAAAAGTGGCAGAACTGTGTGTTGATGGAGAGAAGACACTGGATGGGGCTTCTGGGAGCCTCAGATCTGGATCCAAAGAAACCACTGAAGACCTGAGGTTGTGGCTCATCATTTTCCCTCTTTAAGACTGTTTTGTTGGGACTTCCCTGGTTGTCCAGTGGGTAAGAGTCCACGCTCCCAGTGCAGGGGGCCTGGGTTTGATCCCTGGTCGGGGAACTAGACATGCGGACTCTCAGTAGTGGCATGCAACTAAGAGTCCACATGCCACAACTAAAAGATCCTGCATGCCGCAACTAAGACCGGCGCAGCCTAAATAAATGAATAAAATTTTTTTTTAAAAAAAGGGACTTCCCAGGTGGCACAGTGGTTAAGAATCCACCTGCCAATGCAGGGGACACGGGTTTGAGCCCTGATCTGGGAAGATCCCACATGCCATGGAGCAGCTAAGCCCATGTGCCACAACTACTGAACCTGTGCTCTAGAGCCTCTGAGCCACAACTACTGAGCCCACGTGGCCCAACTACTGAAGCCCGAGCACCTAGAGCTCGTGCTCTGCAACAAGAGAAGCCACCGCAATGAGAAGCCCGCGCACTGCAAGGAAGCGCCTGCTCGCCGCAACTAGAGAAAGCTCACGTGCAGCAGTGAAGACCCAATGCAGGCAAAAATTAAATAAATAAATAAATTTATTTTTAAAAAAAGACTGTTTTGTCATCTGCAAAATGAGATACACAAGTTCTGTCCCTAGTCACGTCAGTCCTTCCCTCCCAGGTAGGGTTGCCAGATTTAGAAAATAAAAATGTAGGATGCTCAGTTAAATTTGAATTGCAAGTAAAAAATTAATAATTTTTTTAGTATAAATATGTGACAAATGCTGCATGTAACATTCTTACACTAATTTTTTTTATTGTTTATCTAAAATTCAGATTGAATTGGGCATCATGTATTTTATTTGGCAACCCTACTTCCAGGGCTTTATACACTTTCTCCATTGGGGTAGTGAAATTAAATGCCTCCAAGTAATAAATAGCCATAAAGAGCGCTCAGCACCTCCTGCAGTTTCTGGGAGGACTTAGATTCAGAGGAGCATTTGCAGGACTGAAGAACTCCCTGAGATAATAAACCGCATGCCAGAGCTTCTCCTAGTCCTGCTCATTATCCTCAGTTACCTCTTTTCTTGCTCTCAAACATGAATTTGTCCCTCTCCTAGGAAAGCCCCGTTGGCCCATAGCTACAGATTGCAGATCAGAATCATTTCTTGCCCACAGTTCTCACTGGAAATGTCTATCCTAAACTGAAATATACCTGTCTTTAAAAAAAATTTAAAAGAAAAAGTCATGCCTGCAAAGTCCTCAAGCAAAAATGGAATCAAGAGGCAAGCATCTGGGCTTCCCTGGTGGCGCAGTGGTTGAGAATCTGCCTGCCAATGCAGGGGACACGGGTTCGATCCCTAGTCTGGGAAGATCCCACATGCCGCGGAGCAACTAGGCCAGTGAGCCACAACTACTGAGCCTGCGCGTCTGGAGCCTGTGCTCCCAACAAGAGAGGCCGCGATAGTGAGAGGCCCGCCCACCGCGATGAAGAGTGGCCCCCGCTTGCCGCAACTAGAGAAAGCCCTTGCACAGAAACGAAGACCCAACACAGCCAAAAAAAAAAAAGTGACAAGCATCTAAGTCACATTATGCAAGATGGAAAGGTGTCATCAGACCAGAAACACTCCAGGGAATCTCAGAACTCAGCCTTGACTCATGTAAACTTCAGAGGCGGTAAAGGCTGCAATTAGAGATATAGGAACATGTGACTTTGTTTTCGGTCCTGGAGGACCTTCTAAACTTGGAGGGAGGAGGGGCAGGTCCTGAAAGGTCAAATGCTTCAGTCACGTGTGTTCAGGCTGCTTCCTCAACTGTGAAACAGGACTAAACTCTTAGGGTTGTGGGGAGGATAAAATGAGAAAGCGTGAACACAGCACAGGAGCATAGTAAGTGTTCAATTAAAATTAGTGCTTGATTTTTCACACGAGGCAGCTGTGTGCCAGAGAGGTTTGAGGACTTGCCTGAGATCAACTAGTAACTAGTGGAGCGGGATTCAAATTTGGTCAGCCTGACTCTAGAGCCCTCACTCTTATCCTTTAAGCCAGTATCTTCCAAGGGGTTGTGCACTGATGATGCACACAAAATGATTTTAGGTGGTACCAAAAGTGGCCATAAAAAAAAACAAAAACCAGGGCCTCCCTGGTGGCGCAGTGGTTAAGAATCCATCTGCCAATGCAGCCGACACAGGTTTGACCCTGGTCCCGGAAAATCCCACATACATGCGACGGAGCAAATAAGCCCGTGCACCACAACTACTGAGCCTGCGCTCTAGAACCCGCGAGCCACAACTATTGAGCCCGCAAGCCACAACTATTGGGCCCATGTGCCAGAACTACTGAAGCCCGGCCACAACTATTGGGCCCACATGCCACAACTACTGAAGCCCACGTGCCTAGAGCCTGTGCTCTGCAACAAGAGAAGCCATGACAATGAGAAGCCCGCGCACTGCAATGCAGAGCAGCCCCCGCTCGCTGCAACTAGAGAAAGCCCGCAAGCAGCAACGAAGACCAAACACAGCCAAAAATAAAAACAAATAAATTAATTAATTAAAAAAAAACCAAAACAGGTGTTGGCCTTGTTCTCCGCTTTTCTGTTTTTCTTTTTGCAGATGCCGCCCTGCTCTCATCAGCCTCTGGCCCGCCATCTCCTTGAATCCTAACACCATGCCTTCAATTAAGTTGCAGAGCTGTGATGGAGAGATATTTGAAGTTGATGTTGAAATAGCGAAACAATCTGTGACTATTAAGACCATGTTGGAAGATTTGGGAATGGATGATGAAGGAGATGATGATCCAGTCCCCTTGCCAAATGTTAATGCAGCAATATTAAAAAAGGTCATTCAGTGGTGCACCCACCACAAGGATGATCCTCCTCCTCCCGAGGATGATGAGAGCAAAGAAAATGGAACAGATGATATTCCTGTTTGGGATCAAGAATCCCTGAAAGTTGACCAAGGAACACTTTTTGAGCTTATACTGGCAGCAAACTACTTAGACATCAAAGGTTTGCTTGATGTTACCTGCAAGACTGTTGCCAATATGATCAAGGGGAAAATTCCTGAGGAGATTCGAAAAACATTAAATGTCAAAAATGATTTTACTGAAGAAGAGGAAGCCTAGGTACGCAAAGAGAACCAGTGGTGTGAGGAGAAGTGAAACTTTGTGTCTGATGCTGTAAAACTGTTAAGGATTGTTCCAAATACTAGTTGCACTGCTTTGTTTATAATTGTTAATATTAGAAAAAAAGTCCACAAATGCAACAGCAAATCAGTTGTATTAGCAGAATGTTGTCCTCATTGCATGTGTAGTTTCAGTACAGATTCCAAACTTATGGCTCAGTTTCTTCTAGTATGATCAAAAGTTCTTTTTTCTTTGCGCTGAATAAAATTGAACTGTGGCTTCTCTATAGAAAGTGGCATTTTGGGCTTTCCCTCTTTTTGTAAAGCAATTTCTGCCTAGTTTATTGTCCAGTTAACTTTAGTTTAGTGACTTTTAAAAGTTGGCATTGTAAATAAAACAACTTGCAAAAATTTTTCTGAAATAGAAAACAACAACAACAACAAAAACTTTTCATTATGAAAAGTTTCAAAGATATATAAAAGAAAAGAAAATAGTATAATGAATTTCCAGCTTCAAATAGCAACTCATTAACAATAGCTTTCATCTATTACCACTGCCGATGGCTTCTTTTGAAGCAAATGCCAGACATCATATTATTTCATATGTAACTATTTTGGTAGAATTTGGTATGGTGATTTTTAAAAATTTTATTTTATTGAAGTATAGTTGATTTACAATGTTGCATTAACTTCTCCTGTACAGCAAAGTGATTCAGTTACACATATATATGTATATGCATTCCTTTTCATATTATTTTCTATTATGGTTTATCACAGGGTATTAAATATAGTTCCCTGTGCTATACAGTGGAAGCTTGTTTATCCATTCTCTATATAATAGTTTGCATCTGCTAATCCCCAACTCCCAATCCATCCCTCCCCCAACACCCTCCATACAAAAATCTCTTAAAACTTGATAATAAGAAGACAAACAACCCCATTTAAAAAGGGGGCAATAGGGACTTCCCTGGTGGCACATTGCTTAAGAATCTGCCTGCCAATGCAGGGGACATGGGTTTGAACCCTGGTCCGGGAAGATCCCACATGCTATGGAGCAACTAAGCCCGTGCGCCACAGTTGCTGAGCCTGCGCTCTAGAGCCGGTGAGCCACAACTACTGAGCCTGCAGGCCACAACTACTGAATCCCGTGTGCCTAGAGCCCGTGCTCCACAACAAGAGAAGCCACCACAAACAGAAGCCTGTGCACCACAATGAAGAGTAGCCCCTGCTCACCGCAACTAGAGAAAGCCCCCGTGCAGCAACAAAGACCCGACACAGCCAAAAATAAATTAATTAATTAATTAATTAAAAAAAATTTTTTTAATTAAAAAATAAAAAGGGGCAATAGATATGAACACATTTCACTAAAGAAAGTACAGGAATAAGCACATGAAAAGATGCCCGATATCATTAGCCATTAGTGAAAAACAAAATAAGATGCCATTTTATACCCACTAGAGTGGTTATTTAAAAAAAAAAAAAAAAGACAATAACAAAGTTGGCAAGAATGTGGAGAAACAGGAAGTCTCATACTTTGCTGGTAGAAGTGTAAAATGGTACAGCCACTTCGGAAAACAATCTGTTGGTTTCTTAAAAAGCTAAGCATAAATTTATCATATGGCCCAACAATTCCACTTCTACATATATGACCCAACAATTCCACTTCTATGTATCTGCCCAAGAAAAATGAAAAAAATGAATGCCAATGACTTGCATGTGACTGTTCACAGCAGCATTATTCATAATAGCCGAAAAAGTGGGGGGAAGAAAATTAAATGTCAATCAATTGATGAATGAATTTTAAAAACGTGCCATATCCATACAATGGAATACTATTCAGTAATAAAAAGGAATGAGCTATTGATACAACCTATGTCATGAATGAACCTGAAAACCATTAAGCTAAAGGAAAGAATCCAGACACAAAAGGTCACATATTGTATATTTAATTCCATGTATTTGAAAGGTCCAGAAAAGGCAAATTTATAGAAACAGAAGGTAGATGAGTGGTTGCCTGGAACAGGAGGTAGGAATGGGAATTAACCCATGTAAATGACCATGAGGGGTCTTATTAGAGTGATGAAAATGTTCTAAAAATTGTTTATGATAATGATTGAAAAACTCAATAAATTTACTACAAATCATTGAATTATAGATTTTTGGTAAGTCAATTATACTTTTTATAAAGTTGTTTTATAAAACACATATGTCAGTTGTTCCAGCAGTTCCATTTCTAAGAATTTATCCTTTAGATAAATAGGCAATGAGCAAAATAGCAGATGAACATGTGATCCATCATAACATTGTTTGTAATAGGAAAAGATTGGAAATAAGGACAAAGTCCATCAGTAGGGGATAAGATAAATTATGGTACTAGAAAACTATGCCAGCT
The DNA here is from genome assembly GCF_028023285.1 of Balaenoptera ricei. Classification (NCBI taxonomy): domain Eukaryota; kingdom Metazoa; phylum Chordata; class Mammalia; order Artiodactyla; family Balaenopteridae; genus Balaenoptera; species Balaenoptera ricei. Next base: position 24,994,831 of record NC_082653.1, read on the forward strand.
TTAAAAAAAAAAAAAAAAGAGCAAGGCAGATCTACGTGTGCTGATGTGAAACCATCTCCAATTTATTTAGGAAATAAGGTCTAAGCATTTGGTCAAAAATAAAAATGAATAGATTACATATTCATTCGCTTGTATATGCATAGCACATCTCTGGATGACACAAAGGAAGAGAATAAGATTGTATATCTCTTAAAGAAATTGAGTGGCTGGAGGACAAAGTAAGAGGAAAACATTTTCATACTTTTTAAATAATGTGTCAGATACCTATATTAGCTACTTGAAAATTTTTTAAATTTTTAAATTAAAAAATTTTTAAAGAACTTAACTAAAATCATTAAGTTTTTTAAAAAGTGGGTTGATTTAAAGAAAAATATGAGTAAGTCTCATCACAGAGTGTATACAGACAAGGACAAACTACTAAGGTAGGGTGTGGACAAGTGTGGCTGGGAGCCAGCCCAGGGCCATCCATCAGGGCTGCCAGCCTGGGCCTGCCTATCTGGTGGCTCCACACCTCACTCAGCCTGGCCTGAGGCTGGAGAGGGACAGAGACTGAGCCCTGATCCCTGAGCCTTCCAGACACTGTGCAGCACAGTGGTCATGAAAGTTGTCTGGTATTTGTGACTGCTGCCTACGAGGGTCAGAATGGGCTCATGTCACAAGCACAGAGTTCCCAGCCAGCAGGCTGCATACAATCCTGCTGCTTCCAGGGATGGTCAGGCCACCTGGGTCTTTTGGACACCCAGGGCCATCTCAGTCCCAGAGAGTGGAAAGAGGAAGAGCTTTCTCCCACTCCTCTGCAGTTGAGGTGTAGAGCTCAGGATGTGGAGTCAACCTGATTTTGCTGCTTATTTGCTGTGTGACCTCAGGCAAGTCACCTAACTTCTCTGAGCTTCCGTTCCCTCAGTTGTAAACATGCAAATGATACTTTTAGAAATACATATAGATGAAATGAAGCAATATACCAAGAGAAGTAAGGCAACAACCCCAATGTTATCAATAGGAGAATTAATAAAATTAATTATGCTATGTTTACACATATAGCAATAAAAAGAACAAACCATTACCACAGGCAAAAGCATAGATGAATTGCACAAACATAACAATGAGTGACAGAAGCCAGACAAAAAAGAGTAGCCATCATGAGAAGGGTACTTTTTTTAATGTTTAAGAACAGGCAAAACAAACATAAGGTGATAGAGATAAGAATACTGGTTACCCTAGAGCAGAAAGAATTAGCTGGGAGGGGAGCCTCCCTCATGAGGGAGCCTTCTGAGGCATGGGAAATGTTCTATATGTTGATCTGGTTACACAAAAATCTGTACATACACACATATAAGTTTGAATTGTACACTTAATATTTGTGATTTTACTACATATACATGTTATAATTCAATAGGCATTTTTAAAAATAAAAAAGAGGGAATGATGAGCATAATATTCAAGAGGACGGTTACCTTGGTCAGGGAAAGAGTTGGGTGGGGAGGAGGGTATAGTGTTAGATGCAGGTTATTGTCAAGGCTCTGCATTTTGTTGTGGGGTGGTGGATTCACAAGTGCCTATATCATTACTTTAAAAAATTAAATAACTCAAAAATAATTTTAAAATAATACAAATGATACAGATACCTGATAGGGTTGTAGGGTGTATCAATCGGGATTCTTAACTGCAATAAAAAAAAACCAAAAACCAACTCTCCTCAGTTTGAGCAGAAAAGAAGTTTATTAAAAGATGTTGGGTGGCTCGTAGAATCTCCATGAGAGCCTGAGCACCAGGCTTGGGGGCTGTGTACAGTTAGGAACAACTCTCAAAATCACCCTGAGGATTCCAGCCAGGAGAGATGCCAGGGTCACTGTTGCAGGGAACAGACACTACAGCTTTCTCTGCCAACCCTGAGCTCTGGGTTCTACCAGCAGCTACTACCCTCACTTCTCTGTGCCTCGTTTGTGAAATAGAAACAATATTTTATATTTCTATTTTTATACATATGTTTATTTATTTAGGGGTGTGTGGACATGTATGTGAAATCATGTGTGTAAAGGGCTAGTCCAGATGCCAGGAACACTGTAAGCGCCTACTCACTTAGGGTTCGCAATGATAAGGTCACATGGCAGCTGGCAGGACTAGTTCTGGAATGCAGGTAAGACACCCCCAGAGATTCCAAGCAATTCTTGGAGGAGACTTGATAGGGGATGCCAGCTTGCATTGGCAGATGGAGGCCAGGAAACACGGAATTATTTTGAAAAGCTATTTTAATGAGACTGTGCTATACTGGTACAAAGGCTGTCTTGTCCATTATCTTATTTAATTTTCATGATTTGCAAAGGGCAAGGACTGTGAGAGCCAGAAATATTCTGGACTGACTCCAGCTCTGCAACATCCCAGCTGTGTGGTCCTGGACAAGTGATGTAATCTATCTGAGTCCCAGTGCTCTCATCTGTAAAATGGGGACAATAATGAGATGTCGTGAGGACCAAATGAGAGAAGATACATGCCAAGCTTGGCATAGAGTGGGTGCTTGATAAAGGTAATAGAAACAGGTATTGTTATTTTCATTATCACTATCATTTCTCCTACAGTCCATGTAAGAAGGTGTAGCCATGAGACAGACTAGGCCATGAACAGCAGGATCTGGAACTATAGACTCAGCTATCAGGGTAGAACAAATTCTGGAGACAGCCAGCTAAAGGTGAGGAGAAGAAGTCCACTACAGAGGGCAGAATGCAGGATTCAGAGATGATGGGGGCAGGTGACTGGGGTAACCCATTCAGTCGTTGGCATGAGGTGGCCTGGTACAGGAGAAGAGACAGAAGCAACTCAGAGACCCAGCCCCAGAGGCTGAACCCACTGATTCAACAGTAGAATAATAGTTTGACCCAGGCTCTGAGGTTAGGTAGAGCTGGCTTCAGATCCCAGCCTCAATGCCAAGATGACCTTGAGAATGTTCCTCATCATCTCTGACCTCTGTTTCCTCCCCTGTGGAAAGACTGATTGTCTTACTTCTCACTTCCACTCCTGTCATCCTTCTAGAATGATTGGTTCAACATGAGAGCCTTCCTTGGTCTCCTCATTTCCAGTGACCTTGGTCTCCCGGGGTCATACCTGCACACCAAGTCTGAACCCTCAATTTTCCTTTACCACCTCCTCCCTTCCGTCCTTGAACTCTCTGAGACCACAAATTCTGAGGACCAAAACTTCACCTAGTATTTCCATTGTTACTATGTTTCTTTCTTTTCTCAAATCTATAGGATCTGAAGTCTTCCCTCTTTTTCATTCTTTTTTTTTTCAGAAGTATGGTTGATTTACAATGTTGTTAATTTCTGCTGTACAGAAAAGTGATTCAGTTACATTCTTTTTCATATTCTTTTCCATTATGGTTTATTGCAGGATGTTGAATATACATAGTTCCTGGTGCTATACAGTAGGACCTTGTTGTTTATATTGTTACTACTAATATTGGTATGGTAATTTTGGAACTATTGCGTGTATCATGTAGGATAAAGCAAACAAGTAAATATGTTACTATTAGGAATCAAAAGTTTTCATAAAAGGGAAAAGAGATCTGAATATAAAGTCAAACAAGTTCAGAAAAAACACTTATGAGTTGGAAAAAAAATATAACCTCATGATTACATATATATTCATTCCTAGATTTACCCAATGAACGGGAGGGCCTGAAAGTAATTATAAGTCAGTAGCGATGAGCATAACTTGAGCCCAAATCTTATTCTTTAAAATTGGCCTGGGCTCTTTGGAGAAATGGCTGATTCTAGAGCTTGCAGAAGAAAAATATAAGCAGAGTCTGGAACATCTTGTTATGCCAAAAAATATGAATGCACTCAGGATTAATAAGAGTGTGTCAATAGGAAACAAAAAACAGCTCGAAGAGGCTTTTACTGACTAAATTTTGGACAATGTGAGTATTAACAACAAAAAATGAATGTAATTAATTATAAAACATTGAATAAATAAAAATCTATGAGTTTATAAAATAACGCAGAGAGACATAGAACTCATTTGCCACTGTTGGAAATGACTTTTTTTAAAATCAGTAATTGCAGTTAAGTTTTTATTTATTATTGTTTTTTAAATATTTATTTAATTTATTTATTTGGTTGCAGCAGGTCTTAGTTGCGGCATGCAAACTCTTAGTTGAGGCATGCAGGTGGGATCTAGTTCCCTGACCAGGGAGCAAACACGGGGCCCTGCGTTGGGAGAGCGGAGTCTTAACCACTGCGCCACCAGGGAAGTCCCGGAGATGACTATTATGTTGGCTCTTTACTCTAATTATTGGTTATTAAGAGGAAAGAGTTAAGCATTTCACCTGTGTTCTTAGTAGGACCTGTAATTCATTCTTAGGAGAAAGGAAAACTCTTCCTTGTAGAAGAATGATACTTGGAACAGGATAGAAAGCCCAGAGATAAACCCACACACCTATGGTCACCTTATCTTTGATAAAGGAGGCAAGAACATACAATAGAGAAAAGACAGCCTCTTCAATAAGTGGTGCTGGGAAAATTGGACAGCTACATGTAAAAGAATGAAATTAGAACACTCCCTAACACCATAAACAAAAATAAACTCAAAATGGATTAAAAACCTAAATGTAAGGCCAGACACTATAAAACTCTTTGAGGAAAACATAGGCAGAACACTCTATAACATAAATCACAGCAAGATCCGTTTTGACCCACCTCCTAGAGGAATGGAAATAAAAACAAAAATAAAAAAAGGGGGGCTTCCCTGGTGGTGCAGTGGTTAAGAATCCGCCTGCCAATGCAGGGGATGTGGGTTCGAGCCTTGGTCCAGAAAGATCCCACATGCTGCAGAGCAACTAGGTCTGTGCGCCACAGCTACTGAGCCTGCGTGCCACAACTACTGAAGCCTGCGCACCTAGAGCCTGTGCTCCGCAACAAGAAAAGCCACTGCAACGAGAAGCCCGCACACCACCATGAAGAGTAGCCCCGGCTCGGCACAACTAGAGAAAGCTGGTGCCCAGCAACAAAGACCTAATACAGCCAAAAATAAATAAATAAATAAAATTTTAAAATAAATAAATAAAAATAAATAAATAAACAAAGAGGACCTAATGAAACTTAAAAGCTTTTGCCCAGCAACGGAAACCATAAACAAGACGAAAAGACAACCCTCAGAATGGGAGAAAATATTTGCAAAGGAAGCAACTGACAAAGGATTAATCTCCAAAATATACAAGCAGCTCATGCAGCTCAGTATCAAAAAAACAAACACCCCAATCCAAAAATGGGCAGAAGACCTAAATAGACATTTCTCCAAAGAAGATATACAGTTTGCCAACAAACACATGAAAGGATGCGCAACATCATTAATCATTAGAGAAACACAAATCAAAACTACAATGAGGTATCACCTCACACTGCTCAGAATGGCCATCATCAAAAAATCTACAAACAATAAATGCTGGAGAGGGTGTGGAGAAAAGGGAACCCTCTTGCACTGTTGGTGGGAATGTAAATTGATACAGCCATCGTGGAGAACAGTATGGAGGTTCCTTAAAACACTAAAAATAGAACTACCATATGACTCAGCAATCCCACAACTGGGCATATACCCTGAGAAAAGCATAATTCAAAAAGAGTCATGTACCACAATGTTTCCTGCAGCACTATTTACAATAGCCAGGACATGGAAACAACCAAAGTGTCCACTGACAGATGAATGGATAAAGATGTGGCACATATATACAATGGAATATTACTCAGCCATAAAAAGAAACGAAATTGAGTGAGGTGGATGGACCTAGAGCCTGTCATACAGAGTGAAGTAAGTCAAACAGAGAAAAACCAATACCGTACGCTAACACATATATATGGAATCTAAAAAATAAAAAATGATGAACCTAGGGGCAGGACGGGAATAAAGACACAGACGTAGAGAATGGACTTGAGGACACAGGGAGGGGGAAGGGTAAGCTGGGAGGAAGTGAGAGAGTGCCATGGACATATATACACTACCAAATGTAAAATAGATAGCTAGTGGGCAGCAGCTGCATAGCACAGGGAGATCAGCTCCGTGCTTTCTGACCACCTAGAGGGGTGGGATAGGGAGGGTGGGAGGGAGATGCAAGAGGGAGGGGATATGAGGATATACGTATGCATATAGCTGATTCACTTTGTTGTACAGCAGAAACTAGCACAACACTGTAAAGCAATTATACTCCAATAAAGATGTTAAAAAAAAAAAGTGATGCTAATAAATGTAGAAAGAATGATAGAATCAAAAAAATTTGATTACCATTTTGCATCCCCCACTGAAATGATTGATGAATGATAATCAGTGGCTGCTAAAACTGAAACTGAGTCCCTTTAAACTGAGTTCCCTTATTGAGTTTATGACCAACCTCTGTATCCAAAACTTTATTACCTCTCTTGTCCCTGTTCCCCTCAGGATTGAAGAGTATCAAAGAAAAGTGGGGATTAAAACCAAGCAGGACCCTGCAGGGCCTTCCTGGGTAAAAAAGCCCCTTTGTGTGCCCCCATATCTTGTTTATAGAGAAAAGGCTTTAGTCTCCTTGGCCTTCCCCGAGTTCCAAAGAGCAGACCCAAGCAGTTACTAATGAGAGAAGTGAGGGGGGGAATGCAGAAGCAAAGGAAAAGCAGTTAAGCAAGAAAAGTAATGACAACAATGCAGCAATAAAACAGAGTCCTAGTTCCTCCTCAAGGAATATACGTAAAAATCTGACATGTCTTTGAGCTGTTCTGCAGAAACTAAGACCCCCACCCAGGTGGAGGATGGTGACTACGTGCTGACCGCAAGCACTAGACCTCAGACTGGTTGGAATCAGAAAGCTGATGATTAAGATTCCTGAAACACCACCCTGTTACCTCACCACCAACCAATCAGCGTCCACAAGCTGCAACCCTCACTCTAAATGTTGTCTTTAAAAACCCTTCCCTGAAAGCGATCAGGAAGTTCAGGTCTTTTGAGCTCAAGCTGCCGGTTCTCCTTGCTTGGTGCCCTACAGTAAACACTGGACTTTCCTTCACCACAACCCGGTGTCAGTAGATCGGCTTTACTGCATGGCAGGTGAGTGGACCCAGTTTGGTTCAGTAACAAAACCATCGGTGAAAGGCTGTTGTACAATAGGATGTTTCCACCATCACAACGTATCACCCCACAGATGATAATTGCAAAGGGGAAGTAGATCCTTTTTCTGAAAGAGAGATCTGGCAGTCAGTCACCACCTTAACCAATTGATCAACATTAGCATCACTTATAGAGGGACAGCCTGACATGATGTGCCAACAGAAGTGATACAATATGAAGTACCTGACATGACATACGAAGCACTGTATTTTGGCCCAAACTGCTTATCCCAAATATAATGAGACCTTTAGAACTAGTTTCCAATATATAGGAATCATAAAAGGCAGAGGGATAAATTAAATAACACCACAATTAATGACACAATGTAAGACATTCCTCAAGACAACTGGCCTTGTCTTTTCAAAAATATCAAAGCCATGGAAAGTAAGAAGAGGAGGGTGACTGCTGTTCTAGACTAGAGGAACTAAAGAGACATAAAACCAAAATACTTTGTCAACCTTCAGTGGATTCTGGTTCAAAAAAAAAGCTATAAAATGGGCAATTAAGAATATCTAATTATGGACTGGAAATTAGATATTAGGGAATTACTCATTTTCCTGTGTGTGATAATGATATGGTTATGAAGGAAAACGTCCTTCTTTTTAGGGCATGTACACTGAGGTACACAGGGCTGAAGTTTCATGATGTCTAACACTCATTATCAAAAAGTTTAGCAAAACAAACAAACAAATGAACGAACAATAAAAAAACCCACACACTCACACACACACATCTATGTGTAGATAAAGCAAATACGCCAAAATGTTAACAATTATTACCTCTGGATGTTGAGTGTATGGGTGATCATCGTACTATTTTCTCAACTTTTCTGTATATTTGAATATTTTCAAAATTAAAATGTATTTTAAAAAAGTAAAATTACCATCCCCTGTGCCAGTGACTCCAATTTTATTTCTACAGCTCAGACCCTTCCTTTGAGCCTGGAGGGTAATATCCTAAAAATGTCAATAGTGGTTATATTTGGGTAGTGTGATGGTGGGTGATCTTTTTTCTTCATCTCTTTTTATATATTTTTCCAGATTTTATTGAACATATGTTACTCTTCCGGGTAAAATTAAAAACAAAACAAAACAAAAAACTTGACGTAAATAAATATACATGATTTGAAGACAAGCTTAGATGATCCACCAGAATGCCAACAGTAGATTTGTTGGACTTGTATGGGATTTAGGGTTTCTTTGAAGCTTCAAATGTTCTGTAACAGTATTCTAAAAGTTCACAGGGCCTTAAAATCACTTGGGGAACTTTTAAAAACAACTTTATTAAGGTATAATTAACGTAATGTAAACTGTTCACATTTAAAGTGTGAAATTTGTTGGGGGGAGGGATAAATTGGGAGATTGGGATTGACATATACACACTACTATATATAAAATAGATAACTAATAAGGACCTACTGTATAGCACAGGGAACTCTACTCAATACTCTGTAATGACCTATATGGGAAAAGAATCTGAAAAAGAGTGGATCGGGAATTCCCTGGCGGTCCAGTGGTTAGGACTCTGTGCTTCCACTGCAGGGGGCCCGGGTTCGATCCCTGGTCGGGGAACTAAGATCCCACAAGCCATGTGGTATGGCCAAAAAAAAAAAAAAAAGTGGATATATGTATATGTATAACTGCTTCACTTTGCTGTACACATGAAACTAATACAACATTATAAATCAACTATACTCCAATAAAACTTTTTAAAAAAGAAAAACAAATTAAGCATGAAATTTGATAAATTTTGACTTATGTAAAGACCCATGAAACCAAAAATATCCATCACTCCCCCAGATTTCCTCATATCCTTTGGTAATCCCCTCTTTATGCCCCTCCCTAGGCAACCACTGATCTGCTTTGTATCCCTATAGGTTAGTTCATATTTTTTTAGAATTTTATGTAAATAGAATCATATAGTATGTACTCTTTTGTGCCTGGTTTCTTTCACTCAGCATAATTATTCTGAGATTCATCCATACTGTAGTATGTATCAATAGTTCATTTGTTTTTACTGATGAGCAGTATACCATTGTATGGATATACCATCATTTTTTTATCTATTCACCAGTTGATGGACATCTGGATTGTTTCCAGCTTTTGGAATACATACTCATTGGAATAAAGCTGCTATGAACATTTATATACAAACCTTTGTGAGGACATATGCTTTCATTTCTCCTGGAAAATGCCTAGGAGTGGAATTTCTATAACATGTGGTATATGTACTTTTAAGAAACTGTCCAATTATTTTCTTTATTCTTTTTTTTTTTGGTATGGATATTGCATTTATTTGAGAAAATCATAAACACAGCCTTTTAAATAAAATGGCAAACATAAGAACCAAAGTCAGTTGCTATCCACATGAAGAACAGAACATGACATGTACCTTAGTTTAACTTCCAGAAAACCAAATAATCAAATAATCTAGTGGACAAAAGAAAGATGCTTGCAGTCTGAAAGTAGTATCAATCAATTATACCAATTTTAAAGCTACATAGGTCCTTAGAGATAATCTAGTCACTTGTTTCCAATATTATGTCAAAAAATTAAAGTTGTCAAGCACATGCATAAGATGGATTGCGAAGAGGCCTCATGTAAAAAGAAAACAAAACAAAAAGCACAAACAAACATAAAAACCACTTCTTGAGGAGCAACTATCAGGTCAAAATCAGAATACAGCCTGGCAGGGCTACCAGAGAATTGCTTGTAGCAGGGAAGAGAGGCTAACTGGGGAAGTAAGCAATGGTTCCAAGACTGATTACCCCCCAGCACCAGCAATGTGGTGATGCCTTTAGCCCCACTGTGTTATATGTTAATTTTATTCATTGGTTTCCAACTTAGGGTGGAAGACAAGTAGGTGAGCCATTAGTTCTAATCAATTCATTTCACATACAGATGAGAAAACTGGGAGTTGAATACATTTACAAGTCCCAAGGAAGTGAATTGACTTACAATCAAATTACCCAGCTAGAACTAGAATCCAGATCTTATTCCCAGCCCACTTTAACCTACATTACATTATGCTGTCTCCCAAGAAAAGTTACAACAAAAGAAAAGCTGTTATTTTGGATGAGAAACACTCCTCAGCTCTTTGAAATGCAAAATTTAAGTAATCACTTCAGTGATTTTTTTCTTTTGGTTGTTTTGAGATCATCCAGCCTTGTGTATTCTCATATTGGAAGGGGTAGTTTCATGCCAAGCCCTGAGCACTATTACACTGGTCTTATGATGATTAACCAAAATAAGAATAAGGGAAAAAAGAAGCTTTGTGTATATGAACTCTACAGTAAGAAACTGTCCAATTATTTTCTAAAGTGATTGTACCATTTATATTCGCAACTAGCAGTGTATAAAAGCTCCAGCTCCTCTAGCACTTGGTATGGTCAGTCTTATTAATTTTAGCCATCCTAATACGTGTGTAGTGGTTTCTTTTTTTTTAAAATAATTTCAATTTTCATTAAACTTTGACTCTTTTTTTAAAGCTTTTCCAGTACATTTTTAAAAATTTTATTTATTTATTTATTTATTTATTTATTCATTGGCTCCGTTGGGTCTTCGTTGCTGCGCTCAGGCTTTCTCAAGTTGCGGCGAGCGGGGGGACTACTCTTCTTTGCGGTGTGCGGGCTTCTCATTGCGGTGGCTTCTCTTGTTGCGGAGCATGGGCTCTAGGTGCACAGGCTTCAGTAGTTGTGGCACATAGGTTCAGTAGTTGTGGCGCACAGGCTTAGTTGCTCCACGGCATGTGGGATCTTCCCAGACCAGGGCTTGAACCCGTGTCCCCTGCATTGGCAGGTGGATTCTTAACCACTGCACCACCAGGGAAGTCCCTCTGTTCATTAGTTTAAAATTCTCTTTTTTCTCCATGTTTTGTTATAGATATTTTCTATTGCTACATCTTTAAGTTTACTAATCTTTTCTTCTGCAATGTCTAATATGCTGGTAATGCCGTTCAGTGTATTTTTTAATTTCACTCATCTCTAGACGATTTCTTTTTTATATCTTCCATGTCTCTGCTTAACTTTTTGGACATGCATCATACAGTTTTAATAATTGTTTTAATGCCCTTGTCTGCTATTCTAATATCTATGTCAGTACTGGGTCAGTTTCAATTTTTTTTTCATCATTTCTTGCTTTATATGAAATAATGTACCTTTTTCTATTGGTTGCCAGATATTGTGAATGTTAACTGTCGGCTACTGGATATTTTTGTAATTCTTTAAGTATTCTTGAACTTTGTTCTGGGATGCAGTTAAATTATTTAAAGTTTGATCCTTTGGGGTCTTGCTTTTAAGATTAGGTGGGACCAGAACAGTGCTTAGTCTAGGGCTAATTTTTCTCCAGTACTGTGTACTCCACCTAATGAAAATGCCCTGTGAATCATGAGGTTTCCCAGTCTGGCTGATGAGAACTTGCACTATTCCCGCTGTTCATGCAACACTGAATACTGGTACTTCTAATCCTTTTGGGTGCTTCTTTCCCTGTCCTTGGATATTTCTTCACATGCATATGCTAGAGAGTACTCAGCTGAATACTTCAGTAGTTCTCCAGAGTTCTCTCTCTATGTAATCCTCTCCTCTCTGGTACTCCACAAACTCTAGCCTCTTGGTCTCCCCAGACTCTCAGCTCTGTCCCTCCAAGTCAGAGTGTTTGCTGGGCTCACCTGGGTTCCCTCTCCCTGTACCATGGCCTGAAAACTCTCTTTCCAGACAGTAATTTTGGGAAATCATAGATCTCATGTCATTTGTTTCTAGTCTCTTAGGGATCACAGTGCTTCATTATCTGATGACGAGTGTCTTGAAAACAGTTGTTTCATTCAGGGGAGTAAAGCAGGAGCTTTTTTGTGTGTGTGTGTGAGGAAGAATCATGTTTAATTGATATATGTTTATATCTGTCTAGCTTAGAATAATCCTCCCACTTTATTACCCTGCAATATATGTTTCTAATGTATTTGTCACCTCCATTAGACAAACTTTCACATAACAATACACAGCAAGCAGAAGGAACGTGCTATAGCTTCTTGTGTTTGCAAAATTTTTTTTTTTTTAAAGATTTATTTATTTGGCTGCATCAGGTCTTTGTTGCCGCATGCGGGATCCTCCACTGCAGTGAGCAGGCTCTTCGTTGTGGCTGGCAGGCTTCTCTCTAGCTGTGGTGCACAGGCTCAGTAGTTGTGGCACATAGGCTTAGTTGCCTCTCAGCATGTGGGATCTTAGTTCCCCAACCAGGGATCAAACCTGTCTCCCCTACATTGGGAGGCAGATTCTTAACCACTGGACCACCAGGGAAGTCCCAGCAGGACAGCTTTTAAAAATCTTTAACATCCAAGCCACATCCTAGATAATTAAATCCAAATCTTTGGAGGTGGGGTCCAGGCATCAACATTAGCCCCTCCAGCTGATTCCAATGTATACGCAAATTTAAAGATCAATATTCTATACTGTGATTTTTATTAATTTGGCGATTTAAAAGTGATTTATTTTAAACTGGGCTTGGACATAAGAAGAAGGTACTAGGGCACATTTTCAACTTATAGCTGAGCCCCTGATTAAAGAGATAAAATCGCTTTAAAATCTCTTGATTAAAAAACAAAGTTGGGGGTTTCCCTGGTGGCGCAGTGGTTGAGAGTCTGCCTGCCAATGCAGGGGACACAGGTTCGTGCCCTGGTCTGGGAAGATCCCATATACCGTGGAGCGGCTAAGCCTGTGCACTACAACTACTGAGCCTGCGCTCTAGAGACTGCACGCCACAACTACTGAAGCCCACATGCCTAGGGCCCGTGCTCTGCAACGAGAGAAGCCACCACAGTGAGAAGCCCGCTCTCTGCAACTAGAGAAAGCCCACTTGCAGCAAACAAGACACAACACAGCCAAAAATAAAATAAATAAATTAAAAAAAACAAACAAAGTTGGCCTCAAGCCCAGAGCAGGGCAGAGCCTGCTTGTAAGAATTAAGTGGCTCCAGCTGTGGGGAGAAGCCTAAGGGGGCAGAGCTGGGAGCTGGGCTGCACCTGACAGACTGGAGGCTTTAACAGTTTATTTTCCATTTAACAAGGCATTCATACCTCAGTGTTGCCTGGCTTCATTTCTCCCCTCAACAATCCTAAGGCAAAATTCACTGTCTCTGTTTGGCAGATAAGGAAATGGGGCTCAAGAGGTTGAGTGACTGGACAAAAGGCAAATCAGTAGCAGAGCTAAAATTTTACCTCAGTTCTCAGAGATAGATTAAGGAGCAAAGCAGTCCTTAGCTGGGGAGCTGCTGGGGGTAAGGGAACATCCCTGGAAAGTGCTGAGATGAAGCAAAGTCTGTTGATAGGGCTTCCTGGCAGATGAACAAGAAATAAGCTCCGGGGTGGGGGTGGGGGGGTGTTGGTGGCAGGAGTAGGTAGAGACTAAGACCTTCAAGGGGAATGCTCCAGGAGCAGTAAATAGTCTCCGCACTGCCTTCTAAGGACGTGGGATCGAGGTTCCCTGAAGGACTTCTGTCTTGGGAGAGGATATGCAAGTGTAGAATCAGAGCTGAATTGCCTGGAAAATAAGTAAGAAACTGGTGCTTCTATTTCATCCTCCCTCCTGGCCCTTCCTCACATGGTACTTAGCCTCTGCTCTCAATTAATGAAGACCATAAATAACACAGCAATATTGGCTCTCATCTGCTAGTGTTTGCTATGAGTCAGATCCTTCACGTGCGTCATTCCATGGATCCTCCCTATGATTCTATGAAGCAGGTATGATCATCATCTCCATTTTAAAGATGAGGAAAGGGAGGCAAAAAGTGACTCTACTCATTATCTATTGCTGCATAACAAGTTACCCCAAAGCTCAACAGTTTACACCTACAATAAACATGTATTATCTCACACATTTCTGTGGGTCAGGAATTTAAGAGCAGGAATTTAAAAACTGGGTGATTCTGGCCTGGAGCACCTCATGAGGTTCCAGCCAAGATCAACCAGGGCTGCAATCATCTTAAAGCTCAGCTAGAGCTAGAGGATCCAGCTCCAAGGTGGCCCATGCACATGGCTGGCAAATCAGTCGGTAGTTGGCACGGGATCCCAGTTACTTGCCATGTGGATCTCTCCATTGGGCTGCTTGAGTGTCCTTACAACATGGCAGCTGACTTCCCCCAGAGCAACTGACCCAAGAGAGCAAAGTGGAAGCTGAAATGTCTCTTTTGACTTAGCCTCAGAAGTCACTGTCATTTCTGCAACATCCTAGTGGTTACACAGGTCAGCCCTAATCACTGTGGAAGGGGACTGACTATACAGGGGTATGAATACCAGGAGGTAAAAATCACAGAAGGCCATCTTGGAGGCTTGTTACCACAGTGACAAAGTAATTTACCCAAGATCATGCACATGGGAAGTGTTAGAGGTAGCCTTCGAACCAAGGAAGTCACTACATCACAGTAAATATTGGTTTGAAGGAGTGGAGCCGGGCAGGTACTCACAGATCTCCCCTGTCCTGGAGGTATTCATACCTCAAGTCCTGTTCATCTCATTCCAGTGATCAGGTAGGTCAGCTGCTTAATCTGATGTGTCAGACAGATACTTTGTCAAAGCAACATGACCTGGGCATGTTTATAAAAGATTGCATAAATCATCACTTGATAGTGGACTTGATGAATCAAAGGGAACTTGGATTCTGGCACTGACTTACTGTGTGACCTAAGGGCAAGTTCCAGCCCCTCTGAGGCCTTTTTTTTTTCTTATCTTTATAATGGGGGCGATTCAGTTCCATGGGCCCTGAGTGAGCTCTGGCTGAGAGGTTCTGGGATTCCATGCATACAGCTGTTCACCAGGAATGCTGAGGGAATTCCCTCTCCACTCTCCCTTGATCTCTCAGACCTTTGCCCAAGTGGAATGGAACTCTCAGGTGCAAGGGTCACTTTTCTGGAACCAGGCCAAGCCAGGCCAGGCTGCTCAGCCCAGCTTCACCCGCAGCTGGCTGGCACCATTGTTCCCCCATAAAGCCGGGCCCCTTTCCAGCTGCTGCTGCCCTCGGGGCAGGGGAGAGGCTCAAAGGACTCAGTTGTGTGACTTTCCCCCTCCCCCAGGGCAGGCCTGGGTCACCCAACAGGCTGACTCAGCCCATGCAGGGGAACAAAGGAGATGAGATATGGTTTAGGGAAAGAACTTGACATTTACCATTTCCCCCAAAAAACTTCAAAGTAATCATCACTGGGAAAAAATCCTCTTACACTTATTTTATAGTTTAGTGCGATATTTAAAAAATTGAGGTGAGGGCATTATAATCATTCAGTGCTTTAGGGACCCATATTTTAATGATTCTACAATGCATATTTGTTTGCCTTTTAATATCTTTGAATATCTAGAACAGTTGATGACAAGTCAAACTAATTGCGGCAGTTTTTAAAAGTAGGTAGTGTTACATAAAATAATGGCACATATTACAATGATGCATCTTAAATTTGGTTAAATATGGTAATTAGGCCCTGTTCTTGGAGCCTGGGCCCTATTGCTATCCCTCCCTCACACCCACACCCACCTCCTCACGGCCGACTCCTTGTCCTTACGCTGGATTCCTTGTCTTAACCCTGTGTCTCCAATACAATCCTTCAAACTTTTTAAAGCTTTTTCTCTGCTTGAGACGCTGAGGGAATTGTGAGGGGGAGGCTGTCCCCCACTTCTGACCAAGACAGAGAGGTTATTTAGTACAGTGAAAGGGCACAGAAGAGTGAAAAGAAATTTAATTCCATGAGCTATAGCTAACAGTTATGTTAGGGGAAACACTGGCTGAAAATGCCCACCCTGGCCAGGTAACCATTTGCATGAGTTGTTTTACGACAGGAGGTCCTGGTAAGGAACACAGAACAAACAAGCCACCACCAAATGGAAGAATTCGGGAAAGGTCAAAAGGAGACACCAGTCCGTATGTCCCACCAACCTCCCAGAATCCTCCTCACTGGAATCCATCTTGGCTGAGCAACCCATGCGCTACCAGGAAGGACCCTGCGTCAGAATGATTGGCCAGAGACAACCCGGAAACTAATCCCATCACCGTGAAACCCGAGATTGCAAGCCACGTGGCACAGCAGTCCTCCTGGGTTTCCTTACCCTGCTGCTCTCTGCCCAGGTGCCCCTTCCCAAAAAAGTCTCTTGCTTTGTCAGCACATGTGTCTCCTCGGACAATTCATTTCCAAGTGTTAGACAAGAGCCCACTCTTGGACCCTGGAAGGGGTCCCCCTTCCTGCAACAGTTATCTTATACTGTGTAACAGGCACTATTCTTAGTGTTTCATGTGTGTTAACTCATTTAATACTTACACCTACTTATCAGGTAGCTACTAGTGTATCCCCATTTTAAAAATGGGGAAACTGAGGCACAAAGAGGCAATATAACTTGCCCCAAATCACACCACTAGTAAGTGGCAGAACACAGGGGTAAAAAAACAAAGATTTTCCTTTTCCCCAGAGGTAACACCATCAGAAATGTGGTACATATCCTCCCAGATCTTGTTTTTATGTATTTGTGGCATAAACATATAGAAATATATCATTTTGGGGAATTCCCTGGCGGTCCAGTGGTTAGGACTCGGCACTTTCACTGCCATAGCCCAGGTTCAATCCCTGGTCAGGCAACTAAGATCCCACAAGCAGCACAGCACGGCCAAAAAAAAAAAGAAAAGAAAAGAAACACATCATTTTGCTTTCCAAGGAGGTCATGTTCTTCTGCAATTAACTTTTCCTACTTCACTCCATGACTTAGAGATTTCTTTTCTATACAAGTATATACAGATTTATTAGTTCTTTTTAACTGCTTCCCAGTATTCCAGAGAGTAAATACTGTGTAAATACACCCAAGTACCTATGAGGTACCAGGCCCCATCCTCCATGCTTCACATGTGTATCTCATTTCAGCCCTACAGATTGTGATCACTAGCATTCTTGTCGCAACAAAAATAGAAGTGAGGTTTTTTTCCTCTCCTGATAGCAAGGAAAATAAAGGGAACAGTGAACAGGCTAGAGAAGAAACATAAACTGGCCTGAAATAGTTAATCAATCCTAGTTTTATTTTAACTGTTACTAATCTGTGGTGTCTGTAACTAGATTTGTCCTTCACAAAGTTAACCTGTCACCCCCTAACTCGGTGTAAATTACATCCTGCACCTATCACCCCCTAATTCTGTGTAATTTACACCGTGCACCTGGTATTTACTCTCCCTGCACTCTCTTGTATTAAATCACCTCACAGAGCTGCATTTCAGAAAGAAGGTCGCAGGCTGATAACCCAGAGATGAACAGACCCAATTACCGGGTTGCCTGACGCCAGCCATGACTGTTTTAAAATATTGCAAGAAGAAGAATGCAAGACCTTCACCCTTTGATCCTTATCACTTACCCTGGACTGTAAGTTCCACCTATAAGACCCCCTGTAATTCCCCAGGAGAGGCGGTGCACAGTTCTTGAGGTGCTAGCCTGCTGTGTCTTCCCCTTTGCCTGGCAGAGAAATAAAAAGCCTCTCTCTTTCTTTTCCTCCAAATCTCTGTCTCCATATTTCTATTCGGCATTGGTGCACAGGGAGCCAAAGTTTTTTTGACAACATTCTTTCCATTTTAAAGATGAAGAAACAACAAGGTCCTACAATATAGCACAGGGAACTATATTCAATATCCTATGATAAACCATAATAGAAAAGAATATTAAAAAAATGACTGTATATATATATGTGTGTGTGTATAACTGAATCACTTTGCTGTACAGCAGAAATTAACACAACACTGTAAATCAACTATACTTCAATTTTAAAAAAATATTGAGAAAAAAATGAAGAAAGTGATACCTGGAGAGGTTAAATACCTTAACTGAGTGAAGGAAGCAGGATTTAGAACTGAGAGTCCACACTTTAAACACTTGATTTCTCAGTGCCATCCTAAACAGAATAGTTTATTTAATTCATTACCCTACTGGTAGATATTTGGGTTCTTTCCAATTTTTGCCCATTACAAACAATGATGAAGTGAACATCCTCGCTCATGCCTCTTTATGTCCACATGGATATGTTTCCTGGGGTGGGTTGTGATGGTGACTGGCTGAGTCAAAGGCCATCACATTCTTTTAAAAAAATATTTATTTATTTATTTGGCTGCACCAGGTCTTAGCTGCAGCACGGATCTTCCTTGCTAGTGTGGGATCTTTGTTGCAGCATGCAGGATCTTTAGTTGCAGCATGTGAACTCTTAATTGCAGCATGTAAGATCTAGTTCCCTGACCAGGAATCAAACTCGGGCTCCCTGCATTGGGAGTGCGGAGTCTAAGCACTCCCAGGGAAGTCTCCATCATATTTTTAATAGTAACACTGCCAAACCCCCCTCAAAAAGACCTTTCCAGTTAACACTCCCACCAATTGGACATCCTGTTTCCTCCACGAAGCACAGGATTTGGAGTCACTGCACCTGGGTTTGAATCCTGCCTTTGCAACATGACTTTGGACAAATCATGTTATGTGTACTTGCAGTTTCTTCCTCTTCTTCTTTCTCCTTCTCTCTTTTGATGTAGTATTCCATTGTATGCATATTTCACAATTGATCTATTCTGCTGTTGATGGGCATTTGGGTTGTTTTCAGTGGAGAAGGCTGCTATGAACACTCATGAACATGTCTTTTGGTAGACATCTGTATTTACTCCTCTTGGGTATAAAAACGTAGGAGTGTTGCTGAAAGATAAAGGAGGTGTATACTTAGCTTAAGTATGTATTGCCAAATAGTTTTCCAAAGGGATTGTACCAATTCATTCTCCTACCAGCAATGTATGAGAGGTCTAGTTGCTCCACCTCCCCATCAACACTTGATATTGTTAGTCTTTTAAATTTTTGCTATTCTGGCGGCACTACGCTCTTTGAATCCTCATATTATCCCTGAGAGGTAGATGTGTGTGTAGACACTGTTGCTTAGTGACTAACTTCATCAACATCCTCCTCTCTAGTTACCTTCCAGCTAAGTGGGGGCCCTCGGAAAATAGCTGGACTTTGTCTCCTGTGGACACTTTAAGATAGCAGTAATGGCAGGGGCAGAGAGGGGCTAAGCACTGCTTGAGTAAAAGATCAAGAGGTCACATATTCCTCACCCTTGGGGTCTGGGAGGCCTTGACTGCACATGCACAGAAAGGCTCCTTGGGGGTCAAAAGGGGAGGGGACATCAGACCATAATAAGTTGTGCTAACTCCCCCAAAGGCCCTTGTGCTAAAATCCATCTTGGTTAAAGGATGTGCACATACATAAGGGAGGGCCCTGAGACAAATCAGCGATGGGGTAAAAACAAAACAAGACAATTGGCCAGAGGAAAGCAAAGATCTGGAAGGCTGCCCCTTATAAATGATTTAAACTTCCCAAAGGTGCGACTTTTTCCTGAGCTTGCCCCTGAGTCTGTCGGCATGTACTCTGCTTTTCTAGTAAACGCTTTACTTTCCTCTCTACCTTCTGTCTCCTTGTCAAAATTTTTTTTCAAGGCAGACAAGGACTGGGGCCCAGACTTCAGCTGCTGGCCCTCACGGTCTAGTGGTTAAGATTTGGCGCTCTCACTGCCACGGCCAGGGTTTGATCCCGGTCTCAATTCCAGCTGCTGCTCACTGCTGTCTCTCCAAAATCAAACTCACAGAATCTCCTGGATGTAGGGAGAGCCAGGCTTGGAGACTACCTAGCTAAGGTCAGTGCCCTACAACATGGGGCAGAATTGGCCCTATGAAGACAGCACTGTTGCCAGCAGCAGCCCAGACATCGCTGCCCCATAGTCTCTGTGGACCCGTGAGTGTCTGACTGGTGGAGCCTAGGGCACATGACTATACCCTAGCAGCAAGCGTGGAATTTCTAGTTCCTAGTGTGGTAGCAGGGCTCTGTTTCAGAGGCAGGGGATTTTCCCCAAACAGAGGAAAGGAGTTCAGATGATGGGTGGCTAAAAAGGATGATTAATATCCATCATTAGAAGCAACAATGAAGAAGGAGCCCTGGGGAATGAAGAAGGTTCTGAGTTGCACGTGGTTGTCAGGATACGAGGGGCCTGTGTTTGAGAGGGCACTAGGGGAAGCGGTATCCTTTCTGAAGGCTTTGGAGGGGAGACCATAAAGCCCTTTGTGAAGATTAGGATATCTCCCCAGACAAATTTTACAAAGCACCCTTCCTCCAAATGAAGTCAACCTGAGTCAGGGCCCCCCATATACCCTTGTACAGAGGCCCTGAAGGAAGGGGAATTCTGGGAAGGTCAAGAAGTATATTTTGTATGGAAAATAGAGGTTCAGAGGCTATAGAGGAAAGATCTAGATAGGGACTGATATGAGGGGGGCTAGGGGTAGGGGAGCCTGGAGCAGCAAGTAGTGATGGTATGGTTGAGGGTGGGAGTGCTGGAGGCAGGACAAGAGTACGGCCATAGCGGGAACTGAATTCAGATCCTGATAGGGTGAGAATCTTAGTGCAAGAGGCTGGAGCCAATGTCCTCATTCTGCCCCAACCCCCTCTGGTGGGAGTACCTGCGGAGGGTCCCTGAGCAATCCTGGCATGGTCTCAGAGAGGTAGTAAAGGTGTCATGAAATTTGTGATGGGGCAACCTGGCCCTGAGCATGGCATTGTATGTCCCTGTGGGCAGAGTGTCACTACATCCAAAGCAAGACTGTGCTTACCTCCCCATATTTGTGCCTGTTGCCCCCAAGGAAGTTTCCCAAGCAGGGATTATAACTAATTTCCTTTTCTATCCCCAGGGATGAGTACTGGATTGGGAGTTGGAAAAAACTAGGCCTAACCTGACTTGTCTGTTAATTTGCTGTGTGAGTTTAGACAAATCAGTCAACCTCTCTGAGCCTCAATTTCATTATGTCTAAAACCTTGATCTCTGAGGCCCTCCTAGTTTTACTACCTATGATTCTCTTACCTCTTCTTTCTAACCTAGCTGGTATATATAATTACATTGTATGAGTACATCATATTTTATTATCCTGTTGATGGATATCAGGTTGCTTCTAATACTTTGCAGTTACAAACAATGATGCAATGAATGGCACTGTACACATCTTCTTGTGCAAATGTGTGAGTTTCTCTCAGTTATAGACTTGGGAATGGAACTGGTGAGTCAAAGGGAATGCACACCTTCAACTTTGCAAGTTATTGCTAAATGGCTCTCCAAGTGGTTACACCTATTTACTCCTCCCCTACCAGTGAAGCATGAGAAGTCCTAGTGCTCCCCATCCTTGTAAACACTTGGTACCGACAGACTTGTTAGTGTTTTGATTAAAATAGACCATACAGTTAAGTGAATAAAATGTACTTGTCCTAAGTGTTCAGCATTATTACATTTGTTAAACCCATATAACTGGGAATTCCCTGGTGGTCCAGCAGTTAGGACTTGGCGCTTTCACTGCCAAGGGTCCAGATTTCATCCCTGGTTGGGGAACTAAGATCCCACAAGCTGCATGGTGCAGCCAAATAATTTTAAAAATAACAAACAAAGAAAACCCCATACAACCACTACCCAGATTAAGATATTTCTAGACCACTAGAAGGCTCCCCTACCTAGTTCAGAGTCCCCCACCCGCTTACCAAAGTAACTACTATTCTAACTTCCGTAAACATAAATTAGTTTTGCCTGTTCTTGAACTTCATACAAGTGGAACTACACGGTATGTGATCTTTTTTGTTTGGCTTCTTTCACTCAAAATAGTATCTGAGATTCATCCATGTTTCAGGTGTACCTGTAGTTTGTTCTTTTTATTACTGTATAGAATTCTATTGTATGATATACTACAATTAGTTAATTCATTCTCTAGTTGGTGAATTGTTTTCAGTTTTGGTCTATTATGAATAAAGTTACTACAGACATCTGTGAACTAATCTTTTTGTGAAAATAGGAACTCATTTCTCTCTTTTAGGTATAGACCTAAAAGTGGAAGTATTGGGTCATAGGGTATGCATATGTTCAGCTTTGATAGATTCTGCCAATTTTCCAAAGTGGTTGTACTCATATTCACTCCCACCAGCAGTGTAGGAGAGTTCTTGTTGCTCCACATCCTTGCCAACAATGACATTATCAGTCTTCCTAATTTTAGCCATTCTGATTAGTGTATCTCTTGGTTTTATATATATTTCCCTGACGAGTGATAATGTTGAGTCATCCTTATACACTTATTGGCCATTGAGATATTTAATTATGTGATGTGCCTGTTCAAGTCTTCTGCTCATTCTTTCTTCATTTTATTCTTTTAACTGGATTTGTCTTATTCTCATTAACTTATAGAAGTTCTTTATGTTTTCTGTATATGAGTCCTTGGTCAGATATATGTATTGTAAATATCTTTTCTCAGTCTGTGCTTGTTTTTCACTTAATGAGGAAAAATCATAAATTTCTCAATGGCAGGACAATCAAACTAAGTCAGAATTGAAACACACACAACCTTAGTAAACATGCCTGAGCAAAAGAAAGAAATACACACACACATAACATGCTCCCATTTGCGACAGGCTTTTCCCAATGTGCAATGTGCATCTGCATTATACGTTAACCAGACCTCCTCAAGGCGGGAGGATGTAATCAAACTTTGAGAAACATGGTCCTTTTCTTCTGACACCAGCATAATTTTTTTTTTTTTTACTATTCAGTTTATTATTTTATTTTTTAAATTTTTATTTATTTTTGGCTGCGTTGGGTCTTCGTTGCTGCGTGAGGGCTTTCTTTAGTTGCGGTGAGTGGGGGCTACTCTTCCTTGTGGTGCGTGGGCTTCTCATTGAGGTGGCTTCTCGTTGCGGAGCCCGGGCTCTAGGTGCATGGGTTTCAGTAGTTGTGGTTTGCGGGCTCTAGAGTGCAGGCTCAGTAGTTGTGGCGCATGGGCTTAGTTGCTCCACAGCATGTGGGATCTTCCTGGACCAGGGCTCGAACCTGAGTCCCCTGCATTGGCAGGTGGATTCTTAACCACTGCACCACCAGGGAAGCCCGCATTATAATTTTTAAGATTAATATTTCTTTCTCATCCTGTACAGGGGTCACACTGACCTAAAGTCTTGCTCTTTACATGCATACCTGACCTAAACATCTCTGATGAACTTTATGTATAATGTCAACCTGTCAATATGATAGATAATTCTTTGTCTCAAAAATGTATAAAACTGTATCTCTAGCTCTTGACAGGTTGAACAGTCTTCAGAGCCTCTCAGAGTCTGTCTCCTGGGTTATAATCCTCAGTTTGGCTTGAATAAAATTCTCTTTTTTTCTTCTTAGCTTGATTGTTAATTGATTTTTCGTCACCACACTTTTAAATGAGCACCTGTTCACTTTTTTACCAATCTTATAGGTGTAAAATTAGTTTTCGTTGTAGTTTTAATTTGTGTTTTCCTGATTAAGTGTGTCTTCATCAGTTTGAGCTGCCATAACTAAGTACCATAGACAAGGTGGCTTAAAAAAGCAGAAATTTATTTCTCACAGTTCTGGAGGCTGGAAGTCTGAGATCAGCATGGTGAGGTTATGGAGAGGGCCCTCTTCCAGGTCTCACATGGCAGAAAGAGCAAGCTAGCTCTTTGGCCTCTTGTTATAAGGGTACTAATCCCATTCATGAGGGCTCCACCCTCATAACCTAATTACATCCCAAAGACCCCCACCTCTAAATACCATAACATTGGGTTTAGATTTCAACCTATGAATTTTGGGGAGACACAAACATTCTGCCCCTCCCTCCCCCCCAAATTCATGTCCTTCTCACATGCAAAATATTCATTCCATCTCAACAGCCTGTCCACTGGAAAAAAAATGCACAACCTAAAAGCTGAGAATTATGTTTTATTAGGAGGACTTACTGAGGATTTAAGCCCAGGATACAGCTTCTCAGATGGCTCTGAGGGACTCTTCCAAAGAGGTAAGGGAGGAGCCAGGATATATAGTTTTTGCTGAGAAAAAAAACCCCAAAAACAAAAACAAACAAACAAACAAAAAAACATGTAGTGGAACATCAAAAGATTACTGCTAATCATAAAAAAAACCCCCAGATATCTCAAACTAATGATTTTAGTGCTTTTCTAAAGCCCTAAAATCAAGATGCAAGAGTCTGGGCTCATTGAAATTAATCCTTCGATATGCATCTTAACTATCTAGGGCCAGTATCCTGTTTTTCTCCATCCTGAATTCCCCTCAGGGTACACCATTGGGGGCTGTTTCAGTGGCCAATGGCTTTTTGGCCGCAACATCCTTTGTTTATTGAAATGGCAGGCAGCATTCTTTGTCCATAGCCCCAAGAGTCCTAACTTGTCCCAGCATCAACTCCAAAGTCTAAAATCCAAAGTCTCATCTAAATATCATCTAAAATCAGATATGGGTGAGACTCCAGGTATGATTCATCCTGAGGAGGCAAATTGCTCTCCAGATATGAACCTGTAAAACCAAAAAGATATGTGCTTCTAAAATACATTGGTGGGACAGGCACAGGATAGATATTCCCCCTCCAAAAGGGAGGAGTAGGGAATAAGAAAGGCCTGAAGGGTGTCAAGTGAGTCCAAAATCCGGCAAGGTAATCTCCAGGAGACCCTAAGTCTCGAGAATAATCCTCTTTGGCTCCGTACTCTGCCCTCCAAGCCCACCGGGGTAGACATCCTACCCATCAGTTCTGCGGGGCCTGTGGGGGCCTGCCCCCAGGGTTCTGCCCGGCAGGAGTCGAGCCCCCACTTAACTCCAGAGGTCATCTGGCCTCTGAAAGTGAGGCAATGACCCCTCCCTCCTTTGGAAATTGAGGAGGCAGCCTTGGTGGTCTCTGAATCGCCTGTAGGGTAATGGATTCTTTCAAGAATAGAGCACATTTGCAGCTGAATAGCTTTATGGTCCCTTCCTATAAAATCAAGAAGTCCAACCACTTTCCTTCATTCCTTTCCATCTCCTTCTTATTTGGCTCAGACTGGCAGCTTTCCTCCTGGGGTAGCTGATTAAGTCCATGGTTTACATATTGTACTTCACCTTCAGAGGTCTGCTGGGACTTGAATCTAGTTATAGGTCTAGAAGCAAAGGATGGTGGGATGCCGTTCTGAAGAGAATCAGCATTATCTTTCATGGCAACTGCCTCAGGGGAGGCCATTAGAGAGAGTTTCCTCAATCTGTGCAGTGTTAATCCCCTCAGATGGATTTGTAAAGGCAGATACCATTGTGGGGTGGGGACATCTCTTCCACTGGCAGAGAAGACTTGTTAGAATTTAGCAGTTCAATGTCTTCAGCTTCATCAGGGTCCTTTACACATCTCCATTCTAACTTACAGGATCCCATTTTTTCCCAATCAATGCCCTCACTTTACTATTTTACTACTTTACTATTAATAGTAGACACACTTTGAGGCTGGGAGTTCAGCTTACATTGTAACTCAGCCCCTCTCAGGAGGAGATTCTGCCTTTGATTTTTCAACAGTTTCAGCCCTTTGGCAACAGAAGATAAGAGATTCCTTCCTTCAGGCCACACATAGAAACTCTTAGGTCGGGGACTTCCCTGGTGGTACAGTGGTTAAGAATCCGCCTGCTAATGCAGGGGACACGGGTTCGAGCCCTGGTCCGGGAAGATCCCACATGCTGCGGAGCAACTAAGACCGTGCGCCACAACTACTGAGCCTGAGCTCTAGAGCCCACGAGCCATAACTACTGATTCCCGCGCACTTAGAGCCCGTGCTCTGCAACAAGAGAAGCCACCGCAATGAGAAGCCTGCACACTGCAACGAAGAGTAGCCCCCACTCTCCACAACTAGAGAAAGCCCGCGCGCAGCAACAAAGACCCAACACAGCCAAAAAAATACATAAATAAATAAATAAATAAGTAAATTAATTAATTAATTAAAAAAAAAAAGAGAAACTCTTAGGTCATTTATGCAACGCTTGAAGCTGGGAATTTGAACCTATGAACTCTTTCTTTTCTGGCACCACTTTGTCCAGTGACATCAGAAGCAACCAGACAAGGTAACTGTAATAATTAGTTTTCCAAAAAAGTTTGAAACTCTTATATACATAATCACCCAGCTCCCTGCTTCTTATAAGTGGTTGATTAGGAGTATCCAATACAGGTAATTTGTGTATCTCCATTGCCAAATCACACCATAGATGATCTGCTCTCTTTACTACAGAAAATAGAGTAATAAGAGATTAGAGAGCCAATTTCAGGAACCCCAGAACCAATTCAGAAAACTCATCCTTAATGGTCTGTTCCTCTAAAACTACTCCCAGTATCAAAATCTGTATTGGGGTTCTCCAGAGAAATAGAAGCAATAGGGTATATGAGACAGAGAGAGAGAGAGAGAGGCACCAAGCAGGGCCTTCCTGGGTACAAAAGCCCCTTTGTGTCACCATTTCTTTTTTGTAGAAAAAGGCTTTAGTCTCCTAAACCTTCCCAGAGTTCCAAAGAGCAGGCATAAGCAGCTACTTATCAGGGAAGGGAGGGAATGCAGAAACAAAGGAAAAGCAGAAAACCAAGAAAAGTAATGACAGTAGTTCAGCAATAAAACAGAGTTCCAGTTCCTCCTCAAGGGATATACATAACAATCTGAAGGATATCTTTGAGCTGTTCTTCAGGAACTAAGCCTCCCCTCCCCTTCCCCAGGTGCGAGATGGTGACTACGCACTGAACACAAGCATTAGAACCCAGACTGGCTGGAACCAGAAGGTTGATGATTGAGATTCCTGAAACACCGCCCTGTTACCTCACCACCAACCAATCAGAAGAAAGTCATGAGGGACTTCTCTGGTGGTCCAGTGGTTAAGAATCCTCCTCCCAATGCAGGGGACACGGGTTCGAACCCTGGTCAGGGAACTAAGATCCCACATGTCGTGAGGCAACTAAGCCCGCGCACCACAGCTACTTAGCCGTGTGCTCTGGAGCCCGTGCACCACAACTAGAGAGAAGCCCATGCAGTGCAACTAGAGAAGTCTGCTCGCTGCCACAAAGAGCCTATGCGCCACAATGAAAGATCCTGCATGCTGCAGCTAAGACCGAACACAGCCAAATAAATTAATTAATAAATTAAATTAAATTAAAAAAAAGAAGAAACTCATGAATCCTGTAGCCCTCACCCCTATATATTGCCTTTAAAAACACTTCCCTGAAAGCCGTCATGGAGTTCGGGTCTTTTGAGCACGAGCTGCCTGTACTCCTGCTGGGTTCTGCAATAAACGCCGGTAGTTTCCTTCACCACAAGCCAGTATCAGTAAATTGAGAGATAAGGAATTGGCTCGTGCAGTTATGGAGGCTAAGAAGTCCCGTGATCTGTCATCGGCAAGCTGGAGACCCTGGAAAGCTGGTGGTGTAATTTAGTCCAAGGGCAGGAGAACATCAATGTCCAGCTCAAGCGGGAAATCAGGAAGGGAATGAATCCTCTCTTCCTCCACTTTTCATTCTATTCAGGGCCTCAGTGGATTGGGTGATGCCCACCCACATTGGGAGGGCAATCTATTTTACTGAGTCCACTGATTCAAATGTAATCTCATCTGGAAATACTCACAGACACACCCAGAAATAAAGTTTAATTTGGGCACCCATGGCCCAGTCAAATTGACACATAAAATTAACCATCACAAAGGGTGAAAGTGGTGGTTACACTTTGCCAACCAGAGAAGACTCAGAAGGGGTATCCAATGCTGGGCCTACCCCTTCCGTTTTGACTGCCATTGTGCGTAGTATAGGCTCTGTACTCAAAAGAATCAAGAAACTTGATAGGGCTTCCCTGGTGGCACAGTGGTTAAGAATCCACCTGCCAATGCAGGGGACATGGGTTCGAGCCCTGGTCCGGGAAGATCCCACGTGCTGCGGAGCAACTAAGCCTATGTGTCACAACTACTGAGCCTGCACTCTAGAGCCCACGAGCCACAACTACTGAGCCCACAAGCCACAACTACTGAGCCCACAAGCCACAACTACTGAGACTGCGAGCCACGACTACTGAGCCTGTGAGCCATAACTATGGAAGCCCGTGCACCTAGAGCCTGTGCTCCGCAACAAGAGACGCCACCACAATGAAAAGTCCGCGCACTGCAACGAAGAGTAGCCCCTGCTCGCCACAACTAGAGAAACTGGCGTGCAGCAACAAAGACCCAACATAGCCAAAAATAAATAAATAAAATAAATAAATTTATTTTAAAAAAAAGAAAAGAAGCTTGATAAAGTGATTAATTTCATGAAACATCTACCAAATAATAAAAATTCAAAGTTGAGCACCTACTATATGTGAGGAACTACAGAAAGCATTTTACATTCATGATTTCATCTCTCCCTCTTGACAACCCTAGGAATCTATGCTATTGTCCTCTTTTACAAAGGTGGAAATTGAAGGGAATTCCCTGGCAGTCCAGTGGTTAGGATTCCGTGCTTTCACTGCCGAGGGCGTGGATTCAATCCCTGTTCGGGGAGCTAAGATCCTGCAAGCTGTGTGACATGGCCAAAAAAAAAAGACTAAGGTGGAAACTGAAACTCAGAGAAGCCCATGTGACCCTGCATTAGATCTCGGGAAAATGAAGTACTGTGGGTTCAATGGAGGCCCCCAAAAGATGTAGCCACATCTTAATCCCAGAACCTGTAATTGTGACCTTATTTGGAAAAAGGGTCTTTGCAGATGCAATTAAGTTAAGGAGATAAGTTTATCCAGGTGGGCTCTAAATCCTAAATCCAATAACAAGTATTGAAGAGACAAAAAGAGGAAAGAGACAGAGAGAGAAGAGAAGGCCATGTAAAGACTGAGGCAGAGGGCTTCCCTGGTGGCACAGTGGTTAAGAATCCGCCTGCCAATGCAGGCGACCTGGGTTCGAGCCCTGGTCCAGCAAAATCCCACATGCTGTGTAGCAACTAAGCCCGTGCACCACAACTACTGAGCCCACGTGCCACAACTACTGAAGCTCACGAGGCTAGAGCCTGAGCTCCGCAACAAGAGAAGCCACTGCAATGAGAAGCCCATGCACCACAATGAACGGTAGCCTCCGTTCACCGCAACTAGAGAAAGACGCGCACAGCAACGAAGACCCAATGCAGCCAAAAATAAATAAATAAATTTATTTAAAAAAAAAAAAAAGACTGAGGCAGAGACTGGAGTGATAGAGCCACAAGCCAGTGAACTCCTAGAGCCACCAGAAGCTGGAAGAGGCAAGAAAGAATTCTTCCCAAATCTTCAGAGGGAGTGTGGCCCTGCTGACACCTTGATTTTGAACTTCCGTGATTTAGATTTCATAACTGTGAGAGAATAAATTTCTGTTGTTTTGCAACCCAAGTCCATGGTAATGTGTTACAGCAGCCCCAGGAAGCTACCACATGAGGGTAGTGGAGAAGGGAAAGGAGAAGGCGAGTTGCCCTCTCTTGCAAAAGTTCACGTTCCTCCATCTCCTGGCAGCTGTATGACCCAATTTCCTCCCTTCTGCCCCTAGTTCACTGCACTGCAACCTCAACAGCTGCCTCTTCATTCCTGGAGTGTGCCAGCGCATTCTCACCTAAAGGTCTTTGTGCTTGCTGTTCCCTCTGCCTAAAACATCTTCCCCCAGACACCCTCAGCTCTCTGCCCCTCAGAGAGGCTATGACATCCTCTAGAGAAGCGGTCCCCAACCTTTTTGGCACCAGGGACCGGTTTCGTGGAAGACAATTTTTCCACAGATGGCGGGGGGTGGGCTGGTGCGATGGTTCAGGCGGTGATGGGAGCAATGGGGAGCGGCAGATGAAGCTTCCCTCACTCGCCCGCCACTCACCTCCTGCTGTGCGGTCGGATTCCTAACAGGCCACGGACTGCTACCGGGCCATGGCCCGGGGCTTGGGGACCCCTGCTCTAGAGTATCTCCCACCTCCCAAGTCACCCCATTCCTTTTATTTTTCTTTATGGCAGTCACCCCCACTTGATGTTATACTTGTGCATGATATATGTGTTTATGTGTATAACGTCCCCCCAGTAGGACATAGGCCCTCTAGGACAGGGGCTTTGTTCACTGCTATATCCCCAGCCTCTAGCACAGGGGTCCCCAATACCTGGGCCACGAACCCGTACCGGTCCGCGGCCTGTTAGGAACCGGGCTGCACAGCAGGATGTGAGCGGCAGGCGAGCGAGGAAAGCTTCATTTGCCGCTCCCCATCGCTCGCACTACTGCCTGAACCACTGCCCGCCCCCCGCCCCACCCCCCATCCCACCCCCCATCCATGGAAAAATTGTCTTCCACGAAACTGGTCCCTGGTGCCAAAATGGTTGGGGATTGCTGCTCTAGCACAGTGCCTGGCCCACGGTAGGTTCTCAATAAATACCTGTTGACTGACTGAACAAATTATCTACTAATAGCAATGGGGCTGAGGAGGAGGCAGGCCCAGATACATAGCTGTCATCCAAGCTGAAGAGGCAAGAGTGTGTGGGAAGCAGCCCTAAGAGACCCCTGGATCCCAGCCCAAGCGTGATTACGAACCTCAGAAAAGCCTTTCTCCACGCCCCTCCACCTGGCTTGCCTCACCTTTCCAGCTGGTATAGTCCCCAGGGGTTCATTTGATTTGAACATCCCTGGAAAGTTCTGAAAGCTTTCTTTGTTTCTACATTTTCTCATTTTTTGCAAGCATCAAGCATGGACAGGCACCTTCTGGAAAACACACTCTCATGCACACATAGCCACACAATCTAACACATATGCTTGGCCTATCTCACACTCTTGTACGCCCTCATGGCTCAATCTACCCACCCCCAGTACTAATTACACACACCCGCGACACACACGCACACTTGGCCTGAGTCGTTCTCACTCCCCGTTTCACGCACTCCTGCCATGGTTCTGCATGTGCCTCGTGTACACAGGCAGACCTCTACCCAGGTTCCACCTGTAAACCCACTCACACTGACACACATACACACTCGTTCATTCAGCTCCTGTGGGCATGTGCACTTGGACCCACTTGCACACACATCTTTGAACACACTTCCAGGCTTCTTCACACACAAACAGGCAATGGCCTGGGGGTGGTAAACTATGCTGGTCAGAGCTTAGTGAGATGAGCTGCCCCAGCAGCAGTGACACCCACTGAGCACCGGCCATGTGCCAGGTACCCTGCACTTCGGGTCCTTATCTCTTTCAATCCTCACAACAATCACATGAAGTAGGTGCTATTATTAGCCCCATTTTATAGATCAGAAAACTGAGACTCAGGACCATAAATAGTAGAGTTAGGATTCTAATCCAGGCATCTGACTCCAGGCATCTGACGATATTTCCCATCCCTCATGCTCTTCTAGAACCTTGCCATTCCCCAATCAAGAGGTAGAGTCTGTGGCCCCTTCCCTTGATCTTGGGTGGGTCTTTGTGACTACCTCAACTAACAGCGTGGTGGAAATAATGCCATATGAATTCCAAGGCTAGATCATAAAAGGTGTTACATACAACATCCAAGACAAAAAAACAACCTAAGTGTCCATCGATGAATGAATGGATAAAGTCAATGTAATATATATGTGTGTATTATTGTATATATATAATATTTTATATAATATATATATATAAAATATTATTTAGCCATAAAAGAGAAGGAAATCCTGCCATTTGGGACAACATAGATGAATCCTGAGGGTATTATGTTAAGTGAAATAAGTTGGAAAGAGAAAGACAAATACTGTATAGTCTCACTTATATGTGGAATCTAAAAATGTCAAACTTATAGAAACAAGATAGAATGGTGGTTGCCTTTCTGGAAGGCTGGGGGTGGAGGAAATGGGGAGATGTTGGTCAAAGAGTATAAACTTCCAGTTTTAAGATGAATAAGTTCTGGGGATCTAATGTGCAGCAGGGTGACTACAGTTAACAATATTGTATCATATACTTGAAAGTTGCTAAGAGAATAGATCTTAAATGTTCTCACCACTACCATCACCACAACCCCCAAAATTATTGTTAGTTATGTGAAGTGAATGATGTATTAACAAACCTTATTGTGGTAATCATTCCACAATATATCCTGTATCAAATCATCACATTGCAGAGAGTAGCACTAACATATATACACTACCAAATGTAAAATAGATAGCTAGTGGGAAGCTGCTGCATAGCACAGGGAGATCAGCTTGGTGCTTTGTGACGACCTAGAGGGGTGAGATGGGGAGGGTGGGAGGGAGGCTCAAGAGGGAGGGGATATGGGGATATATGCATACATATAGCTGATTCACTTTGTTATACAGCAGAAACTAACACAACATTGTAAAGCAATTATACTCCAATAAAGATGTAAAAAAAAAAAAATCACATTGAGCACCCTAAACTTAGACAATGTTATATGTCAATTATATCTCAATAAATCTAGATAAAAATTTTTTTAAGAATAGTTTTAGGGGGAAGAGATAAATTGGGAGATTGGGATTGACATATATACACTACTATATATAAAATAGATGACTAATAAGGACCTACTGTATAGCACAGGGAGCTCTACTCAATACTCTGTAATGACCTATATGGTAAAAGAATCTAAAAAAGAGTGGATATATGTATATGTATAACTGATTCACTTTGCTGTACAGCAGAAACTAACACAACATTGTAAATTAACTATACTCCAATAAAAATTAATAAAAAAATTAAAAAAATAAAAACAACTCAAAATAAAAAAATAAAAATACTGTAACAGAAAAATAAAGTGCAGTTAAAAAAAATAGTTTTTTAAAAAAAGGTGATACAACTTCTGCCTGGCTCTCTCTTGGCACGTTCAACCTTGTAACCCAGCTACCATGCCATGAGGAAACCCAGGCCACATGAAGAGACCATGCACAGGTTTCCTGCTGACAGCCCCACCGATATGCCAGCCGACAGTCCGCATCAACTGGCAGTCACATGAGTGAGGAGGCCTTCAAGTGACACCAGCCCAGCCACTGTCTGATTGCAACCACACAAGAGACCCTGAAAAAGAACTGCCCAGCTGAGCCCAATCAACTCCCTAATCCAAAAGATAATAGTAAAAAATGATTGTTGTTGTTTTATGCCACTAAACATGGGTGGTTTGCTACACAGCAATAGATAACCAGATGCCAGGGCAGAGAATTACCCACAATTAGCCTCAGAGTACCATGGGAAGGTGATGCCAAGCTCTTTGTCCTCCTTCTGGACCCTGCTCCTCTACCCGCAAGATCAAGGATCTCAGAGCACAACCCTCATCATCTGATCCTCACACCACAAGACCACTGGCTCATCAATCTCCTTATCTGGGTGTGGGCTCCTCGGCTCTATGCTCGCTCTCATCCACGGCTGACTCTGTGATGATTCAGGCAAATGCTCATCCCTGAGTTTCCTGTTCTGTAATATGTGTACGGATCTCAGCTCTGCCGACCTCACAGGGAGGCTGTGAGGATCCACCCCAGAAGCTTGAGTTTAAGGGGTTACTACTGATGCTTGCATTTTAGGATCCAGGTTGGCAACCAGAAGATAGGTAAATTACAACCAACTCATGAATTCAGGAAGTTGTGCAACATGGGGACGTCTAGCATAGGGGCAAAGAACTCAGTGGGTGCTCTGCAAATGAGAATGACAACCAATGTTCATTAGGATGATCCCGGACCATTGAGAAAACTTCAAGTCAGAGATCAGACTGGTAGAACAACTGAAGTGGGCCAGGGGCGGGGATATATATTGGCCTGGAGGGCTTATACACCATCTAAAGAAGACAACTAATATATAGCTCACGTACCCATTGCTATATGACAACGTAGTCGCAGTGGCCAGATCTGATAATTTTTAAAAGAGAAGGTAGAAATATGGATTGCCATGTGAATTCCCTTAATTAAAAAAAAAAATTGGCAACTAATTCAAAACATTAGAAAACACCAGTTTAGGAGGCAAACATCCCGAAGACTACCATGTTCTAATCTCTGCTCAAATTTACGTATCATCCATTCCAGTCCACAAACCTTAACCGGGTAGCTGCCCTGGGCCAGGCCTGGAGCTGGACGCTGGGATGCAGAGATGCCCAAGGTTTAGTGGCTGCCCTGAAGGAGGTCACAGCCTTCTGAGCTTTCAGTCATCTGCGAGGAATTTAGGGGCACATATAACACATTTTACAAAGCTGGGGGCCAAAAGCAAAACAAAACCGTGTGATGCCTGAGGGCACACTGGAAGTTCTTCTTGGGCAGAACAGCGCTGCACATTGGGTAAAGGAATCACCAGGGTACTGAGATGAGTTTTGGAGGGATTAGGGAGGGTGACACTATGTTGGTACACGTGTGAGTGTCCCCTTCAGGGCCAGAGGGACAGAGAGGGAGGGTGTACATGTGTGGGAAGCAGAAGTGATCAAGGCCAAAGCAGCAGAGCTATGGGGCCAAGAGCCTACACCCTGAGCAAGGCAGAGCTGGGTTCAGACCCTTACTCTGCAGCTTACCAGCTGGGTTTTCCTTCCCTCAGTTTCCTTATCTATAAAATGCAGTTAAGGGGATTCCCTTGTGGTCCAGTGGTTAGGATTCTGTGCTTTCACTGCTGAGGGCACAGGTTCAGTCCCTGGTCAGGGAACTGCAATCCCCGCAAGCTGCGTGGTGTGGAAAAAAAAAAAAAAATACAGTTAATAATGATTTTTATCTCATCGGCTTGTTGAGGGGGTTAAACAGGATTATCTGCAATAAGGGTCTGAAACAGTTCATGATGCTAGCTGCTATTTTCCCCCCTCTCTTTTTACTCTGCCACGACTATGTAAATATTCCCACACCTGGGCAGGTTTCTTTCTGCTTTCTCTGCCTGGCTTTTTCTGAAGACCCAGATGGGTGCCTCTTCCTCTGAGAAAACCCCGCAGCCCAAGGCTGATGCGTTATCTTCTCCATCCACTCTGGACCCTCTGGTCAGACCTGCCCTGGCATCAGTGATCTGTATGGAAGTGCTTGGTGAGTATTTCTCCCCAACAGGAAGGAAGTTTCTTGAAGGCAGGGGCCAGGTCTGAGTCATCTGTGTTCCGCAGTAGCCTGCCCCTGAGTGGGTGCCAGCAACGTTTGTGGAATGAACGCAAGGGAAGAGGAAGGGAAGGGCTTCACAAACAGCTCACAGATCGCTGGCTCAACATTCCTCAGACCCCAGAGCCCTGGCAGTTAAAGCACATCCTATCTAACACCTAACAGAGTGTGGGCAAGTGGCTGAATATGTGTGAGTGAGTATGGGAGAGTGTGAATATGTATGAGTGAATATGTGTGTGTGTGTGGATTTGC
Source organism: Balaenoptera ricei (assembly GCF_028023285.1). Taxonomy (NCBI): domain Eukaryota; kingdom Metazoa; phylum Chordata; class Mammalia; order Artiodactyla; family Balaenopteridae; genus Balaenoptera; species Balaenoptera ricei. The sequence continues at coordinate 25,030,073 of NC_082653.1, forward strand.
GTGTGATGGTGAGGAAAGTATACAGGTGTGAATGGACATGTGTGTGAGGGTTTGTACTGTATTCACGCATAAACACACACATGTTCACTAAGATGGCACTCCAGGGAGCAGGGTCTTTTCTTGTTCCTTCTTGTATTCTAGCACTCTCAAATGAATGCGGGGTGGTGGGGTGTAGGGGAGAGCATGATGGGAAAGCAGAGTAGCGCAGTGCTTATCAGCAGAGGTTCTTGATCAGACATCATTGGTGCTTCCTAACTTTGGGCAGATCAACCACTATAAGCCTCAGGTTTTCATCTATAAGATGGGTATAACTACAGCACCTACGTATAGGGTGGTGCATAGGAAGTACTCGAATGTTGACTAGTATCGTTATACAGGGTGTCACTATCAACACTCAGAGCAGATACTTCCACCGGCTAAAGGCACATGAAACAAGTCAAAAGGCTACTCACTAGCTATGTCCATCAAACTTCTCTGAGTCTTAGTTTCTTCTGCGAGAGGCAGCATAAAGTGCATTTTGCCTGTGTTCCAGGGAAGCTGGGAGGTTTGTGTGAGATCACAGGACTGCGGCAGGCTGAAGCCAAAGCTAGGAGCAGGGTGACCTCTCCTGGCATTGCGGGGTAAAGGTTGGCTCCCGCCAGAGAGAGGCGGACCGCAGAGGCAGGGTGCTGTCAGGACTCCCAGCCAAAGGAGCCCAGCGTGGGGGGCAGCAGCCTGGGGAACTTCCTCCTCCCTCTTTGCCTGCTGAACTCTTCCTGCCTCAGATCTCGCTTCAGGACGTCCTCCCTGACCCTTGGCCACACTGAGCCAGGCAGCCCTGATTCAAGCTCTCAGAGCATCCTGTGTTCAGTTTGTATTCCTCTGTGGAATTCCTTAGGCAATGTCTATCTCTCCACGAGGGAAACGATCATCTGAGAAATGAAAAGGAGTAGGAGCATCCCAGGCCGCTGGATTCCTAGGGTCCCTGGACTAGGGTTCCAGCAAATGTTAGAATAAAAGGATTGTGCAAGCCCGGACTGGAGTGGGAACTGACCCAAGAGGACATTCAGCCCCCTTGGGGAAGGCTCCAGCCTCTGTCCAGGACATGAGAGACCTGGATTCAGGGAGCTCCTGACCGCCCCGCCTCCCACCGCCAAGGACAGCCAGGTCTGTGGGCTGAAGAGACGCCAAAAGGTGGGCTCCTAAGCAGACATCTGAGAGCAATAATTCATTCCACAAATATTGGGTGCCTTCTGTGTGGCAGGCACTGAGCGAGGCATTGGGAATACAGCAGTGGGCAAAACCAGACACGTTCCTGACCCTCCTGCAAGTAGTGGGACAGACACATAATCAGACAATTTCGACAATATAGTCGTACCTCCTTCCCGCCCCACCCCCTTTTTACAGGTGGAAAGACTGAGACTCAGGGCACTCTGCTAGTGAGGAACATTCTCTTGTATTCTTTGAATCTGGAGGGCTCTTCCAAGGGGAGAAGCATGTCGGTGGGTGGGCGCAGCCAGCTCCTGGGACTCTCATCGGCCCCCTCACCACGCAGAACAGTCTGGGATAAGAAGAACTGGGGGGCGGGGTAGGGGAGGGACTGTTCCAAGCTCTCTAAGAAATCCCCCCATTTTTGTACTCTGCCGCCCAGCAGTGACATCAAGGCAGACCCGAGGGGCATTTACAAACATGAGGGGGCCTGGAATTAGCGGCGTGGAAGGAGTTAGGGAGCGGGGGAGACACCCTGATAGGGGTGCAGCAGTGGGGGAGGTCTCCAGAGAACTGCATTATTCTATCTCACCCCCATCAGCGGGTGTCCTCAGCATGTGGAATCCACTCCCCCATCTCACAGCCTCCCAATTAATTCAGAGTCTGAGCAAGACAGTCTAGAGGACCCCTTGGCCAATGGGCAGGCTCCCTTCTTCTCCACCCCTCTCCACCCTCCAAGCTGGGGACCTAAGTGTCTGCAAAAGCAAACACTGAAAGGGCAGGTTCAAAGGGCAGGGGGGGGGGGGCGGGGGGGGCGGGGGGGAGGGGGCTGGGTGAGGCCACAGGGCCTGGCCTGTCTCTGCCTATTGTTTCCGGTGCCCCACGGCCTCCCCAGAGCCTGCCACCCCCGCCTGGCCTAGGGGAAGGGGGTCTGACAATTATTTGTCCACTCTGGCCTTCAGCAGAGTGGGCGGGGACAGGTCTCCTCACCACCCCCCTCCAAGCACTGGTAGCTGTTGTTTGTGTACCCAGCCTGATATATATGTAGGTATGTATCTATCTATCTCTATATATTTCATATATAGGCAAAAACCTGTTTGTGTGTTTTTTTCCACTTACACACTAACATACTAGGCACACTGTTCTGCAAGTTGCCTTCTTTTTTCTTCACTTAACATTTTATCTTGATAATTGATCGTTCTATATCTATAGATAAACATCTCCTTTTAAAAAAAAAGTGGCTGCCAAAGTATTCCACCACGTGGACTGTACCATCATTTATTTAACAAGTATCCTACTGAATGACGTTTAGAGTATTTCCAATCTTTTGCTCTTAACGTCATTTCACTCACGTGTGCTTACACTTTGGGAAAAATTCCTAGAAGTGGAACTGCTTGGTCAAAGGGTATATGAGTTTGTAATCTTGTTAGCTATTACCAGAGTATTGCCCATGAAAGCTGGACCAATGTACAACACAAAAAGCAATGTATGAGGGGGCCTGCTTCCCCACGGCATTACCAACAGATAACTAACAATTATCACACTTTATTTTTATCAACCTGCTAGTAAACTTAAAAAGAAAATGAATCAAACCCCCCCCAAACCACATGGATTCCACCCCCATCTGGCACTAATAAGGAATCTCTTTCCCTCCCTGATTTTGCTTGTTTGTTTCTTTTTCATTATATAATAATAAAAGGGTCAATCCACCAAGAAGACAAAGCAATCCTAATGCATATGCAGGGAACAATAGAGCTGCAAACCATGTGAAGCAAAACTGATAGAACTGAAAAGAGAAATAGACACATCTATAATTATAGAACAAATGATAGAACAACTAGACAGAAAATCAGCAAGAATATAGAAGACCTAAACAACATCATCAACCAAAGTAGCTAACTGACACATATAGAATAATCCACCCAACAACATAAGAATACACATTCATTTCAGGTGCCCAAAGAACATATACTGTGATTGACCACATCCTGGGTCATGAAACAAGTCTTAACACATTTAAAAGAATTGAAGTCATACAGAGTGTGTCCTCTGATCACAATGCAATCAAACTTACAAATCAAATTACAGAAAGATAACGGGAAAATATCAAACACTTGAAAACTCAACAATACACTTCTTAAATACAGGTTTTCCCTGCTGTCTGAAAGTAGAGCATTCCTATGAAACTTTTCCTAAGCCTAAATGGTGTAAAGCAAACAAGCAATTACCTTAGGACACATTTTACTAGTAGATGCACAAAATAAGTCAAGATAAAGCACAGATGCTTACAGACACAGGTCAAAGCTATGGCGGCTTGATGCTGAGATGCTGAGTATAGTTCCCGGGCAAGGAGCTTGGCGGTGCCATTCTTGCTGCTTGGTGTGCGCACCGCCTCTATAATAGTTTGCTGCAAAACAAAGGCTGAATGCTATTTTCGCTCTTTTCCTTTTTTTGTAAAAGTGAAAATACTTTTTGGGATTTCTTTAATTAGTGAAAATAGGTACTAGTTGCTCTGTCATAAAAGTGAAGCAGCATATAGCAAACTTTTTCATAGAAAATGGAGGATATCTGTAGTCCCTAGGTCAAAGAAAAAGTCTCAAGGGAAACTTAAAAATACATTGAGGACTTCTCTGGTGGCTCAGTGGTTAAGAATCTGCCTGCCAATGCAGGGGACATGGGTTCGATCCCTGGTCCGGGAAGATCCCACATGCCATGGAGCAACTAAGCCCGCATGCTGCAACTACTGAAGCCCGTGCGCCTAGAGCCTGTGCTCCGCAACAAGAGAAGCCTCCGCAATGAGAAGCCTGCGCACTGCAATGAAGAGTAGCCCCCTCACTCACCACAACTAGAGAGAAAGCCCACGCACAGCAATGAAGACCCAACACGGCCAAAAAATAATAAATAAAAATTTAAAAAATACATTGAATGAAAATAGAAGTATAACATATTAACATTTGTGTGGAAGCATTGCTGGGAGGGAAATTTACAGCACTAAATGCATACATTAGAAAAGAAGAAAAGTCTCAAATCAATAATCTAAGCTCCTACCTCAAGAACATAGAAAAAGCAGAGCGAAATAAACTTAAAGCAAGCAGAAGGAAGGAAACAGTAAAGATAAGACCAGAAACCCATGAGTTGAAAACAGAAGAACAATAGAGAAATTCAGTGAAACCAAAAGCCAGCCCTTTGAAAAGGTTGATAAAATTGACAAACCTCTAGGAAGGCTGACAAAGAAAAAAGAGAGAAAAGATATAAATTACCAATATCGGTAATGAAACAGGGGTATCACTACAGACCACATAGACATCAAGAGCATAATAAGGAGGGGGTGCATGAGGGGGAATAGAATGAAGGCAGTCAAAAGCTTCAACCTTCCAGTTATAAGATAAATTAGTACTAGGGGTGTAATGTACAACACAATAAATACAATTAACATGGCTGCATGTTATACATGAAAGTTGTTGAGAGTAAATCCTAAGAACTCTCATCACAAGGAAACATTTTTTCTATTTCTTTAAGTTTGTATCTATATGAGATGATGGATGTTCTCTCAACTTACTGTGGTAATAATTTCATGATGTATGTAAGTCAAATCATTATGCTGTACACCTTAAACCTTCACAGGGCTGTCTGTCAATTATATTTCAATAAAACTGGAAGAAAAAAAGAGCATAATAAGAGAACAAATAATTCTACACACATAAATTTGACTTCTTCAACAAGATGGTCCACTCCTCAAAAACCACAAACTACCACAACTCATTTAACGTGAAATAGATAACTTGAATAGCCCTATAACTATTGTTAAAATCAAGACAACAGGCCCCAAATGGAGTCACTTATGCTAAGTCCCACATCATCAAACCGAAACTTAATTACAATTTCGGCCTCTTCCAGAAATGGAATCTTAAACAGGTTAATCAGGAATCACCAGGTCAGCACTAGTGAGGTAATATGCCTGATAGAACCTACCATAGCTTAAAGGAAAATTTAATTTCCTTATCCTGCTCCCTTATGCCTATAAAAGTCTTTCATTTTGTACAGCTCCTTGGAGCTCCTTTCTGTCTGCCAGATGGGATGCTGCCTGATTCATGAATCATCGAGTAAAGACAATAAGATCTTTATTTTTTTAAAACAGAACTTTCTTTTTTTTTAATTTTAATTTTTAATTTTTAATTTTGGCTGTGTTGGGTCTTCATTGCTGTGCACTAGTTGTGGCGAGCGGGGGCTACTCTTTGTTGTGGTGCATGGGCTTCTCATTGCGGTGACTTCTCTTGTTGTGGAGCATGGGCTCTAGGCACATGGGCTTCAGTATTTGTGGCACGTGGGCTCAGTAGTTGTGGCTCGTGGGCTCTGAAGCACAGGCTCAGTAGTTGTGGCACACAGGCTTAGTTACCCCCGCGGCATGTGGGATCTTCCCGGACCAGGGCTCGAACCCGTGTCTCCTGCATTGGCAGGCAGATTCTTAACCACTGCGCCACCAGGGAAGTCCCCAATAAGATCTTTAAAATTAATTCTGTTGAATTTTGTTTTTTAACACTATTAAGGAAACTGAATTCATAATTTAAAAACTCTCAAGATATTTCCAGGCCCAGATAATTTCATTGGAGAATTCTACAAAAGTGGTTTTTTTTGTTTTGTTTTGTTTTTTTGGCCATGCCACATGGCTTGTGGGATCCTAGTTCTCTGACCAGGGATGGAACCTGTGCCACTTGCAGTGGAAGGGCAGAGTCCTAACCACTGTACTGACAGGGAATTCCCTCTACCAAAGTTTTAAAGAAGAATTAACACCAATTCTACACAATCTCTTCCATAAAATAGAAGAGGAGGGAACACCTCCCAATTCATTTTAAGAAGCTATATTATCCTGATACCAAAACCAGACAAAGACATACAAAGAAAGAAAACTACAGCCCAATATTCCTCCTGAATATAGATGCAAAATTCCTTAACAAAGTTTTAGCAAATAGAATTCAGTAATAATAAAAATAACTGTGGGACTTATTCTAAGGATGGAAAGTTGGCTGCATATTTCAAAACCAATCAATGTAATCCACTATTTTAACAGTCTAAAGAAGAAAAACGTCATGAGATCAATTGATATCAGAAAAAGCACATGACAAAATTCAACTCTGTTCATGATTTTTTTAAAAAACACTAGAAAAATAGGAATAGAGAAGAACTTTCTCAACTTGGTAAAGAGCATCTACAAAAAATCTATGGCTAATGTACTTAATGGTGAAAGATAATACTTTCCACCTAAAATCGGGAACAAGGCAAGGATGTCTATTCTCATCATTCGTATTCAATACAGTGTTGAACATTCTAGTCAGTGCAGTAAGGCAAAAGGAAAAAAAGGCATACAGATCAGAAAGGAAAAATAAAATGTCCCTATTTGTAGGTGACATGATTGGTTACATAGAAAATTCCAAGAATCTACAAAAAACAAAACAAAGCTTCCATAATATGTAAGTTCAGCAAGGGTAATCTTATATCAGCAGGATATAAAAGAATCACACAAATATCAATTGTATTTCTATACATTAGCAACGAACCCATGGACACCAAAACTAAAAATGCAATGTCATTCAGAAGGAGGAAGAGGAGAAAAAGAAGAAGAAATACTTAGGTATAAATCTAACAGAATATGGACAGGACTTGTATGCTGAAAACTACAAGGCACTGATAAGGGAGAAAAAGAAGATCTAAATAAATGGAGAAACATACGATGTTCTTGGGTTGGAAGAATCAATATCCTCAAACTGATATATGGTTTAATATAATTCCTACAAAAATTCCTGTAAGATTTTTTTTTAGTAGATATAGACAAGGTTATGCTAAAATTTATATGGAAAGGCAAAGGAACTGGAACAGCTAAAACAAGTTTGAAAAAGAAGAATAAAATGGGAGAAATCAGTTAACTTGCTTTCAAGACTTAATAGCTACAGTAATCAAGACTGTAGGGACAGACACAGATCAATGGAACAGAATAGAGAACTCAGAAATAAATGGAAATAAATGTGCCCAACTGATTTTTGACAAAGGTGCAAAAATAATTCAGTGGAGGAAAGATAACCAACAAATGGTGCTGAAACAATTGAACACTCGTGGGCAAAACAAGCAAATGAACAAACAAAAAGCAACGACAAAAGAACCCCTCAAACTAAACCTCATGCCTTATACCAAAATTAACCCAAAATGAATCATGGACTTAAATGTAAAATGCAAACTATAAAACTTTTAGAAAGCATCATAGGAAAAAATCTTTGGGATCTAGGGCTAGGCAAAGAATTCTTAGCTTAAAAACAAAAGCATGGTCCATAAAACAAAAAATTGATAATTGGATTACATCAAAATCGAAAACTTTTGCTTTGCATAAGTCCTTGTTAAGAGAATAAAAGGGAATTCCCTGGTGGTCCAGGGGTTAGGACTTGGCGCTGTCACTGCCATAGGCCTGGGTTTAATCCCTGGTTGGGGAACTAAGATCCCGCAAACCACGCAGCATGGTAAAAAATAAAAAGTAGGGAGAGAGAGAGAGAAAGAGAATAAAAAGACAAGCTATAGAATAGGAGAAAATATTTGCAAACTATATATACAGCATGGGGCTGGTATATAAAATATATAAAGAACTCTGAAAACTCAACAGTAAAAAAAACTCCAAACAGTTCAATTAGAAGATGGGCAAAAGACATGAAAGAGATATTTCACCAAAGAGTATATACAAATGGCAAATATACATATGAAAAAAATGTTCAACATCATTAGCCATTAGGGAAATGCAAATTAAAACCACATGAGTATTATGATACGTCTATCAGAATGGCTAAAATAAAAAATAGTGACAACACCAAACGGTGGCAAGGTTGTGGAGAAACTGAATCACTCCTTCATTGCTGGTGGGCAAGTAAAGTGGTACAGCCTCTCTGGAAAACAGTTTGGCAACTTATTCTCATGAAACTGAACATGCAATTACCATACAACACAGCAATTGCACTCACTTCTGAGCATTTATCCCTAAAAAATGAACACTTATATTCACATGAAAATCTGTACACAAATATTCACAACTGCTTTATTTGTAATAGTCAAAAACTGGAAACAAACCAGGTGTCTTTCAGTAGATGACTGGTTAAACAAAGTAGTGCATCCATATTAAGGAATACTACTCAGGGGTAAAAAGGAATGAACTATTGACAGATGCAGTAACCCAGATGAATCTCCAGAGAATTATGCTGAGTGGAAAAAGCCAATCCCAACAGGTTACACAGTGTATGATTCCATTTATATAACATTCTTGAAATGACAAAATTATAGAAATGGACCACAGATTAGTGGTTGCCAGGGGCTCAGAAGGGGGTAGGAATAGGAGAGAAGTGGGTGTGACATGAGGGATTCTTGTGGTAATGGAAATGTTCTGTATCTTGACTGTATCATTGTCAACATCTTGGTTGTGATTTTGTACATTGTTTTGCAAGATGTTACCATTGGGGGAAACCAGGTAAAGGGGCCATGGAATCTCTCTCTACTATTTCTTTTTTTTAAAGTATTTTAAAAATTAATTAATTAATGAATCAATTTGGCTGTGCTGGGTCTTAGTTGTGGCACATGGGATCTTCGTTGCTGCGTGCAGGATCTTCGTTGCGGTACGCAGGATCTTTTAGTTGCGGCATGCGGGCTCTTTAGTTGTGGCATGCAGATTCTTAGTTGTGGCATGCATATGGGATCTAGTTCCCTGACCAGGGATCGATCCTGGGCCCCCTGCATTGGGAGCGCGGAGTCTTAAATTTTCAGTGGGAGGTTCTCACTAGGTTTATTCTGGAGCAGGACACTTTTGTTCTGATGATAAAGAAATGTATATTTAAATTATGTATCATTTTCACTTACTAAATTAGCGAAAAAGAAAACAAAAGAAGTCCACCAGGACTTCCCTGGTGGCGCAGTGGTTAAGACTCCTTGCTCCCAATACAGGGGGTCCAGGTTTGATCCCTGGTCAGGGAACTAGATCTCACATGCATGCTGCAACTAAGAGTTCGAATGCCACAACTAAGGAGCCCGCCAGCTGCAACTAAGACCCCGCACAACCAAAAATAAATTTTAAAAAAAGATGGGCTTCCCTGGTAGTGCAGTGGTTAAGAATCTGCCTGCCAATGCAGGGGACATGGGTTCGAGCCCTGGTCTGGGAAGATCCCACATGCCGCAGAGCAACTAAGCCTGTGTGCCACAACTACTGAGCCTGTGCTCTAGAGCCCATGAGCCACAACTACTGAAGTCTGCACAGCTAGAGCCCGTGCTCCTCAACAAGAGAAGCCACCGCAATGAGAAGCCCGCACACCGCAAGGAAGAGTAGCCCCCGCTCACCACAACTAGAGAAACCCCACAGGCAGCAATGAAGACCCAACGCAGACAAAAATAAATAAATAAATGTATTTTAAAAAAGAAAGAAAACAAGGATAATATAAATGATGATGAACATGCAGTGACAAACAGATGACTTTTAGAAAACAACATGGCAATAAAATCAGGAGAATCTTTAAAAATGCTTCTGTCCAGGGCTTCCCTGGTGGCGCAGTGGTTGAGAATCTGCCTGCCAATGCAGGGGACACGGGTTCGTGCCCTGGTCTGGGAAGATCCCACATGCCGTGGAGCAACTGGGCCTGTGAGCCTCAATTACTGAGTCTGTGCGTCTGGAGCCTGTGCTCCGCTACAAGAGAGGCCGCGATAGTGAGAGGCCCACACACCGCGATGAAGAGTGGCCCCCGCGTGCCGCAGCTAGAGAAAGCCCTCGCACGGAAACGAAGACCCAACACAGCCATAAATAAATAAAAATAAATTTAAAAAAATAAATTAAAAAAAAAATGCTTCTGTCCTTTGGTCAAATTACTCCAAATTCTAGGATTTTTTTCCCAAGGAAATTATCCAAAATATATGGGAAATTCTGCATGAATGAACAACTCATTGTACTTCTAATAGTGAAAAAATGGAAAACCCCTATTACTCCATGAGAGTGGTGTGACATATCCACTCTAAGTGCACTTTTTAAAAAAAATTAGTGAATGAATTTATTATTTACTTTGGCTGTGTTGGGTCTTCGTTGCTGCCCGCGGGCTTTCTCTAGCTGTGGTCAGCGGGGGCTACTCTTCATTGCGGTGCGTGGGCTTCTCGTGGTTTCTCTTGTTGCAGAGCACGGGCTCTAGGCACACAGGCTTCAGTAGTTGTGGTGCACAGGCTTCAGTGGTTGTGGTGCACAGGCTTAGTTGCTCCGCGGCATGTGGGATCTTCCTGGGCCAGGGCTCGAACCCGTCTCTCCTGCATTGGCAGGCGGATTCTTAACCACTGCGCCACCAGGAAAGCCCCCTTCTATGTATACTTTTAAAAGATTATCCTCTGGATTTCCCTGGTAGTCCAGCAGTTAGGACTCCACGCTCCCAATGCAGGGGTCCCGGGTTCGATCCCTGGTGGGGGAACTAGATCCTGCATGCCACAACTAAAAGATCCCACATGTGGCAACTAAGACCTGGCTCAGCCAAATAAATAAATGAACACTAAAAAAAAAAATTATCCTCAAACATATTCACTTTTCTTGTTGGAGTATAGGTTACATGTGTATGCATTTGTCAAAATTCATCCAGATAATACTTAAGTTCTGTGCATATCACTGTATATAAAATACCCCTCAACTAAAAATGAAAAGAAGGTCACATATTATATGATTGCACTTATATGACATGTTCAGAATAGGTAAACCTATCAAAACCGAAAATACATTGGTTAGTGGTTGCCAGAGGCTGGTGGGAGGGAAGAATAGGAATGGATTGCTAATGGGTAGAAGGTTTCTTTATGGGGTGATGAAATGTTCTGGAATTAGATCATGGTGATGGTTGCACAATCTTGGTGACTATACCAAAACGACTGAACTGTACATTTAAAAATGGTGAATTTTATGCTCTGTGAATTATATCTCAAAACAGTGGAGGAAAATTATCCTCATATAGTGACATAAAAATTATATGAGTATATTTATGTATATAAAATATATATATTAAAGGTAAAGACGACAAGGAAAAATATAAAAAATACAGTAAGCAGTGATGGCACTGTCGGGTGGTGGGTGCAGGATTGTGTGGCTCTGTCAGACCCTCCTGTGCCCCACTTCGGATTCTCTCCACCTCACCTGCCTCTCATCCCAGACCTGCTGGGGAAACCAATTCTGCACAGGCTCCTACTAGTTTCCTGCAGGTCATCCCCGGCTGTGCCTGCCCCAGGCCTGGCCCATAGCTTTAGCTCCCCTCCCAAGGTTTCTTGCTCAGGGCATTTGCATGCATCTCCTGGAAGCTCAGGCAGGTTAATGACCTGTGGGGAGACACTAGGACCTGTTGGGGTCGGAAGCTGGTGGATCAATAATTCCCCCTTTTTTCTCTCAAATGAATGGTACAAACAATGTATATCTGCGTGAATGTCACGGTCTCAAAGTCCCATGGATGCAAAATTCCAGCAGAGCACGATGTATGGATTTCAGCAAGACTCAAAGAGAGCACAAACCAGTACAAACCAGAGCTTGATTTGAACACAGAAAAACCTTAACAACCAAGGGACTCTGCCCTGTCTTTCTCATGTTACTCTGTATTAGCCAAACACACTGAAAATGCAGAAGGAAAGGAAAGATGGCGAAATCCATAGTTCCTTTTCCTTTTGGTCCTTCCTTACTCACCAGTAAGCTGAGGGCAGAGTGCTGATAAAATGTGCACATATAATGTGCACATATCAAAAAGTAAAATGAAGTTGTTTTTTTTTTTCCTTGGCGCAGTGCAGCTTGCAGGGTCTTAGTTCCCCCACCGGGGGAAGCACCAAGTCCTAACTTCTGGACCGCCAGGGAAGTCCCAAAGGAAGTTTTTTTGTGTGCACTGTTTACTCTTTCTGGTTAGAACAAAACACATAGGCATATACAAGCTATGAAATACACATTCTGTAATTTTGGTGATTCTACTAAATGCTCTTATATTTACCTTTAAAACTGCATTGTACAATGTAAATATGAATGGTAAAATTTAAATTAAAATTTTTTTCTTTACTTATTGTGACATTAAATAGCAAATAAAAAACATGATAAGTCAGGAGAGAAACTGCGGAAGAGAAGGAAAGCTCTATATCTGTATTTTAGTACTTTGATGGCACTCTCCCCTCCCCCTAGTGCTTTTTTTTTTTTTTTGGCTGAGCCTTGGGGCTTGTGGGATCTTAGTTCCCCAACCAGTGATTGAACCTGGGCCCTTGGCAGTGAGAGCTCGGAGTCCTCACCACTGGACCGCTGGGGAATTCTGCGCCCCCCCCCCACAACGCTTTTTGAACAAGGGTCTTGCATTTTCACTCTACACTGGGCATTGCAAATTATGTAGCTAGCTGTGGGTATAGAAACACATTTCATTCAGTTCCTCAGGTGGTTCCACGGTGAGATGGAGCAGCCCAGAGCGGTGGCTAGCCAAGTGATACAGCTGCCCACTTGGTCATTCTCTGCTCTGCTCCCTCATCCTCCCTCAGTCTGCACCCCTGGATCACACACCCTAAAGGTCCAAACTTAAACCTAGGTCGTGAGTTCTACTTTCTATGAAACTCAGGCTAAGACAGATACTTTTTTCCCCTGTTCTCTATTTTTCAACTTCTCTCTGTTACAATGAAAAATAAATTTGATTTATTGTCCAAAAGGTAAAATGTAACTACATTCATTCATTCAACCAGTCAACCAGACAACAAATTAAGCATCTACTATGTGCCAGGATGATTTTTTTGTTTTTGTTTTTCTTTTTTTTTTTTGGCCACGAGGCACGGCATGCAGGATCTTAGTTTCCTGACCAGAGATTGAAACTGTGCCCCCTGCAGTGGAAGACGGGAGTCCTAACCACTGGACCTCCAGGGAATTCCCCAGGATGATCTTCCTAGGAACCCAAGGGACCAAAGTAGGGCTGACAACACTGCTGCAATGGGAAACACAGTGTCTCAGGTTGGAAAGGACTTCAGAAGTCTCAGGTTGGAAGGGCTTCTCTCTCTCCACTGAGTCACGGAAAAAGAATAATAAAGCTACATTTTGGCACACCTGATTTATAGGAAGATCAGTGGCTTATCATGCAAAGGGTCAGGAAGAACTTTCTAAGCAGAAGGAATAGCATGTGCAAAGGCCTTTGGGCAGGACAAAAAAATCCTTATCTGAAATTGCTTGTTCATTTCTTTGTTATTTTCCACCCCTTGCCCACTAGAATGCAAACTCCATGAGGGCAGGGGCTGTGTCTGGCTTGAACACAGCTGCATTCTCAGAAGCTAGCTCAGTGCCTGGCAGTTAGTAGAACTTGATCAATACTTAATGAATGAATAAATGAAGGACCTCTACTTCTGGTTTTTTTAATATTTATATTATTATTTTTAAAAGTTAACCAGGGTCTGTGCTGGATCCTGGGGCTAAAGAGGAAGAGCCCTGCCTCCCCCACAAAGATGGTATGAAACAATGTGGAAAGTACAGTGCTAGAGTTGCATTAGGGATTTTGTGGGAGCACAGAGGAGATATCTATTCTGGCCTGGGCGGGGGTGTCAAGGAAGGGCCGGGCTTTAAAGGACAAGTGGGACTTTGACAGGAAGTCTGGGGTCAGGAAGCATCCAGGGAGAAAGGGGAGAATATCAAGGCAGGAAAGAACATGGTGTGGGAGAACCATCCATAAGTGTTGAGTTGCTATAATGTGAACTGTGATGCTGTTGGGGGCAAAGAGACAAGGTGAGGTGCATAGCAGGGACCACACCAAGGGGGGCCTTGAAGGTGCTTGGACCTTCTCCTAAGGCCAGCAATCTCCGAAAGTTTTGTTCAAATGAACTTAAAATACATACATTAGCAAATATGCCCTTAGCTGATATCTCCCAAAGCACGATATACACTTAGGATGGATTTTTGTCATTAACTGACACCATTACTCTCACTTGGTCTGTATGTCTGACCTTTGTCTGAGGTCAGTGTCATGTGAGGTAGCAGAGACTTCCTGAGGGAAGGGGGTCCACACCTGGGAGGGGTGGGCAGTGGGGTCCTTACCCCCACCTTTCAGAATTCTGCAATACACTGTTGTGTGTAGTGTGTGCCTCTATCAGGCTAAGCAAACATAAATATCATGTTACCAGTTTTCCTATATTAGCCCCACAAAATGGACAATTGGCTTCAAAATATTCCTGCAAAGCAATGGCAAGTTCCAGATAATGCTAAAGTTACAACAGTGAACAAATAGAAAAGGGTGAAGCTGACAGTTCTCCTCCTCTTCATGTGAACTCCTGTCCTTGTCAGTCATGTTGTAAGGAATGTAATAATATTTGAGAAAAAAAAATTGATCAAAAAGACACTTTAGAGACCACTGCTTTAGGCAACCGGAAGCCAATGAACAGTTTTAAGCAGGAGGAAGATATAGGCGTATTTGTGTTTTCAAAATATCACTCTGGGGAATTCCCTGGCGGTGCAGTGATTAGGGCTCGGTGCTTTCACTGCTATGGACTGGGTTCGATCCCTGGTCTGGCACCTAAGATCCTGAAAGCCACGTGGTGTGGCCAAAATATATATATGTGTGTGTGTATATATATTATCACTCTGGCTATAGGGTTGAGGATGAATGGGACACAGCTAGGCTGGATGCTTGAAGACCAGTGAGGAGGCTGGTGCACTGATCCAGCTGGGAGGTGATGAAGGATGGAATCAGGCTGTTGGTTATGGGGTAGAGAGGGGGGAATGGATTTTATAGCTCTCTCTCTCTCTTTTTTTTTTGGTCGCACCGCGAGGCTTATGGGATTTTAGTTCCTCCACCAGGGATTGTACCCTGGCCCTTGGCAGTGAGAGTTTGGAGTCCTAACCAATGGACTGCTAGGGAATTCCCTATAGCTCTATTGATGATGATAAAATGTGCAATTACTTGGTGGAGGGAGGTGCCAGTCAGTCAATCAGATGAAGGACACAAGAGGTAGTAGAACAAGATAAGGGGGCCAATGTCCACCTCTTCCATTTACCATTGTACTAGAAGTCCAGCCAGTGCAGTAAGGCAAGAAAAAAAAGACAAAACAGTGTCAGGATTGGAAAAAAAAAAACCAAAATTATCCTTGCTTACAGAGGATATGATTGTGTACATAGTCAACACGAGTATTTATACACATCTTTTTTTTAAAATTAATTAATTAATTTATTTATTTATTTATGGCTGTGTTGGGTCTTCGTTTCTGTGCGAGGGCTTTCTCTAGTTGCGTCAGTTGGGGACCACTCTTAATCGTGGTGCACGGGCCTCTCACTATCGCGGCCTCTCTTGTTGCGGAGCACAGGCTCCAGACGCGCAGGCTCAGTAATTGTGGCTCACGGGCCCAGTTGCTCTGCGGCATGTGGGATCTTCCCAGACCAGGGCTCGAACCCGTGTCCCCTGCATTGGCAGGCAGACTCTCAACCACTGTGCCACCAGGGAAGCCCAACACGAGTATTTAAAAGCAAGTAAGAGTTCAAGGCTGCTGAACAGAAGATCAATCTACCAAAAGCAATCCATTTGTAAACACCTGCCACAAACATCTAAAAAATAAAAAAAATTTTAAATAACATAAAAAACACCTAGAAATCAACCTAACAAAATATATTCAGGATCTTTATAGAGAAAAATGAATAACTTTGTTTTAAAAATTTATTTATTTTTTATTTATTTTTGGCTACATTGGGTCTTCATTGCTGCATGGGTTTTCTCTAGTTGCAGAGAGCGGGGGCTAGGCGCATGGGCTTCATAGTTGTGGCACGCATGCTCAGTAGTTGTGGTGCACGGGCTTAGTTGCTCCGTAGAGTGTGGGATCTTCCCAGACGAGGGCTCGAACCCGTGTCCCCTGCATTGGCAGGCAATTCTTAACCACTGCGCCACCAGGGAAGTCCCGAGAAAAATAAATAACTTTATTGAAATACACTAAAGAAGATCTAAATAAATGGAGAGAGAAAAAAACCCAAAAACACAAAATAAAATAAATAAGTGCAGAAATACATATAAATATATAATACATATATAAAAATATATATCAATATATACATCAATATGTACCATGTTAATGTTGATATACTTAATGACATAAAGATGTTAACTCTCCCCCTAAGTAATTTACAGATTAACACAATTTTAGTAAAAATTCAAAAAAGCTTTTTTTCTCCTAAAACTTGACAAGGTGACTCTAAAATGTCTAAGACAGTGCAAGATGCTCTTTTTTTTTTTTTGGCTATACTGCGCGGCTTGCAGAATCTCAGTTCCCTGGTCAGGGATTGAACCCAGGCCACAGCAGTGAAAAGCCAGAATCCTAACCACTAAGCCACCAGGGAACTCCCACAAGATATCCTTGAAGAAGAACAAGGTGTGAGGACTTCCCCTACCAAATCAAGATTTATTATAAATCTTTAGTAATTTAACAGTGCATATACAGATCAATGTGTCAAAATAGAGAGATAGGAATAACCCGTGGATTTATGGACACTTAATGTATGACAGAGATGGCCCTATAGGTCACTGGGAGAAGGATGCACTATCTCATAAGTGGTGCTGGGACAAGTGCTTATCCTTATGGGAAAAAAATGAAATAGAATTCCTACCTCACACCACATACATATTTGAACTATAAAACTTTGGGATAACAATATAGGAGAAATTCTTTATGACTTTGGGGTATATAGGTTTTCTAAAACAAGACAAAAACTGCCACTAACACTACAGGAAAAGAGTGATAAATCTGACTATATTAAAACTAAGAATTTTTATTTATCAAAAAACAACAGAGAGGGTGAGAACACAAACCACAAACCTGGAGAAGATATTTGCATCACATTTAATTAGCAAAGGACTAGTATCCAGAATATGTAAAGAATTCCTATTAGCTGAAAAGAAAAACAAACCACCTAGTTTTAAACAGGCAAAGACATGAATGGAACTTTTACAGACAAAGACTCCCAGAAGGGTTATAACATATGAACAGATGCTCTACCTCATTAGTCACAGTAGTCAAAGAAATGCAAATTAAAACCACAATGAGAAATCATTTCATACCTGCCAGATTGGAGAAAAAAAAAAATTGGTATGCTGATAAGGGCATAAAACAAGAGTTTTTATCCACTGCTGGTCAGAGTATAGACTGATGCAACCACTTTAGGAAACAGTTTCATATTACCTAGTTAAGTTGGACACGAGCATATCTGTTCAAGTAATTCAACTCCCAAATTCTATCTATCTATCTATATCTATACCTGTATTGATCTATACACACACATAAGAATGTTAGAGCAGTATTCTTTGTAGTAGCAAAAAACTGAAACAGGGACTTCCCTGCTGGCGCGGTGGTTAAGAATTCACCTGCCAATGCAGGGGACACGGGTTCGATCCCTGGT
Source organism: Balaenoptera ricei (assembly GCF_028023285.1). Taxonomy (NCBI): domain Eukaryota; kingdom Metazoa; phylum Chordata; class Mammalia; order Artiodactyla; family Balaenopteridae; genus Balaenoptera; species Balaenoptera ricei. Next base: position 25,047,663 of record NC_082653.1, read on the forward strand.
CCGGGAAAATCCCACATGCCACGGAGCAACTAAGCCCGTGCGCCACAACTACTGAAGCCCGCGCGCTCCAGGGCCCGCATGCCGCAACTACTGAGCCTGCGTGCAGCAACTACTGAAGTCCGCGCACCTAGAGCCTGTGCTCCGCAACAAAAAAAGCAAGCACAATGAGAAGTCTGCGCACCGCAACAAAGAGTAGCCCCCACTCGCCGCAACTAGAGAAAGCCCACGTGCAGCAACGAAGACCCAACGCAGCCAAAAATAAATAAAAAACAAAAAACAAAAAAACCCTGAAACAACCCAATGTCCATCAACAATAGAATGAATAAATAAGTGGATTAAACAGAAATGAAAATAAATGAACCATACCTACAGTATATACATGAATGACTCTCAAAAGCAATGTTGAAAGCAAGTTGCAGAAGAATATATACAGTATGATTTCATTTATACAAAGGCAAAACACAGTCAAAACTAAACAATGTATTATTTAGGATAGTCATATAGGTAGTAACATCCATTTTTAAAAAGCAAAGGAAAAAAAAAAAAAAAAGCAAGGGAATGATAAAGACATTAAACCTTAATCACAGTAGTGCTAACTCCAGGGAGAAGGGGCATGTAATTGAGAAGTGAAACATGCAGTGTCTGGGGTAAGGCAGTGTTTTATTCCATGAACACTGGGATTACCTGGATATAAGTGGTCACAATAGCCATAAGTGTGGGTGAGATGGGCCTGGAAGATGGAGCAGAGTAAGAGAAAAAAGGAACATCAACACTTGAAGTCACTAGTGAAGGATAGGAAGTTGCTTAGGCCAGAGAAGTTACCCTGTGGAGAGTGGGAGGAGAGTCAGGAAAGTGGAGGCCAAGGGCACATTGTGTGCAGCAGTGAGGTGGGTTGGGATGCAGGCTGAGGCACATCCTTTGGATTCAGCCAGGTTCCCTGCTGACTTTGGCTGGAGCAGTTTCAGCAGAGACCTGGGGGTGGAGATCACACAGCTGAGGACTGAGTGGGTGGTGAGAAAGCACAGACACAGAATGGGTCGACTCTGAAAAAGTATGAGAAGGAGAGGAAGGAGATAGCAGCTGGGTGGATGCTGGGGCAGAGGGTTCCTAGAGAGACGATAAAGAGTCTTCAGGTGGCCGATTAAAAACCACAAGGAGATTTGCACACCCATCAGTTTAACAAAAATTTATGTCAGACTGACAAGTGCTGACAGGGATGTGGAACAACAAGCCCTCTCAGACACTGCTGGTGAGAGGATAAACTATTTTGGAAAACAATTTGGCAATATCTAGGAAAGTTAAAAATGTGTTAAGATGCATCATTGTAATATGTGCCGTTATTTTATGTAACACTACCTACTTTTAAAAACTGCTGCAGGGGGCTTCCCTGATGGCGCAGTGGTTGAGAATCTGCCTGCCAATGCAGGGGACATGGGTTCGAGCCCTGGTCTGGGAAGATCCCACATGCCGCGGAGCAACTAGGCCTGTGAGCCACAATTACTGAGCCTGCACGTCTGGAGCCTGTGCTCCGCAACAAGAGAGGCCGCGATAATGAGAGGCCCGCGCACCGCGATTAAGAGTGGTCCCCAATTGACGCAACTAGAGAAAGCCCTCGCACAGAAACAAAGACCCAACACAGCCATAAATAAATAAATAAATAAATAAACCCAAAGTTTAAAAAAAAAAAAAAGAATTACCTCTTTAAAAAAAAAAATGTGCCTTCAGCTCAGAAACTTCACCCTTAAGTACACTTATGGCCCAGAGACACCTACTCATGGGCACTAAGAGACAACGTTCATTTTTCCATGTATGCAATAATGGCAGACTGACTATACAACCCGAATGCCAGCAAACAGGAGAACAGATAAATTAATCATGGGATGTAGACAATGAAATTCTATACAGCAGCAAAAATGAATACATTCAAAGTCTATGCATGACTCTTAACAGAAAAAAGCAAACTGTAGAAGGATAAGTACAGTATGGTACCATTTATACGAAGGGTTTAAACACAGAAAGAATTCTATGAAGCATTTAATGATGTATACATATGTAGTAAAAGTATAAAAACGCATACAAATTTAACTAAACTCAGGACAGTGGGAGGAGGGTGGAAGGTCTAGGATGTGCTAGGAACTTGACATATTGCAAGTTAGAATCTGTATGGTAGGTATCATTCTGCCCGCTTTACTGAAGAAGAAACTGAGGTTCGGGGAAGTGAACTGGTTGGAATTTCAGTTTCACCCGGTTTTGACATCGGTTTCACTGGTTGAACGAATGAAAGAAAGAACGGCCTCGAGTTAGTTCTCAGGCCTATACCCGATCTCCCTTCGCTGCCCAGGGCGGGAGGTGGAAGGACCGCATGGGAAAAAAACTGCGCTCAGCAGGGACCAAAGTCCACTCCGGCCCCGCCCCCGTGCGTTTGCCCCGCCCCTATGGCTCAGCTCCAGCGGGACTCATGAATATGCAAGCCAGGGGAAGATATTTAAAGGCGCCGGCGCCACGCGCAGGTCCCTACCCGGCGCCGCCTGACCCGCTCCTGTCTCCAGTCCGCGGCTCGGCACCCTTCGCCTGTGTCCATCACTCCGTGCGGAAACGCCGCCGGCATGTCGGACAAGCTGCCTTACAAAGTCGGTGAGTTCCAGGACGTGCAGCCGGCCGCGTCTGCTCCGCCTCCGCTGGGGGCCTGTTGAGGCGGCTGCCGCGGAGCCGACCCGGGGCGCTCTGAAAGACCCCCCTTGAATCGCCGGCACAGCGCGGTCTTGGCCGCGCGAGGCCGTCTGGGGGTTGGAGTTCTCCCGCCGCCGCGAGCGGGTCTTCGGAGGCGGCCGCGGACTATGCGTCCCGGCGTGCCCCGCGAGGCCGGTGCAGCGGCGAGGCCCGCGGAGCGGCGAACTGGCGGCGTGTTCCGCCCGAGCTGCCTGGGGCAGGCGGGCAGCGCGCACCTGGCCGCGGCCTGGGACCAGTGGCACCTGCCGGGACCTACACTAGGGGGCCTGGATCCTGCCTCCTGGGCCTGGACCGGCTCTTTGGCTAACTTGGTGGTCCCGGGCAAGTGCCCACCCTCTCTGGGCCTCCTACAGGGAAGGCGAGGGCACTGGGGCCCCGAAGGGCACGTGGGGAGAGGCCTGGAGACTGAGCCCAAGGCCGGGCTAGTCCACTTACCAGGGACTTAGGGCTTGTTACTCAACCTCTTGGGGTCACCCACCTGGCCAGAAGGTACAGTCATACAGAGAATCTCGAAGAAATTTTGGAGTGGTTAGAAAACTTCTTCCTGGTGCTCTATGGATTGAAGCTGATACACTGATAGTTAACGTTTATTGGGCGTTTACTGTGGAATGGGCATTGCCTTCTACGTTTATTATAGATTAATTCATTTTATTCTAATGGCTTTTTAGGGTAGGGACTATGACTTTCTCATTTTATGATGGGTTTACTGAAACCCAGGAAAAAAGGTAACTTGCCCACATATTTACAGCTGGGAGGTGGTGGAGCAGGATATGAACCCAGGCTGTGCCCACCTTTTCACCACTGTATATAAGTGAACACATTTGGAATAACCCTAATGACCTTTCAGCAAAACCCAGTTCAGCCTGGCTAGCAATTTTTAAAGTAAATTCAAGATGCCATTCAACCTGGAGAAAAGCATCATTCATGGAGCACTTGCTATGTATCTGGGGATTTGCATTTGTTTACAGAATGATCTTTAGAGGTGGACTTTATCTCATGATACAGAGGAAGAAACTGAAGCCCTAACAGGAAGTGACTTGCAAAGACTGTGGAAAATAACAACCTACCAATAGTAGTTTATCAAGTAGCAGGCCAGAGTAGGTATTGTCCCTCTTGTGTGGATGAAACTGAAGCCCAGAAAGATTAAGCCAAGGTCCAGTGGCAGAAGTGGAATGGGGACATGTTACACTGTGGAGAGTTGGATGGGTTAGGGTTGAGGGCTTCGGGTTGTGTGGCAGCAGATAAGGCTGCATTTGGAAGTGGAGGAGCTTGGCTAGGTAGGGTTGGAGGAAGGACGCTTCCATCAGGGAGGGCACAGTGTGCCCGACCTTGCCCATATGGCATCTTCTTTAATCCTCAGGGCTCATAGAAGGTTAGGGATGATTATTCCCACTTTACAGACGAAGAAACTGAGGCTCAGAGAGGGTTTTGCTATTATGCCTCTTAGCTTGTCCTGGGACAGGTGTTACTGCAACCTCTGCAAGTCCTCAGCTCTCCTGGGCACCAAAACCCCCAGAGCTTAGAGTGCCAGACCCTCCTGTGCCCTTGGAGTTGAGGGACCCACAAAAACACCAGGGCTGACACAGCTGTCCTGAGGGCAGTGAAAGAGTTCTTTTTGGCTAGAGGGACAGGTGGTGGCAGAGAGGGTGAAGCTTAGGATAGGACAGGAACCATTGTCCACTACTGCTGTGCCCCTCCCAGGAGCCTCTGGCTCTAGCCCTCCCTGGCCACCAGTCCTGCCTCTGCCATTGACTGGTTGTGGAACCTGGGGCAAACCCTTCTCTGAGCCTTTCCTCATTCGTAAATGCTGGGAGTTGGACTAGGTTCAGATTTGTTTCTTGTTTGCTAACCCTGTCTCGTGCCAGCCCCTTTCGTGGACCTTCTCTCATTCAGTCCTAACAACAAGTGTGGCTGGTCAACATTTGCGGACCCCTTCTCTGTGCCAGGCCCAGCTGGGCACTAGAGATACAAGGGTGACTCAAGGATGAGGGTGGGACAGACATGCATACGGATAATACAGTAGTACTGTCTCCATTTTATAAGTGAGGAGATCTGCCCAATTCTCTGTCTCCGTGGCCACCACCTCGGTCCTGGTCTCCCTCCTCACAGGTCTCCCCGGGTCTGTTGCTCCACAGATACATGCAGCAACCAAAGAGGGCTTTTCGGAAGACAAGTCTGGTCATGATACTCCCCTTAAAACTCTATAGGAATAAAGTCCTGATTCATCATCTTACTCCCTCTACTAGAGTCACCCTGGCACACTCTGTTCCTCCAGCAACAAAATACCAAGTTCTTTCCTGTTTCCAGGTTTTTGTTGAGCCCCTCCTGTGTGCCAGGTACTGTATCAGGTGCTGGGGAGGAGCCTTCCAGGGTAAGAGAGCTGCTTGGTTAAAGCCCTGAGGTGGGAATGAGTTTAGCTCACCCGGAGGTTCGTGTGGTTAAGCAACTAGAGAGGGGGAGAAGAGGGTGGAGAGGTGGGGAGAAGGGTGGGCAGTCACCTGGGTAGGACCCTAAAGCCATGTGATGAGTTAGGATTTTATTCATGGTTAAGGGGAAGCCATTGGATGTTGCCTTGTTTTTTACTTGAGCAGAAGAATGGAGGTGATACATTTTAAAATTGAAAAGTTTGTTTCTCTGACTTCTGTGGGGAGAATAGTACGTGGGAGCAGGGAGACCAGTGAGGAGGTGGCTTCAGTGATCCAAGGTGGTGAGATGCTGTTGGATTGCTTGTATTGGGGATGTTGAGCCAACAGTGTGCTGATGGGTTGAAAGGGGGTGCAAGGGAGAAAGAGAAAGCAAGAAATCGTTAAGTTTTTGGCTGGAGCAGCTGGTCGAATGGTGGTTTCATTTTCTAAAATGGGAAGATTTGGGGAGTGACAAGTTTGGGGGTGAGGGCAAGGAGTCATGAGGGCTCAAACTTGACACATAATCCAGTTGGGCATCCAAATTGAGATGCTGAATAGGCAGTTGGATTATATGAGTCTCAAGTTCAGGGGAGAAGATTGGGCTGGAGACGAATGTGTGGGAGACATTTCCATAGAAAAGGTATTTCAAGCCATAAAATGGGATGAGCTCATCTGGTAGGAGAGAAGAGGGAGATGATGAAGCCCTGAGAGCTTCCAAACTTTAGAGTCTGTAACAGGAAGAGGAGCCAGGAAGGTGGTAGGGAAGCCACAGAAAGACAGGCATAGAAGCCAAGCAAAGAAAGGGTTTCAGAAGGAGAGAGTACTTACTGCTATTCGTGCTGCAGGGAGAACCATGAACATAGGTAATTGACCATTAGTTATGGGGATTAGGCCTTACAGAGACCTTGAGAAGAGCAGTTTTAGTGGAGTAGTGAAGTCATCAAGGAGGTAAAATGATATGGGATCAGGCCCCACAGAGCAGAGACAGCCCAGTCTGTTGTAACAAAGGAATGCCTGGTCTGTAACTACATGTGAGGAGGACTAGTGGATTCCCTGGAGGAAAAGTGGCATAGTTCTGAATTCTTCTCGATGAATTGTGAAGTGAGGTCATCAGTTGATGAGGAAAGGTTAGAAGTTTGGAGTGGAAAAGGTGGTAAATTTACTAAGAAGATGTAATAGGATTGCTGGAGTGTCCCTTGAGATTTGTGGTCTTAATAAATGAAACTCTTGGTGTGGTCATCATTTTCCTCCTGCTGGGCTCAATGACTTGGGTGCAGTGGAGGGCTGGGTTTAACCAGGGTGGGAGTTTTGCTGAGGAGTTCTCAGAGAACAAGAGGGTAGAAGGGACAGTGGAATCTAAATTGTGGAAGATGTTGAGAACATGAAGGGTGCAGTGAGGTACAGTGATAATCGTAGGATAAATGGATTAAAGGTTCTGACCTGACCCGTTGCAGCTTTATTGGAGTTTGGGCTCTAGACAGAGAGTATTGGAAAGATGGGACATGGCCAGAGTCGGTCGCTTGAAATCAAGATTTCTAAGGGAGAGTATCATGGGTGATGGCCTGCCAAAGTGGGCAGGGGTTGGAGGGGGTGTGTGTTGAGGCACAGTGGGAGTAGTCCCTCCCATGGGGGGGTATATTTCATCTGTGAAGTTGTTTAGATGTACAGTAGGAAGCAGAGTGACTTAGTTGGTTTTATTATTTATTACTAAATTCTCTATAGTCCTTTCCCTCCCACCCACCACCCCTTTTGGGTGATTGGCAGGATCTAAGCTCCCCTAAAGATAAAAATCACGACGAGTTCCAGGCCCCATCCTAGACCTACTGAATCTGATTCCGCAGTGGAGATTTGTAAGCATGCCAGATGACCCTTATCCGGGAAGTTTGCAAACACTGACCTAGGGACTGACCTTGAGAATGGGCTAGTGTGGCAGGGGAGGGAGGGTGAGATTATAAGGGACAGGAGTAGTATTCATTGTACTATGCCATTTTATATAAGGGACTTGAGCGTTCGAGAATTTTGGTATCCCCAGGCGTTCCCGGAACCAATCCGCTGTAGTTACCAAGGGATGACTAATAACATGGAAGCCAGAGAATGCAGATTAGTGTCAAAGTCCCAATGATCATGCTAACTGAACCCCAAAATTCAGCAGTTAACCCACGAGTTACAGGCAGGGCGGGCCTGGGTAGGTCTCTATGTGGAAGAACACACTTCCTGCAGGTAGGTTGGCTGCTGCTTGCTTGCAAAAGACGGGAGACCTGAACTGCGCATGCCCAGTTTATTCCTCCTAAGTTTACTAGTTAGACAAGTCACTCCACCTCCCCTGGGGCAGAGAGAGGCCAAGAGTGTTAGTTACACAGATGAGTTCCCTCCATGTGGAGAGAAACATTAGGAGTGGAGAAGCATTTTTATATCTTCCAAGGAGATTAAGGAGCTGTGCCGAGTCCAAGGTGTTAGATTATATCATTTATGAGTGCTGAAGTCACCAGGAGTGATGACTAGGAATGTGGAGAGCCAGGAGCTAAAATCTTTAGGGAATGAGGACGTTGGTAGGTGGCAGCAGAAAGGGTAGCAGGAGGTATATATAGGCTGATAGCTATTTTTCAAGGGGGCACTTACCCGTGTTGTAATATTCATGGTCCTGTGTGATTCTTTGATTAAATGTGTTCTCCCACAAGGCTATAAGTAAGCTGTGGTTACTGGCAGGGACCATGTCTTTCTTTTTTGACTGCCCTGGCTCCATAAATCCTTGTTGAATGAGTGAGAGAGTGCAGTGACCGGATTACCCAGTCTAGTGTTTCTTGCCCGCAAGTGGATGAGTGCTGAGTGGCAGTGCTTTGTGGTTGGCGGGATGCGGTGGTTCACGAACTCCCATCCATCCTGCCCCCACAGCTGACATCAGCCTGGCCGCCTGGGGACGCAAGGCCCTGGACCTCGCAGAGAATGAGATGCCGGGCCTGATGCGCATGCGGGAGATGTACTCGGCCTCCAAACCACTGAAGGGCGCCCGCATTGCCGGCTGCCTGCACATGACCGTGGAGACAGCTGTCCTCATTGAGACCCTCGTTGCCCTGGGTGCTGAGGTGAGGCCCGCAGCAGCAGTTCTTGTGCAGTGGGGAACTCCAGTCTTGTGCCCTCTCAGGCCCAGCAGGGGCTCCAGCTACAGCCTTGTCACAGTGCCCCCCACCTCCATTTGTCGTGACTGTTCTGCAGATTTTCTCTCGCTGGGAAGACGGCGTCTGACTGCCCTCAGTTCACATTCTCCTGACTGGGGAGCTCTGATAGGAAAAACTCAAGCCCGGCGTTCTACTGAGTCACCGAAGGACTGGCTCTCCTAGGCCCTCCTGGGGTCATGTGCCTGCCCTTGGCCAATCATGGCTGCTGGAAGGATGGCACGCTCTGATTGGTTCAGCCTGGGTTATGTGTACCAATGATTGCAGCTCTTCCAACTTCTCTGGGGGCAAGATGTTTCCCAAAGCAGGGGGCAGGGCAGAGCAGCAAAAGCCAGCTACAGAATACACCAGGGTTCAGTCCTTGCACCTCTTCTTTCTTTTATACACTCACACTCTTGGCAATCTGATTTTATGGCTTTAAATACTGTCTGTATGGTGATGACTTCCAGTTATATGTACTAGCCTGGACTTCTCCCTGGAACTCCAGACTTGGATACCCAGCAGCTGATGTATCACCTCCACTTGGAGATCTGAGTGACATCTCAGCCTCAACATGTCCAAAGGAACTCATGATTTCCTTCTCTTCTTGGAGGCTTCCCCGTGTAGGCAGATGCAGACTTCAGCCTTACAGGCCCTCTCAGTTCAAGAACCTGGGGTCGTCCCTGACTCCTCTTGCTCTCTTACTCCAACAATGAACCCTGCAGCAAATCCTGTCAGCTCAGCCCTCAAAGTACACGCATCATCACCTCCACTGCTAGAGGTGCATTTCTTGTCTGAACTCTGACAACAGCTTCTGCCCTGTCTCCTTGCTTCTGTGTGGAGCCTTTTCCCTTCCACACAGCAGAGCCATGTTTTAACATAAGTTGGGTCTTGTCAGTGCTCTGGCTCCCATCCACTCCCATCCACTGGTTGCCATTTGCAACCCAGCCTGAGGTTGCAGAACTGGCTGGATGTAGATCCCGAGCCTCTTGGCCCTAGCTCCCCGGCTTTTTCTTATCCCTGTCCAGTGACCTTGGTCTTCTGAACTGTCTGTGACCAACCCTGTTTTGCTGGCTCTTTCAGGTGCGGTGGTCCAGCTGCAATATCTTCTCCACTCAGGACCATGCAGCAGCTGCCATTGCCAAGGCTGGCATTCCAGGTGAGGCCAGCTTGCTTCTGAGGGACGCAGGAATGCATGAAGTGGCTCTGCTTTTTCCTGTTTGCTCCACTGACTTTTACTGCTACAGACTTGCTGGCGGTAGAGGAGAGGAGTCATGGCCACAGAATCCTAGCCTAGTGACCCATTGGAAAGAACTGTTTTGTCCAACTGTCATCTAAAATCCTATTGAAGGCACTTACTTGCCCAGTTCAAGTCATGTGATCAGGAAGGGTGGGATCTAATGATTGGGAACCACACGATGTTGAAGAGGGGAAATTCTTTAAAGGAATGATGTGGGTCTGTTTCTGAAAGAATCAGGGAGGGATACTGGGCAGAAAAAAAGTCTCAGAGGTCCATTGCATAGTATCTGATGGTTTGGGCGCTGGGGAAGTACCAGGACCAAAGAGGAAAGACTTTCTCACAAGCTGCTGGAGAAATAGGCACAAGTCTGCCTGGGCTTGAGGAGGGCAGTGGTTAGCTCTGATGATGATGAAATAGGACATTCACAGTTCCTTCTAACCAGCCACAGGTGGAGGGTAAAGAGTGGGGGAGGACCTCTCCAGAGACTGACCAAGGCTGGATTGGCCTGTCTCCAACTCCTCAGCCTAGTTTGGGCTCCATGGCCCTTTTCTGGGAAAGGTTTTGTTTTTAATGCCATTGTCTGCCCCAATTTGGGGGAGGGGAAGCTGGCCCTGCTTTGGCAGGTGTCCTTTGTTCACAGGAGGTTCATGGGAGCCCCACACCTGTGTCTCAGTTGTACCATATGATGGGAGGAGCCTGGGCTGGCAGTCAGGAGCCCTGGGTTCTTTTTTTTTGGCTGTGCCATGTGGCTTGCAAGATCTTAGTTCCCCGACCAGGGATCAAACCTGGGCGCCTAGCAGTGGAAGCGCAGAGTCCTAACCACTGGTCTGCCCTCGAATTCCCAGGAGCCCTGCCTGGGTTCTGATGCCTGCTCAGGAATGCCATGCTGAGTGACCTGGGCACATCTTAGCCCCTCTCTGGGCATCTGTAAATGATGATGATGGTAATGGCTGCCTCACAGGGTTTCTGTGAGGAAAAATGAGATGGGGCATGAAGCAGTTAGAGTAATGTCTGGCACAGAGAAAGTGCTCCATACATGGTAGCTGCCGTTAGTAATTTTTGGCCAGACTTTGCCTAGGATAACCTACCACAGAGACTGCTGGCCCATCAAGTCCTTTCAGTGCATAATGAATCTTGGATCTTGTCTCGCTTGGGTCCACCTGAGTGTGGCTTCCTGCCCCTGTGCACCTCCATCCTAGCAGTAGGCATTGTGGGTAGGAGCCCTGGTCACTGGGTTGGAGGCCCAGACAGAAGAGGTAGGAAAGGAAATAATTATTTCCAGATACCTATATATGGGGGGGGGGGGGGGTCCGTACTTGGCCTCTGTCTCACATAATCCGTACTATTATAGATGAGGAAACTGAGGCTCAGAGAGGTGAAGTGATTTTCCCAAAGTCACACAGCTGGTGAGTGCAGAACCAGGATTTGCACTCAGATTTCTCTGACTCCAAGTTGTGTTCTTACCATTGCTGAGTCCTCAGAGGGGCTAGAGGTGGCAGGGGATGGGAATTAGGAAGGAGATAGTATTGGCTCTATCCAGGTGGGTCCCTGGAGCAGGTGCCAGTGGGGAGGGCCAGGCCCTGATATGCCACTCACTCTCCAGTGTACGCCTGGAAGGGTGAAACGGACGAGGAATATCTGTGGTGCATTGAGCAGACGCTGTACTTCAAGGACAGGCCCCTCAACATGATTCTGGATGATGGTGGTGACCTCACCAACCTCATCCACACCAAGTACCCACAGCTCCTGTCAGGTGAGTAGGACGGGTGGATGGGCTGGGCGCTAGTGGTTTAAACGGGGCCTGCTTGCCCACATGAAAGCAGCAGGCCTGGCAGGACTCCCAGTGCCTCGAGCAGCAGATTCTGTGGAAGATGGGAGAACAGCAGGCTCCTGTAGGCGTGCTAGGGCCCAGCTTCGGGGCTAGGCGGCTAGGGGAGGCCTGGCTGAGCTGATGACCCAAGGGCAAGCCAAGGCAAGGGCTGAGAACAGCTGGGAATGCGTCAGCTTTGTTAAAAGCGGGTGGGGAGGAAAGTGGGGTAGTGTAGTGAGTGCAAAGGCCCTGAGGCAGGAAAGGATAGACCATTCATAAAACAGAAAGTTAGCTAGCATGGCAGCTTCCTTCACTGGGGAGAATTGCAGGTTGTGGCTGGAGCTTTAGTGAAGATCAGATCTGTAAAGACTTAATAGAATAGACTGAGAAAAGAGTTTGGTTTGATCCTGAGAGTAAAGGGAAATAATTCGATGGTACTGAAAAGACTTCCCTGCAAATGTATATGTTAAAAATGGCTACTGTGTAGAGGATGAGTTGTGGCTGGGACAGGCAAGCGATGATGGTGGCAGGGACTAGGGCAGTGACAGTGCACGTGGAGAGTTGGGGAGTTGTTGGGAGGTAGAATCATTAGGCCTGGTGATGGTAGTGGCTCCTCCCTCATGCTGGCCTAGGTGATTAGGTGGACTGTGGTGTCCGTTACAGAGATAGGAACCCAGAAGGAGGAGCGGCTTTAGGAGGCAAAGATGAGGAATTTGGGTGAGTTCAGTTGTGGGATCTCTGAGGCTCTTGTAGTTTCATCCCAGATGCCACCCTGTCCCTTGGTCCACTCCTTCCTGGCCTGAAATTCATCCCCTCCTCTCTTGTTCAGGCATCCGAGGCATCTCCGAAGAGACCACAACGGGGGTCCACAACCTGTACAAGATGATGGCCAACGGAATCCTGAAGGTGCCTGCCATCAATGTCAACGACTCTGTCACCAAGGTGAGCCTGTGGGGCAGTGATGGCTCCAGCTGTTGGTTCCCAGAGCAGCTCAGGAGTAGGCCTTGCAGAAAGTCCCCTGGGAAGGCTGCAGGCTAGGGGCTTAGCCCTCATTTGAGGGGGAAAAGGGGTTGTAGACTTAGGGTAATGAGGCAAAGCATTAAAGGCATTAAAGAGGCAAAGAACTGTGCAGTGAGCCTCAGAGCTGGGCATCAAGAGGTTTAACGTGAAGCAGATTCTTTGACTGGGCAATCTCTCATAGTTGATTCGCAGGAAGCCTTCTGGACTGGCAGAGAAAGGCCAGGGAGAAAGTTGTGGGACTGAGCAGGGCAAGGGGCACATGAGCACATTAGCTGGTGGGGAGAAGTCCCAGGAGGTGATCAGCCCAAGGCCCGCCAGGCTGAGATGTTGAGAGTGGGTCTGAGGCCCCAGGGCCTTGCCTGCCCCCGTAGCCGCCTTGCCCCCTCTCCTTTCAGAGCAAGTTTGACAACCTCTATGGCTGCCGGGAGTCCCTCATAGATGGCATCAAGCGGGCCACGGATGTGATGATTGCGGGCAAGGTGGCGGTGGTAGCAGGCTATGGCGACGTGGGCAAGGGCTGTGCCCAGGCCCTGAGGGGCTTCGGGGCCCGCGTCATCATCACGGAGATCGACCCCATCAACGCGCTTCAGGCTGCCATGGAGGGTATGATAGGGTGAAGGTTGGTTGTCAGCCACTGGGGCCAGAGGGGGGGCAAGGCCACCCTGGATGACGCACAGACGCTGTCCCTACACAGGCTATGAGGTGACCACCATGGATGAGGCCTGTCAGGAGGGCAACATCTTTGTCACCACCACGGGCTGTATCGACATCATCCTCGGCAGGTAGGCGCCAGGTGGGGGGGTCCCAGGGAGTGAAGGAGGGGGCAGGCTTGCAGCTGCTCTTGGTCCCTGACAGTCTGTCACAGGCTGGGGCTCCTCCACAGGCACTTTGAACAGATGAAAGATGACGCCATTGTGTGTAACATCGGACACTTTGACGTGGAGATTGATGTCAAGTGGCTGAACGAGAACGCTGTGGAGAAGGTGAACATCAAGCCCCAGGTGAGAAGCCCCAGCCCTGCCAGCAGGCTTGGTGGATGGAGCGCCAAGGGGGGCGTGCTCATAGGCTGGCCGTCAAGCAAGTCAGATGACGAGGGTCTGGCAACCTGGGCCGTGGGATGGGTGCAAGAGGGACTGGTTTCAGGGCTGCTTAAATTGAATCTTGGAGTGCGGCCAAGGCATCCCCATTTTTAAAGGTCCCAAGATGATTCCGATGTGCAGCCAAGGTTGAGTACCACCGCATTCAACTTGTTACTAGGCATGGTGATTGAGAACATGGGATCTGTCCTCAGACTGTCCAGGCTCATGTTGCAGCCGCTTTGTAATGTGTGGCTCTGGACAAAGAACTTAACCCTTTAAACTTCAGATTCTTTATCTGTGGAATGGGGATAATAGCAGTACTTAATTTACAGGTTTGTTAGTAGGATTAAATGTGATAATTTTATATATATATTGTGTATATATGTATATATGGTTATATGTATGTTCTTAGCCCAGGGCACATGCCAGTAATAATAATAACATTAGCTAATACGTAGTACTTAAACTAAGTGCCTTGTACATGTCAGCTCTTTAAATTCTCACAGCAGACCTATGAGGTCTGCTGCTCAGAGTTGCATAACAAATACTGGCTCTTATTAATTGCGTGTGCCAGGCCCTGTGCTGGAGGTTGTTCTGGGGCAGTCCAGGCCCTTTGTGGGCCCTGCTGGAGGTCGGGAGGCCTGCTGGACAGGAGGGTAGGATGAGGATAGGGGTGGACACTGGGAGCTGTGCCCACCAGCCCTTACCACTGTGCTGCCCACTTGCAGGTGGACCGCTACTTGTTGAAGAACGGGCGCCGCATCATCATTCTGGCCGAGGGTCGGCTGGTCAACCTGGGCTGCGCCATGGGCCACCCCAGCTTCGTGATGAGCAACTCCTTCACCAACCAGGTGCTGGCGCAGATTGAGCTGTGGACCCACCCAGACAAGTATCCCGTTGGGGTCCACTTCCTGCCCAAGAAGGTGGGTTCCTACCTCCACCCCTGGCCAAGGGTCATGTGTCCAGCCCTGGGCTCTCCATGCAGGCCTTGCCAGAGTTCATACAGCACTCGCCTCTCCACTCTCTTGAAGATCTTCACAGGGTCCTCCACAGGGCAGAAATCATTCTCTCCTTTTAACAGAGGAGGAAATTGGGGCCCAAAGCAGGGGATAACTCCCAGAGTGGCAGGGCTGGGTGGTGAGAGGAGCATGGGCTTTGGAGTGAGACACACCCAGGTTTGAATCTCACCCGTACCACTTAGAGGCTGTGTAACTGTGCCTCCATTTCCTTATCTGTAAAATGAAGGTGATATTACCTCTTTAAGGATTGTGAGGATTTCCTTACATCACAGGTCACAAACCCACATGCCCACAGGGATTGGGCAGGTAAATGGCCTGGGTGGGAACTGAGCAAAGAGCACATGCCCCAGTTGAAGAGGTTGGCTGCCTGTCATCAACCTGGACCCACTGGACCAGGGCTCCTGACGTTTCAAAGGAAGCCAGATATCAGTATATTTGTGTGAAATATTCAGTTTTTAAATATAACCAGGTTGGTTAACTTGGAAGTGTTTGTAAGCCGAATGCAGCCTACAGGCTGCGTGATTGTGGCCTTGGAATGGGATGATGCCACTAACACACTGAGCATGGCACCTGACGTGTTGTGCGCGTGTGGTCTGATTAACCATGACAATGAGGTCGTCTGACGTCAAATCCAGTGCTTGTCCTAACACCCCCTGCAACTGCCCTCTCCCACAGGTCAGAACACTATGTTTTAGTCCTGGCTTTTTTTTTTGCCAGTGTCATGGGTGAACTTGGCTTTGCTACTTTGCCTGACTGGGCCTCAGTTTCCTTCTCAGCTAAATGGTAAGAGTAGCTCTTGCTTCCAGCCCTTGGCTGCTGGAGAGGCTGCGGTGGAGTCTTCATACCACTCCTCCCACCCTTTGAAAAGCTGGTCTGCCAACTGATGAGAAGTAGGAAGAGGCTGGGTTGTCTGCCCCCGAGCCAGCCAACTCCTTTCCCCCTAGTCTTCCTCAGGCACTGTCTTGCCTGACCAGATGTTTTACCTGTAAGGGCCTCAGGGGGCTGTCCTGTCCTGGGCAGCCTGCCAGGTTCCCATGCTGGTTGTGCGGTTAAAAAAGTCTCATTCGACCCCTCATCTGATCTCAGTTGGAGGAAATACGGCTGTGAATATAGTGAGAGATTGGGCAGGCCTTTAAAATGAGGCCGGGGTTGGAAGTGAGAAGGCAAAGAGCTCACCTCCTACCCCAGCACCTGGCCCCATCCTATCTTCTTCCTTCATCACTGCCAAGATACGGGTTGGGGACAGGCTTCACATCTCACATGCGAGATGTGGGCAAGGGATTATGTACCTTGGTTAACAAGGAAAGAGAGAGCAGCCACCATTTCTTAAGGTACTTGCACCAAGCGCTCTTGAATATCACTGATCTCTATACCAGCTCTGAGAGACCCAGCCTACAGATGAAGAAACTAAGCTTCAGAGGGTGACTTGCCTCCACAGCTGCAAAGTATTGGGCCAGGAGTGCATCGCACCCCTGCCTGTCCAAGTTGTTAACCGTTATGACACACTGCCTCCTGGGTACGGGGAGCAGGGAGAAGGAAGGGTGTTCTCGGCTAAGCCAGGCCAAGAGAAGGGAGAATTCATTGTGTCCTCTGGGCACTGGAGACCTTCATTCTGCCTCCAGAGCTGACATGGACTTAGGACTTAGGGGTGGGCTCTGCTCCTGCCTTTGCCTGCCTCTCCCCAGTTTCTTCATTTGTTAAATAGAAGAATAAACCCTGGCCTCCTTCTTAAGGGTGTTTGTGAGCCTCTAATGAGACCGTGAGTGTGAAACCACTTGGAAATGTAAAGCTCTCTGGGCTGGGCTGTGGTTAAAGGCTATTGCGCCATTATGGGATGGGACTTGGGGGTAGAAAGAGGCCCTACCTGGAGCTGGACGCTGAGAAAGTGAGAGCCCCGCTTAGGGTTGATCCTTCTCTAAGTACAGCCACTTGCCCTTCTTCTCAGGCCCTCTTTATGCATTTCAGCACTGGTCAGACTTAGAAATAGGCCTTATCTAACCCGAGCCTCTATCCTCCTTGGTTTCTGTTCTGTCTCTTCAAAGCTGCCTTGGAGACCATAACTTGAGACAAGTTATGGGACTTTGGAGCCAGGTGGACCCTGGATTCAAAACCTAGCTCTGTCATTAACTAGCTTTGTGACCTTGGGCAAGTCATTCCACCTTTCTGAGCCTTGATTTCCACATTTGTGAAAGGAGATGGCAATTTTTTTATTAGTCAGGATCCTTTAGAAACCCTGTTCAAACTGGTGTATTAGTTATCTGTTACTGTATAGCAATTTAAATCCAAAACTTACTGGCTTAAAACAATAAACATTTATTATTTCAGTTTCTGTGGGTTGAGAGATTGAGAGCAGCGTAATTCATGAGGTTGTAGTCGAGATGTCAGCCAGGGCTGCAGTCATCTGAAGGCTTGACTGGAGCTGGAAGATCCACTTCACATCACTGTTGGCAGGTGGTTCCTTGCCACATGCGTATCTCCATAGGGCTGCTTAAGTTTCCTCATGAGATGGCAGCTGGCCTCCCCCAGATCCAGGGGGAGAGCAAAGGAGGAAGCTGAAGTGCCTTTTAGGACCCAGTCTCCAAGTCACACACCACCACTTCTGCTTTATTCTATTCATTAGAATTGAGTCACTCAAGGGGTGAGGAATTAGGCTCCCCCTCTTGAAGGAAGGAGTTTTATGAATTTGTAGACAAAGATTTTAAGGATGTATTTTGGAAGGCAGCTATGCTCACCACTATACCACCAGTGCTAAGGATGTATTTTGAAACAAACACAACCAGTGTAATCTAAAAAGGAACTCTATTGGTTCTGTAATGGAGGAGTCTAAGATTCAGACACTGGATCCAGGGATCCATTGGGGTCAGAGCTCTTTCTCTGTCTCTTGGCTCTTTTTTCCTCCTACATTCACTTCACTTGTCAAATAGACTTGCCCCTGGTGAGCAGAGACTGATAGCCTCCCTGTTTAGGAATCCTGAAAGCCCCTGTCATGAAAATATGTCTTGTCCATAGATAAATTCCAGAGAAGCATTTTGGTTGGCTGCTTAGGTTGATGGAGGGTAAGGAAGGAGATGTAATTGATTGTCCCATTAGGGCTGCTTGGAGGGGAGGATGTAGCTTGGTTCCCCCTTGAAGAAGGGGAACTGAGCAGCCAAAAGCCACACTGGAGGCTGGCTGTGAGGATAGAATGAAGTGATATGCATAACACTCCGCAGATGTCACAACAGAACAGTTCCCGCCTCTTTTTGGCAGCTAGATGCAAGTAAGGGATCCCAGAGCATGGCACTGATTCCAGCTTTTTCTGTGTTTCTCCCCAGCTGGACGAAGCAGTGGCTGAAGCCCACCTGGGCAAGCTGAATGTGAAGCTGACCAAGCTGACTGAGAAGCAGGCCCAGTACTTGGGCATGCCCTGTGATGGCCCCTTCAAACCTGATCACTACCGCTACTGAGAACCAGGCCTGCCCTTTGCTTTCCAGCTGCTGTCCTTGCCTGGGTCCCACCTCTCCTCCCCAAGAGCAAATGGCACCACCTTTGAGATTGGTTTGCTAATGTTCCCCATCAACTCCCTGGGGCTAGTCATTCAGTCTTTGGCCTCTGCTGCATCCCTCATACTGTTCCAAGTGTGGCAGGGGGAATTGAGAAGTCCCTCCTCAAGCCCTGGTCATGATAGAGGTACACGGGAGTTACCCACAGGGAGCCATGAGCTCAGGGGTTTTGGAACTGCTCACTCAGTCAGTCCTTCCTTAGAGGCTGGAAGTTGGCAGTGGTGTTCACAAAGCCCATGCACTTTACCATCCAGGCCCTCACTTGGCCTATGGACTTTATACCCATGTTCTTGGTTTACAGGTTCACTGGTTCCTCAGCCCATGACAGATGAGAAGGAGCTATGTCAAAGGGTGTGGAGGAACTGTTGGAGTTTGAATGCTCCTGAGAGCCTGGCTTAGTGCTTGGCATTCTCTTAAACCTCAGAACGATGAGGTTGGTACTTTTAGTCCCTATTTTACAGGGGTTGGAATATATTGTTAAGGGATAGCCAAGAAAGGACGAGAGAAGTGACAGCCAGAGGTTGAGAGGGGCCAGAGAAACGTAAATGTGCATTGTAACTTGATGTTCCCATCACAACTCTGGGTCAAAAAGAGATTAATTTGGTTTATAATGTTAAAAGAGAGCAAGAAGGTGGGTTAATAAAAATTTTGGTGCCTAAAAGTATTTTGAGCCTTTATTTTATAGATAATACACTGCCAACAATGTATGGTGTAAGCCAAGGGGTAATAGTCTGATGTGCTGTAATAGTCTGCTGTGTTGCGGTGTGGGGTGACAAGGGCTGCAGGCACACCCTTGGGCTTGGAAGAATGGGTAAAATGAAGAGAGAACTCTTGTGTCCAGGTGTGTCTTTTGTAAACAGCCTGTTTTTTACCCAACCTAAGAGTCATTTAATAGGTGAGATTAACCTATTTATATTTCTTGTAATCTCTGTTTGTATTTATTTCCTCTACCTTATTTTTTTCTGTTCCAATTTATAATTTCGTTTTCTCCCCATTTCCGCTTTGGCTTGATCCAGTGCTCCTTGGGGGACTGTTGTTTATTGAGCACCTACTGAGTGCTAGGTGCTTTGTAGTTTCATTAATCTCGCAACAAACGTAGTAATATTATTATCCTAATTTTATGGATGAGAATGGAGACTTATAGAAGTTAAGCGTCTTTCCTAAAGTCCACAGTTACAAGTGGCCTCATCATGATTTAAATCACAGGAAGGTGGGTGGGAAATGGGGCTCTCTATCTGCCTAAATCGTCATTTACTGAACCCCTGTTCTGGTCTTGGAAGTCAGAGAAAAACAAGAACCCGCCTGGGAAGGGTAACTAGAGACTATTCTAAGGGTCATCCACTGCGTGGAAGGCCTGATGGGGATGCTGGGATGTTTGAGACCTAACCCCAGCCTGCTGGGAATCTCAAGCTAGAAGGAGAAGGCAGGCATACAAACAGCTTTGCCATCTCTTGGCACTTCCCTTTCTCTGCTCAGCTTTAGAGTTCAGCGTGCCTGGCAGCACTGAAAGGCAGGACGGAAAAGGTGATGCTTGAATTGGATTTTGTTGTTTTTGTTTTGTTTTTTAATATTTTATTTTCTTTTTATTTTTTTGGCTGTGTCAGGTCTTATGTGCAGCATTTGGGATCTTTTGTTGCAGCACGTGGGCTTCTCTCCAGTTGCATCGCTCGGACTTCTCTCTAGTTGTGGTACATGGGTTTTCTCTATCTAGCTGTGGCACGCGGGCTCCAGAGCGCATGGGCTCTGTAGTTTGCAGCATGCGGGCTCTCTAGCTGAGGCACATGAGCTCAGTAGTTGCGGTGCATGGGCTTAGTTGCCCCGTGGCATGTGGGATCTTAGTTTCCCGATCGGGGATTGAACCTGCATCCCCTGCATTGGAAGGTGGATTCTCTACCACTGGACCACAAGGGAAGTCCCTTGAAATGGATTTTGAAAGAACTAAAGATTTTTAATAGGAATTGAAGGCAAGAGCATTTTGGGCAGCAGAACAACTTAAGCAGGAGTGAGTTAGGGGGCAGGGAGTTTAACTGTAATATAGGGGGAGCTGTGAGGTAGAGGGCTAGAAAGGTGGCCTGGGAGACAGGAAGGAGAGCCCTTGAACACTAGGATGAGACCTTAGTTTTAATCCTTGAGCTGCACAGATCCCTGAAACGACCCTACTTGACTGAACATTCATACTTGTGGCTTGTTTTTGTATTTTCAGCCTCTGGCTAATACCTGGTATTAATTAGTGGAGAGATTCAGAGAGGCCAAATGGCCTGACCCAAGATCACACGGTAAGTGGTGCTGCCTGGACTACACCTCGGGTTGGTCTGAGTCCTGGGCCAGGCACTTGTGTGAGACAAATGGCGAGTGTTTAAGTGAAGGTTGCTCTACTCAAGGCATGACGTTTTGACAGAAGGTAGTGGATTGCCGTTGGGGCTCTCTTTCGTATTTCTTCCTCCAGAGTTGAGTGAGAGTTGAGTACACAGGAGAACATGAGGAGATGGAGGTTGAGGCCAATCCTGCCTCTCAGATCAGCTTTCCCAACCATGAGTCCACAGCATCATGCTTGGCATGCCCTTGGCTGTATCTGGCATTGTAACTCCACCTCTTCTACTATTTGAGTGCAAATGCATCTGAGTGATAGAAAGAAGGGCTTGTTTAGTCTAACTTTTAAAAGTATATGGTGTCAAGCAAAACCCTTGTCAATGGCCTGCGGTCTGACAGGCGTGAAGGGCTGAAAACTAGAGGATCAATAGCCCCTCCCCATGCTTTCTCGGGCTTGGATGCTCATCAAGGTATCCTGCCCAGTTAATTCTCAGCCTTTTTTTCTCCATGCATATAGTTGCTGTTGCATTAGGTTACATGAATGTATGCTATGACTCTGCTGTAAATAATTTTAAAACTTTGGTACTTCAACTATTATTAGCAACAAACGACACAGGAACCACCTCTCAACCAATCATGACACCAATGGTCAAAACAGACCGAGATCCACTGCTGCCCACTGCCATTTCTTTTACAGCTAATTGTGTACCAGCCATTGCTCTAAGTAAGCGCTTACTTATTCCTCCTGATAACCTTACCTTGTAGAGACTTGAATTCCCGTTTTACAGTTCAGAAAACAGGCTTTGAGAGAGTGAGCTGGTTTTTGTACTCGGTAGGACTCTGAGACCAGAATCCCAGCTCTTCCCAGTAGAAAAGGCGGAGGGCTGCTGTTCATCTGAGCCAGAGAGGTTTAACGCCTTATCCTTCATGGCAGCCACGCTCCCTTCCCTCAAACCTGTCTGCTCCCAGACTCAAGAAATACCTTTCCAGATGTTCCCTCTGTGAGGTCCAATGTAGTTCCCCACATCCGGTCCCCTAGGGGTTCTGGTTTCTGTTATCCTGGCCTTTTCCTTTCCTCTTTGGAGGTGTCCTGCCAGTTCTCAGAACCTTTCTTTTTTAAAAAAAAAACACCCTCTCCTTTCACATCTGGTCTCAGCCTTACCTCTGATCTCAGATCTGCTAATCTGTCACATGTTTGACACTGACCAGGTATCCACAGTGAAAGTTGAGGCGTCTCCTGTTCCCCGCAACTCCACTCCTGATGCCTGGGCATCATGGGGAAAGAAGGAATTGGCCATGGGTCCTATAGTATCTGGTCTGACTGGATTTTTTTTTTTTCCAGGAAAGTGAGAAGGGAGGTTAAGACCTGGGGGATTTTGTGGAACAGTGGACTGGGCTTTGAAGGGAGGAGACCTGGGTCTGCTGTTAACTCACCATGTGACTTTGGGCAAGGACAGAAGTACCTACCTCAGATGGTTGTTTTGAGGGTCAGTGATATAACGTGTATATAAAGAGTTTTTAGGTTTTTTTTTTTAACATCTTTATTGGAGTATAATTGCCTTACAATGGTGTGTTAGTTTCTGCTTTATAACAAAGTGAATCAGCTATACATATACATATATCCCCATATCTCTTCCCTCTTGCGTCTCCCTCCCTCCCACCCTCCCTATCCCACCCCTCTAGGTGGTCACAAAGTACCGAGCTAATCTCCCTGTGCTGTGCTATGCTAATCTCCCTGTGCTATGCGCTGCTTCCCAGTAGCTATTTTACATTTGGTAGTGTATATATGTCTATGCCACTCTCTCACTTCGTCCCAGCTTACCCTTCCCCCTCCCCGTGTCCTCAAGTCCATTCTCTAGTAGGTCTGCGTCTTTATTCCCGTCTTTTCTTCAAGAACCTTGAAGAAAAGGTTCTTCATGACCTTTTTTTTTTTTTAATTCCATATATATGTGTTAGCATACTGTATTTGTTTTTCTCTTTCTGACTTACTTCACTCTGTATGACAGACTCTAGGTCCATCCACCTCACTACAAATGACTCAATTTCGTTTCTTTTTATGGCTGAGTAATATTCCATTGTATATATGTGCCACATCTTTATCCATTCATCTGTTGATGGACACTTAGGTTGCTTCCATGTCCTGGCTATTGTAAATATATAAAGAGTTTTATGTCAAGTTTTCAGGGCTGTGTCAGGCACCACTGGGTGGGAAGGAGCTGTTTTGAAGGCAGGAAATTTAGGATATTTAGAAAATTAAACAGTACTTTAGAAAAATCTTAGGATCTTAGGACTTGGAAGGAACTTAGAGCATCTATAGAGCCAAATCCAGCATGTGTATATGGAGAAATGCGGGCCCAGAGAGTTTAAGTGAAGTCCAAAGTCACCCTGAAGATCTAGGTGTCCTGCTTGCCTCTAGGCAAGAGCTCTTTCCTGCATACCAAGGCCCTCTGCCCACCTCCACGTGGCAGGTTAAGGTGGGAGGGCCTTGCTAGGCTAGATGTGCTGGAATCCCTTTTCAAGTCTTGTTGGAGACAAGTAATGAGGAGCTTGGAGGGTTTGAGGTAGCATGGACTAAAACCCAGGAGGGGTTGGGAGGGGCTGCTTATGCCGGGAGAACTACAAGAGGCAGCAGGCAGGGGTCAGCTCTGCTTTGGGGAGCTGAGGTTTCAGGAAACCTCAGGAATCCAGATTCTCATCCCTGACACCCACTCAGGACTACCCCAGAGGACAAGGCTAGGAAATCTGCTTGAAGTGATGGAGGCAGCCAGGGGTGCTTATGTGATCAGGCCTTGTCAATCAGCTTCAGTAAGTTCCTCATGGATACACTCTCCAAACTGGCTCAAGGATAGGCACATAGCTCACATAGTTGGTCCAGATTCAACCCCAGGATTACAGGATTTTTACTAGAAATCTGGTGTGATGCAATACAGAGAACTGTCCAACAGTGATCCCAGGGGCTTACCCTGGGCTGCCTGCACCCCATGCGGGCTGCGCTTGGAGCCAGATTCCCTCAGGTCTGCTGGCTTCCTCTCCCTGGCTGGAGGAGTTACAACCTCCGAGGGGTCCCAAAAGACCCCAGGTGCTGGGCAGTGGGCTTTTCCTGACAACTCCATAAATAGTTGGTACCTACATTCACTCTGCTAAGTACCCTAATAGTCTGATTGCCCCCACTCACAGTTCTTCTCATACTTGCCTTATTACAAGGGAGAGAAACAGAAGTAGCTGGGAACATACACCCAGGGTATGTCCAACAGAATGCCCTGCCTCAGCATGTCTCTTTGTGGGGAACTTGCTGGCTCTTCTAACTGTTGGCTTGTACGGATCCCCACTAACCCAGTGGTTCTTAAACCTGAGTGTGTCAGGACCACCTGGAGGGCTTGTTAAAACACAGATTGCTGGGCTCACCCCCAGAGCTTCTGATTCAGTAGGCCTGAGATGGGGCCCTATAATTTGCGTTTCTAACAAGTTCCCTTTCGATCCCTCCCACCCAGTGCCTGTTGCACAGCAGGTGGCAACTGTAAAAGAGACCCACCTGTCCTGAAAATGGAGAAAAGGTGCTCTGTTCAGTAGGGTTGCCAGGCTTGGCAGGAATGTGAGCCTAGAGCTGCTTCTTTGCCCCCATGAGGGGAAGTCTGCCTGAGGGTGACACCAACATAGAATTGAGAGACAGAGTGACACATTCCAGAGGACCTGAATCTAGCCATGCTTTATGCTAACTAGATCTACCCACTGGACTGTTTAGTGCTGTGACAACAACAAAGTTCCCTTTTTTTCCTTTAGCCCATTTGAACAGGGTTGCCGTCTCTGGCAATTTCAAGTGTCCTGCTGAGGTGGAGAAGACAGAAATGGCACCAGGAGAGAAAATGGGAGAAAACCTTGGGGCTGAGGCTCCTGCAAGGTGTCGGCTCTAGGCAGACAGAATCTCCTTTGCCTAGCTTTCAGTGGCCTGGTGGTTAAGGGCGTAGACTTTGGAATGAGGTGGGCTGGGCATGAATCCCAGCGCTGAGGTGTGAGATCCAGGCACAATACCTAGCCTCTCTGAGCCCCAAGTTCCCTTATTTACTATAATTCTTACCTCAAGAAGCAAATTTGGGAGCTTGGGTATCATTCTGTCATGAAGTAGCTGCTCAATCAATAGACATTATTAGTATGATATGATAAATGCAGATCCCACAGGCCTCAATCAATAGACATTATTAGTATGATATTATGATAGTTACAAATCACATAGGCCTCAGGCTGTTAGCAGCAGCCCTGGGTCCCTGGCAAACGTCAGGAAACAACCTCAGAGGCATCCTGGGGAGAGGGCGAGCATCTCAGGACCCTCCAGAGGCTCTGCACTCATCTCAGAGCCAGTGCAGGGGGCTCCATGGTTCTGGTTTGGGTGAAATTACTGAGGATTACTTGAGGTGCTCCAGTACAGTTGGGCCTTCCTGGGTAGGGGGGTGGGGAGGTTCTGTTAGACAAAGATCAATTAATTTCCAGATCATTTAAGACTGGGAAACCAAGGCTGCTTTGGGATTTTAAAGGGGTAGCCCTTGGCTGATCACTGGATTCAATGTCCCCTTCCCCTTATCAAATGACCCTCTTTATTTCCCAGCTCCTCAGGGGCTGCACTGCTCTCCCTTCCCCCCCAGGCCCCTTCTCTACTTTTCTTTTGCAACCTCTGACATGTATACATTATGCAGAATTCCAGATGTTGATAGACATTGGGATAAATAATGAGAGAAAAAAAGAAAAAAAACCCCAAAAAACTAAACTTTTCCCCAAAGTCATAAGGCTCTAGTTTTTGATTTGGGGAGGAATCAGCTCACTCAATGGCTTGTAAATGTGATCTTATAAAATTAGGTAATTTAGGAAGGTTTTTTATCATCATCATCATTATATTAATTTTTCTTTAGTAGTCGTGATTTTATTATTGCTCTGGTAGTCTATGCAGCCACTGGGTCCAGGAATTCCAAAGAGGAGCTCTGAAAGATGTGAAAATCTTCAAGAGTCAAAGGAATGAAGCTATTTGCTGGGCTCCGCAGATAACAAGAAGGCACGATCATCATCGCCATCATCATCATCATCACCATTAGGTGGTGCCACCTCCCAGACTCTACAACTCCCATAGCCAGCTGGGAGAGCTGACAATAGCTACTGTCTCTCTGCAAGCCATCAGTATAAAACTCTTTTCTGGAGTGAACATAAACATTTGATGATTTTACTGAGAAAACAGAAGACATTCCTGCCCTACCCCCAGTCCCACAACACACACCCTTTGCCTCACAATAAATATACTTCGTGCATGGAAGAAGAAAGGGAGGAACACGTTTATTCTAGACTAATCTGAAGTTCACTACAGATGGTTTGGCTACTTCAGTTAAAATTAAATTCTTTTCTTTACCTATCCTGTCCCCTTCACACATGGGAATTGGTTTTTGGAGTTAAATTCCTTTATAAAGTTCCTGTTGTATGACTGGGAGTAATTTCTTGACAGTGGGTGAAGATGCTAGAGCTGTGGTTGTTCAAACAGGTGGAGGCACTTAGAGTAAGGATCCAAAGATTGTCAATTAGGTTGGCCTGTGGTCCACAAGCCAGGAAGGGATTTGAGGTCCTGAGGACCTGCTACCCCTCAGGGTAGTGGTTTTGGAAGTATATTGCTTCTGTAGACCCATAAGCTTCAACTTCTACTTTGAAAAACTTTGAAGCCATTTAAAAGTAATAAAAACATTCATGTTTAAATGTGCTAGGTACCAAATTTTAACACGTTGGAGACCACCTGGACTAGATTTTGAAATAAACCTCTTGCTGTTTCTAACAGGAGACTGTTCTGCGGTCACAGGGTGAGCTGTTAAAACCTTTTGCAACAACTTCTCTGTGTGAATTAGACCTTTGTCAGTACCGTGCAACCAAAACAAAAGATGGAAACAAACTGGTTGCTGAGGCTGATATGGGAAGGCAACCGTTAATCTCTAATCTCTGATTTCAAATTTTTGTGTGCATCATTACAACCTTATAGTAACTTAAAACTATTTTAATGTGTATTATATAATGGGGTTCCCCCTTAAGAATTCAACTGAGGAAAGGGTACCTCTCCTAAAAAAAAAAAAAGAAAACCATTGCTTCAGATTATGTTGCAGAATTTCTGGTGCCAAAAGTGTCCTCAGAATAAATCCAGAGACCAGCTCTCTCATAGTGGCCAGTTGTGGATTTTGCCCTCCAGTAACTGTATCTTCGGGTTTTTTTTATTGGAGAATTATCCCTCCCACATTTCGAACAGACTTTGTGGGACTGTCTATCAAGATGGGCCACCCTTTCCTGGGTACCACTTCAGGTCAATCAGATTCCCACTCTTGGGAATTTGAATTATGAATGGTCCCATGCAAGAACTGAAGTGGTTGGAGGTGACTTATCCCATAGCTTTGCCCTGAAAACGCTGTCCATTGGTTTCTTTGGCCTGGCTCCTTTCACATCCCTCAGGGACCTATCCTTTCTGAGGCCTGTTGTATGGCTTTTCCTTCGATTCTTTGAGGTCTCCAGACCTCTCCAGTAGACTACCACCCCCCTTTATTTGTTTCTTAGGCTAGCCAGAATCGTTTCTGTTGTTTGCAACCAAAACATTCTGACTGATTTACTCCGAATTTTGCAAATGGGGAAATGGTAGTAGCATCAAGAGGTCAGTGACATATTCAAGGCCACACTGTGAGAACTTTGGCACAAGTGTAAGGCCATGCTCTACAGGAAGAAATGATCCTAATCCTAAATCAATAGCCACAAAAGTGGAATATATCTAGGACAGAATTCACCTTTGCACTTTGTGTGTGTATGGGGCAGGGGGGAGAGAAATATGAATAATGGTGTGGGAAATAGGGTATGTGTGTCCCACATCTTCACAACTCTGAGTCACAGATGTATTCCAATTCTGGTCACTCAGGCAGGATTTTGCAGAGACCCAGAACCATTCTCTCAGGACCCTAAGGCTTGAGGAGGAATTCTGAAAAGGTGGATGACTCTTAGGCTCTCAAGCTGAAGGGGAACTTGGGCAGATAAATACCTAACCAGGGATCTGAGTCAACAGAAGTAAGAACTGAGAGTCTGAGGGAACAGACCAAACATGCTAACAATGGTTCTAACCTTTAACAAGGGCTGGTGGTCATGGTCCACTGGGCCATGAGCTCTGTAAGGAGAGGATTAGACTTGTTCACCACAGTATTCACAGCACCTGGCACAATGCCTGGCACCTAGTACGTGCTCAATACACATTTGCTGAATGAGTGAATGGGTTGGGCTTCCATGCGGTTGTCTGGACCCAGCAGCCTAGTGGTTTTGTCACTAATGGACTGGGTCTTTGGCTTTGCATCTCTTGCCTCACTCATAGGGGTCAAATGGTGCCTGGTAGGTGAGCAATGTCTGGAAAACACTGGAGCAGCCACTGCAGTATATTCCCAATATTCTAATTACTGATGACATTTACTCAGCAGCAGCTGTGGTACAAGGAACAAAAGGTTCTTGCCCTGTGGGCTTGCAGTCTAAATGACAGAAAACAAAAACAAGCAACTGGTAGCTTTTCTCTGTCTGTGTGTGTATGTTGCTTGTTGTGTTAAGGTATAAGAAGCAACACTATCTCAGATTTATAACAAGAACAGCAAGAGTGATTATATCCCATTTTACAGACAAGTAAATGGAAGCCCAGAGAAACACAGACTTTCCCAATGTGCAGAATCGTGTCCCCAGCCTAGCCTGGGGCACCCATCTTTTTGTGTGTGTGCTCTGTCTAGGTGGCTCGAGCTCGGTCCAGTCCAGGGTCTGTTGTTTGCTTCCTCCATTCCATACTGGTTATGTCACTGCAGGCACAACATGGGTTTCCAGTTGAGAAAGGTCCTTGGAAAGGAGGGAGTTTTAAAACATTTGAAAGAGGGAAGATTGTAAGTTGACAAGTGCGTCAGGGGAGGTGGCCCCATCTGTGCTGACCCCGGAGCCCAACTGTCCTCACCTCCAAGGACCGAGATACATGGTGGTTACCAGGGCTGAGGCAACTGCTCCACATTATTCTGTCACATAGCCTCTTTCTAGACTCTTTCTCATGTACAGACAGGCCTTGTTATTATTTTTTAACAAAACAATTATCTTCTTACATCACCATCGTTTGCAGTTTCTTCTTTCTTGCTTATTGTGATTCCTTGGGGAAGAGCTCCAGCTCTGGGAGACACTGACAGGTGAAACCTCAGCTTTTCTACCTTTTCACTGGCAGGGATGCCCTCAGCCAAGCAGGGCAAGTAGGTGATGTCATTTAGAACCCTTTCCTCTCAAGGTGCTGGGAGTTTTCATGTGACTGTGCCCACACAGACCCTGTTCCTACCTTTACCACCTCTCTCTCCAAAACAGCACCTCCCAGAGTCCTTCCAGAGATAAAATGCTGCATTTCAGTTTCCCACAGACTCAGAATCTCTAAGGATAGAATCTCAGGCAACAGTTTGGGACACTAGGAGACAGGCCCCTGATAATCCAGGACAAAAGTTGCTGCCTACTCACCACGCCCAGGCCCACTGCCTCCTTCCTGGCTGACAGAGCCGGGGCAGGGAGTGAGGAAGGATTCCTGAACACCTGTTTCCTACTTGGGAGAGCCCAAACACTAGGCTTTCAGAATTAAAAATGGCTGGGGACCAATGATCAGTGTTCATTTAGCGTGAGAGTGGGAAAACTCAATCAGATTCTCTTTCTAGGGCATTTGAATTATGAATGGTCCCATGCAAGAACTGAAGCTGTTGGAGGTGACTTATCCCATAGTCTTGCCCTGAAAACATTGCCCATTGTTTACCTTGACCTGGCTCCTTTCACATCCCTCAGAGTCCTACACTTTCTGAGGCTTGTTGTATGGCTTTTCCTTTGATTCTTTGAGGTCCTCAGACCTCTCCAGTAGACTACCGCCCTCCTTTATTTGTCTCTTAGGCTAGCCATTTTGGGGGAGCCTCCTAAGGCTCTACGGTCCTCAGGCCAGAGCAATGCCCAGTCACAGTCAGGCACCCCAGTTTGTATCCGCAGACCCCTTAGGACAGACAGCTCAGTGAGACTGTGTATGGAGTTGTAGCCTTTCTTGTTTTGGGGGGTGCTGAGGGGAACTCCTTAGAAGGGGGAAAGGGTGAAACACTGAAAGGCAGTTCCTTAATGGTTCCTTTCTGCCTCCCTGGTTTTGGAGGCAGCTTCGGGTGTTCCCAGCCTTAAAGGAAGGGGGCAGCATTGTCTCTGGCGGCCACACCCAGAGATGGGCTTACCAGGAGGGCAGCCTCAGGGCCAGGTAACCAGGTTTCCCCAGGCCCAGGAGAAAGCAAGTGCGCAGCCCGCAGAACTTCTGCGGTGAAGGGGACTCGGCGAAGGGAAAAGGATCTTTTGGGTTCTTTAAAGAAACAGCCACACACCTTTGATTAGCCTACATATATTTGGATTTTAGCCCAGCCCAAGCCAAGTCTCCTTGAAGCCCCGCCTCCTGAAAGCTCCGCCCCAACGTCGGTAGCCACCCCCACTCCCTGTTCTAGGAAGCCACACCTACTAGAGATCGCCCGCCCCAGAAGGGCCCGTCCGGGGAGCCCCGCCCCTAGAAGCCCCGCCCCACCCCGCCCACCACCCAGAGGCGCGCTCAGCAGGTGGGGTTGAGCACGCGGCAGGAACAGGCGCTGCGGAAGAAGCGGCACTGGCAGAAGGCGCACGGGTCGCAGCAGGCGGGCGCCGGCGGCTTGCAGCTGTCGCGGGTGGCCACGCAGGGGCCAGGCGGCGGGGGCCGGGGCCGTGCCACCTTCTTCATCGAAGCCTTTTTCTGCGGGGAAACGCCGGGGCTGCCCGAGCAGTCCACGTCCGCCCCACTCGTCCTCACCTCTGCCTGGGAACTCTTTGGACTATGGAGGCCCCCGACCAGACATCCCCACCTGCTGCCCACCGCCCGCTCGACTGATGCCCACAGGGCACCCCAGCGGGTCCCCGCCTGCTCCCCCCAACAATGCCCCACTTCATCAGAACTTAACTGGCTCCGGCCTGGCCTCTTCTCTCCCTAGGGCATCCCACTCAGCTCCACCGTTTTTAACTACCGTCTCTGTTGCCTTCCCCTTCCGGTGTAGCCACAGTCCCTGTCAGTTCTGCCTTCACAATAGATCCGGAGTCTACCCACTGCTTCACTACCGCTGCTACTCTGGGCTAGGCCCCTGTCTGCTGCTCTTGCCCCCTTACAGTCCAACCTCCAGTGCACAAAAGGGACCGCTCAGAAGACCTATGATGGCATCACACTCGGGCTTAAAGCACACCCTCCTCCCCCTTACTTTGGTCCTTGAGGCCCTCTGTGGTTTGGCCCGCCCACCTCTCCCACGGGTCTTTAGCACACTGCCTTCTGTGCACCGAACACAAGAAATGAGTTCCTACTGCAGGAGCTTTGAGTTAGCTACTCCCTTTCCTGGGGACATTCTTTGCTGTGCTGTCCAATACAGGCAGCCGCCAGTCAGCCATATGTGGCTGCTGAGTACTTGAAATGTGTCTAGTGCAACTGAGGAACTGAGTTTTCAAAAAACAAGGTTTTATTTTCATTTTACTTATTTTTAGGGTTACTTTCTATTTATGTCAAGTGATACTGGTTTTCTATCATGGTTATATAGGTTTTTAAATAACTATATAACCATGATAGAAAAGTTTTAAAACTAAAGTTTTAATTTTAAACAAATATATTAAATAGGTGAAACTCAGATATGGTAAAAGTTGTGGAAATGGTTCTGAAATGACTGAGGTTTGGGAAACATTGCATTCATCCAAAAGAATGAGTGATGGTGAAATTTCAGGCAGGGTGTGAGCTAGTATAGGAAGATGCTTTTTAGCAGGTAAGCTATTTTGCTCAGTGAACCTTAGCTTTCTGGGCCTCAGCTCCTGGGGGTCTGGTTCAGGGCTTGAGGCCAGGAAGTTTTGGTAGCTTTCAGTTTCTTTTGGGCATGCAGGCCTGGGAAATCTTTTATTTAGTTCCTAGCCAGAGCTTGGGGATCCTCTCCCTTTAAGTCCAGTCCCACCCCAACAATGTGAGCTCCCAGACCTACCTTGGAAGATCTTTTCTTTTTTTCCGCTTCTTTTCTGCTGATCTTTTTGGATTTCTTGTTCTGTGCTTCAAGGAGAGAAGGAGCAAAGCCAGTCTCTGAGGGCCCTGAGCTGCAATGAAGTGGGAGGAACAGAGGGGGCTCCAGGAAGCCCCAGGGTAGGGGAGAGGATGAAGGGTTGGCTGGATAGATCACATCTTGGGACTTAGGCCAGCAGGTTCTTGTTAGCCTGGCTGCAGACCTGGAGCCAGAGACTGAGAGCAAAGAGTCCTCTGATGGAAAGCAAAGGCGGCCCTGGAAAATGGACTCAGTGTCTTGTACATGGATGGACTTGTTTTTCCTGTATCCCTATTTTCCATTTCTCAGAGCTTTGGAGCCAGGCATACCTGATTTGAATCCTGACTCTGCCATATAACAGCTTTGTGGCCTTGAGCAACCTACTTAATCTCCTTAAGACTCAGTTTTCTCATCTGCAAGTAGGATACTGTAATACCTACCTTGAAGAGTTGTTTTGGGGGTAAATGAGGTATGTTTATAAAGTGGAAAGTCTGACACATCGAAGGTGATCAATCAATGTTAATGTGCCCCAGTCCCTTCCCTGATATATCTAGAATATCCTCTTTTTGAAGTGAGAGACAAGTCAGCAAGGAATATTAGTTTTGAGCTTAGGTTCTGGAGTTAAACACTTGGGTTTGAATTCTGGCTTTGCCAGTTAAGAACTGTGTGTTAGTTACTTAACTTTTCTAAGACTTAATTTACTTAGCTGTGAAATAAAATAGGAATAAAAATAATACTCACTTCACAGTGCCTAGCACAAAGTAAGTATATATGTTATTATTATTATTGTCAGATGAAGTCGAACCAGAAGATCTCCATGCCAGGCTCTAATGCCCCTGATATTTTCTCCCAAGCAGTCATTTTCAATTCTCAACCCTGGCATGAAAGGACTAGTTCATCCCAGACTTGGTTATATTCTGCAGCATTTCCTAAAATTTTTACCATTGATAGGAGTTCCATGACTCATTAAGTTTCAGAAATGGTAAGTTAAACCAAATTCACCAAGTGTCATGACTTTAAGGTTTCTCAGAGCCTCTAACATGCTAAGCTGCGTATTCGATTGGTGGCAGGCAGGGCTTTCCTAAACCAAATGAGTTAAGGGGCACTTTATTCCTCCAGGATTGTTTTGAGGAATGAGCACGAAGGAGCTCTTGACCTATGGCAGTGGATCCTGGTATCAGCTTGGGGAGTGTGTTTGCCATCCTGCAGTTCTCTTGGGCCAGAGCCTGGAGGCTGGGCCCCAGGCCAGGCTACCTACCCACAATAGAGACAGAAGGGAAATCCAACAGGTTCATGGAAGAGTTGCTCCTCAGGCTCCTTTCATCTCTGGGCTTTTCCTCAGGTGCCAGGTGGCTGTAGGCAGTGAGGGAGCACAGGCAGACCAGCAGGGTAGCCAGGAGGAGGCGGATGACATCCATTCCGGGAGGCCTGAGTGGGACAGAGAAGGCAGTCAGGTGGGCCAGGGGCCCTGGCAAATGGATGTGCCCTCCTGCTTTCTTTGGGCTGGTGCTCTGATCCCATTCCACACCCCAGTGTCCCAGGGGAGCTGGAGGACCAGCAAGGCTTAGGACAGGGAAGGGGAACTGATAAAGGAAGAAGAGAGAAAAGGAGAGATGGGAGAGGAAGAAAGAAAGACAAGAAAGGGAGGGAGGGACTTCCCTGGTGGTGCAGTGGTTAAGAATCTGCCTGCCAGTGCAGGCGACACGGGTTCGAGCCCTGGTCCGGGAACATCCCACATGCTGTGGAGCAACTAAGCCCGTGCACCACAACTACTGAGCCTGCGAGCCACAACTACTGAAGCCGCACGCCTAGAGCCCGTGCTCCGCAACAAGAGAAGCCACCACAATGAGAAGCCCGCGCACAGCAATGAAGAGTAGCTCCCACTCGCCCCAACTAGAGAAAGCCCGCACGCAGCAACGAAGACCCAACACAGCCATAAATAAATAAATAAATAAATAAATTTATTTATTTTTTAAAAAAGGGAGGGAGATTGAAGCAAAGAGAAAAGGAATGCATTGCAATTGGTCTCTGCCTTCCAGAGGGTGGGGTGCTGGGGTTTTTTAAGTCAGTGGCCCCAGGAGACCCTAGGCTTGGGCAGAGTTGTTGAAAGGTCCCCAGTAATGCCTCACACTGGCAGAGGTCTTACTGAAGTGCAGAGAATAAGGCTCATGAGTTAAGACTGAATGAGAAGGTGTAGGGATAAATGGCTTTTTTGGACAAGTGTGTACGTCATTGCATATGCTATATTCCGACATCCAGAGGAAATAAATGCAGATATGGTTTGCGTCAGGAGGATAGGATGGACCTGTTCAAATAGGCTAACTATATTTATTGATTTATTGCTAGCTGGATTTTGATGAACCAGACAGATCCCAGAGTGGATTTCTTCCCATGAATGTCTAGGTTTGGCTTAGTGAGGGCTCACAGCTTCAACAGCATCTTCATCTTCTCTGAGTGTGGAATCCCTACTCCTCACCCACCCTGTGCGTGTTCTTTCTGGTCTGGGAAAAAGCTGAGACTGCTTCCCCAAGGTTCTCTGGCCCTGCCATAAGGCATAGTGGGTGAGAAGAGAATAAAACAATCTGCTCGTGCTGGTCCTGCCCATTCCTGGGCTCAGCCTGGCAATTTCTAGCCTATTCCTCCCAGCCCTCAGATTGCTTAGAGTAAAATTTTCTCCATTTCTGTTACATTCCAGGAGAAGGAGGACCCAAATAGCCAGCCCCCAACCTCATTCTAAACTTCTTAAAGGTAGGGGGGACAGTCCCTTCCTTTTGAAGTCCATCCTCTACCTCTCTCAGCCCTAACTCCATTTCTTCTGATACCTTCAGATCCTTTCATCAATGGGCATTTATTTGCCTATCATGAACTGGCCACCAATTTTCTTTCACAAAGCCTGGTAGTAAGTCAATAGGATGAGCCCTGGGCTCGGAGTCAGGACCTCTGAGTTCTTGTCTTGGCTTAAGCATTAGTAAATGCGTGAATTTGGACAAATCCATTCTTTTTTTTTTTTTTTTTAATGGACTCTAATTTTCTTTTTGGTAAAATGAGGGGAGTGGGCTAGGTGAGTGGTTTGCATTCATTTAGCAGGGGAACTCTTTTTTCAAATAAACAATGACTTGAAGAATCCCAATCTATAAAACAGAAAGAGGCAATACAGAGGTTTTTCAAGCAGCTCACATCTTTTTTGTGTGGTGGGACAATACACCTCCTCAGGCCCTAGAGCCCAAAACATTTTTTGAGGCCCTAAGTTTCCCAGCTCCATGCAGTTCGATCTCTGAGGTTTCTAGTCCCTATCAGCAATAGTTAACCCAAACAAACCTTTATCAGGAAAGTCTGGGGACTGAGGCATAGTAATTTGCTCCATTCTCTGCTTCTCAGAACTTTGTACTGTTCTCTGTCAAATCCTTTATCACATTGTTTATGTGTTTGTCTCTCCCACTTGATAAAAAAAGGTCATGTTTTACTCATTTCTATGACCATGAACCTGGCACACTGACGAGCCCCAAGCAGTAACTTGGACCTCTCTTCCTAGCAGGACTCCCTCTCTCTCTCTCTAATGATGCTGCTGGGCTCTCAGCTTGGAGAGCAATTTCTCCTTCTCTCTTGTTCCCCACACCCAGTCAATCAGTCATTAAGTTCTAGTGATTTTCACTCCCCCCAATTCTCACAACCCTCCCTCCCTTTCCATTCCTCCTGTCCCTAGCAGCCCAGTTCCTCCCGCTTGGTCTTCCATAAGAGCCTCCTTACTGGCCTCCTTGACTCTAGAACATATAACCAGACTAAGCTTCCTTTTAAATAAAGCCCCATTTCCTTTCATTCATTCATTCATTCATTCATACATACATTCATTCAGCTAGTTAAAAAATATTTGTTAAGTACCAACTATGAACCAGTGCTATGCTAGATTCTTGGGTAAAAATAGTGATCAAGATACACAATGATGCCTGTCCTTACAGAGCTTACACTCTATCAGGGATGACTGACAAGTTAAATAAGTTATTCTAATAAAGCTTGTGCTATGGGAGACCTCAACTAGTGCATGGACTAGGGAAGGTCTCTTGAAGCATGTTGTATTGAAGCTGAAAACAGAGGGCTGATTTGGACTTATCCATGTTGGAGAGGAGAGTAGAGGTGGTGATGACAGTGTTGCAGACACTGAGAACCATATACATGAAGATCCAAAGGCAAGAGAGGATGGTGCATTTGAGGAACTAGAAAAGATCAGTAAGGCTGGCAAATAAACATAACAGGAGATGGAAGCAGGGGCCAGATCATGATGGGACTTGTAAACCATGGTAAGGAGTTTGAACAATATCTTAAGGTCGATGGAAAATGAATGAAAAGTTTTGAATAGGGGGAGGGACTTGTTCAGATTTGCATTGTAGAAAGACCCCTCTGACTGGGGTGTGGAGATGGAGGGGACAAGACTGAAAGGAAGGAAAACCAATTAAGAGGCTGCTGCTGGATTCCAAGCATTCTATTCCTCTGCAGGGGTTACCCTGACTACCAAATGAAATACATAATCCATAGCCTCAAAAAGGCACCAGAGCCCTCCCAACCTGCCTTCCACATTCCTTTCCAGCTTTATCCTTTCCTATAGGAAGTATATATCCTAGCCAAGCTTGGCTACTTCCTGGTCCCCATACAAAGCTCCTCCTTTACCACTTCTTAAGCCTGACCACTTCTGACCTAAGCACAGTACTTAGCTTGTTATACAAGCATTTATTTACTTACCACTGAGGCTGAATCTGTAGCTGTTAGTGACTGCAGTATTCGTTTGCCCTTTCCATGTTTCGTGTAGCATTTGTACAGTCTTCAAGCTAAATATGGTTTTCACGTTTGTAAAGTGTTCTATTAAAAAAACAAAAACCCAACAGAGACCCTATGTGGTCCACAAAGCATAAAATATTTACTCTCTGGCCTTTCACAGAAAAAGTCTGCTGACCCTGTCTAGATTGTGAGAATCGTGAGGGGCTGTTAGGCAAGCAAGCACGTCTCGTCTGCTCTCTCAATATCTACTAACTGATTGAAGTAATTAACTGCTTCTTTGGGTAAAGGTATTGATGATCCTTATTAAAAGACCAATGTGACTTGGGAAAGTTAACTTGCGCCATTACCAACCAATAATACTTGTCATTAATTTATCAGGTTTCAGATTCGCTTTAGGACAGGGCTGGGTCCTAATGAGACAAAAGTTAGGTTTGGTAAGTTTTGATTATTAGAGGCAGAGGGAAAATATCCATTCTGAGTAGTTATCATAATGTTTTGAAACTTTCTATTACACCATGCTGCCTAGAATTCATAAAGATGCAGTGCAATAACCCCTGGAATACAAATAAGAAATATAATCATTGGAAATTGCAAGATAATATTTTGATTAGTTGCATAAAATTAAATGTGTATTTTAAGATTTTATTTTGTATCCTCAATCTCTTCCAAAAGCAGTTTTTAAAAAAACTTCTTTCTTGTTTTTAATTAATTAATTTATTTTTTGGCTGCGTCGGGTCTTGGTTACGGCACGCGGGATCTTCGCTGAGGCATGCGGGCTTCTCTCTAGTTGTGGAGTGCAGGTTTTCTCTCTCTCGTTGTGGTGCGCGGGTTCCAGAGTGCGTGGACTCCGTAGTTTGGGACACTCAGGCTCTCTCCTTGAGGCGCGTGGGCTTAGTTGCCCTGTGGCATGTGGGATCTTAATTCCCCGACCAGGGATCGAACCTGCGTCCCCTGCATTGGAAGGCGGATTCTTTAACACTGGACCACCAGGGAAGTCCCAAGAGACCATTTTTTTTTCAAGCAGCAGAGCTCTGGTATCAATGGGTATTAATTAGAAGGACAAATCAGAAATAAATTCAACTTGAAAAGAGAAAAAAAAAAAGAAAGGAAAGAATGGAGATATGGTGGAATGGGTTGGGGAGAAGCTCTGATTAAGGAAAAGCTCTGATTAAGGCAAGTCACAAAAGTCATGTCATTGATTGAGAGGCATTATACGTAGTTATTCTATTTCTTTGGGTTTTCCTTATCACGAGTGATATAAAACTGACCAAAAAACATGCTGGGAATTCCTGCAAAGAAGTGAAAGGGTAACTGGGAAATGTGAGTTACAGAAGGAGTGTCTGGAGTTCGGGGTGGATGAACTGAGACCCAAAGTCCACATTCATCACTTCCTCTGAACACCTGATAATGCAGGAATTATCACCATCACAGCAACCAGCAGGCTTAATATAAATAGTAGCCACTGCACAATGGGCAGGGAGGAGATGTCACTAGGTAACATCTCTAGACTAATTAAGGATATAGTGAATTACAGGGCTTAATTTTTTTTTTAATTTTTAATTTTATTTATTTTTTATACAGCATGTTCTTATTAGTTATCCATTTTATACGTATTAGTGTATATGTCAATCCCAATCTCCCAATTCATCACACTCCCCCTACCACCACTTTCCCCCCTTGGTGTCCATACATTTGTTCTCTACATCTGTGTCTCTATTTCTGCCCTGCAAACTGGTTCATCTGTACCATTTTTCTGGGTTCCACATATATGCGTTAATATACGATATTTGTTTTTCTCTTTCTGACTTACTTCACTCTGTATGACAGTCTCTAGATCCATCCATGTCTCTACAAATGACCAATTTCGTTCCTTTTTATGGCTGAGTAATATTCCATTGTATATATGTACCACATCTTCTTTATCCATTCGTCTGTCGATGGGCATTTAGATTGCTTCCATGACCTGGCTATTGTAAATAGTGCTGCAATGAACATTAAGGTGCATGTGTCTTTTTGAATTATGGTTTTCTCTGGGTATGTGCCCAGTAGTGGGATTGCTGGGTCATATGGTAATTCTATTTTTAGTTTTTTAAGGAACCTCCATACTGTTCTCCGTAGTGGCTGTATCAATTTACATTCCCACCAACAGTGCAAGAGGGTTCCCTTTTCTCCACACCGTCTCCAGCATTTGTTGTTTGTAGATTTTCTGATGATGCCCATTCTAACTGGTGTGAGGTGATACCTCATTGTAGTTTTGATTTGCATTTCTCTAATAATTAGTGATGTTGAGCAGCATTTCATGTGCTTCTTGGACATCTGTATGTCTTCTTTGGAGAAATGTCTATTTAGTTCTTCTGCCCATTTTTCGATTGGGTTGTTTTTTTTTTAAATATTGAGGTGCATGGGCTGTTTATATATTCTTGAGATTAATCCTTTGTCCGTTGATTCATTTGGAAATAATTTCTCCCATTCTGTGGGTTGTCTTTTCGTCTTGTTTGTAGTTTCCTTTGCTTTGCAAAAGCTTTTAAGTTTCCTTAGGTCCCATTTGTTTTTATTTCCATTACTCTAGGAGGTGGATCAAAAAGGATCTTGCTGTGATTTATGTCAGAGAGTGTTCTTCCTATGTTTTCCTCTAAGAGTTTTATAGTGTCCAGTCTTACATTTAGGTCTCTAATCCATTTTGAGTTTATTTTTGTGTATGGTGTTAGGGAGTGTTCTAATTTCATTCTTTTACACGTAGCTGTCCAGTTTTCCCGTCATCACTTATTGAAGAGACTGTCTTTTCTCCATCGTATATCCTTGCCTCCTTTGTCATAGATTAGTTGACCATAGGTGTGTGGGTTTATCTCTGGGCTTTCTATCCGGTTTCATTGATCTCTATTTCTGTTTTTGTGCCAGTACCATATTGTCTTGATTACTGTAGCTTTGTAGTATAGTCTGAAGTCAGGGAGTCTGATTCCTCCAGCTCTGTTTTTTTCCCTCAAGACTGCTTTGGCTATTCGGGGTCTTTTGTGTCTCCATACAAATTTTAAGATTTTTTGTTCTAGATCTGTAAAAAATGCCACTGGTAATTTGATAGGGATTGCATTGACTCTGTAGATTTTTTTGGGTAGTATAGTCATTTTCACAATATTGAGTCTTCCAATCCAAGAACATGGTATATCTCTCCATCTGTTTGTGTCATCTTTGATTTCTTTCATCAGTGTCTTATAGTTTTCTGAGTACAGGTCTTTTGTCTCCCTAGGTAGGTTTATTCCTAGGTATTTTATTCTTTTTGTTGCAATGGTAAATGGGAGTGTTTCCTTAATTTCTCTTTCAGATTTTTCATCATTAGTGTATAGAAATGCAAGAGATGTCTGTGCATTAATTTTGTACCAAATTTATTGATTAGCTCTAGTAGTTTTCTGGTGGCATTTTTAGGATTCTCTATGTATAGTATCATGTCATCTGCAAACAGTGACAGTTTTACTTCTTTTCCAATTTGTATTCCTTTTATTTCTTTTTCTTCTCTGATTGCCGTGGCTAGGACTTCCAAAACTATGTTGAATAATAGTGGTGAGAGTGGACATCCTTGTCTTGTTCCTGATCTTAGAGGAAATGCTTTCAGTGTTTCACCATTGAGAATGATGCTTGCTGTGGGTTTGTCGTATATGGCCTTTATTATGTTGAGTTAGTTTCCCTCTCTGCCCACTTTCTGGAGAGTTTTTATCATAAATCGGTGTTGAATTTTGTCAAAAGCTTTTTCTGCATCTATTGAGATGATCATATGGTTTTTCTTCTTCAATTTGTTAATATGGTGTATCACATTGATTGATTTGCATATATTGAAGAATCCTTGCATCCCTGGGATAAATCCCACTTGATCATGGTGTATGATCCTTTTAAAGTGTTGTTAGATTCTGTTTGCTAGTATTTTGTTGAGGATTTTTGCGTCTATATTCATCAGTGATATTGGTCTGTAATTTTCTTTTTTTGTAGTATCTTTGCCTGGTTTTGGTATCAGGGTGATGGTGGCCTCATAGAATGAGTTTGGAAGTGTTCTTTCCTCTGCATTTTTTGGAAGAGTTTGAGAAGGATGGGTGTTAGCTCTTCTCTAAATGTTTGATAGAATTCACCTGTGAAGCCATCTGGTCCTGGACTTTTGTTTGTTGGAAGATTTTTAATTACAGTTTCAATTTCATTACTTGTGATTTGTTTGTTCATATTTTCTATTTCTTCCTGGTTCAGTCTTGGAAGGTTATACCTTTCTAAGAATTTGTCCACTTCTTCCAGGTTGTCCATTTTATTGGCATAGAGTTGCTTGTAGTTGTCTCTTAGGATGCTTTGTATTTCTGTGGTGTCTGTTGTAACTTCTCCTTTTTCATTTCTACTTTTATTGATTTGAGTCCTCTCCCTCTTTTTGTTGATTAGTCTGGCTAATGGTTTATCAATTTCGTTTATCTCCTCAAAGAACCAGCTTTTAGTATTATTGATCTTCGCTATTGTTTTCTTTGCTTCTATTTCATTTATTTCTGCTCTGATCTTTATGATTTCTTTCCTTCTACTAACTTTGGGTTTTGTTTGTTCTACTTTCTCTAGTTCCTTTAGGTGTAAGATTAGATTGTTTATTTGAGATTTTTCTTGTTTCTTGAGGTAGGCTTTTATTGCTATAAACTTCCCTCTTGTAACTGCTTTTGCTGCATCCCATGGGTTTTGGATCATCGTGTTTTCATTGTAATTTGTCTCTAGGTATTTTTTTATTTCCTCTTTGATTCCTTCAGTGATCTCTTGGTTATTTAGTAACGTATTGTTAAGCCTCCATGTGTTTGTGTTTTTTACGTTTTTTCCCCTGTAATTGATTTCTAGTCTCATAGCATTGTGGTCAGAAAAGATGCTTGATAGGATTTCAGTTTTTTTAAATTTACTGAGGCTTGATTTGTGACTCAAGATGTGATCTATCCTGGAGAATGCTCCCTGTGCACTTGAGAAGAAAGTGTAATCTGCTGTTTTTGGATGGAATGTCCTATAAATATCAATTAAATCTATCTGGTCTGTTGTGTCATTTAAAGCTTGTGTTTCCTTATTAATTTCCTGTTTGGATGATCTGTCCATTGGTGTAAGTGAGGTGTTAAAATCCCCCACTATTATTGTGTTACTGTCGATTTCCTCTTTTATAGTTGTTAGCAGTTGCCTTATGTATTGAGGTGCTCCTATGTTGGATGCATATATATTTATAATTGTTATATCTTCTTCTTGTATTGATCCTT
Source organism: Balaenoptera ricei (assembly GCF_028023285.1). NCBI lineage: Eukaryota > Metazoa > Chordata > Mammalia > Artiodactyla > Balaenopteridae > Balaenoptera > Balaenoptera ricei. The sequence goes on from NC_082653.1 coordinate 25,089,091, forward strand.
TGATCGTTATGTAGTGTCCTTCCTTGTCTCTTGTAACATTCTTTATTTTAAAGTCTATTTTATCTGATATGAGTATTGCTACTCCAGCTTTCTTTTGATTTCCATTTGCATGGAATATCTTTTTCCATCCCCTCACTTTCAGTCTGTATGTGTCCCTAGGTCTGAAGTGGGTCTCTTGTAGACAGCATATGTATTGGTCTTGTTTTTGTATCCATTCAGTGAGCCTGTGTCTTTTGGTTGGAGCATTTAATCCATTCACATTTAAGGTAATTATCGATATGTATGTTCCTATGACCATTTTCTTAATTGTTTTGGGTTTGTTTTTGTAGGTCCTTTTCTTCTCTTGTGTCTCCCTCTTAGAGAAGTTCCTTTAGCATTTGTTGTAGAGCTGGTTTGGTGGTGCTGAATTCTCTTAGCTTTTGCTTGTCTGTAAAGCTTTTGATTTCTCCTTCGAATCTGAATGAGATCCTTGCCGGGTAGAGTAATCTTGGTTGTAGGTTCTTCCCTTTCATCACTTTAAATATATCATGCCACTCCCTTCTGGCTTGTAGAGTTTCTGCTGAGAAATCAGCTGTTAACCTTATGGGAGTTCCTACAGGACTTAATTTTTTTAAAAAGTTTCCTTTGCTGTGCAAGTAACTGTTAAGAAATAAACTTAAAATACAATTTCTTAGAACCTAAGTAACTTAGTGGAATTATAAAACTAGACTGAGTCTGGGAAAGGTGAAGTCTCAGTGGAATTAACCTTATTTGTGTATTGGGAGAAGGTAAGAACCAACATTGCTTACACAAATCCTGGGGAGATATGTATATTCTAAATGTAATATATGTCCATAATACCTAGGTGTATTATGATGCTTGGGGTCAGATTTTTTTTTAGGATTCAGAATTTTAGAAAAACAATATCTTCTATATTAAACCACATATAAAGGCTCTAGAAGCACCCATTAAAAATGTACTGATGCTTCTGTAGCAAAAAGTTATGGATAAACAAACAAAGGATAAACAAAGACTGTGAATTGATTCGCATCAATTCAGGACAGGTTTTTTGCCAAATGAGTTACCAAAGGAAAAAAAAAACTTACAGCAGAGTTTTGGGATTTTGCAATTTCAGGTAATGGATTATGGACCTATACAAACCCTCAACATGGGACACACATTCCACCTATTAATGCAGGATCATAATGCTGACAACAAAGACTACCTGTGCAATTGCTTTTCTCAAGAGTAAATTGTCCTTCCACTCTGTGGTGGTAAAGACTGTTCTTTGATCTGTGGTATCACTGATGACAATTCTTCCTCTTAAACTCATCATCTGCTTTAAGTTACTGCTTAGGACTTAAGATGAGTTTCTCTTCAGCATGTGGATATAAAGAATCCAGAAAGGGGAATCAGGTTACATGGACATACCTGCCAGTTAAGTGGCTGTGTGACCCTTGGCCCATTTGGGCCTCTGCTTTCTCATCTGCAAAATGAGAGGATAGGACTACACGACTCAGTACACATTATGAGGCACAGAGTAGAAATTTAATAAAGATTTGTTTAATGAATTAAAGAATCTAAAGACCTTTCTATTCTTAAATTCTATGAATCCATAATTTCTGATTCCTGCTTCCTGGACTTTAGGGAGATTAAGCAGTTGCACAGAGAAGGATTTTGTAAAAGCCAATTGTTGTGTATCCTTAAGAGCTGAGGGATTTACAAATGCATGAGTGTGACTGAATCTGATTAAACTCTGGAAAAGAGGGCATGGAAAGTCATGGCTAAATGTAAGTGGTTTATATACCTCAGGAGTGCTGTTGATGTGTGTGTGTGCATGGGCGTGTGCGCGCACATGAGTACTAATGTGTAAGGGCTCTGATTGAGGGAATATGGGAGACAGCAGTGTGCAGAGCATCTCTGAGTATGGTAAGGTGAGGAGACGGTGTATCAGTATGCAGCGTACACCGAGTGTACACTGCATACATCCCCTTAGCTATGGCACTGGGATAGCCTGATATCTTAATCCTTTAGGGTCAAGGCCTTGATCCTAGAAGCAAAGGAAAGGATTATAATGTTCCAGTGATGGGGGATGGCTAACCACCTATTGGGACAGAGGTATAGTAAGAGATGAGAACGGAAGAAGAGGTGAAGGCAGCAGTCTTCTTGAAGACAGTGAACAATATTAGCTGCTGACCAAACTAGGTGTAATGAGGTGCAGTCCTGACAGCCTGCCCTGGGCTGTGCTGGTGGCACCTGTGAGGGGAACCAGGGTGTCTGGGCAGCCGGCAAGCTGGCACTGCAGGGGAGGAGACGGGGCTCAGTTGATTGTAATAGTGGCTTCCATCAGTCCTGCCAAGCACCCATGGCTAGGGATCTGGTGAAACTCATCCCTGTGAAGAAAGAAGTTGCTAGAAGCAAAGCAGTGTTGGGTATGCATCCAACATGGAGGAGCAACTCATATAGGCTAGTGGTGACAGAGGCAGATTTTCCTCTGACCAGTCTTTTGGAACAAAACATACACTTGGGAGGAAAGGGAAATTATAGCAGGAGAGAATCTTAACCTAAAATTGTCTGCAAAATTTTGTGCATATGCACATTTTTCTGGGGAGAAGGTTCATAGCTTTCTCTGGATCTAAAAGTGTGTCTCTGGCCCCTACAAAGCTCAGAACCACTCAGCTTCTAGGAGCTAAAATGGAAACCCCTTCTTGGTATATTATGTTCCTGCAACTTGACGGCCTCAACCTGAATCACAGGCACGTGAGAGCAGAGGATATCGTCAATTTTTTTCTCTGCCCTGGAACACTCTCAAAGCCTATAACTCTTCTGGCTCATCAGCCACAGTTTCTGATATGCCAAAACCTGGGAGAAGTAACACACAATTTTTGTTGTGGTTTAGTTTCTCAGCCAAACTAGCTGTATCAAATACTGAGGGTCAGGGCCAGAGAAGAAATATCTCTCATTCATAGTTACCTAGATTCCCCACACCAGATGTTCAGCAGCTGCATAAGGATCCCACTGCCTTACACCTCTTTCATCCACCTGGGCAGCTGGTGATACGCATCCACTACAAGTGCCTGGCCAGGCTGAGCTTCGGAGGCTCCACTGGGGCTACCGGCCCATTCCTTAATGTTCACCCAGGCTTATTAGTGATGATAATTTCTGGGGTAGCAGGAGAGTGGCAATATGTTTTATCTACTTAGTTTTGTCCTAGAACAGCCAATCAAGCAACAAAAAATTTTTGAATGCTGTGGGAAGCCTTCCCTGACTGTCCCCTCCAGAGGAGAAAATTATTCTCTCCTCCCTAGACACACTGTGTTGTAATGATTTGTTCATTTGCCTGTCTCTTCTAGATTGAAGACTCATTAAGGGCAGAGCCTCTGCCTTATTCATCTCCATGCTCATCCCCTCCCTACTACCCCTAGCCCCAGTGCCTAAGCTCAGTACAAAATAAGGCCTCAATAAATGTTTCTCTCAATTGAATTAATTTACTATATGCTCAATATAAATGAATATGGGAATTCCCTGGCAGTCCAGTGGTTAGGACCCCACGCTTGCATTGTTGCAGATGTGGGTTCCATCCCTGGTTGGGGAACTAGGATCCCACAAGCCACCATGGTGCGGCCAAAAGAAAAAAAAAAAAGATGATTAAAGAGTCCCTGCCTTTAGATGGCTTTCAGCCCTGCAGTGAAGACAAACAAATAACTAACAAAAAAAATGAGGAGAGAAGTGCTAGAGTTGAGGTACTAGTGAAATAAATGCCTTGGGTAGGCAGAAAAAAGAGGGTGGTTAAACTGCACAGGGTCTTGGATGATTTTGTGAGTTATTGTTGAACAAGGACCTCTCTAATTTCCTCAGCCTCCTTCCAGTTTTGGGCTGCAGCTCCTGGAGTGCTCAAACATTTTGTGCTGCTCTTGCCAGTTCCTCCCTCTTTCATATGGTTCTATGCAGCAGACAGCCTCTGCTGCCTTTCCCCTTTGGCAGTCTCCTTGAATTTCCTGCCCTAGAGAGTGGCTTCCTTTTACAGCCATCAGGCCACCGGGAGCCAGATGTGCACAGCCAAAGCCAATTACTGAGATTTCTATCCTATTTTAATCAATTATTTGGCTAGAGTTTTTCTTAAGAAGCCAAATCTCATACTGGGAAGATCATTAGGTCCTGTACATCCAAACCAGGCTGGTGGCCTGGGGTTGTGGGAAATAGTCAGTGGCCTGAGTCAGGAGTACAGGTGCCAAGTTCCTGATCCTCTCCCAGGGGATAGTTCTAGGTATTTCATTACAATCTCCTAATAAAACAGGGAGACCATTTTCCTTCTCATTCTTTTCTCCCAGGATGTAAGTTACAGGTAGGCTACCTAATTTGTGGGGCTCTGTGCAAAGTGAAAATGTGGGACCATGTGCTAAAAAATTAAGAATTTCAAGGAGAGCATTAAACTAAGCAAGCATGAGGCCCTCTAAGTACGAGGGCCTATGCAACTGCTCAAGTGCACACCCATGAAGTCATTTCTGGTTACAAGATTGAGAAAGCTGACACTGATTGTATGACATGGTGGCTGTAAAGAAGTTTGTGAGAACATAAAGAAGTTTGTGGATTGGGGGAAACATTAAATTACACTCAGTAGTTTCAGCAGTAAGTTATATAATGATGAGACTGCTTCTAGACATCCCCTGCAGCTGCCTTACTAGTGCTCCAGGCATCAGACATCTCAGTGGAGCAGACACCAAAGAATGGACCGGGGTTCTAGACCCAGCCTTGCCAGGAATTCACTGTGGGACTTCTGGCAAGTTACTTTCTCTCTGTGGGCATCTTTTTCTTCACTTGTACAAAAAAGGATTTGGATTAGATGTTTAAGGTCTCTTCTAACTCTTGACTGTAAGCAGCTTTTGGCAGGAAAGAGCTCTCTGGAGGAGGCCCGTTTTGCCTTGTCACTTTAGCAGAGCTATAATGTAACTAACCTTAAGCCAGACACCCCCATGCTCTACTCACCTCCGGCCCAAGCACACCTTTCAAATCTTTTGATCACACAATACCTTGCCTAATCTGTTGGTTCTTTCTGTAGATCAAAGAAGTAGAAATGAAGAATAAGTAATTAACAGATGACCAAATCTCTTCCTCAGCTTCCCCTTCAGTAATCTCACAAATTGTGTGAACAATATATCATCTAAAGAAAGATCACAAGTAGTTGACAAGCCTGCACATAGGGGGAGATGGCGACGAGTCTGATTCCCTATCTCAATGATTAACTCAGATTACTTCCCCTTTTCCTTTAAAAACTTTCATGCCTGAGCAGAATCTTCGGAGTTGATTCCACCTTCTCCCCAGAATGCTGGCTTTCTGATTAAAACCAACATTTTCTGTTTCTACCAACACTTGCCTCTCGAGTATTAATTTTTGAGCAGCAAGCAGCTGGACTTGAGTTCAGTAACATGACTTGCAGTGATTCCAAACGAGCAGCATCCCCTTCAGAGAGGCTGTAACACATTCTGTTGAATGTTCCTTTTGATGGTAAGAATTTGTCCTCTGAGAATAAATATGATTTCTGGAAATAGACAATGATTTACAGCCAAGTCTGGTAAGGATAGTAATATATGGCCTAAGGCATGAGATTTTATAATTTAAAAATGATTTTAATTTTAAGCTGACACAACCAGAACTGAGATAGCCTGTTGAGTGTTTTTCCTCAGAGCTGTAACATTGAGAGGCCAAAAATTCATTCTAATGCTGCAAGTTGCTTTAAATATCTTTAGAATTCTAGACATTCTAAAGGCAATTTAAAAGTCATACAAGGACTTCCCTGGTGGCGCAGTGGTTAAGAATCCGCCTGCCAATGCAGGGGACATGGGTTCAAGCCCTGGTCCGGGAAGATCCCACATGCTGTGGAACAACTAAGCATGTGTGCCACAACTACTGAGCCCATGTGCCACAACTACTGAAGCCCGCACGCCTAGAGCCCGTGCTCCTCAACAACAGAAGCCACTGCAATGAGAAGCCCGCACACTGCACCAAAGAGTAGCCCCCGCTCGCTGCAACTAGAGAAAGCCCACACGCAGCAACAAAGACCCAACGCAGCCAAAAATAAATAAATTAAATAAATAAAATTTTAGAAAAAGAAATACATTAAAAAAAATAAAAGTCATACAAGAAAAACACCATATAACTTAATAATCACAACTTTTATATTGGGATGGAAACCTGTTTCATTGAGGACCAGATATGCACCCAAAAAGTAATCAAGAGCCTTAAAGAAGCCTCCTTTTAAATTAGTCTTCTTTTTTAAAAAACATATTTAGAAGAGGAGAATGTAAAATATTAAACTCACTAGATTTTAGAATTAATGAGAAGAGGGGAATTCCCTGGCAGTTCAGTGGTTAGGACTCTGCGCTGTCACTGCTGAGGGTGCAGGTTCGATCCCTGCTGGGGGAATTAAGATCCTGCAAGCTGTGAGCCACAACCAAAAAAGAAAAAACTAAAAGAATTAATGACAAGAGAATAAAACAAGCAGAAAAGGAAAGTAGAGAGGAGAAAGATAAGTAGGGAGGAAAAGACAAAGAAATAGAAGAATTATGAGAATTGGAGCTGGGGGGTAAGGGAAACTCCAACTTTGTCTGTAATTGTTTGTTTTCGTGGGGGTTTTTTTGGCCACAACTGAGGTGCCTTACAGGATCTTAGTTCTCTGACCAGGGATGGAACCCGTGCCCCCTGCAGTGGAAGCGCAGAATCCTAACCACTGGACCGCCAGGGAATTCTCCCTGTAATTTTTTTTTAAATAAAAAAGACTTGAAGCAAATATGGTAATAAATATGGATGATTCTGGGTGGAGGTAACATGAAATTTTCCATATTTAAAAACATTCTCACAATATAATGATGGGGAAAAAAAAGAAAAGGTAAATTGTACTGCGGTCTGGTCTCTGTATCTGTTAGATCATGGCCCTTTGAGATGTTGATTAGGGTTCAGAGCTCTTAGGTCTTTAGACTTTCTAAGAGTGAGGCAATTATTTATAGCCAAGCCAAGATGTTGGTTCCGTTTCTCTCTGAATGGGATGTTTCCCTTTAACCAGAATAAAGCATGGCTCATCCAACTCACAAGACCAGGGTTGTGACTTAGTGTTGCTCATCCCTAAGTGGACTCCAGCTTGCCTAGGTCAGGAGAGGAGAGAAGGAAGGAAAAGGTAGCACCATCAGCATCAGTCAGAATCAGCTGTTGTCAGACATGGGTTTATGCTTGACCTCCAGCTTTTCTCTCTACAACCATGGGTGGGAAATAGGGAGCAAGTTAGGGGCAGAGTTGTGGACTTGTACTTTCTAGTTTGCAAGTGAGAGAGCGTCAGTCACCTTGTTTACCTTTTATTTTTTTTCATTTTTGGCCATGCCACATGGCTTGTGGGATTTTTAGTTCCCCGACCAGGGATTGAACCCAGGCCCTTGGCAGTCAGAGCGCAGAGTTCTAACCACTGGATCACCAGGGAATTCCCCATTCACCTTGTTTAGAATGCCATGGCCATTCATCATCTCCTTCTCCAAATCCTACACTTCCCTTCAAAAACCTGTTTAAGTCTTGCCTCCTCCAGGCCCATTGTTCTGGCCTATTTCTGGACTCTTGTCTTCTGCCAGACAAGAGGGGGCCCTCTACTTGGGGACTGCCTGGACCGTCATCTCTTAAGATTTCTGTGGAAAGCCAGTCCCACCCTTTGTTGCTCCAGATCCCTCTACCTGTTGATCCAGGCCACAGGGTCCAAGATCAACAGTGTCTCCAGTTAATGTTTTTCTTCAGACAACCTCTGTTGGCTAGTCTGAGTTCTTTGGGAAGACAGAGTGGGATAACTCACAAAATAGAATTTAAGCCACATTCTGCCTCAAAATATCTTCCCTTAACTAGCCAGATTCCATAGCATGTCTTATGGGATATAAGGATCAAGTGCAAATGTTCTCAGTCATGGTTAAGTTGGTAGCAATTAGTGTTATTGGATTAGTTTTCTGTTTTCCTACCTAAGGGCAGACCTCTGAGGAGAGGAAAAGAAGGAGAAGTAAAGAAAGAAAGGTCCAGAGAGCTTTGAGGCACTGTGTTAGGAGGGCAGATTCTGCTGAGGGTGGGCATGAGACCCCAAAAGAGAGAAAGAAACTGATGAAAAGGACCTGGAGAAGCCCTGGTCATAAATTTGGCTCGCTTCTCAAGATTGGGTCTGAAGAAAGGCACTTCAGGGACTGAGCTCAACATTCTGAGGGATCCTTTATTCAGCCTCATCTATGACATGTGGGGAAAACATTAGGAAGACAAGGCCAACTGAGCATGAGGAATTCACTAACTTCTGAAGTTGTTTTTTCTTGCTCTCTGTCTTTGGTTAACCGAGTTACCAAACTAGGGTAGCTTTGCATAGCAGTTCAGCCCAGATTCTGAACCTCTGGGACTGTTGCTTGGACAACTATAAATGTCTCTTAATTGATATCCTGTCTCCACTCTTGTCCTGTTCCATCCATTTCCAAAATAGTAGAGTGATTTTTTTGCGGGGGGAGGGGGAATTAAAATCACATATCACCCCCTGCTTAAAAACGTTAATAGCTTCCCATTGTTCTTGAAATAAGATCATGATTTCTTGTAAGGCCCTGTTGTTACTCTCTCTGACCTCATCTGATAGACTCTCCCTCTCAATCACTAGATTCTAGACATATTGTACTCCTTTCTGTTCCTAAAATATGCTAACTCTTTTCTACCTTGCCCCTAATGTTCATTCCCTGGCCTTGAACTTGATTCTTTTAGTTCTTCCCATGGCTGGATCATTGGCAACCTCTGGATCTTTGTACAAATATTACCTCCTCCATAGAAACGTCCTCCCCCAGTATTTATCTATCCCATCATCCTATTTCTTTCATAGCTCTTATCACAATTAACAATTATCTGTGTTTATCTTTGTATTGGCTTTCCTTCTCTTGTAGAATTTAAACTTCCTGAGGGCAGGGACCTTGCTATCATATTCATTTTGCTACTCCCACTACCCAGAGGTACCTGGCACAAAGCAAGGCACTCAATAAATATTTGGTGAATGAATGAATGAATGAATAAAAAAGAAAACCAGCAACAGAAAGTCCTCAGATTTGTTGGTCCCTTTGGGACAACAGGACAGGTGACAAGTCAGATTTGATGGTGACTTAATGTCTTTTCCTTGGCCTTTGTTCTGTCATACTGGGGCTTGGACAACCCTGAAATTTCATTAGCATCCCTTATCTGAGTGCTAGGATATGCTCAGGACTCTGACTTTTCTTAATATCTTTTATCTTGTATTTGATCGAGAAAGGTAAAAGATATAACCTAATTTGTGGATAAAAGGGACTGGTAAGGGGGCCTGAGACGGGGATATAAGAACCATAGGGCTTTAGAACTGGAAGAGAACTTATAGATCATCTTGTCCAGGAAACTTAAACCTGGCTATGCATTAGAGTCGTCAGGGGAACATTTTGCCCTTATGCTAACAGTACTTTGTTAAGATATCATTTACATACAGTAAAATGCACCAATTTTAAGTATCCAGCTTGATGAATTTTAACTTTACAAACCTGTGTAACCACCACTCAGCTCAAGGTATAGAACATTTCTTCCACTCCTGAAAGTTCCCTTGTGCCTCTTTCCAGGCAATACCCATTTTTACCTGTCAGAGGTGACGTCTATTCTGACTCCTACCACTGTAGATCAATTTTGCTGGTTTCTGTACTCATATAAATGGAATCATACTGAATGAAATCATTTGCATCTGACTTCCTTTGCTCAACATGATGTTTTTGAGGTTTCATCCATTTTGTTGCATGCATAAGTAGTTTGTTCTTTTTTTAATAGCTGATTAGTATTCCACTGTAAACATACCACATTTGTTCATCCCTTTTCTTGCGGAGTTTTACCAAATATAAACCCCAAAGCCTGCCCTAGGCCCACTGAATCTGAATTTCCAGGGGTGGAGCCTGGGAGACATACTTTCAATAAGCTTCCAGGCAATTGTGATATACAGCCATGTGTGAGAAACACTGATTTTGTCCATTCACTCTGGTTCTACAGATAAGGAAACTGAGGCTCCAAGGAGGAAAGGGGTTTCCCAAGGAGACACTTGAATCAGTAAGAGTCAAGACTAGAATCTCTTCCACTGTGCTACTCTTTTCATTGTAAGACAACTCAAACTGCTAATTACTGACAAGGGCAGAGACATGAATCATAATAGCTTCTATTTATTGAGTACCTGCTATATGCCAGGCTCTGCTCTAGGCACATTATGTACATTTAATCCTTTTAACAATCTATAGATCACAGCTGAGGAAACTGAAACCCAGAGCAGCCCAAGGGACAGAGGTAGTAAGTGACAGAGAGAGCAGTCAATCCCAAGTCTTCCGGACTCCAGAGCCACACAAGAAGGTTGGTACCTTTGCCTGAAGTAGAAAAAGGAGGAAAATTGCAAACTTCTTGGTTTGGTGGTCTGCCATCCTGGCCCAGTCCAGCTTGCTACAGTAGAAATAAAAACAAAACAGTATTTACCCCATTTCTCAAACCCTGGTTTTAGAATTCCTTCAGTTCTATACACTCAGTGTCTATCAGTGAGAGTTGTTGACTGTCAGATGGACTAAAAATGTGCCAGCTAAAGGAAGGGTGATGTGTTTGCTTAATCACTAGCTCTTCCTCCTCTACTGTCCCTAGGGATGGGGATTGCAAATGCTGCCAGTGGGTCTGTCAGGTATGTTGTCCACAACTGGAAAGTTTCCCAAAGTGGAGAGGGCCTTGACTCTTTCATCAGAGAGTAAACCGACCCTAGCAATCAGAGACTGGAATGAGTCAGAGATACATCTGCTAGTTGAGATGCTGAATCTGGAGTCCTGAGAGTCTGGCATGCTCTGTTTTGGGTTTTTTTTAATTTAAATTAATTAATTAATTATTTATTTTTGGCTGCATTGGGTCTTTGTTGCTGCGCACAGGGTTTCTCTAGCTGTGGTGAGCGGGGGCTACTCTTCGTTGTGGTGCGCAGGCTTCTCATTGTGGTGGCTTCTCTTTTTGTGCAGCACAGGCTCTAGGCACGCGGGCTTCAGTAGTTGTGGCTCGCGGGCTCTAGAGCACAGGCTCAGTAGTTGTGGCACACAGGCTTAGTTGCTCCACAGCATGTGGGATCTTCCTGGACCAGGGATCGAACCTCTGTCCCCTGCACTGGCAGGTGGATTCTTAACCACTGTGCCACCAGGGAAGTCTGGCACACTCTGTTTTTTGATAATGAGGAAATCTGGGAAGTGTAAGGGATGGCTGGCTGAGGAAAGTGGAGACCTCTCTTTTGTGGCTGGTGGGGTTGGGGGAAGTAGGATGGGAATGGATGGGAGGAAGAGAAGAAAGCTTGTGGATACTGACAAAGACTCTCTCCCTGACCAAACTTTAGTTAGGCTCCTCTGAGCCCTCTTCTTAACTAGGCCTTGACTTTGGCCTTCCATTCTGTCTTTGGCTTGCATAGCTCAGGTTTAGCAAGAATGCTGTCAATTTAGTGAGAATCCTCCCACCCTTGATATCTGATCACTTGATATCTAATCAAGTGTCTCATCCCCCACCTTTGATGTATAAACCTGACTTTAGGGAGAATCCTGTTAGGTCAGTTTAGCAAGGATCTCCTTACCCTTGATGTCTCCTCTTAGTAATTTTCCATCCTCTGACCCTCTTACTCTAATCATTGGCTAAAAGTTCCCAACTCTCTTTGTTGTATTCTGAGTTGAGCCTGATCTTCCTTTCCTATTGCAATATCCCTATCGCAATAGTCTTGAATAAAGTCTTCCTTACCATTTTAACAAATATCAGAATAACTTTTTTATACTATACCAAAACAATTTGATCTCTTGGGCTATATCTATACACACAGACTGATTTGACTGTTGTGACTGAATTGACTAGTCTAATTCTTATGCCTAACAGATGACAAATTGAATAATATTCTAATGGGTGGTTTGGGTCTTATATGGACAGCCTGCTTCAGGACTCTTCTTCTGAGACCAAGAACCATGGCAGGCCCAGGCTCTGCCTAAGGGGCTCTGAGTTAGTATTCGAGAGAAGGCCTGATGCTGTGTTCTTCCTCAAGAAGCAAAAGGACACAAATCATCCAGGCAGCTGCATGTCAGTGTGAAATCTGTCTCCCTGTTCTACTGAAACAGGTGTCAAGAGTCCTGGCTTCCCAGATATGCCTTCCCAAAGTATATAAGGAATACAATGCTGGTAGGAGCTGCTAAAATGATTAACCTCCTGACATCATTCCCTTTGGACTGATTTAGTGCTTATCACTCAACAAAGACCTTAGTGGGGACTTTATTGATTTTGGTTTTACTCTTCAGAAATTACTTCTCTCACTTTTCTTTGCCCCAGTCATCATGCTGTCTTATGGTTTTCTGAATTCCTTTTACTTGGGATGTATTCTGAACTTACTAAGCATGGCCTGAAGCTGGGTGGATGGTCTGCTACAGCTCTCAACAACTTTCCAGCAGAAGGAAGGGAAGAGGCTTTGATGTCAGAGAAATTTTCTGCAGAAAAGGATCAAGGCAGACCAAAGGAAATACAGCTGAGCAAACCTTAAAACGATGTATGAATTAGACAAACTTTGTGTTTAGACAAAGTAGAAAAGGTTTTGCGACAGACACATGTGAAAGTGTTTTCTGGAATGGGTGATGATCTCTTTTTTTTTTGGCTGCGCTGGGTCTTTGTTGCGGCATGTAGGCTTCTCTAGTTGTGGCATGCGGGTTCCAGAGTGCGTGGACTCAGTAGTTGTGGTGCGCAGGCTCTCTAGCTGCAGCACGCATGGGCTTAGTTGCCCTGTGGCACGTGGGATCTTAGTTCCCCAACCAGGAATCGAACCTGCATCCTCTGCATTGGAAGGCGGATTCTTTTTTTTTTTTTAGAAGGCAGATTCTTAACCACTGGATCACAAGGGAAGTCCATGGGTCAAGATCTCTTGATCCCACAAAGGTCCCCAAAATAGCCAAAGAAAACCCAAAGTGACCCCAATGTTGCATCTCTTAAGCCTCCTAGAGCCTCTCCAATGGAAATGGCAGAACAAATGTCCAGTGTTGCTGAAGCAGAACAAACGAACCCACAATTGAAAATATTAACCCGAGCTTTCCTCTAAGGGGCATTAAAATGTGCTGAAATGGGCATCCACTCTGAAAAACCAAACACTTAGAAAGGAAAAGGAAATTCGCAATAAATGGAAGTTTGGTTGTCTGTTTTTTGCTCTAATAAATATGAAATGAACCAATTCTTCACATGCAGACTGATCCTAAATCCCAAATTCTACTCTATGAGAGTCATTAGAAATCTGATACTACAAGTGACTTTTATTTGTTTATTTATGTGTTGGGTCTTTGTTGCTGCTCAAGGGCTTTCTCTAGATGCGGTGAGCAGGGGCTACTCTTCATTGCGGTGCGCAGGCTTCTCATTGCGGTGGCTTCTTATGTTGCGGAGCACGGGCTCTAGGCGCGCAGGCTTCAGTAGTTGTGGTGCGTGGGCTCTAGAGTGCAGGCTCAGTAGTTGTGGCACATGGGCTTAGTTGGTCCACGGCATGTGGGATCTTCCCAGACCAGGGCTTGGATCCGTGTCCCCTGCATTGGCTGGCGGATTCTTAACCACTGCGCCACTAGGGAAGTCCCTACAAGTGACTTTCTGAAGACATTTAAAAAAGTGCTAAAATATGATTCCAGAGTCAGTGCTGAGATTTTAAAGTACCTCTTTCTATGGAATTTTTTTCTTTTACTGCTAGAAAATAGAAAAAGCGGGGTAAAGAGAAATAAGAAGCTACTAGTTAACGAAAGGTAGATTGCTTTCTTTATGCTAAACTCCTAACTACTCTGACCCACAAAAGTGAAACAAATAAATCTGTTTAGCTTTCCTGAAAATGAAGAAATGAGGGATGACCAACAAGTTCTTTAAACTTTCCAAAGTCGCAGTGGCTTCACTCACTCTGAAAGCATATTTAAGCTGCCAACTAGACTCACATGCTTCCCCTCAAAAAATGAAGGCCAAAGGAACTTTCTCACCTTGCAACAGAGGAGGCTTGGGACTTGCTTGTCTGTAATTTCAAGGACAAGAATAAGAAAACAAACAACCATACTACAAAAATTATTTTAAACTTCACTCCATCTCATTGGCAGGAAGATTCTCACTGATCCACAATGAAAAGAAGAAGTGTTTCATCATCAGAAAAGTAGTAGTAAACAGAGCAGGTTTTACAAAAGAAGTGAAAGTAAAGGGTAGCATTTATTTTACGTAGGGGATGTCTAGCAACCCAGGTTATTTGAAGAACCCAGAGGAGGAGATAGGATTTCTGCAGGCAGCAGAAGAAAAGAAAAAAATTTTCTCCTACTTACAGTGCCCTTTATCAGCCTCTCTAAGGGAAGCCAGAGCTGAGCGTCTTCCCTGTCCTTACACAGCAGAGGCAAGATGTGTTGCTGTGAGATTTTTAAAAGACCCCGGGAACTCCCAGTAGCTGGCTTCCCCATCTCATCTCTTTGCTTTCAGCCAAGCAAAGACTGCCTTCATGCTCATTCTGGTGGCCACAAGCCTTGTGGTCTAGTCTCCCTATTCTTCTCCCCAGTCTTTGGAATTAGAATTGGTGTTGACACTGAGGTTGCAAGGGGTTGGAAAGGAAGTGGGTGCACTGAGGATACTCATGCACAGGATTTAATGAGACTTTAGTTCAGAATGGATCCCAGGAGAGAGAATGAAACTTTGCCCTAATGAGTTAACCTGGAAAAACAAATCCTGCCAAAGAAGGGTTTAATTCAGCTTCTTTCAGAAGTTCTGGGTGGACTAAGGAGTACTTGGTGGAGAAGCTAAACTCTAGGTGGGCAGATTGCTGAGGCCCAGCCTGCCTTATTAGTAAAATCTCTCTGGGAACTTTCAATATTGGTCTCATGATTTTCAAATTTCTACATAAATTTTCAACAGTTGAAGGGCTGCCCTTCTGCTGACACAGTAAGTTATTAGGCTGTGGCGCTCCTCTTCTCACTCACTTGGGTTTTATTTGAATAAAGTAGAATTTACAAGATCACAATTTATGACCCCTGGGTGATGTGAAGCTTTGAGACTTTTAGAGCGGAGCAGCTTAATACAGGGCTATGCAGCAAGCATTGTTTGTTTTAGTGGGGATGGTGGTGGAAGAATGTGATAGGTAGTGGCAAGGTCCTACATTGATTTATCCTTATTTCTAGGGACCAACTTATTTCTGGTGGTTTATGGAGACAGGGGCAATTGGAAAGAGAAGTGAATAAGAAGTCAGAAGATCTGGATTCCTGTTCAGGTTTTGTTACTTTCTTTCTGTGATCTTGGCAAGTCACATAAACTGTCTAAACCCACTATCTCACCTGCCTACCATCCTGGGCTGAAAAGAAGATCAAATGAAATCATGTAGGCACCTTGAAAACTGTGAAGCACTCCACAAATGTGAATGTTTTCTAAATTTTAATTCATTGTATGACCCACCAAGTAAGCTCTTCAGATAAATCAAGAGTTCGAATATGGAATTGGGTGGAGGCAACATCCTGAATCTGATGGATTTTAGGTGATGGGAATAGAAGACTATGAAAGATAGAGCTAAGTGGGAAAAAAAGGAAGAAAAAGGAGGGAAAGAAAGTAGAAAAGACATAAAATTCCTGAGAAAGGCTTGGCTCTGATGCTGATTGGGCCTTATGACTCTAAAATATAATCCTATTCAAGTATGGAGCAATGGAATATAAATGAGTAATGAACATTATTATTTCCTTAAAAGTAATTAGCCAAAAGGACAAATACAAGTTGTCCAGCAGGCAAAATCATGAGCCTTTGGGGATAAATCAGGAGGTAAAACAGATTGTTTGAGAATGGCAGGATGTGGGAAAGGATGGTGGTGTGGGTGAAAAGTGCTCTGAAGTCTGGGGACTTGGTTCCTGCCACTGACTCGCAGTAGGCCCTTGAACAAATTACTATCTGGCTGGTTCCCTAATCTATACAGACTGACCTCAAATCCTAAATGAGAGAATTAGACTAAGTGATCTATTAAAAAAATTCCATCTTTGTTACTTTTATGTGACTTTGGACAAGTCACATAAACTGTGATATTCACACATGTGCTCACCACAGATGTTAATGTTGTCCCCATATTTGCTTCAAAGTTTTAAACAAAGAAATAGAATGCTATAAATATAGCTCCCCATTCATTTCTCCTCCTTCTCCCAGAGATAAACACTATCCTGAGTTGGCGAGTACCACTCCCATGAATATTTTTATGCCTCTAGGTATATGATTTTGTAAAAACAACATAGAAATGTTTTGAGAGTTTTAAACATTTATGTAAATGGTTACATACTATATGTTTCCTGCTACATCTTGTTTTTCAGCAATATCATACTATGGAGAAGTAGTATAGCCTGGTGGTCAAGCTCTAAGATTCCAGGGCAGATAGCCTGGGCTCATATCCTATCTCTACCATTACTAACTGCATGATCTTGGGTAAATTGCTTAACCTCTCTGAACCTCAGTTTCCCCATATGTTAAATAGGGATAGTAACATAGAGCTTCTGTGAGAATTAAATAAGTTAAAACATGTAAAGCCCATAGAATAATGCCTGCACATAGTAACCACTATGTGCTTGCTACTATTATTTGAGATTTATCTATGTGAATACTTAAAGATTTAGTTTGAGATTTATCTATGTAAATAATTAAATCTTTATAAGTATAGATAATTAACTACTATACTACAGTTTTAACTCTAAAATAGTATTTCCTAGAGGGGGCAGGTAGGTCAGGGGCCATCCTGGATTATAATCTCCTTGTGCACAGGTGTGAGCATTTCTCAAGGGGACTTAGATGATCTCATTTAGGTCTGATCCAGCTCTAAAATGTTATGATCAAATGAGATCCTGTTATGATCTAATAGGATCAGACTCATTTCTATCTTTCTAGACCTCCTGGATATGGTCATTTATCAACTAATTATCCATCATTTACTTATTTTAGCTGAAAACCAAGAGAAGAATAAATAGCTAATTTCCTTAGTACTGTTCTGTTTGTGTTTGAATTGTCAAGGTCTTATAAATATCTTCTAATGCATTCCAAGTGTAGATAATTAAGCTCTCTTTCCAAGAAAATTGACATTTCTGTTAGTTTTGAAGACCCTCATGGTTTTCCCACATTGAGTAGAGTTGAGTTGGGCGTCTCTCAAGAGCCCATTGGCTGGTTTTCACAAAAGGGCTATAATATAGGTGACCAGATGACTTCTAATAAGTGTGGGATTTGGGAAGTTCTCCAAGGTCAAGGGGCATGTCACAGGGTTGACATGATCTGATGAGAAAGTGCTTGTGAACTCTTTCTAAAAACTCTGAAATGCTGACCTAGTACATGGTATTTCCAGGAAAGATTCTGAATAGGCCACTGGGCTGCCTCATTCAGGTTGCAGTTCCCTGTGTGGGGTGAGCTAGGCATGGGCCATGTGGCCTGCCTGGGGTGGTGATGGCGCCCTTTCTGCACCATATCTGGAACTTATTGGAATAGTTTTTCTGGGGCAGAACTGCCTCTGAGGGCCGTACTCATCTCTGCTGATTGGAAGAAAGTGGCTTTGAGAGGTGAGGCCTGAACCATCCTTTCAGAGACAAGAGCCTAGCTCCCTCTGGTGCTATTTAAGAGGCCCCAAACACTTCTATCCCAAAATATCTTCCTTAATGAAATTTTACTTCTATCTGGAATTAGCACCACTCTTTAAGGGTCTTCCAGAGACTGTAAAATTATTACCTTGAATTTCAGCTGAATAATGCCCTTGCTTGCTTTCATGGTTTACCACATCAGTATGAATCTCTAAACAATAAACAGTTTAATTTAGCCTGTTTTTGAACTTTATCTAAATGGAGTCCCATAACTTTATCTTATGGGACTTGTTTCTTTTGTTTTACCTGTTGATATGTGAATTTGTGGTTTAGTTACTTTTACTGCTGTATGGTATTCAATTGTGTGAATATCCCACAATTTATTTGTCCATATTTTACTAGGATGATCAGGTGAGTTGCTCCCAGTGTGGGCGATTAATAACAGTGCTACTCTGTATATTCTTTTTTTTTTTCTTTTTTGCTCTGAATATTCTCCTGGGCATACATACAGTGGTTACTCCATATACTTACTTAGGAATGGAATTGATGGCATTAAAGTTATATGCATGTTCAACTTAATTAGGTAGTGCCAAACTGTTTTCCACCTTCATTTTACCAATTTAACACTTCTGTCAGGAGTAGATATGAATTGTTCTTGCCCATTATGTCACCAATATTTGTTTACCTTTTGACTTTAAAAAATTTTGCCCATTGTGTATAAAACAGTATTTCATTATGGTGTTAACTTGCATTTTCTTGATTACCAAGAGACGGAGCATTCCCTTCATATTTTTATGGGCATTTGAATTTTCTTTTTTGTGAAATTCCAGTTCATGTCTCCTCCCCATTTTCCCATTGATTGTCTTTTTTCTTATTGGTTCATAAATATCTTGTGTACTAATCCTTTGTTGGTAATATGTATTGCAAATATTTTCTCCCAGTTTGTGGCTTGCCCTTGTACTCTTTTTATGGTATTTTGGATGAATCAAAATTCTTAATTTTAATGTAGTCAAATTTATTTTTCTTTCTGTATGTTTAAGAAATCTTTTCCTATCCCATGGTCATAAAGATATTTTTCTATATTGTTTTCTAAAAGTTTTATAGGTTTACCTTTCACATTAAAATCTCTTTAACTTTTTATAGTGTATAATTTCAAATATATATAAAATAGAGAAAATAGTATATTAAACCCCTTTATTCCCTTTACCCAGCATCAGAAATGTTCAAATCAGGGAGTTCCCTGGTGGTCCAGTGGCTAAGACTACATGCTCCCAATGCAGGGGGCCCAGGCTCGATCCCTAGTCAGGGAATTATATCCTGCATACTGCAACTAAGAGCCTGCATGCTGCAACTAAGATTCCCGCATGCCATAACAAAAGATACCGCATGCTGCAACAAAAGATTCCGCATGCCGCAACTAAAGATCCCGCATACTGCAACTAAAAAAAAGATCCCGCATGCCGCAACTAAGACCCAGTACAGCCAAATAAATAAATAAATAAATATTAAATTAAAAAGTTCATATCAGGGCCAATCTTGTTTTATCTATACTCCCATCCACTACATCCTCTAGAACATAATATTTCACCTATTAATATTGTAGAATATATTTCTAAACTATAAGAATTACTTTAAAATGTAACTATGATACTAATATCATACCTAAAATATTAAAAATTTCTTAATATCATCAAATATCTATTGAGTTCCTCATATTTAAATCTTTAGTAAACCTAGAATTCATTTTTGTATATGGCATAAAGTAGGAATCCAATATAATTTTTTCCTATACATAACATCTGTCCCAGCACAATTTATTAAAGTTTATCTTTTTCCTTCCATTCTGTAATGCTACCTCTGTCATAAATAAAGTTTCCACATATGCTTGAGTTTGTTTCTGGGATTTCTTTTCTGTTTCATTGGTGTATTTGTTTTAAGATACTGTCTTAATTATTATAGCATTATAAATCTTGATATTTGGTAGGGGAAGTCCTTTGACTTTTTCTTTATCAGGAATGTCTTGGCTATTCCTGGTCCTTTGCTCTTCCATATAAAAATTATAGAAACATCTTGTCAAATTTTACACACAGAAAAACTGTTAGGATTTTTATCAAAATTGCATTAAATGTATAAGTCAATATGAGGAGATGTCATCTTTACAGTATCTTTTTATGTGAACCTATCTCTCCATATATTTAGGTACTCTTCACTGTATTTTTTTTTTTTTTTTAATAAATTTATTTATTTATTTATTTATTTATGGCTGTGTTGAATCTTCGTTTCTGTGCCAGGGCTTTCTCCAGTTGCGGCAAGTGGGGGCCACCCTTCATCGCGGTGCACGGGCCTCTCACTATCGCGGCCTCTCTTGTTGTGGAGCACAGGCTCCAGACGCGCAGGCTCAGTAGTTGTGGCACATGTGCTTAGTTGCTCCGCGGCATGTGGGATCTTCCCAGACCAGGGCTCAAACCCGTGTCCCCTGCATTGGCAGGCAGATTCTCAACCACTGCGCCACCAGGGAAGCCCACTGTATTTCAATACAGTTTTAAAATTTTCTCCATAGGGCTTCCACAACTTTTGTTAGATTTATTCCTAGGTATTTTAAATTTTTGTTATGATTGTAAATGGTCTCTTTATATAAATTTATTTACTAATTGTTGCAATTGACTTTTATAACATGATTTTTACCCATAACTCTTGCTAAATTCTTTTAATTCTAAGAATTCACCTAGAGATTCTTTTGGATTTTCTGCAGAGTTGAACATATACCCACAAATAAACACCATTTGCTTTCTCCTTTTCCAATCCTTATACTTTTTTTTTTTAACATCTTTATTGGAGTATAATTGCTTTACATTGTTGTGTTAGTTGCTGCTGTATAACAGTGAATCAGCTATACATATACATATATCCCCATATCACCTCCCTCTTGCATCTCCCTCCCACCCTCCCTACCCACCCCTCTAGGTGGTCACAAAGCACGAGCTGATCTCCCTGTGCTATGCAAGTGTTTCCCACTAGCTATCAATTTTACATTTGGTAGTGTGTATATGTCAATGCCCCTCTCTCACTTCGTCTCAGCTTACCCTTCCCCCTCCCCATGTCCTCAGGTCCATTCTCTACATTTGTGTCTTTCCAATCTGTATACTTTTTATTTCTTATTCTTATATTATTGTATTGGCTAGGGTCTTCAGTATAATGTTGAATAAGATGAAGCATTCTTGCTAATCTTTCAACAAAGGGGATATTTTAACATTTCACAATTACTTGTGGTAATAGAGATACCCTTCATTAGATTAAGAGGTTCCTTTCTGTTGCCTTTTATTTTATTTTATTTTATTTTATTTTTTTGGCTGTGCAGTGCGGCATGCAGGATCTTAGTTCTGGGACCAGGGACCAAACCCATGCCCCGTGCAGTGGAAGCACAGGGTCTTAACCACTGGACGGCCAGGGAAGTCCCATGACTTTTTTATTTTATTTTATTTTAATTTAAATGATTTATTATTCATTTATATTTATTTATTTTTGGCTGTGTCGGGTCTTAGTTGTGGCATGGGGGATCTTCGTTGAGGCATGCAGGATCTTTTGTTGTGGGACGCAGGCTTCTCTCTAGCTGTGGCATGGAGGTTTTCTCTTCTGTAGTTGTGGCGTGTGGGCTCCAGGGCGCGTGGGTTCTGTAGTTGTGGTGCGCAGGTTCCAGAGCACGTGGGCTCTGTAGTTTGGGCACACGGGCTCTCTCGAGGCGCGCAAGCTTAGCAGTTGTGGCGCGTGGGCTTAGTTGCCTTGTGGCATGTGGGTTCTTAGTTCCCTGTCCAGGGATCAAACCTGTGTCCCCTGCATTGTAAGGCAGATTCTTTACCACTGGACCACCAAGGAATTCCCATGCCTTTTTTATTTTTGAATCATGAACAGATCTTGGATTTTCCTCATCAATTGGTACAATCATATTGTTTTTCTCCTTTAATCTGTTAATGTGGTGAATTAAATTAATTTACTTTTCATTATTAAATCAACTTTGCATTCCTAGTATAAACCCAACTTGGTCATACAGTACTGTTTTTTCCTGTCTTGTTTTCTTTCACTATGCTTGTTTGGTTTTGGTATCAAAGTTATTCTACCTTCATAAGATGAAATGGGAAGTGTCCCTCCTTAAAAATTAAAAAAAAAAATTGGAAACTTTGTGTAAGATTGTCTATTCTTTGAAATTTTGGTAGAACTTACTTTCCAGGCTTATCAGAGTGCATCATACAGATTATGGTAAGATTTTTAAATTATGGTCCAATTTCTTTAATGGTCATGGGACAATTCAGATTTTATATTTCTTCATCAATCAGTTGGAATTTATCTATTTCATATGTTTTCAAATTTGTTGCCTAAAATTGTTTATACTATTGTTTGTATCTATTTAATCTCTTCACCACCTGTCATATCACCTTTTATCATTTATAATGTTGTTTATTTTTACATTTTCTCTTGTTTACTTAATTAATTTTACCAGTGGTATTTCCAAACCCCCAAATTTTGGCTTTGTTGATCTTCTTCAGTGGATGTTTGCTTTCTTTTTCATTAATTTCTGCTTTTTATTTTATTTTACTTTCTTTGAGTTTATTCTGCTATTTTTCCTCTAACGTCATATACTGGATGCTTAGTTCTTTAATTTTAACACTTTCTTCCTTTTTTTCCTTTAAAGCTATGAATTTCCCTCTAAACAGTGCTTGGTTGCATCTCAACCATTTAGATACATAGTAGTTTTACTACTGTTCAGTTATAAGTATTTTCTCATTTCCATTATAATTTTTCTTTTAGACTGTGAGTTAAGAAATTAAGTTTTAAAGTTCATAAATATGTGAGGTTTTTCAGTTTTTCTTTTTATTATTGGTTTCTTTTTTAAACTTTATTTATTTATTTTTTGGCTGCATTGGGTCTTCTTTTTTTTTTAATATCTTTATTGGAGTATAATTGTTTTACAATGTTGTGTTAGTTTCTGCTGTATAACAAAGAGAATCAGCTATATGTATACATGTATCCCCCAACCCCTCGCTCTTGCGTCTCCCACGCACCCTCCCTATCCCACCCCTTTAGGTGGTCACAAAGCACTGAGCTGATCTCCCTGTGCTATGCAGCTGCTTCCCACTAGCTATCTATTTTACATTTGGTAATGTATATATGTCAGTACTACTCCCTCACTTTGTCCCAGCTTATCCTTCCCCCTCCCCGTGTCCTCAAGTCCATTCTCTATGTCTGTGTCTTTATTCCTGTCCTGCCACTAGGTTCATCAGAACCGTTTTTTTTTTTAGATTCCATATATATGTGTTAGTATATGGTACTTGTTTTTTCTTTCTGACTTATTTCACTCTGTATGACAGACTCTAGGTCCATCCACCTCACTACAAATAACTCAATTTCGTTTCTTTTTATGGCTGAGTAATATTCCATTGTATATATGTGCCACATCTTCTTTATCCATTCATCTGTCAATGGACACTTAGGTTGCTTCCATGTCCTGGCTATTGTAAATAGTGCTGCAATGAACACTGTGGTACATGACTCTTTTTGAATTATGGTTTTCTCAGGGTATATGCCCAGTAGTGGGATTGCTGGGTCGTATGGTAGTTCTATTTTTAGTTTTTTAAGGAACCTCCATACTGTTCTCCATAGTGGCTGTATCAATTTACATTCCCACCAACAGTGTAAGAGGGTTCCCTTTTCTCCACACCCTCTCCAGCATTTATTGTTTCTAGATTTTTTTGATGATGGCCATTCTGACAGGTGTGAGGTGATACCTCATTGTGGTTTTGATTTGTATTTCTCTAATGATTAGTGATGTTGAGCATCCTTTCATGTGTTTGTTGGCAATCTGTTTATCTTCTTTGGAGAAATGTCTATTTAGGTCTTCTGCCCATTTTTGGATTGGGTTGTTTGTTTTTTTTGATATTGAGCTGCATGAGCTGCTTGTATATTTTAGAGGTTAATCCTTTCTCAGGTGCTTCATTTGCAAATATTTTCTCTTATTCTGAGGGTTGTCTTTTCGTCTTGTTTATGGTTTCCTTTGCTGTGCAAAAGCTTTGAAGTTTCATTAGGTCCCATTTGTTTATTTTTGTTTTTATTTCCATTTCTCTAGGAGGTGGGTCAGAAAGGATCTTGCTGTGATTTATGTCACAGAGTGTTCTGCCTATGTTTTCCGCTAAGAGTTTTACAGTGTCTGGTCTTACATTTAGGTCTTTAATCCATTTTGAGTTTATTTTTGTGTGTGGTGTTAGGAAGTGTTCTAATTTCATTCTTCTACATGTAGCTGTCCAGTTTTCCCAGCACCACTCATTGAAGAGGCTGTCTTTTCTCTATTGTATATTCTTGCCTCCTTTATCAAAGATAAACTGACCATATGTGTGTGGGTTTAACTCTGGGCTTTCTATCCTGTTCCATTGATCTACATTTCTGTTTTTGTGCCAGTACCATACTGTCTTGATTACTGTAGCTTTGTAGTATAGTCTAAAGTCAGGGAGCCTGATTCCTCCAGCTCCATTTTTCTTTCTCAAGATTGCTTTGACTTTTTGGGGTCTTTTGTGTTTCCATACAAATTGTGAAACTTTTTGTTCTGGTTCTGTGAAAAATGCCATTGGTAGTTTGATAGGGATTGCATTGCTTTGGGTCTTTGTTGCTGTGTGTGGGCTTCTCATTGTGGTGGCTTCTCTTGTTGTGGAGCACGGGCTCTAGGTGTGTGGGCTTCAGTAGTTGCAGCATGTGGGCTCAGTAGTTGCAGCACACAGGCTTCAGTAGTTGGGGTGCACAGGCTCTAGGGCACGCGGGCTTCAGTAGTTGTGGTGTGGGGGCCTCAGTAGTTGTGGCTCGCGGGATCTAGATTAAAGGCTCAGTAGTTGTGGTGCACAGGCTTAGCTGCTCTGTGGCATGTGGGATCTCCCTGGACCAGGGCTTGAACCCATGTCCCCTGCATTGGCAGGTGGATTCTTAACCACTGTGCCACCAGGGAACTCCTATTATTGGTTTCTAACCTAATTGCACTGTGGCTTCAGAATATGGTCTGTTTGATACTAATCCTTTAAAAATGTGTTTAGGCTCACCTTATGGCCTAGCATTTGTTCAGTTTTCATAAATATTCCAAGGGTACTTTAAAAATGTTTTCTGTAGTCGTTAGGTGCCATGTTCTTTTTTTCTCAGTCCCAAAGAGTGTCCCCTTGATCTCCAGCAGCTTAGGGATCATTTAAATCACAACAATGGAGAGGCTGTTTTTCCTGATGCCAGGCACTCTTTGGCACTTAACTCTAGACAGAATATTTCCCAAAGATGGCAACAAGCACCCTTTTACCAGACATGTTACAGAGTCAATAAAGTCTCATTCAGACCTCACATTTTCTGCCTTAGCACATATTTACACCGTTTTCCTTTCTATGTTACAGATTTAAGACTCTACCTTGCCTCACTCATAGTCTAGTCCTTTCATCACTCCTCAGTGGCTTTGGAGGAAGCAGATTTTCACAAAAACTTTTGTGGTTATTGTTTTTCAAGGAAACAACATGTGATAACCGGCACTGTGCCTAGTATTAGTAGGTGCACAATAATATTTGTTGAATGGAAAAACTAAAACTACAATACAATGTCAAAACTGAAGCTCGTTTACTAAAAATTGTAATCAAGACAGAAGATCTCATTTAAATGCTTAATAATTAGAATATAAATTAATACAAATTTAGAACATAATTCACAAATTGGTTAATTATTCTTTTTCCACTGAGAATATAGACTAGCTATCATTCCATCTTTAGTCATAGAATGCACACATGTGTGACACACAGACACAGGACTAATGAGTGATGGCAGATTAAAATGAATATAGTGAAGGCATATCGTGACCTGGGGTTAGATTCTAAAGTCAGTATAGGGACTTCCCTGGTGGTCCAGTGGTTAAGACTCTGTGCTCCCAATGCAGGGGGCCCAGGTTCGATCCCTGGTCAGGGAACTAGATCCTGCACACTGCAACTAAAAGATCCCGCACGCCACAACAAAGATCCTGCGTGCTGCAACTAAGACCCGGCACAGCTAAATAAATAAATATTTTAAAATAAATAAATAAAGTCAGTATATATAGTGAAAATTGCATATAGTCAAAATGCCCTTGAAACCCCTTAAGAGGATGCCATGTTGTCTTCACATATTTTATACAGCCAGTTTTTCCTCCAATGTTCGAACAGATTGCTGTTACTTCAGTTAAGCACCAGATTGAAGAGTTGGTTTGCATTTAGGGGCCATGATCCTTTAATCATTAGACTCATAGTTAGCTTGGTAAGAAGCTCATCAGAAAGAATTGAGACAGCCTGAGTGCAGCAAAAATAGAAATGAAGTTTTCCCTCTCCTGAGAACAAGGAAAATAAAGGGAACAGTGAACAGGCTGGAGAAAAAACATAACCTGCCCTGAAAGAGTTAATCACTCCTAGTTTTTTTTTCTTTTTCAACTGTTACTAATCTGCAGTGTCTGTAACTAGATTTGTACTTCACAAAGCTAACCTATTACTCTTCAACACTATGTGAATTACATCCTGCACTCCCTTGCAGCAAATCACCCCTTGTAGCATTTGCATTTCAGAAAAAAGGTCGCAGGCCAATAACCAGAGACAAACGGACCCAATTACCCGGCTGCCTGACGCCAGCTGTGGCTGTTTTGAAATAATGCAGGAAGAAGAAGAATGCAAGACCTTCACTACTTTGATCCTTATCATATACCCCGGACTGCGAGCCCCGCATATAAAATCTTCTCCGATTCCCAAAGGAGGGGGGGGATACAGTTCTTGAGGCGCTAGCCTGCTGTGTCTCCCCTTCTGTCTGGAAGAAAATTAAAGCCATCTCTCTCTTCCTCCAAAATCTCTGTCTCCGTATTTCTGTTCGGCTTCGGTGCACAGGGAAGCCGATATTTCCGCAAGAAAATGGGGGGTCGTCAGGGATCTGCTCTGGGGCAGGCGGCCCGCAGGGCCCCTCGGCTTGATCGGAAACTCGGGGATCTCTCTCCACGCCAGCCTCCTTTGGGAGAGCGGAGGGTTGGAGGATATCTCTGAGGCCAGATCGCCAGGGACTCCTTGCTGCAGAGCTGTGCCCTGATCTCACCCGGCCCACCAGACTGGGCTGCGGAACTCGGAGGCTGCGGCGGAGAACCGGGGAGAGGCTGACCTAGCAACTGCCAGGCTTCTTTTGCCTTGAGGACAACTTCTCTTCTCTTGCCCGCGCCGGCCTGGACTTCCACTCTGAGAAAACACTAAATATTGGAGGATCAGAAAGAGGGCGTAGGGAAGTCGCGACACACCCGTCAGCACCTACGTGAGTCTCCCCGAGTGCACTTCGTGACTTTTGACCGTCCCCTTACGGGAACTTCGGTTCCAATTTTGGGATTTCCCTGCAAAGGGAAAATCCTGATGTGGAATTCTCCCTGCAAAGAGAGATTCTGATGTAAGGCGCTGCTTTGGGGCAACGGTCCAGGTCGAGTGAGATGTGGAAGTCACGTTTGAGCGGGTCTCCGCCATATGTTTCTCCTTTTTCTTTTTGAACATCCCTTTGCTGTTTCTTTTTACGGTTTATGTTTTATGTGTGACTTCCAGCTGACAAGGTGAAGGTTTATGTTTTGATTTGAGCGCGCTAACCTCTAACGTCTGTTACCAACTGCTCGAGCCTAAATGGGAAACGATTCCCCTAAGGTTCCACCCCCACCCGGGAACCCGCAGGCAAAATTTTAAATGACTGGTCGACCTATAGCTATGATCCAGTGACAAAGAAAAATGGACTGAAAATGGGTCTCCTACAATTACATCTTTATTGCCACAGGATGGGAAAAATGAACTGAGGTTCCCTTATGTTCAGGAATTTATGTCTCTTTTTATTATAATCCTGTTCTAGGTGGCTCCATAATCAAAAGCCTGAGGAATCAGAAAAAACCAAAAAAAATCAGCAAAAAAAACTACCTCTCCTGACATTCTAAATGATCCTCTTCTAACTTCTCCCAACTCTCGGGGAGGGGGGAAACCAAGCTTCCCCCACTCCTGCAAGTTCCCTGACTCCTTCAGATTCTTCTGATCAAACTAAGACCCCACCTCCCCAGAGGGACAATCCCTGATGGGACAACATTTTATCAGCCACTCTACCCCTGTTATCAGAGCCAATTTGAGCACTATCTGGTTTAAATTTTAGCTATGAAATCACGACCACAGAAGGAGAAAGATGATTTTTGACAGTATGGCCACAATATTCTTTAGACTGGAGAAAACTGGTTAAAATAAAACTTTTCTTAAAATTGCAAAACCAGTTCTTTTTGCATGTGCAGTAAAAAGCTAGCTGGTTAAAATACTTTTCTTCAAAATTCTGACCCTGAGAGAACAAAAATATGCCTAGGACAAACCTTGAAGTTAACTCTTATCATGTCCTTGAGCTACAAACATAGGCCACTCTGCCTGAGACTTCAGCCTTGGGTTAATTAGTAGAACTTCAAGCCAAGAGAAAAAAAAAAAAAGAAAGAGGCAAAGAGATATTTTAAATCTCAAGTGGGTGGAAACTCTGAGATTTCTCTCTGTCTGGATATATGTGTATGTTTCAGTATGTGCTTTTGTCTTTGGATAATATTGCTGAGGTTAATTTGTAAATGAGCTCTATTTAACTGGCTTAAAAGAAAAGTCAGCGCTTACAAATCAAACAATTCTAAATACAAGAAAAATTAAATAAATTTCACGTTCACGTGAACTGGGAAATAGTCAATATTAAATTAATACGTGGTATTAATGTTTGTTGATCTAATTAATACAGACATGTCTTTAGAGCCATCAACCTTAAGTATATTACTTTTATTGTGCCTAGGTTTAATATAAAATAAATAAGATCTTATATCTGTTACAAATTTGTCAGCAATGAAAATAACTCGATGTGAAGAAACTTTTAAGGAAAAAAATTGCAAATGAGATAAGAGTTTTGGGTGAAATTTTTAGGAATAATTCTGTTTTAGGAATATTTACTTAAGAATGATCTTTCCAGATGTTTGAAAACTTGAAAATTTAGAGTTGTGCTAAATTAAGTTAAAGGATGGAAGTTTATTAAATAACCAGGCCATTTCCAAATAAAATAAGATACTAAAACATTAATTACTGAACATTGGCTTCCTTTTACAGAGAAACAAAAGGTTTAGAACTATTAAAAATGTGTTTAGTGCCACACTGAGATATTTTCTATAAGAAAGCACATTCTTCAAAAATTATTATTTGGATGTATGTTTACCAGTCTACAGAGTGCTGATATAAAGGACAGTTCATGGTTGCTTAAGGAAAGTAGGATGTGTGTTTTGAGTAAAGAAGGTATGAGGAATGGAATCGCATTTTATTAAGGGAAAAGGAAGTAGATCTGACTTACAGGTGGCTGTTTCTGAATGGGACAATAAAGTGATGGATACAGAAAGTGATAAAAAAGGTTTGTGGAAAGTGGACCCTGAGAAAAGAGTTTTATGCATGGTACAAGTTTTCTTAAGATGTTGAACTGCCTTGGATGACAGATTTTAATCTTCTTTACCTCTTAAGTGATCAGTTCGATATTTGCCTTTAAAATCTTTTATCCTTACTTTGGCTAAGTGAATAACTATTGTTTCACAGTGACGTATGATCTTATCTGACTGAGTGTTCTAAACTCTTTTGATTTTTTTGATAAAACATCCCAAATCAAATTGTAATGAAGTTTCTTTGACCTCTAGCTAACTTTGGGGTGCTTCAAAGGGCCCCTGAAACATCCCAAAGAGAGATACTACACTAATTAGGTTCATGTGGTATGTTAAAAGTACATGGGAAGTATTGTCAAGTGTGTAATAAATCTTCTTAGGTTATATTGTATGGTAATTGTTACTAATATAGATAGTCCAGAACTTATATGGAGTTTCAAAAAAATTCTGATATGTCCTGGTAAAATGTTATCAGTTATAATTCTAGTTATTATCTTGTGTCATGTCACCACAGTAACCAAGCTACCTTGTTAATTACATTGTAATCAGATTTTAAACTTGCCTTAAGTCTTTTGTCATTATAGACACTTAACGGCTTCACTCTGATGCCTTTGCAAAAATGCTTCCTCTTCAAGAAGATTTATAAAAAGGACTTTTGGATAAAATACAAGTTTCTGACTTTCAGACCATAATGCTAAACTGGATAAAAAGAAGCTCTTCTCCTCAAGCTACTTATGGTTTACAACAATTTGGTAATTTACACCTATGGGTAAAATTAAAACATTTATCTTTTCTCTCTATCTGCTCCCTCCAGAGACTGGAAACTCTTAGGTCCCCAGCACCTTTATCAGATAAATTAGGAAGGCTACCTCACTAACAGGTACAGAAATCTCAAGGTATTTTTGGGACCATGAAAAAGGAGGAATTCACCTAGATTTGGTAAGCGAAATCTGTGACAAGCCGTTGGTGTGACTTTCCTGAGAGGTCTTTTAAAAGTTCAGTCTGAAACTCCTTACAGTTTCAGCAAGCAAAAAGCCTATATGATTAATTACAGTTATATAAATCATCAGGCCAAGTTTATTGAGACCAGACTGAAATTTGGTTCTCTCCCTCTGTTAAGAGAACAAAGTTTTCTTGGAATGCTGCTTTAATAACAGACTATGTAAATTTATTTGCCTTTAAGTGATTTACACTTACTTTTAACATCTTTTGTTACTTTGGTAAAGTAAATAAGTATGATTTCACAGTGATCTATGAAGATTATGGCACATGTAGATAAAGTTCATTATGTCTTACAAAAATTAACCCCTCATTGTCAGATTTTTCCCATCCTGATGTCCTTAAGACATGATAACAGTCTACTCCTAAATCAGGGAATTTAAAACGGGTAAACAATAGCTGTAAATCAAACAGTCAGGGCTATGGAAAATACAAGACAGCTGCTTGGCTTTTTGTGCTCCCTGACAAACCTCATTTTTTATTTGATGGGATAAAGCCTTCTGGGTCTTGCAGGGTTAATGCCCTCACGATGAAGAAAAAAAATTATGTTTTACTGAATATTAAATTCTAGTTTTGTTAATTAAGGTGTTTACTAAGACTCACTTCCCAGATAGTTCCTTGCTGTTATGTTATATTGCTAAAAAGTTTAATTGAATTATTAAAGGACACTCTAAATTTGTTTCTAAAGCTTATCTCAGTAATCTATTTTTGGATGAAGATCAGATGCCCCCTGACCTACAACCAGGGGATTATACATACTGGAAAAGACGTAATTTAAAGGACTATCTCCAAACTGGATGGAAGGACCCTTATCAGGTACTCTTAACTAGCTCATACACAGTAAAACTAAAGGGAATTAACTCTTGGATTAATTTCCACTCACAAAGGGCCCCTGCACTGGACTGGCCTATAGGGAGGACTGCTGACCTCAAAATCACCTTAAAACAACGCTCAAACAGAGGAGAAACTACACTCACACCAGGATGAGAAAAAGACAACATCAGAAGTAAACAGCTTACCCAAGATCCTGGACCTGACTCATCTGCCCATTTATAATGTTTTCTTGACTTCTTGGACCTTTGCATATGTATCAAATGTTTTTCTATCATAGGCATGATCCTATGCTAGTTTTAAAAATCAATCCAATTGTTGGGTTTGTGGCCAATTACCTATGTCTAGTACTTCTGGGTTACCTGAGTGGATTTATCCACTCCAAGGCTCTAATTGGTTGACTCTTAGAAAATTTATCTTAAAAGGAAAATTATACTCATGTTCAGGCCACTATTGATATTACTGGATGAGATCCCCTCACCTGACCAATTAATAACACCTGCTCTGACCCTTACCATAAGTATGAATTTTCCTCTATTACTCAAAGTTCAATCAGAGCAACAAGCAACATTTCAGCCAAGGAATAAAACCTCCCACAATTATGGGATGGATTTATATAATTAACACCATGCTATGGTAACTTAAGGTTAAAGGCTCCTCTGTGCTGGGAACAATTAAACCATACTAAGGATAATCAGTCTAGTAACACTAGGAAACTGGGCTGAGTACCTTACGGACAATGCCAATATATAATTTCCCTGAAGAATAGGGACTGGTACAGAACAGACTAACACGACCTGGGATATACTGGGCGGCACCTAATGGAACTTCTTGGCTTAATTCTTACTTATGACTTTATTAATACTGCCAGCTATGCTATTTGTATTTTGCCTATTTCAAAAAAAATTATTGTTTCTTACGTTACCAAAAGTGTGACTGAGCCTCTGATAAAATGATGATATATAGTTCCATATGAGATCAATGATTGCAATAGTCTTAACTCTAGATATGAGAAGAAGCAACAAGGGGGAATATTGTCCTGGACCATAAGAGACTAGGAAGACAGGTGTCCAGAGACTTTTGGATACTAGTAAAGGCCTAGTCCAGTAACAGCACATGGAGTGGCCTATCAGCAAAATCTTTGCCAGACCTGGGAATGAGCATTCCTAGCACCATGGGACAAAATGGTCATGAAATGCCCCAAACCATGGTTGAAATTATGACCAAAAAGGGGTCCTGCTGACTGAAAACTGACACTTGCCATCTACTTCTACAAGATTAAATCATGAGCTGCTGTAGCTGGTGACCTTCAACACCCGCTACAAGGAGTTCAGGGTGGAGATCTGAAATGAGGCACTCTATGCTCTGGGAAAAATTGACAGAACAGGCCTTCAGATAGTTAAATACTTTCAGGAGAAGATTTTACGAGCCCCAATTCTTGCATCTTCTCATACCTAGAGAAACACTGACATCATTAATGGTGACACTGTGGTGTGATTTTAGGCAAGTTCTTTTATTGCTAAGAACTTGAGTTTTCTGAGCTGTGTTAGATTTGGGATGCCACCAGCCATTCTCAAAACAATGTCTGCTGGCAGCTGGTAACTGCAACCTTACTTCTTAAAGGTCTCCTCTTGTAACTATTACACTTTTAGATGATAAAATTGCTTTAGATCTTATATTAACAAAAAGAGAAAACACATATGTAGTGACCAATAGCTCCCATTACTTATATGTTAATACCACATCAAAGGTTAAAACCTACTTTGATGAAACTAGATAACCAGCTACCTGGCTACAATTCTCCCCAAAGTGCCAGGCCTAGACTGGGTTTCAGGCTTATTCTCCTAAAAAGAAATGAGATCTATTTTGTCTGTTAACATTTAGGTTGTCACTCCTCCAAATACTTCCAACAGGATCTGTTAAACCTACATCAATCACACTGGGCTAATAGAAGAGGACATAAAATTATACATATGAACACACCAAATGGCTTTAATTCCTTTAGACAGGGTAACCCAAGCGCTGACTCTATCTAGATCAGGATCAAAATTACTACCAAAGGGAACATGGCTTTTAATCCTGCTTGGGACCCGTGCTACAGTAATCCTTTTACTAATCTTTGGCTTCTGTTTTTTTAAACTACTTGTTAAGTTCTGTCTCTTCCAGATTACAATAGGTTCACATCAAGATAATGATGATGCAAAGATTCCAGCCGTTTCTCAGAACAGATCCTGCCAAAACAACAACAGAAGGCACCCTGGGGCCCTTAATCAGACAGGGTGAAAGCTCTGTGACCCCAACTAGGTAGGGTCTCCGAGCCCCTTGCCAGCCTAAAGAAGCTACAGAAGACAGACTGTCGTCCCTCATCCTCCCAATAAAGATTCCTTGGGGTTCATGTCTCTCAGGGGGGATTTGAAATATGAGATAGATGGGCCCCTGGGCCAGACAGCTGGTGTTTGTCAAGTGGAGCAAAACTGAAGTTTTGTCCTCAGCCAGACACGAATGACGCCTGTTTCCCTTCCTCCATTGATATGGAGGGGATGAACTAGCAGTGGGGAATTTGTTGCAGCAAAAATAGAAATGAAGTTTTCCCTCTCCCGAGAACAAGGAAAATAAAGGGAACAGTAAACAGGCTAGAGAAGAAACATAACCTGGCCTGAAAGAGTTAATCACTCCTAGTTTTTGTTTTTTTTTTAACTGTTACTAATCTATAGTGTCTGTAACTAGATTTGTACTTCATGAAGCTGACCTAGTACTCTTTTTTTTTTTTAACGTCTTTATTGGAGTATAATTGCTTTACGATGTTGTGTTCGTGTCTGCTGTATAACAAAGTGAATCAGCTATATGTATGCATATATCTCCCTATCCCCTCCCTCCTGCACCTCACGCCCACCCTCCCTATCCCACCCCTCTAGATGGTCACAAAGCACCGAGCTGATCTCCCTGTGCTATGCAGTTGCTTCCCACTAGCTATTTTACATTTGGTAGTGTATATATGTCAATGCCACTCTCTCACTTCGTCCCAGCTTACCCTTCCCCCTCCCCGTGTCCTCAAGTCCCTTCTCTTAAGTCTGCGTCTAGGGGCAGGACAGGAATAACCTATTGCTCCTTAACACTATGTGAATTACATCCGCACTCCCTTGCAGCAAATCACCCCTTGTAGCATTTGCATTTCAGAAAAAAGGTCGCAGGCCAATAACCAGAGACAAACGGACCCAATTACCCGGCTGCCTGACGCCAGCTGTGACTGTTTTGAAATAATGCAGGAAGAAGAAGAATGCAAGACCTTCACTACTTTGATCCTTATCATATACCCCGGACTGCGAGCCCCGCATATAAAATCTCCGATTCCAAAAGGAGGGGGGGGTCACAGTTCTTGAGGCGCTAGCCTGCTGTGTCTTCTCTTCTGCCTGGCAGAAAAATAAAGCCATCTCTCTTCCTCCAAAATCTCTGTCTCCATACTTTTGTTCGGCATCGGTGCACAGGGAAGCCAATATTTCAGCAAAATGAGGAGATAGCAAATTCCTCCTTCCCATTTAACACTCATAATAACAGTATTGAGTGGAACAATGGAGAAATCCCCAGCACTATTTAAGTCCCTCCCTCTCTTCCTTCTTTCCTTCCTTTTTGCTTGCAGTATGAAGGAGTTTTTAGGTTCTCTGTAAAGAGGCATCTTCAGGCATCTTTAACAGCCTTTTTATGATACAAAGTCTTAACTCAAAAAAATGGCTCTTGAGTGACAGCATGTCTGACACTAGGGCAGGTAATGAACTAAGCAATTTTTGGACTGGGTTGACTTTCCTGAAGGTCTAAAATCACACAGAGCAAACATCTAGGTTCTCAGTGAGTTTCAGTATATTAATTCATTCAATTTCAACAAATTAAAATATTTTTTGAGCATCTATTTTGTGTCAAGCATCATGGGCACTCAAGATACTATAGCAAACAATTCAGACAATTGACCACTGAGGTGATTGTTCAACCCTTCTGGCAATTTCTGCTTAATCCTTTACTACTCTGTAAACCCCTCCTTTCTTACATTGCTCAAAGTGAAGGGAAAATGAGTTAATGGCAGTGTAAGTGATATAAATAGCAGTCCAAGACTCAGGTTACCATCTTATAATCCTTACTTACTAGCTTTTTTACCCTCTAGAAAGATCTGGATATGGCCTAGCCCAGCAGTAATAATAATGACAGCTACCATATAGTGATTTCTTACCATGTGCCAGCCACTGTGCTAAGTACTTCATATATCTTATCTCAATTAACTCTCACAATGACCTTATAAACTAGGAATTATTCTCATTTAATAGTTGAGAAGACAGAGGCACAGAGCAGTTAAATGACTTGTTTTGAACTATTTCAATATACTGCCTCTCAAATTTCCCTTACACCACACAGAGGAAAAGATAGTTGTTAAATGCATTATAGGTGTGCAGCCCAGGGAAAAATAGGCAAAATAAGTTATAGAGGATAAAACAAGAATATAGAACATTACAGATTTTAGAAGATTTTTTCCTGATTTCAGGGAGCTCATCTCCCATCCTCCTAAGATGAGTCAAGGAAATATTTCAGTGAAGAAATAGGAATAGAGGGGTTCAGTGTCACCCTGGGGTCAGACTGCAAGTCAGGGCCAGAGTCAGGGCTGAGACTCAAGCCTCCCAGTGCTGCAGTGGCAATCACTCTTCTCTCCCTCTCAGAGGACCCCAATTCTGCCCCAATTTCCCATCTCTTCATTTCTACCCAATGCCCCCATAGCCATTCTATGAACTCCAGAGGCACCACAGAGACCCCAGTCTGATTTTCTCCAGGAAACAATGGGACAGAGTTTGTGGAACTTGCCTTGGAGCCTCTGTAATCTTGGGTTTAGGAGAGTTTGGGTTGAAAGTGGGAGCAAGAGAAAAATTCCATTTCCAGTTATGAAAGAAAATCTTTAGGGAAATGTTTTATGACATCTCAGGGACAACTGGAATGAGGGGCCATCTATCTGAGGCACAGCCCATTTGACAGACTTCCACCATAGACATTACATAGACATAGTTTTTACAGAACTAACTGGCTCATGAACTGTTGAAAGATTCAATGCTGTATAACGAATAATAGGAACAAATACTACCACTGGATTTCATGGGTATTATGAACTTATTGGAGATGCCAAAAGGCACTGTGGTTTAAATCTACTATTTACTATTTGAATTCCTATAGTAGTTGCACAATGAGATGGAATTAGCCTCAAGTAGTTTTGCCTGGTTGTTGCCTTTTTTGTTACCTATTTAACACACCTTCTGACCCCCGAAACTGGGTTAGGACTCCCCAGTATACATTCTCACAGCAACCTGTACTTTTCTTTCTTAGAGTGAATAAAATTATAATTATTTGTGTGATGTGTTCAGTGCCTGTATTTCTCTTCTATCATGTAAGCTCCAGAGGGAAGGCATTTAAATACATTGTTTGCCACTGTATCCCTAGGTCCTCGTGCAGGGCCTGGCCCCAGAGATGCTCAATTAATACCCAGTGAGAAGTGAATGAATTCATGATCTGAGAATCACAGAATTTAAGAACTGAGTGGGACTTTAGGAGTTGTTTAGTCCAACCCCCTCAGTTTATGGAATAGAAAACTGAGTTCCAGAGAAATAAAGAGATTTGCCCATTGTTACATATTGTTGCACGGCAGAGTCAAGACTAAAACTGGGCCTCTTAATTACCCTTTCTCTACCTTATTGTACTTATGGTTAGTTAAAAGTTTTAGACTGAAGGCATAAATGTCAGGCAACTTGCTTGTTGAACTCAAGATAATAACAACTTATTAACTAAAAATAGATTGACATCTATTGACATCTATTGACATCTAGATTGAATGCCTAAAATGTCAGGCAACTTGCTTGTTGAACTCAAGATAATAACAACTTATTAACTAAAAATAGATTGACAGCTTACTCTGTGCCAGGTTTTGTACTAGGCACTTCATATGCTTTATCTCATTTAATCCTCACAACAATTCCAGGTTCTATTATTTTATAGATGAAGAAACTGGAGTTTAGCAAGATTAAGAAACACATTCAGAGTTATACAGCTATAAAATTGATGGATTAGGTAATCTTATTCCAGAGACTTTTCCCTTAAACAGTATACCACAAGAAGAGAAGCTCCATGCTATCATTTCTATTACCTCAACTGAAATTTGCTTTTTTTTTTTTTGTTTAGAAAAGTTGATATGTTTATATGTGCTCATTGCAAAAATCAGACAATACATAAAAGTCTAGGGAAAAGTAAGAATCACTAGAAATCTAGTCCCCATAACTAGACATATATTCATTTGTATTTACTTCCAATTCTCTTTCTATGTGTATATACCACACACACCCTTAAAAAAAAAAAAAAAAAAGAAAAGAGAGGGAGGATCGTCCTAATCCAGGATAGATAAAATAGTGTAATATAGTGAGAGGTTCAGAATTTAGGCTGTGGAATCAGCAATATTCTGTTACAATTTCAGTTTATGAGCTTCGAATCTTGGACCAAGTTTCTGTGCCTCAGATTCCTCATCTGTCAAATGCAGATAATAGTAGCACCTACCTCACAGGGTAGTTATGGGCATGAACAAGATAACGCAAGTTCTTAATACAGTGCCTGGCACAGAGTTAATGCTCAATAGAGGGTAGCTATAATGACAATACACAAGCTGTGTAGCCTGCTTTTTCACTTAACATGTTGTGGACATTTTTTCATTTCAGTGAATGTACATATACAATGGCAATTTCAGTTGCTATGTAATATTCCCTATTAATAAAAATTTTGTTTCTAGTTTTTTGTTATTACAAAATATACTGTGATTAACAGCATTGTTCATTCTGTTTTTAACAGCCTTATTAAAATATAATTGATAGCCAATAAACTGCACATATTTAAAGTTCGTAATGTGATACATTTTGATATCTGTAAATACTGGTGAAACCATAGCTACAATCAAGATAATAAACATATCCATAACCATGAAAAATTTTCTCCTGCCTCTTTTAATCCCTCTCTTTGCTCATGTCCCACCTTCCCCTATACTCAACCCAGTCCCCAGGTAACTACTGATTTGATTTCTGTCACTATAGATTTGTTTTCATTTTCTAGAATTTTATATAAATGGAACTATAAGGTACTCTTTTATTTTATGGCCACTTTCACAAATCAAAATTATTTTGAGATACATCCATGTTGTTGCCTGTATCAATAGTTCATTTCTTTTTTTATTGCCAAGTAGTAATCCCTTGTATGATTATACTACAAGTTGCTCATCCATTCACCTGGTGATAGAAATTTCGGTTGTTTCCAACTTTGGGCTATTACAAATTAAGCTGCATGAACATTCATGTATAAGTCTTTGTATGGATACATGCTTTCATTTCTCTTGGTTAAATACATAGAAGTGGAACGTCTGGGTCATATACTACATGTATGTTTATCTTTTTAGGAAACAGCCAAACTATTTTTCAAAGTGGTTGCACCATTTTACATTCCTGCCAGCAGTGTATTAATTGAGAGACACCCCTCCATGTGTCCCTGGCAATCCTATATATCTTGCTGGGTACGCCAAGAATGCAAGGCCCTGACTGTCCTTTACCTAGGCTATTTCTCAGGATTGCACTTACAGTGAGCAATCTTGAGGGATGATATAATGTCACCCTCTGTGACAAAAACCAGGCTTATTTACTACTTGCTATAAAACAGCAGTTTCCCGAAGCTCAGGATTCCTCTCCTGTAATGCAAGCCACTGGAAGCATTAGGCATCCCTCTGGGCCCCCCTTGTTACCCCCATAGTACTGTGGGAATCAATGTAAACATATTTCATGTTGTTCGCTATGCAGTGAGCAGTAAAGTACTTCGTTTATGACTCAGGAGCCTTGTGTCTCCTGCCAGCATTTACAAAACAGTAACATGCTAACTGATTAGTTTGTGTAAGATAAAAGAAAATATCTATATTGGTCTCTGCACCACCCCCTCTCCACTTCCTGGCACAGAGTTCTTAAAACCCTTGTAATTTCCTAAGTGATAAGAATACTAGTAGCCTCTCTTCTTCTAATATATGGTCTTTGACCCTGTCCCTGACACAGGGCTCCTAAAACCCTTGTAAATTCCTAAGTGATAAGACCTTTAGAAACATCTTTTTTCTAATGAGGTGACTCTGGGCAGGCTCCTGGTTAGCCCCTGGATGGAAGCTAGTCACCAGAAAGACCAGGTCATGATTAGAAGCTTGGAATGTTCAGCTTCCCCCATCCCCCACTTCTCCAGAGAGGGGAGAGGGGCTAGAAAGGTAGTTAATTGATCACGCTTACATAAAGAAGCCTCCATAAAAATCCCCATAGCATGGGTTTTTGGAAGCTTCTGGGTGGTGAACACATCCACATACCAGGAGGGTGAAGCATCCCAACTCCACAGGGACTGGAGCTCCTGTGCTCAGATCCAGCCTTGCCCCTGTGTAGCTCTTCATTTGGCTGTTCATCTGTATCCTTTATCATATGCTTTTATAAACTGGTAAACTTAAGTAAGTTTTCCCTGAGTTTTGTGAGCCGCCCTAGCAAATCAGTTGAACCCAGGGAGGGTGTTGTTGGAACTTCCATTCTATACCTTGTTGGTCAGAAGCACAGGTGATAACCTGAGCTTGTGACTGGCGTCTGAAGTGGGGCTGGGGTGTACTTTGTGGAACTGACTCCTTAACCTGTGGAATATGTTGCTATTTTTGGGTAGATAGTGTCAGAATTGAGTTGAATTGCAGAACAATGAGCTGGTGCTGCCGAGAACTGCTTGGTGTGGGGAAAGACCGCCACATATATGGTGTCAGAAGCGCTGTGAATGTGGTAGAAGTGTGAGAGTAAAGGAGGCACATAGGAGAGAAAGGCAGGAGCAAAGAACTCAGTTTTTCTCTACTCAGGAAGACTAGTAGGTTTTTCTTACACAGCTTGTAAGTAGGATAAAATCAAATCCCAGACTTGAGAATTCTGAGGATGGGATGCTGACAGAGACATGACTCTTTGAAAGACAAAGGATCTGGGCCCCTCAGGCAAGGACTGGGGTTCTGAAGACACTCTTTGGGATCTGGTAGTGAATATGCTTGCACAAGTGGTGGGTGGGAGATGGGGAGAAAAGGTCTCCCAGTACCCTACCTATTAATGAAGCTGAGCGGTTTGAGAGGAAGGATTGAAACCAACCATCTAAAAATGGTGCCTGAATTGTTGTTACTCATTCTCCTCAGTGTGGGAGGAGGAAGGGATGACAATGGACAGCAAGCCCAGGGCCCCAGTAAAAAGGCCATGTGGCAATGAGTCAGGAGTTCCCAAAGCTGAAATAAATGATATCAACAATAAGGACCTTGAGTTTTGTGGGGAGTAAAAACATTAGATGTTTGTTTGGTTGAACAGGGAACAAGTGGTCCAGCAGAAACAATATGGATTCCTAGGAGGAAAAAGGGAAATCAGAGCATGAGTTAGAGGTTAGAGGCCATTTCCTAGGATAGCAGCACCACCTGCCTGATGCAGCCACCAAGTACAACCCTTAAAAAAAAAAGGCAACTGTTAACCTGCTACTAAGCCCATGCTGAAGTCAAATGCTGACCCATGAGGCTGTGTGACTCTCCAGCCTGATAGTCCCATTTTGGGTGGGTGAACAAGAACTCTACACCTAACCAGGGAAAGGTTCAAAAGGCCTCACTAGTCAAA
Source organism: Balaenoptera ricei (assembly GCF_028023285.1). Classification (NCBI taxonomy): domain Eukaryota; kingdom Metazoa; phylum Chordata; class Mammalia; order Artiodactyla; family Balaenopteridae; genus Balaenoptera; species Balaenoptera ricei. Next base: position 25,129,683 of record NC_082653.1, read on the forward strand.
TGGAAATGGTATATTCAAGTGCATAGCTGGGCTGGCCCTAGTGACAAGTCAACTTTATGTGAAAAGTTTCTCCCCTCACTGACTCCCTTGGGCTCTTGATTCACAGAGGTTATCCTAAATGCCTAAGCCTGGTTCACTGATGGTTTTGTTAAAATGAAAGCTGATGGTGTCCACTGGCTGGCTGGCTCCAATGACAATTCTGGAAGACCAATTGCAGTAAGGGCCAATTAGCACAATGGGCTGAAATGAAAGCCATCACCTTTACCTTAGGACTAGTCATGCTATATATTTTAACTGACTCTTGGGCTGTTGCCAATGGCCTAGCTGTCCGGTTTGCTGCTTAGAAGACTACAGACTGGCAGATTAAAGGCACCTCTCTTTGGGTCATGAACTGTGGAAACAAACTGCAGATGCCAATCAAACGGTCTGGATCACTCATGTGATATACAAAATAAGGGCTCACTTTCTGATAAGACCACCTGGAATCAAGCTGCTGATCAAGCTTGCACCATCCAGACTGCCACACCTGCTACCTAGACCCATCATCACATTGGACATGGTAGCACATCATGGACTGGCCACACAACAAAGGAACTCTATGTTTCTGATGCAGAAGCTACCACTCATGCCAGACTTGTGACTTCTGTCAAAAGTTGCCTTATTTGTCTCATGGTGAAAAGAGGCCATATTGCACTGGGTATTGATCCTACTGGCTCCTGGGGAATTGATGAATCAGAACTTTGAGCCCTTCTGAGGGCTTCTCATTGCTGTCGATTCATTCTTAAATTATGGTTTTGCTGTTCTAGTCTGATCAGCCAATTCTGGCCACACCATTGTGCCCTTAAAACTAACATGATTTTGGCTTTCTGGATGATGATGATAACGTACCTTTTATTGCAAAAGCTCATTCAACAATGGACTGATAGTCAAAGTATTTGATAGACCTTTCAGTCCCCTTATCATACTCAAACTGCTGGAATCACTGAGGGATGGAATAAACATTTTAAAAAGTAACAGCTTTATAGAGACATAATTCACATATAAAATTCACCCTTTTGAAATGTACAATTTCAGCAGTTTTAGCATATTCACAGAATTGTGCAACCATCATACAATATGTATTTTTTTGTGACTGGCTTCTTTCATTTAGCATAATGTTTTCAAAGTTCATCCATGTTGTAGCATGCATCAGCACATTCTTTTTCAAGGCTGAATAATATTCCATTTTATGGATATACTATATTTTCACTTACATATTCATTTGTTGACAGGAATTTGGGTTGTTTCCATTTTTGGACTAGTTTGAATAATGCTGCTATGAACATTTATGTAAAAGTTTTGTGTAGATATATGTTCATTTATTTTGGGTATACACCTAGGAGTGGAATTGTTGGGTCATATGATAACTCTGTTAACATTTTCAGGCACTGTCAAAATTGTTTTCCAAAGTGGCTGTACCATTTTACAATCACATCAGCAATGCACAAGGGTTCCAACTTCTCCACGTCCTTGCCAACATTTGCTATTATCTTTCTTTTTGATTATAGCCATCCTAATGGGTGTGAAATGCTACCTTGTGGTTTTGATTTGCATTTCTGTAATGACCAGTGACGCTGAGCATATTTTCATATGCTTACTGTCCGTTAGTACATCTTCTTTGGAGAAATGTCTATTCAAATCCTTTGCTCATTTTTAAATAGGGTCATTTGTGTCTTTGTTGTTGAGTTGTAAGAGTTATTTATATATTCTGGAGACAAAATCCTTACCAGATACATGATTTGCAAATATTTTCTCCCATTCTGTGGGTTAGCTTTTCACTTTCTTGATGGTGTCCTTTGAAGTACAAGCATTTAAAATTTTGATGAAGCCTAATTTATCTATTTTTCTCTTCATTTGTTGTTTTAGTGTCATATTTACAAAACATTGCCTAAACTAATGTCACAAAGATTTATTCCTGTATATATTTTTTAAAGAGTTTTACAATTTTAGGTCTTACATTTAGGTCTGTGATCCACTATGAATTAACTTTTGTGTGTGGGGTGAGGTAAGGGTCTGACTTCAGTCTTTTGCCTGTGGCTGTTCAGTTATCCCAGCACTATTTGTTGAAAAGACTGTTCTTTCCCCCATTGAATGATCTTGGTATGCATGTCAAGAATCAATTGACCATAGATGGATGGGTTTATTTACAAACACTTAATTCTATTCCATTGATCTATATGTCTATCTGCATGCCAATGTTATAATTGTTAATTTTATTTGTCAACTTGACTGGACCACAGGTGCCCAGAAATTTGGCTAAACATTATTTCTGGGTGTGTCTGTGAGTGTTTTAGGTTATGCATGGGCTCAGGAACATGGACTTCCACTCACTGAGGCCAACATGGCTATGGCCACCACTGGGTCCCTGATCTGCCAACAGCAGAGACCAATATTGAGTTCCCAATATAGCACCATAGCCTGGGGTGATCAACCAGCTACCTGGTGGCAGGTTGACTGCTTTGGGCCACCATGGAAGGGGCAGCATTTTGTTCTTACCGGAATAGGCACTTAATCTGGATATGGATTTGCCTTCCCTGCACACAATGCTTCTGACAAAACTACCATCCATGGACTTACAGAATGCCATTTCCAATGCAGTATTCCACACAGCATTACTTCTGATCAGGGAACTTGTTTCACAGGAAAAAAAAGCACAGAAAAGAGCCCACACTCATGGAATTCATTGGTCTTATCATGTTCCCCAACATCCTGAAGCAGCTGGATTGATAGAATGGTGGAATGGGCTTTTTTTTTTTTTTTTTAATATTTATTTATTTGTCTGCACTGGGTCTTAGTTGCGGCACGTGGGATCTTTTAGTTGCAGCACATGGGATCTTTAGTTGCAGCATGCTAACTCTTTGTTGCAGCATGTGGGATCTAGTTCCCTGACCAGGGATTGAACCCGGGCCCCCTGCACTGGGAGCACAGAGCCTTAGCCACTGGACCACCAAGGAAGTCCCAGAATGGGCTTTTGAAGACTCAATTACAGGGCCAGCTAGGTGGCAATATCTTGCAGGGGTGGGGCAAGGTTCTCCAGAAGGCTGTAGTCAGCCCCCTTATCCACAGGTTCTGCATCCGTGGATTCCACCACTGGGGATCAAAAATATTTTTTAAAAATTGCAGAAATTTCCAAAAAGCAAAACTTGAATTTGCCATGCACTGGCAACTATTTACATAGCATTCATACTGTATTTACAACTATTTACATAGCATTTACATTGTATTAGGTATTATAAGTAATCTAGAGATGATTTAAAGTATACAGGAGGATGTGAGTACATTATATGCAAACACACCATTTTATGTAAGGGACTTGAGCATCTGCAGATTTTGGTATCCACGAGGGGGAGGGGTGTCCTGGAACCAATCCTCTGCAGATACCGAAAGACGACTGTACAGTTGACCCTTGAACAACTTGGGGGTTAGGGGTGCCTACCCTCTGAGCAGTTGAAAATCTTCATGTAACTTTACAGTTGGCCCACCAAATCCACAGTTCCACGGATTGTGTAGTATTGTAGTGCCTGTTTATTGAAAAAAGTCTGCGTATAAGTGGACCTGCACAGTTCAAATCCATGTTGTTCAAGGGTCAACTGTATAGGTTCTGAATCAGCATCCAGTACAGGCTATACCTCGATTTATTGTGTCTCATTTTACTGCTCTGTAAAGATACTGTATTTTTTCTACAAATTGAAGGTTTGTGGCAACACTGCATGGAGCAAGTCTATTGGCACCATTTTCCCAACAGCATAATTTTTAGTTAAGTTATGTACATTGAGTTTTCAGACATTATGCTATTGCACACTTAACAGACTACAGTGTAGTGTAAACATAACTTTTATATGCACTGGGAAACCAAAAAAATCTGTGTGACTTGCTTTATTGCAATATTTGCTTTGTTGCAGTGGTCTGGAACTGATCCTGCAATATCTCCGAGCTATGCCTGTATATGGTGCTGTTTCTCTGATAGCCAGGATTCATAGATCCAGGGATGGAGTGGTGAAAATGGGAGTGGCAACACTTACTTTTACCCACTAGCAAAATTTTTGCTTCATGTTCCCACAACTTTATGTTCTTCTGGTCTAAATGTCTTAGTTCCAGAGGGAGAAATGCTTCCACCGGGAAACACAACAATGATTACACTGAACTGCAAGTTAAGACTACTACCAAGCCACCTTGGGTTCTTCATGTCTCTGAATCAACAAGTAAAGAAGGGAGTTACTGTACTGGCTGGTGCGATTGATCCTGACTACCAGGAGGAAATTGGGCTACTACTCCACCATAATATTATACTACTACTCCACCCTGTGTGTGTGTGTATCTCCTGTTGGTTCTGTTTCTCTGGGGAGCCATGACTAATATAAGTATCATGCTGTTTTGATTACTATAGCTTTGTAGTAAATTCTGAAATTGGAAGTGTGAATCCTGCAACTTTGTGCTTCTTTTTTAAGACTGTTCTGGCCATTCTAGGTCCCTTGCATTTCTACACGAATCTTTGGATCAGTTTGACAATTTCTACAAAGAAAAGGCAGCTGGTATTTTAAAAGGGGTTGAGTTGAATCTATAGCTCAATTTGGGGATTACTGCCACTTTAACAATATTAAGTCTTCCAATCCATGAACTCAGGATGTCTTTCCATTTGTTTAGATCTTCTTTAATTTCTTTCAACAGTGCTTTTCTGGTCTTCAGTGTACAAATCTTGCAGTTTTTTAACTTTATTCTTAAACATTTTACTCTTTTTGAGGCTATTGTAAATGGAATTGTTTTATTAATTTCATTTTTATATTGCTAACTGTTGGTGTATAGAAAAGTAATTGATGTTGTATTTTGATCTTGTATCCTGCAACCTTGCTGAACTTGCTTATTAGTTCTAAAGTTTTTGTGTGTGTGTGAATTCCTTAAGATTTATTATGTACAAAATCATATCATGTAGAGATAGATAATGTCAATAGAGATAGTTTTACTTCTTTCTCTCAAATCTGGATGCATTTTATTCTTTTTCTCGCCTAATTTCCCTGGCTAGAACCTCCAGTACAATGTTGAATAGTAGTAGTCATGGAATTGTCTTTTAAAAAATCAACTCAAAATAATTTCTGACATCTCTCTCAGCTCTTCTGGTCCACGTATCTTAGAAAGGAAGTTTGGTTATGGAATGTGGCTGTCTCTAGAAAGGAATCATCTCCTCTTAATTGCTTACTGGCTAATGATCAGGGTGAATGGGGTGAAGAGTTACATAGACCTATTTTGGAAATTCAGGATTCTGCCTGACCACTCCTGGGCATAACGTGCCTTTCTTTACCCTAACAGCAACTCCAGGTCAGCCTGGTTGTTGCACCCTCTAACGGACTGCTTAGCCAAAAGGACGTCTCAGGTATTCAAACTTAATTCTGGTTCAGCCACCTGGATTCTTTTGTTAGATTGACGTGGTCCTAAATCATGAGAACAATGACTACTTGGTTGAGTATACTACTCACTAAGTCTTCCTACAGTTGCCCAAGCAGGCTAAGGTGGGGGATATGATGTGTCTCCATCGATTCTTAAAAAAATATCCTTGTGTCACTCGCATTTGACTCTTTCAGATAAAAAGTCTGGTGTGGGTAGGGAAGAATTGGAGAAAAGGTGAAGTTATAGCTACTGGGATAGGACACACTGATTTTGTGGCTATGGAAGGAGAGCAACAACCCCAGCACCTGGGAAAGGAACATCCTATGCCCTAAGAATTGTGGAGAGGTAGGGAACAATTAATGTTCTCTTTGTCCTTTAGATTTAGCACTACAACCTGGCAAAACAATTGTATGATTTGTTTGAGGCAGACTGCTTTCAGGCTGAAAATCTCACCTGCTGCTGGGTTTGTCATCCCTGCCCATGTGCTATGAAAACAGAAGAACTCATATGGTCAAGATACTGTACCTTCTGTGCCTGATGCTATCAATGTCAGCTCCCAAAGGTGGACCCCTCCCCCTATATATATGCAAACACACAGAGTGGCATAACCATGTTTCAATCTTACTGGTACAAAATCGTATGCATCTCCTAATGCCTGAGTAGCCTTGGTTGTGCTATATGGTGATTGAGACTTGTCTTAGACTACATCCTGGCTCTCTGAAATAAGACCTGTTGATCTTATTGCCCTATAAATCTCCCTCACAGTTGACTGAGTCTGGAGCTCTGGGGAACATGGTTGAGGTCAATACTGCAAGTTGGCCTCATCCTGCTGCTTGGAGACCTGTTGACAGTGGCCTATACTGTATGAGATAAATTGAATGGATTTGGTTCCAGTCCCTATGTTCCAGACAGATTAATCAGAGTGGCCAACAGAATGACTTACTCATGTGAAAATTCATCATAAGCCAAGATGATGTAAACTGAGGGGGTATGTTGTTGAGAGACACTCTGCCATGGATCTCTTATGCTCCCTTTCATATTACAGAGTATTCCAAGAATGCAAGGCATTGACAGCTCTTTACCCAGGTCATTTCTCAGAATTGTCTGTGTAGCAAGCAACATTAAACTATGCAGTAATATCTCCCTAGGACAGAAAATCAGGCTTGCTTACTGCTTGCTATAAAACAATGGGTTTCCAAAGCTCATAGATACAGAAAACAGACTGGTGGTTGCCAGAGGCAGGGGGTAGGTGTCAGTGGGTAAAATGGGTGAAGGGGGTCAAAAGGTACAAACTTCTAGTTATAAAATAAATAAGCCATGAGGATGTATTGTACAGCATGGATACTATACTGTATTGCAGATTTGAAGTTACTAATAGTAAATCTTAAAAATTCTCCTCACAAGAAAAAAAATTCTCTAAATATGGATGGTGACAATTAACTAGATTTATTATGGTGATCATTTTGCAATACATACAAATATTGAGTAATTATATTGTACACCTGAAACTAGTATAATGTATGTCAATTATACCTCTATAAAAATATTACATGATATGTAAATAAAATGAACTATAGGCGTTACAATAAAACAACACAACACAAACAAACAAAAAACAGTGGGTTCCCCAAGCTCAGCATTCCTCTCATGTAAAACATTTCACCATGTTTGCAGACAGGCATCTGGGTCCTCTTTGTTGCCCCTGTTGAATCTGAGGGCAAGGGGAACTGATGCAAAAGGCTGATGCTTATGCTGCTTGCTGTTTGGTGAGTAATAGAGTACTTTGACCCAAGAGTCTCATGTCTCTATTGGCACCCACAAAAAACAATAAGCTAACTTATCAACTTATGAGTAGGTTAAAGTCAAATCCTAGATGTGACATGCATGAGAGTTCCATTTGCTCCATGTCCTCACCAACACTTGATATGATCAGTCTTTTCAATTTTAGAAATCCTAATAGGTGTGTATAGTGGTATCTCACTTTGGTTTTAATTTGTGTTTCTCTAATTAGCTTATTTCCATCTATTTATTTCCTTTGATAAAGTGTCTGTTAAACTATTTTGCCTATTTAAAAGTTGAGCTGTTTGGGCTTCCCTGGTGGCGCAGTGGTTGAGAATCTGCCTGCCAATGCAGGGGACACGGGTTCGAGCCCTGGTCTGGGAAGATCCCACATGCCGCGGAGCAAGTAGGCCCGTGAGCCACAATTACTGAGCCTGCGCGTCTGGAGCCTGTGCTCCGCAACAAGAGAGGCCGCGATAGTGAGAGGCCCGCGCACCGCGATGAAGAGTGGCCCCCACTTGCCACAACTAGAGAAAGCCCTCGCACAGAAACGAAGACCCACCCAACACAGCCATAAAGAAATAAATAAATACTTTAAAAGTTGAGCTGTTTGTTTTCTTATATATCCTATTATATTCTGGAAACCAGTCCTTTGACAGGTAAGTTATTTGTAAATAATTTCTCCCAGTCAGAGGTTTGGATTTTCATTATCTCTAACAGTGTCTTTTGAAGAGTAGAAGTTCTTAATTTTGATAAAGTCCAATTTACTAATTTTTTTCTTTTATATGTTGTGCTTTTCATGTTATATTTAAGAAATCTTTGCTTAACTTCAGGTCACAAAACTTTCTCCTATGTTTTATTTTAAACGTTCTATTGTTATCTCACCATACAGCAAGATTTTACACTTATGTCTACAATCCATTTCAAATTAATTTTTGTATATGGTGTGAGGTTATGGGTTGGAGTTCATAAAATGAACTCCAAATGGTTCATAACCATTTGCTTATGGTTATCTAATTGTTCCAGCACTAGCAGCATTTACTGAAAAGACTATACTTTGTAACTGTTGGAAATCAATTGACCATATATGTGTGAATCTATTCCTGGACTCTCTATTTTGAACTATTGACTTATTTGTCTTATTCTAATACTACACTTTGTTAATTACTTTCCAAGTCTTGAAGTCAGGGAGAATAAGTCCTCAAACTTTGTTCCTCTTTTTCAAAGTGTGTTGGCTATTCTATTCTATGTTCTTTGTATTTCCACATGAATTTTAAAATAAGCTTGTCAACTTCTAAAAAACCTCCTGGGATTCTGATTGAGGTTGTGTTGGATCAATATGAAGATAATTGATATTTAACAGTACTGAGTCTTCCAATCCATGAACATGGTATATCTCTACTTATTTAGTTTCTTTAATTTCTCTCAGTAATGTCTTATAGTTTCAGCATATAGGTCTTGTATAGATTTATCACAAAGAATTTAATATTTTTGATGCTATTATAAATGATTTTTTTTACATTTCAATTTCTATTGCCTCTGCTATTATATAAAAATTCAATTGATTTTTGTATATTGATCTTGAATGCTTCAACCTTGCTAAACTTACTTAGTAGTTCTAGCAGACTTTTGGAGGATTTCATTGGATTTTCTACATAAACAATCATGTCTTCTTCAAATAAATACAGCTTTAATATTTCATTTCCAAACTGGGTGAATTTTATTTCTTTTCCTTGCCTTACTGCATTGGCTAAAACCACCAGTACAATGTTGAATAAAAGATGTACGAACAGATTCCCTTGTCTTGTTCCTTATCATAGAAAGAGACATTCAGTCTTTAATCATTAAATATAACATGAGCTGTAGGTTTTTGTATATGCCCTTTATCAGATTGATGAAGTTCTTTTCTATTCTAGATTGCTAAGATTTTAAAAAAATCAGAAATGGATTTTGGATTTTTTCAGATGCTTTTTATGCATTTATTGAAACAATCATATAGGTTCTTTTTTTTTAGTCTGTAAAAATGGTAAATTACATTGAGTTTTGAAAGTTTAAGCAAACCTTGCATTCCTGAGATAAATCTCACTTGGGTCATAATGTATTATCCTTTTTAATGCATTGTTGGATTTGAATGGCTAAAATTTTTGTAAAGAATTTTACAGCTATATTCATTAGGTATATTAGTCTTTAGTTTTCTTTCTTTGTAATGTCTTTGATTTTGGTTTGAGAGTAATTCTAGCTTCATAGAATGAGTTGGCATACATTCTCTTCTTTTTCAATTTTCTGGAAGAGTTAGTGTGGAATTGGTATTATTTCTTCCTTATATCTTTAGTAGAATTTATCAGTGAAGTCATTTGGGCCTGAAATTTTCTTTGTGGGAAGAGTTTTAACTATAAATTCAGTGTCTTTAATAGATTTAGGAATATTGTTATATGATTTTTTTCTTGAGTGAACTTTCATAGTTTTTGTCTTCCAAGGAATTTGTCTATTTCATCTAAATTGCTGATTTATTAAAAAAATAAATTGTTGATTTATTGGTATTCCCTCATCCTTTCAATATCTGTAGACTCTCTAGTGATTGCTCTCTCTAATTTCTAACTTGGTAATTTAGGTCTTCCTTCTTTTTTTCCTAATCAGTCTGGCTACAGGTTTATCAATTTTACTGAACTTTTCAAATAACCAACTTTTATTTTCATTTATTTTCTGTATTGTTTTTTCTCTTTTCTGTTCCATTAGTTTATGTTTTAAATCTTTATTATTTCCTCTTTTCCTCAATTTTATTATTTCCTTTCTTTGGGTTTCATTTGCTTTTTTTTTTTTTTTTTTTCTAGTTCTTTAAGGTGATTTAAGAATTTTCTCCTTTTCTAATACAGGAATTTAGCAGTATAAGTTTCCAAGTACTGCTCTATTGGCGTCTCATAAATTTTATTCAATTCAAATATTTTACAACATTTCTTTTGATTTCTTCTTTGACTTATGGATTATCTGTAAGTGTGTTATTTAGTTTCCAAATACTTGGGCATTTTTCAGAGATCTTTCTGTTATTTATTTCTGATTTAATTACACTGTGGTCAAAGGGCATATCTTGTGTAACTTAAGTTACTTAAAATTTATTGAGACTTATTTTATGTTCTGGAATATTGTCAATCATGACAAACATTCTCTTCTTAAAAAGAATGTGTATTCTGCTATTGCTGGATGGATTCATCTATAATTACCAGTTAGGTCAAATACCAGTTGTTAGCATTATTCAAGTCTTCTATATCCTTACTGACGTTTTTCTGTTTGTTTTATGGATTATTAATATAGGGATGTTGAAATCTCTTACTATAATTGTGGATTTGCCTCTTTCTCCTTGCAAGTCTATCAGTTTTTTATTTCATATATTTGGGAACTCTGTTGTTAGGTGTATAAACGTTTAGGATTGTTATATCCTCTTGGTGAATTGATCTCTTTATCATTATCCTTAGTAATATTCTTTGCCTTGTAATCTACTTTATTTGACATTAATAGAGCCATTTCAGCTTTCTTTTGATTAGTGCTAGTATAACGTTTTCCCATTCCTTTACTTTTAACTTATTTGTGGTTTTGTATTTATAGTGAGCTTCCTGGAGGCAGTTTGCAGTTGGGTCTTGCTTTTCTATCCAGTCTGACAATGTCTACCTTAATACTGATATTTAGACCATTTAATAATCATTTAATGTGATTACTGATATGACTGAGTTTAAATCTACCATCTTGTTCTTTGTTTTCTATTTATCTCATGTGTTCTTTGTTTCCCTTTTCTGTTTTCTTTTGGATTGAGTATTTTTTATTTTATCTCCTTTATTGGCTTATTAGTTATAACTTTATTATGTTATTTTAGTAGCTGCTTTAGAGTTAAGAGTATATACATCTTTAATTATCACAATCTACCTTGAGTGATATTATACCACTTCACATATCGTATAAGAAACTTAAGGACTTCCCTGGTGGCACAGTGGTTAAGAATCCACCTGCCAATGCAGGGACATGGGTTCTAGCCCTGGTCCGGGAAGATCCCACATGCTGTGGAGCAACTAAGCCTGTGCACCACAACTACTGAGCCTGTGCTCTAGAGTCTGTGAGCCACAACTACTGAGCCCATGTGCCACAACTACTGAAGCCTGTGAGCCTAAAACCCATGCTCTGCAACAAGAGAAGCCACTGCAATGAGAAGCCTGTGCACTGCAATGAAGAGTAGCCCCCACTCGCTGCAAGTAGAGAAAGCCCACGCGCAGCAACAAAGACCCAACACAGCCAAAAAAAATTAAAATTAAAATTAAAAAAAAAAGATTTAAAAAAATAATAAATTTATTTTTTTAAAAAAAGGACCTTAAATCTGTATACTTCCATTTCTCCTTTCTGGACTTTGTGCTATTGAGTCATACATTTTACTTCTACAAATGTTCTAAAGCACACAAAACATTGTTATTACATTTGCTTTAAAATGTTGAACTGTTATGTGTATTTTACTACAACAAAAAAAATGGGAAAAAAGTTGAACTATTTTTAAAGGATTTAAATAATAAAAAATAATTTTTTTCTATCTACCCATGTAGTTGCCATTTCTGATACTCTCCTTTCTTTGTGTATAGAATGTACAAAGTTTCCATTTGGTGTTATTTTTCTTCTGCCTAAAGAATTTCTTTAAGATTTCTTGTGGTATAGTTCTGTTGGTGATTCTTTCAACTTTTTAATCTGAAAAAAATCTTTCTTTCACCTTCATTTTTTTTTTTTTTAAATAAATTTATTTATTTATTTATTTTTGGATGTGTTGGGTCTTCGTTTCTGTGCGAGGGCTTTCACCAGTTGCGGCGAGCGGGGGCCACTCTTCATCGCAGTGCGCAGGCCTCTCACTGTCGCGGCCTCTCCCGTTGCGGAGCACAGGCTCCAGACACGCAGGCTCAGTAGTTGTGGCTCACGGGCCTAGCCACTCCGCGGCATGTGGGATCTTCCCGGACTGGGGCATGAACCCGTGTCCCCTGCATTGGCAGGCAGATTCCTAACCACTGCGCCACCAGGGAAGCCCCTCACCTTCATTTTTGAAAGATATTTTTGTTGGGTATAGAATTCTAGGTTGTCAGGGGCCTTTTTTTCTTTCAGCACTTTAAACATGTCTTCTCCACTGTCTTCTGATTTTCATTATATCCAACAAGAAATCTGGTATTGTTCTTATCTTTGTTCTTCTGTATATAATGTGCCTTTTTCCTATAAATACTGTTAAGATTTTCTTTTTATCATGGGTTTAAGAAATTTGGTTATGATGTGCCTTGGTATAGTTTTCTTCATGTTTCTTGTGTTTAGGTTTGTTGAATTTCTTGGCTCTATGTGTTTATAGTTTTCATCACAATTAGAAAAGATTCATCCATTATTTTTTCAAATATTTTTTTCTGATTCTCCCTTCCTTCCATTTTCAGGAATTCCAATTACACATATATAAGGTTGCTTAAAATTGTCCCAGAGTTCACTGATAATCTGTATACAGGCATAACTTGGAGATACTGAAGGTTCAGTTCCAGACCACTGAAATAAAGTGAATATCGCTATAAAGTGATTCACACAAATTTTTTGGTTTCTCAGTGCATATATATTTACACTATGCTGTAGTCTATAAAGTATGCAATAGTACTGTGTCTAAAAAAATGTACACACCTTAATTTAAAAATAATGCTGTTGGAAAAATGGCACCAATTGACTTGCTCAATGCAGGGTTGCCACAAACCTTCAATTTGTAAAAAATGCAATTTGTAAAAAACAGCAAGTGCAGTAAAATGAAGTATGCCTGTATGTATATTTTTTCAGTCATTTTTCTCTGTTTCATTTTTTATTTCTGTGTCTTCAAGTTCACTGATCTCTTCTGCAACAACTAATATGCCATTAATCTCATCCAGTATCTTTTTCATCTCTATAAATTTGAGTTGGGTCTTTTTTTATATCTTCCATGTCTCCACTTAACATGGTCAATCCTTTCTTTAGCTTCTTGTACATAAGGCATATGGTAACAACAACTATTTTAATGTCCTTGCTACTAATTCTATCATATGTATCATTTCTGGGTTGGTTTCTATTGATTGATTTTTGTCCAAATTATAGGTTCATATTTTCCTGCTTCTTTGAATGTGTGCTAAATTTTGTTTGGATGGCCAGACATTGCAAATTTTACCTTGTTGGGTGATGTATATTTTTGTATTCCTGTAACTATTCTTGAGCTTTGTTTTGGGTACTTGGAAACATTTTTATTCTTTCTGGTCTTGATATTAAGCTTTGTTAGGCTGGACCACAGCAATCTTTAGTCTGGGACTAATTTTTTCCCAGTATTAATGCAAAACCCTTCTGAGTACTCGTCCTGATGCCATGTGAATTATGAGTTTTTTCCATGGTGAATGGTAGGAATAGGTACTCATTCCAGCCCTGTGTGATCTTGGTTTTTTTCCCCACTAATCTTTTTCAGTGGTTCTCTCCCCAGCCTTGGGTAGTTTCTTCATATTCTGCTATATACTCTAGGAGGGATCTTCTGAAGATTTCTGGAGTTCTTTCTCTGTGCAGTAATTTCCTCTCTGAAACTCTGCTCCAAAAGCTGTATATGCTTTGACCTCTAAAGATTCCCAGCATTGTCTCTCCTCAACTCAAGGAGATTGCCAGTTTGCCTGGTTTCCCCCTCATTGCAGCATGGCCTGGAAAATTTCCAGTCGTTTAGCCAAGAAAATTGTAAGGATCATCTGTTTTCCATCTTTCAGGGATCACTGCCTTTCATAACCTGGTATCTATTGAACCCATTTTTTTCAAATATTTTATTCCTTTTTTTAAGTTGTTTTAAGTGTAAATTCAGTCCCAGTTATCCCATCTTGGTTGGTTGTGTTCATTCTATTTGAGGTAACAAAATTAAGGCACTGAGCAGAATTATGCTGTGGTCTTAACCATCTGTGAGAGTCAAGTATATACTATAGTAAACTTACAGTATTTACTGTAGTAAATTTACAGTATTATACCTCAGGGTAAGTAATCAAGTGTCAAAAGCATGCCTTTGGAGTTAAAGTCAGACAACTTAGGTCTAAATTCTATCTTTATCATTAACTAGCTATGTAACCATAGATAGGCAATTTTAGCTCTTTGAGCTTCAGTTTTCTTATCTGTAAAATGAGAATATTAATACCTATATACTAGAGTTGTTGTGAGCATTAATTGAAATAACTAATACAAAATGTCTATCCTAATGGCTGGTACATAGTAAAATCTCAGTAAATGGTAGCTGTTATTACCAAACTTACTTACTAGTACCATTAGCTTCCACATGGGTATTCAAATTTAGTAAACTATAAGCCAAGTGAGGACACTGCTCTTTTATTGCAAAGCTGTCACTTGTTTTAGAATTAAATTTTGTGCTACTGTATAGCACAGGGAACTCTACTCAGTACTCTGCAATGACCTATAAGGGAAAAGAATCTAAAAAAGAGTGGATATATATATATGTACAACTGATTCACTTTACTGCACAGCAGAAATTAATACAACATTATAAATCAACTATACTCCAATAAAAATTTTTTTAAAAATTAAATTTTGTGGGTTTCTTGGATGGATGTCTTGCAGACAATGTACGATTAAGTTTTTAATAGCACTTCCTGATTAAACCTAATTTACATTCATAATGGCCCAAGAAAATGCACTAGCTAATTAATGTAAATTACGTACATAACAGACAGGTAAAGTGTTTTTGCCAATATGATCAGCTGACTTATGAGACACATGTTCTAAAATAGTTGTAGATCTAGTTACTAAATAAAGATTTAAAAACCAGTGGTGGGCTTCCCTGGTAGCATAGTGTTTAAGAATCCGCCTGCCAATGCAGGGGACACAGCTTCGATCCCTGGTCTGGGAAGATCCCACATGCTGCGGAGCAACTAAGCCCGTGCACCACAACTACTGAGCCTGCACCTAGAGCCCATGCTCTGCAACAAGAGAAGCCACCGCAATGAGAAGCCTGCACACCGCAACGAAGAGTAGCCCCTGCTCGCTGCAACTAGAGAAAGCCCACGCACAGCAATGAAGACCCAACGTGGCCAAAAATAAATAAATAAAATAAATAAATTAAAAATAACAAAAAACCAGTGGTGTTTGTATATGCCAACAATAATGACTTAAAAACTATTATAATGGCAAAATAAAAATATCTAATTCACGGCAGAAAGAATTAGAAAAATAATTAGGCAATTATGCAATTAGGCATTTAAGCAATTATAAGAATGTATATGAAAAAAGCTATAAACTCTACTGAGAGATATGAGAAAAAACTTGAATAAGTGGAAAAACAAGCTATTTTTCTTGAGGTAAGAATTATTATGGTTAAAAAAATTTCCCCCAGATTAATGTATAAGTTGAACATAATCTCCATCTGAATCCCAATGCAATTTTATTTTATTTTTTTGTAAATTGCCTCTTAAGTTCATTTGAGAAAAACCGCGCGAATAACCAAGAAAATATTGAAACGGAATTCTCTGGAGGTCCAGTGGTTAGGACTCGGCCCTCTCACTGCCAGGTGCCTGGGTTCGATCCCTGGTTGGGGAACTAAGATCCCGCAAGCCACGTGGCGTGGCCAAAAAATAAGAAAATATTGAAAAAGAAGAATAATAAGGGGAACACATCCTATGAGATATTAAAAAGTATTATAAAGCTATATTAATTTTAATTGTGGGGTACTAGAACCAGAAAGGTCAATAGGACCAAATAAAGTCTGAGAAAATAAACTCATATAAGAATTTTCTATGTAACAAAGATGACTGTATTTCACGAAGCCTAGTGGAAGTGCTGTGGGGGGTACAAAGATGGAAAAGATGCAGTTTCCAATCTAAAAGGAAGGTTGAGACAAGAGCACAACTTTTAATACAAAAGAAAAAGTGTTAAGGGGCATGAGGGACATATAATTAAGGAACTATATAAATTCAAAGGCAGGAGAAAAGTCTTGGTCAGGTCTGCCAAGCCTTGAATGTTGGACGTTGCTTTGTGTCCCAAAGATTGTCAGCCCACCCTGGTTGTGCAATTTTAACCAGAATTAGGCCGATGTGGGTGCCATAGAGGCTATTCTACCACACTTGTAAGTCATTTCATTAGAGTGGCCTCAGAAGTCCTGGTGGGGCAATCCCAAGAGTCCCCTTTGGTTGTCTTGCTTGATTTTTCTCAAGCAAGTCCATTCTGCTAGATCCCTGAATCTGGGCAGCCCCTTCCTTTTTTTAAACTCCAGTCTCTACAGGGTCATTTAAGCAAATGTCTGCATGTTTTTGATTCATTACTATGTTATGATGATTATTCTTAAAAACCTTTTGACGTCTACAAGTCTTTAGACTCACTCAATAAGCCTGTCTGAGCCAGTGTTCTGGAACATGAATATCTCCTTCTCCTTCACAGCCAGTGGAGCAGAATAACTTTGATGGGATAGAATGGTCTAGCACTCCTGAGGCTCTGTGTGGTGAAGTCACATGGATCCGGAGAAGGCATATCTGCAGATACCAGCCCAGTCTTCCCTGAGCAGTTAGCTTATCTTTCTCTAAATGTTTCTCAAAGGGTCTCCTGAGCACCTTTTTTATTAGCATCACCTTAAGAAGCTTGGTAAAGATTCCTGGGCCCCACTTCAGACCCACAAGTCAGGACCTCAGGATCTAGTTCCTTAAAACTTGTTTTTCACAAGCTTCTCTGTGTGCGAAGCCTTCTAAAATGACCCCTGCTCTGTCTCTAGCTTTGGAGTTGCTCAATCTGATAAATAGTGCCCTCAAAACAATGGTTCTCAGAGACTTTACCTGTTTTTAAAAAAGTACTTCAGGGAATTCCCTGGCGGTCCAGTGGGCTTTCACTGCCGAGTGCGTGAGTTCAGGTTCAGTCCCTGGGTGGGGAACTAAGATCCCACAAGCCGAGAGGTGTGGTAGTCCCTCCCCCAAAAAGAGGTACTTCACAAACCCGGAGTCCTAAACCTCACTGGAAGACACCTAAGGCCTGGGCTACTTACTAGCCACAGATCATAGCAGTTATAACCTCATCGCCAGTCTGCAGCCTTTTTGTTCATTTCTTTTCTTCTCTGTAGCCTACCATTCCCAACCCAACTTCTTTTAGGATTTGTAGCCTGTAACTAGGCATTGCCTAATGTTTAAAAACTGATATCCTGGAGGTATGGATTCTCTATATCCTCAAGCTCTGTCCATTCTTTCTTTAAAATGTGCCCTGCTCCTTTCCTCTCATTCTTTCTGCCATACCCTAGAGACCCTTATTACCAGAATTAGGCTCACACACAGCCTCTTGTTAGTCTGTATAATACGAGTCTTCCCTCTCTCAAATCTCTCCCACCCACTTTTTCCCCCCTCACCTGCTCAAAAGCCTAAGAGGACTCTTGATATCAAAACGTATCAAGTCTAAACTCCTCTGTTTGTTTTCTAGGCCCTTTACAACCTATCCCATTTTGCTTATTAGACTTTATTTCCCACTATTCTAGACATGCTTTCCACTTACTGCCCACGAGCATGTACTGCTCATTTCAACTCGTGGCACATTCATCTCAGTGTTCCCAGAACATGGTATAGAAGGCAGGGTAGGGATTCACAAAATGTGAGTCGATGGACTCAATAGTTGGCATTTGTTTCCCTTTCAGTGTCCTCCCTTTTTATATTTAAATCCCATAAATCCTTCAAGTCTCACACTCTGCTTGAAGACTTCCCCAGTTTCTCCAGCTCTTATGACCTCCTTATTTTTTGGGAAAAAAAATCAAAGAAAAGATGGGAAGGAAGGTAGGAAGGAAGGAAAGGAAAGAGGGAGGAAGGGAGGGAGGAAGAAAAACTCCCCATAACAAGAGTGGGCTTTAGGAGTTGCAAAAGCAAAGGGAAGAGAAGGAAAAGTTTGTAGTCTGATAGCTCCCACTCTGAAGTTATTCAGGGAACAGCTCAGTCATGGAATATTCATTGACTTTCTGTAGTGCCATATCATCAGTATCATTCTGTTCAGAACACATATACTGTCAGTGTTGCATGCTAAGTGTTTCAGATGCATTAATTCTGCCTCCCCCATGTTAGTTCAAAAGTCATTTCTTCCTGCTTCCCTGAACCACTATATTGAGCTAAATGTCCCCTTTCCATGCTCCTGTGACATCCTGTGCTTACTTTTAACTCAATATCTTATATTGAAAATGCCTGTTTGTGAGTCTGACTCACCCTTAGACTGTGAGTTACGTGAGAGAAGGTCCAGGCTTACTTGTCTTTGTATTCTCTGTGCCTTTTATAGGTATGTGTAGATTCTGTACATGCAGATGCAGCATAAACGACATCTGAAGTAACTAGGCTGTAAGCTTTGGAGAGTGAGGACCATGTGTTATACTTCCTGCCTTTATGTTCTGAATAACCAGTTCAGTGCTTAGGTGTTCAGAAAAGGCTTGTTAATGCTAATAGTTCTGTGCTCTGTTCCTCTCACTGTTCACACATAACCTTACCCTTGCCCATAAAATCCTAGTAACTGAGCATTTAGTAAGTGCTCAATAGACTCTTATTCACTGAAACTGATGCTGATGGTCACTGTGAGAGAAATAATAAACAAAAAGTCATAAATTATGCTTCTATTTAGAAACTCTATTGCAGACTCTAATTGTTTAAATAAGAAATTCTGCCTCTTTTTTATACTTTCAGAGAATAGGCTTTGGAGCCAGGCAAAATTAGATTTGAATCTTGGCTCTGCAAGTACACTGACTATTTGACATTTGTTAGGGCCTTTTGGGGCCTTAAATTAAAAATGGGGGTAACATACCTATTCTGTAGGATCATATGAGGATTGAATGTCATAATATATGTAAGATGTCCTAGCACAAAACTTGGCACATAATAGGCATCAGCTAAAGTCAGCTCTTGCTTCTTGATCCTGTCCTTCCTCAAGAGGGCAAGAGGTACTGTATAGCACAGGGAACTATATTCAATATCTTGTAATAAAACATAATGGAAAAGAAAAAAACCCACAAATAACAAATGTTGGAGAGGATGTGGAGAAAAGGGAACCCTTGTAAACTGTTGGTGGGAATGTAACTTGGTGCAGCCACTGTGGAAAACAGTACGGAGATTTCTCAAAAAACTGAAAATAGAACTACCATATGACTTAGCAATTCTACTTCTGGGTATATATCTGAAAAAAACCCCAAAACACTAATTTGCCCCCCCAGTGTTCATAACAGCATTATTTACAATTGCCAAGATATGGAAGCAACCTAAGAGTCCATCAGCAGATGAATGGATAAGTAAGATGTGGTATATGTATACAATGGAATACTACTCAGCCATAAAAAAGAATTAAATTTCATCATTTGCAACAACATGGATGGATTTGGAGGGTATTATGCTAAGTGAAATAAGTCAGACAAAGAAAGACAAATAAATACTGTATGATATCACTTATATGTGGAATCTAAAAAATAAACTAGTGAATATAACAAAAAAGAAACAGACTTGTTGATAGAGAACAAATTAGTGATGTAAGTGGAAGGAAGGGGGGTAGGGGCACTATAGGGGTAGGGGGCTAAGAGGTACAAACTACTATGTGTAAAATAAATAAGCTACAAGGATATATTGTACAACATACGGAATATAGCCAATATTTTCTAATAACTATAAAAAAAAGAGGGCAAGAGAGTCACCTGAGTCACCTCTTTCCACATAGTATCCAGTGGATTATATGGTATTATCTAGTTTAGCCTGAGGTTAAGCTTCCTGTTCTCACAATACCTGTTCTACAGGAGCTATCAGTCTATGTCTATATACCTTTGAGTGTGTAAAATGCATGTACTTGGGAGCATGTGTATAGAAGTCTATATAGCTGCCAATGTGTGTACATCTGTGTACAAGAGCCATAGGCTTCTAGCTATCCTCACATTTGATTTGGGAAACTTCAGAGGCTTAAATTAAAATTTTTGAATAGGGCACATTCTCCTTTCCTTTTGCTGCTTTCACCTCCACCAACCTGATTTCCCCTGTTAAGTGACAGCATAGTGAGAAGTACCTGGGATTAAGCTAGAGTGAGCAGATTCCACTATCAGCATCTAAAAGCAAATAGGAGGAATGCTCACTAGTATTATATAGCCGTAAAACTCACATGTTGCTATAGCTCAGTAATGGAAAAATGTAATACCACTTTGCTTCAGTGGGCTGGATGAAGGTAATAAGCAAAGGTATATTATCTCTAACCTCCCAATTATGGGTGGAAATGGGGGAGTGGAAAATTTATAAGACACACCAAGTAGCCTTGGTGAGCAGCTCCAAACATCACATTCTGTTTGTGGCCTCTCTCATTCTGGTCTGAGGGCCTATGGTATTTTCCTGCCTAAAATGCTGAAGCAAACCCCCATGCTAACAATTTCCACCACTCTAGGTAATTGCCAATTATCTCCATAATCGTTAGGAAAGTCTGAAAATATTTTCCAAAACCAAGTTAACTTTAATTAACTTGTATTTTAAAAAAATACATCAGAGTTCCTGTTCCAGCAAAGGCTGACTAATTAAGCTTTACAGACACACCTCTTGCTGAGAACAATTAGAAAAGTTGGACAAATTATTATTTTTAAAACACCAATTTGAAGGCATAGAAGAGTTACCAAAGCAGTGAGAATTTGCTGATCCAAGATCTGAAAGAAAAGAAAAGCCAAAAAATGTGAGCCTGGTGTTTGGGGAAACTTTACCCTGAAGATAATTGCTGACTCTGAAAACAAAAACAGCACGGAAAAGCTGAAAAGAGCTTTCAGCAATTTCCCAGTCAGGAATGGCAAGAAAAAAAATTGTAGTAAAGAGCCTGAAAAGGAGGAAGGGCCCTGGTAAACACCCAGGCTTCAGACTGGGACCAAGAAGCACTTCACCCTTGGAATAAGGATGAACTGGAAATAGACCAGTCCTCAGAAAGATTGCAGCCCAGCTTTGAATTTCTCAGACATTTATTAGATAAAGGTATTCATCCCATAGGCCATCTGCTTGACAAAAACAAAAAGTAAGTCTTCTCTGGAGGGAGAAAATATATGGAACCTCAAATTATCTCTAGAGTTAGGCAGGCTTTTTTGAAGAAATTGACAAGGTGGTTGTAAGATTTGTATGGAAATTCAAAGGATCCAGGACCTAGAATAACCAAAACAATTTTGAAAACAGAATAACAATGTTAGAGTACTTACATTCCTGAGTTCTAGATTTACCATAAAGCTACATCAAACTTACAATAGACATACATAGAAGTAGATTAATAACCAGAATCGAGTCCAGAAATAGACCCAGGCTTATACAGTCAATTGATTATCAACTAAGACACCAAATAAGATCAATGGGGAAAGGAAAGTCTATTTAACAAATTATGCTGAAACTGGATATCTCTGTAGAATAATAATTCTGATCCCTACTGCACTCCATACACAAAAATTAATTCAAGATGGATCACAGACCTAAATGTAAAAGCTAGAATCATAAAGCTTCTAGAAGAAAATCTTTGCAACCATGGAATAGGCAAAGCTTTTTTAGGCATAACATAAAATGTACTAACCATAAAAGTAAAAATTGAAATACTGGACTTCAAGAAAATTAAAATATTTGCCCATCAAAAGGAAGCATTTTGAAAATTAATAAGCAAGCAACAGACTGAGAAAAAATGTTCCAATATACATATGTGGCAAAGACTTGTGTCTATAACATATGAAGAACTCCTATAGAAGAATTCTGGGAAGATGGTGAAGGAGCATAAGGAATCTACCTCCCCACCTAGACAACAATTGTGCTGACAGAATCTGTCTAATGCAACTATTTAGGAACTTTAGAGTCCATTGAAGGCTTCCAACTTCTAGGGGAAGGCTTAGACAGTAAATTGTGGTTAATCTGGCTTTTAGCATAGTATAGCTACCTGTGGCAAGCAGCTGTGTGCGTGTTTGTGGAGGGAGCTTGCACACAGCTTTCAGGAATGAGGCTGGGCAAAAAGTATCCCATCCTCCAAATATTGGGATGTGTGTTTTGATTGCTGATTGTTGCTTCTGGTCACAGAGGTGCAGACAAAGAGGCAGGTGGCCAATGTTGTTGCACCTCCCCACATTGTTGCAAGCCCCTCTCTCTCCAGTTAAAGCAACTTCCATGCAATTTAAGGAGTTAGCATCCTTTTCTCCCTTAATTTTTCTTTTTCCCTTTTTGGGAGCCGGACATTAAAGAGTAGGACATTCAAAAACAACTGCATAAGGAAAAATTAGAAATTGACCATGCATGCCCACAGAAAGGCTTAGAAAAGGACTGAGAAGATCTTAAGTTTACATCTCAGGCTGATCCTGGGCAAAGAGACAGCCTACAACAATTAAAAACAAAACAAAATAGTAACGATAACAAAAACAGCAAACCCTGCGGTAGGGGAAGAATCAGATTTCCAGAGATACCACATTATTAAATGCAAATGTCTGGTTTAAGAAAAATCACAAGGCACACAAAGAAATATGAAAATATGACTATTCAAAAGAAAAAATATCAACAGAAACTGTTCCTGAAAATGACCTGATGGCAGATATACTAGGCAAAGACTTTAAAACAACCATCTTAAAGATGCTTGAAGAACTAAAGGAAAATGTGGGTAAAGTGAAAAAAATGATGTATGAGCAAAATAGAAATGTCCATACAGAGACAGAAAACCTAAGATAAAATCAAAAAGAAATTCTGGAACTGAAAAGTACAATAATGGAAAACAGTTTGTAATTCTAGTTTTTGTTTTCTAGATTATTTGAGACATTTAAAAAATAATTGTTAGTCTAAAAGATAGTATTATTGTAACTTTGCACTGTAACTTCATTTTTTGTTTTCTACATAATTTCAGATACTGATTAATTTAAAAGAATTACTAGTTTATGCTTTTGGGTACACAATGTATAAAGACATAATTTTGTGACATCAACAACCAAGAGGGGTGGGATGGAGGTGTAAAGGGGCAGAGTGTTTGTATGTTATTGAAATTAAGCTGGTACAAATTTAAATTAGAGAGTTATAACTTTAGGATGTTAAATGTAATCTCCATGATAGCTACAAAAAACCAGCTATAGAATATACCCAAAAATAATGAGAAAGGAATGTAAATATTTCACTATAAAAATATCAACTAAATACAAAAGGAGACAGTAATAGAGACAGGAAATGAGGGACAAAAAAGCAACAAGCCATACAGAAAACAAATAGCAAAATGACAGCATTAAGTCCTTCCTTATCAGTAAGTACTTGAAATGTAAATGAATTAAACTCTCCAATAAAAATACAGAGACTGGTAGAATGGATAAAATCATATGATCCAACTATATGCTATGTACAAGAGACTCATGTTAGATCCAAATAGACAAAAAGATTGAAGGTGAAAAGATGAGAAAAGGTATTCCATGCACAGGGACTTCCCTGGTCATCCAGTGGTTAAGACTCTGTGCTTCCATTGCAGGGGGAGTGGGTTTGATCCCTGGTCAGGGAACTAAGATCCCACATGCCACACGGTGTGGCCAAAAAAAAAAAAAAGGTATTCCATGCAAACAGTAACCAAAAAAGAGCAGGAGTGGCTATACTAATATCAGACAAAATAGACTTTAAAGCAAAAAAGTTACAAGAGACAAGGACATTATATATTAATAAAAGCTTTAGTACAGCAAGAAGATACAACAATTATAAGCATTTACTCACCTAATAACAGATCATCAAAATATATGAAGCAAAACCTGACAGAATTGAAGGGAGAAATGGACATAAAAATAATAGCTGAAGAAAAAAAAAATAATAATAATAGCTGAAGACTTTAATTACCACACTCAATAATGGATAAAACAACCAGACAGGAGATAAATAAGGAAATAGAAGACTTAATGCAATAAGCCAATTAGATCTAACAGACATATACAGAATACTCTATCCAAAAACAAGAGCATAGATATTCTTCTCAAGTGCACATGGGACATTTTCCAGGAGAGTCCATATGTTAGGTCACAAATTAAGTCTCAAGAGATTTAAAAAGATAGATATCTTACAAAGTATCTTCTCAACCACAACAGGATAAAGTTAGAAATAATAACACAAGTAAAACTGGAAAATTAACAAATTTTTGGAAATTAAACAACACACTTAAACAATCAATGGATCAAAGAAGAAATCACCAGGGAAATTATAAACTATTTAGAGATGAATGAAAACAAAAACACAACATACAAAAACTTATGGGATGCAATGAAAGCAGGGATGATGGGGAAATTTATAGCTATAAACACTTACATCAAAAACCAAAAAAGATCTCAAATCACAATTTAACTTTACATGTTAAAAAACTAGAAAAAGAAGAACAAACTAAACTCAAAGCTAGCAGGAGGAAATAGATAGTAAAGAGTATAGCAGAGATAAATGAAATAGGAAATAGACAAGATAGAGATAATCAGTGAAAACAAAAGTTAGTTCTTCCAAAATATCAACAAAACTGACAAACCTTTAGCTAGAGAGACTAAGAAAATAGAAGAAAAGACTCAACTTATTAAAATCAGAAATGAAAGTGGGGCTATTACTATCAATCCTACAGAAATAAAAAGATTTTAAGAGAGTACTATGAACAATTTTACACCAACAAATTGAATAACCTAGATGAAATGGACAAACTCCTAGAAACACAAAATCTACAAAGAGAAAATCACAAAGAAATAGTAAATCTGAATAGACCTATAATTAGTAAGTAGATTGAATCAGTAATAAGAAGTCTCCCAGAAACAAAAGCCCTGGACCTGACAGCTTCACTGGTGAAATCTACTAAACATTTAAAAATACCAATCCTTCTCAAACCTTTCCAAAACATCGAAGAGGAGGAAATACGTCCTAACTCATAGTGCCAGACAAAGACCCTACAAGAAAAGAAAATTACAGACCAATATATCTTATGAACACTGATGCAAAAATCCTCACCAAAATACTAGCAACTGAATTCAGCAGTATATTAAAAGGATTATATGCCATGACAAAGTGGGAGTTATTTCTGGAATGCAAGGATGGTTCAATATACAAAAATCAATGTTTTACACCATATTAACAGAATGAAGGGAAAAAAAACAAAACACATGATCACCTCAATTGATACAGAAAAAGCTTATCATTTTTATGATAAAAATACTCAAAAAGCTAGGACTAGAAGGAGACTACCTCAACACAATAACAGCCATGTATGAAAACCCACAGCAAACATCATACTCAATGGTGAAACAATGAAAGCTATTCCTCTAAGATCAGGAACAAGATAAGGATGCCCACTTTCACCACTTCTATTGAATGTAGTACTGGAAATTCTAGCTAGAACCATAAGGCAAGAAAAAGAAATAATTATCCAAAGTGGAAAGGACGAAGTTAAATTATCTCTGCCTGCAGAAGAAATAATCTTATATGTAGAACATCCTAAGGATTCTACACAAAAGAACTGTTAGGGGGACTTCCCTGGTGGTCCAGTGGTAAAGAATCCACCTTCCAGGCAGGGGATGCGGGTTCAATCCTTGGTCGGGGAACTAAGATCCCACATGCCGCGGGGCAACTAAGCCCATGTGCCACAACTATTGAGCTCACATGCCTCAATGAGAGAACCCAGGTGTTGCAAACTACAGAACCCACGTACGCTGGAGCCCTCACGCCACAACTAGAGAGAGAAAACCCACACGCCACAACTCGAGAGAAGCCCATGTGCTGCAACTAGAGAGAAGCCTGAGTGCCACAATGAAGAGACTGCGCACTGTAATGAGAAAAGATCCCACATATCTCAACGAAGAGGATTCCCGTGTGCCATAACTAAAGACCTGACGCAGCCAAAAAAAAAAAAGGGAAAATAAATATTTAAAAAAAGAACTGTTAGTACTAATACGTGAATTCAGCAAAGTAGAAAGATAAAAAATCAACACACAAAACTAAGTTGCATTTCTAGACACTAAAAATGAATAATCTGAAAAAGAAATTACAAAAATAATTCCATTTACAATAGCATCAAAAAGAATAAATAGCATCAAAAAGAATACACACTTGTGCAACAAAAACTACAAAACATTGCTGAAAGAAATTAAATAAATGGCAACACATCCCATGTTAATGGATTGGAAGACTTTATATTGCTAAGATGTCAATACTACCCAAAGCAATCTACTGATTCAATGCAGTCCCTATCAAAATCCCAAAAACATTTTTTGCAGAAATAGAAAAAAGCATCCTAAAATTCATATGGATTATCAAGAGACTCAAATAGCAAAAACAATCTTGAAAAAGAAGAACAAAGCTGGAGGACCCATACTTGCTAACTTCAAAACTTACTACAGAGATACAGTAATCAAAACAGTGTGGTACTGGCACAAAGATGGACGTATAAAACAATGATTGATAGAATAGAGAGCTCAGAAATATACCTTCACATATATGATATTTGAGTTTTGACAATGGTGTCAAGACCATTCCATGGGGAAATAGTCTTTTCAACAAATGGTGCTGGGAAAACTGGATATCCACATGCACAAGAATGAGGTTGGACCTTTCTGAACACCATATACAAAAACTAACTTAAACTGAATCAAAGACTAACTGTGAAGACCTAAAACTATAAAACTCTTAGAAGAAAACAGGGAAAAAAGCTTTATGGTATTGCATTTCGTAATGATTTCTTGGATATGACATGAAAAATATAGGCAAGAAGAGAAAAATTAGACAAACTGGACTTCATAAAATTAAAAAATTTTGTGCATCAATAGCCAATATCAACAGAGTAATAAGGCAACCTGCAGAATGGGAGAAAATATTTGCAAATCATACATCTGATAAAAGATTAATATCTAGAATATAGGAAGAACTCCTAAAACTCAACAACAACAAATGAAAAAATGGGCAATGGATTTGAATAGTCATTTCCTCAAAGAAGATATATAAATGGGCAATAAGCACATGAAAAGATGCTCACCACTAATCATTAGGGAAATAAAAATCAAAACTATAGTGAGATAGTTCACACCCATTAGGATGGCTACTATTAAAAACAGAAAATAACAAGTGCTGGAAAGAATGTGGGTAAATTGGAACACTTGTGCACTATTGGTGGGAATGTAAAACGGTACAGCCACTGTGTAAAACAGTATGGTGGTTCCTCAAAAAATTAAAAATAGAATTTCCATAGGATTCAACAATTTCACTTGTAAACATGTACCCAAAAGAATTGAAGGTAGAGTCTCAAAGAGGTATTTGTACCCCATAGCAGCATTATTCACAACAGCTAAATTATGGAGGCAACCCAAGTGTTCGTCAACAGATTAATGGATAAGTTAAAGGTGATATATACATAAAAATGAATTATTTGACCTTTAAAAGGAAGGAAATTCTGACCTAAGCTACAACATGGATGAACCTTGAGGACATTATGTTCAGTGAAATAAGCCAGTCACAAAAAGAAAATATTGTATAATTCCACGTATATGAGGTACTGAGAGTAGTCAAAACCACAGAGACAGAAGTAGAATGATGGTTGCCAGGGGCTTCGATGAGGTGGAATGTGGAGTTATCATTTAATGGGTATAGAGTTTCAGTGTTTACAAGACGAAAAGATTTATGGAGATGGATATTGGAAATGGTTTCACAGCATTATGAATGTATTTAACATCATTGAACTGTATACTTAAAAATGGATAAGCTGGTAAATCTTTTTTTAAAAATATTTATTAATTTTCTTTATTTATTTTCTTTATTTTTTTGGCTGTGTTGGGTCTTAGTTGCAGCACGTGGGATCTTTGTTGAGGCATGTGGGATCCTTTCAGTGTGGCATGTGGGCTCTTTGTTGCGGCACACGGGCTTCTCTCTAGTTGTGGCATGCAGGTTTTTCTCTCTTTAGTTGTGGCACGCAGACTCCAGGGCACGTGGGTTCTGTAGTTGTGGCGTGTGGGCTCCAGGGTGTATGGGCTCTGTAGTTTGTAGCATGCGGGCTCTCTCAAGACATGTGAGCTCATTAGTTGTGGCGTGTGGGCTTAGTTGTCCCGCAGCATGTGGGATCTTAGTTCCCCGACCAAGGATCAAACCTGCGCCCCGTGCATTGGAAGGCAGATTCTTTACCACTGGACCACCAGGGAAGTCCCAAGCTGGTAAATCTTGTGTTACGTGTACTTTACCACAAAAAAATTAGGGGGAGGGACTTCCCTGGTGGCTCAGTGGTTAAGAATCCTCCTGCCAATGCAGGGGACATGGGTTCAATCCCTGTTCCTGGAAGATCCCACAGGCCATGGAGCAACTAAGCCCATGCGCCACAACTACTGAGCCTGCATGCCACAACTACTGAAGCCTGCTCACCTAGAGCCCGTGCTCTGCAACAAGAGAAGCCACTGCAATGAGAAGCCCGTGCACGGTAACAAAGAGTAGCCCCCACTTGCCGCAACTAGAGAAAGCCTGTGCACAGCAACGAAGACCCAATGCAGCCAAAAAAAAAAAAAAAAAAAATTAGGGGGATAAAAGCAAATTAGTGGTTGCCTAGGGCTGGAAGTAGCAGAAGTAGGAATAACTGCAAATGGACATGAGGAAACTTTTTGGTGATAGAAAAGTTCTAATGGTTGCACAATTATTTAAATTTGGTGAAAATCATTGAATCACTTATAATTGGTGAATTCTATAGTATGTAAATTATATCTCAATTTAAAAAAAGAATTAAGTGGAGATACAAGATGATGAAATATATAGAAAAGAGTGTAAGAGACATATGGGACATGGTAAAAAGTTGTAATCCTAGTAGGTTAGAAGTGAGATAATGGGGCAAAAGCACTATTTGAGAATATTGAGTATTTTCTAAAGTTTTTATCTTTATATTTTTGATATCTTTATCCAGTCACAGATTCAAGAAATATCCCAAGGCCTAAGCAGAATAAATTTACACCAAGGCTAATTATAGTAAATCTGTTAAAAAGCAAAGACCAAGAGAAAAATCTTAAAATTAGAATGAGAAAAAACTCAATTTACTTGCAAAAGACCAAAAATAAGACTGACAGCTGACTTCTCAAGGAAACAGAAGCCAGAAAACAATGCAAAGATATCTTCAAAATGAAATAAAATGACTGCCAAGTTAGAATTCTACACTCAGCAAAATGAGTTTTGAGAAATGAAGGTGGAAATACAGTTTCAGAAAAAGAAAAACTGCAAAATTTGTCACCAGTAGACTCACACTAAAAGAAATGCTAAAAAGGTATTTTTTCAGGTGGAAGGAAAAAGGAAAAGCACAAAATTGAAAGGAAAAATAGCAACATAAAGTTAAAGACAATGGGTAAATTTAATAAATACTGATTGTATAAAACAATGGCAATGACAATAACAACAATACAAATAAAATTTATATAAAACTATATTTAAAATATAAATTTTAAAATATATAATTAAAATATATGGCACTGAGAACACAAAAGGTGTGTGTGTGTCTGTGTGTGTGCATGTGTGTGTGTTGGATAATTGAACTTAAAGTGTTTTTAGGTCCTTACATTGTCTGGGAAATAGAAAAGTTCCTATTTGATTCATGATGTGTAATCTGTAGGGTACCCATTTAAAAAAAGAGTAAAAACCTGCCAGGGTGAGGTGGTGGTCCATACTACTGGGCACTTCCTACATAAAGACACTCCATTAAGACCACAAGATGTAGCTGATTTACCTAATACATAGAAACAAACACAGAGAATTAGGCAAAATGAGAAGACAAAAGAATATTTTCCAAACAAAAGAACAAGACAAACCTCAGAAAAAAAATGGAGTAAAATGGAGATAAAGTGACCTTCCAGATAAAGAATTCAAAGTAACGATATAAAGATGCTCATTGAACTCAGGAAAAAGAATGGAGGAACACAATGAGAGCTTCAACAGAAAGAGAAAATATAAAGAAGAACCAATCAGAGCTGAAGAATACAATAACTGAAATGAAAATCACACTAGAGGGAACCAACAGCAGATTAGATTATGCAGAAGAATGGATCAGTGATCTGAATGACAGGGTAGTGGAAATCACCCAATCAGACCAGCAGAAAGAAAAAAGAAACAGCAACAACAAAAAATGAGGATGGTTTAAGGGACCTCTAGGACAACATCGAGCATACTAATATTCACATTATAGGGGTCACAGAAGGAAAAGCAAGAGAGAAAGGGACAGGAAACCTATTTGAAGAGATAATGGCTGAAAACTTCCTGACATTGCAAAGAAAACAAACACCCAACTCCAGGAATCACAGAGTCCCAAACAATGACCCCCAAAGAGAAACACACCAAAACACATTATAACTAAAATGTCAAAAGTAAAAGATAAAGAGAGAATTAAAAGCAGCAAGAGAAAAACAACTAGTTAAATACAAGGGTGCCCCCATAAGACTAACAGGTGACTTTTCAGCAGAAACTTTACAGGCCAGAGGGAGTAGCAAACATATTCAAAGTGCTGAAAGGAAAAAACTTACAACCAAGAATACTCTACTTGGCAAGGTTATCATTCAGAATTGATGGAGAGACAAAGAGCTTCCCAGACAAGCAAAAGCTAAAGGAGTTCATCACCACTAAACTGAACTTATAAGAAATATTAAAGGGACTTCTTTAAACAGAAAAGAAAGGTTATAACTAGAAATACGAAAATTATGAAAGAAAAAAATCTCACCAAGAAAGGCAAACATATAGTAAATGTCATGGATCAACAACCTGCATAGCTAGTATGAAGGCTAAAAGACAAAACTAGTAAAATCATATATATCTACAATAATTAGTAAAGGTATACACACAAAAAGATGTAAAATATGAAGTTAAAAACATAAAATGTCAGGGGGAGATGTTAAAATGTAGTGTTTTTAGAATGCACTCAAATTTAAGTGACCATCAACCTAAAATAGACTGCTAAATACATAGGTTGTTATATAAGAACCTCATGGTAACCATGAGCCAAAAACCAATAAAAGACACACAAAATATAAAGAGAAAGAAATATAAATGTAACACTAAAGAAAGGAATCAAATCACAAGGGGAGAGAGCAAGAGAAAAAGAAAGGAATAGAGATCAATAAAAATTACCAGAAAACAATTAACAAAATGGCAATAAGTATATACCTATCAATAATTACTTTAAATGTAAATGGACTATACATTCCAATCAAAAGACACAGGGTGGCTGAATGGATTAAAAAACAACCCCCACATATATGCTGCCTAGAAGAGACTCACTTCAGACCTAAAGACACACACACTAAAAGTGAGGGGACAGAAAAATATATTCCATGCAAATGGAAACAAAAAAGAAAGCTTGGGTAGCAATATTTATAAGAGGCAAAATAGACTTTAAAACAAAGACTGTAACAAGAGATAAAGAAGGGCGTTACATAATGATAATGGGATCACTCCAAAAAGAAGATATAATACTTATAAATATATATGCACCAACATAGGAGCATCTAAATACATAAAGCAAATATTAGCAGACATAAAGGAAAGAATTGACAGGAATTCAAAAATGGTAGGGGACTTTTTTTTTTTAATTTTAATTAATTAATTAGTTAATTTTTGGCTGTGTTGGGTCTTCGTTTCTGTGCGAGGGCTTTCTCTAGTTGTGGCAAGTGGGGGCCACTCTTCATTGCGGTGTGCGGGGGCCTCTCTTGTTGCAGAGCACAGGCTCCAGACGCGCAGGCTCAGTAGTTGTGGCTCACGGGCCTAGTTGCTCCGCGGCATGTGGGATCTTCCCAGACCAGGGCTCATACCCGTGTCCCCTGCATTAGCAGGCAGATTCTCAACCACTGCGCCACCAGGGAAGCCCATGGTAGGGGACTTTAACACCCCACTTACATCAGTGGATAGATCAACCAGAAAGAAAAACAGTAAGGAAACATTGGCCTTAAACTACACTTTAGACCAATGAACTTAGTAGATATATAAAGAATATTCCATCCAAAAACTGCAGAACACACATTCTTTTCAAATGCACATGAAACATACTCCAGGATAGATCACACGTTAGGGCACAAAACAAGTCTCAATAAATTAAGGAAGACTGAAATCCTATCAACCATCATTTCTGACCACAACAGTATGTGACTATAAATCAACTACAAGAAAAAAACTAGAAGAAACACAAACACATGGAGTCTAAACAACATGGTACTAAACAACCAATGGATCACTGAAGAAATCAAAGAGAACTAAAATGCTGGAGACAAATAATAATGGAAACACAATACTGCAAAATCTATGGAACACAGCAAAGGCAGTTCTAAGTGGGAAGTTTATAGTGATACATGCCCATGTCAGGAAACAAGAAAAATCTCAAATAAACAATCTAACCTTACACCTAAAAGAACAATAAAAAGAACAACCCCCCCACCAAAGTTAGTAGAAGGAAGGAAATAAGAAAGATCATAGTGGAAATAAATGAAATAGAGGCAAAAACTAGAAAAGATTAATGAGACTAAGAGCTAGTTCTTTGAAAAGTTAAACAAAATTGATAAATCTTTCGCCAGAATCATCAAGAAAAAAAAAGAGAATGGGCTCAAATAAATAAATAAATCAGAAATGAAAGGATAATTTACAACTGACATCACAGAAATACAAAGGATCATAAGAGATTACTACGAACAATTATATGACAACAAATTGGACAACCTAGAAGTAATGGATAAATTCCTAGAAACATATCTTTCCAAGATTGAATCAGAAGAAATAGAAAATCTGAACAGACATTACTAGCAATTAAATTGATTCAGTAATCAAAAAACTTCCAACAAACTAACACACAGCTTCACAGGTGAATTCTACCAAGTATTTAAAGAAGAGTTAATACCTATCTTTCTCAAACTATTCCAAAATTGATGAGGAAGGAATGCTGCTAAACTCATCCTATGAGGCCAGCATTACCCTGATACCAAAACCAGACAAAACATCACAAAAAAGGGAAATTACAGGCCATATCCCTGATGAATATAGGTGCAAAAAACCTCAACAAAATGCAGGAAAACTGAATTCAACAATACATTAAAAGGATCATACACCATTATCTAGTGGAATTTATCCCAGAAGAGCAAGGATGGTTTGATATCTGCAAATCAATCAATGTGATACCACATTAACAAAACAAAAGATAAAAATCATATGATCTTCTTAAAAATGGAGAAAAACTTCTGACAAAATTCAACATCCATATATTATAAAAATTCTCAACAAAGTGGATATAAAGGGAACATACCTCAACATAATAAAGGCCATATATGACAAACCCATAGCTACCATGATACTCAATGGTGAAAAGCAGAAATCGTTTCCTCTAAGATCAGGAACAAGACAAAGATGCCCACTCTTGTCACTTTTATTCAACCATACTAATGGAAGTTCTAGCCACAGCAATCAGACAAGAATAAGGAATAAAGGACATCCAAATTTGAAAGGAAGAAGTAAAACTGTCACTGTTTGCAGATGACACGATACTATATATAGGAAACCCTAAAGACTCCACCAAAAATTACTAGAACTAATAAATAAATTCAGTAAAGTTGCAGGATACAAAATTAATACACAGAGATCTCTTGAGTTTCTACACACTAATAACTATCTAACAGAAAGAGAAATTAAGAAAACAATCCCATTTATAGTTTCATCAAAAAGAATAAAATACTTAGGAATAAATTTAACCAAGCAGGTGAAAGACCTGTATTCTGAAATCTATAAGACATTGAGAGAGGAAATTGAAGACAACACAAATTAATGGAAAGATACACCATGCTCATGAATTTGAAGAATTAATTGTTAAAATATCCATACTACCCAAAGTGATCTACAGATTCAATGCAATCCCTATCAAACTACCAATGGCATTTTTCATAGAACTAGAACAAATAATTCTAAAATTTGTATGAACCACGAAAGATCCTGAATAGCCAAAGCAATCTGAGAAAAAAGAACAAATCTGGAGGTATCAAGGGCCCTGATTTCAGACTATACTACAAAGCTATAGCAATCAAAACACTATGGTACTGGCACAAAAACAGACACATATATCAATGGTACAGAATAGAGAGCCCAGAAATAAATCCACACTTATATGGTCAATTAATCTATGACAAAGGAGGCAAGAATATATAATGGGGAAAAGACAGCTTCTTCAATAAATGGTGTTGGAAAACTGGACAGCTACATGCAAAAGAATCAAACTGGACCATTTTCTTACACCATATACAAAAATAAATTGAAAATGGATTAAAGACTTACCTGAAATCATAAAACTCCTAGAAGAAAACACAGGTAGTGAACTCTTTGACACTGGTCTTAGCAATACTTTTCTTGGATCTGTTTCCTCAGGCAAGGAGAACAAAAGCAAAAATAAACAAATGAGACTACATCAAACTAATAAGCTTTTGCACTGCAAAGGAAACTATCAACAAAGCAAAAAGGCAGCCAACTGAATGGGAGAAGATATTTGCAAACAGTATATCTGATAAGGGGTTAATATTCAAAATATACAGAAGACTCATACCACTGGAAAAAAAAAACCCAATTAAAATATGGTCAGAGGACCTGAATAGACATTTTTCCAAAGAAGACATACAGATGGCCAGCAGATACATGAAAAGATGCTCAACATCACTAATCATCAAGGAAATGGAAATCAAAACCGTGATGAAATACCTCCCACATGTCAGAATCACTATCATCAAAAAGACAACAGGGGGGACCTTCAAGATGATGGAGGAGTAAGACGTGGAGATCACTTTCCTCCCCACAAATACATCAAAAATACATCTACATGTGGAACAACTCCTACAGAACACCTACTGAACGCTGGCAGAAGACATCAGACTTCACAAAAGGCAAGAAAGTCCCCATGTACTTGGGTAGGGCAAAAGAAAAAAGAAAAAACAGAGACAAAAGAATAGGGGTGGGACCTGCACCTCTGGGAGGGAGCTGTGAAGAAGGAAAAGTTTTCACACACTAGGAAGACCCTTCACTGGCGGAGACGGGGCGTGGGCGGGAGGGGAAGCTTCGGAGCCACAGACGAGAGCACAGCAACAGAGGTGCAGAGGGCAAAGCGAAGAGATTCCCCCACAGAGGATTGGTGTGGACCAGCACTCACCAGCCTGAGAGGCTTATCTGCTCACCTGCCGGGGCGGCTGGGGGCTAGGAGCTGAGGCTCGGGCTTCAGAGGTCATATCTCAGGGAGAGGACTGGGATTGGTCGTGTGAACACAGCCTGAAGGGGGCTAGTGCGCCACAGCTAGCTGGGAGAGAGTCCGGGAAAACGTCTGGACCTGCCTAAGAGGCAAACGACCATTGTTTTGGGGTGCACGGGGAGAGGGGATTCCTTCCCTGTCTGCCCACAGAAGGCAGAGCACCGCCTAAACGAGCTCCAGAGACGGGCGCAAGCCATGGTTATCAGCTTGGACCCCAGAGATGGGCATGAAATGCTAATGCTGCTGCTGCAGCCACCAAGAATCCTGCGTGCAAGCACAGGTCACTATCCACACCTCACCAGGAGCCTGTGCAGCACAACACTGCCAGGGTCCCGTGATCCAGGGACAAGTTCCCCGGGAGAACACACGGTGCACCTTAGGTTGTTGCAACATCACGCTGGCCTCTGCCACTGCAGGCTTGCCCTGCATTCCAATTATAACTACTGTACCCCTCCCTCTCCCTGGCCTGAGTGAGCCAGAGCCCCCTAGTCAGCTGCTCCTTTAACCCTGTCCTGTCTGGGTGGGAACAGATGCCTGAAGGTGATCTACACACAGAGGTGGGGCCAAAACCAAAGCTGAACCCCAGGAGCTGTGTGAACAAAGAAGAGAAAGGGAAATTTCTCCATGCAGCCTCAGGAGCTGCAGATAAAATCCCCACAATCAACTTGATGTACCCTGCATTTGTGGAATACCTGAATAGACAATGAATCACTGCAAAACTGAGGTGGTGGACTTTGGGAGCAACTGTTGTCTTGGGGTCTGCTGTCTATGACTGATTTGTTTCTGACTTTTATGTTTATCTTAATATAGTTTTTAGCACTTGTTATCATTGGTGGATTTGTTTATTGGTTTGGTTGCTCTCTTCTTTTATTATTATTTTTTATTTTAATAATTTCTTTTCTTTCTTTTTTTTCTCCCTTTCCTTCTGAGCCGTGTGGCTGACAGGGTCTTGGTGCTCCAGCTAGTGTCAGGCCTGAGGTGGGAGAGCTGAGTTCAGGACATTGGACCACCAGAGACTTCCCGGCCCCACATAATATCACTCTGTGAGAGCTCTCCCAGAGATCTCTATCCCAACGCTAAGACCCAGCTCCACCCAACGTCCAGCAATCTCCAGTGCTGGACGCCCAATGCCACTCAACTAGCAAGACAGGAGCACGACCCCACCAATTAGCAGAGAGGCTGCCTAAAATCATACTACATTCACAGACACCCCAAAACACATCACCAGACGTGTCCCTGCCCACCAAAAAGACAAAATCCAGCCCCACCCACTAGAACACAGGCACCAGTCCCCTCCACCAAGAAGCCTACACAACTCACTGGACCAACCTCACCCACTGGGGGCAGACACCAAAAACAACGGGAATGGCAAACCTGCAGCCTGCAAAAAGGAGACCCCAAACACAGTAAGTTAAACAAAATGAGACAACAGAGAAATATTCAGCAGATGAAGGAGCAAGGTAAAAACCCACCAGACCAAACAAATGAAGAGGAAATAGGCAGCCTACCTGAAAAAGAATTCGGAGTAATAATAGTAAAGATGATCCAAAATCTTGGAAATAGAATGGAGAAAACACAAGAAACGTTTAACAAGGACCTAGAAGAACTAAAGAGCAAACAAACAATGATGAACAAAACAATAAATGAAATTAAAAATTCTCTAGAAGGAATCAATAGCAGAATAACTGAGGCAGAAGAACGGATAAGTGACCTGGAAGATAAAATAGTGGAAATAACTGCTGCAGAGCAGAATAAAGAAAAAAGAATGAAAAGAATTGAGGATAGTCTCGGAGACCTCTGGGACAACATTAAATGCACCAACACTCGAATTATACGGGTCCCAGGAGAAGAAGAGAAAAAGAAAGGGTCTGAGAAAATATTTGAGGGGATTATAGTTGAAAACTTTCCTAACATGGGAAAGGAAATAGTCAATCAAGTCCAGGAAGCGCAGAGAGTACCATACAGGATAAATCCAAGGAGAAGCACGCCAAGACACACATTAATCAAACTATCAAAAATTAAATACAAAGAAAAAGTATTAAAAGCAGCAAGGGAAAAGCAACAAATAACATACAAGGGAATCCCCATAAGGATAACAGCTGATCTTTCAGCAGAAACTCTGCAAGCCAGAAGGGAGTGGCAGGACATATTTAAAGTGATGAAAGGGAAGAACTTACAACCAAGATTACTCTACTCAGCAAGGATCTCATTCAGATTTGACAGAGAAATTAAAACCTTTACAGACAAGAAAAAGTTAAGAGAATTCAGCACCACCAAACCAGCTTTACAACAAATACTAAAGGAACTTCTCTAGGCAGAAACACAAGAGAAAGAAAAGACCTACAAAAACAAACCCAAAATGGTAATAAGAACACACATATCAATAATTACCTAAATGTAAATGGATTAAATGCTCCAACCAAAAGACATAGACTGGCTGAATGGATACAAAAGTAAGACCTGTATATATGTTGCCTACAAGAGATCCACTTCAGACCTAGGGACACATAGAGACTGAAAGTGAGGGGATGGAAAAAGATATTCCATGCAAATGGAAATCAAAAGAAAGCTGGAGTAGCAATTCTCATATCAGACAAAATAGACTTTAAAATAAAGGCTATTATAAGAGACAAAGAAGGACACTACATAATGATCAAGGGATCAATCCAAGAAGAAGATATAACAATTGTAAATATTTAGGCACCCAACATAGGAGCACCTCAATACATAAGGCAAATGCTAACAGCCATAAAAGGGGAAATCGACAGTAACACAATAATAGTAGGGGACTTTAACACCCCACTTTCACCAACGGACAGATCATCCAAAATGAAAATAAATAAGGAAACACAAACCTTAAATGACACATTAGACAAGATGGACTTCATTGATATTTATAGGACATTCCATCCAAAAACAACAGAATACACATTTTTCTCAAGTGCTCATGGAACATTCTCCAGGATAGATCATATCGTGGGTCACAAATCAAGCCTTGGTAAATTTAAGAAAACTGAAATTGTATGAAGTATCTTTTCCAACCACAACGCTATGAGACTAGATATCAATTACAGGAGAAAAAACTGTAAAAAATACAAACACATGGAGGCTAAACAATACACTACTAAATAACAAGAGATCACTGAAGAAATCAAAAAGGAAATCAAAAAATACCTAGAAACAAATGACAAAGAAAAAACGACGACCCAAAACCTATGGAATGCAGCAAAAGCAGTTCTAAGAGGGAAGTTTATAGCTATACAAGCCTACCTCAAGAAACAGGAAAAATCTCAAATAAACAGCCTAACCTTACAGCTAAAACAATTAGAGAAAGAAGAACCAAAAAACCCCAAAGTTAGCAGAAGGAAAGAAATTATAAAAATCAGATCAGAAAGAAGTGAAAAAGAAATGAAGGAAGCAATAGCAAAGATCAATAAAACTAAAAGGTGGTGCTTTGAGAAGATAAACAAATTGATAAACCATTAGCCAGACTCCTCAAGAAAAAAAGGGAGAAGACTCAAATCAACAGAATTAGAAAAGAAAAGGAAGTAACAACTGACACTGCAGAAATAAAAGGATCATGAGAGATTACTGCAAGCAACTACATGCCAATAAAATGGACAACCTGGAAGAAATGGACAAATTCTTAGAAAAGCACAACCGAGACTGAACAAGGAAGAAATAGAAAATATAAAGAGATCAATCACAAGCACTGAAATTGAAACTGTGATTAAAATCTTCCAACAAACAAAAGCCCAGGACCAGATGGCTTCACAGGCGAATTCTATCAAACATTTAGAGAACAGCTAACACCTATCCTTCTCAAACTCTTCCAAAATATAGCAGAGGGAGGAACACTCCCAAACTCATTCTACGAGGCCACCATCACCCTGATACCAAAACCAGATAAAGATGTCACAAAAAAAGAAAATTACAAGCCAATATCACTGATGGACATAGATGCAAAAATCCTCAATAAAATACTAGCAAACAGAATCCAACAGCACATTAAAAGGACCATACACCATGATCAAGTGGGGTTTATCCCAGGAATGCAAGGATTCTTCAATATACACAAATCAATCAATGTGATACACCATATTAACAAACTGAAGGATAAAAACCATATGACAATCTCAATAGATGCAGAAAAAGCTTTCAACAAAATTCAACACCCATTTATGATAAAAACTCTCCAGAAAGTAGGCAAAGAGGGAACCTACCTCAACATAATAAAGGCCATATATGACAAACCCACAGCCAACATCGTTCTCAATAGTGAAAAACTGAAACCATTTCCTCTAAGATCAGGAACAAGACAAGGTTGCCCACTCTCACCACTATTATTCAACATAGTTTTGGAAGTTTTAGCCACGGCAATCAGAGAAGGAAAAGAAATAAAAGGAATCCAAATTGGAAAAGAAGAAGTAAAGCTGTCACTCTTTGCAGAGGACATGATACTATACATAGAGAATCCTAAAGATGCTACCAGAAAACTACTAGAGCTAATCAATGAATGTGGTAAAGTAGCAGGATACAAAATTAATGCACAGAAATCTCTTGCATTCCTATACACTAATGATGAAAAATCTGAGAGAGAAATTAAGGAAACACTCCCATTTACCACTGCAACAAAAAGAATAAAATACCTAGGAATAAACCTACCTAAGGAGACAAAAGACCTGTATACAGAAAACTATAAGACACTGATGAAAGAAATTAAAGATGATACACACAGATGGAGAGATATACCATGTTCTTGGATTGGAAGAATCAACATTGTGAAAATGACTATACACCCAAAGCAATCTACAGATTCAATGCAATCCCTATCAAACTACCACTGGCATTTTTCACAGAATTAGAACAAAAAAATTTCACAATTTGTATGGAAACACAAAAGACCCCGAAAAGGCAAAGCAATCTTGACAAAGAAAAACGGAGCTGGAGGAATCAGGCTCCCTGACTTTAGACTCTACTACAAAGCTACAGTAATCAAGACAGTATGGTACTGGCACAAAAATAGAAATATAGATCAATGGAACAGGATAGAAAGCCCAGAGATAAACCCATGCACATATGGTCAGCTTATCTTTGATAAAGGAGGCAAGAATATACAATGGAGAAAAGACAGCCTCTTCAATAAGTGGTGCTGGGAAAATTGGACAGCTACATGTAAAAGAATGAAATTAGAACACTTCCTAACACTGCATACAAAAATAAACTCAAAATGGATTAGAGACCTAAATGTAAGGTCAGACACTATCAAACTCTTAGAGGAAAACATAGGCAGAACACTCTCTGACATAAATCACAGCAAGATCCTTTTTGACCCACCTCCTAGAGAAATGGAAATAAAAACAAAAATAAACAAATGGGATCTAATGAAACTTAAAACCTTTTGCAGATCAAAGGAAACCATAAACAAGAGGAAAAGACAACCCTCAGAATGGGAGAAAATATTTGCAAACAAAGCAACTGACAAAGGATTAATCTCCAAAATATACAAGCAGCTCATGCAGCTCAATATCAAAAAAACAAACAACCCAATCGAAAAATGGGTGGAAGACCTAAATACACATTTCTCCAAAGAAGATATACAGATTGCCAACAAAGACCTGAAAGGATGCTCAACATCACTAATCATTAGAGAAATGCAAATCAAAACTACAATGAGGTATCACCTCACAGCAGTCAGAATGGCCATCATCAAAAAATCTACAAACAATAAATGCTGGAGAGGTTGTGAAGAAAAGGGAACCCTCTTGCACTGTTGGTGGGAATGTAAATTGATACAGCCACTATGGAGAACAGTATGGAGGTTCCTTAAAAAACTAAAAATAGAACTACCATATGGGCATATACTCTGAGAAAACCATAATTCAAAAAGAGACATGTACCACAGTGGTTAGTGCAGCACTGTTTACAAGAGTCAGGACATGGAAGCAACCTAAGTGTCCATTGACAGATGAATGGATAAAGAAGATGTGTCACATATATACAATGGAGTATTACTCAGCCATAAAAAGAAACGAAATTGAACTATTTGTAGTGAGGTGGATGGACCTAGAGTCTGTCATACAGAGTGAAGTAAATCAGAAGGAGAAAAACAAATACCGTATGCTAACACATATATATGGAATCTAAAAAAAAAATGTTTCTGATGAACCTAGTGGTAGGACAGGAATAAAGACGCAGACCTAGAGAATGGACTTGAGGACATGGGGAGGGGGAAGAGTAAACTGGGACAAAGTGAGAGAGTAGCATTGATATATATACACTACCAAATGTAAAATAGCTAGTGGTAAGAAGCTGCATAGCACCAGGAGATCAGCTCGGTGCTCTGTGACCACCTAGAGGGGTGGGATAGAGAGGGTGGGAGGGAGATGCAAGAGGAAGGGGATATGGGGATATATGTATACATTTAGCTGATTCACTTTGTTATACAGAAGAAACTAACACAACATTGTAAAGCAATTATCTCCAATAAAGATGTTAAGAAAAAATAAAACAAAAGAAGACAACAGATAACAATGATTGGTGAGGATGTGGAGAAAACTGAACCTTTGTGGACTGTTAGTGTGAATATAAATTGGTACAGCCACCATGGGAAATAGTATGGAGGTTCCTCAAAAAATTAAAAATAGAACTACCATATGATCTAGCAATTCCATTTCTGGGTGGAAAACAAAAGGAAATGAACCCACTAATTTAAAACATATATGAACAATATATGTTCAGTGAACAATAATGTTCATTGCAGCATTATTTACGACAGCCAAGCTGTG
The DNA here is from genome assembly GCF_028023285.1 of Balaenoptera ricei. Lineage (NCBI taxonomy): Eukaryota > Metazoa > Chordata > Mammalia > Artiodactyla > Balaenopteridae > Balaenoptera > Balaenoptera ricei. Next base: position 25,171,880 of record NC_082653.1, read on the forward strand.
GAAGCAATCTAAATATCCACTGATATATGAATGGATAAAGAATATGTGGTATATATACACAATGGAATATCATCAACTATAAACAAGAATGAAATCTTGCCATTTGCCACAACATGCCACAACTTATGCTAAGTGAAATAAGTTGGACAGACAAATACCATATGTTTTCACTTATGTGTGCAATCTAAAAAAACAAAACAAACAAAACAAAACAGAAATAGACATAGATACAGAGAACAAACTGTATCAGAGAACAGAGAACAAACTGATTGCCAGAGGGGACAGCTGTAGGGAGTTGGATGAAATAGGTGAAAGAGATTAAGAGGGACAAACTTCCAGTTATAAAATAAATAAGTCACAAGATGTAATATACAGCATAAGAAATATAGTCAGTAATACTGTAATATCTTTGTACGGTGACAGATGGTTATTAGACCTATCATGGTGATCATTTCGTAGCTACAGTATTTGACACAGCATGGAATTGGCACAAAGACGAACTAATAGATAAATAGAAAAAAATGGACATCCCAGAACCAGATTCACATATAGAACATTGGTAAATTATAAAAGGAATTAATGGTCTTTTCAGTACATGATCCTGGGTCAACTGGATATCCATATGGAAGAAAAAAAGGAGACATGACCTTATAGCATATCCTAAAATCAATTCCAGGTGGACAACGTTGTCAGACTACATTGCCACTAGCTATATTTAATTAAATTAATTAAAGGAAATAAAATTTAAAATTCAGTGCAACAGACATACTGGCTACATTTCAAGCGCTCAACAGCTGCATCATATTGGCTGTCATATTGAACAGCACAGATAGAGAATAGTTCTATCATTGCAGAAAGTTCTATTGGATAGCACTATTCTAAAAGAAATTATAGGAGAATATCTTTATGACTTAAGTAGGAAAAAATTTCTTAAACAGAATTTTTTAAAAAGATGCTAACCGTAAAAGAAAAGCTTGAAAAATTCAATTCAATTAATTTAAATTTAAATTTAAATTAGGAACTCCTTTTCAACAAATAACACTATAAAGACTATAATGGAAGCCACAGAATGGAATAAGAGACAGATTTAGGGTGAGGCAAGTGAGGTGTTAAGCTTGGACACAATTTTTAAAGGGGCACCAAAAAAACCCCTCAGTAATCAAAACAAATAAGACGTTATGCAATATTTTGAAAAAGCAGAGTTAATTTTTAAAAATCCATGATGAGCAAAATGCCATAATTTTAAATAAAGATAGGTATCAGTATTTCTGAATTTTCCTTTGCCTCAGGCTCCAATATGATTTGACAGCATTGTGGGAAATGATATTTGCAACATGTACACAACAATGTCCATAATATTTAAAGAACACTTATAGACCAATAAAAATGTCAGACAACCCGACAGAAGAATAGGTTCAAGACCTGAAAGTTATTTCACAAAACAGTGTATCCAAATGGCCAATAAATATATTAAAAGGTGCTCAACTTCATTAGTCATCAAGGAAATATAAATTAAAATAAAAAAGCATTCCACTACTCTCCCACCAAAATGGCTAGATGTAAAAGACAGACAACACCAAGTGTTGATGAGGATGTAGAAAAAAACAGAAATCTCAGACATGGCTGGTAGGAGTGTAAAATGATGCAACTAATTTGGAAAACTGGCAGTATCTCTTAAAGCAGAACTCACACGTCCTATAATTCAGCAATTCCATTTCTAGATATATCCAATAGAAATGCATTCATATGTTCAGCAAAAAACTGTTCATAAATGTTCCTAATAGAACTGTTCATAATAGTCCCCAACTGGAAACAACCCAAATGTCCATCAATAAGGTAATGGATAAATAAATTGTGGTATATAAATTCATGAGATACTATAGAGCAATGAAAATAAAATATTACTACATGTAGGAATTCCCTGGCAGTCCAGTGGTTAGCACTCCACCCTTCCACTGCAGGGGGCAAAGAGTTCGATCACTGGTCGGGGAACTAAGATCCCACAAGCCGCGTGGTGTGGCCAAACAACAACAACAAAACAAACAAACAAACAAACAAAATAAAACCAAAAAACCCCCAAAAAACCCCAAAATATTACTACATGCAATAACATAACTGAATCTTACAAACGTAATATTAAGCAAAAAAAAGTCACACATCAAAGTATATACACACATACATAAAACCTCAAACAGGCAAAACTTAATTATGGTGTTAGAAGTCAGGTTAGTGGTTGCCCTTGGGAAGAAAGGGACTTAAAGAGGGCATGAGGGGGTTCTGGGTACTGGTAATGTCCTATTTCTAGATCTAGGTTTAGGTTTCCTGGGTGTGTTTATGTGGTGAAAATTCATCAAGCTGAAGGCTTTTTTGTCTAATAGAAACAGAAAAACTTTCAATAACAACTTTACTTAAAAGAAAATAAAAGTGTGTCCAGACTATTCAGGATCCCAGTGAAGAGGGAGATCAAGATTTTAAAAATTAAGCAATCAAGTGACAAAGTCAGCTGTCACAACTGTCTCTCTCTGACCCCACTCCCTCTCCCCTAGCTAAGGCAGATACTTTCAGCTGTCATCTTATCCACAAGTAGGGGAAGCTAGTCTTTGTCTTCCCATTTGATGCACGGGAAGATGGCTGCCCTGAGCGGGTCAATGACTAGATTAAGGCCTCACAGGCTGTTAGAAGTAGATACAGTACTAGAAACTGGTCTCCTAATTCCTATTCCTGAGCTTTGTGCACCAAGGCCTGCTGCTCCTGTGAATCAGGTCACCTGACCACACCGAAGCTCCAATCCGTGTATGCCTTCACTAGGGTCCAGTGAATTTATCTCTGTGTCCCTAACTTACAGTGATGCTAAGGATGGGGATGGCCTCCTAATTTATTTCACAGTTGAACTAACTTAAAGCAGATACCTAGTCAGTCATCACTGTATACACTTCTCTGGAAGCAAATGTCAAAGGGTGCAACCACAGGACATAAGGAGGCAATTTTAAATAACCACTTTTCCCCCTTCTAAAAGTCCAGTTACTGAGTGTATTGAATGAGGCCTGATGGCACTTGAGAGCAGAACAAACCAAGGAAAGAGTGAAACACATACTGGATGGGATACTGTGTGCAGTGACTATTTCTAAACAAATGAAAAGAGTCACACTTCTCATCTTTTCATCTTTTAAATAAGATTTAAATTGTGGTTTAGAATGTTTTGAATTTAGTACTTTTGCTCCAAGCTGATTCTTCTTAAAAACACCTGAATATAAAGAAAGAATCTGTAAGCACGGGTTTCGGGAACGGATGGAGACAGAACTGGTGGCTGTCTAGCAGGCAATTCATGGCTGTGTCCTACCTGTGTGGGGGCCATCAGAAGGGCTTATGGACCTCTCCCCCGCTGCAATGCCCCCATTCTTCTTCTTTTTCCTCAAGAGAGCTGCCTTTTGAGCAAAATGCAGACCTCTAGGGGCTCTAAGGACTACTTTGGCCCCCAGACCCAGCTGCATAGGTATTCAAATTGGATACAGACTTTAGCTTTACAGTTCTTTCCAATTTTCTCTCCAAAATCTGAATAAATGTTCCCTACCCAACTGAAGTCAGTTTTTTCTCAAGCCACGATCTATTTCTTTGTGCACATTCTCCCTGAACTATATTCTTTCTTATGTCAATCAAAGATGACCCTCTGCTACCAACCACCATCCCCCCAACCCCAACACACACACCGACATCTGATCTTTTTGGTTTCTATTTTCTATTTCTCTTCTATAATAGCTCTTCTCTCTTTTTGACTAGTGTCCTGGCTCTTATGTCCAACTTTGAACACTTGGGCTCCTTTGCTTCCCCATGCTGGATTGTAACTGCATCTTTGCTAGAACGCTTACCCATATGTAGAAGTGCTCGGAAGAGAGAAAGATTCATGGTGTAGCCGAAAGATGGCAAGTTTTATGTTATTTTAACTTTTGATATTCCTTCAGACTGACTTGAAGAACCAGAAACAGCCCTTTCCCAGATTGCATTCCAACCCCGAGCCACTTACACAAAATGAGGGTTACTGCACTAGACAGTAAAACCGCCAATTAAAATAATTGTCTTGAATTGGGTTATATATTTCCTTATATCCTTGAATATTCTCAGGACTCCAAAGCAATTGAATCCGGTATGTGGTTTCCTAGACCCACAGGTCTGTTTTTCAAAGCCTCAACCTGACAGAGACTGAAACCAAACACTTCAACCCACAATTTACTTCTTTTGAGGTAAAGATTGGTCTCCTTTCTACATCTGTCTGACAGGATGTTTGGGTGACCAAATCAAAAGGCTATAATGAGCCCTCCATTCCTGGCAATTACCTTTGCATGGGGCCATCCTGCTGAGGGTTGTGCCCAGAATGAAGCCATCAGTGTCAGTGCCCCGATCCTTAATGAGATCCCTGTGGTTTAAGCAGAGCAGATGCAGACACATGCCCTACCTTCAACACGAGTGAGAGTCTTTTCCTGCATTTTCAGAGCAGTTTGACCAAAGGAACTATTGTAACTTCATGCTTCCAGCGTATGGTTCCATTTCTCCCTGGATTTGTTCTTCATATTATCTGTGTTGTCGGTTCATTGCAACATGGCTGCTCCCTCCACGAAGGTTCTCCTTTCCCACACTTATCTCAGTAGAGCTCTGCATTTGGGTGCAGTGAAAGGCACAAACCTGCAGCCTTCTCTTCTCTGGTACTATCTCAGGTAACTGTACACAAGGCATGGGCAGGGGCCAGCTGCGTTTACAATAATTTGGGTGCTCAGATATAGGAAAATTCACACCCGAATAAGAAACTGTGATTACGAAACTTCAATTAGTGGAATGTACCAGGCAAAAATCATTTAGGCACCCAGGGCTTGGGGAAATTTTTACTATAGAAGAAACAAACAAAGTAGAAGAAAATGAGGAAGAGGAAGGGGGGGAGAGAAAGGAAAAAGAAGAGGAAGAAAAAGAGAAGAAGAAGAAATTGAGCTCATAGATATCATACTAAGCATAGATATCGCACTGTACCGAAACATCCGCTGAGAAAGAGAAAGAGATTTCTTCTTCCCACACTGGGCTCACCTCTCGCTGTACAGGGCACTGTTCCGGTAATCGTCAGTAGCAGCTTTCTGTGGTCAATAATAGATAATTCCAGATCAAAAGAAGGGTTCTGAAATCAAGATGTCGTTTTTTAGATCGATGGTTCTCCAAGTGGAATCCAGGGATCTCTGGTGGGTCGGCAAAGATTCTTCCAATCGTTCTGTGGGCTGGGTCAGTATGCAAGGCACAGAAGTATGTTGGGTGGTTTGTTTTTCTTCCCTTTGAAACAATATTTTCCACTGTGGATTTCGATCAAAACTTAAATGCATCAAAACAAACATGTTTAAAGGGAGCTACGAATAATCACAGGGATTCAGCAAAAACAGCTCAAAAGTGGTTTTTTGTTTGTTTGTTTGCTGGTTTGTTTATTTAGTCTAGTAAATAGGTGAGACACTCTTGTTTTGCTCAAATAGTCTAAGGACTAAAAATTTTGAGACTCACCAGTCCAGATGAAAAGACGAACCTTGCAAAGCACACGTCTTTGAGGGGAAGAAAGTCAGGTCCTTTCTCCCCTGAGTTTCCCATTTTCCGGTGTCATTTAGTTCCTGGTCCTCTCTCTCTGTACTGCTTTCTAGCTCAGTGCCCACAGCTCTGAAGTCAGAAGCAGCCACTGCCAAGAAGAACCCTTCTCTGCTGCCATGGCTGTCTTTACTCAGGTTTCTCTTCCAGGGAGCAGGAGCTCAGGTGTGGGGTGAAGGAGACGTCAACTGCAGCTGCAGCTTGGGAATGTCTGTTTTTCCTCATCCCAGCCCCACAGCAAGAGTTAACCCCAGGAGAGCCTGGGCTGCTGGAGGGGAGTTTTGTGAGCTACCTAATGACCCAATTGTTACCCATATATTGTAGCACAACAAAGCTGTCAGGCCATCTAGGCTGCTCAGATGCCATGAGATAAAATTTAGTACTTATATCTACGTCTGCCTTTCCCTCTCTAACGGAGCAATGTGTACATTCAGCTATTTGTTGGACCAATTTGCACAGTCATGGTTTCTTAGAAGAATTTCAAAACGGATGCGCTGCCTATACTGCAGGTAAACAGTGTGGGAGCCGTAAATTAGAATGGACTCAGAGGCCTGTAATTGGATTTTGCTGAAGTATTTGCAACACCATTTACCTATTCGGATAATTCTGTCACATGTGCAAAGTGCTCTCAGATAACTCAGATGTCACCCTTAATTACTCAGATGCTGTTAGCCCTCTCAATCCTTTGGTGCAGACCCACTCAAGAATAAAGGAAGCAATGTTCTTCTCACCTTGCTTGATAAGGTGAAAAGAACTTGTTTGCTCTTCGAATGTGATTGAAAAAAAAAGAAAGAAAGAAAGAAAGAGGAAAAAACCAGTCCCAACATCTGAATGGAATTTATTACTTACCTCTCTGGGACCCCCTGGTTCTTGAATTTTTCAGCTAAGGATTCCCTCTTCCAAAGTCTGCAGAAGCTCAAGGACCCGCAGCCTGTCCGGGAATGATACTTTGTTGCCAGTTACTGCAAGTTGGTTTAAATATGCTGTCAAGATGCTGTAGCTGTGACCAAACCCCTGGCAGGGGGAGGCGGGGCAGCACGTGCCACGTAAGCATGCTCCCGTGTTTCTGTGTGGACACCCAGTGGGAAGGATAGTTGCCACTTCTGGAGAAACTGAAGGTTCTCTCCTGTATTACATGATATTCCAGCCCGAAAATCTGCCTCATGCAGGTAAAGTCCACAAACTTACTCATGTCTTGAGGAGATCTATGTTTGATTCCTATTATGGCTAATGTTTCTGGGGTCCTTGGGTATCAAGAAAGAGGATCAGAGTATCAGAAGACCTGGTTTCTGCTCCGACTGCAGCTTACAAGCTCTAGGATTTTAAACTAATGTATCTGCTTTCTCTGAGCTTCAGTTTATCAGTACCATGGGTAAATAATATCCTCAATGGAGGTACTGGGGAATGAATTGAAATAATGATATGCAAAGTGCCTGATGGTGTTCCGTGCACGTGAACTGTGTGTGAATCTGGGGGAGCACATTGTGGCAAACGACGACTCAGCCTTGAAAGAGGAAGACTCCATAATTATAATGGGAGCCCAGGGAAGGGCTTCAGTGACTGCTAATACCTTGATTTACTGCAACTTTTTGGAGGATATTTGTTCTTAAGTTGAAATGGCGGAAAAGGCACTGAACTGGAAGTTAGGCAATCAGTGTTCTAGTCTTGACTCTAGTAACAACAAAGCTAGATGAGTTTGGGCAAGTCATTTAATCTCTTTGTGTTTGTATATATGATAGTGAGAGTCATACTTTCCCTTTCCAAAGTTTAGCATTATTGTGATGCTTAAATAAGATAGAGTCTATACAAAAATATATAGAACATATTAAAATATAATTAATTTTGGTCAAAAGCTTCAAAACAATCCTGTCAACCTATCAGTGCCTAACACATTCTGGCACATGTGTCTGATACTTAATCCTGTTTCTGTGGCTGATAAGAATGAATTATAACTGGCAATGTCCTCACTGAATTCACCCAAATAGCCAGTCCCTTGCATTCTGTGTACAGCCCTTGAGGGGCAATGAGAAATAACATCAGGAGAGGAGCAAAGGCTGAACTCCAGCTTTTCTAAATTTCCTGCGAATGCAGGGTTGGAGCTTCTAGAATGAGGACCATGTCTTTGATGGCTAGAATTGAGGGTCCTGTTTGGAGCCAAAGGGCTTCAGGTGATTGCTCCCTGTTTTGACTTAAACATATAGTGGAGCAGGTCAGGGGGTCTGGGAGGCAGGCACAGTATCATCTTTGCAACTTTTTGAAACTTAAGACAAAATCCCACCCTTAAATCCCTGATCACGCAACCTTGTAAACACTTACTTTCCACAGTAGCCAAGAAGGAGAACCATTCTCTCTATCAGATCTTTCATTTCCCTTCCCATCCAAGAAAATACCTGCAGAAGAAAGTTAGGAAAACTTATGTTTATTTGTTTTTGTTTTATTTTTTGCTTTTGCTTTTTCTTCCACCACCCAGCATATTGCAGATCTGCCCTGGGTGAACAGATTATGGGAGAGGTTTATGGAGCAGGCTCTCAACTCTGAGGTACTGAGGCTCTACCCCTTTCTTATAGTAAAAGGTTACCTGGAATGTTCCTCCCATTTATGGGTCAGCCTGGGCCCTAAAACAAAGCCAGCTGCCCCAAACTCTTCTGCATGGACATGGAGACTTGTGGACATAGAGCTTTCCCCACTAATGCTGCCTTTTAGAGGAAGCCACTGAAGTGATGGGCTGGGGTTGGGGAGCAGGGAGGCAGCAGGTGGACAGTGAGAATTAGGATTCAATTTTTCCTTGAGTGCCTTGGCCTTGGTCTGCAAAGCAGAAGACACGGAGCTATCCCAGTTCCAGGCATGCAGCACCTCCTCCCCAAAACTTGTTTAGTGTCATTAAACAATCCCCGCTCATGTAGCAGTAAGAACAGGAACCCACTGGAACTAACAGAAGCCCTGGCATTTAAAGTCCTAAAGCAGATCCAAATCCAGGCTTCCACATTAGAACCATGCAGTTTATCCTTTTAGAAGGAGTCATTAGCATGAATTTCGTTTTAATGCTTATGGATTCTATCTACCTCAGGAGCACCTTGGAAAAATCTAAGATAAATCTAAAAATCTAAGAAAAATCTTAGAGAACCTGTATCTAGTTAGATTCACAGTAAACAACTAGATAAAGGGCTGCTCGTTTAATATTTTTAAGGTGTGGGGTATGTCAGTTCATTAGAGATAAGAATAAATAGGGACAGTTTTCTTTTGGGGGGCATCTGGTCAGGAGGCCTTTAGGGGACCAGGATGTTCCAGGGAGTGGATAATCTCATTCTCTGGGCTTTATTGTTTGAACTTCTACCAATCTGGGTCTGAAGAGAGTCGAAATGGGCTATGAGTCCAAGAAAAGGAGGGCCCTTAGGTAGGGGGACTATACTTGTGAGTACAGGGCTGCCAGGATTGGGATAGGCACAACTCTCTTACTCCCAAAACGTGTTCCCTGGCTGGCCCTCCTTCCTCTAGTTTTTCAGGCCCTGTGATCTTTACTGCAAAGCAAACCATATGGTTTTGATTCTGGCTCCTGGCTTACTGAGAGTATTTCATGTCTCCAGCAGCAGGAAGCCCTCCAGCCTCTTCAAGCAGCTGCTCTGGTATCTAAGAGAGGAGGCCAGCTCTTTTGGACTCCCTCACCAGCCGGGCATGGCAGCCCAGTGGAGGGCAACACACAGTGTGGAGAAAGGATAACAAGAATGGCTGTAGGGGTGAGGAGACACTCCTGGGATTCACAGAAGTGGACTCCAGGCTCTCCCACTTGTGTGTATCTGTCCAAAGAATTGACTTTTTCCCCTTAACGCTGCCCCTGGATTTCCATTTGAGTGTTCCTGGAGAAGGGAGAGCAGCTCCTAGTCCTTCTGGAAGTGATAGGGGAGGGAAGTCCCTTAAAAGGGACCACACAACGCATCTAATCCCATGGATTGGCGCTTCAGTCAGATGAACTTCTGGTGAGTTTCAATGGGATTCACTGGAAGAAAATTCTGTGATTTGAGTGGTAGGGACATTGGAGGTTAAGGGAAATCAGTCACTTCTCAGAAGGGATTGAAGCTACTCTATTGTGAAAGGGCTGATGGTATACTGACAGGCTAATGAAAGTCTTGAAGCAATCATTTTGTTTATTTATATAATGCTTTATAATTTTCAGTCATTTGATCTTGTCTCTAGGCCTGTGCTCTTGCTGACCTTTCCACTTGAAATTTTTTTCTGCAGATCCCCATATGGCTTTCTCCTTCTTATCCTCCAGATTTCAGTGTTTCCTTGTCAGAGAGGGCTTACCTGACTAATGTCTCTTCACTCCCTATCACATCACTTTATTTCCTTTCTATAACTCATCATTATTTGAAATTATCTTGTTCATTTACTTGTTTTGGTCCAGTTATTCAACCATAATGTAACCTCCATGAAAGTATCCCATCTATCTTGTTCACTGCTGTATCCTCAATGCCTAGAATAGTGCATGCGGAACCACAGGTATTCAATAAATATGTGCTGAATGAGTGGAGTGGGTTGGGAGAGCTAGCCAAGAAAAACTAGGTAAAACTGGGATGAGATGCATATGGTCAGAAAGAACAGAAATGATCAGGAGAGGAAATTGAGACCAGTAATCAAAATCTCCTGAGAAGTGGAAATAGAAAGTGAAAATAAAAGAACCACATTTTGCCTGATGCCTTGCAGCTTTCATCAAATGCAGCAAATGTTTGTTAAGTACTCCTACTCCTCCATGGCAAGCATTATGCTAAGAGCTGCGGATACAAAGATGAATGAAGTCATAGGATGGGGAGAATGAATGAAGAGGAGGGGGAGAGGAAGTAACCTCAGGAGTTGCTCTTTCAAGCCATTCACTGAGTTCACCGATAAAGAGACAAGTAAAAAACAGCTACATGAAAACGGGACAGAGACTATCAGGAATGTTAGTGAACTTCAATAAGGGGAACATATTAGTGGAAACTACAGAGGAGATGATATTTTATTTGGGCCTGAAGATAAGTAAAGAGTTCATCAGTCAGAGAGGAAGAAAAAAGGTATTCCAGGCAAGGAAACAACATGAGCAAAGGCACGGAGGCGTGAAAGTACTTCTTATGCTTCGAAAACAGCAAGCAGACCAAATTGTTCCCTGTGACAAGAGTATAGTGTACATGGGGGAATGGCTAGACATGAGGCTAGAAACAGATGAAATGAAGTGGTGAAGGGCTGGCCTTATTATGGGCCACACTAAAGAATGTGGTCTTGGGACTTCCCTGGTGGTGCAGTGGTTAAGAATCCGCCTGCCGATGCAGGGGACACGGGTTCGAGCCCTGGTCCAGGAAGATCCCACGTGCCAGGGAGCAACTAAGCCCGTGCACCACAACTAGTGAGCCTGAGCTCTAGAGCCCGTGAGCCACAACTACTGAGCCCATGTGCCACAACTACTGAAGCCTGTGTGCCTAGAGCCCATGCTCTGCAACAAGAGAAGCCACCACAATGAGAAGCCTGTGCACTGCAATGAAGAGTAGCCCTCACTCACTGCAACTGGAGAAAGCCCGTGTGTAGCCAAAGACCCAACGCAGCCAAAAAAACCAATAAATAAAATAAATAAATTAAAAAAAAAAAAAAGAATGTGGTCTTAATCAAATCAGAACAACCTAGATTTTGTGAAATTCTTGGATCCTCATATGACCCCTGATGAATAGTGGTATGTTAGCAAATTCTCTCCATCTATTAAAAAAATCAATCAAAGGACTCTTGGATTGATGCCCAGATGTCTTATTGTATAATACCTTACAGGTGTGACCTCAATACAGTCTAGCTGAGGGTGTGGGAGAAGTGCTAGCCCAGGATGCTGGGCCCCCTGACTCTGACCCAAGGTCAGGCTGAGATGCTGGTGCCCCACCAAGGGTCTCATATAGCTAGGCTCAGGCTATATCCTGTGAATGAACTACAAGGACTCTAGGTAGCTCTGCAAGGGGCAGATGCCAATGGACAGGCTAGGGTGAGACAAGCAAGGTATGCGTCTAAGGTGCAAAATTTAAGGGGGTGTCAAAAATCTCAGTAATCAAAATAAGGATATTTTAATTAAATATTAAAAAATAAAAATTTATACAAAAAAAATCAGTAATCAAGATTGCTCTCTTCTGTTATTTCATTATCCAGTTCATTATTCAAGGGTTAGATGTGGTCTTGGGGTAATTCTCCCATAGGTTCTTCAAACTTCTTCCAGAGATCAGGCCTAAATGAGGCCAGCCCCAGGGAACTGGAATGTGGGAGTACCAGCTCCATCCTCCCTAGTCAATCTGGGACCTACACAGACGATGGGGGAGCCTAAGTTTGCTGCTTACTTTCAACCTGAAGCACTCCCCAGTCTGAGGCTGGCACGTTATCAGTGTGGATCTCTACCTGAAGTATGGCCTACTGCCTCTTCCTGGACAGGCTCCACACTCTGGGAACAAAGTATGAGATAAGCAGTGCTTTAGTGTTTGACAGGCTAACCTGCTTGAGGAATTAACTGTCTTATTTTCTGTGGTGTCAGCCATTTCTGTTCTTTGTGAAAGAATGAACTATTCCTATCTTCTACACTCGCCATCCCAAAAGAGTAACTGAGGGCCTTTTGTTCTGGAGATCAGGGCTTCATTCGCCTCAGAAAAGAAAAATAAAAGAAATCAACAGGCTTTTGTTTTTGAAATCAGCCCAGGTCTCAGAGGGGATACAGCTGTTTTGTCTGAGACAAAGAAGGGCTCTTAGGAGTAGAGGAGGGCAGAGGAGAGAGAATTTCCTGAGCCTGGCTCTGAAAGGGATGGTGCTAAGGAGCATTGCAGTCTCCTTGAGCAGCCAGGTCCTGCTCCCACTCTCCTACAGACCCCTGGCACAGTAGGACCTTGAATGGGGATGACTTTGTGCTCAAAGAGGTGACCAAAGGCACTGCTATTTTGGAGCCTCAAGAGAGGTCTCTATGCCCCAGTTAGGTCTAGAGAAAGGGTCCTAGAACAGACAATTGTCACGGGCAAAGAGCTCCAAAGGCGTCAGGCACTGACTGAGAGGCATTTCTGAAATACCTGTGAGATCCTGAAAAAAGGACCAAGATTGGATTTCCACCCACTGGTGGATGGGAGCCAAGGATATTTAATTTAGAGAACTACAGAAATATGACATATTCACAACCTGGCTCAAAGAAACCCCCAGCTTGATTTGTTTAACCCTGCCTCTCAGGAGTTGGAGGCTAGAAGTGTTCCAGGATATGGGTATGGGTATGCATGCTGCTCTGTGAGTGTGCCTCACACCTGAGCACCTATTCCAGTCAGCCTCATGTCAACTCAATAGGAGTCTGAGTCAAAGTGGGAGGAAAGGGAACTGGGCGGAGTGGCACACAGACTGGGACTGCTCAGCGCTGGGACTCCCTAAGCCTTACTGTGAAGTCCATCCACAAGTCTGCACTGCCCCCAGGTGGCCACATCAGAGCTCTGGTTTGGGGAGAAGAATATCTGAGCGGTGTGTGTGTGTCTCAGAGGAACTCTATGGAGACCCAGTAGTGGGGAGACAAGGGGAGAAACCAAGACATTCGATCATCAAATTGGGTACTGGAATGTTTAAGGAATGCCCTTCTTCAATATCACTATGTAATTTTTGGCATAAACTTAAAATATATTCAGAGAAATCAATTCAGTTCACTACCTAAAATGTTCAGGGACTTAGGGCAAGAGGATGCTAGGTAACTGAGGTTAGCTAAAATAATTTTTCAGTTTTTACCATTGAAGACTTTTTTAAAAAGCTAAGATTAATTTTCTGACATTCAGTCATTCAAACAATTATTGGGGGCTTAGTTTATGCCATGCACTCTACTAGAAATGGTGGATATAAAGACATTGTCTCTGCCTACAAAGAGCTTACGGTCCAGAAGAAGAGATAAGTATAATATAATTATAAAAATGAATAATAATAATTATAAATGAGCCTTGTGCATTGTTAGAGGTATATATAAGATATGCCAGCACCTTATGGACCAGGGGATGGGGCTAGTCAGGGAAGACTTCTCAGAAGAAGGGATATCTGAGCTGAACCTTAAATGATGAATAGGATTTAGCTATGTGGGGTCGGGGTGTTGACAACAGAAGGAGACCACATTTCAGACAGAAAGACCAGTCAGTGATAGCAAATATGTGGAGGGAAATAAAGATGGGGGCAGGAAGGGCTCAAAGATGAGGAGAAACAGACAGGGAGAGCCTTATATATATCAGATTAAGGAGCCTGGACCATATCCTGTGATGCTGCTGAAACATTTTAAGCAGGAGAGACGTATGGTCAGACTTAATTTACAAATATTGTGCTAGCAGAGGTGTGGAGAGTAGATTGATGTGACATATCTGGAGACAAGAAGACCAGAGAAAATAATCAAGGTTAAAAGCAGAATAATACAGGGGAAAGACAAATGAGCACCTGAATTAGTAAGTTTGGGATAGAAGCAACAGACCTAAGGGCCTTGGATGCAAGGGGATGAAGGCAAAGCAAAAATCAAGGAAGGCTCTCTAGTGTCTAGCTCAGGTGACTATCTGGCTGATGGTATCACCAATTAAATGCTAAATTCCGAAGGAAGAGAAGGGCTGAGTGAAGAAACGGGTGAGTTCTGTTTACTCTACCATATCTGTGGGATACACTGAAATAGAGTTATCTAGGAATCTATTAGAAATAAAAACTAAAGTTCTGTGGAGAGATTTAAGCCAGACATGCAGACTTGGGTGTTACTGGCGTATAGGTTATAATTAAAACCAGGGGAACAGATGAGATCACTCAGGGAGAATGGGAATAGAGAAAAGGACAGAAATCCAAGGACTAAACTCTGGAATGGGTTAGGAAATCTTTGGTCATATTGTCTTGTACATTCTTCTGGGACTTTGGAGTTTACCAATTGCTTTTATATCTCTTATCTTACTCAGTTCTCATCTGAGGTGTTCTGTAAACTAACTGGTAAAGTCAGGTGTGATTGCGCTGATGCCAAGACTGCAACAGATCCAATCCACTGGATGAGCAGGAGGTGGGAGCCAGCAGTTCCCCCCATTATATCCTTCACAGAGGATATTCCCAGCTGTTGACTCAGAGCCCTAGGTTAGCGTTACCCAGTGTGAATTCTTAAAAGGACTTGAAATCCTTGCCTAGACTTCTGCTTAAGAGCATGGCCGGCCTGTGGCCTGCGTTGGAAGGGCTGTGGAGGGGCAGTGGCAGAGCTGACAGGAGCCTGCCTGCCTGCCTCTGTGGGTCCTGAAGGCAGCGGTCCATCAGTCCCGCCTGACCAAGGGCTGCAGGCTAGGAGGAGAGGCATCCTTTCCAGAGACAGAAATAAGGCAGCAACAGAATTTTCTTCTCCCTGAATGCCTGTGGTCAGCAGGAGGCATTAAGGCTGGCCTGGGCCTATAAGGAGGTCTGTATAGCAGAGGCAGATGGATAGTCTAAGCAGGATGCGGAAATGCCACACACCAGCAGAGAAGAATCTGTTCTGAGGTTTGAACCTTGCAAAGAATAGTTCTTTCTCCTCTTTTAGACTTGAGATCTGGCTTTTGATAAACGATTTTATTGATTCTTGTGATGGTCCTGTCTCATTTTCACGTGGTGAAACCACTCCAAAGTAACTTCCCCTTGTAAAGGTCATTTACAGTAAGTGATGTGCTCCAGGTACGTCTTGCACTGAAAACAAACCATCAAGGGACTTCCATTACCTCTCATATCTAAGAGCCTGGTACTCTAAGTTTGTACCCACTAGAGTATATTTTCTTGATTTTGCACAGATGAT
This sequence comes from Balaenoptera ricei, assembly GCF_028023285.1. Taxonomy (NCBI): domain Eukaryota; kingdom Metazoa; phylum Chordata; class Mammalia; order Artiodactyla; family Balaenopteridae; genus Balaenoptera; species Balaenoptera ricei. The sequence continues at coordinate 25,187,268 of NC_082653.1, forward strand.
ATGAGTGATGGATACATAAAGTCTGTACTAACTACTATTTATAAAATAAAATATCTGAGTCTCTCAAAGGCAGTTTGGAAAATTCAGGGCCCTCCTAAGAGATAAATGAAAACACCATCAGTAGACCTGCAACCCTGAGGAAGTCCATCTTAAAGTTACTAGGCCTGTGGACAGGGATGAAACGGACAAACCTCAAGTACTTTGCCCTAGCCCAGAGCAGGGAATTGACTTTTTCTCTGAGAAGGAACTTTAGAGGCCAAAGGAAAACAAAGATTGAAAATAAATTCCTCTCTGAAAGGGTATAAACTTGCTGTGGAAAAGATTTCAGAAGTCTTCCGGCTAATAAATATTTCTCCCCAGCCTAGTTTCATGCTGAGGCCTGTGCCCAAATTCTAACAAAGAACCAGCTTCTGATGGTGGCTAGAATTATTCATTTGTAACTCCCCTCCCCATTTGTGGATTATCAATGACAACGTCTAAATGAACAGTTGGTTCCCCTTTGTGCCTCATTCATCAATCTGTGCATTCTCAAAGACTACTAATTTTTATTTTCAACCCAGGTTAAACATACTCAGGAACCTGCTGCCAAGTGCCACCCCAAATCCCAAAGTTAAATATAAATGATTTGGGGGTTGTCTATTGTTTTAGAGAATTCCTGGCAAGCTCCCTACAGAAAAATGAGAGTTGACCTCATTAAAAAATCATGTCATAATCACTGGCCCATTTTCTTTCTAGTTTTGGTGATGATATCCTTATATCAGCAAAGCAGAATTAAATTGTCAGATTCCTGAAGCACTTCCCCTTTGGACTTACCTGTGGAAATTGCTGAGTGGGAAGGGTCAGTGAACTGGGGCTCCAGGATTTGGTTCAGTGACTTTGGCAGCCTGACCGAAACCATCCCCTGCCTTCCCACTGCTTTTTATGCAGCCCTGAGCTGTTAATGACCACCAGCTGTGGGGCCACCCTTCTGATCGCTTTGCCTGGCCTCCCGGATCTTCAGTTCTTTCAGGGCTACGGGGCTTCTATATTCTCCTGCTCCCTGGCTTCCTCTGCCTCAAGGATCTCCACCTCCCAGAGTGTTGCCAACTCAGCAGGAGTTTCCCTGGTGTGAGTTCTTTTGCTTTATGGCAACTGAGCTCTCACGTTTCTAATCTGGAAGCACCCTGAAATTAAGGTGCAAAAAACTGAATTTTGGAGACCAAAGGGATTTGGTGAAATTGAATTTCAGGTATTGTCTAGGTCTTCCTGGAGTTGAGTGTGCTGTGTGGGGGCTTCCTGTCCATGGCTTTGGAGCAGTTTGATAATTTGAAATATCACTTAGCCATGATAGGTCCCTGGTAGAGGCAGGATCCAGCAGATTTCTGAACTAGGTCTCCATCCAGTGCCATTCTCGAAGTTGAATCAACACCACTTACAAGCTATGTGACCTTGGGCAAGTTATTTAACCTATTTGGGCCTCAGTTTCCTCAGATGTAAAATGGGGGCAATGATACTCCAGAGTGTTAATGTAAACTTTAAATGAGATTTTTGTGTAACACATGGTAGATGCTCAATGAATTTCAGTCCCTTAACCCTACCCTTTACATTTTAAAGGGAATCTATTCACCTGCCTCACCTCTTGCTTAGTAGGCGGGGTGAGGCTTGGGTTGGTACCTCAAGGGTACCTCTAGGAAAGATGTTGGGTAATAGGAAGTCACAGGGATTGGTCTCTCTTTCTCAGATCCTAGGTTACACTGGTAAGACCAATAGATCCTCTGTCTGAATTCAGCTCCACTTCAGAGAATGCTTGCAAGTTCATTTCTGGGAAAAGCCTATTAGTAAGCATGACCAGGACTCCTCATTAACATACCGCAGCCCAGAACCTTGGAGATGACAGTAATTTAATCTTACACTATGGGGTAGAATGTACTAGGCCATATATCTGGATTTTATATATGGCTCTCAAGAACAGAAGTACTTGTCACAGAACATGACATTACCAGGTCCATAGTCTAGATAATTATTTGCACAACTCCCAACTCTTTGCAGCAGGAATCCTCTTATTCATGTTTATTTCTCTTAAGTACCAACCATATTGCATATTGAAAGTGCTCATTAAATTGGATTAAATTAACTCAGTATCCCGGAGTATGACACTGAAGAAAAAAAAAGTAACTTAACACTGCTAGAGCACAAGATCTAGACTGACTAAAAGAACCAAGAAGAAACCAAAGCTGAGCAGAACCTTTTCTATGTACCAGACTGCTCTATGTACCACATAACTTTTATCTGTGGACTTTCACCATCTGTTACAAAACAGTCATTGCACTCAAGAAGACTATCTTAGAAATATGTTGTTAGTAGTGTAACTGGCTAGAACAGTGACTGGAATAGATAGTCTTGTTCCTGAAGCCATGCCTAGTTACCAGCAAGAGATAACCACCCCCCCACCCCCACCACCCCCCCGGGATGTGTTAGGAAGACAGCTGTGTGTTACCAGTCATTCTGTGCTGCCTGGGAAGAGTGCTATTGCTTAGAATTTAACTTTCTCAGTCAATTATTACCTCCTCTTTGTTTTGTCCTCGATGTTTATAGAGTATTTGCTACTGTTAATTCATTAATTAAAATTCCCCTTTCCCTTAAGGCATAGTTTTGCTACTTTCCAGCTCATCATTGGTATGTTTGTTTGTTTGTTTTGTTTTGTTTTTGCCTGAGAGCTGAAATGGAAGTGTTCTGAACTGGAGGAGAGAGGAGTAGAGAAAGTGGTTTAATCTTAGAATGGATCGGGGTGTTAATAGACTGCAGATGAGGTTGTCTCCGCCACTAAATTTTAACTCCTGAGGGCAGGGACTGTGTCTTATTCATTTGTGTATCCCCCTGCCTAGTGAAGTTCCATGGTGGCTGTTTAATAAATACTTACTGATTAATAAATGAGTCAAATATAACCAACATTGCATAAAGTTATAGGTGTGAAATTGGTAGTATAGGTAATATGCACCAGAGAACCTCTGAAGAAGAAGAAATCACCTTGGGCCAGGATGGTCAAGGAAACTTCTGCGGAAGGAGTAAGAAAGTTCCATGGAAGAATTTAACTCTCTGGACAGAGATGGGATAGAATGTGGAAGGGATATGGGCTTCCAAATCACTTATACTCTGTGAACCTCAATTTCTCCTCTATCTAAACATTTATATTTAAAAAATAGGAATAGTACATAACATAAGTAAAGAGTAAATGAGATAGCTATATAAAGTAATTAGTACAGAGTGTGATGCACACAAAAGAATTTTCTTCCCTTTGTAAGTTACCTTTCTTTTACTAGCCTGTATAGTCATCCCATTGGATTTGAAAGCTGTCCTGACAGTATTCTGGAGTCCATGGTGTCATTTCCTTCACCAACCAAACAGCTTTCTAGACATCAGTGGAGATATTCTCCTGGTGGAAGACACTTCAGAGAGGCTTTGTTCCTTCTCTAAGAAAAAATGAGATAAATAAGCATGCTAAATACTTTCTATTTTCAAACCTTGAGCTCATATGACCATGTTGGACATGGGACACCTTTACTAGGCAATGCATCTCCAATTTTATTTCCATTTCCACCTCAAAGAACTTTATTATGGGAAGAGCTCTTGGAGATAATTTAGTACATCTCTTTTATTTTACATATTAAAAACCCCTCAGCCCAGAGCAATTAAGTGATTTACTCAGCTAGTTAGTGGAAGAATTGTGAACTATACTTGGGGACTTTTGACTTCTTACCCAGTGATCTTTACAACATATCAGGCTATTTCACATTTTCATCAACGCTGGCAACTTGTTTTTTTTGGGGCGAGGGGTTTCAGAGACATCCTATATGTGAGCTCTGGCTTGTCTATCAAAAGACTAGGAAGATCAAGTGAATACAAATATAAGATATTCCTGATAAATTCATGATTCCTGACTTCTGCAGTATTGGTTATTCTAGATGACTTCTTGGTCCTGCAAGATGACATTTTGTTATTTCCCAAGATATTCATTTTTTTCAAGTTTGAACACATTGTTAACATCTTCTAATTTTATATTCCAAATTTCAATTAAATTTTATCTGAATTTAATTTATCAGTGTATTATAAAATTAATTAAACTTTAACAGTTTAAAACCATGTTTATTTCCCTTAATAATTTTTCCCAGTGGATGTACCAGATTATTCCAAGAAATTCTTGAATACCTCTTTAGGCAAATTGGATGGAAACACATGTTCCTCAATTTTGTTTTCTGTATTTACTGAAGAATTATCTTCTCCTTTTTTCTACCCTTAGAGGACAATTTACTCATTCATTCAACAAATATTTATTAAGTACCTGCTATGTGCCAGACTCCTTGCTAGGCAATGGGAATACAGTATTGAACAATGAAAACAATGAAAGTGGAGGGAGATGAAGAACAAAGAATGAACAACTGAAAAATGAAAAACAAAATCATAGCAAATAATGAGAGTGCTAAAAAGAAAATGATTAGGATAATACCAAAGAGTAACTGGAAGGGGCTTACATTAGACAGGGTGGTCAGGAAAGGGTTCTCTAAGGGGGTGATGTTGAGATAAGACTTGAAGAATGAGAATGAACCAGTTATGCAAAGAGCTGGGAAAAGAGTGTTCTAAACAGAGGAAACTGCAAGTACTAAGATCTTGAGACAGGAAAGGGCTTGACATGTTTGAAGAGCAGGAGGGAGACCAATCTGGCTAGAGCATAGTGAACAAGCAGGAGAGAATGGGAGATGAGGCTGCAAAGACAGGTAGAGACCAGATCATGCAGGGCCTTGTCAGCCACAGTAAAGAGTTTGGATCTTAGCAACAGGAAGCAAAGTTTTAAACAGGGTAGTGACATAATCTATTTTTTTCCTTTTTAAAAAAGTGGAGATATGATTAACATACAATGAAATACACAATAACCATACCATACACAATATACACATGCAATCTGCATGTGTAAAGTGTGGTTTTGAAAACTGCATATGCCAGTATAGCGCACACCTTATCAGATACAGAACATTTCTATCAGCCTAGAATGATTCCTTAAGCCCCTCCCCAATCATTCCCCACCCTCCTTCATAACAACTGTTAGATTTCTTTCGCACAGATTAGCTTCAGCTATTCTAGAACTTTATATAATTGGAATCATACAATATGTACTCTTCTGTGTCTGGCTTCTGTCATTTAGCATAATGTTTTTGAGGTTCATCCACAGTTTGTATCAGAAACTTCTTCCTTTTTAATTCTGAGTAGAATTCCATTTAATGGATATACCACAATTTGTTTCTCCATTCACCTGTTGATGAACATTTGAGTTGTCCACTATAAATAAAGCAGCTATGAATGTCCTTGTACAAGTCTTTTTGTATACATATGGCTTCATTTCTCTTGGGTAAATAACTAGAAGTAGAGTTGCAGGTGTGTAGGGTTAGGTGTGTGTTTAATTTAATGAGAAACTGACAGACATTACCAAAGTGGTTAAATCATTTTTACACTCCCATCAGCAATGTATGAGAGTTCTGTTTGCTGCACATCCATCCTTACCAACATTTGGCAGTGACAGGTTTTCATTTTTTGTTGTTGTTATTCTAGTGGGTGTAAAATGGTATCTCATTGTGGTTTAATGTGTGTGTGTGTGTGTGTGTGTGTGTGTGTGTGTGTGTGTTTTAATGAAATTTTTCCTATCATAGTGGATTCTTTTTTTTTTTTTCAATTTATTTATTTTGCTTGCACCGGGTCTCGATTGTGGAAGGTGGGCTCCTTAGTTGCTCTTGAGAGCTCTTTTGTTGTGACATGAATGTGGGATCTAGTTCCCTGACCAGGGATTGAACCCGGGCCCCCTGCATTGGGAGCGTGGAGTCTTAACCACTGTGACACCAGGGAAGTGCCTAATTTGTGTTTTCTTGATGCATAATGCTGTTAAGGATTTTTTCATATGTTAATTGTCCACCTGTACATTTTCCTTTATGAACTGCCTGTCTCAGTTTTTACCCCTTTTTCAATTGGGCTTGTTTGCCTTTTTATTATTGAGTAGGAGTTATTTATATTCAAATCCTTTGTCCTGTATGTGTATTGTGAATATTTCCTAGGCTAAGGTTTGCCTATTTGTTTTCTTATCAGTGTCTTTTGAAGAACAAAATTTTAAAAATTTGAGGGAGGAATAATTTTAAATTTAGGAAAAAATTGGGAAAAATAAAAATAGTACAGAAATTGCCTATATTTCCTTTACCTATGTTTACCTGTTAACATTTTTATCCATTTGCTTTATCATTTTCACTGTCTGTGTCTCTCTACACACTCACACACACATCTTGCCACACACACACACACACACACACACACACACTCAGTTTTTTTCTGAACAGTCTGAGAATAAGTTGGAAGCATCATGGTCCTTTACCTCCAAATACTTCAGAGTATGTTTCCTAAGAATAAGGATATCCTATGACTTAACCACCCAATGTTGATCAACTTCAGCAAATTTAGCATTGATATGAAACTTTAGTCGATTGTCCATACTCCAATTTTTTTTTTTTTTTGATTTACTTTTGGCTGCGTTGGGTCTTTGTTGCTGCGCATGGGCTTTCTCTAGTTGCAGCGAGCAGGGGCCACTCTTCGCTGCAGTGCGCAGGCTTCTCGTTGCAGGGGCGTCTCTTGTTGCAGAGCAGGGGCTCTAGGCACGCAGACTTCAGTAGTTGAGGCATGCAGGCTCAGTAGTTCTGGCTTGTGGGCTCTAGAGTGCAGGCTCAGTAGTTATGGCACATGGGCTTAGTTGCTTTGCAGCATGTGGGATCTTCCAGAACCAGGAATCGAACCCGTGTCCCCTGCATTGGCAGGTGGATTCTTAACCACTGTGCCACCAGGGAAGTCCCCATACTCCAATTTTGTTAACTGACCCAATTATGTCAATTATGGAATTTTCCCCTCCTCTCACACAAGATCCAGTCTAAAGTCAGGCACTGCATTTTGTTGTCAAGTCTCTTTAGTCTCCTTTAATCTTGAACATTTTCAGAGCCTTTCTTTGTCTTTTATGACATTGACATTTTAAAAAATAGAACATTCCAAAAAATAGAAACAGTTTTGGTTTGTCTGATGTTTCGTTATAATTAGATTCAGGTTATGCATTTCTGATCAGAATACTACATAAAAGCTCTGTTCTCCTCAGGGTTTAATATCCATTAAGGCATACAATATCCATTTACCCCTTATTTGTGATGTTGTGATCACCTGGTCAAGTTGTTTGATTTCTCTACTGTAGAGTTACTAATTTTTCCCTGATAACCAATAAACCATCTATGGGGACACACTTTAAGATCATGCAAATATCCTGCACCTCATAAAAATTTGCTCCTAGATTTAATATTCATTGATATTCTTGCCTGAGGTAATCTTTGTTATGATGGCTGCAAAATATGACTTCACAACCTCAGTATTGCCTCTGTATTTAGCAGTAAGCACTAGACATTCTATTGTAAGCAACAGTATGTATGTATGTATAAATGTATGTATGTATCTATTTGCTATAAGTTGGGATTCATAGATTTCTATTTTTAATTGTGTATAATTTATTACTGTCCTTAATTATTTTGGTGCTAAAATTTCAAGATATTGTCATTATGAATTCCTTCAAGCTGTCTCTTTTGCCCTCAAGACATGTGCCCATTCTTATTTTGAGTAATTCCTTACTTTATAGCATAACAAGATGTTCCAGGCTCATCTTGTACCTCCTGTGCCCCAGGTCTGGAATAAACCATTTGCCCAAGGAGTCCTGGTTATACAAAAAAATTTTTTTAAGTGAACATACAGTAAAATCGACTTTTTTGTGTGTACAGTTCATTTTAACACATGTATAGATTCACGAACAGAATACAGAACAGTTCCATAACCCCAGAAAGTTCCCTCATGCTGTTCCTTTGTAGTCCTACTCCCCACCCTGCCCTCATCACTAACTAACCCCTGGCAACCACTCTTTTTTTCTCTATCACTATAGTTTTTTGTCTTTTTGAAAATGTGATAAAAATGGAATAGTACAGTATGTAAGCTGAAACATCTGGGACAGGAGATTCCTTTCTGGTTTTTGACTATGAATGCAATGTCTTTAATAGTTATAGAAATATTGAGGTTATCTATTTCATCTTGAGTGGCTTTTGTCATTTTCAAGGAATTAGTCCATTTCATCTAAGTTGTTGAATGTATGCGCATAGTTGTTCAGTCTTCCCTTATTATCTTTTTTTTAAATTTTATTTTTATTTTGGCTGTGTTGGGTCTTCATTGCTATGCACAGGCTTTCTCTAGTTGTGGCAAGTGGGGGCTACTCTTCATTGTGGTGTGCAGGCTTCTCATTGTGGTGGTTTCTCTTGTTGCAGAGCATGGGCTCTAGATGCATGGGCTTCAGTAGTTGTGGCTCATGGGCTTAGTTGCTCTGCAGCATGTGGGATCTTCCTGGACCAGGGATCGAACCTGTGTCCCTTACATTGGCAGGCGGATTCTTAACCACTGTGCCACCAGGGAAGGCCCTCTTATTATCTTTTAAGAGTGTATAATCACTTTCATTACTGCTAATGGTAATTTGCATCTTTTTTCTTTGTCGGTCTTGCTAGAAGTATATCAATTTTACTGATCTTTTCAAAGAACTGCTTTTTTTCCTTTTTTTTTTTTTTGTTGTTTTTTCTGTTTTCAGTTTCATTGATTCCTGCTCTTATGTTTATTATTTCCTTCCTTCTACTTGCCTTGGATTTAGTTTGTTCATCTCTGATTTCTTAAAGTGAAAGCTTAGTTTATTCATTTGAGACTTTTCTTCTTTTCTAATACAAGCATTTGATGCTATAAATTTCCCTCTAAGCATTGCATTCTAAAATTTTTGATTTGTTGTATTATTTTTGTTCAGTAAAAATTTTTTATAATTTCACCTGAGACTCTTTGATTTTTTTACTATTGTTGTTTGTTTGTTTTCATTAATTTTTATACTTTGACTTTTTGATTATTTAGAAACATGTTGTTTACTATCCAAATATTTGGAGATTTTCCTGTTATCTTTCTGGTTTTGATTTCTAGTCTAATTCCATTATGGTCCGAAAACATACTTTGCATGATTTAAACTCTTTTAAATTTGTTAAGGTTAATTTTATAGCCCAGCATATGGCCTATCTTGATTATACTTTCCATGTACACCTGATCAGTTTTTCCATGTACACTTGAAAAAAATATTTTTTTTGCTGTTGTTAGATGGAGTAGTCTATAAATGTCAGTTAGATCCATTTGGTTGAGTTCTTCTATATGCTTACTAATTTTTGTCTAGTAGTTCTATCAATTACTGAGAAAGGAGTGTTGATACTCCACCTATAATTGTGGAGTCCCCCATTTTTCCTTTCAATTCTATCAGTTTTGCTTCATGTATTTTGAAACTCTTCTGTTAGATATATACACATTTAGGATTATTATATATTCTTGGTGAATTTACCCTTTTATCATTATGTAATGACCCTCTTAATCCCTGGTAATTTTCTTTGTTCTGAGACTTTGTAGTTCTTAGTTATTATTTCTTCGAATAATAATTTGTCTCACTCCCTCTTGCGAGAGCACTGAATCACAACTAACTGCTGAGCAATCATTGACAGTAAGGCACTGGAACTCACCAAAAAAGATATCCCACATCCAAAGACAAAGGAGAAGCTGCAATGAGATGGTAGGAGGGGCACAATCACAATAAAATCAAATCCCATAACCACTGGGTGGGTGACTCACAAACTGGAGAACAATTATACCACAGAAGTCCACCCACTGGAGTGAAGGTTCTGAGCCCCACGTCAGGCTTCCCAACCTGGGGATCCGGCAATGGGAGGAGGAATTCCCAGAGAATCAGACTTTGAAGGCTAGCGGGATTTGATTGCAGGACTTCGACAGGACTGGGGGAAACATGGACTCCACTCTTGGAGGGAACACACAAAGTAGCATGTGCATCAGGACCCAGGGCAAGGAGCAGTGACCCCATAGGAGATTGAACCAGACCTACCTGCTAGTGTTGGTGGGTCTCCTGTAGAAGCAGGGGGTGGCTATGGTCCACTATGGGGACAAGGACACTGGCAGCAGAAGTTCTGTGAAGTACTCTTTGGCATGAATCCTCCCAGAGTCCACCATTAGCCCCACCAAAGAGCCAAGTAGGCTCCTGTGCTGGGTCACCTCAGGCCAAACAACCAACAGGGAGGGAACCCAGCCCCACCCATCAGCAGAGAAGTGGATTAAAGTTTTACTGAGCTCTGCCCACCAGAGCAACACCCAGCTCTACCCACCACCAGTCCCTCCCATCATGAAGCTTGCACAAGCCTCTTAGATAGCCTCATCAACCAGAGGGCAGACAGCAGAAGCAAGAAGAATTACAATTCTGCAGCCTGTGGAACAAAAACCACATTCACAGAAAGATAGACAAAATGAAAAGGCAGAGAACTATGTACCAGATGAAGGAACAAGATAAAACCCCAGAAAAACAATGAAATGAAGTGGAGATAGGCAGCCTTCCAGAAAAAGAGTTCAGAATAATGATAGTGAAGATGATCTAGGCCATTGGAAAAAGAATGGAGGCAAGGATCAAGAAGATGCAAGAAATGTTTAACAAAGACCTAGAAGAATTAAAGAACAAATAAACAGAGATGAACAATACAATAACTGAAATGAAAAATGCACTAGAAGGAATCAATAGCAGAATAACTGAGGCAGAAGAACGGATAAGTGACCTGGAAGACAGAAGGGTGGAATTCACTGCTGTGGAACAGAATAAAGAAAAAAGAATGAAAAGAAATGAAGACAACCAACGAGACATCTGAGACAACATTAAACACACCAACATTTGCATTATAGGGGTTCAGAAGGAGAAGAGAGAGAGAAAGGACCCGAGAGAATATTTGAAGAGACTATAGGTGAAAAATTCCCTAATATGGGAAAGGAAATACCCACCCAAGTCCAGGAAGCTCAGAGAGTCCCAGGCAGGATAAACCCAAGGAGAAACACACCGAGACACATAGTAATCAAATTGACAAAATTATTAAAAGCAACAAGGGAAAAATGACAAATAACATACAAAGGAACTCCCATAAGGTTAACAGCTGATTTCTCAGCAGAAACTCTACAAGCCAGAAGGGAGTGGCACCATATACTGAAAGTGATGAAAGGGAAGAACCTACAACCAAGATTACTCTACCTGGCAAGGATCTCATTCAGATTCAAAGAAGAAATCAAAAGCTTTTAAGACAAGCAAAAGCTAAGAGAATTCAGCATCACCAAACCAACTCTATGACAAATGCTAAAGGAAGTTCTCTAAGTGGGAAACACAAGAGAAGAAAAGGACCTACAAAAACAAACCCAAAACAATTAAGAAAATGGTAATAGGAACATATGTATCATTAATCACCTTAAATGTGAATGGATTAAATGCTCCAACCAAAAGACACAGGCTCACTGAATGGATACAAAAACAAGACCCATATATATGCTGTCTACAAGAGACCCACTTCAGACCTAGGGACACATACAGACTGAAAGTGTGGGGATGGAAAAAGATATTCCATGCAAATGGAAATCAAAAGAAAGGTGGAGTAGCAGATAAAATAGACTTTAAAATAAAGAAAGTTACAAGAGACAAGGAAGGGCACTACAAAATGATCAAAGGATTAATCCAAGAAAAAGATATAACAATTATAAATATATATGCACCCAACATAGGAGCACCTCACAACATAAGGCAAATGCTAACAGCTATAAGAGAGGAAATTGACAGTAACACAATAATAGTGGGGGACTTTAACACCTCACTTACACCAATGGACAGATCATCCAGACAGAAAATTAAGAAGGAAACACAAGCTTTAAATGACACAATAGACCAGATAGATTTAATTGATATTTATAGGACATTCCATCCAAAAACAGTAGATTACACTTTCTTCTCAAGTGCACACGGAACATTCTCCAGGATAGATCACATCTTGGGTCACAAATCAAGCCTTGGAAAATTTAAGAAAATTGAAGTCATATCCAGCATCTTTTCAGACCACAACACTATGAGATTAGAAATCAATTACAGGGGAAAAAAACGTGAAAAACACAAACACATGGAGGCTAAACAATACGTTACTAAATAACCAGGAGATCACTGAAGAAATCAAAGAGGAAATCAAAACATACTTAGACACAAATGACAATGAAAACATGACGATCCAAAACCTATGGGATGCAGCAAAAGCAGTTCTAAGAGGGAAGTTTACAGCAATTCAATCTCACCTCAAGAAACAAGAAAAATCTCAAATAAACAATCTAACCTCACACCTAAAGGAATTAGAGAAAGAAGAACAAACAAAACCCAAAGTTAGTAGAAGAAAAGAAATCATAAAGATCAGAGCAGTAATAAATGAAATAGAAACAAAGAAAACAATAAAAAAGATCAATAAAACTAAAAGCTGGTTCTTTGAGAAGAAAAATAAAATGGATAAACCTTTAGCAAGATTCATCAAGAAAAAGAGGGAGAAAACTCAAATCAATAAGATTAGAAATGAAAAACGAGAAGTTCCAATGGACACTGCAGAAATACAAAGCATCCTAAGAGACTACTACAAACAACTCTATGCCAATAAAACGGACAACCTGGAAGAAATGGACAAATTCATAGGAGGTGTAACCTTCCAAGACTGAACCAGGAAGAAATAGAAAATATGAACAAACAAATCACAAGCACTGAAATTGAAACTGTGATTAAAATCTTCCAACAAACAAAAGCCCAGGACCAGATGGCTTCACAGGCGAATTCTATCAAACATTTAGAGAACAGCTAACACCTATCCTTCTCAAACTCTTCCAAAATATAGCAGAGGGAGGAACACTCCCAAACTCATTCTATGAGGCCACCATCACCCTGATACCAAAACCAGACAAAGATACTACAAAAAAAGAAAATTATAGGCCAATATCACTGATAAATATAGATGCAAAAATCCTCAACAAAATACTAGCAAACAGAATCTAACAATACATTAAAAGGATCATACACCATGATCAAGTGGGATTTATCCCAGAGATGCAAGATCTTCAATATATGCAAATCAATCAATGTGATACATCATATTAACAAATTGAAGAATAAAAACCATATGTTCAACACAATAGATGCAGAAAAAAAGCTTTTGACAAAATTCAACATCCATTTATGATAAAAACTCTCCAGAAAGTGGGCATAGAGGGAACCTACCTCAACATAATAAAGGCTATATATGACAAACCCACTGCAAACATCATTCTCAATGGTGAAACACTGAAAGCATTTCCTCTAAGATCAGGAACAAGACAAGGATGTCCACTCTCACCACTATTATTCAACATAGTTTTGGAAGTCCTAGCCATGACAGTCAGAGGAGAAAAATAAATAAAAGGAATACAAATTGGAAAAGAAGAAGTAAAACCATCACTGTTTGCAGATGACATGATACCATACATAGACAATCCTAAAGATGCTACCAGAAAACTACTAGAGCTACTCAATGAATCTGGTAAAGTTGCAGGATACAAAATTAATGCACAGAAATCCCTTGCATTCCTATACACTAATGATCTGAAAAGAGAAATTAAGGAAACACTCTCATTTACCACTGCAACAAAAAGAATAAAATACCTAGGAATAAACCTGCCTAAGGAAGTAAAAAACCTGTACTGAGAAAACTATCTGACACTGATGAAAGAAATCAAAGATGACACAAACAGATGGAGAGATATACCATGTTCTTGGATTGGAAGAATCAATATTTGAAAATGACTATACTACCCAAAGCAACCTACAGATTCAATGCAAACCCTATCAAATTACCAGTGGCATTTTGTACAGATCTAGAACAAAAATTCTTAAAATTTGTATGGAGACACAAAAGACCCCGAATAGCCAAAGCAATCTTGAGGGAAAAAAACAGAGCTGGAGGAATCAGACTCCCTGACTTCAGACTATACTACAAAGTTACAGTAATCAAGACAATATGGTACTGGCACAAAAACAGAAATAGAGATCAATGAAACAGGATAGAAAGCCCAGAGATAAACCCACACACCTATGGTCAACTGATCTATGACAAAGGAGGCAAGGATATACGATGGAGAAAAGACAGTCTCTTCAATAAGTGGTGCTGGGAAAACTGGACAGCTACATGTAAAAGAATGAAATTAGAACACTCCCTAACACCATACACAAAAATAAACTCAAAATGGATTAAAGACCTAAATGTAAGACCAGACACTATAAAACTCTTAGAGGAAAACATAGGCAGAACACTCTTTGACATAAATCACAGCAAGATCCTTTTGACCCACCTCCTAGAGTAATGGAAATAAAAACAAAAATAAACAAATGGGACCTAATGAAACTTAAAAGCTTTTTCACAGCAAAGGAAATTATAAACAAGATGAGAAGACAACCCTCAGAATGGGAGAAAATATTTGCATATGAAGCAACTGACAAAGGATTAATCTCCAAAATATATAAACAGCTCATGCAGCTCAATATCAAAAAACCAAACAACCCAATCAAGAAATGGGCAGAAGCCCTAAATAGACATTTCTCCAAAGAAGACATACAGATTGCCAAGAGGCACATGAAAAGCTTGTCAACATCACTACTTATTAGAGAAATGCAAATCAAAAGTACAATGAGGTATTTCCTCACACTGGTTAGAATGGCATCATCAGAAAATCTACAAACAACAAATGCTGGAGAGGGTGTGGAGAAATGGGAACCCTCTTGCTCTGTTGGTGGGAATGTAAATTGATACAGCCACTATGGAGAACAGTATGGAGGTTCCCTTAAAAAACTAAAAATAGAATTACCGTATGACCCAGCAATCCCACTACTGGGCATATACCCAGAGAAAACCATAATTCAAAAAGACACATGCACCCCAATGTTCATTGCAGCACTATTTACAATAGCTAGGACATGGAAACAATCTAAATGCCCATCGACAGATGAATGGATAAAGATGCGGTACATATACATAATGGAATATTACTCAGCCATAAAAAGGAATGAAATTGGGTCATTTGTAGAGGTGTGGATGGACCTAGAGACTGTCATACAGATTGAAGTAAGTCAGAAGGAGAAAAACAAATATCGTATATTAACGCATATATGTAGAATCTAGGAAAATGGTACAGATGAACCGGTTTGCAAGGCAGAAATAGAGACACAGATGTAGAGAACAAACGTATGGACACCAAGGGGGAAAGTCAGTGGGGGGTGGTGGTGGTGGTGGAATGAATTGGGAGATTGGGATTGACATATATACACTAATATGTATAAAATGGATAACTAATAAGAACCTGCTGTATAAAAAAATAAATTAAATAAAATTCAAAAAAAATAATTTGTCTGATATTTATATAGCCATTGGGCTTTCTTTTGAGTACTGTTTGCCTGTTATATCTTTTTTCTATCCTTTTACTTTTAATTTAGCTACATCATTATATTTGAAATGAGCTTTTTTTGTAGACAGCATATAGTTGGGTCATTTAAAAAATTCCATTCTGAGAAGCTCTGTTTTAATCGATACATTTGAACTTTCTACACTTAATGTAATAATTAATATGTTTGGACTTAGGTCTACCATTTAATATTTGTTTACTACTTGTTTCCTCTCTTTTTGTCCCTCTCTTTCCCCTTCCCTGCCTTCTTTTGGGTAATTTGAATTTTTTTCTAGTATCCATTTTATCTGTTGTGGGCTTATTTTTTTTCTTTAACTCTATAGTTTTTGTGTATGTGTATGGTTGCTATAGGGATTACAGTATAAGTACTTAACTTTCACAGTGCATTTACAACTGGAGTTTTACCAGTTCAGCATAGAAACCTCACCAATATATTAGTCCCTTTACTCTCCCCCCTTTATGATGTGTTTGTCTTCTATATTACATATACATACAGAAAAAAAACCCTATCAGACAATATCATAATTTTTGCTTTCAACCATCAAACATTTTTTTTAAACATCTTTATTGGAGTATAATTGCTTTACATTGTTGTGTTAGTTTCTGCTGTATAACAAAATGAATCAGCTATACATATACATATATCCCCATATCTCCTCCCTCTTGCATCTCCCTCCCACCCTCCCTATCCCACCCTTCTAGGTGGTCACAAAGCACCAAGCTGATCTCCCTGTGCTATGTGGCTGCTTCCCACTAGCTATCTATTTTACATTTGGTAGTGTATATATGTCAGTGCCACTCTTTCACTTCATCCCAGCTTACCCTTCCCCCTCCCTGTGTCCTCAAGTCCATTCTCTATGTCTGCATCTTTTTTTTTTTTTTTACTGCCCAAAAGTTGAGCTTTATTCCCCATTGTGTTACAAGATACTAATACTAATGATTCAGGCTCAATGATAGTATTTGCATATAAAATTATTTATAAAATTTTTCTGACTTGGGTAATATTGATGTAAAATATCTTATGGTGCTATGTTTGATTTCCCTGTAGAGTTGGTAAATATCTTTATATTTCAAATATTTTAAAATATACTTCAAGTATCACATTTTATTTCAAGTCATAAAGTTATTTGCTATCAATTTAGAAGAAGGAATACCTGTTTCTCCTTTTTAAGATACAATTTACAATATCTAGTAGCATTGCCTTCATGTTTAAAATCTTTTTTTGAGATTTCTTATGGTTTTCATTTTCAAGTAATAATTCTTTTTCTTCTGAGAAAATGTAATATATGGACATAGGAATTGTCGTTGTGATGGTAATTTTCAAAATCCTGTCGATTTAATGTTGTAATTATGAGATATCCTCACAAATAGGCTTCAAACTTGGTTTTTACTTTCAATTACCTTTTCAATTAACTAAGAAGTGCTTCATAGCTAAAAATTAGTCCAAATAAGACCTTTGAGAATGAAGGGGTCATTTTGAGAGAATGACCAGCCAAGCACTTTCAAAGGATTATTTTCATAATGAAGCAAGGGTAAACATTAAAGAGATGAGGTGTTTTATGATTTTGACAGCCTGTAAGAACATGCCGAGAACTATATTTAAAATAGATAACCAACAAGGACCTACTGTATAGCACAGGGAACTTGGTTCAATATTCTGTAATAACCTAAATGAGAAAAGAATTGGAAAAAGAATGGATACTTGTATGGGTATAACTGAATCACTTTGCTGTACACCTGTAACTAACACATAATTGTTAATCAACCACACTCCAATATAAAATAAAAATTAAAAAAAAGAACATGCCAAGATAGTAATGACCACATGAGTTGATAACCGCTAATATTATGATAAACCTTCTTCTGCATGTATTTTGTGAATATCTTTGATTATCCCATTATACTTTTTATATTTCTGGCTTCTTAAAAAATAAGTATTGCTATAATAAAAATAATACAAACTCATTATTCAAAAATATAAACATTGAAAGAAAAGTATAAATAATGAAATACATATCATCCCCAAATTTTACCAGTCTGAGCTATCACAGTTAGAGATCTTTTCTATTCTTATGATAGCAAAATTTCATCATCCACTCAGCTTCGTGCCCTGAAAGATGAAGAGCTGTGTATGATCTTTCTATCTAAGCTGAGGTCTCAAGTTGAACCCCAAGAACTTCTACTCACAGTGGCTTTACATTTCCAGGTCTGCTCACTCAAAGTATCAGCTAGCATATCTCAGCATTGAAGGCTATTAGTAGGAATACTCAGGATTTAAAAGCAAATAATTTATATATTTTTCTCAGTATTCTCTCTTTGGGGTGGGGTGGGGGTCAGAAGCTGTGCTACATGAAAATTCCACATATCATTTCTTTCTTTACTTTGGTGTTGCTTTTCAAGGTTTGGGGCACATGGTTAAGCTTTATTCCTTATTTCATTGTGACTGGAGAATTTATCACAACTGGTTTTATATTACATTAGGTTGAACTCAATTTGAGGAGAAACCATTATAGATTTACCTAGGTGTGTACACATTAGGAGGTAATATTCTAGCACTGTTTACCAACATCAAAAATCTTTTATCCAAGTGCATTTTATTTACATCATGCCAAGAACCAAAAAATTATCAGTAATAGACATTACAAGTTATCTGTCCTTGGCCCATGAAAACAATGGTAGTGTTTGAACAAAATATTACCCTAGTCAATTTTAAAAATATATCAAAGATGAGTTTATGCCAAAAAGCTTATTTAAGTCAGCACTTAGTCATTTCATTTATTTTTATTCTTACTTGCTGTCTGTTTAATTTTTTTTTCTTGTGATGAGAACTCTTAGGATTTACTCTCTTAACAAACTTTCATATATAATATACAGCAGTGTTGATTATATTTAATCACGTTGTACATTACATCCCTAGTACTTATTTATCTTATAACTGGAAGTTGTACCTTTTGACTGCCTTCATCCAATTCTCATTCTTTCCCCCCACCTCTGATAATGGCAAATCTAATCTCTTTTTCTAAGAGTTGTCTTATGTTGGTTGTTGTTTTTTTATTCCAGATGTATTTTATTTTATTTTTATTTTTATTTTTTAACATCTTTATTGGAGTATAATTGCTTTACAATGGTGTGTTAATTTCTGCTTTACAACAAAGTGAATCAGCTATACATATACTGACATCCCCATATCTCCTCCCTCTTGCATCTCCCTCCCACCCTCCCTATCCCACCCCTCTAGGTGGTCACAAAGCACCAAGCTGATCTCCCTGTGCTATGTGGCTGCTTCCCACTAGCTATCTATTTTACATTTGGTAGTGTATATATGTCAGTGCCACTCTCTCACTTCATCCCAGCTTACCCTTCCCCCTCCCTGTGTCCAGCCCCTAGGTTCTTCAGAGCCATTTTTTTTTTTAAAGATTCCATATATATGTGTTAGCATACAGTATTTGTTTTTCTCTTTCTGACTTACTTCACTCTGCATGACAGTCTCTATGTCCATCCACCTCACTACAAATAACTCAATTTTGTTTCTTTTTATGGCTGAGTAATATTCCATTGTATATATGTGCCACATCTTCTTTATCCATTCTTTTGTCAATGGACACTTCGGTTGGTTCCATGTCCTGGCTATTGTAAGTAGTGCTGCAATGAACATTACGGTGCATGTCTCTTTTTGAATTACTGTTTTCTCAGGGTATATGCCCAGTAGTGGGATTGCTGGGTCATATGGTAGTTCTATTTTTAGTTTTTGAAGGAAACTCCATACTGTTTTCCATAGTGGTTGTATCAATTTACATTCCCACCAACAGTGTAGGAGAGTTCCCTTTTCACCACACCCTTTCCAGCATTTACTGTTTGTAGCTTTTTTGATAAAGGCCATTCTGACCAGCGTGAAGTGATACCTCATTGTAGTTTTGATTTGCATTTCTCTAATAGTGATGTTGAGCATCTTTTCTTGTGCCACTTGGCCATCTGTATGTCTTCCTTGGTGAAATGTCTGTTTAGGTCTTCCACCCATTTTTTAACTGGATTGTTTCTTTGTTTGATATTGAGCTCCATGAGCTGTTTGTATATTTTGGAGACTAATCCTTTGTCTGTTGTTTCATTTGCAAATATCTCCTCCCATTCTGAGGGTTGTCTTTGTGTCTTGTTTATGGCTTCCTTTGCTGTGCAAAAGTTTCAAGTTTAATTAAGTCCCATTTGTTTATTTTGGTTTTTATTTCCGTTACTCTAGGAGGTGAGTCAAAAAACATTTTGCTGTGGTTTATGTCAAAGAGTGTTGTTCTGCCTATGTTTTCCTCTAAAAGTTTTATAGTATCTGGTCTTACATTTAAGTCTTTAATCCATTTTGAGTTTATTTTTGTGTATGGTGTTAGGGAGTGTTCTAATTTCATTCTTTTACATGTAGCTGTCCAGTTTTCCCAGCACCACTTATTGAAGAGACTGTCTTTTCTCCATAGTATATCCTTGCCTCCTTTGTCATAGATTAGTTGACCATAGGTGTGTAGGTTTATCTCTGGGCTTTCTATCCTGTTCCATTGATCTGTATTTCTGTTTTTGTGCCAGTACCATTGTCTTGATTACTGTAGCTTTATAGTATAGTCTGAAGTCAGGGAGTCTGATTCCTCCAGCTCTGTTTTTTTCCCTCAAGATTGCTTTGGCTATTCGGGGTCTTTTGTGTCTCCATACAAATTTTAAGAATTTTTGTTCTAGATCTGTAAAAAATGCCACTGGTAATTTGATAGGGATTGCATTGAATTTGTAGGTTGCTTTGGGTAGTATAGTCATTTTCAAATATTGATTCTTCCAATCCAAGAACATGGTATATCTCTCCATCTGTTTGTGTCATCTTTGATTTCTTTCATCAGTGTCATATAGTTTTCTCAGTACAGGTTTTTTACTTCCTTAGGTAGGTTTATTCCTAGGTATTTTATTCTTTTTGTTGCAGTGGTAAATGGGAGTGTTTCCTTAATTTCTCTCTCAGATTTTTCATCATTAGTGTAAAGGAATGCAAGAGATTTCTGTGCATTAATTTTATATCCTGCTACTTTACCAAATACATTGATTAGCTCTAGTAGTTTTCTGGTAGCATCTTTAGGATTCTCTATGTATAGTATCATGTCATCTGCAAAGAGTGACAGCTTTACTTCTTCTTTTCTGATTTGGATTCCTTTATTTCTTTTTCTCCTCTGATTGCTATGGCTAAAACTTCCAAAACTATGTTGAATAATAGTGATGAGAGTGGGCAACCTTGTCTTGTTCCTGATCTTAGAGGAAATGGTTTCAGTTTTTCACTATTGAGAACAATGTTGGCTGTGGGTTTGTCATATATGGCCTTTATTATGTTGAGGTAGGTTCCCTCTATGCCCATTTTCTGGAGAGTTTTTATTATAAATAGGTGTTGAATTTTGTCAAAAGCTTTTTCTGCATCTATTGAGATGATCATATGGTTTTTATTCTTTAATTTGTTAATGTGGTGTATCATATTGATTGATGTACGTATATTGAAGAATCCTTGCATCCCTGGGATAAATCCCACTTGATCATAGTGTATTATCCTTTTAATGTGCTGTTGGATTCTGTTTGCTAGTATTTTGTTCAAGGTTTTGCATCTATGTTCATCAGTGATATTGGTCTAAATTTTCTTTTTTTGTGATATATTTTTCTGGTTTTGGTATCAGGGTGATGGTGGCTTTGTAGAATGAATTTGGGAGTTTTTCTCCCTCTGCAACTTTTGGAAGAGTTTGAGTATTTCTGCAGTGTCAGTTGTGATTTCTCCTTTTGCATTTCTAATTTTATTGATTTGCATCCTCTCCCTTTTTTTCTTGATGAGTCTCATTAAGGGTTTATCAATTTTGTTTATCTTCTCAAAGAACAAGCTTTTAGTTTTATTGATCTTTGCTATTGTTTTGTTTGTTTCTATTTCATTTATTTCTGCTCTGATCTTTATGATTTCTTTCCTTCTACTGACTTTGGGTTTTCTTTGTTCTTCTTTCTCTAGTTCCTTTAGGTGTGAGGTTAGATTGTTTATTTGAGATTTTTCTTGTTTCTTGAGGTGAGATTGAATTGCTATAAACTTTCCTCTTAGAACTGCTTTTGCTGTATCCCATAGGTATTGGGTCATTGTGTTTATGTTGTCATTTGTTTCCATGTATTTTTAAATTTCTTCTTTGATTTCTTCAGTGATCTCTTGGTTATTTAGTAGCACACTGTTTAGCCTCCATGTATTTGTGTTTTTTACAGGTTTTTTTTCCTGTAATTGATTTCCAATATCATAGCATTGTGGTCAGAAAAGATGCTTGATACGATTTCAATTTTCTTAAATTTTCCGAGGCTTGATTTGTGACCCAGGATGTGATCTAACCTGGAGAATGTTCCATGTGCCCTTGAGAAGAAAGTGTATTCTGCCACTTTTGGGTGAAATGTTCTATAAATATCAATTAAATCTATCTGGGCTATTGTGTCATTTAAAGCTTGTGTTTCCTTATTTATTTTCTGTTGGATGATCTGTCCATTGGTGTAAGTGGGGTGTTAAAGTCCCCTACTACTATTGTGTTACTGTCGATTTCTCCTTTCGTGGTTGTTAGCATTTGCTTTATGTATTGAGGTGCTCCTATGTTGGGTGCATAAACATTTATAATTGTTATATCTTCTTCTTGGATTGATCCTTTGATCATTATGTAGTGTTCCTCCTTATCTCTTTTAACAGTCTTTATTTTAAAGTCTATTTTATCTTATACAAGTATTGCTACTCCAGCTTTCTTTTGATTTCCATTTGCATGGAATATTTTTTTCCATCCCTTCACTTTCAGTCTGTATGTGTCCCTAGGTCTGAAATGGGTCTCTTGTAGACAGCATATATATGGGTCTTGTTTTTGTATCCATTCAGCCAGTCTGTGTCTCTTGGTTGGGACATTTAATCCATTTACATTCAAGGTTATTATCAATACGTATGTTCCTATTACTATTTTCTTAATTGTTTTGGGTTTGTTTTTGTAGGTCTTTTTCTTCTCTTGTGTTTCCCGCTTAGAGAAGTTTCTTTAACATTTGTTGTAAAGCTGGTTTGGTGGTGCTGAATTCTCTTAACTTTTGCTTGTCTGAAAAGCTTTTGACTTCTCCATCGAATCTGAATGAGATACTTGCTGGGTACAGTAATCTTGCTTGTAGGTTTTTCTCTTTCATCACTTTAAGTATACCCTGCCACTCCCTCTGGCCTGCAGAGTTTCCACTGAAAAATCAGCTGATAACCTTATGGGGATTCCTTTGTATGTTATTTTTTGTTTTTCCCTTGTTGCTTTTAATATTTTTTTTTGAATTTAATTTTTGTTAGTTTGATTAATATGTGTCTTGGTGTGTCTTTCCTAGGGTTTATCCTGTATGGGATTCTCTGTGCTTCCTGGACTTGGGTGACTATTTCCTTTTCCATGTTAGGGAAGTTTTCAACTATAATCTCTTCAAATATTTTCTCAGACCATTTCTTTTTCTCTTCTTCTTCTGGGATCCCTATAATTCGAATGTTGGTGAGTTTAGTATTGTCCCAGAGGTCTCTGAAATTGTCTTCAATTCTTTTCATTCTTTTTTCTTTATTCTGCTCCTTGGCAGTTATTTCCACCATTTTGTCTTCCAGCTCACTTATTCGTTCTTCTGCCTCAGTTTTTCTGTTATTGATTCCTTCTAGTGTGTTTTTCATTTCAGTTATTGTGTTGTTCATCTCTGTTTGTTTGTTCTTCAGTTCTTCTAGATCTTTGTTAAATATTTCTTGTATTTTCCCAATCTGTGCTTCCATCCTATTTCTGAGATTTTGGATCATCTTTCCTATCATTACTCTGAATTCTTTCTCAGGTAGATTGCCTATTTCCTCTTCATTTATTTGGTCTTGTAGGTTTTTACCTTGCTCCTTCATCTGTGACATATTTTTTTGCTGTCTCATTTTTTTTTCTTATGAGTGGGATTGTGTTTCTGTTTTACTGGTTGTTTGGCCTGAGGCTTCCAACACTGGAGTTTGTAGGCTATTGGGTAGAGCTGGGTCTTGGTGCTGAGATGAGGACCTCTGTGAGACCTCACTCCGATGAATATTCCCTGGAGTCTAAGGTTCTCTGTTAGTTCAGTGGTGCAGACTCAGAGTTCCCACCACAGGAGCTTCCGCCTGACCCCGGACTTGCAAACCAAGATCCCGCAAGCCACGTGGGGTGGCAAAAAAAAAAAAAAAAGAGAGAGAACAATAACAAAGGAAAAAATAAAATTAGACTAGTAAACAGATATGTTAGAGAGAATATAAAAATAAAAATATAGATGAATCAACACCTGGAAGGTACTTCAGTACCACAATAGGAAAAAAGAGGAGGAGGGGGATAAAAAGGAGGGGGGGAGGCCTTGGCTGTGGAGAGTGGGGCCTAAGCAAGGGCGAGGTTTGGACAGTGGGCAGGGCCAATGCTCAGGACCCACAGGGCTGGAAAAGGCCCTGGGGGCTGTGGGGGGTGGGGCTTAGGCTCAAAGAACAGAAGGGGCCCAGGCTGCCTCTGACCCCTGGTCTCAGAGGGCAGGGGACCTCACCTGGGAGCCCAGCAGGCTTCCTGGGCTTAAGTGAGTGGGGCAACCACCCTCCTCTCCTCTCCTGCCCCTCCAGTCTGGGGTCTGGGTGGGCCCCTCCCATCTGCCTCTCCTGATCTCCCCGGCCTCCCTCCTATGCCCCCAAGGACCCATGTGGCCTGGAGGGGGATTTGGAGGGCAGTGGATCGGCCTGGGAGCTCAGCAGGCTCCCTCTTCTGTTATCTTTATTCTACTATTGAGCCCAAAAATGAATTTTTTATTTTGGTTATTATATTTTTCAGTGGGGTCTGAATATCCTCTCTTTCATTCATAATATTAGTAATTTAAGTATCTTCTTTTTTTCTTAATCAGTTTTGCTAGAGGTTATCAATTTTGTTAATCTTTTCAAAGAACCAATGTCTTATATCACTAAGTTTCTCAAATTTTTGTCTATATTCTATTGCACTGATTTCCAGTCTTACATTCATAATGTCCTTCCTTTTGCTTATTCTGGGTTTAATTTGCTCTCCTTTTTCCTAGCTTCTAAATGTGGAAGTTTAGATCATTTGCTTTTAAATCTTTCTTTGTTTTTAATATAAGCACTTAGAGGTATAAATTTCTGTCTGAAGACTGCATAACTGTGTCCCATAACTTTTGATATGTGCTTTTAACTATCATTCCCTTCAAAATGTTTTGATTTCATTAGATTTTCTCTTTGCCCCATAGATTAGGAAGTGGCGTGTTTGCTTAATATCAAAATATTTGGAGATTTTCCCAGATAACTTTTCATTATTGATTTTTAATGTAATTCTGTTGTGGCTATATAATAGATAAGACAGCCTATTCTGTTATTATTTTGAATTTTAAAATGTATTAATACTTATTTATTGCTTAACATATGGTCTATATTAATGAATATTCCAGATGTACTTGAAAAGAATGTGTATTCTTCAGTTTTGGATGGAGAGTTCAATAAATGGCAGTTGGGTCCAGTTGGTTTACATTGTGTTATTCATGTTTTCCTTACTTATTTTATGACTACTTGCTTTATCAACTAAGAGAAGGGTGTTGAGAACTCCAACTATAATTGTATATTTGTTTACTTTTTCCTTCCATTCACCAGTTTTTATTTCATATATTTGGAAACTTTCTTATTATATGAATACATATTTAGAACTGTATGTCTTTTTGAGGAATAGACCATTTTATCATTAAGAAATGTTCTTCTTCACCTCTGGTAATGCTCCTTAATCCTGAAGTCTACTTTATCAGATATTAATATAGCCACTTCAGCCTTTTTTGTGGTTACTGTTAGTACTGTGCCTCTTTTTTACTCTGCGTTCTTACATATGTGTATCTCTTGTAAACAACATATAGTTTGGTTTTGCTTTTTCATCCAATCTGACATTGGAATGTTTAGTCCACTTGTATTAGTTTTCTACTGCTATATAATAAATTACCACAAATTTAGCAGCTCACAGTTCTTACATTAGAAGTCTGGCACAACATAACTGGATTCACTGTAAAGGTTTCACAGGATTGAAATTAAGGTTTTGGCTGCTTGCATTCTCATCTGGAGGCTTGATGAAGGAAGTTTGCTTCCAAGCTCATTCAGGTTATTAGCAGAATTTAGTTTCTTACAAATAAGGAGTGAGTTTCCCACTTCCTTGCTGGCTCTTAGCTGGTGGGTCCTCTCACCTCCTGGAGATCGCATGTATTATGTCTCTTGTGGACCTCTCACACTGTGGTAAGCAACAGAATCCTTCAAGTCCAGCTGCAGAATCCCCCTCACATTTCAAATCTCACTGATTCCTTCTGTCACCAGAGGGAGAAAATTCTGTTCTTTTAAAGATGTCCTTTTTAAAATTAATTAATTAATTTATTATTTTTGGCTGCAGGTCTTTGTTGTGGCACATGGGATCTTCCATTGTGGTACGCGGGCTTCTCTCTAGTTGTGGCGAGTTTTCGCTCTCTAGTTGTGGTGTAACGGCTCCAGAGGGTGTGGGCTCTATAGTTTGTGGCATGCAGGCTCTCTAGTTGAGGCGCATGAGCTTAGTAGTTGCAGCACGCTGGCTTAGTTGCCCCACGGCATGTGGGATCTTAGTTCCCTGACCAGGGATCAAGCGGGCATTCCCTGCATTGGAAGGCAGATTCTTTACCACTGGACCGCCAGGGAAGTCCCCAAAATTCTGTTCTTTTAAAGAGCTCCCGTGATTACATTAGGCTCACCTGGATAATATCAACATTTTTTTAAAAAATTATTTATTTATTTATTTATTTATTTATTTATTTATTTATGGCTGTGTTGGGTCTTTGTTTCTGCGCAAGGGCTTCCCCTAGTTGCGGCAAGCGGGGGCCACTCTTCATCGCAGTGCATGGGCCTCTCACTATCGCGGCCTCTCTTGTTGCAGAGCATGGGCTCCAGATACGCAAGCTCAGTAGTTGTGGCTCACGGTCCCAGTTGCTCTGCGGCATGTGGGATCCTCCCAGACTAGGGCTCGAACCCGTGTCCCCTGCATTAGCAGGCAGACTCTCAACCACTGCGTCACCAGGGAAGCCCCAGGGAAGCCCCTGGATAATATCAACATTTTAAGGTCATTGATTAGTAATTTTAATTGCATCTGCAAAATCCCTAAGGGAAAGAGGTCACTGGGGCCATCTTTGAATCCTACCTACCACAACATTCATATATTTAAAATCTTTTCTATTCTGAAATAATTTAGACCCGCTAGCATTTTTTCATATGTTTGAAGGCCATTTTTATATCTTTTGTGTGTGTGTGTAAAGTCTGTTAAGTTGTTTCCCATTTTTCTTTTTCTTATTTTCAGGTTTTTTTCCTTTGCCACTTATTTATTTATTATTTTTGGCTGTGCTGGGTCTCAGTTGCGGCATGCGGGATCTTTGTTGCAGCTTGCAGTCTTCTTAGTTGCGGCATGCAGACTCTTAGTTGCGGCATGTGGACTCTTAGTTGTGGCATGAACCCAGGCCCCCTGCATTGGAAGCGTGGAGTCTTACCCACTGGACCACCAGGAAAGTCCCTGCCACTCAGTTTTTAATAATTCTTTATATACTAGGGATATTAGTCCTTTGTGGTATATGTTGCAAATATTTTTACCCTGTATATAAGTTTCATTATGACTTTATGGAATATTTTTTTCTGGCTATGCAAAACTTTAAAAATTTTATGTAGTAAAATTTATCAATCTTTTTGTTTATTGCTTTGGCTTTTGTCATAGGAAACTTTTTGCTATTTTGAGGTTAAAGAGGAACTTACCATGTTTTCTGCTAGTACATGATTTCATTCTTTACATTTAGATCTCTAATCCACTTGGAGTTTATTCTTATGTATGACATTAGGTATGGAACTAATTTTATGTTTTTCCAAATGCCTATCCAGCTGTCCCAATACCATGTATTAAAAAGTCCATCCTTGACGCAGTCATCCTTGACTCAGTCATCCTTGACTCATTCTTTGCCTTCCCCCCACCCCCGAAACTATGTATTTTGAAGACTTCCTCTTTAAATTACCTATACTTTTAATTTCCTCCCCTATTCCAATCTATCTGGATATTTCTTGGAATTTTCAGACTTAGTGAGTGGTTGTAGACCAGACTTTGGCCCCATCATTAAGCCATCTCTTCTCTCTTCCCCAGTTTTTCTCCATGTGTCTGCTCACCATGAAGCCTGACAGTAGGGCAGGAGTGTGGCAGGAGCAAGAGAAACTACATGCTGGAATTTGGAGATTTTTCTCCTCTTACAGTTATTTTGAAATTTCAGAATTCTCTATCTTTAATTTCCTGAAGGCATAGATTTATTTATTTTTTGTTTTTGTATTGTTTTTGGAAGAAATAGTGTGAGACAGGTAGCCAAGTAGCCATCACTATCTTCAGCTATCTCAGACCATTTATATTTTATGTAATTATTGATATGATTAAAGTATAACCCTTGTTAATTGTTTTTCATTTTTGATTGACATATAATTCATATAACATAAATTTCACTGTTTTTAAGTGTACACTTCAGTAGTTTTTAGTATATCCACTATGTTGTACAACTATCACCACTATCTAATTCCAGAACGTTTCCATCACCCCAAAAGAAGTACACTACCTATTAGCAGTTAGCCCCCATTTCCTCCTCATTCCATCCCTGGCAACCACTAATTTACTTTCTGTCTCTATGGGTTGAACAATTCTGGACATTTCATATAAATGGAATCTTAAAACCTGTGGTCTCTTGTGTCTGGATTCTTCCACCTAACATAATGCTTTCAAGGTTCATCCATGTTGTAGCATGTATCAGCACTTCACATTGTTTTTTATGGCTAAATAGTATGAAATATACCACATTTTGTTTATCAGTTCATCAGTTGATGGATAGCTGTCTCCATTTTTAAGCTATTACGAATAATACTGCTATGAACATTCATGTACATGTTTTTGTGTAGACATGTTTTCAATTTTCTTGGGTGTACACCTATGAGTGGAATTGCTGAGTCATATGGTAATTCTATGCTTAACTTTTTGAGGAACTGCCAAACTATTTTGTACAGTAGCTGCATAATTTTACGTTCCCACCAGCAATGTATGAGGGTTCCAATTTCTCCACATCCTTGCCAATGGCCATCCTTTTAAAAAATTGTAACCATTTTTGTGGGTGTGAAGTTGTATTTCGTTGTAATTTTGATTTGTATTTCCCTAATGATGAATGATGTTGAGCATCTTTTCATGTGCTTATTGCCCCTTTATATATCTTCTTTGGCGGAATGTCTATTCAAATCCTTCACCCATTTTAAAATTGAGATATTTTCCTTTTTACTGTTGAATTGTTCTTTATATATTCTGGATACTAGATCCTTACCAGATATATAATTTGGAAAATTCTTCTCCCATTCTGTTGTCATTTTACTTTATGTGTCCTTTGAAGCATAAAAAATTTTTATTTTTGATGAAGTCTAATTTACCTATTTTTTCTTTGATTGCTTGTGCTTTGGATGTCATATCTAAGAAACTATTATCTAATGCAAGGTCATACAGATTTTCATCTGTATCATTCCAAGAGTTTTATAGTTTTAGCTCTTACCTTTGGGCCTTTGAGTTAATTTTTATATATGGTGTGAATTATGGGCCCAATTTCATTCTTTTACATGTGGATATCCAGTTGTCCCAGTACCATTTGTTGAATGGTTTTGGCACTCTCATCAAAAATCAACTGATTTTGACCATAGATGTATGGATTTATTTCTAGACTTTCAATTTTTTTTTCTTTTTTACCATTTTATGTATAACTTAAGAGCCTTACAATAGAAGGTATCTACTTCCTTCCTCCTGCCTTTTGGTAGTTTTGTCATACTTTTACTTCTAAATGTGTTATAAATCCCACAAAACACTGTTATTATTTTCTCTTTAAGTAGTCAATTATTTTTTAAGAAATTAAGATAGGGAAAACCATTCCCCTCATAGTTATCATTTCTGATGCTCTTCATTCATATTATAGAACAAAGTTCTTCTGCCCAAAGAAGCTCCTTTAAAATTTTTTTATAGTATGGGTCTATTGGCAACAAGTTCTCTCAGCTTTTGTCTTTAAATGTCTTTATTTCACCTTAATTTTGAAGAATATTTTTATTGGATATAGAATTCTGAGTTAACATTTTGTTCTTTCTGCACTTTAAAAATGTCATTCCATTGTTTTATGGCTTGTATTGTTTGTGATGAAAAGTCAGTAAATCTTATTATTTCCCTGTATATAATGTATCCTCAGATTTTCTTGTTATTTTTAGTTTTCAGAAATTTGATTATCACAGTCTTGACTACTTTA
Organism: Balaenoptera ricei; assembly: GCF_028023285.1. NCBI lineage: Eukaryota > Metazoa > Chordata > Mammalia > Artiodactyla > Balaenopteridae > Balaenoptera > Balaenoptera ricei. The sequence goes on from NC_082653.1 coordinate 25,217,049, forward strand.
GCTATACAGTAAGTGTAGAAATTAGGTAGACTGATTCTCCTACTTTATTCTTTTTTCAAAATTGTTTTAGCTATTCTAGTTCCTTTGCCTTTCTATATAAATTTTAGAATAATCTTGTCTGTCAATATCAAAACTTATGATATTTTGATAGGAATTGAATTAAACTGTATATTAATTTGAGGAGAATTGACCTCTTTACTAGGCTGTTTTCTAATCCTTGAATATAGTATGTCTCTCCATACATTTATTTTTAATATGATATTTAAATGTTTTTATTTAATACAATTTCAAACTTTCACGAAAGTCAAAAGAATAGTCTAAGAAACATCTGTATTCCCTTTATCCAGATTCACCAATTGTTAATATTTTGCTCCATTTGCTTTATTATTTGCTCTCACTCTCTCTCTTTTTTTAACCATTTGAAAGTACCTTCCAGATATTATGATCCTCTCTCTCCCCATACATTCGTTTTTTTTTTTTTAGATCTTTGATTTCTTTTAACAGTTTTGTAGTTTTCAGCATACAAGTTCTGCACATGGTTTGTTACAGATTTACATCTAACTAGTTCCTTTTTGTTGTTGTTGTTTGAGAATTTATAAATGGTACTGTAGTTTTGATTTTGGTGTCCATATGTCTAAAGTCAGTATATGGAAATACAATCGATTTATGGCTTGTATCTTGTAATGTTGCTGAATTCATTTAATAGTTTTATGAAATTTTAATAGTTAAAATAGTTAATAGTTTAACTATTAACTATAGTTTAACTATAGTTTAACTATTAACTATAGTTTAATAGTTTTATGAAATTTTTTGTGGATTCCTTGGGATTTTATACATAGACAATTTCATCATATGCAAATAAGAACAGTTTTATTTCTTCCTTTCTGATCTGTATGTCTTTTATTTCCTTTTCTTGCCTTATTGCACTGATTAGAACTTCTAGCACTATGTTGAATAGGAGTGGTGAGAGAGAACATCCTTGCCTTGTTCCTTATCTTGGAGGGTAAGTTTTAGTGGTCACTCTAGGTATTTTATTATGTATACATAACATCACAATCTATCGTACCTTCATTTTACCAGTTCTGGTGAACTATAATAACTTTACCTCCCTTTACATCCATTCCCCCACCCCCACCCCCATTCATAGGCATTGTTTGGGATATGTGAGGTAAAAATAAAACCAAGGGAATTCATCACTGTGTCCTTCCTCAGGTCCCCAGGTCCCAAGGTCCCCAGCCAGTTTGCTTTTTTCTCTCCATCTTTCAGAGTCTTCTTATGTTTGTTTTATACATAACACCCAGTGTTTTTAGTTGTACTTAGTGAGAGGAATAGAAAAAAGTACATCTACTCCATCTTCCAGAAAGTGGAAATCCTCAGATACTTTATTTTTCAGTTCTTGAATTTCTGTCTCTTTTATTTTATTCACATCTTCCTTTATGTCCTTGAACATATTTATAAAAGCTTGTTTAAAATCCTTGTCTACTGTTTTCATCATCTTGTCAGTTTTGGGTCTGTTTCTATTGACTTGTTTTCTCCTAGTTATGGGTTACATTTTCCTGCTTCTTTGCCTATCTAGTAATTTTTTTTTTATAAAGTGCATTTTATTTTATTTATTTTTTAAATTTTATTTATTTATTTATTTATTTATTTATTTATTTATTTATTTATTTATTTATGGCTGTGTTGGATCTTCATTTCTGTGCGAGGACTTTCTCTAGTTGTGGCAAGCGGGGGCCACTCTTCATCGCAGTGCACAGGCCTCTCACTATCGTGGCCTCTCTTGTTGCGGAGCACAGGCTCCAGATGCGCAGGCTCAGTAATTGTGGCTCACGGGCCCATTTGCTCTGCGGCATGTGGGATCTTCCCAGACCAGGGCTCGAACCCGTGTCCCCTGCATTGGCAGGCAGATTCTCAACCACTGCGCCACCAGGGAAGCCCCCTATCTAGTAATTTTTTATTGTACACGGGATATTATGAAGACTATGAGGCTATGTTGTTGAGTGGATTTTGTTGTCTTCTTTAATAGTGTTGAGTTTTGTTCAAGCAAGTAGTTTCTTTCATTTTTCTTTTTCTCTTCTTTTTTAAGCAGTTGTTAATTTACTTAGGATCATCTTGATACTTTTGAGGCATGTTTTCAAGTTTTGTTAAAGAGACTCTAAAATAACTTTTTTGCTATTACTAGGTTATTGTAATTCCTAAAGCAGGATCTTTCTGGAGTCTCTACTGAATGCCCAGTCTCCAGGATCTTTCTGGAGTCTCTACTGAATGTTTGGCAATGTCTCTTCACTCTGGCTTATGGGAGCTTGAACATTTCCCAGCCCAGTGTGATCTCTGGTAATTGTTATTTCCTTAGTAGTTATTCTTTATTCAGTCTCACGGAAACTCATCCAATTAGTGTGCAGCTAAGTAGTTTAGCACTAGTAGTAAAAGTAGCAAAGATTCAAGGGGATCCCTGTATAGACTTCTAGTGTTCCTTCTATGAACAAATCTCTTTTCTATGGTACACTGTCCCACAAAACCCAGCTGCCTTATAACTTTGAATTCCAATCTCTGTTTCCTTAGCTTGTTGAAATCATTGAACTCTGTTTGGTCCCCCACCTGTGCTGTAGCTGAAAATTACTTCCAAGAAAAAGGCAAGAACAATCATGTGGTTCACCTTGTTTGTTTCCCTTCTCTTGAGGATCACAGTCCTGTGCTATATATGTCCAACATATGAAGACATTTATTTCATACATTTTGTCCAGTTTCAGAATTTTTTTTAATTGTGGAAGGGCTAATTGAATACTATTACTCCATTATGGTCATTGTGGAAATGCTCTTTTATGTTTTGAAAAGACAAGTTTGGCTGCTGGAGAATGGATTGGGTGAGGTGTAAGAATACAAGCAGATAGACCTGTTGGGAGTCTATTCCAGGGTCCAGGAAAGAGATGATGGTGGCTTTGGACTATTTTGGAAATATAGGTAAGTGAATGAATGAGCTAATACTTAATAGAAGTTCAATAGGTTTAAACAAATGTTTTAAATAATTTATTTGAAATGAAAATAACCTCTTATTTTGCTTTCTACTTTTACTAGTGTTCTTTTCTTCTGTTTGCCCTTATACACTCCTAGTATGGGAGAGAGAGAGAGAATTATTTCACTTTTCAGATGAATAAACTAATACTTGAATGGTGGAATCACTCACCCCATGTTCCAAGGAAACAGTACTAGATCCCAGGCCCCCAGACTACTAAAAGCTCCATAAGTGCTGCTTTCAAACTGGCTGGAACTGTCACGCCAGATGACATAGGAGTCTTTAAAGTCTTTAGAAGCTTCTACTTATGGAGAAGAAAGTCTCCCTTCAGGAAGTCTTTGTGTTGAAACTGAATGTACCCTTCATACCTAAAATTGGGCTTATTACTGTCCTTGAAAGAACTAAACTTATTTTATCTTGATGGGCCTTTCTTCAAATGACTTATAGTAGTTCCTGGGAAAATGGATCCTGTCCCCCAAAGCATAATGCTTCTATAGTAACCACAGCTCTACAGATGAGAGATTATTTTAATTATTAAAATGTTTAAAAGTCCATTATAACAGACTTACAATTTCATACCCTAAGTTTTCCCTCCTATTTCTCATTGTCCTCTTGTAACTCAATGATTAATACTCTTTTGATTATTGTTTTATATTATTCCCCCATGTAATCAAAAACCAAGGCATGCTGTAGGCAAAACTGTGGAGTCGATGGATTTCACTTCTGTTCATTTTCTTCCTACCCTCCCATCCCTTTGCTGAGGCCGTCTTTCTTTCTTTCACTTATGGAGAATCAAAATCTTTTCTGATCATAAAGACTGCAGCATGACACAGTCATCAGATCTGGGCTTCAGTCTTGCCTGGCCTTCTGGACTGGTCTTGGGACTTTAAGTAAAGTTCTTAGGGAGCTATAATAATAGTAATGATCTCAATGCTGCAATAAGAGTTAGAGGAAATAATATATGTAGAGTGTTTAGCACACTGCCTTGCACACAGTTAGTTCTCACCTGTTTTTTTGTTCTTTCATTTTGTGAACATGAATAAAAGTGTGATTATAATTGCCCTCAGTACTTTCAGTGGGATGGATGGGCAGTGGAGAAGAGTGACACGTAACTGGAATCAGTTTACTTCTTTTCGGGACTCACTGTTTTATTCATATTAAGCTCTGAGTTAAATCATACTTCTTGCTTCTATCCCTCACAACTGAAATGACACAGTTCTTTATTTCTCTCATTTCTAACATTGCTAGCAATGTTTTGGCCAGGTAAAGCATTTGTGCATATACGAGAGAGGGTTTTTTTCACAACAGGGAATCTTCCACAACCTTCCATGATTGTATTAGGCAGTCTGCTTCTGTGTTCCCTCAGGGCATTTACCAAATAGAAGATAGTGTTTGATTTGTTGACTGCCTCCTTTCCACTACACTATAAACTCCTCAAGAGCAGAAAAGATAACTTTATTTCCCAGCAGAGTGCTTGGTACATATTTCATATTCAACAAATATTTATTGAATAAGTGAATAATAATATAATAAATACCACAATAGTCTCTTATCTTTGTCCTGTGTACCACCTCCCCAAAGTCTATTTATATGAATCTGATCACTCAACAATTCAACTGTTATTGACAGCCTGCTGTTAGCAAGGCTACATTTGTGATGCACTGAAAGACACAGGGATGGAGAAGACGAGGTCCGACCTGAACAAAGTGACAAGGGTTATATAAGTTCAAGGATCATATTCTTTCTCTGGTCAAAATTTTCAGTGGCTCCCTGTTGCTCATAGGATAAAGTCCAAACTCTTTGGTATGATATTCAAGGCCTTTTATAGGCTGACCCTAACTTTTTTTCCATCACTATCATCTATTGCTCCTCCAACCATATGGTAGTGGTTTTTAGTTCCATCTACCCAGCACCCTTCCTAACAGATTTCCTGTCAGGCTGTGGTGACTTGTTGAGAGGTGGGATCCTGCTCTTCTTGATAGCTCTTCTTGATCTAATTTTTCTGCATGAAAACATTCTCCCTTTTGCTTAAAAGAGCTAGAATGCTCACCCATTGATACATGAAAATCCTCCTTTTCAACTGATTGGCTTCCTTACTGCCTCCTGCATATGGCTGCTATTTCTGCTGGTACTTTTATTCAATTACTCCTTTGGAAGTCCCTCTTCTAAGAGCTCCACTTATTAGCCCTATGATTCCTTTAAGGCCAAGGTCTAATCCTACTTATTTTCTAGAACATTTTCCTCCTTCCTTATCTCTACCTTTCCCTTTACCAGTGTTATTACAGCTCCCTTGAAAATCTGAAATCCCTTTTCTTTGTCACTTGAAATATGCTGCCTATTTTGTCATTTTTCTTTTTCATATATAGATCCCCTTTCTCACTGTAGAACATGGATTTTCAAAGTGAGCTCCAAGGACCCTTCGGGGACCCTGAGAACCTTTCAGTCGGTACATGAGGTCAAAACTATTTTCAAAATAATATTAAGACATTATTTGCCTTTTTAACTCTGATTCTCTCACAGGTGGAATTTTCTTGATGCTATATGACATATGATATCCTGACAGACTAAATGCAAAAGCAGATATGAGAATCCAGTTGTCTTTTATTAGGCCAGACATTAAAGAGATTCACATAAATGTAAAATAATTCCAATCTTTTCATTACTTTTTTTGGACATCTGGGTTGCTTCCAAGATTTTGCAATTATGAATGAAACTGCAATATTTGCATTGAATGGCACTGATAAACTTGGTCTTCTCATTAAGCTATACAACCATAATATATATTACTGGAAGAGAAATCTTCTTATCGGTAAACTAAGTATATTTACAAATTCTGCCTTCTAAATTGATCCTAAAATTCACATTCCAAGTTTTACAAGATAGTCAAGTGTGTAGAATGTAAAATCATCACGTTGATATTTCCCTGTTTATATACGTGATGAAAATGCTTCCTTAAGACCATCTCCACAGCCTATGCTGAGTGTGAATGCATCCCTGGTGCAGTTTGTTCTTCTGCTGTAGGGTTTCTCAAGATAGGGGAATTTAAAAAGAGATTATGTGTAGTTTAAGAAAGATATTCAGTATATTGAAAGAGACATTGGTTTTTAAAAACCTGAGAAATATGGTTTTCTTGGCTGATTTAGGCCGTTTACTTTTTTGTCTTAGACAATATAGTTTCCATAAAAATATGGTATTTTTGTTAAGTTGTAATAGGCATAATATTGTTATTTTAAAATGAATAAAGAAATATTTAAATATTTTCTCATTCTTTATTTCTAATATGGTAAATATTAATAGATAAAACTCACATAAACAAAAGCTTTGGGATGCTCAAATTTTACAAAGTGGAAAGAGGTCCTGAAACCAAAAGTTTAAGAGTTGCTGCTCTAGATTATAAGAGATCAGGAAGCAGGTGTCATATCTATTGGTGTATCCATTGCCATGCACATTTTAAGATTTCAATAAATGTTAATTGATTTTGAAAGTGTGGAAATTTGGGGCACAGATGTCAATAAGTGAAAGTAATTTTTTAGGGAGAACATTTTGTCATCATATTAAATGTTACATTTTTATTTCCTAGGTGTAATTCCCAAGCTATGATAACCTTAAACTGTTTTCTGCTGCATGTTTGTGAATATGAAAACACTTTATTGAACCTGTGTGTGCTCCTGGGCGTCACCATAGGGAAGAAGATATTGTTCAGAAAAATGTGAAGCCTATAAAACGTTTGCTGGGAATGTTAATTTGCAAATACCCCCACCATAGAATGAGAGAGCTTCAGGAGGGAAAACAGTGTCACAAAAAATGCCCAAGATTAAGGGGAAGCAGCTGCATTAAAGAGCTGCTTGGCACAAACTATTTGATTTTAATTGCATGGAAGATAATTGGCCCCAATTGTTTTGTGAAAGATTCAGAAACAAAAGAACAGCAAGAAAAAACAAATAATGGTTCAAGAACTGTTTTAAAGCAAGACAATGAGATTTCATTTCAACCTAAATTACCCCTTAAGGCACATTTTCTGCAAAGTAGGAAATTAAATTTCAATTAAAGTTTTCTAAACCTGCCTTGGAGATTTAGTTAAGAAGCTGTAAATATATCAGATTTTTAAAAATGGTCTCCAGTAAAACCTTAATTCTCTTCTTTATTAGAGGATTTTGTATTTCCCTGTTCTTTGACCTAAGATTCTCATCATTTATGGATGAAAGCTTCTGAAAATGCCTTAAGTCTTAGATCGGTCTTAGCATACAGTCTTAGATTAAACTAATAATCAAAGTCTTTCCCTAAAATCCCACTTGTATCAAGTGCTTTATCTCAGGGACCAGCAAACTTTCTATAAAGGTTTTGTGGGCTATAAGGTTTCTGTGGCAATCACTCAACTCTGCCTTTACTGGAAAACAGCCACAGAAATATGTAAAGAAGTGGGCATGGCTGTGTTACAATAAAACTTTATTTACAAAAACAGGAGGTAAGAGAGATTTGGCCTTTTGCTGACCACAGTTTGCCCACTCTTAGTCTAATCAAATCCAGAAGCCTCACTCTGGCATCTCAGCAGGACACTTCATCATTTGTCTTTGCCTAATCTTCCTATTGTTCCTCAATATTAAGTCTAGTTCCAGTCTATAAAGAAAAAAATGTTGCCTGCCATTCCAGTTCTAGGATCAAGTCATTAGCCACTGCAGTCACCCACAGTGTACCCTGAGGGGAATTCAGGATGGAGAAAAACAGGAAGCATTCTGTGCTTTGGATATACTGACCCCTAGATAATTAAGATAATTCTCTAAGGAGAAATTTCAGTGACCCCCAGATTCTTGCATCTTCCTGTATATAGAAAAGCACTAAAATTATTGATTTGAGATGTCTGTTCTTTGTGATTGGCAGGAATCTTTTTATGCTCGACTACATGTTTTTCCCAGCAAAAAAAGTTCACGTATATCCTGGCTCCTCCCTTATCTCTTTGGAGAATTTCCTCAGAGCTATCTGAGTGGCTGAGAGATATCCTGGCCTATAGTCCTCAGAATAATACTTAACTCACTGTTTTTATGTTGTGCTTTTTTTTTTCAGTTGATAAGTCTAAGTGTCCCCACATTTCCCAAATGCTCTGCTCATTCTGCCTTCAGAACTTTGCATATGTGGATCCCTACCAGGAATAGCTTCTGCCCTTTATTATGCCTTTCCAAGTCTGCCCCATCCTTTAGGGTCTAGCTACACCTTCTTTAAGAAGCCTTTATGGATAACTCCAACAAACATTCCTCTTTCCCTTTACTCAATCCTTCATGACTATCCATAGCACTTAGTAAGGCAAAATATTCTGAAATTATTTCAGACCATTTAGTCAATTACAATACTATACTACAACTTATATAGGTCTCTAATTGACTTGTTTAGACAATCTAAATCTTGCTCTGGACAGCAGGAGCCTACTCATGGCTGGATTTACTGAAAAGCTAATTAAACTTTCCCTTTAGGGACCTTCGTTTGCTCAGGTTCCTGTACTTAATTTTGTATTCATTATTTTATATTCTCTTACTTAAAGAGGGCCTCCAATTTTGTATAAGCTTCAGGATCTACAAAACCTGGATCTGTCCCTGGGCTTACTACAAAGCCTGGCACAAGGTTGGTACAACAAAGATTGCTTTGTCTCTCAATCTCCATTTTCCTTGCTGGAATGTTTGCCTCCTAGGTTGTTGCATGAGGGAGAAATACACATCTATCTTGTTTAAATAACTGTTTCTGGAGTCCTTCTGTATTAGCAGCTTAGACCTTCCACTATAAACTGGTCACAGTAAGTGCTCAAAAATATTTATTGAACTAAGTGTGGCCATTAACTAAGAAACAGATCAATGCAGACCCACTATTCAGAACCACTCTGCTCCTCATCTAGCCAAAGTATTCATGCTATATTTGCATTTTATAGACTAAAAAGTGATAGGCTATATTTATATAATAAAAGTATATGCGCTTATAACTGCATTTTGTGCAGGGAAAGCAATTTACTTTTGGAGAACGTATATAAAGCAAATTAGAGCAGTAGTTTGCATAGGTGGCCCCATTAAAATGGACTGCTTACTTCACTTGGGCACAACGCATCAAACTTTGCTTATCAACTCCAGGCTCAAGAGGAAGGCAATCGAAGCAGGGAATCTAGTGTTATGGTGTGTGTGTGTGTGTGTGTGTGTTGGAGGGTGGTGAGGTGGGGAGTGGAGACAAAGAAAAGACGGTGAATGTTCACAGTTAGAGGAATGGAGATTGGTCAAACAGTGGTAGAGTACAGCTAGGAGCAGCTATCAATCAATCAGTCTGTAACACTTCAGTAAGTAGCAAAGGGGAAAACAGGGTAGGTGGCCGTAAAACAGACTGTCTATTTTAGTATCTATTTTAGACTATCTATTTTAGTGAGGCCCAATGAGCTTACTAGAAGAGAGAGAAACCCCACTGTTGTTCCAGACAGGACTGAGTCCTGTATTTCATCAAGGGAATCATGTTACTTGTTGAAAAAGATCAATGGCAGCAATGGCATTGTTTTTAAAGAATGGCTATCTGTGACTTCTGTGTCAAGTTGTTAAAATTTTTTACATATTGCAATCTCCTCTCTTCTGCTACAAACCCATTAAATAGTGGATAAAATTTTAAATATATATATATATTTCTATGTATCGTGCTAATTTTTATATAATTTTATATATGTAATGTATATATTTTTAAAATTTTGGACTGTACTCAAAAACAAGAAGATGGAAAATATTCAAGAAGCAAAAATGGGGAGATTTCCCTCAAACAATAAAAACAAATACCCAAGAATCCACAGTAACAAGTAGAAGCCAAAGCCTCAGAACCCATAGCAACCAGGACTGAACACAAGCCATGGGCAGATAGGAGCAAAAGCAGAACACGCAGTGATGAAAGCTGGAGGCCCAGTTAGCACTGCTCACTCATGAACAGAATCCCAAAAGAAAAGTACCCACTCAGAGCTTGGGCAGAGACAAAGTCACCTGCCTAATGACTCTCTTATGAAGAAAAAAGAATAAGGTAGTGAGATAGACTTTGGGGGTGAGGAGGAACAGATTAGATTGAGTATCTGGAGAGGGCTAAATGATATTTGACTTGATGATAAGAAGTTGACTGCCAAGTGAAGATTTAGGGGCAGAGAAAAGAGCTATTTGAAAGGCCCTAACGCAGGAGAGAGGTCAGTGTGACTAAAACGTACTGAGAGAGTAAAGGAGTACTAAAAGATGAGATTGGAGGAATACACAGGGACTTAGCGTATATGTAAATTTTGGCCATTTTGGCAGTCTAGACTGAGGCAGGAAGTCTCCTTGACATTTCTAAGCACAAAGAATTAATGGATAAAATACAAAAATACATTTAAAACACATGGTTGATTTCTAAAACAAGAACAAGACATCCCCAGGTGCTAGAAATGAATATCAGAGTAGTAAGAAAAAGTTGAAGCCAGGTTTCCACAGAGCTGGAACTCCAGGCTTGGGGTCTCTTCCCTCCACTGTCACTGAGCTGCCCTGGAGCCCAATGGGAGGGTGGCCTCACTGAGGCTGCTGGCTCTGGAGGGACCCCACCGGCTAAAGCCGCGACCATCCTTGGGACCACGGGCCAGTTCCCTGAAACCTGGAACTCGAAGGCCACCTATATTCACACAAAGAAAGGATTTTTCCATTTGGAGGTCAACATGTCAGAGGTTCTTGGTGCTCCAGCCAGGTGTCAGTCCTTGGCCTCCGAGGTGAAGGAGCCAACTCCACGACACTGGACCACCAGAGACGTCCCAGCCCCACATAATATCAATCAGTGAAAGCTCTCCCAGGATCTCCATCTCAACACTAAGACCCGGCTCCACCCAATGGCCAGCAAGCTCCATTGCTGGATGCCCCATGCCAAACAACTAGCAAGACAAGAACACAACCCCACCCATTAGCAGAAAGGCTGCCTAAAATCATAACAAGTTCACAGACACCCCAAAACACACCACAGGATGCGGCCCTGCCCACCAGAAAGATAATATCCAGTCCCACCCACCAGAACACAGGCACCAGCCCCCTCCACCAGTAAGTCTACACAAGCCACTGAACCAAACTCACCCACTGGGGGCAGACACCAAAAACAACAGGAACAATGAACGTGCAGCCTGCAAAAAGGAGACTGCCAAACACAGTAAGTTAAACAAAATGAGAAGACAGAGAAATATGCAGCAGATGAAGGAGCAAGATAAAAACCCACCAGACCAAACAAATGAAGAGGAAATAGGCATTCTACCTGAAAAAGAATTCAGAGAAATGATAGTAAAGATGATCCAAAATCTTGGAAATAGAATGGAGAAAATACAAGAAACGTTTAACAAGGACCTAGAAAAACTAAAGAGCAAACAAACAATGATGAACAATACAATAAATGAAATTAAAAATTCTCTAGAGGAGAATCAATAGCAGAATAACTGAGGCAGAAGAACAGATAAATGACCTGGAAGACAAAATAGTGGAAATAACTGCTGCAGAGCAGAATAAAGAAAAAAGAATGAAAAGAATTGAGGACAGTCTCAGAGACCTCTGGGACAGCATTAAATGCACCAACATTCGAATTAGAGGGGTCCCAGAAGAAGAAGAGAAAAAGAAAGGGTCTGAGAAAATATTTGAGGAGATTTTAGTTGAAAACTTCCCTAACATGGGAAAGGAAATTGTCAGTCAAGTCCAAGGAGCACAGAGAATCCCATACGGGATAAATCTAAGGAGAAACACGCCAAGACACATATTATTCAAACTATCAAAAATTAAATACAAAGAAAAAATATTAAAAGCAGCAAGGGAAAAGCAAGAAATAACACACAAGGGAATCCCCATAAGGTTAACAGCTGATCTTTCAGCAGAAACTCTGCAAGCCAGAAGGGAGTGGCCAGACGTATTTAAAGTGATGAAAGGGAAAAACCTACAACCAAGATTACTCTACCCAGCAAGGACCTCATTCAGATTCGATGGAGAAATTAAAACCTTTACAGATAAGCAAAAGTTAAGAGAATTCAGCATCACCAAACCAGCTCTACAACAAATGCTAAAGGAACGTCTCTAGGCAGGATACACAAGAGAAGGAAAGACCTACAAAAACAAACCCAAAACAATTAAAAAAAATGGTAATAGGAACATACATATAGATAATTACCTTAAATGTAAATGGATTAAATGCTCCAACCAAAAGACATAGACTGGTTGAATGGATACCAAAACAAGACCCGTACGTATGCTGTCTACAAGAGACCCACTTCAGACCTAGGGACACATACAGACTGAAAGTGAGGGGATGGAAAAAGATATTCCATGCGAATGGAAATCAAAAGAAAGCTGGAGTAGCAATTCTTATATCAGACAAAATAGACTTTAAAATAAAGACTATTACAAGAGACAAAGAAGGACACTGCATAATGATCAAGAGATCAATCCAAGAAGAAGATATAACAATTGTAAATATTTAGGCACCCAACATAGGAGCACCTCAATACATAAGGCAAATGCTAACAGCCATAAAAGGGAAATCGACAGTAACACAATAATAGTAAGGGACTTTAACACCCCACTTTCACCAACGGACAGATCATCCAAAATGAAAATAAATAAGGAAACACAAACCTTAAATGACACATTAGACAAGATGGACTTCATTGATATTTATAGGACATTCCATCCAAAAACAACAGAATACACTTTCTTCTCAAGTGCTCATAGAACATTCTCCAGGATAGTTCATTTCATGGGTCACAAATCAAGCCTTGGTAAATTTAAGAAAACTGAAATCGTAGCAAGTATCTTTTCCAACCACAGCGCTATGAGACTAGATATCAATTACAGGAGAAAAAACTGTAAAAAATACAAACACATGGAGGCTAAACAATACACTACTAAATAACAAGAGATCACTGAAGAAATCAAAAAGGAAATGAACAAATACCTAGAAACAAATGACAATGAAAACACAATGACCCAAAACCTATGGGATGCAGCAAAAGCAGTTCTAAGAGGGAAGTTTATAGCAATAGAATCCTACCTCAAGAAACAGGAAAAATCTGACATAAACAACCTAACCTTACACCTAAAACAATTAGAGAAAGAAGAACCAAAATACCCCAAAGTTAGCAGAAGGAAAGAAATCATAAAGATCAGATCAGAAAAAATGAAAAAGAAATGAAGAAAACAATAGCAAAGATCAATAAAACTAAAAGGTGGTGTTTTGAGAAGATAAACAAAATTGATAAACCATTAGCCAGACTCATTAATAAAAAAAGGGAGAAGACTCAGATCAACAGAATTAGAAATGAAAAAGGAGAAGTAACAACTGACACTGCAGAAATAGAAAGGATCATGAGAGATTACTGCAAGCAACTATATGCCAATAAAATGGACAACCTGGAAGAAATGGACAAATTCTTAGAAAAGCACAACCTGCCAAGACTGAACAAGGAAGAAATAGAAAATATAAACAGACCAATCACAAGCACTGAAATTGAAACTGTGATTAAAATCTTCCAACAAGGGCTTCCCTGGTGGCGCACTGGTTGAGAATCTGCCTACCAATGCAGGGGACACGGGTTCAAGCCCTGGTCTGGGAAGATCCCACATGCCGCGGAGCAGCTGGGCCCGTGAGCCACAATTACTGAGCCTGCACGTTTGGAGCCTGTGCTCCGCAACAATAGAGGCCACGATAGTGAGAGGCCTGCGCACCGCAATGAAGAGCGGCCCCCGCTTGCCGCAACTGGAGAAAGCCCTCACACAGAAACGAAGACCCAACACAGCCATAAATAAATAAATAAATAAATAAATAAATAAATAAATAAATAAAATTAAAAAAAAAAATCTTCCAACAAACAAAAGCCCAGGACCAGATGCCTTCACAGGCGAATTCTATCAAACATTTAGAGAAGAGCTAACACCTATCCTTCTCAAACTCTTCCAAAATATAGCAGAGGGAGGAACACTCCCAAACTCATTCTACGAGGCCACCATCACCCTGATACCAAAACCAGATAAAGATGTCACAGAAAAAGAAAACTACAAGCGAACACCACTGATGAACATAGATGCAAAAATCCTCAACCAAATACCAGCAAACAGAATCCAACAGCATATTAAAGGGATCATACACCATGATGAAGTGGGGTTTACCCCAGGAATGCAAGGATTCTTCAATATACGCAAATCAATCAATCTGATACACCATATTAATAAATTGAAGGATAAAAACCATATGACAATCTCAATAGATGCAGAAAAAGTTTTCAACAAAATTCAACACCCATTTATGATAAAAACTCTCCAGAAAGTAGGCATAGAGGGAACCTACCTTAACATAATAAAGGCCATATATGACAAACCCACAGCCAACATTGTTCTCAACAGTGAAAAACTGAAACCATTTCCTCTAAGATCAGGAACAAGACAAGGTTGCCCACTCTCACCACTATTATTCAACATAGTTTTGGAAGTTTTAGCTACGGCAATCAGAGAAGAAAAAGAAATAAAGGAATCCAAATCGGAAAAGAAGAAGTAAAGCTGTCACTCCTTGCAGAGGACATGATACTATACATAGAGAATCCTAAAGATGCTACCAGAAAACTACTAGAGCTAATCAATGAATGTGGTAAAGTAGCAGGATACAAAATTAATGCACAGAAATCTCTTGCATTCCTATAAACTAATGATGAAAAATCTGAGAGAGAAATTAAGTTAACACTCCCATTTACCATTGCAACAAAAAGAATAAAATACCTAGGAATAAACCTACCTAAGGAAACAAAAGACCTGTATGCAGAAAACTAAAAGACTCTGATGAAAGAAATTAAAGACAATGGAGAAATATACCATGTTCTTGGACTGGAAGAATCAACATTGTGAAAATGACTATACTACCCAAAGCAATCTACAGATTCAGTGCAATCCCTATCAAACTATCAATGGCATTTTTCACAGAAGTAGAACAAAAAATTGCACAATTTGTATGGTAACATAAAATACCCTGACTAGCCAAAGCAATCTTGAGAAAGAAAAACCGAGCTGGAGGAATCAGGCTCCCAGACTTCAGACTATACTACAAAGCTTCAGTAATCAAGACAGTATGGTACTGGCACAAAAACAGAAATGTAGATCAATGGAACAGGATAGAAAGCCCAGAGTTAAACCCACACACATATGGTCAGTTTATCTTTGATAAAGGAGGCAAGAATATACAGTGGAGAAAAGACAGTCTCTTCAATAAGTGGTGCTGGGAAAACTGGACAGCTACATGTAAAAGAATGAAATTAGAACATTTCCTAACACCATACACAAAAATAAACTCAAAATGGATTAAAGACCTAAAGGTAAGGCCAGACACATAAAACTCTTAGAGGAAAACATAGGCAGAACACTCTGTGACATAAATCACAGCAAGATCCTTTTTGACCAACCTCTTAGAGAAATGGAAATAAATCCAAAAATAAACAAATGGGACCTAATGAAACTTAAAAGCTTTTGCAGATCAAAGGAAACCATAAACAAGATGAAAAGACAACCCTCAGAATTGGAGAAAATATTTGCAAATGAAGCAACTGACAAAGGATTAACCTCCAAAATATACAAGCAGCTCATGCAGTTCAACATCAAAAAAACAAACAACCCAATCCAAAAATGGGTGGAAGACCTTAATAGCCATCTCTCCAAAGAAGATATACAGATTGCCAACAAACATATGAAAGAATGCTCAACATCACTAATCATAAGAGAAATGCAAATCAAAACCACAATGAGGTATCACCTCATACCTGTCAGAATGGCCATCATCAAAACATGTACAAACAATAAATGCTGGAAAGGGTGTGGAGAAAAGGGAACCCTCTTGCACTGTTGGTGGGAATGTAAACTGATACAGCCACTATGGAGAACAGTATGGAGGTTCCTTAAAAAACTAAAAATAGAACTACCATATGACCCAGCAATCCCACTACTGGGCATATACCCTGAGAAAACCATAATTCAAAAAGGGACATGTACCACAATGTTCATTGCAGCAGTATTTACAATAGCCAGGACATGGAAGCAACCTAAGTGTCCATCGACAGAAAAATGTATAAAGAAGATGTGGCACATATATAGAATGGAATATTACTCAGGCATAAAAAGAAACGAAACTGAGTTATATATAGTGAGGTGGATGGACCTAGAGTCTGTCATACAGAGTAAGTCAGAAAGAGAAAAACAAATAATGTATGCTAACACATATATATGGAATCTAAAAAAATGGTTCTGATGAACCTAGGGGCAGGACAGGAATAAAGATGCAGATATAGAGAATGGACTTGAGGACACGGGAAGGGGGAAGTGTAAGCAGGGATAAAGTGAGAGAGTAGCATTGACATATATATACTACCAAATGTAAAATAGATAGCTAGTGGGAAGCAGCTGCATAGCACAGGGAGATCAGCTTGGTGCTTTGTGACCACCTAGAGGAGTGGGATAGGGAGGATGGGAGGGAGGCACAAGAGGGAGGGGATATGGGGATATATGTATACATATAGCTGATTCACTTTGTTATATAGCAGAAGCTAACAGAACATTGTAAAGCAATTATACTCCAATAAAGATGTTAAAAAAAAAAAAAAGTTGAAGCCAAAGCTGAAGCCAGATAGCTCCTGTGGTAGCATTGTTAAAATTGCAGACTATGACCTATAACTAGTTCCAATACCTCCATGGCTTAAGCTTTTTCTTATCACTCTAGCTTAGGTGTTAGCAAACCATAGCCCACAGGCCAAATCTGGCCCACCACCTGTTTTTGTAAATAAAGTTTTATTAGAATGCAGCCATGCTCATTCATTTGCATATTGTCCATGGCTGCTCTCATGCTATAGTGACTGAGCTGAATAGTTTTGACAGAGACCACATGGTGCACAAAGTCTAAAATATTTATTCTTTGGCCCTTTACAGAAAAATTTGCCAACCCCTGCTCTAGTTTTTTTTTTTTTAATAAAAGCTTTATTGAGATATAATTTATCTACCATAAGGTTCACCAGTTTAAAGTGTACAATTCAATCGTTTTTAGTATATCTACAGAGTTCTGCAACAATCACCATAATCTAGTTTTAGAATATTTTTATCATCCCCAAAAGATACTTTATACCTGTTAACAACCATTCTCATCTGCCTCACCCTTCCGTCCACTCCCCAGCCTTAGGCAACCACTAATCTACGTTTGGTCTCTGTAGTTTTGTCTATTCTGGATATTTCATATAAATGAAATCATATAACACGTAGCCTTTGTGTCTGGATACTTAGCATAATGTTTTCGAAATTCATCAATGTTGTAGCACGAATCAGTACTTGTTTATTTTTATGGCTGTATAGTGTTCTGTTGTATGAATATACTACATTTTGTTTATCAATTTATCAGTTGGTGGACATTTGGGTTGCTTCTACTTTTTGGCTATTATGAATAATGCTGTTATGCACATTTATGCACAATTTTTTGTGTGGACATGTGTTTTCACTTCTCTTGGGCAGATACCTAGGCATAGAATTGTTGGTTCATATGGTAACTCTGTATTTAACATTTTGAGGAACTGCTAAACTGTTTTTCAAAGTAGCCACACCCATATCTCTTTATTCTGATACCTTGGGTTCACAAGGAAGTTGTGGCTCATTAGCCAGGACTGTGGATAGAAAATAGATATTGGAGAGAAACTAGATCTCCAAGTATGCACTAAATTAGCCACGTGGTTCAAATTCATACTACCTATGTAGTTCAGGAATGCTGAACTGAGAAATGAACATAAAGTGTGTTCAGAACTGTTGAAATCCAGAGGGCTCCATGGACTGGGTGAATCTAAAAGACTATACCTAGATAAACTATAATTTAGGAGTAAAAGCAAAGTAAATGTATTTGAAGAACTACAGAGACTTAGAATATTTACCATCAAAACAATCTTGCTGAAAGACCTATTAAGGAATGTACTCAAACCAGTATAAAAATGAACCAAGTTTCCATCAATGGATGAATGGATAAAGAAATTGTGATATACACAAACACACACCCACACAAGAATATTATTTAGCCATAAAAAAGAATGAAATCTTGCCATTTGTGACAAAATGGATGGACCTCAAGGGCATTATGCTAAGTGAAAGAAGTCAGATAGAGAAAAACAAATACCTTATGATCGCTCTTGTATGTGGAATTTAAAAACAACAATGACAACAACAACAAGCTCATAGATACAGAGAACAGATTAGTGGTTGCCAAAGTTGGGGGGCGGGGATAGGAGAAATGGGTGAAGGAGGTCAAAAGGTAAAAAGAAAAAAAAAGCAATGGCAGTGATACTTTAACTGACTTACCACAGTATTGTCAGAATTAAGCTGTGCTTTTCATAGGAGATGAGCAAACAGTATTTGCTGAATGAATTAGCTAGTCAACTCTTGGTTTAAAAAAAAACAACAAAACAAAATAAAAATGAACCAAGAAGGAAATAGGGGAGTATAAGAAGCAATGCTAAAAAAAAAGTTGCTAAAACATGTTGATAAATTGTGCTAGTTTATGAGACTAGCATACCCTTGAAGCTAAAATCCAACAAGGACAGTAAGAGAAGAAAAAAAAAATCCAGGCCAATCTTATTCATGAACATAGTTGCAAAAATCCCAAATAAAATATAAAGGAATCAAACTCAATTTCACTACCAAGAAGGATTTTTATCACAGGAATGCTTCTACATTAGAAACTTTATTTATATAGTTCAAAACTGTATAATCATCTCAATATGTATCCAAAAAATTTAAATTCTACACCCATTCATGATTTAAAACACCTATCTGCCATTATGTAAACATAATCGTGAACATTTGGGGAAATGATATGTCAGTGAGATACATACAGCCTTGGAACCGTGGATGGAAATGTGGGGTAAGCTCATAATTTCCCAATTTTCGAAGTAGACAGATCTTTAGTGTAACCAAGAATTATCTAGTATGATAATGGTTTTGTATGGGATTGAAATTTTCCATAATAAAACATTTTTAAAATTACCTGGAACATCTGTAAAATATTTAGATTTCAGGCCCCACTCCAGAGATTCTAATTTAGTAGGTCTGATGTGGGATTCAAGAAAACACAACATTAATCTCTTCTATCCTCTCCTGCTCCCAACTCCTAACCAACCCCCTCCCCATGCAATTGTACTTCAGACCACAATCTGAGAAACACTCTAATAGAATGTCTGTTTCATTTCAAGTGATACTTTGAAATGGAGATGTTCTTCATTACAGATACTTAACTTGTTATTAGACATTTTGCTTTTATTTTAAAATAACATCCCTGGATAGATCACCACTGCCCTCTAAAGATGACTGTTAGGTATAGATCTCTCCCAGAGCTCCAGAGGTAGTTAAATTTCCAAGAAATTTGTCATTGGACACATTTAGAGTGCATCCTATCCACAGTACACATTTAGGTTCAAACCAGGGTTTGAGGAAAACACAGGGGTTTTGGCTATTTTAATTACCTTCCCTGCATTTCTGAAACGTGTATAACCTACTCTTGAGCACTTTCCACATTTTGTCCTCCTCCTTTACTCTTTTACATACCACCTTTTTCAGTTCCCCTCCATAGAGAAAACCCCATGCCCCAAATTCAAGGCAGGGTTCTATCTAGAGAGTCTGGGAACATGGTTTTTTATAAAAGAGGAGGGCCTATTAGGATATACTTTCTCCTATTTTTCTACTCTGATTTAAAGTCTTCAGCAGATTAGAGTACATCTTTTTGAATATGAGTAGTTACGCCCCATATCACAACCTTTCCCACTTTTTTCAAGACCCCTGCCCACCTAATTTGAAGCAGGTGATTTTGCGTCCTACTTTTCAGAACAAAACAGAACCCCCTAGTAGTAAACTCCCCTGAGCTCTTTCTATATCTTCTACTTCTCCTTTCTTTTAATCTCACTAAGAGACCCTCTTCCTGTTCAAAGCTCACCCTAACACTAGACCTCTTAATCATACCTTCGTGCTCCATCTTTTCTCTCTCTTCTATACTTACCTTCTTTCTGGAAATAGTACACCTTGGCTAGGCTCTTAGTCTTGTCTTTTCTATTTGTTCTTTTCTCCCTTCCCCTACCACTCTCCTCTTAAGTTCCACTCTATTTCCCTTTCCAGCCTAAATTTCCCCTCCTAATTGCCTCTCCTCTGCGCATTCCATTCTTTCCTCAACCCTGTGTAATATGTCTCTCATCCCTCCCTCACCACTCTTTTGAAAATGTTTCCCAGGTCATCCTCAACCTCTGAATTGGCAAGCCAGTGGCTCCTTTGTACTCCTCATTTTCCTTGGCATCTCTGCAGCATGTGGCACTGCTGACCTCTCCCTTCCCCAAATACTATCTTGCCTTGATTTCAATGACATCACCTCCTCCTTTTTCTCTGATGGCTCCTTTTTCTCTGATGGCTCCTTTTCAGACCCACTTGATAGAGCACCCTCAGCTGTCAGTCTCCTAAATGTTAGCATTGCCAAAGACTCCAGAGCACCTAACCGTGTAGGGTTTTTGCGAAGGATAAACGAGATAATGCATAGAAAGTACTTGGCACTATGCCTAGCATACAGTAAGAATCATTCAATAAATGGTTGAGATGGTGATAATAATGACTTCACTATTTTCTTCCAGCTTCATACATTCTCTTTGAGTGATCTCACACACTCTAAGTGCTTCAATTCCCATATACAAATTGATGACTCAAATTAATATCTCCAGAATTTGAGGTCTCTTTCAAGATACATATCTTCCACTGCCTATCAGACATTTCCTGATAAAATTGTGTCCTCTTATAGTACCCTTAACATGGCCAATAACATTATAATTTGGGGTTAACATCTTAGTCTCTCCCACTACTAATGGATCTCCATGTGTAGCATGTTCCCATCAGAGAACAAAATCCTTCTTCCACATAATCAGATTCAGGGTGGATAGTTTGTAGTTTTCAAGGGTCGATGACTGCCCTTTGAAAACAACACTATGTCTTCATAAGGGCATATGACTTCCCCAATCCTATTTCAGATTCACTGCTTGACGGGGAACTCACTAATGGAAATTTTTTATGAGTTTCAATCCAATTAGTTTAAAAACAATTTAACGAAATCACATTTCTACTTACCTCAATACAGTTGGTCTTAAACATTAACTTTATTAATTTATAAAGCCCTAGTCTATGCCTTCTCCATCCACCTGGGCATGTTCTACAAGCCCAGTGGCAGTGAATGGGCCACTAGTTTCTGCATGGAGACTGTAATACCTATGCAGACAGTCTCTGAATATGTGTAAAAACTATCCCTAGTTGTTTGCAGGAATGAATATACACTCTCAGTGATTTTCTTTTCTGGCAGTTATCAAAAGAGCTCCCATCTTTTTTTGTGGAAATGGAACATGTTGAATGCTCATTCATAAAAGAAACTGCCACATATTTAAGACATCCAGAAAACACAGCCATTCTCAGGCATTTTAGTGAGTATTACTGATGATAAATGATACCATTTTAATAGCTTATTTAAGCACAATCATCAATTGAAATTTTTCATGAATCTCAGTAAGCTAAAAATTAAATGAAGCCAAAGACAAATGTATTAACAGCCAGCAATACCTTGTATTGAGAAGAAATTTTCTGGCTTTTGAAAATAAAGACAGTTTCTCTTCAATCTCAATGTATAGGTGTATGACAATAGATTTCCCAGACTGTTGGGCTGTTAATAAATAAAAATAATTTTAAATGAAAATTTCACTCACTTGAAAATATGTATTGAGCTATGTAACAGGCACTGAAGAGAAGAAAGATAGTCCCTGCCTTCCAAAAGCTTAGAGATTAGTGGAACCACAGATTAATAAATCAAGTAAAAGAAGGGCTAAGGCAACAGTACATGTAAGGCACAGAGGTCAGAGAGAGGACAGCTCTTTCCACAAATAGTTCCACGTGGCTAGAGGATGCAAGTAGTTGTGGGTGAAGGGAGGTATTGAGGTTGGAGAGAGGGGAAAGGTCTGGATATGCCATGCTAAGAGATTTGGATTTTATTCAGTGAGTAGTCAAGAACTCCCTTCTCTGATAGTGGTGAAAAGGAGAAGACTGGTGGGGAAGTAAATCAGAGGTAAGGAGATTAGTTAGAGGCTACTGTAAATATCCAGCTAAGACATAAGAGGACCAAACCTAAGGCAGCAGGGATGAAGAATAGGGATTAAGACTTTCTCTTTATCTAAGCTTTAAGAAATTTGATTATGATGTGCCTTGATATAGTCTTCTTCATGCTTCTTGTGTTAAAGATTTGTTAAACTTCTTGGATCTATGGTTTTATAGTTCTCATCAAATTTGAAAATTTTTCAGTCATTATATCTTCAAATATTTTTTCTGTACCCTCCCTTCTCCTTTGGGGACTCCATTTATACATATATTAAGTCACCTGAAGTTGTCCCACTGATACTCTTTTTCATTTGTAAGTCTTTTTCCTCTATGTGCTTCATTTTGGATTGTTTCTACTGCTATATCTTCAAGTTCTTTAGTCTTTTCTTCTGCAATGTATAATTGCTGACATGAGCACAATGATGGTATCACTTCCCAAGTTGGGGGATTCATGAACAAAAACATAGACTGGGGCTAGACAGAAAAGGAGAGATAAGGAGCTTGGTTTAGGGCATGTTAAGGCTGAGGTACTTGTGGACATAGATAGCTGAATATATTCTTCCCCTGATTAGAGGGAATAAGTGAATTAGAGGGTGGAGATTTCAGAGACATGAGTGAAGAGTGTGAAGCCATTGATTAGGTCATCCAGGGAGCATGTACTGAAAAACAAAAGAGGGTGGAAAACGAAGTATGGAGTACTCTAACATTTAAGGTGCTGCAGAGGAGGAAAAATCAGTAAGGAAACTGAGGAGTACACAGAGAAGGAAGAGGAGAGCCAGGGGAGACTTATCAAAGATAAGAGACAAGAGGAATTTCAAGAAGAAGAGAGTATTCTGCAGTGTCCAATGCTCTAGAAAAGTCAAGAATGATAAGGACAGAAAATTGTCTTTTAGCTGTTTTATTTTATTTTATTTTATTTTATTTATTTTTTGGCCATGCCATGTGGCTTGCAGGATCTTAGTTCTCCAACCTGGGATTGAACCTGGGCCACGGCAGTGAAAGCTCTGAGTCCTAACCACTGGATTGCCAGGAAATTCCCTGTCTTTTAGAAATTTGGAGGTCACTGGTAACCTTAGAAACAGGTCTATTGTTTTTTTAAGAATGACGTCCGTTCACTTGTTCATTTTTTCATTCATCCATTCATTCAATGGACACTTATTTACCAGTGTCTGGGGATATAAAGATGAATGAGAGCCTCTATTCTGAGGGAGTTCTCTGTCTAATAAACAGCTATTGAAATAGCTTGATAAGTGTTTTGTTTGTTTGTTTGTTTTTTTAATTAATTAATTTATTTTTGGCTGCGTTTTGTCTTTGTTGTTGCGTACGGGCTTTCTCTAGTTGTGGCGAGTAGCAGCTACTCTTCGTTGTGGTGCACGGGCTTCTCGTTGCAGTGGCTTCTCTTGTTGCAGAGCAAGGGCTCTAGGCACGCAGGCTTCAGTAGTTGCGGCTCGCGGTCTCAGTAGCTGTGGCACATGGGCTTAGTTGCTTGGGAGCATGTGGGATCTTCCCGGAACAGGGCTTGAACCCGTGTCCCCTGCATTGGCAGATGGATTCGTAACCATTGCGCCACCTGGGAAATCCCAATAAGGGTTAAACAGAGTGAAGTATGAAGGACTGGTTGTTAGCACAAACAGAATGTCAGAGAAGCTTCTCAAGAGGAAAAACTAGAGCTAAAATTCAGAAGGATGAAGACTCATAATTTTAAAAAGGGACAGGAGGACAGGAAACATGAGGGGTAAAAACCCAAGAAATGAGTACTTAACCTTCTGAATTCCTCATACTATCAGGCTAACACAATTGGATCTGGCTAGGAATATTGGCAGATATTCAGGGAATAGAACCATACTCTAAAAGGACTGGAGGGACTTCCCTGGTGGCGCAGTGGTTGAGAATCTGCCTGCCAATGCAGGGGACATGGGTCTGAGCCCTGGTCCAGGAAGATCCCACATGCCGCGGAGCAACTAAGCCCATGCGCCACAACTATTGAGCCTGCGCTCTAGAGCCCGCGAGCCACAACTACTGAGCCCGCGTGCCACAACTTCTGAAGCCTGTGCGCCTAGAGCCCAAGCTCTGCAACAAGAGAAGCCACCGCAATGAGAAGCCCATGCACCACAACGAAGAGTAGCCTCCGCTCAACACAGCTAGAGAAAGCCCACGTGCAGCAACTAAGACCCAACAACGAAGACCCAATGCAGCCAAAAATAAATAAATAAATAAATTTATTAAAAATAAATAAATAAATAAAAGGACTGGAGAAGAAAGATCAAATCTTAAGGATAGAGTATAACCAATAATGAGAAGGGTGAAAAACTTGGTTCATAAATAAATGACTCCTCTGTTCTGGAGTCCTTACCTTGATTGCACTGACTGGTGATAACCTTGTTCTAGCCCTAAAACACTTACCTCCTAAATCTAAAGGTGATGACCTTATTAATTCTAATCTTGTCTTTCTAAAGTGACTATTCTCATATCTCATATCTCACTATTTGAGTCAGAAGAAGAAAAGATTTTTCTTGTACATCTGAAGAGTTATTTGCGATTAAAACATTACTCCTGGGCTTCCCTGGTGGTGCAGTGGTTAAGAATCTGCCTGCCAATGCAGGGGACTTGGGTTCGAGCCCTGGTCCAGGAAGATCCCACTTGCTGCGGAGCAACTATGCCCATGCGCCACAACTACTGAGCCCGCGCTCCTAGAGCCTGTGCTCCGCAACAAGAGAAGCCACTGCAACGAGAAGCCCGTGTACCGCAACAAAGAGTAGCCCCCGCTTGCCTCAACTAGAGAAAGCCTGCACGCAGCAACAAAGACCCAACGCAGCCACACACACAAAAATTACTCCTACACCTATATTTTTGGTAACTTGCCAGATATCATTTTCATTAACAAATATGAGTGTATTGATTCCTTAATTTTGAACTTCTTACTAAAGAAAGAGAATATGGGAAAATGTAAGCTATTCCTAGAATATGATGAGTAAACCTTTCAAATCAACATACTCTTTCAGAGGCTTTCTTTTTTCTCATAAAAGAGCAGCTAGTCAATCCTAGAACATTTAAATAAAAGAGTTTAATAGTAGAAGCTCCGAGTTACCCTATATTCCATCCACTACACTTAACCCCAAAGTAGTCAGATTTCAGCAAGCCTTAGGAGGGAAGATAAGTCAAGACAGCTTAGAAAGCAAGAAAAACCCAAATTTTCTATTGAGACTTCTTTTGGGGGACTGTGTTTGTTCTGTAATGCCTGTCTGACTCAGCTTCAGGAAGAAAAAGGAAATTGTCAATAGCTCAGAGTTACCCCATAGGAGGCAAAAGAACATTTGAAAAATGTTTTTCCAACCTTGAAGACCAGCTGTTCTCTCCTCAGGTGTTTTCTAGTCAAAGTGAATTTCTATATCCCTTTAAAGAACAGCAGTTTTCTACAGGGGAGAAAACTGGTACCAGCTTCCAGACAGGAAAAAGTTTAAATGTTGTAGAATCTAATACATCAGGAGAAAGGAATATGGTCTGCACTTTGAAGTGTTTGTTTCTAGGCCTTCCCTACTTGCTTAGAAACTTTACTCCATCCAAATCTCCCCTCCAAAGCAGATGTCTGTGATAAAGAAGAGGGACAGCACAAAGACATTTTTCCAGTGGTAATTCCCAGATGTGAGCTGCCCAGAATGATGAAGTGCAGCCCTGCTGTCAAGTTCCATAACAATCATGCTCTGAGTTCTATTGACACATGTTTTTATGCAGTTTTAGCAAAAGAAGCCTACATAAGGAATAGCTGACAAAATTCCATCCTGTGTACCACTATCTTTCGTGCTAAAACAACCTCATTCTCCCAATCATACATGATTTGCGTATGGGTTGTGACTAATTCTAGTCTGTCTAAGGCTAAGATAATCAAAATATAACTGGGTTTTAGGTGTTTGTCCTAACTGGTATTTATCCTAATATTTGAACAGAGGTGACAATAAGAACAACAAAAGTACATATAGCTCTGTGCTTCCTGTGGTATGAAGAGGCATTTCTAGAAAAAGTTGTAAAGAAGACTAGAAAAGGGACTAAGTATGGTGAGAACATATGTGCCAAGTTGTATGACAGGGAAGGAAATGGATAGTTTGGACATTTTTTCAGGCAGATTTCAAAGTGATACCTTAGTAGTTGGGGTTCAAGAGGCTCTTAAGAGGGCATTTTAAACTCAGAAGTTAGAACAGCAAAGGGACATGGTTTGGGAAATTGCTACTTCTACCGTGATTAGAAGAGTTACATGTGGGAGTCCTGGTATGTATGGGCTGAGAGTAGACAGGAAGTTGTTTGGAAACAACCATAAAAGCATGATGTGTTGTAAACCCATGCCAAACTGAAGTAATATGACTGTGTTCATAATTAATTGTCTATGGGTTCAATAATATTGCTTGTAAGGGAAAAGGATGAATTCCAACATGGCTCTTTTTTAAATCTCCTTACTATCAGTCTAGGTAATTTAGGTGGCAAAGAGGTATTGTCATAGGTTGTCAGTTAAGAAGGATTATGGTTTGCACATATCATTAAATGTTATTTAAAATAGCACCAAATAGACCACCTGGAAGTCTTGGGAAGAGGGAGGAAAGGGCATGTAAAGACAGAGGAAGGAGAGCTTTTCCTGGGCTCTCCTCTCAGAGGAGTGGCTGGTAGGGGCCTGAAGGAGAGGCTCAATCCAGAGAAAGCAGAAAGGGCCAACAGATATAGAGAACACTAGGAAGATACATGGTCCTCTGACCCCAGTGTTTCTAGGGAAGTTTAGGAGGTTCCAGTTTGGTCTGCCTGGGAAGAAGGTGAATACAGAATTTTATGGCTTATCTTTATGATTTCTGACATTTCTTTCTTTCACCTCTGATCTCACTATTAGGGAAAAAAAAAAAAAAGGTGTAAATTTACAAAAGCTGGCTAAAATGCAAATATTAAAAGAAACAACCTCAAATGTAGGTTGTTAGTCAATCATAAAGTGTAAAGATTAATAGGTAACACCTTTTCCAGTTTTGTTAAAGAAGGCTGGGTATGAAGAAAGCTGGCAGTTCTTTAGAATCTGAATTTTAAGAAGAGAACAGAAAAAGTGAATGCCTTCTCATTGTCTATAAACTGTTTAAAACTCATTAGCCTGGTATTCAAGGCCCTCCATGAACTGGTCTTAACCTCTCCAACCTTATTTCTCTCTACTACCTTACACTATACCGATGATGAGTAACTTTTGACCCACTAGCTTCGCATCTAATTTCAATGCAGCCTTTCAGCTTGAAGGGTCTGAGGAACTTATTTAATCTGCTGTAAGGGAAATGTTCCTGTTTTATTCTGGCTTATTATATTTCTTTTGTTGTACCTTTACCATCCTTTTGTGAAAATGTGGGCTCCACAAGGGCAGGGACTGTATCTACCTTGCTCACTGTGTATCTCCAGTGCCTAGCACAGTGCCTGACACATAATAGACATTCAATAAATATTTATTGAATGAATAAAAGAATGGCTTAAATCACTGGAAGACTGTTGGGTTGAAATGGCCAGACAGTGAGTAGGGGATAGGAGAAGAAGAAGTACTCTAGACTGAATAAGAACAAAGTTTGAGGTAATCTTAAAGATGACACTTTCTGAGGCTTAAGAGTAAATCAGCTTCATGGGAATTTCTTTACAGAACAAATGGTCAGAGCTAAGAAAGGGGCAGAATTAAAACAGTACTCAAGGAAGATTAACATGGTGGTAACCTGAAGGATGGATTAAGTTGGATGAAGCTGGAGCCAAGGAACTGAGCAGGAGAGCCTGGGCATAGTCAGTGGCCATGAGAATGGACCAGAGGCAACTCATTGGAGAGACACTGCAGAGGTGGAATCTATTGTTCCTGCCAAGTGACAGAAAAGTCAAAGGTGGCTCCAAGGTGCCTGGCCTGGGAAATTGTCACAGAGGTGGTGATGGCAGGAGGAGTAGCAATAACAGAAATAGGGAACACAGGAACCACACAGGTCATCAGATCACCAGGAAAATTCACATGGTAAAAAGAAACTATGGTGGAATGTCAAGAAAAATCCAATATCTAAATTTTAAGTAGTCCATCTATGATGATATAATAAATAAAGTTTATGCTAGATCCTTAGGTTAGATTTCCCCCCCCCCCAAATCTCTTTGTCCTGCCCAGGGACAGAGTTAGCCCTGATCTCATGGGTTTCAACTCTTAGCAGTTATTTCAGCCTTGACCAGAGCCAAGACATTTAGCCATTAGTATTAACTATAAGGACAGGAGAAACAAGAGAAGGATTTCCTTTACTGAGCTTTACCTGAGATTTGCTACATAAGCCTGCTTTGATGAACTCCATGATGAATTCTTTCTTGCCTCAGGACTAAAATATGATGTTTCCTCTGCCTAGGCTACTTTCTCCCCATTCTTCTCAGGACTAACTCTTACTCATCCTTCAGGTTGCAGTTTAAATGTCATTTCCTTAGCAACGCACATCTAAAGTCTCCACTGTTATTTTAATTCATAGCAACTTGTTCTTCTCCTTCATAAAAGTTATCACAATTTGTAATTATATGTTAACTGCGTATTTATTTATGTATTTATTTACTATCTAACTCTCCCACATGACTGTAAACTCCACAAGGGCAGGAACTATGTTGTTGTTGTTGTTGTTTTGCGGCTGAAGTGCTTTCCCAGCTTCGTGAGGGGGTTTCCATTGATTCACCCTGAGCACCTCTTCGCCCTCCTCCTCCCCCTCTTCCTCCTCGCCCTCACTCCTCCACCTCATTCACTGGCTGAGACCGGGTCATCCCACACAATCAGCAGGCACTATGTTTTATTCAGCCACTCTACACCTAGCACCTGACCAAAAAACCTTGTGTCCTATATGTATATGTTGAATGAATGAATCATTGATCCCTGGTCTCATCTGAGGACCAATTCTTGCCATGTTTTCTAGTTTCTTAATAAAAAAACTTGGTGGATTATAAAGGAATATTGTTAGTATTCAGTTTCAAGTTTAAGAAAATGTTTTCTCATATGAAAACATGTCAAACTTCTTTGAAGAAACATTCCCCTCTAAGGTATGGTTTTTAGAAGAATTATATGTTTGATCAACTAAATCATCTTTTTAAAACAGTTGTAAAATCTTTGCATTGACTGAGGTATATAATTCACAGAAATACTAATTATTATACATAATAACAAACCCAAGTCAATATTTCCAGGAATCATGTCTTGCTAGCGACAATATTAATAATGAGTTGACATTGTCCAGACATACATAAATGATATTAAACAGAACAGTTCCTCTCCTTTCCCTTGAGGTTCTTATAATACTTAAAGAAATGAGACATAAATAAGAAGTCTGAAATAGGAGACATTTTGGGAAAGTCATTGTACTTTTCTTTTCTAGTTTCCTCTCCTATTGTCTTCTGTTTTTATATTCCCTCTTGTGGCTCTCACCCCTTGTTTCTCTGCTTTTGTCTATTTTCTCCCTTCTTTGTTTTAGTGATACTAAATATGCCCCCAAATTCTAGCATTTACTGAAATCAAACTGCACTTTTTTTCTTTCCTGGTAGTCAGATCCAAATAACCAAGAGAAGAGTCATATTTTTCTCAAATGTTGATACAACTACCACCCAATCAACTCCTGTGACCTGGGGATCCCCATCCAGAACAAAGAGATACTCAAGGGCTCACATCTAGGGCTCCTGGCAGGTAACTCAATAAATCATAGCCACCAAATTCTCTGTAAAGAATATCTGCTTCCCACTCCCACCTACAGACATAAAAATATCCTTTGGGAGTACCAAGGAGAATAAATAACAAGTGTACAGGTTTCTACGAAATACTTTTCATTCATGATCTCATTCAATTCTTTCAACAAACCTGTGAGGTAGATATTATTATTATCATCCCATTTTACACTAAAAAAGACTCTGAAGTTCAGAGAGATAAAATGACTTCCCCAAGGTTACTCACCTAGTAATTATGGCTCACCAGAATTATGGCTCCAAGTAGCCACAACTCCATAATTTGTGATCTTTCTACCACAGCAAAAACAAATCTCCATAACAAGAGTAGGAACAGGAATAGAAAGAGTGACAAGTAAAGGAACACAATCCAAACTTAGGGAGCCTTATAAAACCATGATGTGGTTGAAAAATCCTTCATGGAACTTCTTGCTGCCTCATTCCACCTACCCTTCTCCTTCAAACCAAATGTACATAAACATCTTATATAGCGAAAGTTGTCCTAGTGGGAAAAGTCACCAACTGCTCATGGGCCACTCTATCCAGAAGTGACTAATATTCTAATCAGGCAGCAGTCTGTGAGTAGGCTCTCTAATTCAGGCCCTTATCATCTCTTGCCTGGACAATTCCGAAAGTCTCCTAACAAGGCTTCATGCCTCTGGTCTTGTCCTCCTTCAGTCCATCCTCCACACTATTACCAGTAATGTTTCTGAAGTACAGATCTGTTCATGCCCTTCCCTGCTTAAAATCCTTCAATGGCTTCTGTTATGGGCTGAATTGTGTCCCCTAAAATTTTTTTATGAAACATATGAATTTTTTATGAAATGTTTTTATGAAACATATGTCCCCTAACCTCTAGTACCTCTGAATGTCACTGTATTTGAAGATAGGGTCTTTAAGGAGATAATTAAGTTGAAATGAGGCCATTAGAGCAGGCCCTAATCCAATCTGACTGGTGTCCTTATAAGAAAAGGAAATTTAGACACACATACAGAGGGAAGACCGTGTGAAGACATAGGGAGAAGAGAGCCATCTGCAAGCCAAGGAAAGAGGTCTCAGAAGAAACCAAACTTGTCGATACCTTGATCTTGGACTTCTAGCCTCCAGAATTGTGAGAAAATAAATTTCTGTTGTTTAAGCTCCCAAGTTATGGTACTTTGTTTAGCAGGTCTCAAAAACTAATACAACTTCCCAATGTCTACAATGTAAAATATAAACGTCTTACATTAGTGTGGCATTCTAGGTCTTTCATGACCCAACTCCTGCTTCTACAGCATTATTTCTGGCTATGCCCTATCTTTGACCATATACTCTAGAACACTAAATGTTTCTTGTCTCCATATTTTTGCCTATAGTGCTCTTGTCTCTTTCTCATTTTATCCTCTAAGATTTAGCTCCTTATAGCCCTCACCTCCAGGCTGAGTGAGTTATCCCTCCTCTACTAGTATGTGAGGTCCTGGAAGGGAGAGACTGTCTTACTCATCTTT
The DNA here is from genome assembly GCF_028023285.1 of Balaenoptera ricei. Lineage (NCBI taxonomy): Eukaryota > Metazoa > Chordata > Mammalia > Artiodactyla > Balaenopteridae > Balaenoptera > Balaenoptera ricei. The sequence continues at coordinate 25,248,425 of NC_082653.1, forward strand.
ATATCCCCAAACACCACCACACTAGTCTATTCACAGGCAGGTATCAATACATATCTGTTGAAATGAACTGTGGATGGGTGGAGAGGCAAGAGTGGTAGGGAAACGGTTCTCTTAGTGATATCCTTAATCCACAGTGAGGAGTCAACTTACCCCTCTTTGTCAAGGGCTCACACTGGCAGCTTCCTTGTTTAATTTCAAAGTTAAGAAAAGGTTGGCATTATGGAACTCAGGACATTGAGAACATGATCCATGAGTTTCAGCTGTCTCCACTATGTCTTTCTCCTTTAGCCTCCATTTTCTCTTTATTAGGTTCTTTGGATTTCCAGTTATGTCTAAATGTGGGTATTCCTGTCAGGCATAAGTAAGTCCTGGAGGAGGCAGGAATTCTCTTTCTCTCTCACCGCACCCCCATTTCCCCCCATGCATTGTTCTTATTCTCTCCTACCACAGAAGGCATTCCTCTATGCCACCAGGGAAGAAAGATGTGGCAGCTTCAAGCTTATATAGTCCCATTTTAGCAACCCAAGGGAAAAAAGATTTTCTTTCTTCTGGGAAAAGACTCTAACTAATCTTTGGTTGCAGGCCTGCTCCTCGGACCAATTACTTTTGCAGGGGAATGAGGTACCATGACTGTCCCAACCTGAAACAAATTCTCCTTGCTGCCTTCCCTTCACTTCCAGCAACACACACAGATACTTTGGCTAGAGGTGGTGGGATGGTAGGGTCTTTCCAGAAAATTTATTAGCTACAACACATGTTAAAGTGACTACTGACAAAGACCTATACACAAATGTTTATAGCAGCTTTATAATAGCCAGAAACTGGAAATGACCAATGTCCACCACAGGTGATTAGATAAAGTGTAGTATATAAATCTAATGAAATCTCAGCAATATAAAAAAAAAAAACTACTGTTATACACAACAACACGGGTGAACCTCAAAAACATCATGCTGAGCAAAAGAAATATATACCTACACAAGAGTATATATTATGTAATTCTATTTAATCAAAACTTTTAAAAAGCTGTATCTAATTTATATTGACAGAAATCTATAGTGGTTGCCTAGGTGTGTGTGTTGGGGGTTGGGGAAGTTGACTGAGAAGGGGGCACAAGGGAATTTTCTGAGATAATGGTAAAATTCTATAGACTGAGTGGTAGTGGTTACATAGGTATATAAATTTGTCAAGTCACCAAGATGTACACTTAAAATAGGTGCATTTTATTGTATATAAATTATGCCTTGGTAAAGGTGATAATAAAAATACATATAAAATGAGTGCTAAAGTGCTGTGATAGTAATCAAAATATTGATCTTTCAGGATAAAACCCAAGATCTTGGAACGCAAATCCTCTTTAGTCAGACCTCTAACTGCCCATGTAGCCCTGTCTTTCACTGCACCACTCTCAATTGTAGTTCTCCACAAATCCCAAGCTCTTTTCCCCACCTCTAAGTCTTTACATACGCTGTCCCTCTGCTGATAGTAGTGCAGCAGGCAAAACAGCTCTTCTTGTAGGACTCAGGTCAAGCATCATCTGGGCTGACTTTCTATGTTGCTTTAGGTTGCGGTACTAACCCCTCCTTTTCTCTGTACCATTCCCTGCACATTCTATTGTTTTCATTTGTTTGCACATTGACTCCTCTACTAGACTGAGGGCAAGTATGAAAGAAGTTTCTTCCATCGAAATAAGTTTAGGGGTGTTTCAAACACATGAAAAATAGAGATTAAGCTAAAATTTCTTAAATGCTTACTATTTGCCAGAAACTGCTAGCTTTATCACTCGCTGGTTGGGACTATTTGGTCTATGGCTGTAACATCAGAGTTTCAGAGGGAATCTATATAAGCTGAAACAATACAGTCCAGGAACATTTTGCATTTCTCTAACAGCTCAAACATTATCTTAAAACATTTTTTTAATTAGGAGGAGCTTTCCTGCTAATTATTAAATCCGTATGTATTTTAATGGAAATTTAATCCCTGTTTGATTCATTCACACTCAATCTGTCACAGTTTTACTTTTAAGATTTATTTGATGTTCAAGAAGCCATTAGAACCCTCGTATAAGGCCCATTCCTGAGAAAACAGGATGTGGGTAAAATTAAGCAAAACCAAATGTTAACAAAATCCTTAAGGATTAAGCAGAATCTTTTTTTTTTTTTTTTTTTTTTTATTTATTTTTTTTTTTAAATTTATTTATTTATTTATTTATGGCTGTGTTGGGTCTTCGTTTCTGTGCGAGGGCTTTCTCTAGTTGCGGCGAGTGGGGGCCACTCTTCATCGCGGTGCGCAGGCCTCTCACTATCGTGGCCTCTCTTGTAGCGGAGCACAGGCTCCAGACGCGCAGGCTCAGTAATTGTGGCTCACGGGCCCAGTTGCTCCGTGGCATGTGGGATCTTCCTGGACCAGGGCTCGAACCCGTGTCCCCTGCATTGGCAGGCAGACTCTCAACCACTGCGCCACCAGGGAAGCCCAAGCAGAATCTTAATGAGGAAAGTTATGCTACACTGTTTTGACTTTTCAGACTCCAAGTAAGTCTGCATTGACTAGAGAGGCCCTCACATCTTTATTACATATTTTCTCCCAAGTGACTGTGAGGAGATGAGAAAAGGAATGATTTGATGGGTACAGAAATATTTGGCATAGTATTCCTACTAATATTTCAGTCTATATTTTCTGAAAACCCCCCTGCTACAAAACACCTAAAATTGCTGACTAAAATACCATAAACATTATTTTAAATAGTACATTTGAGCTCCTAAGAAAGTTTTTTTTTTTTTTTTAAGTTGAGGGACTAAAAATAAAGAGGGAGTTAAAATTGTTGGATAAATATGACTTGATCAGGGGGTGGAGGAGGTTGCCTGTCTCAGTAATCAAGGACCTGGTGTTTTATTTATTTTTTATTTATTTATTTATTTTTTGGCTGCGTTGGGTCTTTGTTGCTGCACGCGGGCTTCCTCTATAGTTGCAGCAAGCGGGGGCTACTCTTCGTTGCGGTGCGTGGGCTTCTCATTGCAGTGGCTTCTCTTGTTGTGGAGCACAGGCTCTAGGTGTACAGGCTTCAGTAGCTGCAGCACGTGGGCTCAGTAGTTGCGGCACGCAGGCCCTTAGAGCATGCGGGCTTCAGTAGTGGTGGTGCGCGGGCTCTAGAGCGCAGGCTCAGTAGTTGTGGCGCTTGGGCTTAGTTACTCTGAGGGATGTGGGCTCTTCCTGGAAAAGTGATCGAACCCATGTCCCCTGCATTGGCAGGTGGGTTCTTAACCACTGCGCCACCAGGGAAGTCCCAAGGACTTGGTGTTTTATTTATTTATTTATTTATTTTTATAAATTTATTTTATTATTTATTTTTGGCTTCACTGGGTCTTCGTTGCTGCGCGTGGCTTTTTCTAGTTGCGGCGAGCGGGGGCTACTCTTCGTTGCGGTGCACGGGCTTCTCTTGTTGCGGAGGACGGGCTCTAGGCATGCGGGCTTCAGTAGCTGTGGCTCACAGGCTCTAGAGCGCAGGCTCAGTAGTTGTGGCACACGGGCTTAGTTGCTCCGTGGCATGTGGGATCTTCCTGGACCAGGGCTCGAACCCATGTCCCCTGCATTGGCAGGTGGATTCTTAACCACTGCGCCACCAAGGAAGTCTGGACTTGGTGTTTTAAAAGACACCTGGACAGAAAATGAAGCAGGGTGCCGAGGAAAAACTGGGACCAGAGTTTTTCCACCATCAAAAAGAAATAACAAGGAATTATGTCTGTTTTAGCTTGCTCTGCATGAAAAAAAGTCTCCCTCAAGAATTTGTAACCATAGGCCCACCATCAAGTGGGTTTGAGGATCATATTTGCACTAACTATATGTCTTTAGACCTTCAAGCCAAAACATTAAAGTAAAAAATTGGTCCTACATTAAGACATTTGACAAGAGCAAATACAAACCCTTTCTAAAGGGGAAATCTCAACCCAGATCATATAAAAAGATGGGTTCTTGAAAATTACAAAATGTAATTCAAAAATTACAAAATTTACAATGAAATATTCCACAATATGCAAGAGTTAGCCTGTAAGCTCATCAACAGACACCATTAAGAAAGTGAAAAGGTAAGGCACAGACTGGAAGAAAACATTCACAACACATACAACTGTCAAAGGATTTGTATCCATAATATATAAAGAACTCATACTAATCCATAAAAAAGAGACCACAACCCAATTAAAAAACTGAGCAAAAGGTTTGAACGTATCACAAAAGATATCCAAATGGCTAACAAACAATTGATAAGATGCTCAACATCATTACTCACCTAGAGAATGCAAATAAGAACCAGAGATATCACTACACATTCACCAGATTGGCTATTTAAAAGACTGACAATACCAATTGTTGATGAATATGTGGGGTAACCGGAACGCTCATACACTGTGGATAGAATTGCAAAATTAACAACCACTTTAGAAAACTGATTGAAGTTTCGAATGAAGTTAAGCATTTTTCAAAATTGATGTAGGAAGCAAAACCCTCAGATTTAGGAAGCATAATGGATACTGAGCATAATAATAAGCCTAAGTCCATACTTAGATACAGTACAGTGAAATTATCAGAAACTAAGGGAAGATGTTAACACAACCAGACAAGGTCTAAAAACAGTGACCTACCCAGTAGTAATAAGAATCTCTAATGCTCTGATTGTGATGTTGAAATACCATTTCCCACTAAAAGAAACTAGGGTGTCTTAGAGAAATAGTTGATTCTAGATCCAGGGCAGGAAAAGTACAAGATGAATCTGGAACATTTTGTCATACCACCTAGCAAGGAAGCTGTCAAAGACTACTGGTCGGGCTTCCCTGGTGGTGCAGTGGCTAAGAATCTGCCTGCCAATGCAGGAGACATGGGTTTGAGCCCTGGTCCTGGAAGATCCCACATGCTGCGGAGCAACTAAGCCCGTGCGCCACAACTACTGAGCCTGCGCTCTAGAGCCCGCGAGCCAAAACTACTGAGCCCACGTGCCACAACTACTGAAGCCCGTGTGCCTAGAGCCTGTGCTCCGCAACAAGAGAAGCCACTGCAATGAGAAGCCCGCGCACTGCAACAAAGACCCAACGCGGCCAAAAATAAATAAATTAATAAATTTATTTTAAAAAAAAAGACTACTGGTCATGTCAAAATGACTCAGGAAACAACTTGAAGAAGCGCTTACTGAGCAAAAATGGGACAATTGGAGTGTCAATATAAAATAGTAGTAAGTGTAATGGATTAAAACTGATTATATATGCTTAAGTCCTTGAGCTCACAGAGATATTTTAAAAAGCTGATCATATTTGGAGTATGAGAGTGAACCAATTCATTATCTTGAAAACTGGCAAATAAAGGGAAAGGATCAAGCATTTATCCTGCCTTCCCGTTATGAATTCTACCATTGGGTAAGTAGTAGATAATTGGAAGCATGTCTTTATAGATATATTTCAGCAAATAAATAAAAAGAAAGGATTAGAAAATTACCAGTTTCTAACCTCCACTGAATTAATGGATCTAGGCAAGGAGCATCAGTGGCTGCTAACAGCACACACAAAAAAGCAACAACCAGGCAATCACACGTAATGTGTAGTCTTGTCAAAGGAATCAAACCTGGAGTCTGATAAAGCCTCTGCATCCAGCTGCTAATTTGTAGGTAATACAAAGGACATACAACAATGCTGAACTGTCCTTGAAATGCAGTTAGTAAAATCCAAACTGTGGGAACTCTACAAGTCAAATGGACCACGTTCTTCAACAGATAAATTCTAAGGAAAAGAAAGGGATGGAGAAAGAAACGATAAATTAAAAGAGACTTAAAACACAGAGCAAAGAAAACAGATATATTAATTTTTTAAAAGGGCAAGACTAAACTGTAGTATCACACTCAGGTGATAAGACTATAAAGAAATGCAAGGAGATTATTGCTATAAAAGTCAGGATAGTGGTTATTTTTGAGAGGAGGAAGGTGATTATATGATTGGGATAAGGTACAAGGAAGTGTTCTGAGGGAGCTAACGAAGTTTTATTTCTTGACCTGCGTACAGTAAGTCCGCTACGTATGAACAAGTTCCGTTCTGAGAGCGCATTCGTAAGTCCAATTTGATCGTAAGTCCAACAAAGTTAGCCTAGGTACCCAACTAACACAATCAGCTATATAGTACTGTACTGTAATAGGTTTATAATACTTTTCACACAAATAATACTTTAAAAACAAACACAAAAAATGAAGAAAACATTTTTAATCTTACAGTACAGTACCTTGAAAAGTACAGTAGTACAGTACAACAGCTGGCATACATACAGGGGCTGGCACCGAGTGAACAGGCAAGAAGAGTTACTGACTGGAGGAGGGAGAGGAGGTGGGAGATGGTAGAGCTGAAGGATCATCAGCAATAGGAGATGGAGGGCAAGCTGCAATTTCACTCACGCCTGATGTTGATGGCACAGGTTGTTCCTTGCTGGATTCAATTCTATTTACCCTCTTGAAAAAATGATCCAGTGATGTCTGGGTAGTAGCTCTTTTTTTCTCATCATAGATGACATGGTAGTACTGGATTGCATTCTGAACAGCTGCTGCAACCTTCATGTACTATTCTATGTTCCAGTCCTGTGCCTCAAAAACTAACAGTGCCTCCTTAAATAAAGAAAATCCCCTTGCCATTTCCTGAGTGGTGAATCTCTTCGGTTCTTCAGTTACTTCTTCTTCCTCTTGTCTCTCTTTGTCCTTTTTCTGGGCCTCCAACTCCATCAGGTCTTCATTAGTAAGCTCCTCATGTTGCACAGCAAGGAATTCAATGAAGTCATCCTCTTGCAGATCTAGCTCCAGCTTCTCTCTGAGGGTCACTAAGTTGCTGAAGACCTCTTTCAACTCCTCATCCACCTTCTCAAATCCACAAAAATTGTGAACCAACTGCAGGCAAAAGTTCTTCCAAACCCCATTCATGGTGATGGCTGTAACCTCGTGCCAAGCAAAGTCAATGTTTTTTATGGCCTTGTAGATGTTATAGTCCTTCCAAAATTGTTGCAAGGTTGTTCCTGATTTGTCACTTGCCTTTACTTCCTGATGAAAAGTATGACATAAATAATATTTCTTGAAAGTCACTATAACTCCCTGGTGCATAGGTTGGATGAGCGATGTAGTATTTGGTGGCAGATGCACTATTTTGACACTGGGATGAAAGTCCTCCATGAATGGGGGGTGGCCTGGAGCATTGTGGAGCAGCAAAAGAACATTGAATGGGACATCCTTCTCCAAGCAATATTTCTCTACCTCTGGGATAAAGTGGTGGAAAAACCAGTCCTGGAAAATGGCCTGTGTAACCCAGGCTTTGGGGTTACTCTTCCACACAACAGGAAGAGAGCCCTTGGCTATGATTTTAAGGATTCTTGGGTTCTCTGAATGATAAACTAAGAGTGGCTTCAGCTTCATATTGCTGGAAGCATTGCCACCAAACAACAGAGTTAGCCTATCCTTTGCTGCTTTATACCCTGGCATCAACTTTTCCTCCTTACTGATGTAACTTCAGTCTGGCATCCTCTTCCTATACAGTCCTGTCTCGTGCACATTTAAAACCTGCTTGGTTAAGTACGCACCTTCATCAATAATTTCTCAAAGCGTTTCAGGAAATTCCTGGGCAGCTACCGTATCTGCACTCCCTGCCTCACCACTTACTTTTACGTTGTGAAGGTTGGCTCTAGCCTTGAAACGATGAAACCAGCCATGGCTGGCATTAAAAGATGCACCCTTTGATTCTTCACTGTGTTTCTTCTTCAAGTCTTCATAAAGGCTTTTAGCTTTCTCTTGAATCAGCATTAAGCTGAGCCGGGACTCGATGCTGATGCCAATCCTGCATCCACACACTGAGAAGTTTCTCCATCTCCTCCATCACTTTTCCACGCTTCTTTGGTATTACTGTCAACATCACTGGCACAGCAGACTTCACATATTTCATGGTCTTGTCCTTGTTCTTTACAATCGTGCCAATGGTTGAACGATTCATATTATAAGAACAGGCGATGTCTACCATCTTTTCGCCTCGCTGCACTCTCTCAATTATTTTCACTTTTGTTTCCATCGTTATCACTTGGCGCTTCTTAGCAGTACCAGCTACATCACCGCTGTTTTTATGCTTGCTTCCGGACATCCTAGGCTTGAAATAAAGATGCTGTACTATATCTATACAGTACTGTACAGTAAAGTACACAAAAGCATAAGCACTTGTAGAGGATGCACGCATGTGACAATGTATGCCAGACACGTGAACTAACTTACGTGATTGGACATGCGAACACACGTTTGCATTTTTGAAAGTTCACATCTTTCTGGACTGGTTAAAAAGGAGTGCACTTTGTAATAATTCACTAAGCTCTGTGTGTGACTGTGTTTTTCTGTATCTGTTTTATTTCATAATAAAAACCACTAAAAACAAACAAAAACGACCAGAGATGTTGTACCACATAACAAACATACTAAAACAACTGAAATATATACTCTCAACCTCACTGATAATTAAATAAATTCAATTTTTTTTTTTTTTGGCTATGCCGCAGGGAGTCCTAACCACTGGACCTCCAGCGACTTCCCTATAGAAATTCAAATTAAAACAATAATAGGAATCATACTGGCAAAATTTTAAATGATTAGTGATACCTGTGTTGGTGAATTTGTGGGGAAAGAGTCTCATGTACTGTAGGTGGTCATATAAGCTGATTCAAATGTTAGTGGTAACATAAGCTGATTTTATTCTGTGGAAGGCAGTTTGGCAATAACATCAAATTTCTAATGTCATCCATTTTGACCCATCAATTCTTCTTTATCTCCATGAAATAATCAGATAAATCCACAAAGGTATATGAATATGAATATGGATGTTCACCGCATTGTTAGTCACAACTCTGAAAAACTGGAAGCAACCTAAATGCCCCATTAGAAGAGGATTGGTTAAATAAATTACAGGATATCCACACAGTGGTATATAGAGTGGCCGCAGAGTCTGGAAGCATAAATTTATTAAAAAATCAGATAGAAGAAAAACAAATACCGTATGCTAACACATATATATGGAATATAAGAAAAAAAAAAAAAGGTCATGAAGAACCTAGGGGCAAGATGGCAATAAAGACACAGACCTACTAGAGAATAGACTTGAGGATATGGGGAGGGGGAAGGGTAAGCTGTGACAAAGTGAGAGAGTGGCATGGACATATATACACTACCAAACGTAAAATAGATAGCTAGTGGGAAGCAGCCGCATAGCACAGGGAGATCAGCTCGGTGCTTTGTGACCACCTAGAGGGGTGGGATAGGGAGGGTGGGAGGGAGGGAGATGCAAGAGGGAAGAGATATGGGAACATATGTATATGTATAACTGATTCACTTTGTTATAAAGCAGAAACTAACACACCATTGTAAAGCAATTATACTCCAATAAAGATGTTAAAAAAAGAAAAAATCAGATAGATACTTACCCCCTTGGTTACTTCTTCTGGTGTACACCAAAGGAACAGGCTTATTCAGTGAAACCAAGTCCACAATCAATTGAGGCGATGCATTTCAGATGCATGTGTAGGGGTTGATGGAAAGTCTGTATTTATGTACTATGTTCATTGCAATATTGCACAGAGCATTGAACTACACATTGTTAATGAATGACAAAACATTGAACATATCATGAAATATCACTGAACATATTACGTATTGTAATGTCATATCAATAAATCAATTATGTGTATTTGCCTATTTTTCCAGACTTTATGGCCCCCCTTTATTGTGTAGTTTTAATAATCATAAGATAGATTGGTTAGTACTGACATAGAAAAAAGACCACAATTTATTAACTGAAACAATTATAGAAGAGAATGCATTTTACAATGCCAGTTTTATAAAAACATATGTGTTTATTTGTATATGCATAATAAAAATTCTGGAGAACTTTCAGTTTTTATTTCTCTATTGTTTCATTTTTTATGAGCCTTTATTTCCTTTATAAACAGAAAAACAATATAAATTTCCATTTTGAAAAACTTGGACAAAGCCAACGTCATGCTTAGGGTTGAATGAGAGTTTTTAATGCCTATAAACTGGCCAATGCTCTGTTCCAAGCTGTCTCTCTGTGAATGCTGGGACTGGGGCAGGAGAAAGGAAAGAGGTATTAGTGAAATATCCAGAAAGTGAGGATGAAGGACTCCAGGCTTGAAATAGGAAAAGAGGGGAAAGTTTAGAATAAGAAATCTCCTTTCTTTGTAAAACTGAGTAGTAGAGTCAGAATATAAAACTGGTTGATTCGGGACTAAGGAGGGATCAAAAGCAGGAAAAAGAATGGAATCTGACAACACTTCTATGAATTAGGAGGGGGTAGGGATTAGGAAGGGGGTATCAGAACCCAGACTTAAACACCTCCTTACTTGCTGATTATGGAACTTCCTGGATGACAGGATAGGGAAAAGGGAGTAAATGTACAGAGGTTATATGATTTATTCCTTGCTTTAGATATTTGTCTAATGAAAAGGTAGAGGACTAGATTTAAATATTTTAGCTAGGGGCTTTCCTGGTGGTGCAGTGGTTGAGAATCCACTTGCCAATGCAGGGGACACGGGTTCGAGCAGTGGTCCAGGAAGATCCCACATGCCAAGGAGCAACTAAGCCCGTGTGCCACAACTACTGAGCCTGTGCACCTAGAGCCTGTGCTCCACAACAAGAGAAGCTGCTGCAATGATGTTGCGTACACTGCAACAAAGAGTAGCCCCTACTCGCTGCAGCTAGAGAAAGCCCATGCACAGCAATGAAGACCCAACACAGCCAAATATAAATAAATAAAGAAAATAAATTAAAAAATATATTTTAGCTACTGTCATAGATATTACTGCTCACCAAATATTCCAATTTCTCTCCTTACTATACCTCTCTCTTCATGAGGATTATATATTCTGTCCCATTGAACTCAGAGGTGGCCATATGTATTAGTTATCTATAGCTGTACAACAAATTACTCCAAAACTTTACAATTAAAAACAATGAATATTTATTATCTCATAGTTTCTGTATGTCAAGAATCTGGGAGTAGTTTGGCTAGGTAGTCCTGGCTCAGGGTCTCTCATGGTTTTGCTGAGAAGAGGAGCATTGGCCAAGATGGCACACTCTGAGCTCACATCCTCCCACAGGCACACCAAAATTACAACTATTTATAGAGCAGCTATCTATAAGAACGACCTGAAGACTAGCAGAAAAGATTTTCTACTATGAAAGATATAAAGAAGGAACCACAACAAGTCTAGTAGGAAGAGCAGAGATTCAGTATAGTCAAGACCCATACCCCTGGGTAGGTGAGCCACAAACAGGAAGATAATCACAATTGCAGAGGTTCATCCCAACGAGTGAGGGGTATGAGACCCACATCTGGCTCCCCAGCTGAGGGGTCATGCATGAGAAGAGGAGCCCCCAGAACAGAGTCAGAGGGCTGCAGGAAACAGAGGCTCTGCTCTTAAAGGGTGTGTGTAAAATCTCACACTCTGAGTCTCAGCAGAGAGGCAGTAATTTCAAAGGAGCTTGGGTCAGACCCACTTGCTGATCTTGGAGAGACTGTTGGAGAAGCAGGAGGCAACTGGGACTTCCCTTGGGGATGCAAACACTGGCAGCAGCCCATTTATGGGAGCTCGTTCTACCATGAGGACACTGGTGCTTAGAAGCACCATTTTGAAGTCCTCCCTCTAGCCTATTAGCACTGGGGGTTTACCCACCCACTAGCAGGCTAGCACCAGCCCTGGGAACCCCCAGGCCATGCAGCCAGCTGCTCTGGGACCCAATCCTCCCCATTAGCAGCCCGACAACCACCACACAAGGATGTGCCTGGCAGCCAACCAGGCCAGGGACCAGCTCTGCCTACTAGTGCACCCTCAGCAGTTGGCCCTACCACAGTAGAAGGGCCCATGCAGCCCACATAGGGAGCACTGCTAGAGCATACAGCTCTGGTGACCAGGGGGAATGTGCTGCTGGGCCCCAAAGGACATATCTTATATAAGGCCACTTCTCCAAGATTAGGAAACTTAACTGACCTACCTAATACATAGAAATAAACCCAGAGAATTAGGCAAAATGAGGAGACAGAGGAATATGTTCCAAACAAAGAAACAAGACAAAACCCCAGAAGAAGACCAAAGTGAAGTGGAAATAAGCAATCTATCTGATAAAGAGTTCAAGATAATGGTCATAAAGATGTTCAACGAACTTGGGAGAAGAATGGATGAACACAGGGATAAGTTTAATGGAGTTACATACTTAAAGAAGAAACAAACAGGGCTGAAGAATACAATAACTGAAATTAAAAATACACTGAAGGAATCAACAGTAGATTAGATGATACAAAGGAATGGATCAGTGAACAGGAAGAAAGAGTAGTGGAAATCACCCAAGCTGAAAAGAAAAAAGTATTTTTAAAAAATGAGGATAGTTTAAGAGACCTCTGGGTCAACATCAAGCATACTAACATTACATTATAGGGGTCCCGGAAGAATAAGAGAGAAAGGGGCAGAGAACTTATTTGAAGAAATAATAGCTGAAAACTTCACTAACCTGGTAAAGGACACAGACATCCAAGTTCAGGAAGCACAGAGAGTCTCAAACAAGATGAACCTAAAGGGGTCACACCCAGATACATTATAATTAAAATGGCAAAGATTAAAGATAATGAGAGACTCTTAAAAGCATCAAGAGAAAAGCAACTAGTTACATACAAAGGAACTCCTATAAGACAATCAGCTGACTTTTCAGCAGAATCTTTGGAGGCCAGAAGGAAGTGGCACAATACACTCAAAATGATAGAAGGAAAAAACTTACAACCAGGAATACTCTACCCAGGGGAATTCCTTGGTGGTCCAGTGGTTAGGATTCTGTGCTTCCACTGTAGGTGGCATGGGTTCAGACAAGCAAAAGCTAAAAGAGTTCAGCACCACTACACTGGCTTTACAAGAAACATTAAACATTTCTTCTCTAAGCAGAAAAGAACACAACTAAAATATGAAAAATATGAAAGGAAAAATCTTATTGGTAAAGGCAAACATACAGTAAAAGCAGTAGATCAACCACTTATAAAGCTAGTAGGAAGGTTAAAAGACAAATGAAGTAAAATCATCTATATCCACAATAAGTATACACAAAACAAAAAGATGTAAAATATGATGTCAAAAACATTAGACATGGGGGAGGGAGTAAAAATGCAGTGTTATTAGAACGCATTAAAAATTAAGAGATCAGGGCTTCCCTGGTGGCGCAGTGGTTGAGAATCTGCCTGCCAATGCAGGGGACACGGGTTCGAGCCCTGGTCTGGGAAGATCCCACGTGCCGTGGAGCAGCTGGGCCCGTGAGCCACAATTACTGAGCCTGCGTGTCTGGAGCCTGTGCTCCACAACAAGAGAGGCCGCAATAGTGAGAAGCCCGCGCACCGCGATGAAGAGTGGTCTCTGCTTGCCACAACTACAGAAAGCCCTCGCACAGAAACGAAGACCCAGCACAGCCATAAATAAATAGATAAATACTTTAAAAAAAAATTTAGAGATCAACAGCTTAAAATAATCATATATATATATATATATATATATATATATATATAGAGAGAGAGAGAGAGAGAGAGAGAGAGAGAGAGAGAGAGAGAGAGAGTTATAGTTAGTTATATGAACTTCATGGTAACAACAAACTAAAAATCTATAATAGATACACACACAAAAAGAAAGGAATCCACACATTATACTGAAGATAGTCACCAAATCTTAAAGGGGAGAGAGCAAAAGAAGAAGAAAGGAGCAAAAAAGAACCACAAAAACAACAAGAAAACAATGAACAAAATGGCAATAAGTACACACCTATCAATAATTACTTTAAATGTAAATGGGCTAAGCGTTCCAACAAGACACATAACAGCTAAATGGATACAAAAACAAGACATATATATATATATATATATATATATATATATATATATATACATATATATATATATACACACACACACACACATACACATATACATATATACTGTCTACAAGACTTTCACTTCAGATCTAAAGACACACAGACTAAAAGTGACGGGATGAAAAAATATATTCCATGCAAATAGAAACAAAAAGAAAGCTGGGGTAGAAATACTTATATTAGATAAAAGACTTTAAAACAGAAACCATAACAAGAGATAAAGAAGGACATTACACAATAATAAAAGGATCAATCCAACAAGAAGACATAATGGTAAAAATATATGCACCCAACATAGGAGCACCTAAATATATAAAGAAAATATTAACAGACATAAAGGAGAAATTGACAGTAACAGAATAATAGTAGGGGACTTTGACACCACACATACATCAATGGACAGATCATCCAGACAGAAAATCGATAAGGAAACACTGGCCTTAAATGACATATTAGATCAGATGAAGTTAATAGCTCTATATAGAACATTCCATCCAAAAGCAGCAGAGTACACATTCTTTCAAGTGCACATGGAACATTCTCCAGGATAGATCACATGCCAGGCCACAAAACAAGTCTCAATAAATTTAAGAAGACTGAAATCATATCAAGCATCTTTTCTGACCACAATAGTGTGAGACCAGAAATCAACTACAAGGAAAAAACTGGAATAAATACAAACAGATGGAGTCTAAACAACATGGTACTAAACAATCAATGGGTCATTGAAGAAATCAAAGAGAACATTTAAATTTAAAAATACCTGGAGACAAATGAAAATGAAAACACAATGATTCAAAATCTATATCTACTGGGACTTCCCTGGTGGTGCAGTGGTTAAGAATCTGCCTGCCAATGCAGGGGACACAGGTTCGAGCCCTGGTCCGGGAAGATCCCACATGCCATGGAGCAACTAAGCCCGTGTGCCACAACTACCAAGCCTGCGCTCTAGAGCCCACGAGTCACAACTACTGACCCTGTCTGCCACAGCTACTGAAGCCTGTGTGCCTAGAGCCTGTGCTCCGCAACAAGAGAAGCCACCACAATGAGAAGTCCACGCACCACAACGAAAAGTAGCCCCCCTCACCGCAACTAGAGAAAGCCCATGCACAGCAACGAAGATCCAATGCAACCAAAAATAAATAAATAAATAAATAAATAAATAAAAAATCTATATCTATATCTACTTATCTATTTATCTACAATGGAATATTACTCAGCCATAAAAAGGAATGAAATCTTGCCATTTACGACAACATGGATGGGCCCAGAGAGTATTATGCTAAATGAAATAAGCCATACAGAGAAAGGCATATACCACATGATTTCACTTACCTGTGTAATCTAAAAAACAAAACAAATGAACAAATAAAACAAAAATAGACTCATAGATACAGAGAACAAACTGGTGGTTACCAGAGGGGAGGTGGAGGGGGAAATGAGTGTAATAGGTGAGGTAGATTTAGAAGTACAAACTTCCAGTTATAAAATAAACAAGTCTTGGGGGTGTAATGTAGAGCATAGGGAATATAGTTAATAATATTGTAATAATTTTGCTGGTGACATGTGTAAATTAGATTTATTGTAGTGATAATTTTGTGATGTATAAAAATATTGAATCACTATATTTTACACCTGAAACTAATACAAAATTGTAAATCAATTATACTTCAATTTTAAAAAAAGATGTTTCCTGGGGCTGCAGACATTTGAAAGCTTGAGTGAAGCAGGAAGATCCTTTTCCAAGACAGCTCATTCACATGACTACTGGCAAGAGATCTCTGATCCTCACTGGCTATTAGTGAAGAGCCTAAGTTCTTCACCATATGGGTCTAACCATTTGGCTACTTGAGTGTCCTCATGACATGGTAGCTGGCTTATTCCAGAGTGAGTAGACCAAGAGAGAAGCTGCAAAGCCTTTTTTTTTTAAACATCTTTATTGGAGTATAATTGCTTTACAATGGTGTGTTAGTTTCTGCTTTATAACAAAGTGAATCAGTTATACATATACATATGTTCCCATTTCTCTTCCCTCTTGCATCTCCCTCTCTCCCACCCTCCCTATCCCACCCCTCTAGGTGATCACAAAGCACCGAGCTGATCTCCCTGTGCTATGCGGCTGCTTCCCAGTAGCTATCTATTTTACATTTGGTAGTGTATATATGTCCACGCCACTCTCTCACTTTGTCACAGCTTACCCTTCCCCCTCCCCATATCCTCAAGTCCATTCTCTAGTAGGTCTGTGTCTTTATTGTCGTCTTGCCCCTAGGTTCTTCATGACCTTTTTTTTTTCCCCTTAGATTCCATATATTTGTGTTAGCATACTGTATTTGTTTTTCTCTTTCTGACTTACTTCACTCTGTATGACAGACTCCATCCACCTCACTACAAATAACTCCATTTCGTTTCTTTTTATGGCTGAGTAATATTCCATTGTATATATGTGCCACATCTTCTTTATGCATTCATCCGATGATGGACACTTAGGTTGCTTCCATGTCCTGGCTATTGTAAATAGAGCTGCAATGAACATTTTGGTACATGACTCTTTTTGAATTATGGTTTTCTCAGGGTATATGCCCAGTAGTGGGATTGCTGGGTCATATGGTAGTTCTATTTTTAGTTTTTTAAGGAACCTCCATACTGTTCTCCTTAGTGGCTGTATCAATTTACATTCCCACCAACAGGGCAAGAGGGTTCCCTTTTCTCCACACCCTCTCCAGCATTTATTGTTTCTAGATTTTTTGATGATGGCCATTCTGACTGGTGTGAGATGATACCTCATTGTAGTTTTGATTTGCATTTCTCTAATGATTAATGATGTTGGGCATTCTTTCATGTGTTTGTTGGCAATCTGTATATCTTCTTTGGAGAAATGTCTGTTTAGGTCTTCTGCCCATTTTTGGATTGGGTTGTTTGTTTTTTTTGTTATTGAGCTGCATGAGCTGCTTGTAAATCTTGGCGATTAATCCTTTGTCAGTTGCTTCATTTGCAAATATTTTCTCCCATTCTGAGGGTTGTCTTTTGGTCTTGTTTATGGTTTCCTTTGCTGTGCAAAAGCTTTTAAGTTTCATTAGGTCCCATTTATTTATTTTTGTTTTTATTTCCATTTCTCTAGGAGGTGGGTCAAAAAGGATCTTGCTGTGATTTATGTCATAGAGTGTTCTGCCTATGTTTTCCTCTAAGAGTTTGATAGTGTCTGGCCTTACATTTAGGTCTTTAATCCATTTTGAGTTTATTTTTGTGTATGGTGTTAGGGAGTGTTTTAATTTCATACTTTTACATGTACCTGTCCAGTTTTCCCAGCACCACTTATTGAAGAGGCTGTCTTTTCTCCACTGTATATGCTTGCCTCCTTTATCAAAGATAAGGTGACCATATGTGCTTGGGTTTATCTCTGGGCTTTCTATCCTGTTCCATTGATCTATATTTCTGTTTTTGTGCCAGTACCATACTGTCTTGATTACTGAAGCTTTGTAGTATAGTCTAAAGTCAGGGAGCCTGATTCCTCCAGCTCCATTTTTCGTTCTCAAGATTGCTTTGGCTATTCGGGGTCGTTTGTGTTTCCATACAAATTGTGAAATTTTTTGTTCTAGTTCTGTGAAAAATGCCAGTGGTAGTTTGATAGGGATTGCATTGAATCTGTAGATTGCTTTGGGTAGTAGAGTCATTTTCACAATATTGATTCTTCCAATCCAAGAACATGGTATATCTCTCCATCTATTTGTATCATCTTTAATTTCTTTCATCAGTGTCTTATAATTTTCTGCATACAGGTCTTTTGTCTCCTTAGGTGGGTTTATTCCTAGATATTTTATTCTTTTTGTTGCAATGGTAAATGGGAGTGTTTTCTTAATTTCACTTTCAGATTTTTCATCATTAGTATATAGGAATGCAAGAGATTTCTGTGCATTCATTTTGTATCCTGCTACTTTACCAAATTCATTGATTAGCTCTAGTAGTTTTCTGGTAGCATCTTTAGGATTCTCTATGTAGAGTATCATGTCATCTGCAAACAGTGACAGTTTTACTTCTTCTTTTCCGATTTGGATTCCTTTTATTTCTTTTTCTTCTCTGATTGCTGTGGCTAAAACTTCCAAAACTATGTTGAATAATAGTGGTGAGAGTGGGCAACCTTGTCTTGTTCCTGATCTTAGTGGAAATGTTTTCAGTTTTTCACCATTGAGGACGATGTTGGCTGTGGGTTTGTCATATATGGCTTTTATTATGTTGAGGAAAGTTCCCTCTATGCCTACTTTCTGCAGGGCTTTTATCATAAATGGGTGTTGAATTTTGTCAAAAGCTTTCTCTGTATCTATTGAGATGATCATATGGTTTTTCTCCTTCAATTTGTTAATATGGTGTATCACGTTGATTGATTTGCGTATATTGAAGAATTCTTGCATTCCTGGAATACACCCCACTTGACCATGGCGTATGATCCTTTTAATGTGCTGTTGGATTCTGTTTGCTAGTATTTTGTTGAGGATTTTTGCATCTATGTTCATCAGTGATAGTGGCCTGTAGTTTTCTTTCTTTGTGACATCTTTGTCTGGTTTTGGAATCAGGGTGATGGTGGCCTCGTAGAATGAGTTGGGGAGTGTTCCTCCCTCTGCTATATTTTGGAAGAGTTTGAGAAGGATAGGTGTTAGCTGTTCTCTAAATGTTTGATAGAATTCGCCTGTAAAGCCATCTGGTCCTGGGCTTTTGTTTGTTGGAAGATTTTTAATCACAGTTTCAATTTCAGTGCTTGTGATTGGTCTGTTCATATTTTCTATTTCTTCCTGGTTCAGTCTCGGCAGGTTGTGCATTTCTAAGAATTTGTCCATTTCTTCCAGGTTGTCCATTTTATTGGCATAGAGTTGCTTGTAGTAATCTCTCATGATCCTTTCTATTTCTGCAGTGTCAGTTGTTACTTCTTTTTCATTTCTAATTCTATTGATTTGAGTCTTCTCCCTTTTTTTCTTGATGAGTCTGGCTAATGGTTTATCAATTTTGTTTATCTTCTCAAAGAACCAGCTTTTAGTTTTATTGATCTTTGCTATTGTTTCCTTCATTTCTTTTTCATTTATTTCTGATCTGATCTTTATGATTTCTTTCCTTCTGCTAACTTTGGGGTTTTTTGGTTCTTCTTTCTCTAATTGCTTTAGGTGCAAGGTTAGGTTGTTTATTTGAGATGTTTCCTGTTTCTTAAGGTAGGATTGTATTGCTATAAACTTCCCTCTTAAAACTGCTTTTGCTGCATCCCATAGGTTTTGGGTCGTCGTGTCTCCATTGTCATTTGTTTCTAGGTATTTTTTGATTTCCCCTTTGATTTCTTCAGTGATCACTTCGTTATTAAGTAGTGTATTGTTTAGCCTCCATGTGTTTGTATTTTTTACAGATCTTTTCCTGTAATTGATATCTAGTCTCATAGTGTTGCAGTCGGAAAAGATACTTGATATGATTTCAATTTTCTTAAATTTACCAAGGCTTGATTTGTTACCCAAGATATGATCTATCCTGGAGAATGTTCCATGAGCACTTGAGAAAAATGTGTATTCTGTTGTTTTTGGGTGGAACGTCCTATAAATATCAATTAAGTCCATCTTGTTTGATGTATCATTTAAAGCTTGTGTTTCCTTATTTATTTTCATTTTGGATGATCTGTCCATTGGTGAAAGTGGGGTGTTAAAGCCCCCTACTATGATTGTGTTACTGTCGATTTCCCCTTTTATGGCTGTTAGTATTTGCCTTAGGTATTGAGGTGCTCCTATGTTGGGTGCATAAATATTTACAATTGTTGTATCTTCTTCTTGGATCGATCCCTTGATCATTATGTAGTGTCCTTCTTTGTCTCTTGTAATAGTCTTTATTTTAAAGTCTATTTTGTCTGATATGAGAACTGCTACTCCAGGTTTCTTTTGATTTCCATTTGCATAGAATATCTTTTTCCATCCCCTCACTTTCAGTCTGTATGTGTCCCTAGGTCTGAAGTGGGTCTCTTGTAGACAGCATATATATGGGTCTTGTTTTTGTATCCATTCAGCCAGTCTGTGTCTTTTGGTGGGAGCATTGAATCCACTTACATTTAAGGTAATTATCAATATGTATGTTCCTATTCCCATTTTCTTAAATGTTTTGGGTTTGCTATTGTAGGTGTTTTCCTTCTCTTGTCTTTCTTGCCTAGAGAAGTTCCTTTAGCATTTGTTGTAAAGCTGGTTTGGTGGTGCTGAACTCTCTGAGCTTTTGCTTGTCTGTAAAGGTTTTAATTTCTCCATCAAATCTGAATGAGATCCTTGCTGGGTAGAGTAATCTTGGTTGTAGGATTTTCTCCTTCATCACTTTAAATATGTCCTGCCACTCCCCTCTGGCTTGCAGAGTTCCTGCTGAAAGATCAGCTGTTAACCTTATGGGGATTCCCTTGTGTGTTACTTGTTGTTTTTCCCTTGATGCTTTTAATATGTTTTCTTTATATTTAATTTTTGATAGTTTGATTAATATGTGTCTTGGCGTGTTTCTCCTTGGATTTATCCTGTATGGGACTCTCTGTGCTTCCAGGACTTGATTAACTATTTCCTTTCCCATATTAGGGAAGTTTTCAACTATAATCTCTTCAAATATTTTCTCAGTCCCTTTCTTTTTCTCTTCTTCTTCTGGGACCCCTATAATTCGAATGTTGGTGCATTTAATGTTGTCCCAGAGGTCTCTGAGACTGTCCTCAGTTCTTTTCATTCTTTTTTCTTTATTCTGCTCTGCAGTAGTTATTTCCACTATTTTATCTTCCAGGTCACTTATCCGTTCTTCTGCCTCAGTTGTTCTGCTATTGATCCCCTCTAGTGTATTTTAAATTTCATTTATTGTGTTGTTCATCATTGCTGGTTTACTCTTTAGTTCTTCTAGGTCCTTGTTACATGTTTCTTGCATTTTGTCTATTCTATTTCCAAGATTTTGGATCATCTTTACTATCATTATTCTGAATTCTTTTTCAGGTAGACTGCCTATTTCCTCTTCATTTGTTAGGTCTGGTGTGTTTTTACCTTGCTCCTTCATCTGCTGTGTGTTTTTCTGTCGTCTCATTTTGCTTATCTCACTGTGTTTGGGGTCTCCTTTTCACAGGCTGCAGGGTTCATAGTTCCCGTTGTTTTTTGTGTCTGTCCCCAGTGGCTAAGATTGGTTCAGTGGGTTGTGTAGGCTTCCTGGTGGAGGGGACTAGTGCCTGTGTTCTGGTGGATGAGGCTGAATCTTGTCTTTCTGGTGGGCAGGTCCACGTCTGGTGGTGTGTTTTGGGGTGTCTGTGGCCTTATTATGATTTTAGGCAGCCTCTCTGCTAATGGATGGGGCTGTGTTCCTGTCTTGCTAGTTGTTTGGCATAGGGTGTCCAGCACTGTAGCTTGCTGGTCGTTGAGTGAAGCTGGGTCTTGGTGTTGAGATGGAGATCTCTGGGAGATTTTCACCGTTTGGTATTACATGGAGCTGGGAGGTCTCTTGTGGACCAGTGTCCTGAAGTTGTCTCTCCCACCTCAGAGGCACAGCCTTGATGCCTGGCTGGAGCACCAAGAGTCTTTCATCCACACGGCTCAGAATAAAAGGGAGAAAAAATAGAAAGAAAGAAAGAGGATAAAATAAAATAAAATAAAGTAAGATAAAATAAAATAAAGTTATTAAAATAAAAAATAATTATTAAGAAAAAAAATTTTTTTAAGTAAAAAAACAAAAAAATGGACAGACAGAACCCTAGGACAAATGGTGAAAGCAAAGCTATACAGACAAAATCTCACACAGAAGCATACATATACACACTCACAAAAAGAGGTAAAGGGGAAAAAATAATATATCTTGCTCCCAAAGTCCACCTCCTCAATTTGGGATGATTCGTTGTCTATTCAGGTATTCCACAGATGCAGGGTACATCAAGTTGATTGTGGAGCTTTAATCCGCTGCTCCTGAGGCTGCTGGGAGAGATTTCCCTTTCTCTTCTTTGTTCGCACAGCTCCCGGGGTTCAGCTTTGGATTTGGACCCGCCTCTGTGTGTAGGTCGCCTGAGGGCATCTGTTCTTCGCTCAGACAGGACGGTGTTAAAGGCACAGCTGCTTCGGGGGCTCTGGTTCACTCAGGCCGGGGGGAGGGAGGGGTATGGATGCGGGGCGAGCCTGCTGTGGCAGAGGCCAGCGTGACGTTGCACCAGCCTGAGGCGCGCCGTGCGTTCTCCCGGGGAAGTTGTCCCTGGATCATGGGACCCTGGCAGTGGTGGGCTGCACAGGCTCCCAGGAGGGGCGGTGTGGATAGTGACCTGTGCTCGCACACAGGCTTTTTGGTTGCGGCAGCAGCAGCCTTAGCGTCTCATGCCCGTCTCTGGGGTCCGCGCTGATAGCCGCGACTCGCGCCCGCGTCTGGAGCTCCTTTAAGCAGCGCTCTTAATCCCCTCTCCTCGAGCACCAGGAAACAAAAGAGGCAAGAAAAAGTCTCTTGCCTCTTCAGCAGGTCCAGACCTTTTCCCGGACTCCCTCCTGGCTAGCTGTGGTGCACTAACCCCTTCCGGCTGTGTTCACGCCGCCAACCTCAGTCCTCTCCCTGCCTGAGACTCAGCTCCCAGCCCCCGCCCATCCCGGCGGGTGAGCAGACAAGCCTCTTGGGCTGGTGAGTGCAGGTCGGCACCGATCTTCTGTGTGGGAACCTCTCCACTCTGCCCTCCGCACCCCTGTTGCTGCGCTCTCCTCCGTGGCTCCTGCAATGCCTTTTATGATACTGTCTTGGAAGTCACACATCATCACTTCTGTCATCATGCATTTGTCAGAAGCAAGAAACTAAGTCCAACTCACACTCAAGGGCAGAGGAATTAGACTCCACTTTCTGAAGGGAGGAGTGTCAAAGAATTTGTGGACATATTTTGAAAACCATCACACCATGTGACTTGGTCTAATAAAATTGGTGACGTGTGACTTCTGGGCAGAAGCTTTAAGAGCCAGTGAGTGGTTTGCCTGCCTCTTTTCCCTCTTCCATAAAACAGACAATATTTCAGATAGAAGACCTGGATCCTGGAGTAAAGATGATGTGGGGCAGAGCTTTTATTGCCCACTGTCAAGTATGTTAGGCATAGTACAAAGTACTTAACAAATAGTACCACATTCAATATTTATAGCAATGGTAAATATTATTATACATACTTTATAGAAGAAACAGAACTATCATCCTTCAACTTTTCCTGATATTCTTGACATGATTCACTTTGCCTTGTCTATTTTTTTCTTTTTATCAAAAGCACTTTTCACCTTCTAACAAACTGTAGTCAGTATTCATTTTGTTGTCTGTCTAGCCTTACAAAAATTTAAGTTCCCTAAAGGCAGGGAGGGGAATTCCCTGGCGATCCAGTGGTTAGGATTCCGCGCTTCCACTGCAAGGGCCATGGGTTCTATCCCTGGTCAGGGAACTAAGATCCCGCATGCCACGCAGTGGGGCCAAACAAACAAAAAACCAAACAAACAAACAAAAACAAGGGCAGGGATCTTTGTTTTGTTCACTGATGTATCCCAATGTACAGAACAGTGCTGGAACATAAATATTTATTGAAGGTGGATTTTTCAGTCCCAATCTTCTCCCTGGAAAGTGTTCCAGTTTGTCTACAAATTTTCTAATGATAATACTCCAAGCGAGGTCTGACAAGCCTAGGTTGTTTCTTACTAGTTCTGTTCTCAGAAGTTAACCATATTTCCAAGATCTCACTGAAGTCTCCAATAAATCCACTGATTATGACCAATATTCTCATGCTATCCTCTGGCTGCCATGGGCTCTTTTTTTTTTTTCAAACTTTTTTTTTTTTTGGCTGTGCCATGCAGCATATGGGAATCTTAGTTCCCCGGCCAGGGGTCGAACCCTGCAATGGAAGGGTGGAGTCCCAACCACTGGACCGCCAGGGAAGTCCCCATGGGTTCTAAGTTGTGACAAATCACCAAAGATAGGCTTGTCCTACCTATCCTACTGGAAATTCTTACATTATCTTGGGTCTCTCTTTATCACCCTTATCCCTTCAAAATCACAAAATATCTGTCCTATTTTTATTCCTCTAGTGTTCTAAAAATGGCTTTTTGCGCTTTTCTTCCGAGGTAACATTTGTGCATTTTAACAAATACGTTGATCCCAGATTGTCAAACTAATGGTGAGAATTTTAGAAAACAAGGCAGGTCAGTGAGGAAGATATTACTGGGCAGCCATGCCACTGCAGAAGAGACAAAATTGTTGCTGCCTGGCTTTCACAGTCATTCTCGGGGAGTGTGCAATAAAAGTTTACAAACACATTTCCAAGTGTCATATAATGTACTTTTATGAAATGCAGTCTCTTTTATTCAATAAAAAATTTTTAACTAAACAATAAAGAAACATTAAAAGCAAAACTTTTTTTCTCAGCCCATAAAACTCAGGAACAAAATCTGCTCCTTCTCCAAAAACAAATGTGTTAAATCTGTTTGCAAAAGGAACAAAGAGCAGAGAAAGCTGTGTTCTGTTTACTGACACCCCTTAATAATTATTATGTGTGGAACAATACTTATGACCTTATTTGAAGTTATACCAAGGAACAAAGCAACAGTAAAACAACATAGAAATGAAGTCAATGTGGTGCATAAAAAGAAGAAATGACCAGAAGAATGAAGAGCTGGAATCCAGTTTCTGCTTTGCTACTATCTAGATGTATGACATATACAAACCACTTCACTTCTCTGGATCTCAATTTCTTTATCTGTAAAATGTTGAGATTAGAAAAGATGGCTTAGAAACTCTTTCAGCTTTTTAATATTAACACAAAGAGGTATATACAGTTTTCTAGTATGGAAGAATAGGACCAGTGGCGTGCTGGTAAATGTTTGATAAATATATAAATGTTTAATAATAACTGGCTCTCTGGTGGAAAAAAAAACTTTGTTGTGTTGTGCAACAAAACATTGGTGGGAATACTTTTACCATGGTCAGTTTTCAAGCTACCAATAGTTTAACAGCCTACTAGCAAAATTCCTGAAAATTTAACAATTAGCATTCAGAATCTAGTAAGAGCAACTCTAACACACCACTAAATAGGACTCCATTTATTCATTTGCCTATTCATTCATTCAACAACACTCACTAAACATTTATTATGTGCAAGGAATACAAAGGAATACAAAGATGTGTAAAATTTGGCTCTTGTCCCAAGAGGTTTAGATTCTAGCAAACAGTAAATGAATACAGACAACTCTAATGCTAGAGAGAACATGACAAATAAGATAAAGAAAGCAGGCATAAGTGAAGTACTACAAAGTTTCAGCAGAGAAAGAGACTATTTTATACTGAGGTTATTGGGTGGAAGGGACCTTGGGGAAGGAAAAGAGACTTCTCAAAAAGAATAAGGCTATTTAAAAGTATTTTTTTGTTTGTTTAAAAGAGTTATTTAGGGACTTCCCTGGTGGTCCAATGGTTAGGACTCTGGGCTTCCACCACTGGAGGTATGGGTTCCATCCCTGGTCGGGGAATTAAGATCCTGCTAGCCATGCAGCGCCACCAAAAAAAAAAAAAAAAGTTATCTAACAGAAGAGAAGTAACACTGTATGTTGGGAAACCAAGAACCTGAGAAGAAATACTTAGAGGAAGCTAGAAATAAAGAGGCTAACAAGCGATTATACATGTGGGAGGATAATAAAAGCTACCAGGTCAGATGGCTCCAACAAGAACAATCTTAAACTGGAATGAGTTTAACACCATCAAAAGGGAATTGGAGTACAATTTAGGAAGGAAGATATTAAGAGAGCCTTGGGTCATTTCAAAGGAACCCAACTTTAGGGGGCTTCCCTGGTGGCACAGTGGTTGAGAATCCGCCTGCCAATACAGGGGACACAGGTTCGAGCCCCGGTCCGGGAAGATCCCACATGCCACGGAGCAACGAAGCCCGTGCACCACAACTACTGAGCCTGCGCTCTAGAGCCCACGAGCCACAACTACTGAGCCCGCATGCCACAACTACTGTAGCCTGCCCACCTAGAGCCCATGCTCTGCAACAAGAGAAGCCACTGCAATGAGAAGCCCGCACACTGCAACGAAGAGTAGCCCATGCTCGCTGTAACTAGAGAAAGCCTGCATGCAGCAACAAAGACCCAACGCAGCCAAAAATTTAAAAATAAATAAATAAATAAATAAATAAATAAATAAATAAAAGGGGGAAAAAGTTGTCATATTTAAAGGAGGTATAATATCTGGGAACTGATCAGATCGCATCTGGAAGATGATATTTAGTTAATCTCTTTGAGCCCATTTTCTTATTTGTAAAATGGGGGTAATTACAGTACCTATTTCACAGGGTTAGGAAAACAAGATAATATATTAAGGAGCTTAGAGGAGTGTTCAAAAGGAAGCATTCAATAAATATTAGCTATAATAATATAGCCTTAATTGAAAAATTATACTGTTCTAAAATATATGAAATGGTTACTTTTAAAAATTTAAGGTCCACTATCTAGTGGGCATTTTAATTTAATTTTTATTTTCCAAAAGTGTATTTTAAATTTCCAAAGGTGAGCTAAAGTTCTAATATTCTAGGTATTGTTGAACAAATTAAGTCTCACTCTGTACTTTTTTCTTTTTTTTGGCTGTGTTGGGTCTCCGTTGCTGCGCAGGCTTTCTCTAGCTGCGGCGAGCGGGGGCTACTCTTTGTTGTGGTGCACGGGCTTCTCATTGTGGTGGTTTTTCTTGTTGCGGAGTGCAGGATTTAGGCATGCGGGCTTTAGTAATTGTGGCACGCGGGCTCAGTAGTTGTCGCTCGCGGGCTCTAGAGCGCAGGGTCAGTAGTTGTGGCGCACGGGCGTAGTGCGCCCGTGCGCCACAACTACTCCGCAGCATGTGGGTTCGTCCCAGACCAGGGATCAAACCCGTGTCCCCTGCATTGGCAGGCGGATTCTTAACCACCGAGCCACCAGGGAAGTCCCGTTTGTACTTTTCAAGATCATAAAAACTCTCTTTATATCTCCTTCACCACGCTTCCTCTAGATTTCATGCTATAATTTTATTTGTTTAGATGTGTCAAATTCTTTTGTTAATACTCATAAGAACATGGATATCAGTAACAATAGCAGTTAAGTTTACCAGATCTTTCGGGTACTCCAGGATTTTGGATAAAATCTTTCCTTTTTATAAAAATATAAATCATTATGGGACTTCCCTGGTGGCCCAGTGGTTAACACTCAGCACTTCCAATGCAGGGGGCCCAGGTTCGATCCCTGGTCAGGGAACTAAGATCCCACATGCCATCCCACATGCCGTGCAGCATGGCCAAAAATTTTTAAAAATATACTATATATAATATATATTTATTTACATATATAAAAATCATTAAGGAACTCTTTCTTTGGAAGAAGACAGACTGTTTTGTTTTTACTTTATTGTTTACGTCCAACTTAAGCCTAAATTTAACACTGAAAATAGAATCTTCCTGGAGCATATGTAACTTTTTGTCTTTTCTAAACAAGGAATTATGGGAACATTTAATGACAAACATTCTCCTCACAATATGGTCAATAAATCTCTGGCAACATTGATTTGGTGCCCATTAGAAGCAGAGAACAGCAATAATAGGATGTGGAAAATTTCAGAGGCAAAGATACAGTTGGTACTTTTAAAATTCTTATAGTTTAATAGAGGAGACTGAATAATCCCTAATAAGTACACTGCAGCATATTCACTACTAGAGGGATTTAGCATGAAGCAGTTCTTCTTGAACATTTTTCATTGCAATTTAGCTTCTGGAGTAAGCAGAAGAAACGGGAGGGCCAGAATCAATAATATACCTAAGGTGACAGAGCCAGTAAGTCATAGAAAGGGGATTTAAACCTAGGTCTCTTAATTCCATATACGAGACAGTCTCACAACGTTTATCTTGAGGATAACATCTTTTTGAGATTCCAGAAGATCGATGACATTTGTTTTCACAATTTAAAAAAATCAGCCAGTAAGACTGATTAGAACTCAGAGGATAGCAATGCTCTAGTATTCCACCCTATTTCTCTCATTTTGGGAGAAGGCAGCAACTGTGACACCCCAAATTCAATGAGATACTTAAAAAAATGGCCTAAATAGTTAGGGTTTTATTCTTCTGAAATATCTAGGGTTGTGATTTTCTAGTATTCTTCCAGGACTTATCTATAAAGAAAATTCATAATGTCATTTTATATCATAGGTCTGGATAGACACAAGATTTTCTTTCTCTCTTTCCTTCTCTCTCTCTCTCTATCTTTGATATTTTTAATGTTTATCAAGGTAATACATGTAAATACTTTAAGTCTTGTGGTTTAAAAAAAGTCATGTGGAACTACAAGGCTCATAACAAAACACAGCAGGAGTATATTTTAACACACACACAGACTTAAAAAAAAAAAAGCAGTGGCCTCCCCAAAGCCTGAGATACCCTCCCAGACTCTTTCACTGGCTTTTTTTCTTTTCATATTTACTAACATTTTCCTAAATTAAATATTTTTACTGCTTTCTTTTTTGATTTGTAAATTTTAAACAGTACCTGATATAAAAGATAAAGATCCAACACTTTATGCTTTCCCTCCCTTCAGCCTCACAATATTGTTATATCACATTTAAATTAAATCAATGTTTCATATTAACCTTACTATGACTCTATAAGTGTGGTTTACTTCTGGATCAATTAATTGTATTATGATTACATTTCCTTTCTTATGTAACTTTTTGTTTGTCTTGCAATTAATAATTGCCTCAGTTTGTTTGCCAAATTTTCTGTATCATTATCACTAACTGTTCTAGACTAACAGAAATGTAAAAATGCCTTAACTATTTTTAGCACACCCGAACATGTCGTATACTCTAACAGTTTTACTGGAAATACTCCCCTGGAGCACTCCTTCCCCTTTAGTCTGGACTATCCCTCACAAGGTCTGCTGTACAGCTATCACCTTGGGACTTCCTTTTACCCTTCTTAGGTTGATCCCCTCTTTCCTAAAACCTCTATCTTTGTCGTTCTTGTTTCAGTAGAGCACATCCTCCAGTAGTGTCCCAGGAAAAGCTTGGGGGTTAGTAAATTTTTTTGATCCTTGCATCTTTAGTTGTGCCTCACACTTGAGTGATAACATGACTTAGTATAGAATTCTAGGTTGAAAATAATTTTCTCTCAGAATTTTGAAAGCACTGTTTCATCGTCTTCTAACCACAAGTGTCAATGTTAAGAAATATGCTATTCTTATTACCTACTCTTTTATGAATAATCCATTCCCCTTCCCTGCTCCCTCTTCACCTCCTATCAACAAGATTTTTGGATCTTCTCTTTATCCCTTGTCTTAAGAAATTTCATGATAATGTCCCATACTTCTCTTGGTTTTGGTTTTTTTCCCTTCATTATGCTGGGCACTCAGCAGGCTCTGTCAATCTGGAAACTCGTGTCCTTCAGTTATCAGAGATCTTGTAGTTTCTTTGATAATTTTCTTCCCTTCATTTCTTCTCCATTTCTAAAACTGTAGTTAGCCTAACATTGGACCTAATGGATTCATTCTCCAATTATCTTTTCTCTTTTTTTTTTTAAGTGGTAATGTATATGAAAATGATTTAAAGTTTTTTTTTTTAAATTATTTATTTATTTATTTATGGCTGTGTTGGGTCTTCGTTTCTGTGCGAGGGCTTTCTCCAGTTGCGGCAAGCGGGGGCCACTCTTCATCACGGTGCGCGGGCCTCTCACTATCGCGGCCTCTCTTGTTGTGGAGCACAGGCTCCAGACACGCAGGCTCAGTAATTGTGGCTCACGGGCCTAGTTGCTCCGCAGCATGTGGGATCTTCCCAGACCAGGGCTCGAACCCGTGTCCCCTGCATTGGCAGTCAGATTCTCAACCACTACGCCACCAGGGAAGCCCATATCTTTTCTCTTTTATTTTCAGGTCTGTCTTTTTGTTCTATTTTTCTGGGAGATTTCCTCAATTTTATACATTAATACTTCTATTATTTGTTTTTGCTATTAAAAAAATTTCCCAGAGCTATTATTCTCTGATTGCTCCTTTTTTTGGAGCAACTTGTCTTTGCTTTATGGATGCACTATTTTATACTATCAGAGGCAGAGGATGCTTATTGTTTTCAAAAAAATATTCTTCTGCTCTCTATATTGCCTCTGTTTTCCATTTCTATTTGATGCTGTCTTTCTTGGTGAAGGTTTATCTCAACTATCTGGTGATCCTTTGCTGTCCCTTCATATTTAAGAGTGAGTCATTACAAAGGTATTTGGAAGGTCTATGTTAGGCGGAAGAGTTTGTCAGTTGGTGGGTTTCATCACAGGTTGATAAAGTGGGGACCTATTTGTTTTGCTGGGAGACCCTCAAGTATCATTATCTATAGATATTTCTTCCGGGGTTATCCAATTTTAAGTTTCTCCCAAAATTAATCCTCTGCTCTCCTGCCTCGAGAATATAAGCCTTGCTGTCAGCATCCTTGGAGTGAAGTAGAGCAGGAAAGCTGGGCGAGTTTCATCATTCAGCATGTAGATATTCATCTGATCTCTGTTTTCAGTGTGGTATCCTCCTATCCCAGCCTCCTCAGCTATGACCTTTAGCTGTACCTGGTACCTCAGTCTGGAGCTTCTCTGATTCAATTTTTCACAGAATAAACCAGGGAGATAGAGGCGTAGTTGCCTAACTGAGCAGGATGAGGAAGGAGCCTGGTAGTTTAACTTCTTATATAGACTCTCCGCCAATCTCCCTCTTTTTGGCCCTTCACATATCTCTGCTGCTATAGTATCTGCTCCTTTCAATTCCTGATGTTTTAGTGTTCTGCAACATGAACCTGCTTGCCTCTCATTAGTATACCCCTCCCCAGTATTTGGAATTCAATTTTCTCGGCTCAACTTTCCATCTTCCAAAATGTTGCTGATATCCCTCATCTGCTGTTATCTTTCTTATTCCCTTTGTCCTTGTGGACTGATAACATTAAAAATATTAACTCAATGTCATTTTAGTGAATGGGGGAGAGAATAAGGATGAAGATGTGTTTAATTTGTCCATGTATACTGAGAATTGAAGGACTTTCAAGATGCTCACTCTTTCACTCCCATAAAAAAATGTCAGAACCAGAAAATTCAGAGATAAAATTCTGCTCTCATGAGGCTGATGTGGAAAACACATGGGTCTGAGAATTGCAGTACCTATTTTCAAGTCCTGCTATTATTATTTATTGGCTGGTTGATGTTGGTGTTAGGTAAGTTAAATTTTCTATCTGTTTCATCATCTGTAAAGTGGTGATAATTGTCCTTACCACAGTCTATCTTACTTGTAATGACTAAGTTAAGATAATTGATATAAATGTATGAATATATATCAAATATATAATATTTACCATTAACTCTATTACCAAGAGGCATAGTCAAATATATTTTGAGAAGCAGTGTAACAGTAGAAAGAGTATGGGCTTCAGAGTCAC
Source organism: Balaenoptera ricei (assembly GCF_028023285.1). Classification (NCBI taxonomy): domain Eukaryota; kingdom Metazoa; phylum Chordata; class Mammalia; order Artiodactyla; family Balaenopteridae; genus Balaenoptera; species Balaenoptera ricei. The sequence continues at coordinate 25,279,800 of NC_082653.1, forward strand.
ACAGACCTGCACTTGGTTGTATCTCTGTCATTCATTGTGTGATCCTGGGCAAGTGACAACCTCTCAGCTTTGTTTTCCCCGTTTATAAAACGAGTATGATGTTATTAACCTGACAACACTGTTGTGAGGACTAAATGAGATAATGCATGTAACACATCTGTTATAGGGCCTAACACTTATTAGGTACTCAGCAGATGTTCATTCTTCCTCTTATCCCCTTAATTTGGGACCAGCTTTATTATGTTCACATGAGAATCCTAAACTTGTATTTCCTCAATTAATGCTAAACCACATTAGTAATTAGGATCTTAGGTCATCAATAGCCCTCATAAAGGCTTTTTATTTGCTGTTTTCCCAGGACCAAATTATAAGTTGAGCAGCCCAAGTTGAAAGAGTTCAGCGTATATATCCTTTGAAGTGGTGACAGGTTATTGCTAAGACATCTTTAGGAATATTTTGTTATGAAATAAGACATAAAATTTGTAATGAATATTAAAGGAGATCAGGGACACTGGAATACTGGAACTACTACTCAAAAAAATTATCTTAAGAGTTATTCATTTTTTGGGTTTTTTTTTCTCTCTGATCCTTACATAAACCCAGAAGCTGGGAATGTTTTATTATCCTGTTTAAAGATGAAGAAATCAAGGCATGAGTGAAAAAGTGACTTGCTCAAGATTCATTAGTCATAAAGGAACAAGGAACTCCAACCTTGGTCTTTTGACTCCCTATTCAGTGGTCTTTTGAAAAAAAAATTCTGGTTAAATACACATAACATAAAATTTACCATCTTAACCATTTTTGTGTGCAACTAAGTACATTCACCACGTTGTGCAACCAGTCTCCAGAACACCTTTTATCCTGCAAAACTAAAACTCTATACCCATTAAACAACAATTCTCCATTCTCCCTCATCCCCCAGACTCTGGCAACCACCATTCTACTTTCTGTTTCTATGAACTTGACAACCCTAAGCACTTCATATAAATGGGATCATACAGTATTTACCTTTTTGTGACTGGCTTATTTCACTTAACATAATGTCCTCAAGTTTCATCCATGTTATAGCATGTCAGAATTTCCTTCTTTTTAAGGCTGAATAACATTCCATTACATGTATATACCACATTTTGTTTATCCATTCATCTATCAATGGACATTTGGGTTGCTTGCACCTGTTGGCTATTGTGAATAATGCTGCTATACATATAGGTATACAAATATCTCTTTGAGACTCTGCTTTCAATTTTTTTCAATATATACCCAGAACTGGAATTGCTGTATCATATGGTAATACTATTTTTAATTTCTTGAGGAACCACCATATTGTTTTTGGGAACAGCCATACACAGTGGCTGCACTATTTTACATTCCAACCAACAGTACACAAGGGTTCCAATTTCTCCACATCCTTGTTAACACTTGTCATTTTCTTTCTTTTTTTTTTTTCCTAATAGCCATCCAATTGGTGTGAGGTGGTATCTCATTGTGGTTTTCTTAAGAGTTTTGAAGTCTTCTGTAGAGAAGCCAAGACACTAAGTAACCCTGTAAATCACAACACAATTTACATCAAGATCCTACCAGATTTAACACACTGTAGGAGGCAACAGTACACATAGTCATTGCTTTCAAGGATTTTATAATCTAGCTGGAAAGAAAGGACATATGCACTTAAAAGTAAATAACAGGACTTCCCTGGTGGCACAGTGGTTAAGAATCTGCCTGCCAATGCAGGGGACACGGGTTCGAGCCCTGGTCCAGGAAGATCCCACATGCCGCGGAGCAACTAAGCCTGTGCACCACAACTACTGAGCCTGCGCTCTAGAGCCTGCGAGCCACAACTACTGAGCCCACGTGCTGCAACTACTGAAGCCCACGCGCCTAGAGCCTGTGCTCTGCAACAAGAGAAGCCACTACAATGAGAAGTCCACACACTGCAATGAAGAGTAGCCCCCGCTCACCACAACTAGAGAAAGCCCACATGCAGCAACGAAGACCCAACGCAGCCAAAAAAAAAGAGATAGATTTTGTACCTATCCTCAAGCACTTTATATACATTCTAGTAGTGAAGTGAGATTATTAAATCACAAGTAAGAAAAACAGACCAATAAATTAAACAAATTGTGGTAAGTGTTATGAAGTAAAGGGGAAAGAGGTGACTGTTGCAGTATCCAAGAAAGAGATGACTATCGCCTGGACCAGGCTAGTGGCAGTAGAGAAAAAAGTGGTTGGATTTGAGATTTATTTTGGACATTGAATCAATAAGACTTGATAATGAATTGGATGAAGAAAGTAAGGAAAAGGAAGGAACTGAGTTAACTCCTGAGTTTCTGACTTAAGCAACTGGGTAGAGAGCAGTGCCTTGTTAATTAAGATGAGGAAGATTTGCAGTGGGACATACCCAGAGTTCTGTTATAAACACAGTAACTTTGAGATCTCTGTAAGACAAGCAAATGAAAAGAAACAGGCACTTGGACATGTAAGGCTAGAATTCTGAGGAGAAGTTTGGATTGGAAATAATGGATTTGAGAATCATTGACATAATGATGTTATTTGGAGACAGTATTTCCATTAGACTAGATTCCTAAATCTCCCCATTGACACATTATCTCATAAGTCGTTTCTATATATGATTAAATAATTAAGAATTCATTTCTGTTGGTTTAGTTCTTAGAGGATAAACTATTCAAGACTTCTTTGGGTAAGGGGGCGGTGCTCACTATACCTCCTGTCTACCTCATCAACCCAAAGACAAATTTAATTTCAGAGTTACTAAATGCTTTTCATTAATATCTCAGTGACTTTCTCTTTTACTCATCAAAGCTAACTCGTAAAGTCCCCATGAAATGAATGAAAAGGATTGAATAGGTCTGGATTTCCCTGTGGATTAGAATTTCTTTCTTATTTATGTTTTCTGTAAGTTAAACATCACCTACAAGGATGTATGGGCTTGCTTAAGTAGACAGAGTACTGGACTAAAATCATGAGATCTGGGTTCTAGTTCAAGTACTGTCACTATTTAAAGTCATAGCCTCTATAGGCCTGTTTTTGTGGGTCAAGTGAAGAGACTAAGGAATATTTTAAAGCCTATGAAAACAAAATTCAGTAGCTTACTACTAGGAAGCTGGAGATCTGGGGTGGTGCTGAGCATCAGGAATGGCCCAGAGTGAAGATTCCAGGAGGCTGTTCCGGATTTCTCACTACTTTTTGTGGACTCCATAATTTGGCTTCTGTATCTATAAAATAGGAGAATGTCAATGATTTCCCTCACCATTATGAGAAGAAAATTAATAAATGTCTATATGTTTTACAGATTCCTGGATGAAACAGGTTAGGAAAATACAAATAACTATTGTGTTGATGTTCTTATTAGCTTAATCTAAGTACAATCTATCTCTTGGAAAACCTGGAAACACTTAGCTGCCATTGCTTTGTGACTTTTGCCAGCTCCCCAGGGAATCTTGGCTTTCCCAAGAAAACAACTACCTTGAGGGTAACCTGAAATCTCTGAAGAAAGTCTCTTGCAAGCAACCAGTTCAGGGAGGTCATATCTGGTACCATGCTGTAAAAGAAAATAAATCTTTTCACAAAAGTGGTCAACACTATTTGCTAATCAGACCAGCATTTCCCAAACAGGGAGTGGCAGTACAGCGAGGCCTCATTAAGGCTTTGTCTTTATTAATGTGAACTAACTTTGTTAGTGTGAACTAAGTAATTTAAGGGTGATTTCCTATGAGCTCCTCTCTGCCTCTATCATTTCTCTTCTACCTTTGTTTTTTCCCACTTGTCTTCTCTTTGTCTCAGTCTTCATTCTCCTAGTTGGATGGGCTTTTCAAAAACGTAGGCCACATTGTTTCCTTCTCTCCTCTTCAAGGCCTCCCCATTCAAAGTGATTTGGGGACTGTCATGCCCCAAATATTTGTTACCTCTCAGAGACCAGGAGAATACAAATGGTATTCACCAGTGGCTTTTGACCAGGGGTGATTTGGTAATGGCTGGAGACATTTTTGGTTGTCACAATTAGGGAAAGGGTGCCACTGGCATCTAGTGGATAGAGGCCAGGGATACTGCTAAACATCCTACACTGCACAGAACAGCCACCAATAACAAAGAATTATCTGGCCCCAAATGTCAAGAGTGCTGCTGTTGAGAAATCCTGGTATGCACAGATATCAGTAGCTGAAAATTACTGAGGAGGCAGTGTAGTCCCCTTAGGGATACAGATTCTCAAGGTGGTAAAGCAGCAGCCACTGGCATCAGATTGCCTGGGCTTGGATCACTCTCACTGAGCTATAAGCTCCTTGGAGGCAGGGACCTAATTTTACCTACCATATTTACATTAGGGACTAGTATACAATGGAGAGTACAAACTATTTGTGGATTGTCTCACACAGTTGTTTTGAGGCCCAAAGCAGGGAATATATACTAAGTGATATGAAGCACAGTGAGAGGGAGAAAAGCAGCTCCTGAATAGGGGGAGCTAGGCTGGTGTGATCAACTAGGATGTGCTGCCCTACTGAACATAAACAATTTCACAAAACACCAACATCAGACAAAGCCACTCTGTGACCATGATGGATAAGACAAAAACAAAACCACTCCATAAACATGTTTGAATACAAACAAACAAGAATACTGTCCCAACCACAAAAGAAAAACAAACAAACAAAAAGACCAAATATCCCCCTATCCTGGCTAACACGAGGGTTCTTCTCCCTTTTTAGATAAGAATTATTAAAATACCCCATCATAGAATTACCTTCACCTCCTAATAGCATTCAATCCAGAGAGAAGGCCCGCTTCCTGGAGCCCTCCTCCAAATTACCTAACACAAGCCCAAACCCTGTAAATTCTTTCCAGCACCCTCTTTCTGAGATGTCTCCCTGTGCCTCATGCTGTGCCTCCCCTCCTTACAAGGAGACAATAAGCTCAGGTTTTTGTTTAATTTATGGCTGTGTTGTGTCTTCGTTGCTGCGCTAGTTGCCGCGAGTGGGGGGCTACTCTTCATTGCGGTGCGCGGGCTTCTCAGTGCGGTGCCTTCTCTTGTTGCAGAGCACGGGCTCTAGGCGCCTGGGCTTCAGTAGTTGTGGCACGCAGGTTCAGTACTCGTGGCGCACAGGCTTAGTTGCTCTGCGGCATGTGGGATCTTCCTGGACCAGGGCTCGAACCCGTGTCCCCTGCATTGGCAGGCGGCTTCTTAACCACTGGACCACCAGGTAAGTCCAAGCCCAGCTTTGTTCAACTAGACAGGTGATCTCGGTGGTATTTGGCTGGAGGGCATTGACAATAGTGAGAGCCCCCTAAAGGGTAACTGCTATTATCATGCCTCAAGGGGAATTGCACCCGCAGCGTTCAAGCAGAGACTTCGCAAACAAGGATTTCGAGGTTTCGCGACAGAATGCCTCTTGCCAGGCCGCTTCTCCTCAGGGGACGTCTCCTCTCCCGTCTACAGGGAGGAGCCGACCTCCCAAGTTGAAATCCAGCCTGTTGAGTTAAATTTCTCGTGAAGTAAAACCCTTTAGTGAGGTATGCGCCTCTAGCTCCAACTTCGAGTTCCTGAAACACTAGAACACCCCAATGGGGCACGGTGGAGGGAGCAGCAGGGAAACGAGCCCCGACGGGTTCATATTACTGAGTGCCTTACCCACCGCCCTAACCCAGCAGAAACCGCCTCGAATTCACTCCGCAAGCGACGCAGAACAGCGCGGGTTCTCCACGCCTCCAAAAGCTGAGGTAAGAGCAACCCCCGGCAAAATCGAACCTTCCGTGCCGGCTTCCTCGACGTCGCGCACGCGCACGGGTCGCTGGGCGGCCGCCGCGCTAGCGCCCGCCTCTTCTAGGCGGACTACAAGTCCCGGCTTGCCTGTCGCCGCGGCGTCGCCTGGTAACTCGCGCCAGTTAGAGCGCGCTAGGTCGGCTTCGCCGCGCGCCTGCGCCTTGGTGGTCTCTGCGCAGGCGCATTTCTAACTCTTGGGAAGAGTGGGCGGGGTGTTGTTCCCTTTCGCTGATGCAAGATCCTAGTGCGGTGGTGGGAGAGGTGTCGGCAGGAGCAACGCTGAAGCCTGGGCCTGGGGCTGACCTGTCAGACTTTCCGTCCGTGCCGAGCTCACTCGAGCCGCAGCCATGTCCGGGGACGAGGTGAGGGCCTGAGGCTGGTGCTAGGTCTAGGGACGGAGGCAGTGAGGCAGACCCACCCCAGTGTGGGAGACTGGGCCTGCGGCCTAGCGGCCGGCCGCCGCCATGTGGGGCAGCCGGGCCTAGGCGACGGGGAGCGGCAGAGCCGGCGAGGGCCCCGGAGCCGCGGCTTGGCCGTGCCCCGCTCTCCTCAGGGTGGCGGCGCTGAGGCCGGCGTCCTCCCGTGGCCGGCGTTTCCGGAGTGGAGAGCACGTTGAGTCGCTCTCCAGAAGAGGCTTGAATGCCCGGTTAGTGCCCCAGCTGAACGAGATTGGGGCTGGCGGCCCCTGTATTCTTTTCGATTTGACGGTGCAGCTCCAACTCTCACTCTCTGGGCGCTGGTGGTGCCGAGAGGAGCGTCTCTTGGCTCCGGTGGAGCGCCCTAGTTTAAAACTTTGCAGGCTGGCTTGTCCTGCCCGGCACCCACCCTTGTTCTCATGTAGAGGGGGATAGGACGAGAGGAAAAGATCCTTCAGCCTGAAAAAGTGATTAACCTTTTTGGAAAGTTTTAGGGCGGGAGTCCCTGAGCCTTCCTTAGCAGAGCTCTCAGCGACGTCAGCGGGAAGTCTGAGCTGCAAAGCTGCCTGGGTCTTTTTCTGTCGTGCTTGTACCTCAGCAAATTTCCTCAGATCCCTTTTTGGCCAGATTTATCCCAGTTTATTTAAAACCAAACGACTTAAAATGAAATTTGGCTTTAAGCGATATCCGTAGGTATAAACACTGCGGGGAGAGCTACCGCTTACCGGCCAGCTCTCCCCACCAGAAAAACCCCCTTGAATTTATAATTAATTTCTGTAAGCATTCGAGTGCTTGGCCAATAGGGCCTCGGAGAGAAGGAAGAGAAAAATTCGAGGCTTTTTCGAGCTTTGGCTTTTGAGGTAGGCCCTGGAAATGCTTTGAATTTCCTCAAGTAGTGGAAAGGCCTGATCCAGGGCAAGGGAGTAGAATATTACCCACTTTGGTTAGAGTTAATCCCTTGAAATATAGGTAGTAGCTAGTTCATGGAGGGATTTGAAGACCAAGTTAAGGAATTTGGATTTTATTTTGGAGGGGATTCTGAGCTCTCATTTGATTCTCATGACAACCCTTTAAGGTGGGTATTATTGTTATGCCCATTTTAGAAATGAGAAAACCGAGGCTTTTAGAGAGTTGTATAATACCCATGATGAAATAGTAAGTGGCTGAGCCAGTAGTAGAATTCCAAATCTCCATTTAGGTGACTAGGAGGGTCTTGCTCTCTTAGGAAGGAAAGTGAGTCTAAGGGAGGTACGTGGTTCTTGCTTGGAGGTCATGGTAGACATTGCTCTAGGCCACTATTTCAAAAGTTCTGAGAGTGGCAGTGTCTCATGCTTGTTTTGTTTCTACCCATTTTCTAAGCTTTTCATAACCTTTAACAAATAAAGTACCTGTATAGTGCAAAGTTCTCTGGGGTGCTCTTCTGTATTTGGTTTTCTATGGTAAAGTACTTGCAAGTATTGTAAGAGATTTACTACTAGTTGGTACAGGAGGTAGAAATAGAGCAATTAACGGCGATTTGGAGGGCTGGAGGGTTCAGTTTTAGCAGTGGGATCAGATGTCGAAGGAAGTGGAATATTACTGAAGGGTGAAAAGGATTTCGTCAAGCAGAGATGTCAGAACTAGCATTCCAGCAGAGGACTTTGGAAGCCCATAAAGTATTAAGCAGCTTTGCATTTCTCAGATCTACCAGTCCATTTTGTAAACAGGAAATTAGGGCTCAGGGAGGTTAAGTTGCCCAAGATCACACAGCAAGTTAGTATGACTAGAATCCTGCCTTTGGCTTCCACTCTGAAGGTATGTGCAGGTTCTGGTTCCTTTAATACTGCTGGATAGATAAGTTTTCTTAGGCCAATCCTTAACTTCTGGCTACTTTACAGAATTGTAAGAATCGAGTGAAAATCTGTACATGGAAATGATTTATAAACTGTGAGGGATTCGCTTCAGTGGAAGTAGTCCTACCTGGTGGCCAGGATAGAGGGTTAAAGAACCCACTATTAAAAAGTAATTTATTTCTTTTTTCACATTTCCTTTTTTGCTTTTAATAGTTTTTTAATGTATAGTTGCCATAAACTGCACACACTTCCTTTTAAACCTGGCAAGTAAGCCCAAAACTCACATAACATAATTTCTTTTAAACTAGTGGAACCATGATCTCTAAAAAGCAGTATTCTAGAAATATAAGTGCTGTCTTGTGAGGAAAAATTCCCTAATCTGCAGGCATTAAAGTGCTGTCAATAGCTAAGATTATTGCTTATTACCAGGCCTCATTCACAAAGTATCTGAACGTCAGGTTTTCACACAACATAGTAAGGTGTTTTACAAAAGAAACTGATTAAAAATGGAATATGTGTTGTATGACATATACAAAACGCAGAAGAATACAAAGAGAAATAAAAATCTCCCAGAATCCTGTCACCCAGAGATGACGACACATTTGTTCAGAGCATTTGTTCTGCTCACCTTGCTTCTCTGGGTTCTTTTGTAACTCACTCCTGCCTTCTGGGTGGGGTGTGCTGTGGCCTTAAAGTTAACATCCTGAGTAAGGTATGATAGATGGGAGTAGGCTTCCAACTTGCTGAAGCACTTTAGGCTATTGTCAGGGTAACTTTTGCTGCTGTCCCTTTTCCTCACTTTCTTCAACCCAACCCAGTGTGGGAAGTTGAAAAGAGAAAACTTTTGAAGGCTTTGTTCTATCTAGAGTTAAAAAAAAGAAAGCTCAAAAGAGTCTGTGATTTTCCATAAGTGTACCGTGAGCAACTGTTTGCGTCTCACATCCCAGCTAGTTTCATAAACAAAACATTTGGACTGTGATAATTTGTTAAGTCAGATATGAAAGTCTTAAAAAAAAAAAACACACATTTTTTTAAAGGATTTATTTATTATTTATTTATTTTATTTTTGGCTGCATCAGGTCTTAGTTGCCGCACGCGGGATCTTCATTGGGGCATGTGGGATCTTTCATTGCGGCACGCGGGCTTCTCTCTTGTTGTGGTGTTGGGTTTTCTCTTCTGTAGCTGTGGTGCCCGGGTTCCAGAGCTCATGGGCTCTGTAATTTGCAGCATGCAGGCTCTCTAGTTGAGGTGCGCGAGCTCAGTAGTTGTTGCGCGGGCTTAGTTGCCCGATCCCCACATCCCCTGCATTGTAAGGTGGATTCTTTACCACTGGACCACCAAGGAAGTCCCAAAAACCACATTTTTAAAATTAAGACTGATGTGACCTTGTGGTTTGGGGGAGGTCTGCTTTGGGCACTATTTTGGAATCCCTATTTCCATATTTTTAAACTCTGGTTTTGCTGAGTGGTGTGAATAAAATGAGGCAATGAGTATATGTCTTAAGTATCCAGAGAGAGTAATTGAGAGAGGTGTTAATTACTTCAGTGTACAGTTCTTCCATGTTTATAACCCTTTACAAGGCTACAACCGTACTATTTCACTGTGGACCTATATGAATGTTTTTCAGAGCATAACAGGGCGGTTGTGAGGATGTCCTTTGATGATTTTAGGATCCCCCTTATCTTTAGTCTGTCTTGCTGAATAATAGTTAAAAGATAGTTAATATTCTAAGAAACTTGATACTTGAAAAAAATGCAGTAAGTGAATTGTAAGCCCTGCCAGACAACCAAATTTGTAGTGCCTGGAGTGTTGTCTGTCCTTTTGCCAGACTTCCATATTTCAGGAATAAGGATGAATTATAGCTTCTTCCGTGGAACAGATTACAACACTCCATGTAGGGTGACTCAAGACCCAGTAGGTCAGCAGTGGGGAACTCCTTCCTCCTGGCTCTTCTATCCTCTTCTCTAAGTTTGCCAGATTATGTTCCTCACACTGACTGCTTTTCAGAATTATTCATTTATACAATTAGAGCCTTCTTAAGGTTGGAGGGGATAACTTTGAAATGAGGCTGTATCAGTTTCCAGAATGTCTTGCAAATCCTTCTCTATTGGGTGAGGATGATACTTACACTACCCTACCTTATTACAGACCATAGTTTGGTTTCAGTGTAGCTCAGTTTCCTTAATGTACTTGGGACATAAAGGAATTTAAGTTAATCAGAATCAGTTTTGGGAATTTTTTTGAGTTTTGTGATATGTCTTGGAAATTAGATCACCTTGAGTTGATGAAGTTTTAGTGATAGGAATCAAGAGATACCATGTTTTGTCAACTGTAAAGCATTATATAAATTGTATAATAATTGCTAACATTTATTGAGTACTTTTGTGCCAGGCACTGCGCCAAGTGTTTTATATTTATGTACTTATTTAGTCCTCCTAATAACCTCGTGAGATTTGGTTTTGTTTCTGCTACTGATCTCCATTTTACAACTGAGGCAGGGAGAGGGCAGGAACTTACCTGGGGTAACAAAAGTAAGAACCAGAGTCAGGATTTGAATTCAATCAGTTAGGTTCTAGACTTGTGCTTTTAAAAACTTTATCTGTATTTTTTTTAATGTTCCAGAAACAAAAAGCAGAGTAAAAGGTTGTATAGAAGTTTCTTTTACTCAGAGATTTGCTACATGAAGGGTTGCTGATCGATTTCCTTAAAGGCTTGTCTGAGTTTCAGGATAAAAATATTTTTTAAGTTTTTTTTTTTTTATCAGTTCAAGTCTCCTGGTATAGCAACCCCAGGTTACCAACCTTAAATAAAACATGTATGACTTGTCTAGGCATTGGTTTTCTCATTCATAAAGTGAGGGGTGATGCATGGGTTATTGCTAAGATGCCTTTCCTAAATTCTGTTATCTTGTGATAATTTTAAATTAAAAGACATGTACATATGTTTTGGGGCAGCACCCCCTCAACTTTTAATAGTATAAGGAAGGTTGCGTGTGTGTATATATATATTTTTTTTTTTTTTTTTTTTTTTGTAAAATCCTTTTAGATACTTCAATGCGTCAGATACTCTTTCTTTTAAGAGTATGCCTTTTGAGAATACAGCATACTTGGAATGTGAGTATCATTAAAAATAATCACGTGGTCCCCTTTTCTTTTTTATTATCTTTTAAACAGATGATTTTTGATCCTACTATGAGCAAGAAGAAAAAGAAGAAGAAGAAGCCTTTTATGTTAGATGAGGAAGGGGATGCCCAGACAGAAGAAACCCAGCCCTCAGAAACAAAAGAAGTGGAGCCAGAGCCAACTGAGGACAAAGATGTAGAAGCCGATGAAGAGGACAGTAGGAAAAAAGGTAAGTGGTAGACATGAGAGAGTCACTGTTGTCCTGGGAGACCTGGTTCTCTTCCATCAGTGTGTTTTGGATTTTGTGTACACAGTGGCCTCTCAACCTGAGAGGCTATCTATTACAGTGAAGCTGAGGCCATCAACGGTCTGTGTGCATGGGACCTTGCCAGATTTCCGATAGAGTTGTTTCAGGGAAAATTCCACTGAATCCACAAGACAGAGATGACAAAACTTTGTCACTCCAGGGCTGGTTTTTCTAGTCTAGCCTTTCGGGATGTCTCTTTTCCAGTTTTAATGGTGGTAGTATTTGAGTGTAGGCAGAAAGAAATGGGACCAAGATAAACAGTTTTGTGTCTTAACAAGTTTGAAAACATACAGAAGAGATTAAAATTACAGCCTGCAATGTTTGGGTTTAGACACCAGCATGAGTTACTCACTCTGTGCTCTAACACAGACAGCATTTGACAATTAGAAATAAATGATTAAGTAAACATATTTATGCCTATTGAATAGAAGACACTGTACTAGGGATAGAGAAAATTAACATTCATTGAGCATCTACCATGTACTAAGCATCTTATACATGTTTCAAACAAACTTGGAAAGTAAATCATTCTTTTATTAAGACGAAATTAATTCATAAATAGTTCCTTGAAAAACTTTGTAGTAGGGGCATTTTAAAATATTTCTAGTGTACAATAGGGCAGAACAAATGGAAAACTTACTGAACCAAACCCATTATTACTCACTAATGGTGGATAAAATTTCATTTTATTCATATTATAGCCTCATTTTAATGAATGTGAAATACTTTATAAGGCCCTTTGTTGATTGATTGATTGATTGAATAACTCGTTGAGCTAGGCACTGGGATTTAGGTGAGAAAGGCATAGCCCCTTAGTATCTCATTGGGAGATAGACAAGCAGCTGGTAAACACCTCTGTTGGAGTGATAGAAGGTACTATCAAAGCACCTAGGGGACACCTAACCCAGTTGGGGAACAGGAGGGATAGGCTTAGAGAAGACTTCTTGGTGGAAGTAACTTCTAACAAAGATCCTGTGAGATGAAGGTAAGAGCTGTGTGGGAGGGCCCATAGGAAGGCTTGAAGGTGAGAGACGCACACCTCACTAAGAAGTGGAGGTAGTTCAGTTGAGCTGGAACTAGGAATTAAGGTGTGGGAGATGAGAGAGTAGGCAGAAGTAGAGAGAGAAAGCTGGAGAGCCTTGGAAATTATGTTAGAACCCTGACTTTGTCTTGGGAACAATGAGGCATCATATGGTCAGATTACTAAATAAATATTCCCAACATGGTCCCCTAACCAGATTTTTCCTACAAAGTTTTGAGTTGACCTGCCATTGTGTTTTCAGAACCCTAACCTTTGTGGCTGTGGAGGAATTACTGTGCTAATTAATACCAATCTCGCTATTCTGGTGACTTGATCGATTAATAGCTGAAACATTGGTTTAACTCATAATTTAATGCTTCGCCTTCTGCTATTTGTTAATAATTGATGATCTCAATTATCTTTTTAGATGCTTCTGATGATCTAGATGACTTGAACTTCTTTAATCAGAAGAAAAAGAAGAAAAAAACAAAAAAGATATTTGATATTGATGAAGCTGAAGAAGGTGTAAAGGTAGTATTGCTTTCTTATTGAAGGTAAAATTTGACCTCTTGAAAGGTTGCTAGTGGCTGATGTTTCTCCCTGTTTGTCTCATCTCTTACTAGTTTTGCTTTTGTTGTTAAGTATTTAGTCACCACTGTTAAGGTCAGTTTCTTGGGATTTTTGTCTGACCTAGGTATCTTAAAGGGATGATGGTTCAAAGGAATGTAAATTTAGGTTTTACACATTGTATTGTGTGCCGTTAAGATGATTACAAAATGCCACTTGTCATTAATCATACTGAGATTGGCTGAGGAGAGAGATTTCTGTGAGAAATCCTATAGAGCAAATATAGTTTCTTCTGTTAAACTTTTGGTAGCATGTTGAGGATACACAAATTTATGTGTATTCTTCTGAGCAGCAAAGAATGAACCCCAGCCTGTGGTGGTTGGTGGCTGATGATTTTATAGCCTGTAGGAGAACCAGAGCACTCAGGTTGGTTTTATGGAGTTCTCTGATCTTGTAGGGACTTGAAGCCCTGTAATTGTCTTATTACTGGATTGATTTCTAATACAAATATCTCAGAATTATGAGAGAGAAAGAGTGAGAATACACATACACATGCACTAAGTTGTCCCCTTTTGTGCCCTTTACCCAAATTTTTCTTTGGTAAATTATTTATTTGCTCAAATTCAAGTAAATAAGGTGTATCCCACACATAGCAGTGATTCATTGAGTTTTGGAAACAATGTCACAATTTTAATGACTTGGTTAATTCAGCAAATATGTGTTAATGATGATAGTGAGTCAGGCATTGTGTGCTAATTGTTAGGGTACTGAAACAAATAAGATATTTTTCCTGTTTTTGGAGGTTCAGGGATAATTTAGAGTTCTTTAGAACAAGATTATTTTACCTGGATTTATCCTACTCTCTCCCTGTTTAGGGATTCTCTTCTCTTCCTACTGTTATAAGGAAATTGATAAAGAGAAATGCTCAAATTATGTTGAATGAATGAGGTATAAATATCCTGGGTAACAAGGTGACACATCAGAGATGTACCACAGAAAGTCTTGGTTAACAAATTTCTCTAGTAGCTTTTGTCCTGAAGAGTCACTTGTAAGCTCTAATTTAGTGCTTGGATACTTTTTTCTCTGCTACTGAAGTCATAACGTAAGAGGTTACAAGTACCCTTATCAGGCAAGACATGGGCATTAACTTGAGGCTGAAGTGTTTTTAAGATCTTGGGTTACTCTCCCCCTGAATTTTCAGAGCACCACAGGGCTTTTGAAAAATCTTCAAAAACACTATGTGCTGTTCTCTACCTTTCACTAGGTCTTAGCCTCAGGTTGGAAATAGATCTTACTGGGATAAAATAAATAATAATATAGGACTAGAAGCTGGCTGATGTGTGCTAATTTATATTTAGCATGTCTGAGTTTCTCATTTACTGACTGTCATCTTATTAGAGAGTAGGTTAATATCAGGTTTCTTGTCTGGTGTTATCCAGCTAATACACATGGGCTGATTGGTCTTTGATGGCCAAAAGTGGCACTGAGACTACACAGCTGGATTTGGCATCTCAAGGCTGAGCTTCATTTACTCCCGGCTATTCCAGCTTTTCTGCTGATTAGATTTCTAAAATGACTATAGCCATTTACAGAGTAGTTCAGGATGTAGGTGCACAAAAATAGATATTGATGGGTAATGTGGACAGCACACTTCAGGGTAGGGAGTTGGATACACTGGTGAAAGGAGGTGAGATTAGAAGGCTGGAGACTGAAACTGGCCCTTTCTGCTCTTCTGGGGTTTTTTATGTCTCATTTCAAGGTTATGCCCTATTTACATCCATGACTATAGCAGCTAATCTTGGGATCAAGCTTTACCTTGTCTCTATGCATTCATCATAGGACCCTAATTCTCCTTGGGTTCTGCCTTCTTCCTCTTTTGTGGTTTCATCTATTGAAGTGATGCCCAAAGACCTCCTCACAGTCTGGTACCAGGCTGACTGGTATAAAAAAAAATATTTGGTCTTTGTCCCCGGTTCCTGGCACATAGCTCCTAAGACTCTTGGAATCTCTAGATATGAGTTCGGTCACCAAGAGCCAGTGATTTCATCATTCATGCCTGCATAATGAAGCCTCCACAAAAAAGCTTTCATGGGTTAGGTCCATAAAAAAACCCTTAAACAGTGGGGTTTGGAGAGCTTCAGGATTGGTGACCACACTGGGGTGTTGGGAGAGTGGTATACTTGAAAAGGGCATGGAAGCACTGCACTCCTGCCTCCCTTTCCTTGCTCTGTGCATGTCTTCCGTTTGGCTATTTCTGAGCGTATCCTTTATAATATTGTATATATATATATAATATAATAAAGTAATAGTTAAGTAAAGTGTTTTCCTGAACTCTTTGAGTCCTTCTAGCAAATTATTGAACCAGGGGTGTGTGGGAACCTCTGAATTTGAAGTAGGACATATGTATTGGAAACCTGGGGACTCCATATTTGTACCTGGCCTCTGAAATGAAGACAGTCTTATGCGACTGAGCCCTTAAACCCATGGAGTTTGTCACTAACTCTGGGTAGTGTTAGAACTGCATTGAATTGTAGGTCACCTAGTTAGTGTCAGAGAGTTGGAGAACTGAGGTGGAAAAACATCACATATTTGGTGTCAGAAGGAAAAAAAAAACCCTCCTACGAACTGCATCAGAATACTTAGAAACTTATTTAAAACATTCCTGAACCCCATTCCTGCTGAAGATTGTCACTGAGAAGATTTAAGAATCTTTGTTTCTTTGATTCTGACAGTGGCCTGGTTTAAAAACATGGACAATAATTACAGTAAGATCCCAAGGCTGATGGATAAAAGAAAGGAAAAGGTCCCACAAAAGTGTCTTAAAATTTTTCCAGTTTAAATGACAGACTCTGAACCAGTTTGGTTCACCTGTGAGAGAGAGTTCTGATCTGTAACTTCAGTTTTGAATATTTAATATATTTTTTTCCTCCAAAACCATGTCAGCCCATGTCATTTAAAAATAATGATAATAATCCTGGTAGCAAAATGTTGAGACTCTTATCTCACTTTCTTAGGACCTTAAGATTGAAAGTGATGTTCAAGAACCAGCTGAACCAGAGGATGACCTTGACATTATGCTTGGCAATAAAAAGAAGAAAAAGAAGAATGTCAAGTTCCCAGATGAGGATGAAATACTAGAGAAAGATGAAGGTAATATTGGGAGCTTAGCTCATTTCTAGGCTACACAAGCCTTTGGCCTAGTCTCTTTCATGGGTGGCCTTATATTTTTTCTTGCCCCTTATTTCCACTGCCTAATAATGGAAGCTAAAAGGAAACAGAATCTAACTTCATAATGACAGTTTAAAAGATTTCATGGGGGAAGAACTTGACAATTGTGATTACATTAAAACATACTGATTTAGACTATTGGGACAATTACTGTAACTGAATTTTAAATAATGTTTAAAAAATCTTTTACTATTTTGTTAAAAGTGCTGTTTATTGGCTTCTAAGTGCTATAGCTGCTTTAGAGAACTTTAGTATAGTCAGCAGATGGGTTTTTATGGGTGTATATGTTTCTTAAGTGCTTCAAAACAATTGGACATTTTTTTCCTCTAATTATCCCAGTGCATTATTTTATCTTATGTTTGTTAAATCAAGAAACAGTTCGATGTGTCTGTATTAACCACAAATTCCTAGAGAGGTCTCTATTAAGGGTGGTTTATGAAAATCGTAACATCCCCTTAAGGAATATGAGGTTATTTGTGAGCCTTGATGCCTTTATGCTTGAGGCTGTTGTGAATGCAGTTGTGGGAAGGAAGACAAATGTCTTTGAAGCTTTCATTTCTCTAGATCTGCTTCTCCCTTCTCCCCTTTTTGTTATTGTATCAGGCTCTACCCCTCATTCTTACAGTCTTTGTTATCTGTAGCTTTAGAAGATGAAGACAGCAAAAAAGATGATGGTATCTCATTCAGTAACCAGACAGGCCCTGCTTGGGCAGGTTCAGAAAGAGACTACACATATGAGGAGGTAAGACAAATTCTGTTATGAAAGGGGGCTAAACTGTTCAGTAGAACTCAAAACAAAAGCAGGATAAATGTTCCCTGAATTGAAAGGGCCATTGAAGTACAGGTTGATAATGAAACAGACCCAGAGAGGTCACACAGCCAACGCACAGCACTGCCTGATGCCGACGTTTGGGGCAGGCTGTCCACAATGTGGCAGTCATTATAGTACTCACTGCTCCATCTGAATCCATGGACTTCTGAGGTCATTGGAGCCCCACTGAAGGGGGACAGTAGGGAGAGGGAGTGGCTAATAGGGGGCCATAGTAGTCTGGAGTTTGCTTGTTCAGGGTAGTCTGAATTTTACTTCTCCAGGTACCATATACTTTCCCACAGAAACAGTAGAATTAGGGGCTTGTTCATTCCTTTAACTTTGAACAAGGAACTATTAAGCATCCATAATGGACCAGTTCCTGGTTGAGAATTGAGTCTTGCTTTCAGGGAGCTCCCAGAACATGTGATGTGTGTGTACATTTAGTAAGAAGTAAAGTTTGTTCTGTTTAAAGGAAAAGCACAATGACTCAAGTGGGAACGTTATACTCCTGCTATTAATAAGACTGTACATGAATACCACTTTATCTCTATAGCTACTGAATCGAGTGTTCAACATCATGAGGGAAAAGAATCCAGATATGGTTGCTGGAGAGAAAAGGAAATTTGTCATGAAACCTCCACAGGTCGTCCGAGTAGGAACCAAGAAAACTTCTTTTGTCAACTTTACAGATATCTGTAAATTGTAAGTTGGTTGATGCAGAGTCTCCATCCCAAATGCTAGATTCTCAGTGGAGTGTATGTTAAATACGCTTATTGTGGACTTTATTAAAAGTAGAAGGAATGCACAGGTGTCAGGGTTGGGTCGAGGGAGGTCACAGTTCAAGTCCGTCAGTTCTTTCGATTATGAATCGAAAGCTGCTTTAGGTTTGTTTTATTGGGCATCCAGAAGTGAGAGAAGCCCACTCATGCTGACTCATGAGAGGATCCTAACCAGATGGAGTGAGGAGTAAGAAGGCTGACTGTAGTCCTTAGACAGGGGCCTGGAGA
The DNA here is from genome assembly GCF_028023285.1 of Balaenoptera ricei. Taxonomy (NCBI): domain Eukaryota; kingdom Metazoa; phylum Chordata; class Mammalia; order Artiodactyla; family Balaenopteridae; genus Balaenoptera; species Balaenoptera ricei. The sequence continues at coordinate 25,297,887 of NC_082653.1, forward strand.
GCCCAGGGAGGTGGAGAAGCTCATCAGCCTGGGGTGGGCCTGCCAAGCAAGTACAAGCAGTGAGCTTTGGGAAAGCAGCTGAATTTAATGTGCTTCTTCCTTGGATGGTTATTGCCAAGACACAGTTGATGAGATTTCGACTTTCTTAATTACCATCTCATTCCATGCCTGTCTCACCCCCAGGTCACTGTCTGGGGCTGGCTCTTCTCAAAGCTCCTCAGCTACACCTTTTCTGGCAGGTTCCTTAGGGCAACTGACCTTATCTCCTGTTTGTTCTTTTTAGTTTCATAAGTGATACATACTTGTTTCAGATAAAAGGGAAAAGAACAGTAAACAAAGAAAATATAATCACTAAAAATTCCCTGCCCACTTGTTTTCATTGCTTAGGCATGACTTAAAAGGTTTTAGACTTTTTTGCTGATGGCGATAGTAGTATTTGCTTATTATAGAAAAATTAGAAAATATAGACCTACTAAAGAAAAAAAAGTCATCTGTTAATAAGTCCACCATTAAGAGATAGGTAATCATAGTTTAATATTTTTATGTTTTGCTACTTTTATGCATCTATACATATTTAAATAAATTGGTATTATACTGGTTTTTAACATATTTTTCTCTTAATATATTGTGAATTTTTTACCCTTATCATTAAATAGTCTTTTAAATGTTTTTAGGAGTTAATACAACATATTCTCTTTTTATATATATAGATAAATTTTTTGCTCCCATTGTATGGATTGTCTTTTCACTTTCTTGCCATCCTTTGAAGCACAAGGCTTTAAATATTTTATTTATTTATTTATTTATTTATTTATTTATTTATGGAGGCATTGGGTCTTCGTTGCTGCGCGTGGGCTTTTCTCTAGTTGCGGCGAGTGGGGGCTACTCTTCATTGTGGTGCGCGGCCGTCTCACTGAGGTGGCTTCTCTTGTAGCAGAGCACGGGCTCTAGGTGCGTGGGCTTCAGTAGTTGTGGCTCCGCGGGCTCTAGAGCGCAGGCTCAGTAGTTGTGGCGCACGGGCTTAGTTGCTCCGTGGCATGTGGGATCTTCCCGGACCAGGGATAGAACCTGTGTCCCCTGCATTGGCAGGAGGATTCTTAACCACTGTGCCACCAGGGAAGTCTCTATACAACATATTCTGACAGTTCCTTACTTGCACATTGTTGCTCCCAATTTTTCATTATCAGAGGCAGAGCTTTAGGAAACATCCTTATACATTATCTCGGCAGAACTCAGAATAGAGCCTTAGGGCAAAAATTCCCAAAGTGGAATTGCCTAGTCACAAGGAGTGGACATTTTTATGGCAGACATTGGCAAGTTGCTTTCCAACAAGTTTACACTAGTTTATACTCCCAGTAGCAACGTGTAAGTGTCTACCTGTTTTATTATATTTTCACCAACCCTTACTCATTACATTTTTGGGAAAAAATAACTTTTTAAAGTTGTAACTTTTTAAAATTGTAATAGTAATATCTACTTATTGGAACAAGCCCAAACAGTGCCAAATGAATAGAATTAAAAAGTGAAAATACTGAGTGGCCTTGCTCTGTATTTGCTTTTTTCATTTTATGTGGATACATCTTTTTGTTTTTTCTGTATTTAGAGACCTGTATTATTTTAAAAGCAAGATAGAATGGATGTACCATAATTTATTTAACCACTTCCCAGTTGGTGAATATTTTACCTGTTTTAAATTTTCTGCTATTGTGCTGCTGTGAAATACTTCCCTTTTTTTAAATAAAAAATTGCAAACAGGAAATATATAGGAATTAGCATAACAAATACCCGAGTATTCATTGCCTCAATTTGGTGTATTTTGACCTTTTGACACATTTGCTTCAGATCTTTTTGCTTCTTTACAAAGAGGGCTTTACAGTTACAGTTTAAGGCCATCTCTGTATCTCTTTCTGATCCCTTTTACCTTCCTTCCTAGAAAAAGATTTTATCCTCTAAAGTTGGTATTTACCTTTCCTGTCCCTGTTTATAGACATTTACCAATGTGTATATGTTTGTAAATAAAATGTAATATTGTTTTATGGGCTTTGAAATGCAAACAAATGGTATCATTTATCTTCATTTCAGAATTTGATGAACTGTGCTAAAATTCACCTAATAGCTGAGTAATAACAAATTAAAACAGTGAACAGGGTGAGGTTTTTAGAAGTTTGGTTAGATTTCCATGAAAGATAAGGTTTATATTATTCCACTTTCTTTTTAGATTACATCGTCAGCCCAAACATCTCCTTGCATTTTTATTGGCTGAATTGGGTACAAGGTAAGAAACTATATTCACATTTATGTATAGTTACTTACAGTATTAATGGACATTTCATAAGAACTTCTCTTAACTTGAAAAGATATGTAACACGCTTAGAAAAAAAAATTCACTTTATTGTCAGAAGAACTTTTAGGGCAGTGAAGGAGGAAAACTTGTTCATTTCTGTGGGAGGTTGGTTACTTGGGAATAGGAAACAAAGTTCACATTGGCTCCTCTGTGAACAGGCCTGTTGGTATACCAGAGTGAGCACCATGGCTCTGCCATGTTTAGAGGGTTTCCTGTCATTAATTGGAATTCTTGGGTCTTTTTATGGAGCAAATACCAGATTTCAGAGGAAGCCATTTTCTTAGGACAGAATTTATTTTCTAAATTGTAAATAGGCTGTTGATGAAGTACAGCTTATAAATTGATGAGTGGCATGGGAGAAACATTGAAACAGGTATCCATAATTAAATAGTTACTTCCCTGTCTTTAGGGCTCTCCTGTTGAAGACACCACGCCAGTCCATCACCATTCGGGAGGGCCAGTGTCCCATGGAGCCCATCCCAGTTAGTTTGGCCATAAGTGCTAGGAAGCTGAATGTCCCTTTAAAAATAAGTAATGCAGAATTAGGGCATAATAAATATGACTAAGACATTGAGTGCCCATTGTATGCCAAGCACTTTTTTGGGTACCATCTCAATCTTTAAACAGTTATGTGAACTGTTAGTAGAAACTAGTATTACCCTTGTCTTACACATTTGGAAACAGGTTTGGTGAAGTGAAGTTGTATGGTTGGTAACATAGCTAGTTAATTGCAGTCAAGATGTAAACTCAGGTCTGCCTTTCTCAGGAGCTCGAACTCTTAAAAGCCTTAACCCTGTGCCTTGCTGGCAGTAGAGAGATAACTGAGGTGTCCTGTTCTCTTCCTACTCTTGAAACTCAGTTTGTTGGAATTGGCTGTATTTGCTTTGGGGTTAAGGAGTAATTTACTTGACCAGTGGTAGATATGTGGACTGTGTTGTGGAAGAATTGTGTTTTAAATGTAAATCTGTTACAATCATTGTTTTTAACTTGCATAAACTGATGGAGTAAAAGGTAGTGTTTTTCCTACTTTTCAGAATAATTTAGTTTTTGTAGAGGTGAGGTAAATTATAACAAGTTGTGACCAGTGAACTTATGGTCAGTGGGCTAAATATTATAGGGTTGTTGAGAAAATTCAATTTCTTTTGACAGTGAATGAAAAGAATTTCTTGCATCAAGCATTGAAGTCACTGTAGCCTAGAGATTAGGGGTTGCAGTTCATGGAGGATGATAATAAACTGTTATAGTTAAAGGAGAATCACAGGAGAGGTTCCTGCAAAAGTCAGCTTTATAATAAGATACGGAGCAAATATAAATTTAATGCTGCTTGGCTGAATTTTGTTGTTTCACTTTCTGATTCGTAATTTTTAACAAATGACGTCTAGCCGAGAGCTTTGCTTTCTCAAAAGTACTTGTCAGCAACTTCTTTTCAAAAAGTTTCTTTTTTAAGCACCATTGACAATATGAGGCCTGTGATTTCAACTGTACTTTTGGGGGAGGGTTGTAACAGCTTTACAGATAAAATTCACACATGTAAATATGTACAATCCAATGGTTTCTAATTTGTTCACATAGTTAACCATCACCACAATTTTAGAACATTTTCATCAGCTGTATGTGACTGAATCAAAAGATTTGGCCTTAGAATTTTTAAAGATATCTGTAGTTCCTTTCATATTTTTTGTATTTATAGCCTACCTCACTGCTTTGCATGTGTTTATAGCCTACCTCACTGCTTTGCATGTGGTATGCATTCAGTAAAAGTGTGATTGTCCTTTTGTTGGGTGAATGGGTCATCACACAGACAGCTAAGGAATAAATTTTTTAGACTTAAAATCAGTTACAAATCAGATTTGTTGCTGTAGACTTAATTAATTGAAAATTGAATTTAATGTTAGGAAATACGGTCATCAGGTACCAACTACTTAATAAAAAATAAATTTTGAGAAACCAGGTAGTACTGCTCCTAGAACTTATCCTGTGCCATTGAATATATTTTAAGTTCATTAAATGTAAAGGCCCTGGAATTTGATTCCTTATAGGAAAAAAAAAAATAATAATGGAGATATTTTTGTTTTCTTTCATAGTGGTTCTATAGATGGTAATAACCAACTTGTAATTAAAGGAAGATTCCAACAGAAACAGATAGAAAATGTTTTGAGAAGATATATCAGTAAGTTTATAATTTTTAACATGTCACTCTGAAATGTTCTTATTGGGCTGAAGTATTTTGGGGGACAGCCATTGGTTTTTAATGAAGCTGGAAAGGCTGGCCTTAGAAGATGAGGGAAAATGATAGTGGTGGGGAGCTGGGGTGGGAGGTGGCTCTTGGTGGCCGACTGGGGTCATGGGGAGGGATTTGGATTTCCTAAGACGACCCAGCTGATCAAGGCTGCTGGTTGGTTCCAGGCTGAAGGCCAAGTCAGAGAAATCTCTCTGCATTCAGACCTGGCCTGACCCAGTTTTGTTACCTTCCTAATCACTTAAAATTGGCAGATCTGTTCCCACCTAGGAAAGCTAGTAAGTTCTCTAACTGGCTCTCCTGTAAACACAGCCAGGAGTAGGCATTTGGCAAGTGTCACTGCTTCTTTGAACATTTGGGGTCTTTTTTCAACCCATTGTTAAGTATGTGAAGCATCACATCAGATAGCTTGTGTTTTCTTACCCCTAGAATACCTAAGTGTAGCTAAGCTAAGCTTTCCTGGTTTGGGTGCCAGCGTGGGCTTGCAGTCAGTAGAAGTGTTTCAGAAGAAAGAAACCTCTGGCTCACTGTGGCTACCAGGTAATTCCTTATGTTGCTTTTCCTGCAGAGGAATATGTCACCTGTCACACGTGCCGATCACCGGACACAATCCTGCAAAAGGACACCCGACTCTATTTCTTACAGTGTGAAACTTGTCATTCTCGATGCTCTGTTGCCAGCATCAAAACTGGCTTCCAGGCTGTCACAGGCAAGCGAGCACAGCTCCGTGCCAAAGCTAACTAATTTGCTAATCACCACTGATTTTGCAAAGTGTGTTGTGGAGATTTGGCTGGACAGGTTTACCATCAGAGTGGATATACCACTGTATTAAAAACAAGATAGAAAAGCTGCCAAGTTCTTTGGCGTGTGGCCGGTTGGTCCGAAATTCTTGCAAGATGCCGTTGCTCAAGCTGTTGACATACTCATTGCCTACTTTAACAACTGTCAAGAGAAATATGATGGGGTAAGGCGGTGCTTTTTTAAAATCGTTCATAGACTTCTGTAAAATGCAAGATAAATTAAAGTTATTATAACAGTGATTCTTTCAATTTGGTTTGTCCTTCAGTTTTCTTTTCTATAAAAAAAAATTATGCCTAATGAATTCAGCAGAACAGTTTGTGCCTAGGCTCTGGCGAGGTCTCTGTATGCTAGTCCTGAGAAACTTCAGCTGGGTAGCCATTTTCCTTCTCAGCTTCCCGGTATACCGGAAGTAGACAAGCTTCACGTGAGAGGGTGGTTGGAGGATGAGGTCTGGGAGGACAGCTTGTTTTCAGTGTCCAGAGAACGATTATATAGACTTGAATTCTTTTCATTATGTGAGGATTGTTGCCACTACCTCACTGCTAAGTCCTCCAGCTGTTACTACATAAGGGAATACAAGGTGCTAAGTACCTTTCTTAGCATTTTCTTCCTTATTGGCCACTAAGAGAAGTTTAGAGATAACAGCCTTTGGGTGTGTCTTGTAACTGGCACTCCAAGAAAAACCCCTGTTGGGCTTCTATTGGTGAGGAAGTGGTGTGGCATGTGTAGTAGAGAACTCTTGAGAGTCCAAACCATGATGCTAGAGGAAGCTTTTCTTTTTCCTCCCCAACTTGTGTTCTGGATTTGAAAAGGACCCACCACAAATGCTTTTTCTATTTTCTGTATTAAAGTAGCCTTTGAATGTGATCATGAGAAACCAAGAGGCGATATTACTTGTGTGGTGCTTCTGGGGCTTCCTTCTGGTTCTGCCTTCTGTGGTTTTGGCCGAAAAGGTATTTCTCCACTGAGCACAGGGGAAAAGATCATCTTACATGTCTGCTGTGATCTGCCTTGCACGCACTTGCCAAGGATAAGGGCATAATGCTGCTCCTCACTTTCTTGTTGCCAGACTATTCCAGGAACAGTCACTCAGCCTTGAATGTCTTGACTGTGTTGTTTTTAATCACTGTGACCCTTAATTTTAAAGTATAGGCCAAGTGTTGTAAAGCATCTTGGCCAAGAAGCAGTGGAGGGGGCAGAGCATTCCCTCAACCCAGTAGGACCTGAGGGGACTACACACTGGCTGAGCTGCCAGCACTGCCCTAATGAACTCAACTGCTGTTTATGATTTCATCTTCCTTCTTTTGTATCTATATCCACACAATTCCCAATGTCAGATGTTACTGCGTGAATAAAGCAAGGATCAGTGCCTCTTGTGGAATTAGCGCTTTTGTGCATATATATGTGTGTTTTGTTCATTTCTTTAGTGGGGAGACATGGGACTTTACAGTTTGGTGACAGGCTGGCAATTTCAACTCCAGTTCTTAACTCCATTCTCAAAACAGATTCTCTGGACTGATCCTAACTCTCTGAGATAGTCCAGTTGAGGTATTGTTTGGTTAAAATTGGATTGACTGTAGCAGACCCACTTAAAATGATGGGTTGCCCTAGGTTACCCATTCACAATAGCATCAGCCTCTCTTCTGTCTACTGTATTACCTCATACCAACCACAGCTCAGCTGGAAGGAACCTTTTATGGAGTGACAAAGCAAAGGCCATTGAGAGTTTCTGATCAAGGGCCATGGTTATAAGGGAACCAGACCACCATTTCCAAAGTGTCTTAGGAAGCAGTGTTGAAGAGTGTTCCTAATTATGCTGGGTGCGGGGTGGGATGTCCCATGGTAAAGAAGAGTTTGAGACTAGATAAACATGTTCCGTGACTGCCTAAGTCTTTTGTATGCTGATGTGCATTTTCATAAGCACATAAACATGCAGTTATATCTCTAGTCTTTATAAAACCCTCTTGACTCCATAGCTGTCCCCAGCCTCACCTACAAAAAAGCTTAAGCTTTTCCTAAGATCTCCTCCTGGCTCACTCTATACTTCAGAGGTCCCTGCCCACCGCATGTCAACTGTTGTTTCCCCTCAGGCCACTGTAAGTGCTGAAAGCTGGGAGTATGATTGTTCACTGATGTATCCCCATGCCTAGAGCAAGCAGTGCCTAGCTTGTGGGTTGTAAGTGGTAGGAGGTGTTCTAGTATCTGAGTTTCTTTAAGAGGAACATAGACTATGCAGACCTGTAGCCCCTTCTCCCCCCAAACATTTTGCAGGCTAAGTGTTCAGAAAAAATGCTGGGCTGGGCAGCCTGGAAGAAGTACCGCTGTGGTGTGTGAGGCCCCAGTTCTGACCTGGCCTCCCCAATCCAGATTCTTTGCCGTGGCAATACTCAGTTTTCACATTTGAACAGAACATTAGATTTTAAGTGTGTTTTTAGAAGTTGGGCTTTAGAGTATGTGGTATATAGTCTTTTTCTAACTGAGAAGATGAATTTATAATTTCAAAAATTTAATTCCCATAATCCTATCACCATAGAATCTTTCAGTATCAAGAACATTTTTCCAAGTTAGTATCTTTATAATTTCTAAAACTGCATAAGAGTCTATTCATGTTATGCCATAGTTTATTAAGTCAGTACCCTACTGGTGGGTTTTGCTAATTCTTGAAAATGCTATGAGTGTAGGCTTTGAGCAGTCTGGAGTGGCAGTCCTCTACCATTGATTATAGCCTGTATTCTCATCTATAAAATGAGAAAATGCCTACCTCAAAGATGATGAGATAGTGTATGTAAAGTGCTTAACCCAGGTCTGCCTTGCACTATGCACTATCTATCTTCCTTCTGTTGAATACCTACTTCCCTTAGAGTGAATTTCCCTGGTCAGAGGGGAGGAGACTTAATGGCTGATAGTACTTGTAAGCATATCCCTTTTCCCAAAGGGTGGCCCTGCCAAGTGTACAAATCCTGAAGACTATAGGTATTGCTTCTATGTTTATGATGACGGTGGGTTTACTGACCTTGTTAAAGTAAAGACTGCTGTGCTTGGGGTGGTTGCCTGTCTCAGTGATCCTGATAAACCCTGCCACCCTTGGCCATAGGAGCATCAAACTCTCCCAAGGGTTTGCAACAGAGGCATAGTCCTTCAATCTTTGTCCCATTAATGCTGGTGCTCTCCAGAGAAGAAAGGACCAAATACTGGGTCCCCTGTGATTGCCATGAGTCCTGTCCCTTCAAACCTTCCCTAATAGCAGATATTCATGAACCCTTCTAATCACTGCCCCTTGATTTAAGCTTGGCTTCTGTTGTAACACAATATTTGATGCCACTGGAGAACCAGCTATTCTAAAGGATAAGTACTAATGGACATTCTTATTGAACACCACCATTTTAATGGGCACCTTTTAAAATTATATTCATCAGCTACAGATTTTCATGAGCTTTTAAATGAGCCAGGAACCAACCTAAAGCCAAAACACTACATGGGAAGTTGGCCAAACCTAATCATATCATGCTGGGCAACATCTTCAGTATCATAAACTGTTTTGGCCTCTCAGAATTATAACTGCTTCACTTTTCAGTCCCAGATACACCAGTGCACTATGACAGATGCCTCTCATGTGGCCCAGAATCTGGGCTATTCTTCTCCTTTTTTTCGGCTGCACTAAGCGGCTTGCAGGATCTTAGTTCCCTGACCAGGGATTGAATGCAGGCCCCAGCAGTGAAAGGGCGGAGTGCTAACCACCGACCACCAGGAAATTCCCTCTGGGCTATTCTTAAATAATCATTTATATAATAAATGGCTAGTACTACCAAAGTCCCTAATTTGTGTGAGGTCCTGTTCTAGGTGCTTATATATATTTATTCATTTAATAAGCACAGCAGCCCTCTGAGGTAGGTATACTGTTATCTCCATTTTACAGATGAAATGGAGACTCAGAGGATAAGCAGCTCACCCAAGGAGTCACTTAGTTGGTAAGTGGGGAGTCAGGATGCAGTCCCAGGCACTTGGGCTCCAGACCCTGTTCGCTGCCCTCCAGGAACTTACAGTTTAGTGAAAATGACCGATGACCAAACCAGTTGTAAATATATATAATCTGTAAGAGCTGTAATAGAAGTAGCACACAGGAGGGGCAGTGCTAACTCAGGCCAGGAAGGTGTCTGAGAAGGTGACTTCTGAGCTGAGCTATAAAGGATAAATGAAGGTTAACCAGTGGGAGAAGACAACATTCCAGGTAGAAGCAACCTCATGTGTAAAGGCACAGAAATCAGACAGTTCTTTTCACAATTAGTTCTATGTGGCTTAAGAACAGAGGGCAGACTGGGGGAGGTATTGAGCTAGAGAAAGGAAGAGGGTCAGATCCTAAAGGGCTTACATGCTATGCTAAGGGGTCTGGAATTTACCCACTGAGCAGTGGATAACTGATTGGTGGTAAAGAGGAAAGACTGATGGGAAGTAAGTGGCAGGAAGGCTAGTTAAGAAGTTGTAAAAGTCTATGTAAGAGATAAAAAGGGCTTAACTATTACGGCAGTGGGATGAAAAACAGGTTAGAGCAAAGACATACCATGGAAAAGCTAACATGATTTGACAATTAGGAGTGGAAGATGTTGACATGAGCAACGGGGTAGACAAAAATGCCATTCTTCAAGATGCAGGACTCATGAAGATAAAGATGGGGCTGGGCAGGGCTCAACTGAGATCCTTGTGGACATCCAAGTGCAACTATCAGATGGGTATCTGTGTATGTCCCCTGGCACTCCTGGGGAGGATTAAGTTAAGAGTTGGAGATTGTGGAGGCCTGAAAGTGGAGTCTGAAGCCATAGGTTTGGTCAGCCAGGAATTTATACACAAAAATTAAAGCGGATGAAGAGGTGCTGGCATAAGAGGAGGAGTCAGCAAAGGAAATTGAGTATGCAGAGGAGGAGAGCCAAGAGAGACTGCTGTCACAAGAATCGGGAGAGGACTTTCAGAGTCATTTATGACAGGGGCATGTGGTGAGCGACTGCCCAGGTTTGCAACCTGCCTCCACCCCTTCCAAGTGACAAGATTTGGGGCAAATTATTCAACCCAGAGTCTCAATTTCCCAACCTGTAACAAGGGATGAGTATCTCCAACTCTGGGGGATTGATGTGAGGGTTAAATAAGATAATGCAATCTATGTTAACTCAGCAGAGCACCCAGGAAATGCTAACATATATATGTTAACGTATATATGTTATATGCCTTTCTATAGATTCTGCAGAGGTAGAATATAATTAAGAAGACAAAGGTAGATGCTGGATTGGATTGTTTGTATTTGCTCCATAATTATGTCGTTGACCCAGTCACATGTTCCTTTTTAAAACCCTTATGTGCAAGGATGAATGAGACAGTCTCTCACCTTAGGCAGCTCCCTGTGTGGTCAGGGAGCTGGACATTGGGGTGTGCAGGGCAGGGCACAGAGGAGACAGACACTGAAGGTGGGGTTTGAGGAATAAGGGGGCTTATTATTAAAAGGGACTGGAGAGTTGAGGGAAAGATGGCGTCCAGGTCAGAAAGTAAGAATGGGTAACCCTGTCAGTTTCTGTTCAGTCTACAGAAGAGCCAAACCCATGCACTTGGCCAAACAAGACCTGGCTGCTGTACTTTTGTGGAAGGACACCCTGATCATCTGGGCTCCCACAGAGGTACACTGAGGTGGAGGTGCAGAGCATGTGTGCACCAGGAGTCCACTGACCAGTCAGAGAAGAGATGTATCCATTCGTTCATACAAGCAGGATGGCTAACTGGGCTGCCCCATGGCCTAGTCACTAGACCAACGCACTCCTCTTGACTGCAGTGACTCACAAGAGTTATTACACCAAAAAAGGCCTCCTTGCTGTTATCTTCCTTTGCCTCATTTTTATAATATTCTATTGACTTTTTCTTTGTGAGCTGCCTGAAGTAACATTTTGAAACAAGGTGAGTATAAAAATAAGTAGGAAAAAAAATAGAACAGGAAATTATGGTCTGTTATTTTTTAAGAGAAAATCACCTGAATCTGGATTAGGTAATAATAAGTGCTCTCATTTAGTAAGTACTGTCATAAAAAGAATGTGTTTTTTTCTTTTTTCAGATGAGGAAGATGAGGCTCACAGAGGTTAAGTGACTTGCCTAAGGTCACACAACAAAAAGTCTAGATAGGAACTCAATTCAACAGAAGGTCTTTACTCCTAACCCAGTCCCCCGAAGTAGAGCAAGCTACTTAACCTTTGAGTCTCAGTTTGTGTTCTGGTTATCAACTGATATATAGCAAATCACTCCAAAATTTAGTGGCTTAAAGCAACAACAGTCATTTGATTATTATCACTCATGGTGCTGGGCTTTGACTAGGTCAGCTGGGCAGTTCTTACTCAGCTCTCCAGACAATGGCTGGGCTGGAGCCATCTTGAAGGCTTCCTCACTCATGTCTGACAGTTGATACTGGCTGTCAGCCGGAACATGTACACACGGCCTCTTCACAGCATGGTGGCTGGGTCCCAACACAGAAGAAGTAGAAACTGCTAGTTCTTAAGAACAGGACTGGGAGACTGGCATAATAGCATCACCATCACTGTATTCTACTGATAAAATAGAGTCCAGATAAAGGGGAGAGGATATAGAGACCACCTGTCAATGGGGCCATGTTCTAGAACATCCACATTTATAAAATCTATAAAATGGTCATAATCACACAATGAAGACCTGTTTTTGTCAGCCCAAGCCCCCTTTCTTCTAGCTGTAGAACTCATATTTTCCATTTGGGGATTTTCTCCTCCCTCCACCCTTCACAGGCCCTGTGGCCATGCTCTGCCACCACTTAGAAGCTGCCTGAGAACACCACCAACAGAAGAAGCAGAGCTGGGGAATAGAGAAAAAGATTCCTGATGGCAGCTCCTGAACCCCCGGGTCCCACTGGGTCTGAAAATCTACCCCTGGGCTTTTAAATTTGTGAAACAGTAAACTTCCTCCTGCTTAAGCAGGTTTAAGTTCAGTTTCTATAACCTGTAACCAAAAGTTCACACTACATCCACCTAAAAGGGTGGTTGTGGAGATTAACTAAGTGTAAAATGTGCCTTTTATACAGCAGATATTCAGGAAGTGGCCACAGGTAGAGGGATTTTGATATGCCCAAAGCCAGTCAATGGCCCAGCTGGGATTCAAACCCAGGACACCTGGCTCAGAATCTTTTGCCCTGCTCTACCGTCTGTATTTTTGTGGTCTCATCAGATGGCCCACTGCATAGTATATATATTATGGGACAAGATGTAACCTGGCCAGGGTTGGCTAATACCTGACACATACCCATATTTCAATTCCTTGCCCATAAAAAACATGACCAAACTATCATGTTACTATTTCCTAATAGTCTAAAAACTGCTCCAAATCTTCAAAAAGCATTCCAGCAGCTGCTACTAAATGTTTTGAATTGGCAAGTGAAATGAGGCCTGAGATAGGTTAAAAACAAATTACGGTCATAATGAGGAATTGGGCTTAGCCATACGACTTGCTTTGGCCAACAGACCCTTAACAAGCATGACACAAGCAAGGAGCTTGAAGAGCACCTGCATATCAGGGCTTACCCTGTCTTGCCTGCCAGATGCTAGGAACATGTGGCCCAGTTGCCCCCACTGCCCAACCACTTGACAAGTGGGTGGTTATCTGAGACCAATCAGCTTCCAGACAATCTGCCAGCTCACTTCAGCCACATGAGAGCCCAGATGAGATAAGCAGAAGAACCACCCAGCTGGTTCACAGCCCAAACTGCCCAGCTACAGAATCAGAAGCTAATAAATGTTCACTAAAGGCACTAAATTTCAGAGTGGTTTGTTATACAACTGAAATAAGGCCCATTTACTATCCCTATCTAGGCCAACCCCTCACACAGATAAGGAAACTGAGACCTGGCAAGGAAAAAGACCTGCCAGGGTCACAAACCTTACTGGCAGCAGTAAAAGGGGGAAAGCATTAGCTCACAATCCAGGAAACCCACTGGCTATGACAGTCCTTCAAGAGGGCTGCTAGGATCACAACTGATACTTAAGATCTTGAAAGTATGTAGAGAATATCAGTGCTTTGGGCAGAATCTGGTATCACATTTCTTCATGATCTCCTTTTGTTTTTCAGAGGTTGGAAAGAAAAATGAAAACTATTGAGCAATGCAATGGGAAGTGTCTTTTCTGGTCCCAGACACAGGGAGGACGAGCAGGTATATGCAGGGTCTTGTGGATCTGAACCTCTTAACTCAAGGGCCCAACTGTGAGCTTTCTTAGCAGCTGAAGTAGTTCAGGGGCTTTTCCGGGGCGCCAGGTTGGGGAATCCCATTTTTACTCTGTCCAGGATATTTCCTGGTGCCAGGGTGATAAGACAGGACCTCTGGGTAGGGCAGGTGCTTCCAACTCTGGAAAGGGTCTTCCCTGCTCTTCTCATGGCCTCTATGCCTGGCATACTAAGGAAGCCCATGGCCCATGCTGTTGTACCTGTACCCCCAGCTCTGAAAAGTGAGTGCCTCAGTAAAGCATACTGAGTAGTCCTTGTAGAGTCTAGGAGTGTTATTACAGTACAATGGGCGCACAGCACTAAGCTCTGAGGACACAGAACACAGTGCCAGCCCTCAGTGTGATATTTACCAGGCGCCAAAACCCCTTTGGACTTTGCCCAAGTTCCAGTCCAGGGCAGCAGTTCCCCACCTTGTACAGAGGGGAACATGAAGACCTACCCAGGTGTGCAAGTGGGTCAGCTAGAGCTGGGCTCTGATGTCCTGGGTGCAAGGACAGATTGTAGGTTCAGGGATTGTAGTGGTAGGTTCAGGGATTGTAGTGGTATGTGCCACCAAGGGCTCTTCAAGGGGATGAGACACTCCCTGTGGACCTAGCCCCTTCCTCTAGACACCCTCTTCAACTCTCCAACTCTCCAGATTGAAGTCTTTTGACCAGTTCCAAGGGGCTACTTTTCACTCCAGGTCTGGGTCTCTTACTGAAGGCCTCAGCCTCTAGCCTCTTTCCCCTTGCTGCCCAAGATCCCTGTGAAAAAACAGTGTCCTAAACCAAGACACAGAAGGGGAGGAAGTGGCGAGTTCTAGAACCATTTTAGAGCTGGGAAACACCAGACTTAGAAACTGAGGCCTGGACCTACCACTGCCTGACCAAGTGGATCAAAATCGCTTGGCACTTCTACCACGAATGCTCTCGTGGGCACTGGCACATCTGACCCTCCCGAACAACCCTACTGGCCATTTTAATCCCCATTTTAGCCATGGAAACTAAGGCCCAGACAGATCAGTTTCAGGCACCCTAGACAATGCTCTCTGGCGGAGAGGAGTGAAGGAGGGAACAGAAGCAGGTGTAGCAGACCTGCCTTCTGGTTGGACAGGAGGGCCAGGGCACCTTCATGAGAAAACGCAAACCATTCCATCTCAGAGCAAACTGGGATCCAATCTCTTTATTGTCAGGGTCCCCTCCCTGTGGGTCCCACCCCCCTCCAAACCTATAGAAAAAACCCCAAGCCTGGGAGTGTCCTGGGGAGGGGAGGCAAGAGTATAGGGAAACTCTGTGCTCTGCCCTCTGGCCTGGGCAGTGCCAACAGGGAGGGAGGGTACATGAGAAGGGGATGCCGATAACTCCACCTGCAGAGAATGTGGCACTGGCTGGGACGCGTGAGGGAGGTGGTGCCTGCTGCCAGCTCTCCTCTGGGACCCGCTGGGGGTGGTTATCCAGGGGTGGGTGCCCAGCTTGAGGCCTGGTACGGTGTACGCCCTTCTCCTGCCGGTGGCCATTGCTCCTGTCAGACTGAGAAAGAGACACAAAAGAGAGACTAAGGCTGAGAGGAAGAGCCCCTTCGTGCTCTTGATAACAGGGGGTGGGAAGAAGAAAGAGTGGAATGGTGTTTGCTGTTTGCAAACAAGAGATATGCCTGCGCTCTGGCTCTGGCCTCATAACTTTCTGGCCATGAAACCTTGGGTAAATCTCCCCCTTCCCTAAGCCTCAGTTTCCTCACCTGAGTCCCCAGCACTTCTCCTGCAAACTGGCTTAACAAGGTAAAACTGAGCCTCCCAGGTAAAACAAACCACGAAGATTGCCTAAACTTAAATGTGTGGTGGAGCATCTCACAGCATGAATGTGTCATGCGTACAGACACCTCTGTTGTTTGAGGCCCTCCTCTGCCCAAGCCTGTCTTACTCTGGCAACGGCCCCCAAAGGAATGGGGCAGAGTATGGGCAGAGCTGCTGTGGCCTGGTTTCCCTCCAGGGTGGGGTAGAGCAGGGTGGTAAATACCAACCAGAGAGTGAGCTTTGAGGCCCACACCACTGGGTTCAAATCTAGGCTCCACCAATTACCACCTGGGGATCTTGTGAGATACGTGGTATCTCCCTGCCCCCTTCAGTGCCTCAGTTTCTACATCTGTTACACTGGCACAATCACAACCTTGTAGGGCTGGGGTGCACGGGGCATTTCCTCCAGACAGCATCAAATCCCAGCCCCTAAGTCTGGCATAATCATCACCCTCTGATGATGAGCAGCTGCCTCTCCCCACTGTGCAGAGCTGGGACTGCAGCCACAGGAGGCTCCTGGCCACTTCTCACACACCGAGGACTGCCAGCGTTCTGTGCCTGTGATAAGGGTGCTCCCTCAGACGCTTCCCCCTCAATCCTCAACAGGCTCAGCTACACATCACCTCTTCCACCACACCCCTCTCTGAGCCCCTGGCTCTCCAGTCCCTGTCATCCTGCTCACACTGGGTGGTAACAGTTTGTCTTCCTCCACTAGACTCGGAGCTCTTTACAAGTGGAGACAGGCAATGTGGCTCAGAGTATTCTGAGGGAACTCCTGTTGGGCGGACCTGGCTAGCCCATCCACGGCTCCCTGCTCTGCAACCCACCAAGCCCCTACCACAAATGGGCGTGGCAGGATGTCTAGGGACAACAGAGCCTTCATTGCTGGGCACAGCACTACCCTGCCAGGTCTACTCCACCCCTCCCCACCAGGACCCCCGTACCTGCTTACTGCAAGGCCCCATCCTCCGCATCTGTGTCCTGGCTGTGCTCCTGATAGGGAGGAGACAACAAAGGACCACACATCACTCACTGCAAGCTCTGTCCTACCCTGGGGGCCCAGAGCACATATGGAGACCACACTCAGAAAGGGGGAGGGATAGCCAAAGGGAATAACTATGGGACCAGTCTAACTAAAGGCTGGCTTGGGATCCCAACAGGGTAGTCTGAAGGCTCCTCAGGAGAGAGAAAGGACCAGTCAAGGAAGTTCTAGGTGTGCCAGGGGGCACATTCTGCATAGAAAGACCTTCTTAGGTTGGAGCAGACCGAAAGCCTAGTAGACTGGTGAGCTAGCTCCCATCTTAGGAGCATCGAAGCCGTCATTAGGGCCTCTATGGAGACGACTATGCCTGAAAGAGTAAGATGGGGTATCAGGCTAGGTTTAAATAAGAAGAGACAAGCTGGGCATGAGGAAGACCTCCAACTGTTATGGCCATAAGCCCATCTGTCCTCACACCAGAACCCAGCCACGTGGAGAAAGTTCACAGACCCGCTGAAGTCCAGGCTCCAATCCTGGCTCAACCCTTATTAGCTACAACGCCCTGGGCAAGCTACTTGACTCCTCTTGAGTCTCAGTTTCTTCATGGTGTAAAATGTGACAAGAGTAATACTTTGCAGAGTTCAGGGCTGCTGTTAAGGTTAAATAAAGTTAAAAAGCGTGAACTACGGGGCCTGGTGCTCAGTGTTAGGTAACTGAGTACGAGGCACACAACAGACATCTTATAGACTCAGAATCTGGTCTACTTTCCCACTTAATATGAGCTCCTTGCCTCAATCTGAAGAATTCCAATAACAAACAGAGAGCTCACTCCCTCTTGAGACAGCCTGTTTTCATTCTGAGGCAACAATGGCTTTTAGAAAATCCTCAGGTGGAGTAGATACCCACACTCCCTGTGGCTTCCCCAGGCAATCCCCCTCGTGCTCCCTGGAACTCTGCAGACTGTGTGTGTTTCCTTGAGTCCGTGACTCTTCCCTTCTCCGACTCACGTGGAAGACAGAGTCTAGAATGGGCCTTAGGCTAGAGAGAGGTCTGCCCCAGTCCTCAGTGGGATTTCTGACTGGCAGCTGAAATAGCTAAGTACTCCCTGTTCGTTCCCCCCTCTTCCTCACAGGACTAGAATCCCTGGGAAGGAAGGAGGGAGCTCATAGGGCAGCCAACCGGCTCAGAGGTTCCCCCTCCCCCTGCAGCCCTCCTGCAACCAAGGGTGCAAAGTCCAGTCCCAGTCCCAATTCCCCCTGCGCCCCCGCATGCCCTCACCAGCTCTTCCTCGCTGTGTGTTAGCAGCCCCTCCTCATCACCGTCGTCTCGAGCCTGTGCTTCTCCCTGGGGCGTGCCTGCCTCAGAAGCTGTGTCCTCTTGGGGGGCCGGTGGCCGGCTGCCGCCACCACTACTGCCACTGCCACTGCCGATGCCGATGCCACTGCCACTGCCGCTGCCGCTCTCGCCCTTCTTTTTGCCATCTTCAGGCGGAAGTGGGGAACGAGGGGAATAAAAATCAACCTGGGGCAGCTGCCCAGGGTAGCACCTTAGCAGAAGCTAGGCCTCAGCACAGTGGGTCCAGGTGGGATTGGAGGCCACAGTCCCCCTCTGCCCCATGCACTGTCCTCCC
This sequence comes from Balaenoptera ricei, assembly GCF_028023285.1. Lineage (NCBI taxonomy): Eukaryota > Metazoa > Chordata > Mammalia > Artiodactyla > Balaenopteridae > Balaenoptera > Balaenoptera ricei. The sequence goes on from NC_082653.1 coordinate 25,315,922, forward strand.
CACACTCTGCCCTGTGCCCCCTGGCCACTGATCTGGGCAGGGACCCTTGGAAGCTGACCTGGATTGGCCTTCTGCTCCTCGGCAATCTGCTCCAAGCGACCCAGCAAGGCATCGATGTTGGACTTGATCTGGGTCAGCTCTGTCTTGATGGTCTGCAGCTCACTGCTCTTTACTGAGAGTGGAGGGAGTACAGGGATGTCACCTAAGGGCTGGGAGCTTGACACTAACACAAGACCCTAGCCCCATTCTGTCAACTAGGAAGACAGGCCAGTGGCAGAAACTATCCTTGTCCACAGTCTTTTTCTGGCCAGGGAAAAGGCCAGAGCTGCCTGTGGCTTCCCCCTGAGACTTCCTGGAGGCCCCTCTGAACCTGGATCTCCCCCACCATCCCCGACCCCTCCAACTCTGAAAGGGACTGGGGATGGATAAAAATGGAGGTGTGTGGTGTGTACCTCTGTGTGCACCTGAGCAAGCATGTGACTTTGCTTATGTTAGAGAGTGGTATCTGTCTTTCAAGGTGTGTAAATGTGTTTTACAATCAGATTTCCTGAGTGCCTGACCACGTGTGCACACCAGAATGAATGTGGAGTAGCGAGGCTGTGTGGACCTGTCCTTGTGCTTACTAAAGGAAAGATGACACCATTTCCTCACTGGGCTCCATGTCACAGCACTGGACTCTGTGCCTAACCCAAGACCCTCCTCCACAAATGTCGGTCTTTCCTCTTAGAAATGCATGAAAATACTCACTTGGTTGTATTAGAGCTGCAGAACTGTGGGAGATTTGTTCCTTTATCTATTTTCCAATGTAAAAAAATGTGATTCTATTATTTTGCTAATGACAAAAATAAAAATTACCTAGGAAGAAGATATAGTCACTCACACTTGATCTTGGCTGAGCCGGTGGTGGTGATGGCTGTGGAACGGGCAAAGAGCTTGACAGGTATGGTGGTTTTGACACGTCGGACCAAGGGGACTGTGACCCGGGGTCGCTTCACAGGGACTGCCCTGGGCACTGGCACTGGTGACAGGCGGCCCCGATAGTCGAAGAGCCTGTGAGAGCAAACGGGCCAGAGGCTGCAGCATGGCCTGTGGCCACCAGGGGGCACTGTGACCCTAGAGCAACACATGTAGGGCTGGTGAAGGGCTGGGTAGCCTGCACTCCATACCTCATCCTTCCCAGTTATAGTCCTGAGGGTGAAGAGGAAGGGCTTTCTGGACCTCAGTGACCTTACGACATCCACCTTTCCTACCATTCAAGCTGGGTAGGAGCAGGGGAGGTGACAGGTGGTAATGGTTACCACCATTCAATGGTTAGCCCCATTCAACAGAGGAGCAAACTGACAGCCCCAGAAAGGAGACTTCCCTAGATCACCCTGACACCCAGTCCTGTTCTATTACCTGACCTACTTCTGCTCGGTCAACTGTACCCCAAGCTCTGGTCAGAGTTTGCAAATCTCCCTAAAGCAGTACAAATCCCCAGGCGGAAACAGAGGTGAGGGAGTGAGAGTCAATCCCTAAGCCTGCCTAACCCTCAGTTTTCCCATCTGCCTAGTGAGGATGGCTACCCCGAACTCTGTGCCCCCCACATCCCCCAAGGCTGCTGTGAGGGTAGAGCGTGAGAGAACTTGGTTAAAAACACACGTTAGAAGGTGTGATAGGTGAAGGGCCAGGGTACCGAGACCCTCAACTCAGGGGCCTATGACCTCAGAGGCATGAGGCTGGAGTCCAAGCCCCTTTCCTCACTCTGGGCCCCCAGTCACCCCATCCTTCTCACTCGACTTTGGAGATGGAGGGGCAGGGGGCCCAGTGGAGTATCAAGGTTAGGCAGCTCGGTCAGACCCTCTATACCAGACAGTATGCTGCACCCCCGACGCCATCACCCAGCCCCTTCCAGGAGGGCTTCTCTTCCTGATCAGGCAGAAACTCAGTAAGCCAAGTAGGGGTTTCTCCCACCGCTGCTGCTGCTACCACCTTTTTGCACGGAACAGCAGCCACAGGGGTATACTATGGGGTCACTTTCCTGATGACAGCCAGGTAACCTGCCATCACTAGGCAATTCAATGCCCCATGCCTTGGTACTCCTTTGTTTAGGGAGCCCCTGCCCTAGGGTGGTGATGGCTGGAGATGGAGAGTCTCTGGGAATGGACCCAGTCCCAGACCCTGCATTTCTGCCCCTAAGGGGAGGGGGCGGCTCTGGCCTTGGTCAGAATCACTGAACCACAGAATCCCAGAGCTGGAAGAGCCCTGAGGGATCACTTGGTGCAAGCCCATTTCAGACTGGGAGGGGATTTGCCCAAAGTTGTGTAATCTATTCAGTGGCAGAGCTGAGATTAGCACCCAGGTCTTCTGACTCCCAGGCTAGGGCACTTTCCACTACATTGCACTGTCGCCTGAAACCACTCACAGGTGAGAAAACTGAGGCTCAGAGAGGTCTGTTCTTCCTGGACAGCCTGGGGCAGGCTGAGAGGGAGGGAGGGAGGGAGAGAAGCAGGAAGGAGGAGAAGCTTGGGCCAGCCCCCACCATGATTTCCACAAGAATGTGGCTGGTGCCATGGACGCTGGGGTCTGGGTAGGCTTGGGGGTGGGCCACAGCCTACCAGGGACTAATTCAGACCTCCAAAGGACTGCTGGCCTCTTGGCTATAAATATAAGGCTAAGAAGCTCAGACTGAGCTCTGAGGTTCCTTCAGCTGGCTGGGCACCTCAGAGAGGTAAGGAAACGGAACAGCAGAAGCGTGAGGGCTCAAATTCCCTGCACCTGGCCCTGCACCTGTTTTGTATTCCAACTTGCTACATTTATAGGTCCCCTGGCTGTCCAGTCCCATTGAGTCCCACCCCAGGATTAGGAGGGGGAGGGGCGGTCAGAGAGTTGGGAGACACTGTGGGCTGGGGAGAGCTCTGGCCTGGGCACCTATAGAACTGGACCCTAGTCCCAGCTCTGCCACTAACTTGCGGAGCAGCCTTGGGCAGATGCCTGTCCACAACTCTGGGCTTCAGTTCCCACTTGGAGGACTGAGTGGGCTGCACCAGCAATCTCTCAGGACGCTTCCAGCTTGGCTGTTTCATGCCTGGGCACGCCCCTCCCCCGCTCACCTGTCGTAGAAGTCGTCCCGGTAGTAATCATAGTCAAAGCTGTAGCCACTGGGGAAACAAAGGGGAGAGGGCCGGGGCTTAGAGACGGCCACTCAGCCCACTCTTCGCAGGCCCTCATCTCCAAACACCTCCCCAGATTCTAGGCTTGGCATACCGTCACCACCAGTGTTCACTCCCTCTGTGGAAAGAGGAACCAATCCCACCCAGAGACAGACAAACAAGACAGAGCGCCCCACCTGTATATGGCAGATGCTGCTCTCTTTAGCCCCTTGGGTCTGTTGGGCTTTGGCTCTCCAGCCATGTTGATGTCTGTATGGAGGGAGGAGGCAGAGTCAGATGCTGACAGGATATCAGCAGCCATACACATATCACCCTCATGCACGTGTGCAGCAATTTATGTGTTTACATGAGATACACATGGACTTCACTCACTAACATGGACAACAGAGGTCTTCATAAATTAGACTCATACCCACACGTCACATGCATATAGTTGTTTATATATTCATATACATTCAGATACATGCATGCATGCTCACAATCACACACACACACACACGCCACATACATCAAATTATATGCTTTCTCAAGTACACTCACATAAACACATACATCAGACACACACCCTCACACATACGTTCACATATGCAGGAAATAAGATCACACACTCTCAACTACACTCAGACGTGGCTCCAACATCCTATACTTAACTGCCCATATGCAAATGAGCCAATGCACATTTACACAAACCTTCTACCAAACATCTTTATGCCTAGAGCAGAGTTCAGCAAATGTTAGGACCTCAATAAATATTTGGTAAATGAATACACGAATATCTGCTTACACACTCAAGTATATTCTGATACACACATAACTCTACATATATACATAGTAAGTAAGGTATGTGTCCACATATTCTCCACATGTTCAGTTACATCCACATACCACATATTCAGGAATACATATCCTTCTCAAACATACACAAATACACCGAAGTATGTGAACATATACAAACACTATACAGGCTCCAAGGTAGGCCTCCAACACGGCCACATCTCATGTACGTAACACCGAGACCAAGAGCACCTGCTTCACCTTATGCTCCCAGCCCCTCCTCCTGGCTCTCAGAAAGGGTTCTAACCTAAGCCAAATGCAGCCCAATGTAAGAGGCTGTGCTAGTCCACTCTGCTCCCTTTCTCTGGGGAATCTGCATTTTAACTGGAACCCTTACACTGTGAAAGCAGGGACAGAACAGAAGTGTTTTCCTGAAACTTCTAAAATTTTCCCATACAGGCACTGATCTTATAGTGGGTGACAGCTGGAGAAGACAGAAAAGAGGATAAGAGGGAAGCTAAAGAATGCAGGTCAGCACCTGCCCAGGAGAAATCCAGGGGCAGGGCCATGGAGAGATGCTTACCCAGGGTCTGCCCAGCCAGCACCCGCCCATTCTCTCCCAGCACAGCTGCCCGGGCATGGCGCTCATTGGCATACTGGACAAAGGCATAGCCCTTGTGCACAGAACAGCCGGCCACACGGCCATACTTGGAGAAGATGGTCTCCACATCAGACTTCTTCACCACAGCTGTGTTGAGGTTTCCAATGAAAACCCGAGAGTTGATGGATTTGGGGTCATTCTTGTTGGTTACGTTGCTTGTCTGGATCTTCAAGGACATGGTGGCCACCTGAAAAAAGAAAGCTACTGTGAGGCTGGGAACCCGGGTTGGGCTCAAGGGCTGCCCATGGCCCACAACCTGACTAAACTGGATTGCTTTGTGCCTTCCTACACACACGCCCCTACAGCATCCAGCCTCCCCATTTTTGTTCATTTCACTGGCTGCTCACCTCATATAGGTGCTTTACATATGTTCCGTCATTTGGTACTGACATGATAAGCAGAATTAGGACATTTTATAAGGGAGGAAATGCAAAGTCAGAGGTCACAATGCTAGTGAATAACAGGACAGGGATTTGAACCCTGGTCTGCTTGACTCAATTCTTCTCTTTTAATTGAGGTTACACGTTGGTTTATAACATTACTTAAGTTTCATATTGACTCCAGTTCTTTCAAATCCACTCTTTCTTTAATGTTCATCTCAAATGCTACCCCTTGCAGGATCTAAACTTGAAGATTTTCCACAGCTTTTCTTCTGTTCCTTCAATGTAGAACCATGGTAAAGAGGTCACATCGTAAATGCAAGTAATGTTTGCTCTAAAACAACATCATATTAAGAAAACTGCTCAGTCTGATCCAGACATGGACCATGGCTGTCTTTATTAGAACCAGCCATTTCGAAAAAAGTGAGCTAAACCTCACTGAGCACTCACTGTGAGCTAAGGGTGGCATGCGATATTGAATAATTCCAAGACTCCATGAGTTCGACAGATGAGTGGATAAATTAGACGTGGCTCATATGGATATTCAATATGGATATATCAATATTCAATGGAATATTACTCAGCCATAAAAAGGAACGAAATTGAGTTATTTGTAGTGAGGTGGATGGACCTACAGTCTCTCATACAGAGTGAAGTAAGTCAGAAAGAGAAAAACAAATACTGTATGCTAACGCATATATATGGAATCTAGAAAAATGGTACTGATAAACCTAGTGGCAAGGCAGGAATAAAGATGCAGACTTAAGAGAATGGACTTGAGGACACAGTGGGGAAGGGGAGGCTGGGACGAAGTGAGAGAGTAGCACTGACATACATACACTACCAGATGTAAAATAGATAGCTAGTGGGGAGCTGCTGCATAGCACAGGGAGATCAGCTCGGTGCTCTGTGATGACCTAGAGGGAGGGGAGATGGGGATATATGTATACTTATAGCTGATTTACCTTGTTGTACAGCAGAAACTAACACAACATTGTAAAGCAATTATACGCCAATAAAGATGTAAAAAAAAAAAAAAAAAAAGACTCCATGAGTGTTATCATTATCCTTCATATTTTACCAAAACCAGACTCCAACAAGTTCATTAACTTGCCAGGAACAGGCATTCAAACCCAGGTCGTTGGTCCCTAAAGCCCATTTCTATCAAATTTATCACTCTCCTTCCCAGAGCTAAACCCACTTTAAATACAGTTGACCCTTGAACAACACAGGTTTCAACTGCATGGGTCCACTTTTATGCAAATACTTTTCAACAGTAAATACAATACTGCATGGTTCCCATGGTTGGTTGAATCCACGGATGCTGAAGAACTGTGGATGTGGAGGGGGCTGACTGTAAGTTGTACACGAATTAACCCCTGCATTGTTCAAGGGTCAACTGTACTACAGTAAGTCAGCATATTTATCTGAGAATTTTTTTAATAAATTAATTTTTTAGAGTTATCCATTTTACACTTACTATTCAAGTTCTGTCCTCTTTGCTTAGAGATGATACTATACCTGTTCTTTGCTCTCTATACTCAGGCAACGTTTTTTACCCCAAAGGGCTGTACAACTCTCTCCTACTCCCCTTCCTGGACAGGTTATAATCTGGGCACAGACTCCAACAGGAAAGGGAAAAGGAGGCTCAATTTCAGTAGGAAAGGCCTATGTAAGCCCTGGCATTTATACTTCCTGGCCATCTTCTGCTCACTGGCATAGGTTGGTTGCAACTCCCTTTTGGAACACTCCTATCTTAAAACCTGACCCTAGAGCTATTGCAGAAGGTGCTGAAGAACCACCAGGCAGTATGCATAAAAACTCTCATCAGCTTAGGCTAACCATAAACACCTGCCTATTTACCTAATATTTTAGGGCAGAGGGGGTTTCTTTTTAGTGAATTAGAGAAGAGCTGAGTATAAGCTGGGATATCTGTATCTTTTTTCCCATTAGGGTAAAAAGACCCTTTTCTCCTCAATCCTCCCAGCTTAGAAGTTATTAGCACTTTCTGACCAGCAGATGGTACTGTTTGCAAAGAAACCATACGCTGGACCTGAGAACGATTCTGCGGAAGAACCTGCTCCTATTATGGGCTTGCAGTAGCAAGGATATACTGGGGTCAAGTGTGTGTCATCGCAGGTAAAGGCTGAGGGCTGAGAGGGCACTGCTGCTGATGAAGGGGCTGGTGCCAGTTTTGGAGCTGGCGTGGGAAGATGGACTCTTCTGTTACTCAGTTTGCCTTTGAATCCAATCATCAACATTTATAAAGCAGTGAGGGACACAAAAGAGATTGCCCGTGAAAACACTTAACACACTGCCCATATGCAGAAAGAAATGCTCGATGTATGTGGGTTCCCCATGCCTCACAGTTCTCTGACAATCCCTCTCCTACCTGGATGACAAGCCATTCAAAGGTTAATTCCTTGTGTGTCCATGGGTATACAAGAAATTTGTGGGGCTCCTCCATGGGCATCAGATAACTCTCTCCTTTGAGCTATCTCCAGGGCTATCTCCTGGAGACAGCACAAAGTCATGAAGTTTTGGCCCAGGGAGATGCCACCTGCTTTGGTTGGAGGGAGCCAACCAGGTCAGGTGTGTGGACCAAGACAGAAAGAAAAGAAGGGGGGATGACGGTTCAGAGATCTACTGATGACTGCTGGCTCTGCCACTGCCCTGGCAGGGCCATGACCATCGCTGGGTTCCCTCAGACCGCTTCCTGTTCAGTAGTGTTAGTAAGCTCTAACACTACTGAACAGGAAGCACTGCTGAGCACCTGTGCTTGGTGCTATAGTGGGATCAGCATTCACTCCTTGGCTGGTGAGCAAAGTCCTTTGGGTTTGCCTCTACCCAGTCTTTTCTCTCATCACCTGGGGTTTGGGACGATGTATATAAAAGGCCTGTGCAAACTGTGAAGCTCTTTATAAGATCTAGAAGTTACTCTAACTAGTTGAACGTCTCTGTTCTACTAATACTGCCATTTCTGGGCCCATTCTAGATGAGGGTCAAGGTCGGACTGGAGCACACTCTGTACAATGCCAGGGAAAGGCAGTCAGAAGCCATGTCACACGGGGGCCAGTTTTCTGATCTGTAGAGAAGACACTGAGGAAATATCTGTATGTGGCTGCCCTGCACTGTCAAGGAGAAATGGCTGCCTGAAGCATATGCCCCGGGAACCTAACCGCTGTAGTCCCCAACCAAATAGCCCCCAATCTGCTTTCAAGGCCTGCATACTCTTCAGAGGGCAGGCCGTGCTGCTGTTGTGCATAAGCTCAAGGGGTAGGTCTCTCTGGGGGTTCAGAAAAGCTTAAGTATCCACTCACATGTCCATGAAGCTCCTCAAACTGAGGAATGGAGTTGGGGGTGCAAAATGAAAAGAAAGCGTGCTCAGACTAGCTCTCCTAGAACTGCTAGGTTCAGGTACAGAATCCCTAATTCAGATACGGTCTTCCAGGTTGTTATGAAAATACCAATTTGTTAGCCTCACTTATAAGTTATAACCTTCGAATATTTAGACACAGGGTATGTGGGTCTCCATCTATACTCCTGTTCTGCCCTGCAAATGTTAGAGGCAAGCTCGACAAAGTTGCTCAATAAACAGTAAATGCTCAATAAACATTAGGGAGGAAGCAGTGAGGATAATATCCCAGAAGGTGGTGAGAAGGGCTAGCTGTGGCCCTTAAGTAGGGGTACGGAGGAGTTGGGGGGACTACTAGAGGCTAGGGTTCCAGGCACCTTTTTCTAGCCTCTGACCCAAACACCCCCGTCTGCACACCAACCATCCCCAACTCAATCCTCTCCACACAATTCTATCTTGGCTCTTCCGGGATTCCCACCAGGTCAGAGCGGGAGCCCTAGAAAATACTGACATCCTATTCAGCAGAAGCTAGTTGACTTGATAAGCTATTTCCCCCCCTGGGCCAAGCTCTGCCTCACAGATTAGCTGTGTAATTGAGAGCAAGGTGTTTGTAGCCCCCAGAGGCCCCATGCTTGGCAATGAGCTAAGGAGAGGTGGGTAGAGGGATTGTTCTTGCAGAGATGGGGGGGGGGGGCCGGGATTCAAGAACCCAACTTGTTCCCAGAGACTTGTGCAATGTCAGATTAGCAGGGACCTTAGTGAGCATGGAGCTTATATGCCCCCTACTCTCTGAGGAACAGAGGGGAATGGACATGGCCAGGATGCCGTAGCCAGTGAGTAGCAGGGCCAAGAACCCCACGGGTCCTCAGACTCTACGTCTAGGGTTCTTATATCTCATTTTTCCTTCTGGGCTGCTAAGAGACAAGCCCTCAGGACAGTGAGAAGCTTGGAGGAGGCAGTCTAGATACGCTGTGTTTGAGAAAACTGGGGACTGGCTCCCAAATAAATATCTTCACTTTTACCTGCTAAAACAACTGCTGCATAAAAGCTGGGACCTTGGGCTTCCCTGGTGGCGCAGTGGTTGAGAGTCTGCCTGCCGATGCAGGGGACATGGGTTCAAGCCCTGGTCCGGGAAGATCCCACATGCTGTGGAGCAACTAAGCCCGTGCGCCACAACTACTGAGCCTGCACGTCTGGAGCCGTGCTCCACAACAAGAGGCCGCAACAGTGAGAGGCCCACGCACCGCGATGAAGAGTGGCCCCCGCTCTCCACAACTGGAGAAAGCCCTCGCACAGAAACGAAGAACCAACACTGTCAAAAATAAATAAATAAATTTATTTAAAAAAAAAAAAAAGCTGGGACCTTAAGCTAATTAAAACCCACCAGGAACACAGGCTTTGAAATGCAATTTACAGCTGAAAGGGATGGGCTGGCTCCTCCAGGCTAATAAGAAAAGAAGAAATTTGGCAAAAAACAAATCGTTTTCCCCAGATGAAACATTTCAGATGGAAGCTATGTTTTGGAAGAGCCAAGCCTGAACATGTGGTAAAGTGACAGGGCTTTGTCAAGGCAGAAAAGCCCTAAAAGGTACCTGAACCCCTGAACTTTGAGTAAATGAGCCTCCCAGAGGGGCATCACAATAAGAATAGCCTCTAATTACTGACTGCCAACTATGTGTTAAGAGACTTTACAAACCTCACCTTATTTAATTCTCACAACAGCCTTATAAGGAGGTAATTTAGATAGGGAAAGAAAGCTCAGAGAGACCAAGTTACTGGTTAACAGAGCAAAACCAGAACTGGAACCCAGGTCTGTTTGACTCCAAAAACCTAAGCATAGAGACGCCTTGGGTACTGATTCCCATGGTGAGAGTGTGTCACCCTGAGCCAGCCACACCCTCTCCTTGGTCCTCCTCGCCCCTTTCCCTTTTCTACTACAATGCCTCATATTTGCACAAGATTTTAGCAAAGAAAGCCCCAGTTTATTTTTCTTGAGCCTGACATTGTTAATCCCATTTTACAGATGAAAAAGCTGAGGATCATCAGCAAAGATATGTGACTAACTTAAGGTCCCCCAGTTGGTTAAGGGAGTAGCTAGGGGACTTGAATCCAGGCTTCTTGTTTGACGCTCTACATGTCACTGTCTCAACTATTCTAAACCTATGACTCTGCCTTACCAAACCTCATGCCCTTCCAATGCTGCCTATCAGGACCTAGTCTTCAGCCTGACCTCTGAGGCACTCAACCATCAGAACACCCACTTCCCCAACTCTGTGAATCCTCCTCAGCACTGGACCTCTGCTGCTCTTGGTCCTCATCCCCCCCAACCAGTGCTATCCAGAGCCTCTGTCTGGGCCAGTTCTGCTGGACATCTCCAACCTTATTCCCAAGCACGGGGATGAGTGGTCATACCAGCCTGTGGCCAGACCTCTGCCCTTAGATAACCCTGGAGCCATTTGGGTGACTTTAAAGGAAAGTAGCTATCAGTGATGGGGAGAAGCCAAGCAATTATACTGATCAGTACCCAGGGCCTCCTTGGTCCAGAGACTCCTGGTTACCAGGCAGCTAGGGATGACAGAACATCTGTTAATCTCATTAAACTCTCCAGGCCCCAGCTCATTATCACTGCCCAAATGATCATTACTGGCCAGACAGGACTAATTTCCCAAGGAATGCTCTTTAGTTCTTGACCATTCCCACCTCCAAGAGAAATCCTAGTTCCCATCAAGCTGAACACTGAGGGCTCCTGGGATGGGTGGAGAGTTTAAGGGGTCTAGGCTACAGGTCCAGGAGGCTTGGCTCTGCTGCTCTTAGTCATGTGACCTGAAACAAGTCTTGTAATTTCTCTGAGTCTTATCATCCTATTCTGAAAACAGAAATAATCTTTTTCCTGATTACCTCTCAAATCTGATATAAAAATCAAATAGGCTGATTGATGTGAAAGTTCTGTGTACATCTGTAACATATTATAAATGAATAGGGGATTATACCTATTTCTATTATTACCCAACTCCTATCCCCTTCACTCATTCAACAAACATTTTTGAGTATTCTCCTCCGTGCTGGCACTGTGGAGGTGCTGGGGAACAGTGTTCACGGGCCTTGCCCTCCACTTGTTTTTAAGAAAGCCTTCTCTCCAGGAACCTGTTTCTTGACTGTTTCCTAATAACAAAAGAATGCACATGGAATAGCAGAAACAGCACAGGCTCTGCAGTCAGACAGGACTGAGTTCTAATCCCAGTCCTACCACTTATGAGATATAACCCTGGACATGTCTCTTATCCTCACTGGGCCTCAGGTTCCTCAATTGCAAAATGGGAATTATACCAACCTCCCAGGATTAGTGATAATATTTGTAAAGAGCCCAGTATAATGGCTGAGACCAGTAGATATTTACATAAGAAACTCAAATGCCCAATGCCCTATGCAAAGAGATGAATCTAGCCTGGCAGTCTAGATCCTCCACATTCCAGTCCTAATCCTCTTTACCCAGGTTGTCTCCCAATGCTCCAACGTTTCACCTGAGAATAAGGGAGTCAGGGGTAGGGGGCCTATGCATGCTCTCTCCCTTGTCCTAGTATGTGGTACCACACCTAAAAACTTCGTAACAGTGCCCCCTCCCCATGCCTGTCAAATCACTACTGTATGGGACTGACAGAGGAAAGAACACTGGCTGGGAGGAGTTCCAGGCTTTGCTGAGCCACTGACTCACCTCTCCGCCACACCATGAGGTCTCTAGTCCTATACTCTAACACTGGTATCAGCATCTGTTAGGCCCTGAGGGGAGACCCCAAAGCAGAAACAGAAGGTAGAGCTGGAGCCTCAGCCATCTCTTCCCACAGTGTGGTTTGAGTATATACTCTACCCTCCCTGCATCTTGCACTCTTGACTATGGCCTTAGGCTGAGGTTTAGCATCTGTGACAAGCAGCACTTATAGCTATGGAGGGAAAGGCAACAAAGGGTAGGTAGGTACAAACTTGGGCTTACAATCCCCAGTACTGAGTTAGAGTTGGGGAACTACAAATGATTGTCAGCATCTTTACTTTTGCCAGACGTCATCCCCTCCATCCCCCAATAGGAAGACTGGTCCTGGCTTTGCTGCTGATGTACCACATGACCATGAGTTTGGGAGCATGTGACCACGAAGGGCCCTTCCAGGGTTAACATTTCCAATACTTGCTGAGCACTTACTACATGCCAGGAACTGTACTATGTCTTCTGCTATGAGGTAGGTGGTGGTATATATAGTGTCCTTTTCACAAATGAGGAAACTAAGCTTAGTTGGAGCTTAGTCCTACACAAGCTAGGAAATGGGACCTACACAAGCAGAGCTGGGACCAGGCTGTATGAGACAAGAGCTAGTGCTCTTAACCTTGGCCCAGAATGGCTTTGTGCTAGGCATGCACTCTACCTGCCAGGAGATCAGTTTCTAACACTTTCTGATCCTTTGGGAAAAAACTCATGGAGCCTTGCTGAGTGCATACTCTCAAGTCCAAGAGCCAATAAGTACTTGCTGTGAGCCTGGGGGATGGACTTCTCCCCTTTCCCATAACTCAAGGCTCCTCACAGTGATAATGTGGCAAGATTAGTCACTGCTTGCTGTTGGTTGATTACAGCTATTCTTTTCTGTAAATGAAGTTTAAAAGTCATCAAAGGGTTTGTCAGCTGTGACTTATGAGCCTCTTTCCCCGCAGGGAAGTCAGGCAGTGACAAATGCCCCTCTTGTTCTGCCATCCATTACAAGGCAGAAGGTGCCATGTTCCAATTACTGGAGACCCCGATGAAGTTCATGGAAAACCCTGCTCGAGGCTGCAGCCATTAGTCAGGCCTGGCAGGGCTGCCAGCAGAGCTGCCCTAGGCCCAGGCCCCACTGGCTAAGAATGGAGTAAGAGCACATTTCTGACTTTGTGAGTCAGCCCCTTCCACCCCATACTTGTGTTATCTCTGGTGGGTTTATTCTAGACACATTTCAAAAACGAGTAAAAACATGGGCATCATGTGGGCTGTCTCAAAGTACCCAGAATCAAGACTGCTTAAGACAAACAGACATGCGGAAATAAGGTCATGCTGCCGGTAGAGTAGGTGGGGAATATGATGCTCAAGAGGGAAGAGGATAAAGTACCTATGATGTTCAGAGTAGAGACTGAAAGAACCCTTAGAGATCATCCAGTGTAATCAACTGCCTCAGTACTCAATACCCATTATATGCCAAGCCCTGTCCACCTAAATGCTGGGGAACCAAAAATGAATAAAACATAGTCCCTACCACTGAGGGTAGATGAGATCATTAAGGTTTAAAGAAGTGACTTGCCCAAGATCACAAAATAAGTTAGGATCAGTGACAGAATGAGAAAGCAGGTCTCCAGACCTCTAGTGAAGTAGAGAAAGTGGAGTGACAGGGAGCCCTCCTGCACGCCAGGCTCTTTACACAGAACATGGCATAACAGTCAAGAGCACTAGTTCCCATTCAAATCCCACCTACACACTTATTACAGGGTTTGACTTCTGCAAAGTCCCTCAACCTATCCAAGCCTCAGAACAAAATTTATTTCAGAGTTGTGGGGAGAATTAAATAAGATAATACATGTACAATGCACAGTGGCAGGCACATATTAAGTATGCCAAAATATTATTTAACATCAATTTGAGGTAGGTATTATTAATCTTGTTTTACAGACAAGAAGACTGAAGCTCTTTTTCACTTTGTCACACTGAGCCAGTACTTCTCAAAACTACTTGTGGTGAAGAAGCAGTTTTTTGTTGTTTTGCTTTTTAAACTTCCAATCCATTACAGACAAATACATTTGTAAAATACAAATGTCAAATTACTGTAAAGGTCTCTAAGCGCTTAGTCTCAATTTCTGTACTCATCACAAACCAGCAAGTTTGCGAACTAGCATCCATCTACTCAGTTGGCTATAATTTGAGTAGCACAGCTCTAAACCACTCTCACCCATCCCTGTCAACCTCTATAAAAAGCAAAGCAAACAAAAAATAGAGTTTATTTCATTTCTTTCGAGTCCTTTAACCTGATTTCTTGTAGACTTTGGTGTTAGACTATGAAAAACTATCTTAGTCTTTTTCCTTTCTTCTCAAGAAAGAGAGAAGAGGATGCAGGCCAAGGATGAGTTCAAGGATTTGCCACCAAATGCTTTAGGAGGTGATTTATCTTGGTCATCTGCTCTAGGTCATGCTATATCCTGCAAGCCAAGACGATCTAGGCTTAATGAGGACTAACACCTTCCTGAAGCCTGGTGATCTGAAAGGAAGGCATGTGCCTGAAGAGGCTAGTACTTCTAGACCCTCTCTCCCCAGACTAGAGGACATGAGGAAACCAGCCAGGAAGGGGAAGCATGTTGTAACTCTTCTTTTTGGTATTTCTAATTTTCAGTCTTGTATCACAGCTATTTACACAGTATTCTTCTCTCTCCCTCTAGGGAGTTTATTGACAGCAAGATAGATATCAGATTCATTCTTGAATGCCACTGTACACCCAAGAGTGTGACTGGCTGGGGCAGATGAGTAGCTCTTAACCAGTGTGCCAAGACATAATAATGTACCTTGAATCTTCCAGGTGCATGGCTAAATTTTCATCAGTGTACAAAACTTCTTTTTGTTCTGAGCTAATGGGGTAGTACTATTTTTCAGCACAACCCAGAGCTGAGTGGGTCATATGACACGGTGTATAGAGAGGTACAACCTGCTGCTGTGAACAGGGTGCTGCCATCAAGCAGGAATCAAAGCCTAAATGTTTACTGCCATGTGAGAGGCCACGTAATATGGTCAAGAGAGTAACCTCTGAAGCCAAATGCCTTCATTCTGCCACTGAACTAGCTGTGCGAGAGGACCCTCAGTAAGTGTCTTAAGTTCTTTATGCTTCAGTTATCTCACCTATAAAATGGGGGTAGTGATACATATCTCTAGGGTTGCTGGAGGATAAAACAATCTAATTCATGTTTAAAACAATGTCTGGCACATTAGAAAGTATGCTACTGTTATTAGTATTGTTATTGTTAGAACCCAGAAGAACTTTTTCTTGTGAGTATGAAAGGTAGTGAGTTCTACTGTAACATTAATCTAGAGCTGAACTATGATCAAGGGAAGAATACTATCACTGTGGATGCAATAAATTTTAGTATCTGGAAATGTGCCTTGAACATAAAAGGAAGCACGGGAGTAGGCACTCATTAAGTGTTAAATGAATAAAGAAACGAGTATCAAGAGTAAAGCAGTCTCCAGAGAGTACAACTTGAGAAGGCGGGCACCAAGAGGCCCCTAAGTGAAGGTTCCCAGAAAGGCCTCTTGTACCTTGAGGACCCAGAAGGCAGGTTGTTCTCCCCTTCCAGGCAACAGGGCTGCAAGGGCTGATACTGCAAGAAACCTCTGCTTGCTCACTGTTCGGTATCTCCGATGGAACCTCCACATTCTGTGGCTACTCTATTCTGAATAAGGCTGCAGCAGGTTGTGCCACGGTAGTGTACACGTCCCCATTTTCCTATTGGAGGAACACAGAGAGGGCGGCCTAACCCCTCCCAAGACAGACCTTGCCCCAAATTAAAATAGTAACAGGGGATTATTAGCTTTGAATTCCTGCTTGCCTGTGGAGTCCCAGGTCCTGAACCCCACTTCCACTAGCTGTGTGAACTTGGGAAGGCACTTCACTTCTCTGAGGTTCAGGCTCCCCATCTGTGAAATGGGGATGAAAATCCCTGCCCTGCCCACTTGCAGTGCAGGTTGTTGTGAGGGTCAAAGGAGATAACATATGGGAGTGTACTGTTACCTGAGATTGCTACAAAAATGTGGACAGGGATATTCCCTGGGATGGACAGCTCCTGCAGGTCTTCCTAGACAGAGGCACCCTGGCAGTGGGCCAGTTGGCTGGAAGTAGGCGGTAGATGGTACACAACTTGGCACTGCAGCCAAGCACTGTGCCCTTCAGGTGTAAGGGCAGTTGATTAAAATCCTTTCCTGTGAAATCAGTATTTTCCTCATTACAACAATCCTTCTCCTTGAAAACACCTAATGCTACCCCTCACAGTCCCACTAAGGCTTGATCCCGCCGAAAGCATATGCACTGGCATATAAATATATATATTTAATTTCCCACATTCAGACAGGAGAAAAGAAAGCTGACCTCTCTCCAAGGTGCTGATCTAAACACAACTCAGGGCTGTAAGCACCACCCCACAGTGCTGTATGTCTGGCCCAAAGAGGACCACTGAGAATATGTCACTGTCATAGCCACTCTGTCCCTCTGGTAACAACATTAATTCCACAAATATTACTAAGCTCTGCCTCTTGAGTGAACCACTGAGCAAGTGTGTCCTTGTCTCCTGTTTAAGACCCTTCAGCAGCTTCCCACCACCAAGAATCAAGTCCAACTCCTTAAACGTGGTTTACAAGCCCCTTCACTAGTTAAAGCTACCAAATTCATACACAACAATCCTCTAAGAGATTATAAGTCACACCCGCTTTACAGATGAGTAAACCCTAGTGCAGAAAGACAAAGGCAGTTGCCCAAGGTCACATAGTGAGCACGTTGGTATGAATTGAGTTCTTCCTGAAGGGCTAGGTATCAGACCCCAAGGTATAGACTCAAATTTACAACCGCCTTTTCTTGGACTAGTCTATATGATGCAATGTGGGGATGGGGCATTTATTGCTCAGGTGACCCCTTCAGGGAGCTGCTTAGATAAATGTCCCTTGTTGGAAGCTGCCAATCTGAACTCTCTCACTCCCATAGCTGCAGCATCATTGATAAACTTGGCGTAATGACCAAAATGTTCATTTGCATGTAATATGGTACACATTTGCATACCTAAGTTCAGGAGGCCCAGCCACCACGAGCATCAAATAAAAGTAAACCAATGAGGGCTTCCCTGGTGGCACAGTGCTTAAGAATCTGCCTGCCAGTGCAGAGGACACGGGTTCGAGCCCTGGTGTGGGAGGATCCCACATGCCGTGGAGCAACTAAGCCCGTGCACCATAACTACTGAGCTTGCACTCTAGAGCTGGCGAGCCACAACTACTGAAGCCTGTGCACCTAGAGCCCGTGCTCTGCAACAAGAGAAGCCACCACAATGAGAAGCCCGTGCACTGCAACGAAGAGTAGACCCCGCTCGGCACAATAGAGAAAGCCCGCGCGCAGCAACGAAGACCCAACGCAGCCATAAATAAATAAATAAATAAAATAAATTTTTAAAAACCAAAAAAGTAAACCAATGAACCATAACAACTTAGGGGGGAAAAAAAGCCAGCCCCCAAAACAATAAGCATAACATGCCCAATACCTAATGAACTTCTAAACTAATTTATTCAACTGATCATGACAGAAGCAGCTGTGGTCTCTACGGTCTTTTCCCCCCATCATCCTCTTAGAAAGAATTAACTAACCCTTTCTGGTCCCCTTTCCCCTCAAAAAGGACACTACACTAAACATGTTTCTATACTGCAATAGCTGGTTTTAAAAAAAAAAAGTTTCTCCCAAACTTTAATATACAGATGTCTCAGCTGCAGGAGCATGAGCTTTGGACAGAGACAGACCAGGATCAATCAATCATTTACTTACTAACTGTGTGACCCTGGACAAGTCATTAAACTCCCTGAGCTGATGTTCTCTACTAGGCATACTTCCATATACTTCTTCCCTCCACACAGTGAATCATTTCCTGATTCACATACTAAAACCAAGCCCTGCTGATTTGGCCTCCTAAATATTTTTAGAATGTAGTCCTTCTTTCTCCATTCATATTACCACTCAATTCATCCTCCACACCGTCACAATATCACTACATGCCTCCTTTGCTTAAAACCAAAATTAAAGTTTTGCTTTATTATTTCAAAATTCTTGGCCATTAATTTGGGTGTTTGTACTTGTGTGTTTATTTTTTGAAATTACCATAAGTAATCACCTAAACCCCAACCCCTCTATAGGACATAACTATTGTTAGCATCTTGGTATACTGCCTTCCAGTGTTTTTTCTTGTGCATTATATTTGGATTACATAGTTAGATCATTCATTCAATTCTGTAACATAATTTTTTCAACTAATATTATAACACAGTATATATAACGTATCTGTCCTTATTGCTGCATAGCTTTCAATAAGCACCATTTTAAAATAATTATCATTTTTAATAACTCATAGTTTCCCCATGAGTGAATTTATAATTTAGACTGGTCATAGTTTAGGTGGTCATTTAAGCTTTTTCCAATTTCTCAATATTATAAATAATAGCATCTGAGGGAAAGTTCATTCTATATATTGGATTATTTCCTTAGGACAGAGTGTCCCAGAAGTGGAATTACTGTGTCAAAATGTATGAATATTTTTATGGTTCTTGAGATACACTCTGCCTAATTGTTGTCCAAAAGTGCTATACCAATTTACACTGCTATCACCAATGAATGCCACTTTCATGGCAACCTCACCAGAATCATGTACTGTATTAGTATGTGTGGTGGTGGGGGGATGGGGGGTGGGGGTAGTTAACAGGGGAAAAGCAAATCCTCATTGTTGTTTTCATGTATACATGAAAATAACAGTCTCCCACGATTGTTACACTAAGTTTTGAGTCTACAGAGTTTTTGATTGCCACGAAGTTATTGTAGGTTCTTAGAGGAATAATATGCTGAAAATTTATTTACTCATTTATCAAAAAATCATTGAGTACCTGTTTCTGCCAGACACTGTACAAAGTATGGAAGTGAACAAAAAGTATTTACAATCCCTGCCCCAGAGGAGTTCACAGTCCACACAGTCCAGTGATGAAAACCAGAAACTATGTTTCATCCCTTTCACCTGGATAAGGGCTATGAGAGGAACACGTGGGAACTCAGAGGCATGTCACTTACCAAAGGGACAGGACAGAAGGAAGAGGAGGCAGTCAGCAAGAGGAGTCATCAAGAAGTTCTGATCTTGTCCATAGGGATAAGCTGAAGTTGATCCACACATAGATGAGAGAAAACATTTAGGAAAGAGGAAATAGCATGAGCAAAGTTGTGGAAGCTGGACAGTGCTTCCACACTGAGTGAATAATAGTATGTATTGTGGTTTTACTGGAGTGTAGAGTCTAAGACTGGATGTTGCAAGAGATGACAGCAGAGAGCCTGGAAAAGGCCAGATCAGAAAGCCCTTGTGGACTGTTGAAGAGCTTGGACTTCATGGGAGCCAGGACCCAGTCCTATGTCATACGCAGAAGAGTGCTCAGTAAGAAGGGACTCAGAAGTCCCTATAGGTGTTGAGCGTCTGAACTACACAAGTCAAACCCCGATCACAACATCCCGCTGTGTCAACTCTTTTTGTCTCATATGTTAGTCTTCTCTTGCCAAGCAGTGCAGAACTTTTGGGGTATTTTTCACAGCACCTAGCACATTGGTAGGCACATGGCAGGGGCTCCAATAATGCTCATGGATCAACCAACTGGAGGTACCTCCTGCAATAATACATATACTCAAGAAACCCTTACTGCCCTGGCATAGCGCCAGCCAATCTCAGCAGGAGCTCAGTCACTGCCTCTCTAGGCAGATGTACTGCCTCAGAAAGCTACCTCCCCACTTCTTGCTCCTTCTGCCAAATAAAAAAATGTGCCTGGGTACAAGAAACTATAAAGTATGTGATAACTAAGCAGCACATCAGGTGGCCATCGGGGAGGCCTGAGGGACATAAATCCTTCCCCACAGTACATTGCTCAAGCCAAGGACTCCCTCAGCTCCACTGGCAGTTTAGGAGTGCCACCACGACCCCCCCATAAAAATAAAATAGGTTTTTCCAATTGAGCATGTTAAAAGTCTCCTTTGAGTAGCTGCTGACCTTCTCTGAAGTATTACAACTTTCTACATTAATAATATCTGCTTTAATGATGACAAGGATATTAACAGGATGATTATTTCAACAATTAATATAGTAGCAAGTCATTCATGCCCTGCTAGTAGTGGTATGGGCTGTGGGCAATGGGATCTGATGTGCTGCCTAAGATCCATCCGAGGAGGCAGTATTAAAATGATTTGTTTCTGTGTCATCTCCCCTCCCAGATTGTGAATTCCTGGATGGCAGAGACCACAATCTATTTAATATCGGCATTCCTCCTGCCTTTCAGGATAGACCCTGGCCCAGACTGGTGCTCAGGGAGTACCTGCGGAAGTGAACTCCAGGTACCACTGTCCCCACCCCCTTCCTCATTCATGCTTTTTAAGAAACAAAGAAGCAGGCGGTATAGAAAACGAAGCCAGGAGACTTGGGAGACAGAAAGGAGACATCTTTGCAGGAGCCCAATCCACTCCAGCCTTTAGGAAAGGCTGTTTTGTAATATAAAAAATGATCATTATGATTCATTAATTGCTTATTTTGTGGTAGATGCATTGCTAAGTATTTTACTTCTCATTCTTACAACAACTCTTTGAGGTTAAGAATTATATCAAGGTCACAATGGCCCTGAGACTCTTTTAGGACAACGACTCTGGAGTCAGACTACCTGGGTTCAAATCCCAGCTCTGCCATGTATCAGCTGTATGATGCTGGGTAAATGCCTTAACTCCTCTGTGCCTTAGTTTTCTCAGTTGTAAAATGAGAATAATATTACAGCACCTTCTCCATAAGGTTGTGAAAATTCGGTGAGATAACATACCAGCAAGTGAAGCATTCAGGAGCTTTCTAAATGAAATTATTATTACTACTGGTCCCATTTAATAGATGGCTCCAAATATCACACTCTTAACATTGCGTAAGGTTAAGAGAGATTGCTTCATCAATAAAGCAGGACCAGAACCAATTTCTGATTTGGTGATGGAGGCTGGAGCCAGAAGGGTTTTCAGTGCACAAAGCCACCTATGTCATAACCTTGATGAAAACTCTTCAGGATAGCCTTTGTTTTCCATCCCCCAGGAAGACAGTCACTGTCTCCTCTGGACCCCGATATTCTCTACAGACTTCTGTCACAGCAACATTTGCTGCACCTTTGTGATTTACACATCTGTCTTTCTCCATTAGACTCTGAACTCCTAGAAGGCAGAGACTTTTATTAATCTTTGCAATCCCAGCCTCCAGCACTGCCCTGGCAACAAGCAGATGCAACAGGTGAAAGAATCCTAGGTGGGCACTGTTTCAGTAAATGGTTTCCCAGTGTTCCTGACATGGCAGCTCCTTAAAAGTGAACTGTATATTTGAAGTTCATGGGATGAACCCAAGTTCCTCATCCATCAGTAGGGCAGAAGGACAGGCAAAACAGTGATGAGAGAGACAACAAAGGAGGATCAGAGCGAGAAGCTGGGGACCAGTGGTGTCTTTGTTCAGTAGACTCCAAGGAGCAGAGGCTCAAAAGAGAGGTTGAATCTTCAGCCCAGAAACTGCTGAATCTAAGCTTTCTATGGTGGGGAAGATGTACAAGGTCCTCACCAAGCAGAGAGCAACAACGGCTAGAAACGGCCATTCTCGTTGGAAATCAACACAGCAAGGGAGACCCAGTCTACTCTCTCTGAATTATCTGGTGACCCTGAGATGAGCCCAACCACTGGGCCCTACCATGCTGGCTTAAAGGAAAGAACACTGGGCAAAGGGTTCGAAGACCGAAGTTCAGTCCTGGAAATGTACCAATTTTTCAATTAATAAATACTTGAGGATCTACTATATGTCAGGATTGCACTAGGCACCTGTAATACAACAATGAACATATCACTAATCTGCTGTCAGCCCCTGGAAAAGTCACTACCCCTTCTCTGAGCCTCAGTGTCCTCATAACGACACATGGAAGATAACCTCTATGTCACAGGAAGGAGTGTTTTGTGTTATCAGATGTGTTTTGGAAAGTTTACTGCACAACTTGGCAAAGGTAAAGGTTGTATTTTTTACTAGATCTAAACTAGAAGGCTTAGTAAAAGCAAGGACAGCCCCCACCAAATAAATGCCAAGGACAACTCCCTCTGCCAGGTCTGGATAGAAACCAGCGGCACATTCCTAACCACTGAATTCCATGGAAGATGGTGATGGAAGAGCAGAAATCTGACACGTTCTCTTCAAATTCCTCTCAGGATCTTTCCCATAGTTACTGGTATCAGTGTTCATCGCTGGGAACTGCACTATGGGCCTCTTGGATGAGGCCCCTGGATGCAACTGAAACTTCTTAAAACAAGAACAGACTTAAAACTTTGTGGTTTAGAGGCACCTTTCCAGACACTGAGCTAAAATTACCTGACCCCTGGTCTTTCAACTGTTTGGAAACATTTGGTGGCCATTAAGCCTGTTGTCTCCTCATTTTCCTGCTTACTGGCACAAACACAACAGAACAGAAAGCTTGATGCTCTAACAATGCTCTCTGATTAGTGGTTTGCAGAATCCTCTGTAATTTTATGATTTGCCGGCTAGAAGAGTAAGAACAATGGAGTGCAAATAGTGGTGTGGCCCAAGGGGGAGTCAGGCACCCTGAACCTTAGACTTTGTTCTACTGTGGACTGGCTCTGTCAACTTGATTACAGACCTTAATTGCCTCATCCAAAAAATGGAGGAACTGAACCATATCAGTGTTACCTGAACTCTTCCATAAAAAACCAGTGTTCCTCAAGATGTTAATGAGAGCTCCTCAGAAAAGGGGCTCCAAGATCAAATAAAAACAGGAAACTTGGCATACTCCATCCCTTCCTCCCCACCCTCCCCAGTCACATGCACGCTAAGGCTCTAAGAAGTCAACAATAAAGAAATGTACTTTGCATTATTCAGTCTGACTTTTCCTAGATTATTAACATCTCTTCTGAGGAAGACACATTGGAATAGATCTCTTGGGTCCCTGGTCAGCTCTAACCCACTGTGATTTGTATCAGAAGTACTTAACCAGTGCCTGGAGCACCCCTGCTTCCAACCCAGTGAGGCACTTAAACGATACTCTGGCTTACAGAAATTCATTACATGTAGTTCACTTTACTGTAGTGAGAGTACTAATTTTTTTTATGACATCTTTACTGGAGTATAATTGCTCTACAATGGTGTGTTAGTTTCTGCTTTATAACAAAGTGAATCAGCCATACATATACAAATATCCCCATATCTCCTCCCTCTTGCGTCTCCCTCCCACCTGCCCTATCCCACCCCTCTAGGTGGTCACAAACCACCGAGCTGATCTCCCGGTGCTATGTGGCTGCTTCCCACTAGCTATCTATTTTACATTTGGTAGTGTATATATGCCCATGCCACTCTCTCACTTCGTCCCAGCTTACCCTTCCCCTTCCCCGTGTCCTCATGTCCATTCTCTACATCTGTGTCTTTATTCCTGCCCCGCCCCTAGGCTCTTCAGAACCATTTTTTTTTAGATTCCATATATATGTGTTAGCATACGGTACTTGTTTTTCTCTTTCTGACTTACTTCACTCTGTGTGACAGACTCCAACTCCATCCACCTCACTACAAATAACTCAATTTCGTTTCTTTTTATGGCTGAGTAATATTCCATTGTATATATTGCCACATCTCCTTCATCCATTCATCTGTCGATGGACACTTAGGTTGATTCCATGTCCTGGCTATTGTAAATAGAGCTGCAATGAACATTGTGGTACATGACTCTTTGAATTATGGTTTTCTCAGGGTATATGCCCAGTAGTGGAATTGCTGGGTCGTATGGTAATTCTATTTTTAGTTGTCTAAGGAACCTCCATACCGTTTCCATGGTGGCTGTATCAATTTACATTCCCACCAACAGGGCAAGAGGGTTCCCTTTTCTCCACACCCTCTCCAGCATTTATTGTTTGTAGATTTTTTGATGATGGCCATTCTGACCGGTGTGAGGTGATACCTCATTGTAGTTTTGATTTGCATTTCTCTAATGATTAGTGTTGTTGAGCATCCTTTCATGTGTTCGTTGGCGATCTGTATATCTTCTTTGGAGAAATGTCTATTTAGGTCTTCTGCCCATTTTTGGATTGGGTTGTTGGTTTTTTTGATATTGAGCTGCATGAGCTGCTTGTAAATTTTGGAGGTTAATCCTTTGTCAGTTGCTTCGTTTGCAAATATTTTCTCCCATTCTGAGGGTGAGAGTACTAATTCTTAAAGACTCAGAATACAAGACACTTAAAACACTAAGATGGGAAACCTGCAGTTACTAAGCTCCTAATATTTGTTCCATACTGTGCTCGCATTTGTCCATACATTATATTAGTTAATGCTTTGACAACCGTAAGAGATAGTTATCCTTTTACTACAGAGAAGAAAACTGAGGCTTGAAGAGGCTAAGTAACTTGCCCAAGGTCATTCAGCTAGAATATGATGAGCACCAGATTTCAAACCTAGGACTACCTGTCTCCCAATTCTTGGTTCTGTTTGGGGCTCTGCCACCATAATTACCAGAAGGTCGATCACTAACCTTCTTCCCTAACCTTCCCTGGTCTCAACTGTCAAGTGGGAATAGTAATCCTTGCACTGCTGCCCTCAAAGAGTTGCTCTGAGACTCAAAGGCAATAATAGGTATGAAAGGGCTCTGTAATATATAAAGATATGAATATAAGGGGCACTTGAAATATTGTGAACAAATGTTGTTATTTCCTTTCATGACTTTTTAAGGTACTTGAGGTTCTTGTAGGCTTCCCATGAAGTCAACTGTCCTTATCCCAGTCACCCCACCTCCCTGCCCCGCTCCAAAATAGTGTTCCTTAAACTTTCCATTTAGAACTTTGGATAAACAGAAAACATGTCAACTTCTCAGTATTGAGTACTCTTTAGGCTAATTGTCAGAGTCACACTAAGCAGCCAATCTGCTTAAGGAGTCAGAAGTAAAAACAGCAGTGAGGGTGGGAGTGTTGGGAGGCCTGTAGATATAGGAGACTCTTTAAATAGTGCAACATGCCTGGGAAATAGGTCCAAAGGGTCATTTGGGACAGCAGATCATAGAAGCCTTTGTATGAAATCTATCCAGAAGATCAACAAGTACGTTGTGTATAGGAGTAGGAGGGGGCAGGGTTGGCCAGCTTCAATTTGTTCTGGGATGGAAAACACCTTGGCAGGGCCCTGACCGTAGAAACAGTAGTAGATGAGTAGGGCTCTCAACTCATTCTCTAGCCCAGCCTGGGATCACACCCTCATGATCCACACTGCTGTGGCCATCTGCTCCCTTCAGCTTCTGACAGAGTAAGGCCAAAAACAATAGCAAAGCATTCTTGGAACCAGGCCCTAGTCAGGGACAGATAAATAAATAGCAAAGTCCCTCCTCTTAGAGAGGAAGGCACTGCACCAACATAGTTTGAGCCTAACCAGAGGTTCTCTTGTAAAACAAAGTCTCTGGCTCATGGGGTATATTCAAGAATTGTGTGAACTGAATGAATCAAAGGAGCATTCTTCTATGACATAAGAGCACCTGTGGTGTCAGGAGCCCTGGATTCCAGTCCTCATTCTGGCATGAATAATTCAGTGAATCTGGGCAAATTACTTAACTTCTGTGGACCTCAGTTTACCCACCTGTAAAGCAGGCTCTGTCTACCCTACAAGTTGCTATTTGTAGCCAGTGACATAATAGTTGAGACATTTACTCTGTAAATGGCATGAGATGGAATAGTGGGAGCTGACAGAGCACTGGGACACATGGTCTTAAAAGTTCAGAGCCCAGTCTGGGGAAGACTTGAAATAAGCTCCTTTTCTTTCTCCCCAGGCAATTTAAGTCTGCTTTTCTCACACTGAAGTCATTCTTTGCATTTCTATTGAAGGGAGAGGGAAATGTGCCACTCAAGTATGGAACAGAAAGCCTGCCATCTTTCTACTTTTCAAAGTTTGTTCAGATTCACTGTAATGCAAAAGAGAGCAAAAGATTTGGATTTCTAATCCTAGCTTTTGTTAATCAAAAATTGTAAAACCATAAACAAGCCTCAACCTCTCTCAGCCTTAGTTTCCGCATCTGTAAATTGGTGGAAGATTTCCTAAGTCATAAGATTATAGTTAAGATTCAATTAATTAATGATGAAAGAGTGTTTTGTAACCCACAAAATGCCACACAAACATCAGTCATTACAGAGCTGTCTTCCCATCAGCTCATGAGCTACACAGGACAGTGGTTATCACTAAATTGACAGGTGAGATAATCGAAGCCCAGAGAAAATACTGATGGTGACACACAGCTCAACTCTGACTTCCTCCATCAAAGGTAATTATTCCTTTTATTTGTTATAGGAGTTATTTATTAGTTTGTTAGCCTCATTAAACTAACAGATCTCTGGGGGACAGAGCTACATATATTTTATGCATTTTTGTACCTCAATGCCCAGCACTGGCACACCAGAAAGATGTTAAAGAAATACTGGCAGTAGAAACAAATCTAGAACACCCAGGACTCCTAATCCCAGGTATAGAGTTCTTATAACAGGAAGTGGCCCAAACCTCATAGACTGACTCATCATAACTTATCTCTTCCTCAATTCCTCCACCCTAGCAAGACTTTCCATTACTGGAGAGAGTCTCTAAGCCTTTGTAGGTGCTGATCCCTCAGCCTTGAACACTACTCATATGTTTCTTTGCTGAGCTAATTCCTATTCACCCCTCAGACTTGGAGGCCTTTCTAATCTCCCCTAATACTGGGTCAGGTATTCCCTCTCCACCACCCCCCCATGTCTGTTTTATCATAGAATCCTAGCACACAGCATGTGTCGAAAGTATCTGTTGATGGTTGAATGACTGAAATAGTGGATCTAGAAATCCAAAGGAGATTCTTGGCCTGGAAGTCAGGAGGGCTGACTGTTTCTAATTCTAGCTCCACCACTGCTGTGCTCAGTGATCTTGGGCAAGCCCCAGTTCTTCCTGGACCATCCATAAATGAGCTATCACCTATGAATGAACTCAAAAGCACTGACAATATATGAGACTTAGACTCATGCTAAGTCCTAAGGGTGAGGAACTTCTGAAGCCAGTTGTGTGCTCCAGAGTATGGGAGGCCCAATATCCTCACCCCACGAGCAGCACCAGGTACACTGAACTATGCTGTCAGCAGCCTCCCAGCCTGTTGGTTTACTTAATTTCTCCTGATGAAGTGCCAAGAATAAATCGTAGGTGAGCAGCAGAACACTTTAATGAGACCAGAGCCTAATGAATCTTTTCCTTCCTGTGTCAATTAGAATTTCAAAGCTAGGATCCCCAAGGACCAATTTATTGGGAACAGAGAGAAGCCTTTTGTTCATCAGCTGCTGCCTGAGCTACATTCCCTGGTCCTGTATGTCTGCTATGTAACAATCTTGCTTACTCAGATATGCCACCTGGTGAGACAGACAATACTTCTGGGGTCTGAACTTGAGGAAGGAAAGGAGGGGTCTAGGGTGTTTCTGGGGGTGAGTGGGGAGGTGGTAAGAGAATCAGAGCAGCCCTGACTTGAAAGGCACCTCCCAAGGATACTGGTCTTCAAAAAGCTAACAGCAGCAGATCAACTTGCCATTCACCCAACTAAGTATCAGGTATTGTGTGACACCTATTTGCCTAAGGTATTTTGAATCCTCCCAACAACCCCCAAAGTAGGTATCAACAGCACTATTTTTTTTTTTCGGCCGCACGGCGAGGCTTGCAGGATGGGCTCTCAGTTCCCCGACCAGGGATTGAACCCAGGCCGCGGCAGTGAAAACCTGGAATCCTAACCACTAGGCCACCAGGGAACTCCCTCAACAGCACTATTTCACAGACAGAGAAACTGTGGCTCTGAGAGATAAAGTAAGAATTTTCAGGAACTAAGGAACTAGTTGAGGAACTAGCTGAAGAACACAACCAGTAGTTGGTAGACAGGGATTTGAACTCACAATCGGAACTTGCAATTTCAGAGACTGGGCTCTTTCTATGAAACCACAGCAACCTTGCCCCAGGGCTGGCAGGGCCAGCGGCTGATGTCCTGAATGGCAGAGATGGCCTGTGGGCCGCCGTGGCCATGTTGGACACTTGCCACCAACACGCTGTCTTTTGCCCAGGCACAAGCTAGAGTGCCTGTGCATTGCTGGTCCTTCCATTCAATGAAGTTGGCAATCTCACCCCGAGAACATAATCCAAGTAGAGTCACCATCGACATTACCCCCAGACTCCTACCCCAGAAATCTTTTGATTTATGACGAGTTGCTAATCCTTGATCTAATAGCTCCCAGGTGCCTAGTTCTCTTGCCTCCCATACTGTCCTCTCCAAGTCACACAGGGCCAGCCCAGTTGCCACTGCAATGTCATCAATAGAGGCAAATTCCAAGGTGAGAAGGTAAGCAAGTCAGGTTTCCAAATGGTTATGAAATGGAATTTTAGGACTCTGGTGGGAAAAACACTTAAGAGTGAGGTCAAGAGGTTTGTCCAAAATTTACAGAACTAGAAAATAGCAAGAACTGGAACACAGGCATATATTGAATCCTAACCTGGCATCTATCTACCAAGAGCAAGAATAATAAATACAGAAAAAATGAGATCAGTGGTTCAAATTTTTTTTTAAACTTTTAATTTTGAGATAATTATAGATTCACATGTAGTAATAAATACTTTTTTTGGGTGGGGGTAGGGGGGCGCTGCACCTCACGGCTTGCAGGATCTTAGTTCCCCAACCAGTGATTGAACCCAGGTCCTCGGCAGTGAAAGCTCAGAGTCCTAACTGCTGGATCGCCAAGGAATTTCCCAATAAATACTTTTTTAAAAGCACTTAGCACAGTGTCTGGCACATAGAAACCCACCCAAGAAGTGTTGGCTATTAGATGATTAGGAAAAAGGGAGAGGGCATTCAGGATGGGCTTTTGAGGAAGAATTACTAAGTTTCTCTTTACAGAATGCTGAGGTATACCCATATAACACTTTAAATAATCTTTCCAATGATCCCATCAAGCAGGTATTAACATCTGCATTTTACAGATGAGAAAACTGCTCTCAGAAGTCAACTAACTTATCCAAGATTACTTTGTCCCAGTACATGCCAAAGCTGGGATTCAAATCCAGATATATCCAACTCCAAACGCTATGCTCTTTCTACATTGCTTCTCTCAAGATAATACGGGCTGGGCTTAAAAGACAAGCCTGGATGTAGACTGGAGGTTAAGAGCAGGCTGCCAGTTAAGGAGGGGGGATAGCATGAACTAGGATGCGAAATTTAGCAACATACTGTCTTTGCAAAGAGTGGTAGTTCAAAGACATTGGCCAGAATAAAACAGTAAACTCACATGACAAAGACAAAATAAAAAGCTAAGGGGCAGATGGCAGAGGGTCACTGAATGCTAGCTGCTCTTGCCAACTATGTGTATCACAACTTGACTCCCTTTTGCTGGACACTAAAGAAAGAGAGGTAGCATGCCAAAACTGAAGAGCCAGAGACTGGGAGGCAAAGGAAATCAAGTTCTACCACTAACTAGTTAAGTGGCCTTGGGCAAGTCACTCGTCCTCTCTGGGTTTCTAATACCAGAGAATCAAACTAAAAGATGTCCAGGGACCTCTCTAACTTTGACCTTCCAGGAATCACTCTATTACCAGGTCATGTGTACAAATGTGAGTCTGGGAAATGCTAATGCTGTGATTAAGCAAAGAAGCTTGAAATGAAACAGAGTAATGGTATGACAGGAACCTTGGGTACAGGGATAGAGAAAGAGAGCTAAGTGAGGGAGAGGAGAATAAAGGAATTAAATGGGATCCAAGTTAATCTTGGATAAAAGCCAGAAGCCAGCAGGCAGGCAAGGGAAGGGAGGCTGAACCAGGATAGTTACCAATCCTGGCCTTCCTACTAACTTGCTATGTGGCCCTGGATATTAGCCTCATTTTCCCATTGGCCAAATGCAGGGTCCTATATGTTCTGGCCTCAGCTGTCTCCTCTCCAACCTTAACCCTGCTTCTTTCTCTTTGGTGCTGTTCCAACCACACTGTCTGCCTCCTAGTTTCTCTACAAACATGCTCTTATCTTGGGGCCTAGCCTGCATATCTTTCTTCATAACACATATGAAATAATCTAATAATTAATGATTTACTCGTTTTCTGTCTCCCCCACTGAAACAAGTTCCATGAAGGCAGTCTTTGTTTTGTTCACTACCATATCTCAGCTACAAGAATAGTATCAGGCATTTGTTGAATGGATCCCTAAGGTCCCTTCCAATTCTGGCATGCTATGATTAACTTATGGGCTTATGGAACTGGTGAAAATCTCAGAAGTTCAAAGTTCAAGCCTGGGTGAACTTAGGTTTAACCTGTCCTTTTGGCTCCAATTTTTGATATTTGCTTTGCCTCAGAGGGTCTTCAAAAATCATCTCCAAATGTAACAATGACATCCTAACACACAAGTACACACGTGCACAAACAGACAAATATGTACCACTTAATTCAAGAATTATTATCGTATACTAGATGTGAAACACAGCATTTCCTTAACCTGGAAAATGAGGCCTTACGCAGTTTAGTCCCAACTTACTTTGATAACTTTAACCCTAACCACACTCCATTCCTGAAATCCTATGCTCTGGCTACAATGGACTGTTTACTCTTCTCTGAGACACACATGTAAGCTTCTGTGCCTTTGCCCTCACTGGTCTCTTTGCTTGGAAGCTACAGACTCCCCTTCTCAACTGCCAAATACTTCATCTTTCACGACTGTCAAATGTCTCATCTTTGAAGTCCAACTCAAATATCAGCTCTTTTGTGAAGCCTTCCTTGATCTCTCAGGCAGTTAGTATCCCCCCCTCCTCCAAGTTCCCAAAGCACTCCACATGCTTCCATTATAGTGATCATCACTGCCACCTACTTACTTTATCTACCTCTTCTCCTTGATCAGCTATGGGCTCCAAAGGCCTTGACCATGTGTTTGCCTTCTCCTTATCCCTAAGGACCTATCTCTGTGCCTGGCACAAATGTTTATCATATTGGATGTTAACATGGTACCACAACTAATAACACTTCTTAACCTTCACTGGCAGACTTGATCAGATAGTTCATCCAACCAAAAGTTGGTTTCCCTCATACTTCTACTCACTAATATGAACTCCTATGGGACTGGAGAAGAAGCTGGAAAGAAAGAGGAGAAATAGTATTTGCAGAGCCTTGAATGTCATGCTAAGGACACTGGATTTTATTCTAGAGGTTTTATGAGCAGGAAAGTGATAGGAATAAGATCTGTATCTTAAAACCTATGGAGAGAAAAAGGAGGTTATATTTCAGGGGCAAAGACTGGAGATGGGGAGACAGGCTAGTTGACAATGAAAAAGTCTCAGTGAGAGAGGATTAATATCTGGCCTTGGATGGTAGCACTGGGGATAAGAAGATGGGCAAAACATTTCAGAGACAAAACCACATAATGAAAGCAGTTGCTTACTTTACCTGAGTAAACTCTGCTCAAAACAAACTTCCTCCAGGTGGAACTTTGGGACCTCTTTGCATCCAAGATGGCCCTGAGGGTAACCAGAGCAGGGAAAAAGCCTCCATGACTAGGTGAAGGGGAAGAAGCAAGTCTAGGATTCGCAAAGGCCAAGCTCCACGCCAGTGAGTAGGGCTGTAGGAGACAGCTCAAGGTCCTGCTAATAGCTGCTACCTGCAGAAGCTTCAGCAAAGAAGTCGGGTCTGTGCCCTGAGCAGAAAGATGCCCTCCTGACTTGGGAGAGCTCTAGCCAGCTTTAATACCAGAGACTCTGATGATTTTCAGCAGTGCTTTGTTAAGGAAAATTATCCAAAAACTGGAAGTAAGGGAAAAAGACAACTGTGTGAACTTTTAAAGTCATGTTAGGACATTTTTTTTAGTATGTATCTGAGAGTCATCTGATACTCTTGGAGAATGGAATTTTGTTTGACTTACTGTTCACAAACAGTTGGGGCCCAAATATTTTAAAACTCTGCAAAGTTAGAGTTTAACATATAGCAAACTAAGAAGCAGAAAAGATAACATGAAATGTTACATTTTCATTAGGACATTAATCAATTTTGGATCTAATTTAGCAATCTCATTTCAGCAATCCTTTTTCCACTAAGAACATAAATCCAGTTTCTCAGCTATTCTCTTTCTGCTGGTTCCCCCACTGAGTTAAACAAAACTTGACACATGCTCACCACATGGATGAGAATTATGCCCTGACATAGCACACACATCCACAGGCCTGCCTACCTACCTCACAGGAACCAGATGCCAGGAGGCAAAAGAAGCCTGATATCCAGGCACAGGATGTTAGTGAAGTGAAACAGGTGGTCACTTATGAAATGACATAAAGCTCAGTGTAGCAGAAAGGGCACAAAGCTGAGAGTCAGACCTGCCACTAATTCATTGTGTGACCTTGGGCCTGTTACTTACTGCCCCTTGCTGGGCCTCAATTTCACAATTATAAAATGGGTAAGTTGATCTAGGTCAGTGTTGTTTTATAGACTGTGTTCCTGGCAACTCTGCAGGTTTAAGGCAGATGCCTCAGAGCCTGTCTTTGATGAGGGTAAGGGGGGGAGGCTGGACTGGTGGACTCTGGGCCCACCACTGCCACTTCTAACAGAGCAGCTCTGTTTGAGATGTTTAATTATATGTTTAAATAAAGGGCTCCTCCATAAACTTGATAACTGTTAGTTAAGATCTCTTCCCACTCTGACATCCTAAAATTCCATCATTTTATGGCAAATGATCCTGAGGACAATACAGAGCCAAAAATATCTCCTCTTACCCTATACTTAAAAACGTATCATTAGAAGAGGGTCTCATTAAGAAGGCCCTAGCAGTTGAGTAGGAAGGGCTGAGGAAGGGGACAAGTGGGCAGAGGAGGGCTCAGAAAAGGGCAGAGACTAAAGGCCTGCCCCTTTTGCAAATGAAGATTGAGTGGAACCCAAGGCCAGGGACAGAACCCTTTCAGGGAGGGCTTAGATTCACTGGCCTTATCAAGACTAAGGAGTTGGACTCTAGCTCCTGACTCTGCCACATAAAGGCAGATGCCTTCAGTTTCCTTAAACTAAAATCTCTACAAGTAAGGTGCTTTGTAAACTGAAAAATGATTACAGATTTGAAGACCTATTAGAGCAATCTTATTCTTAAATCTTTCATATTATTCTCCTCTCCTGCCAGGTCCCTGAAGGAGGCTCATCACACTTGAGATGTGTAGACCCTCTCTCTTCCTTCCTTACATTTCAGAGTTGGGCATACAAGGGGCTTATTGCTTGGAATATTCCCCTCATTCAACTTTGAAAATGACAAGTGCACTTCTTACTAGAGAGTCCATGTTCCATGTTGAAGATGGAAACCTGGCCGCTCGCTTAGTGACTGGACCTCTGGGCCACACACGTGGATCCTAGAGAAGTTGGTTGGAGGCAGGAGAGCAGAAGAAACTCATGGGAAAATGCACTGAAGGCATGGAGATGTTCCCATTATACTAAAGCCACTGCATACCCCTTCCTGGGCACTCTTGAACACTCTACCCTCCTGGAAGGGCAGAGGCCAGAGGCAGTATGATACTCAGGAAAGAGCTTACTATACTAAATGCATGGGGTCTATGGAAGCAGGAGGACCTGAGTTCAAAACCCAGCTCTTTCACAGGCTAAGTATATGACCTCTGGCAAATTCATTTACTTCACTGAGCCTCAGCTTTTCCCTCTGGAGCTATTAATAACTTAATGAGTTATAAAGATTAACGAAGATAATTTTAACTTAAAACACCTATGACAATACCTGGCACATAGTAGGCACTTGATAAATGTGACTTCCATCAACAGGGAAAGGGCAAATAACAAAAGATGACTGAACGTGATTCATATGACAGGTAGGGAGGACTAGGGGATGAACCCCAGTGAGCAGATCAGAGCCGTGAGTGGCTCAGAATGGGAATGGGCTGATTTGGAGAGCCTGTTGTGCTATTCTAAGAGCATCTGGATCCTGTACCAGCCAAAGCAAATCAAACAGGAGTGCTTATGAAGAGCTTGTTTCTAAAACAAGTACGGGCTGTGTTATTGACACACGCCACAGGGGAATTGAGAAGACTGTTGGCAGAGATGTTAAGCTGACATGCTTTCAGTTCCAATCTTTGCTACTACCTACGTATGGGTACAGCTGACCTTGACTCCAGAGGAGAAAACCCTGAACTGAGTCACAAGAGACCTAGGTTCTGGTCTGAGCGTGACTCTGAGCAGGCGACATCATCTCTCAGGCCTCAGTTTTTTCTTTCTCCTCCAAATAATAACAATTCTTTACATGCCTACTCTATTATCACTATCCTCATTTTCTATGGCTCAGAGAAATTAAGCTAATACAGGCTGGCATCTGAATTCCAGGCCTGCTGTTAAAGCCAGTATAGTCTTTCCACTCTATTGCATCATCTCTCAGTGTTAACTGACGGGGTGAAACCAGGTGGACCAAGGCATTTCTGGACTTGAAAATTTTATGATTCTTAGCAGCCTGAAATTGTGGTTTCAAGAGCATTCTAAATATATACTGTAGTGCTAACCTGCTAGTTAAGAAGCCTTCTCCTATAAATGAAATCCTCAACACCAAGGGCAAAAGCTGAGTACAAGCCAACTTGAGAGCCAGAGGAGAGCGGACAATGAAATTTTAGGAAGCCCTGAAGAGGCCCCTGGAGAATACATTGCCTAATTCATTTTACAGATGGGGATATGGAGGCTGCAAAAAGAGAAACAGCTTGACTGGGAAAACCCAGAAAGTGGGTGACAGAGCACAAACTGGATTCTATGCCTCATGGACTCTCTCATACTCGTTATCTACTCAGTCTCCAACATTCCAGGCCATTCTGATTTCCTCATTGATATTTTTTTTCCAAATGCTGAGTGACAGGCAGGTCACTGCCCCTGCAGCTGACTCCCAAACACTTCTCGTTGTAGGTAATGGCTCTTTCTTTCTGTCTCTGCTGCAGCGTTAAGCAGGACTGAATCTGAGTCTTCTCTTTTGGCCCCCTCCTCTTTTTTTCCTTTGAACGACAGACCAAGTGCCTTTGGAGGCACAGAACTGGAAGAGACATACCAGCAATTATAGAACAACTTTCTACTTCATTCCCTCTTTTTGGAGCTGAGGAAACTGAGGCCCAGAGATATTAAATGCTTTCCCAAGGTTGAGTTAGTAGAACAGGCTTAAGAGCCTGGGCCACAATACTCACCTTCTACTACAATCTGACACTGAACACAGGGTATCAGAATTTATTTCAACCACTAGTGGCTGAACACCAATCCAGGCCAGGCATTTTTTTCATCATCTCCTATTAGCATCACAATAACTGTATAGGCATTATTGTTCCCATTTTGCAGAGGAGGAAACTACAGCTTGGAGAGGTTAGTCACAAAGGAAATGAATGTCACAGCAAGGATTCAAATCTTTGGCTTTAAAGCTTCCTCCCTTTCCCCAGCAGCATATAGCCTGAGGTTTTTAAGAATATATACAATGGTGAGAAAGATGGAGTTAATTAATCTTCCTAAAGACAAGTTATCCTGTAGATAACTTTGTCTCTTGCCCTATGCACTTAAGTACACTAACTCTTGATATATTATGCTAACTGAGGAGATGGGGAGGGAGACGAAGGTACGGGAGACCAGTAGAGACTCCTAATACAAAATGACAGATAACTCAAAAGCAGCAATTTCTGCTTTTGTGTTAACGTGATCTTTTGTAGGATAGTTTTGGGGCTTTTTTCTGCATCTGCCCCATTAGGTCATAAGTCCCCCTTATTCATGTCCTACTCATCTTATGATTCTGGTATCAAACTTGCTGATGGACCTTGGTTTCCTGATTTATGGTTTCCCAGCTTGGGTTTTTGATCTCTTGGCCTTATTCTTAAGCTCAGATCCCTACCTCTCTGCCACAGTCAACGGCCTTAAAACTGCCCTCTAAGAGCTCTCAGTCACTCTTCTGTCAGGCTTGCTGCTCCAGTGGGACACAAACATGCCTCATGAATACAGGCAAAACTCTTCAACAAAATATTAGTAAACCAAAACCAACACCATACAAAAGGATTATACACTATAACCAAGTGGGATTTATTCTAGGAATGAGGTTGGTTTAAAATCCAAAAATCAATAACATAGTGCCATGTTAGTAGAATAAAGGATAAAAACTACACAAACAAAATCCAACATCCATCCATAATAAAACCTCTGAGTAAACTAGAAATAGAAGAGAACTTACTTGCCCTGATAAAAGAAGTCTACCAAAAAACCCTACAGCTAACATCATACTTAATGGTGAAAGACTGAATACTTTCTTCTTAAAATTGGGAACAAGGTAAGAGTGTCTGCTTTCACCAATTCTGTTCAACATTGTACCGGAGGTCCTAGCCGGTAGAGTCACGCAGAGCGATTTTATGGACGTAAGATTATGTCATTCCTCTACTCAAAACTCTCCAGTGGCTTCCTATTTCACTCAGAATAAAGCCCTACATGATCTGAGTCCCTGTCTACCCTTGTGACTTCTTCTCCATAATCCACTCTCCCTATTGCTCACTTCATCTCTAGCTACACTGACCTCCTTTTGTTCCTCAAGACACTAAGCATGCTCCCGTTTTAGGGCTTCTGAACTTGCTGAACTCTATGCCTGGAATGTTATTCCCCAAGATATACGCATAACTCATACTACTTCAGCTCGTGCATATTTCTGAACAGAGTTTATTTTCTCACAGAAGCCTTCTTTCATCACACAGTCCCTCCCTATTCCCTTACCTTGCTTTATTTTTATTCCTATGTATTCATTTGTTTATCCTCCACTAGAATTTAGGATACAAGAGAGAAAACTATTTTCTTCACTGCTACGTTTCAAACACTTAAAACTGTGCCTGGCACATGGTGGACACTCAATACATACACACTGAATGAATGGACGTCTTTAAAAAGATATTCATATATAGGAGAATGAATAAAGGCTGGGTTGGGAGGGTGGGAACCACTGTCCCAAGAGTCTGAGAAGGACCAGGGTTTTAGGTCATGGAGAAAGAGCCAGTGTAGAATAGAAAAAACTTGGTTCTCTAAAGCCAGATTCTAAGTTCTAAGCTTAGGTCTTCCAGTCACTGCCTGTGTATCCCTCTCTAAGTCTCCGTAATTTATAAAATGAGAATATC
The DNA here is from genome assembly GCF_028023285.1 of Balaenoptera ricei. Classification (NCBI taxonomy): domain Eukaryota; kingdom Metazoa; phylum Chordata; class Mammalia; order Artiodactyla; family Balaenopteridae; genus Balaenoptera; species Balaenoptera ricei. The sequence continues at coordinate 25,353,199 of NC_082653.1, forward strand.
ACCACCTACCTCCCAAGCTGTTATGAAAATGAAATCAATTTATGTAGAGCATTCAATATAGCACCTGATAGTATAGTAGATACTACAAATAATTAAACATTCTCTGATACCTCTGTCCCTCAAGAAGAACCTAGAACTACCTTAAAAATTACCTAGCTCCACCTTAGTGAAATGCATAGATGTCTATAGGGCTGTTGTCCCTGAAGTATGACCTTGATACCCATTTTAACTTCTCTTTCTTATCATTCTTCTTTTACCTCTCCCTTACTGTTAGCTTTCAGCTCTCACCTCTAGCTGCTGCTAATATAGCAGCTCCTCCTCCCCTTTTTATACACCGCTCTTAATCTTATGGAGGTTTAGAAACCAGATTGCTAAGCTTGTTACAACAACACGTAAAAATAGGAATAAATAAGTGCTGTGCAAGGTCTTAAGGATGACAATGCTTTGTTACCTTCTTGTTTTCAGTTGCACTCTGGAAAATTGAGGATGTTAGATAAATAAGATACTATATGGATATCAGTATATTATACAATATTTTACATAGAATCGTTCATATTTTAAAATAGTCAGTAGTGGAACTTCTTCACAGGGCAGTTGTCACGAAAACAATAAAAGCCAAGCTTGATGCCCAGGCCATGTAAAGGCCAGAAGCTATAGAACATTAGATTAACCAATACAGAAAGAGAGGACAGGAAGAGTCCGGAGATTCAGAATAGGAGGGAAGGTTGGCCAGTGTGGATTCCAGGAGCATCAGGTTGGAGGACAGATCCCTCTGTGCATCCTCAGGCAGGCAGAGGGAAGAACAGAATGCCCCTTGTTACAGAGTGTGAAGAGAGTGACCTATATCACTGGCCAAGAGAGAGAGAACCGGTGGGAAAACTGGAATGCCCATGGCCTCTGATAAGATATGAGGCTGCAGTACAAGTGCCTTTTTCACTAGCAGCTGGAGGGTGGGGGTTGGGGGAAGGCAGGGAACCTAGGGCCAGAAGAGGAATAGCCCTCCTGTTCTAACATGCTGGGGATGGACTCTTGAAACCAACTATAATATCTGTACTGGCAGTGGCCTCGGAGCCAGGCTGTGTGAGTGCATCTAAACCTGCACTCTGCAGCCCACATGCTGCAAATCATGGCTGCCAATGCTGCCTGGTTTTGTCTCTGTGCCCTGGAAAGACTGAACTTGTGGAAAGACTGAACTTCCGGTAGGGCCTGCAGAAGGAGAGGAGGAGAAGGGCATGGGAGAAAATTTACAGTGTAAATTTCCAAGGCAAAACCTTCCCTTTTACCGTTGGGGAGTGGGGTGGCAAATAGGTCAGGGACTGAGATGCCAAGGATACTTATAACACTTTCTTCTCACCTCTCATTTCAGTCATGCTGTTCTACAGTTCACAAAGCTTTCCAACTTGCATCTCCCATTTGATTGTCTACAATATCCTGTATGGTTGGTGCACACAAAATAGACGTGTGGGTGCAGTGAGGCACTCCAATTTACAAATAGGGAAATGGAGATTATCCAAGGGCAAATACTGAGCAAGAAGATAAAAACCCAGGTTTTCCAACTGCAACTCAGCTCTCCAAGTCCCCATCTGTGCTGGCCCAAGTGCTTATGGAATCCCACGTGTTACAGATGTTTTCTTCTCCTTCCAGCCATATTTAGCCTTGGCCTCCGCCTGCTTGAAGGTTCTTCCTTTCCCCCTCACTAAAAATGCCATTGCTCAGAAAGGACCCCCAACTCTTGCCTGCCCTGCTGGGCCCTTCAAATAACTAGACCTCCTTCCTAAATCCCTAAGGAGGTCTGTTTTCTTGAACTTTTTAAGAAAAATCATGATTCCAGGGAGATTAGCATTCCAAGGAAAGCCTGCCAAGGCAGAGAGAACAATGGTATTCACAGTTAGACTGACCTGGGTTCTAATATCAGCTTTACGGATTCCCAGGTGTAAACCTGGGCAAGTTACTTCAGTTTCCTGAGTCTCAATTCTCTCATCTATAAGATGGGGTTTTGTCTAGTTTAAATGGGATCCATAACACTATTGGTTCTTAATATGTTGATTTCCCTTCCTGTTTCACCATCTGCAGTCTTCCTTCTAAGATTCCATGGACTTCCCTCTTCACACAGCCCCACTCTAATCACTCCGTCCTCACCTCCACTGATGATCACATTCTGCAGGACTGATAAAACCACAGGATTTTCTGAAGCTGACTCTGGGCTTGGTAGGTCACAATCAAGACTGAAATCAGGAAAAGTCTCTAAGGGCTATGAAGTCACGTTAAGAGAGCTTATGGGAGAAGGGGTTTAGCTGCCAGGTCCAGAATACCCCCCAGCAGAAAGCAGCTGGCAGAAGCCAGAAGGAATTGAGCATACTTTGCTTTATTCATGGCAAACGATCCCAGCCTGTCTCATGGCAGCTCCAGGAAAGCAAGTTCAATTCTCCTCCCAGTACAAAAGACTGCCTATGACAATCTCTTAGGCATGGAGTAGGAGAGTAATTATCTGTAAGTTATCTGTCCTAAGGGTAAAAATAAGCCCCAAACTAGTTACCTTGTATCTTGGCCCAAGTTTGCCCAGAGTTTACCTAGGCACCCTCACTCACCAGTACCAAGGCTGAGCTCAGCCAGCAATTTCCTCTTTTGCGTTACAGGGTCAGCACCAACTGTCTCAGGGAAGAGGGCTCACCTATAACAGAGAGAAATCAGTCAGGGTCTTGCTCAGAACAGGCATGGACTTAGGTCAATGAAGGCATGCAAAGTTCCTGCCCTTACAAGTCTTGCATCCTAGCAAAAGATAGGGTAATAATTAAATATATGGTTTCAGGTTGTGCTATAAAGAAAAATAAGCAGAGTCAGGAAAGAAAGAATGACAAGGAGTGAGAATGAGGTCTGTTTTAGATAAATCGGTCAAGGAAGACTTCTCCAAGAAGCAATTGCTAGACAGAGACCTGAATAAAGTAAGGGGGTAAGACCTGCAAAGATCAAAGGGAAGAGTATTTCAGAGAGGGGAAATAAGTGCAAAAGCCCTGAGGCAACAATAGGCAAGAGTAAGCTTGTTATGCTAAAGAACAAGAAAGTCAACATAGAATACAGTGATGGGAAGAATGAGGTTCCTCCAGGCTTCAGTAACCTGGAACCCAGCTGGGACAAACTTTCAAGCACTCTGAGATTGATTTCAGGTTTCTCTGCTCACCTCCTCGTCTGTTGGGTAAGGGACAGAGAAACTCCTATATATTACTTGGAATGTGGGGTAGAGAGAAAACAGAGAAACTCCTATGTATTACTTGGAATGTGGGGTAGAAATGACTGGGGTAAGGAGAACAGTAGCACGTGCCAGGCACTGTTGTAAACCCTTTATTTGTATTAACTCATTTAATCTTTACAAACTCTTGTAAGGTTGGTGTGTTATTACATTTCCCCATTTTACTAATGGGGAAACAGACAGAGAAGTTAAGTAAATTTGCCCCAAGTCACACAGCTAATAGATGGTAGACCTGGGACTTTAACCCTGGAAATCCAACCTCCAGGGCTTGCCTTCTTAACCACACACTATACCACTTCTCACAAACAGAAGAAAAAACACAGGAAACGCATTCTCTAGTCCTAGCTGACATGGCTCACAGTCCCCATTTATACCTAAGTCTGAGATCCTCTCCATTTACTTGCAGTCCAAGCTTTTTACTGAATACCAGTTGAATAACTCCGGAGTCCTTCAGCCAGGTGGTTCCAGAGGATACTGTGATCACAAAGCTATGATGATAACCACAACAATAGCCATTTAATAGCCACTAACATTTAATGCACACTTTGAAATAGACTAGGTACTGGGCTAAGCACCTTACATGTACTATTTTATTTCAGAGAAGGAATGACAGTTGCTATAAGGCCTGGGTAGAGGGATCTGTGGGGGGCTCCACGCCTGGAACAAAGCAGCAAACACAAGGAACTAAAGGATCCCTGAGGGCCAGGGTCAAAGCACAAAGGCAGAGGCACTAATGGGTGGGTGGTAAGAGGAAAGGCCTATCAGCACCTCCAATTAACATGTCAACAAACTGAACTCATCTTCCATTTCCCAGTCCCCATGTTTCACCAAATGGTATAACAATTCTCCGAAGTACATATATTTTTTAACATCTTTATTGGAGTATAATTGCTTTACAATGTTGTGTTGGTTTCTGCTGTATAACAAGGTGAATCAGCTATATGCATACATATACCCCCATATCCCCTTCCCTCTTGCGCCTCCCTCCCACCCTTCCTATCCCACCCCTCTAGGTGGTCACAAAGCACCGAGTTGATCTCCCTGTGCTATGCGGCTGCTTCCCACTAGCTATCTATTTACATTTGGTAGTGTATATATGTCAATGCTACTCTCTCACCAAGTACATATTTGGACTCCAAAATGTTCACTCATGCTCTCCAACCCCTTCTTCCCTCATTCCCACAATTGCCAAGTCCTTGTAGGGGTTTTTTTTGTTTTTGTTTTTGTTTTCAGTCTCTAACAGCTCTACATCCAAATCATCTTCTTTATTCCCTACTGTGTCAACTTCCTCTTGGTTCAGGATCTCATTATCTCCTGCCTGCACTGCTGGAATAATTCTTAGAATTTATTGACATTACAAGGACAGGCTGTTACAGCAGCCTCTTCCCTGGTCTCTCTTTCACTAGTCTCCCCCGACCCTTCCTGTTCCAATCTATTGAGCCCACACTGCCAGACTAATGTTCCTAATGCCACTCCCCTGCTCAAAAAAATGTCATGGCTCCCAATCACCTCAGCCTTGCTCTCTAGACTCTCATACCATGGGTCTGGTCATCATCTACCTTACCTCTACTGTGGGCTTTCCAGCTCCCATACTTTTATCCATGTTGTTGCCTCACCTGGAATGCCTCTCTTCATTTGTACATATTCAAATCCTTCTTAATTTTCAAGGCCTAGCAATTCAGTGAAGTTATCCTGAACCCTTTCTTACCTCTCTGTCATGTTCTTGAAACATCTCTGGCTGTGACTACTATCTGGCTCTGGCGTCACCATCCACTAAGGCTTCAGAACACATCCCCTGTTGTTCTTCCTTGTAAAGATTCCTACTGCTTCCAGACAAGGAAAACCTCGTCAGTTAAGATTTCTGTTCCAATTCCTACTACATACATACATTCATTTACTTATTTATTCATTCATTCATTCATTTATTTATGGCTGCCTTGGGTCTTTGCTGCTGCGTGGGGTTCATTCATTCATTCATTCATGTATTTATTTATGGCTGCGTTGGGTCTTTGCTGCTGCACGGGGGCTTTCTCTATTTGCAGCGAGCGGGGGCTGCTCTTCCTTGCGGAGCACAGGCTCTAGGCACACGGGCTTTAGGTGTGGCTCGCAGGCTCAGTAGTTGTGGTGCACCGGCTTAGTTGCTCCGCAACATGTGGGATCTTCCTGGACCAGGGCTCAAACCCGTGTCCCCTGCATTGGCAGGCGGATTCTTAACCACTGTGCCATCAGGGTAGTCCCCTACTACTCTTATCTTACTCTGGATCTATCTCTTAACAAAAGACCTGAGTTTTAATCTGAGCCTCAGATTCCTTAACTACAAAATGGGGATATAATTCCCATCCAGCCTACAATATAGGGAGTTTGTAAGAATCAATGTGACAACAGGAGAGGAAAGGGGAAGGGTTGAGATGGGAGACCCAGCCAAATCTTTAACAGCTCTTTTTGTCAGCTGCAAAACCCCAAGTCTTCTACCCAATTAATCGAAAACAATTCCTGGGCCTTCTTAGCCATGGTCACAACTCTGGGTTAGGGGTTATAGAGGATGCAGCGATGAATGAGAACAAATCTTATCCTTAGGCTCCTGGCAAGAACTGTGGAGTAAAGTCCTGGTAGGACTGTGTCAGCTTCCTACAAAGGATGACTAAGACTATTAGGCAGACTATGGAAAACAGTATGGAGGTTCCTTTAAAAACTAAAAACAGAGTTACCACATGATCCAGCAATCCCACTCCTGGGCATATTATCTGGAGAAAACTCTATTCGAAAAGATACATGCACCCCAATGTTCACAGCAGCACTATTTATAATACCCAAGACATAGAAGTAACCTAAATGTCCACCAACAGATGAATGGATAAAGATGTGGTGTGTACACACATACATACACACACACACACACACACACACACACGAAATATTATCAGCCATAAAAAAGAATGAAACAGGGCTTCCCTGGTGGCACAGTGGTTGGGAGTACACCTGCCAATGCAGAGGACACAGGTTCAAGCCCTGGTCCAGGAAGATCCTACATGCCACGGAGCAACTAAGCCCGTGTGCCACAACTACTTAGCCTGCGCTCTAGAGCCCACGAGCCACAACTACTGAACCTGTGTGCCACAACTGCTGAAGCCCTGCAATGAGAAGCCCATGCACCGCAATGAAGAGTGGCCCCCACTCACCGCAACTAGAGAAAGCCCACGCCCAGCATAGGAAACCCAACGCAGCCAATGAATGAATGAATGAATGAATGAATGAAACAATGCCATTTGCACCAACATGGATGGACCTGGAAACTATCATACTAAATGAAATAAGTCAGAAAGAGAAAGACAAATACCATACGATATCACTTATATGTGGAATCTAAAATATGATACAAATGAATATTTACAAAATAGAAACAGACTCAGAGACACAGAAAACAACTTATGGTTACCAAAGAGGGAGGGGGGTGGGAGAGGGATAAATTAGGAGTTTAGGATTAGCAGATACAAACTACATATAAAATAAACAACAAGGTCCTACTATATAGCACAGGGACCTATGTTCAATATCCTGTAATAAACCATATTGGAAAAGAATAGGAAAAAGCATGCACACGCACACACACACACACACACACATATAACTGAATCACTTTGTTGTACACCAGAAACTAACACAACATTGTAAATCAACTATACTTCAATTTTTTTAAAAATTTGAAAAAAAAAGAACATTAGGCAGGACCTAACAGTTTCAAGAGTGCTATGTATTATAAAAGTGGAAAAAGAAATCAGTCTGGGGCTTCCCTGGTGGTGCAGTGGTTAAGAATCCACCTGGCAATGCAGGAGACACGGGTTTGAGCCCTGGTCCGGGAAGATACCACATGCCGTGGAGCAACTAAGCCCGTGCGCCACAACTACTGAGCCTGCGCTCTAGAGCCCATGAGCCACAACTACTGAGCCCGTGTGCCACAACTACTGAGCCTGTGTGCCTACAGCCCATGCTCCACAACAAGAGAAGCCACCACAATGAGAAGCCTACGCACCGCAACGAAGAGTAGCCCCTGCTTGCCACAACTAGAGAAAGCCCATGCGCAGCAACAAAGACCCAATGCAGACAAAAATAAATAAATAATAAATTAATTTTTTAAAAAAAAGAAAGAAATCAGTATGACTAGAAGTGGCCTCAGAAGCTTCATTAGAGCAAGGGCTTAGGCCAGGCCTTGATGCAGGGTGACAGGAAGACATGGGCTACTATGCACCAGGCACTGGGCTAGGTGTTATGCTGGTAACCCTTGTAATACCTGTGAAGCAAGTGATGGCATGCCCATTTTACAGCCAAGGTAACTGAAGATGGGGGAGGAGGCTAAGTGTGTCATTCAAGGTCAAACAGCTGGTAAGTAGCAGAGCTAAGATTTGAACCTAGGTCTGCTTTACTCCAAAGCCTACTGTGCTTGCTTACTTACTTCATGGTCTGCCTTACTCATCATGTAGCAACATGAAAAGGGACCAGGTAAACTCTGAAGTTCTTTCTACCTCAAAAATCCAATGATTTGAATGGGGGTGGGGGAGAGAAGAGAGGAGCGAAGAGGAGGTTTACTGCTGCTATGTCTTTCCCATAAGACTGTGACCTTACAGCAGGTTTAGGGTCTTATTAACTAGAATGCCGAAGTATCTGACACAGCCTGGCACGTACAAGACACTAAGTATTTAGGGAACCTGTGAGTCAATAAAACACCAGCTCTATCAACCTTTGTTCTAAGGTCTAGAAGTAAGGTCCAAAATCTCAAGCTGCATGTTCTGACTCTCAGCCCCAATATCTATATCAACTATCTACTAGTCTCTCAGCTGAAGGTACCCTTTTCCCATTCTTGTTTTCAGGAGTTAGGGAAGAGGTGAGAAGAGAAAAGGATAAGAAAGGAAGTTAGGTGGTTAACACAGAAAGGAGAGGTAGAAGAAAGGGGTGAAAGGAGAGAAGGTAAGGAAGGAAACAAAAAGGAAGGGGGTGCCAGGGCAGGATTAAAATGTCTGACACCTAGACTTTGAGAAAGGTTTCTTTTTCCTTCTGATTCCAGAAACAAAATTGTTTTTGTTTTTTTTTTTTAAGAGCAGTAGTAGGAATTCCTCTTTATATATTTTAAATGAAGGGAAATTGCTTGTCCAAACCCCAGACAAAATCTGTCAGCAGGAGGTAAAGTGAAATTCCTCAGGGCTCCCATCCTCAGTTCTCACCACCGTCCTGCCCCAGCCTAACCCTTGCTCACCTGGTTTAGGCTGAGGCCTGCAGAGATCAGAAGACATGAAAGTTCTTCCTCTATTCCTCTGCTCCTTCTACAAAGGTTGCTCCAGGCTAATAAGCCCTGGGAGTCTAACCTTCTTTAGAGATAAGGGGATACTGATACCCTCTGGACCCATCCCCAAAGCTCCCTGTCAGGAAAGCTTTGTTGATTCCTAAGGGAAAAGTGTTTCTCCCTTTCTGCTTAATTTCTCAAATGTGTGTGAACGTACTGAGGTAAAAATGGGATGGAGGAGGCAAGGTCCCTTCAGGACTCTCTAGATCCTGGGTCCTAATACAGCTCAACCCTCTTTAGGTCTGATCTACATATTATATACAGGTATCTCTCTTTCTTACTAAATCAAGAGAGAGCCCTGGGCTGAGAGAAAACCTAAAGGCTAGTTCCAGCTCTACCTATAATGCACTGTGTGACCTTGTCAGGTCATTTCACCTTCCTGGACCTTTTTTCCATATCTGTAAAATGAGGGTGATAGTATCTACTAGTCTGGAGGATTTTCTGATGGATCAAACAAGATTGTCAAGAAACAGTTGAACTGTTTAAATCTATTTAGTTTGATATAAAGGTAAAGAAAGAATGAGGGGATGGTCCCTTTAAAAAATGAAATAAAATAAAAAGAGGGCTGTACCACCTTTCACTTGAAGAGATCTGCTCTGAGTGAAAAGACTTAGGAAGAGCTGTGGCAGAGACTGTCACTGTCTGTACCTCCATCAAAAGACAGTAAAGCACCAACTGAGACTGAAAAAGCTCAAGAGCTACATGTATGCAAATACCAACAGTTCCAAGCACAAAGAAGGTAAGAACCAGCAGAAGTCACGTATTACTCAGGGAAAGTAACAAAAAGTAGTAATGACCAATTTAGTGGTGAAGAGCTCAGGCTCTAGAATCACACACCTGGGTTTGAATCCCAGCTCTGTCTCTTACTAGCTTTGTGACCTTAGGCAAGGTATTTACCTTCTGTGCCTCAGTTTCCTACATTTGTTTTAAAAGGTTCCTGCTTCATAAATGTGTTATTGGGAGAAATAAATTAAATAGTATGGGAAAGCCCTTACCTCAGGGCCTGGCATAAGTGACTTAACGATAGATATTGTTTTTCCATTTAAATACCACAAAGGATGAATCAAGCAATAAAAAAGGCCTAGGAGAAAAGAAAGAAATGTACATTTGCTATTATCTTATTATGTACCATTAAGACCCAAAGCCTTAATTATTCTCATTTATTCCTAATAACCTCTTGAAATCCATAGAATTATCCCCATTTTACAGGAGGAAATTGAGCCTCAGAGAAGTAATTTGTCTAAAACCACACAACTGGGAAAAAGAACTTATTTCAAAAGGTCTGACTGCAAAACTGTGTTCTTTCTACTACATATATACCTTGCACTTTCTCATGCTCAAAAACAAGGAGCCCCCCACATACCAAAATAGGCTCCAATAATAAAGTGTTAGGGAATGGACCAACTTCTCCCATTTTGTACTCAATGAAGCAACTATTGGTTTTGTATGCCTGGGGAAAAGATGGGCAGGGGTGAAATGCAAGTGCACCATCAAGTTCCAGAGTTGCAGACTGGACTTACCAGGCCTTCCCAAGGGGCTCTCACATTTGTCGCAGTAAAAGAGGAGACAGGGCCTTTTGCCAAACTGAATACCACACCCTAAAGGACAAGATGTTCTAATGTTGTAACAAACAGGCAAAAAGCCATGAGAGGTGCCAGGGCAGAACTCAAATATCTGATCAAAACACCTTATACCGGGAGGGAATACAATGCTATGTATGAACACTTTTGCAAGAGTCAGCATGTACTGTGTCCTGAGTGTGCACACTGTCCCTATTTCTGGGAAGCACTTTACTATGGCCCACATGACTGGAAGTTTACTCTTAAGACAAGCACTCCTTCCCTTGGGCCAGACTATTATTTTGGAGCACTCCGTTAAAAAATAATAATAATTTAAAAAAAAAAAAGGGGAACAGGTTCTTACAGGAGTATATGGAAACCAGGAATCTACAGCTGGCGAGTAGGGGAAAGAAGCCAGGAAGTAAATTAAGAAAAATTTGAGAGAAGAACTGGGGCCTGGATATCAAAGGCTTTGGGTAGGGTGGGGAATCAAGCAAAAGACCTAAGACAAGAGAAAGGGAGTGCTTCAGGGGGCTAAGAAGATATTTTGACAGAAGAAATTATTTTCTACATTTGTAAAACAAATTTTTAAAAAAAATAGTACGTCCCTGGGACTTCCCTGGTGGTGCAGTGGTTAAGAATCCGCCTGCCAATGCAGGGGACACGGGTTCGAGCCCTAGTTCGGGAAGATCCCACATGCCGTGGAGCAACTAAGCCCGTGCGCCACAAGTACTGAGCCTGTGCTCTGGAGCCCACGAGCCACAACTACTGAGCCCATGTGCCACAACTACTGAAGCCCGCACGCCTAGAGCCCGTGCTCCGCAACAAGAGAAGACACTGCAGTGAGAAGCCTGCGCACCACAACAAAGTGTAGCCCCCACTTGTTGCAACTAGAGAAAGCCCGCGCGCAGCAACAAAGATCCAACACAGCCAAAAATAAATAAATAAAAATAAATAAATTTAAAAAAAAAATAGTACATCCCTATAAAACCTCTGGTGTTTAGAGTAGAGCAATCTCCAGGGCATACAGGAAGACTGATTGAAAGAGGTGTTTCGTTTTCTTTTTATTTTTTTTGGCTGTGTCGCGTCTTACTTGTGGCATGCCGGATCTTTCATTGCGGTGCGCGGGCTCCAGAGCACGCAGGCTCTCTAGTTGAGGTGCGTGAGCTCAGTAGTTGAGGCACGCAGGCTTAGTTGCCCCACGGCATGTGGGATCTTAGTTCCCTGTCCAGGGATTGAACCCGTGTCCCCTGCATTGTAAGGCAGATTCTTTACCCCTGGGCCACCCGGGAAGTCCCTGAAAGAGGTGTTTCTGAAGTGATATCTTCCTCAGGAGAGGGGAAGGAAAATAGAAGCTAGGTTCTCTAGGCCTCCGGGGTGACAACCAAGGCACGAGTGAGCAGACACAGGACATAATCTTAGCATAACAGCTCCAGGTTCAATCAGGCAGGGCTCACCTGCAGGTAGTCTCAGACCCATTTCTGCTATAGTCAGTACTTGAAGGTGCACAACTGCCCATAGACAGTAGGGAGTACAAGACTGGCCATAGAGCAAATAGTCCTTGTCCCAGGAGCCACGCTTGCCAATCTGTTTTAGTTCTGTCCAGCTTGCCCCCTAACCTCTTGGCCTCAGAACTCTAACTGCTTCAATCTTCGTGAGGCCTGCTTTTCCCAGCCTGGATCAAACGCCATGGTGCTGCAGTTCTAGACTCCTTCCAATCACAAGAATACCTGACCTTGACTCTTATGACTGGCTCTATTGTGTGTTGCCTATGCCCTGGCATAATAAACCAACTGGCTGTGTTGCCATGGGGGTTAAAAAAATGACCTCACAACATAATAAAAATGCAGCCAAGTCACAAAATGGCTCAGTAAAACCCTCTTCTACTCCCCAACAAAGACAGGTGTCAGGATGCCCAGCATATCGCGAAAAGAGGCCCTGGAGGGCAGCTGGTTTCTTAATGACAGGTGACATTAGGGCTCCTGAGCCCAATCCATGTCCACGTATGAGAACACTATACATGCCATAAATAGATGAAACTCAATCCAGGCAGTCTCTAGGCTGCCTGGAAGAACGTCCACAGAATACAACAGACCTGCAAGACAATCATTCTTGCCTCTGCCTTTTCTGGGCAGCTAACAGCATTTCTCCTTCCTCAGCTGAATCTGCCTCCAGTTTCCCCCTTCTCCTTCCCTGAAAAACCAACCCCGCAGGAATCATCAAGGGAGGCACAAGTAATTACTGTTTTCTTTTCTCCATGCTAATGAGACAGTTGGATGGTTCCCCTTCCCCCTCTTGAGCTGGAAGCGAGAATCCAAGGCTTTATAATCTGTAACCAACAGACCAAAGCTGGGGCCAGACAGTGCTCTGCAACTGAACTGTACAGAAGATGGCTTTTTGTCCCTGATGAGACCAGAGCTGGAAGAGGCCCCACCATTTTACAGAAGGAGTGGTAAGACCAGAGTGAGAGGATCTGTCCAAAGTCACAGAAGGAAGGCAGTGGCATGGCCAGAATCAGTCTCCTTACTCCCAATCAGGGCACTTCCCAAATCATCCAGACTTCCTCTAGTACAGAATAAATTTGGAGGTGTCCTCAATGTACCTGGAAACTGGAACTACAAATTTCAAGTTTACATATCAGTTTTTGAATAGGTATTTAAAAAGCAATGACAATGCTCTGCAGAAGTGGACTCAGTCCCAGAACTGGGGTTCTGGGGCAGAAAGCCAGGATCTGAGAGACAATGCCAATTTTACCCCAAAATTTAAATCACAAGTAGATGGTCAGGCAAAAAAACAATCTGCTAATTTTAGTTGGGATTCAGCTCAGTTACGTGAAGACTGTAGATACCAAGGGTGGGATCAGAACTAGCCTTAAGAATGAATTTCAGGTCTGGCGGATAAAAGACCAGTTTAGTATAGAACACTAGGACCTCATATTTCACAGATGAAGAAGTCGAAATCTAGCACTATTTTTTTTTTTTTTTAATACATGTGTTGTTTAGAAGGCACCCAGTCTCGGGTGTTTTTGTTCTAGCAGCCCAAACGGACTAAGACACATGGCTTTATCCTAAATGTCAGAGGACTGTCTGCTAAGAAGACTGACCAGTGATTACCTTACTTAATTTTCTGGCCAACTGTCCATGTCATTGCTTCTTATCTCAGGGTAACACAAAGTTTTGTCCAGAAAACTAATTTTGGGGGGGAACTTCTCTCTTTCGCTTGGTGGGGAATATTTGTCCTCATTTTTATTGGGGTTGCCCCATTTATCTGTTTTTATCTCATCTTTCAGGAATTCCTCATTGTTTCATCTATTGGGAGTATTTCTCCTAGTCTTCCAACTATGTCACAGATCTCTAGCAGACGATCACTTATGCCAAAAACCAAATCTGGAAACTGGATTAAGACAATTTCCGTAGTTTAAATAACAACACCAAAAGGGAGACATGTCTTTAAAAAGAATTTAACAACCGACAGATATTTGCAAAATCGCAGTTCAGTACTTTATACAATGGTTATCCTTCAAAACATACAAACTGGGATCTGCCGTAACTTGTGCTGTGATATCCCCAAGTGACATCTCCCCTTGTTGCAGGAAAGACAGTGGGGCACGAGAGGATGCTCACATCCCAGGTCTTAGGTGAGTCCCTGGGATGGCTGCCGAGTGTGGGTTCTTGAACAGGAAAGAATTCAAGAGCGAGCCAAACTAAAATGAAAGATGGTTTACTCAAGGAGAAACAGACTCCACAGACAAGAGTGTGGGCCATCTCAGAAGGCGAGAAAGGCCTCGAATCTAGCACTATTGGCGGCATCCAGGGAAAGACCCAGGGTGAAGCAGCAGACTGAAGGATGCTATGGCTCAGAGCTAGCCATGACCTGCCTGCCTAGCCATGGTCAGAGAAAAAGGAAGACAGAGCCTCTGGGAAAAGGAGCCAGCATATGCAAAGGCTGTGCTGAGAAGAAAATGGTTCAAGTTTTTAAACTGGACTAATTTGTAGACTCTAACACAATTTTTTAATCTTTTTTATTTTTTTAACCTGAAGACAGACTGTCAGCCTCTAAAATCTCTTCCCTTCCCTCTCACTTCTATCCTAGCTCTATCACTTCAGGTTGGAGTCAGCAACTCAAATCCAGTCCTCAAACAATTCTGACTCCAGGCAGGAAATATTTAAAACAGTCTTCGCCCTAACTCCCATCTCCTACCCATACGGCCTGGATGTCAACCCTTCCTCTCTGTTCTGCCGTACCACAGAGTTGATTGTGGGGTTCCTTGTGGTATTCCAGGATATTGCCAGTGCTGACCACGAGGCTTCAGCTTCTAGAGGGCACAAAATCATGTACAGTATTCTACAAATGGCCCCAGGTCCATGTGAGAACGCCTGCCTCAGGTCACCTGCCTAACATCTCAGGCCCTCCTAGGACTAAAGCCCAGCTCTGAATCCAAGACTAGGCCTTTCCACCAGTGGCCATTCCTCAGAGACTGCCTGCCAGCCTAGACTTACTCTTGAGTTTGCCACTCTCCCCATCCTTCTGCAGGGAAGGCAGCATGGTATAGTAGAAATAGCACGCATACAGATCTGGGTTTGAGCCCTGGATCTGGCCACCTAAACTGGGTATCCTTAAGCATTATTATTTACCTGCTCCCCTATATCCTCTTAAGAGCTTTGATTACTGTCTGTTTTTTCCACCACTCTCCCCTATGGGAAGAGGGAATATTTAGGTATTTCCCTGTATCCTCAATGAGTCAGTCTCTGTCTACTGAATGATCCTCTAAAACTAAGTTCCCACATCTGTAAAATGATATCTGTGATGATATCACCTGTCTCAGAGTTATGAGATAAAGGAACAAAAAAAATGTAAATTGCCTGGATCAGTGCCTGGCCCTTATTCTTATACTCTATCAAGGATACCAGGGCCAAATGTTTACCTGTACTGAACTAGACTGCCCATCCTAGAGACACCATGCCTTGCTGAACCCTAGGGTCAGCTGGACCTGACCTCCAGTGTCTGTTCCACTCCAGTAATTAGACTGAGTGCCAGTTCCTAGAACCTTGCCAGTACAAACAGCTAGAGATATGACTATTCTCCTCACAGTCAAAGGCAGTGAATTTGAAGCAAATGAGGTACATATATACACAAATACTCTAGATTGAAAGGAGGGGGGAACAGAGGATAAAAGAAAAAAAGGGAAAAGGCTGTGCTCTGAAGTTGAGGTCTTAAAGAAGAAAGCCCAGATCCTAAGAGGTGACTAAAGTCACTTGAAGGGCCAGCAACATGAAACAAATTGGCTGAGGTCACATAGTAAACTGAAGGGAGAAATGAGTTTGGAACCCACCACTGCGGTCTCCCATCTAGTGATTTTTCCTATCCTCCAGGGTAGATGCACAACATTCTAGGAAAAAGGGAGTGAGTCATAGGGGATTCAGTGTAGTGGCAGGGAGAGACGCATAAGGGATATCAAGTGGTACTTAGATAGTTTCCTGCTTTGAAAGGTGACTGAGAAAGAAATCAATCCAGCCTTTAGCTTTGCAGGGGGCTAATATGCTCTGGAAGTTAAAGGGCAGAAATAAAATCAATCTGGCCAGAACAAGTGCCAGCAGTTAGGGAAGGGGAAGGGCACAGGATGTCCTCAAACTATCATGAGCCCTTCTCCCACAACACCAGCGGCTCCAGGAGATCAAAACCCTCTGCCCACCCATCCCCAACTTCACAACTCAAACTGTAAATTATGTTCCAGGTTTTCTAGGATATCTGATCTTCCCAACAGCGGGCCCTCAGATTTATAAAATGGGGGGTGGAGTATAGAGAAGTAGCAGAATAAGAGTTCTGTGCCATGAGGAAAAATCTGATTGATTCTTTTCTTTGTTCTATTCACAATATTCACCTGAACTTCTGGGAAGGTAAGTGATTTGCCCAAGGTCACACAGCTAATAAGGGCAAATCAGGACTCGCCTGCATCCTGTGTCCTTTGTGATATGGTGACTTTCAGCAAATTTGACCTTTACAAAGTTTTGAGAGGTAGGTAGGGCAGGTGTTCTCTGTTAAATCATGCTGTCCCTTCTTCTGAAAAGTCTCATTTGACACCTCCAATTCATTTCCGGCTTAGTCCTGACATTTATCTCCTCTTCCAGAACTTTCATAATTACCTTCTAACTCAGAGGTCAGCAAACTTTTTCTGTATAGGGCTAGCAGTCTCTGTAGTATTCAACTTTGCCAAGGTAATATGAAAGCAGTCATAGACGAACAAATGAGTGTGGCTGTATTCTAGTACAACTTTACAAAAAGAGGCAGCAGACTGATTCAGCCCACAGGTCAGTTTGCCTGACATCTGTTCTAACTAATCTCCTGTCTCCAATCACCCTGTCCCTCAGTCCACCACACACACTCATATCACAATCCTACACCCTCAATGGATCCCCTTTGCCTACAGGATAGTTTAAACTCTACCTCATCCTCTATCATATCCTTCCCTGCACACTGTACTCCAATCACAGCAGGATGTCACCTGGCAACTTCTTACCTTCCACCATGCTCTTCCCTAACACCTGCAATGCCCTTCTCCATTCCTCTGCTAATATTACCTATTTCAGGGACAAGCTCAAATGCCAACACCTGTGAGAAGTCTTTTCTTGCTCTGCCTTACATAATTAGTCACTATATGGCTGTCCCTCACCCACTACTGTTTCCCTACTCCCCCCACAATTCTAAGCTTCGCAGGGGCATGGAGTGTGTCTTATTCAACTCTGTATCCCTTGCAGTACCTAATGTTAACACTCAGTGTCCACTGACTGAACAGGCTTCTGGGCTAAGAGAAAGTCATTAGAACATGGGAATCTTTGGTTCTAACAGAACCATGAGATGACTCACAGCATCAACAGATCCTTCAGGCTGCTTCAGGGGCTGCCTCCCTCCCTCCCCATCATGTTCCCTGTCTGGCCAGGTAACTAGTTAAGGTAGGGGCCAAGACCAGGCATTTCATTAGGTGGCTTCTAGCCTACGCTGATATATGTGAAGAGAAGAGGGATCCTATTTTCAGAGCTCCTTGTCCCTGACCTCAAACTGTATCCTTAATATCAGCCATAAACTGATCCCAGATACAGATTTAGCCCTAGATCAGCAGACAGCCTTCTATCAAGTGCAGATCCCCCAAAGACAGGAGATTTCACCCAGGGAAAGGCTCAGGGCATTCAAACCAACCTCAACTGAAATGAGAACTCAAAGGTATGTGCTAAGAATCATCAGGAGCATCTCCTCTGGATGCAAAGGGACCTCTACTGAGATTAAGGGGTCCTGAACAAGCCTGTAGCCCACAAGTAAGACTATCCTAGCTTGAGCAAGCTGTGAGGTCAAAGACTAAATTGCTCATGGGGAAAAACAAAACAAACATACAAAAGAATTTTTCTCCTAAGCCCAGAACAGAACAACATTCCATCTGGGTAAGTAAGCTTGTCACAGGCATGGGGTACTTAGCATATCTGCCATTCCAGGATTACAGCTGTCAAGTTTTAATTAGGGTAATTAGAGTTAAAAATGTAATTTCATTTCAGGGATACTTTGAACAGATTCCATTAATTTCTTTTTAAAAGAAAGGAGGGGAAGGCAAGTAGAGGATTTTGCCATCAGAGAAGCAAAGCCCTGTGCCTGAGCCAACGAACTTTCAAACCACTGCCAAGAACCCCCAGCATCTCTGCAGGCTTGGCCCAGAGTGCAGAGGGCTGCTGCTCTTCAGCTTTCCTCCCTAGTTTCCTCCCTGAAACTAAGTTTCAGTCGGCATCTACTAATAAACCCACCTTCTTCTCCCTACCTGCTCCTGTGTTACTACCATTCAGTGACTACTATTACAGCCCTAAGTCTAGTAAGGGGCAAGGGCTGTCAATCTGATTGGCTACATGTTAGGGACTACTCTAATGTCCACCCCTTTATCAACTGTTCCTGGACACATCTTTATGCTTTCCTTTGCGCTAGTTCCCTGGTCTGGAGTGCCCTCCTTGCCTTGCCTGCCTTTACCCTTACTCTTCCTTCAAAGCCAGATCAAAGTTATCTCCCCCAGAAAAACCCACTTCCATGCCTCTATGATCCCAGAGAACCCTGCATATGCCTCTATTAAGGCACATACAGAATACTATGGTCTGTTTCCCTGTTTGGCTCTGATGTTAGATTGTGAGGTCTTTCAGGGCAGGGACTGGGTCTTTATCGAGGAATCCTTAGCTAGCACTAGCACAAGCCCTGACACATAGGAGAGACTCAACAAATATTTGTTGAATGACCAACTGTAGGGGGAATTTGGTCTGAGCACACTGGTAGCTGAGCATATTAAGCCCTCGGGCTCTACAACGCATAGAAATATCTGGTCGTGAGTCCCTTCCCCCTCCTTGCACAGGGCCAGTTCAGAAACCTGACTCAGCCCTCCCACTGATCCCCAATGATGATTGATCTCTCCCACCAGAGCGCGCTCATTCCTTAGGGACCTGGGAAAGGAGATGAGAAAGCCTAAGCAAGCAGAGCATCTCCCCCCATCCTCCTCAACCACTGGTTTTAAGGGATTTCCTCCAGTCTTTGAAGGGTTCCAGGGAGAGGGCCTCAGTTCCAGTTCAGTCTGTAGGAGGGTAAGGGATGGCCCTGGTTTTTTTAAAAAAAAAAAAAAAAAAAAAAAAGGGACTTCCCTGGCCGTCCAGTGGTTAAGACTCCAAGCTTCCAATGCAGGGGGCGCGGGTTCGATCCCTAGTCAGGGAACCAAGATTCCACATGCCATGTGGCGTGGCCAAAAAAAAATGAGAAAATTCTGAACAGAAGAAGATTCCAAAGTAAAAAAAAAAAAAGTTCATTGGCTTGGAATCAAAGTGTTGCAAATGCTCAGAAATGTTGTAGTGCAGTACAACAGAGAACATGCTATGTGACATAGGGCAGCCAAGTCACTTCACTTCTCTGAGCTCCAGATTCCTTTTCAACCTATCCCGGTAAGTTGTTAGGGGAAATGAACATACAAAGAGGCTTAACCCAATATTAACACTAAATGATGTTGCCATCTGAGGAGGGGGCCTGTATTATGTACCTAGCACTATATTATATATGAGTTTATAAAGGTGAGGAAAACATATCGATTTCATAGTAATCAGATTCTCCCCAGCTAGGAGTACTCCTCCAGCTTCCTCCCAGGCTCCCCAGGCCTGGCTGCAGGCCCATATCGATCCACTTCTAATTAGGAACTGTGTCAGTGCTTCTGACAGAAGATCAGGGCCTAGGCTGCCTCTGCTGGCCTCTGGCCAAAGCCTGAAATGCCTTGCCCAGGGTAGACAGAGAATGGACACTTTTATGGTAGAAAAGTATCCCAGATTGAACTCATCATAAAGCAGCATGAAATTTTAGAGCTGAAAAGGTCCTTTATGAGCATGAGCTTTGTTATATTACAGTTGAGAAAGCTAAGGTCCAAAAAAAGATAACTTGTCCAAGGTAGTACAGAAAGATAACGCAGATCTTCTCACTTCTAGTTCTTTCCTCTACATCAGTGTTTCCTAACCTGGCTACACAACAGAAGGACTCTGGGAACTTGTTAAAAATACAGTTTTCCAGGCCCCACCCTAGAAAGTCTGATTTGGAACATCTACAGTGGCTCTGGCTCTTTTGCCAGTATATGATCACCTTCCAATAGAAGTGAACCCTGAAATCACAGGATCCAGTTTGGAACTAGGTTCAAATACACCTTGGCGGGCTTCCCTGGTGGCGCAGTGGTTGAGAGTCTGCCTGCCAATGCAGGGGACACGGGTTTGAGCCCTGGTCTGGGAAGATCCCACATGCCACAGAGCGACTAGGCCCGTGAGCCACAATTACTGAGCCTGCACTTCTGGAGCCTGTGCTCCGCAACAGGAGAAGCCACGAGAGTGAGAGGCCCGCGCACCGCGATGATGAGTGGCCCCCGCCTGCTGCAACTGGAGAGAGCCCTCGCACAGAAACGAAGACCCAACACAGCCAAAAATGAATAAATAAATAAAAGTTAAATCTTTAAAAAAAAAATAATACACCTTGGCTCATAACAGTGCCATTTAGAAGCAATCCGCTATTGTTTGAGCCAGCCCTCCCCCACCTCCACAATAACAGGGTTACTCTAGAGGCCTTAGTCAAAGGATCTGTCATAAATGGTTCAGACTCCCTAATGGTCCACTAGCTTGGCTGTCGACAAAGACATTTCCTTTCAAAACTAGTCTGAAACTAAAATGTTTCTATAAAGATTAGAAATAATTAAGGAGGGAGATTTAAGGAATAGTGGGAGATGGTGTGGTATTGAGTGTATGGGACTGGGGCATGGGCAGATGTCAGTGTCTGTATGTAGGGGAGTACTTGTGTGGATACGTAAGGGAGAGGACAGTGTGGTGTCTGTAAGACAGGCTTGCAGATACTTTCGTGGCACACACAATTCTGTGTATCTAGGTAGAAAACAGTGGGACAAGGGTATAGGAGGATAAATGTGTGGGTATAAGGTATAAGGGAGATAAGTATGGATGTGTACAGAAGAGAAGAAATATGTGCACCTTTGTAACTCAGTTGTGTGTGTATGTGTTGCAAAGCATACAAACCTGTAGGGACAGAAGGGAGTGTGTATGTATCTGTGTGACCCAGACACCTGTATGCATGAGAAAACAGACCAATGAGCATTTCTGACTCATCCAGCCCTAGCTTTGCCTGAAGGCTCACACCACTCAAGGGCAGGCCTGTCTGCAGAAATTTCTCATTAAAATTGACATTTTGACAACTACTAAAAAAAATAAGATGATAACAACACCCCCACCATCGTGGGAGGTTAAAAAAAAGTCAATGCCAATAAAACGTAAGAGACAGATGAGAAGCAATTATGCCATGATTACTTCTCAGCTTCACAAGAGGAGGTGGTATTTGGAGTTAAATACTGTGTAGCTGATTCACATCTCAACCCAAAGGCCTGGATTTCCTGGGTTGCCTGGGGAAGAGGGCAAGAAAGAAGAAAGTAGGTAGAGAAAGGTAAACAATAAAGTTAAAAAAACAAAAAACATAAAACTGGAGCACTGGGGGGACTTCCATGGTGGTGCAGTGGATAAGAATCCACCTGCCAAGGCAGGGGACACGGGTTCGAGCCCTAGTCCGGGAAGATCCCACATGCCGTGAAGCAACTAAGCCCATGCGTCATAACTACTGAGCCTGTGCTCTAGAGCCCGTGAGCCACAACTACTGAGCCCGCGTGCCACAACTACTAAAGCCCGCGTGCCTAGAGCCCATGCTCAGCAACAAGAGAAGCCACCGCAAGAAGAAGCCCAGGCATCGCAACGAAGAGTAGCCCCCGCTTGCCACAACTAGAGGAAGCCCACGTGCAGCAATGAAGACCCAACGCAGACAAAAAAAAAATTAAAAAAAGAACAACAAAAAACTGGAGCATTGGGAAGATGAAAGGAAGGGAAAGGACTGAGAAGAAAAAGTAAAAGACAAGTGGGTCACGAGAGAGGGAGAAGGGAAGGAAAGAACAGAAAGAAAAAAAGGTAGAAAAGACAGGAGAAAAGAGAATTTCCTTTAGGCTGGCCTAAAAATTTAGCACACATTCTAGAAAGAATTCTAGCTTAGGGCAAGAGTAAATTAGTAGGTGGGGCCTGACCTCTGTGTTTTCTCATTGTTTTTACTCTAACCATTCCCTCCACCTGGAATGTTCTTCCCACCATCTTTGCCAACTGAACTTCCCCTAAATCTCAAAAGAAATATTCAAATGCTACCAGCTTCTAGAAGCTTCCAAGATTTCTCTCAGAAGTTCTCTCTCAAGAACTTCCATAAACTGCCAGAGCACTTTATCATATTGCACCTATAGCATTTATCGCTCAACCGAATACCACAGGTATCTATGTACATATATTTCTGTCATTCATTCTGCAAGTACTATTTGCGCCAGGCCTGTTACAGAGACACACGGGAAACAGAGATAAACAGCACACTGTCTCTTGGCTCATAAGGTCTCAATTTCAGGAATGAAAGCAGATTCAGGTGTGATACAGCACCAGAGTACAACTATAGAAGTAGAAGCAAAGTAGAAAGAAGATCAAAATTAATTCTGCTCATGGAGTGATCAGGGAAAGCTTCACTGAGGAGGTAGCATTTGAACTGGTACGAAAAGATGAGTAGGAGTTTGTCAGGTAAAGACAACAAGGAGCCGAAAGAGTTTCTACTCAGAGGGAATAGTCAAAACAGTCATTCTACTGAACAGGAGCACAGGGAACAGTGGGTGTTAAAAACTGTGCTGCTGACAGAAGGCAGCAAAGTGAGGTGACACCAGACTATATGAGCCTTATAGTCAAGTCCATAGTTGAGATTTTATCCTTTCCAACCTGGGGTGGAGGTGGGGAAGGAGAAGGGACATTTTAAATACATATAATCTCCTTTATTTAGTTGCCCTACTTTAGAGCAAGTCCTCTCAAAACTCCTGGAAAACAGGTCCAATCCCAGGCTCTGCCTACTGCAGTGGCATCACAAGAATTTCGCATGGAGGAGAAGGGCAACAGTGAGAGAAAAAGAAAGGACGGGGTGGGGGGGGGGGTGCAGAAGGGAGGTAGCAGGGTTCAAGGAGGAAGGAGCCGAAAGGGAAGAAAAAGAAGAGGAAGAGAAGAGGCAAGGAAGTCACAGGAGGGAATGGATCTATCTTGGCACTGAGGCTCTTTGTTGCTGAGCTGTCCTCTACATCTTTCTAGGTAGAAAAAATAAGGTCAATATGATGCTAGTCACAGAAATAGACCCTTTGCACCAAGATGAGGCTGAGCATATTACTGCCACCTCAACCCTCCCTTTGCTTAGGATGATAGGGCTGTACTAAGAAGTGGAGTTTGCCCAGCTCTACCAACCATCCCAAAGTATTCCAGAAGCCCCTAGCCCCATGCCCTAAGAGCATGAGGCAGGAGCACCAAACAAAGGTCTAGAGTTTGAAGCAGGTGCCTGCCCAAGACCTAAGGCTGCTGCTTAGGATCCTAGAGGAAAGCTCTGTTACCTTCTCTGGACTTTATTTCAATCTGCAAAACAAGGGGAGTAAATGTGATGCTCTCTAAGAGCTAAGATATTACAGAAGCTGCTACCCACAGAGGATGATATTTAATGTGGGAATTTTCCTAACCTATCAAGTCTTAACTTCTTTCCACTCCGACCTATGGCCAGTTTGAATCCAAGCCAGACTCAGAATGGAAGCCATCCCTGACACCATCATCCATTTGGCTCTGTCCAAAGTCTTGTTCTTACCCAGACCTGTTTACCTCATAGGTCACAAAGGGATGCTTAGGCCCAAGGATGTGTTTTGTCTGACCCACACATTTGTTTAAAAAACAAACAAACAAACAAACAAACAAACCTGAGTTATCTGCCAACATTTAAAGTCAGACCTCTTTTTTCTAATTAGATTTCTAGCTCCTCTTAAATATATCAGAGATCTGGCAACACTAGACCCTCTGGGGTAAAGGTCAAAGGGCCTACTATAATCCTGTAATTTATTTAATGCCTTCTCATTTTATCTAAAAAATTTATGTTAACTTATTATCCAATCCATAACATGACTTAATGTAAGAGTAAACTTTTAAACTACTAGTAATAATACTTAAAGTAATCCAACTACAAAAAAAAGATTTGCGTACACTTCAGGAAGGCATATAGTTTATCCTGTGATTTCATGTGTCCCAGTCTGAGAACTCCAACATAGTTTATCCATTCACTCAAAAAATACTTAGGGGGGCTTCCCTGATGGTGCAGTGGTTGAGAATCTGCCTGCCAATGCAGGGGACATGGGTTCAAGCCCTGGTCTGGGAAGATCCCACATGCCATGGAGCAACTAGGCCCGTGAGCCACAATTACTGAGCCTGCGCTTCTGGAGCCTGTGCTCCGCAACAAGAGAGGCCGCAATAGTGAGAGGCCCACGCACCGCGATGAAGAGTGGCCCCCGCTTGCCGCAACTAGAGAAAGCCCTCGCACAGAAACGAAGACCCAACACAGCCATAAATTAATTAATTAATTAATTTTAAAAAAATACTTAGGTCCTGTGGTAAGTGCTGGGAAAACATTAATTAACAAGACAGATGTGGATCCTGCCTTGGTGGAGCTCATGGTCCAGTGGGACATAATGGAAAGAAGCCATACAGAATAGAAGGCACAAAGAAACACTAGACTGAGGATCTCAAGCGTATTACACAACCTAGGGACCCCTTAGGCAAGTTGTTTAACCTCTCTAGACCTCTGTTTCCTTGTCTATAAATGGGGAAGGTTTAATTAGGCAGTTGCTGCTGAAAAGTCATTCCCAGCTCCAAATTCTACTAGTATCACAAGAACTTAGCCCAATACCCTTTTCAAGTTCCTAACACTTATTAGCTTCCTCCCTTTATCTGGGAAATCATGATCAGTTGTCATGGAAATTACCATGGTGCTCCACATATTGGATGATGATGTTACAGTAATTACAAGAAGCCAAAGGGAACAGGCAGCAAGAACAGTCACTTACTCAGAAAGCCACCTACTTTCAACACACAGGAGCTGCTCTCACTGCAGCTAGGGGGAAAGAAAGACCAGTTACTAACTTATAAGTAAAACAGCTTTGATTTATATTGTATATTTAGATGTTGTGGTTTCTTCCATGAGACGGCAGACTTCACCCCAGCTTGTGAGTTGTTAGATGCAAAAAATTCCAATTTTACAAGGACAAGGTTCACTGAGACTTGACTACTTTGCTGTACTTATGAAGTCCTAAGACAAGCCAGGAGACAGACTTCCTAGGCAACAGAGGCACCAAAAGTTCCTGGTAAAATAAGATAATTCATCTAGTCCCAGGGACTAAGAGCACTGTAACTGGGTTAAGTCCCTTCAATATTAGAGTTCCATCTAGTGCTGAGCTGACCCAGAGGCACCAAGCAGGTAGCAAAAATAAGTACAGCTGACCAAGTGTTTCAAAGAAAAAAGTGCTAGCCTGGTGATAAATGGCAACGGACACTGGGCTTGGGTAGCAAAGAAACAACAGGAAATGGTGTGGGCTTTGACAAACTTGAGAATAAATATGTTCTATCTAGAAGAGTCAGCCAATAAGGAAGTAGCATGCGGAATGAGGGAGAGAAATGAAAAACATGATTCTGTAAACTCAAGCATTTTGCCAAATTGGCCTGGTGCCAATTATGATACAAAGAGTCCCTGGTGGCAGGCTCAAGGAGTGAAGCCTGTAGAATAACTGGGGACTATTCCCACTCCTGTGAATAGGAAAATGCTCATGGTCAGCATCAGGATCCAGCCCCTTCTTCTTCCCCAAAAATCCTACTCCCTCTTCAGGAGAAATCACTCACCCTCATAGCCCACATGCCCGGGCCTCTGATCTCATACATAGTATCTCCACTGAAAACCCTAATCTTCCCAGGCTGGGGTCCAACTCAAAATAAATACACTTCAGGCTAGACACAATCCAAGACCTGCCAGTCTGCAACCTCTGATCCAGAGCATAAGATCCTCTGAAAAGATCTGGAACAGAAAGGACTTAGGAGTCCCCTAAGTACTCTTAACTTTTGTCAGAGGAACTGCTTTTCCAAGGAGCTATCCAGGGTCCTAGATCACTTGGCTCCTGAGCTTTAGAATCCATGATTTCACAGCCTTCTCCTCTGGCTTGATCCACTGTCAAAGTATTTTTTTTAAAGACTTTAAAAAGATATTAGGTAACTATTATATGCAAGGCACTCCAGTGATACAAATGCCCTAAACTTTACTTCTCCTGACTTTTGACTTCACTACCTATATCATCAGTTGTACGTCAACCTGGACCCCAATGGCACCTGTCTGCCACCCAAATTACTACAGACCGAAAACACTGCTCTGCTTGACTCTACTCCTATATAACACATTCATTTTAATGGCTTGGTTAGCCAATAAGATGAAGGTTCATCAATGAGATGAAGGTATCTCAAAAGGATACCTTTAAGACTCTTCTCCCTGGACTCCACAACTAAAAGTTCCTTTTCTTTGCAAAACAGCACAATTGCCCCATTACGGTCGGATGTCCTTGGGAGTAAACAGTACAGTGCTAAATGTATGCACTCCCCTGAATCAAGATGGCATTCCCTATGCTTCACTCCATCATTATTCTATCATCTCCAGATTCTATTTCCATAAAAGCAATAACACCTTTGCCAAATAGAAAAGAAAAAAGACTAGCTGCCCTTGAAACAGTAACTCAATCCAAGGAGGGAAGGTTTATTGCTGGAAAAACTTTTCTTATTTACCAGATCCCTCAAGCTGGATTTATGAGCAGGGAGAACACAACAAAAATGGTTTTTAGGAAAAGGCAACTGGCAGCAGAGAGGAGCATGGCTTGAAAGAGGGCAAGACAGGATGTAGGGAGGTTAGTTAGGAATCCTATGGGGGATTAATGATCCTATAGACCCGCAATTGCCAAAACAGGCTCCATGTCTGAAACAGGGTATGGTCCTCAGTCCCTGGCTGACTACGTGCTCCTTGAAAACAGTCTTATTCATATGAGTATCACCCACAGCATCTAGTATCATGCCGTCAAATGGTGGGCACTAAAATGGTCACAGGGACACAGAACACTACTTCTGTAAAAGCTCTCAATGCACACAAAGAAACTAATGCCCAGAGAACTGAAAATGATTTGCTCAAGCTCACAGAATGGGTGAACGGTGAAAACAAAAGAGCATAGGTTTTGAAGGCAAGAAGGTCTGTTCAAATCCAAGGTTACTGTGAGGCCCTGGGCAAGTTACCCAACCTTTCTCAGTCTGTTTTCTCATCTGCAAAATAAGAATACCTATTTTTGTAGGGCTGCTATGAGGATTAAGAGATATTGCCCCCTAGATACAACCACAAATTTACAGGAAATACAAAGGACAGAGAAACATATTAAACACACCACAGATCTGCAATGAGCAAATTTCTACAGGAAAAACAATCCAACTCCTTCAACAAATAAAAGGGGAAAAAGGTGAACTTATAATTAAAAAAGACTTAAAAGACATAACAACCAATTACAATGTATGGAACTTATGTAAATCCTAAATCAAACTGTAAAAATAAGATTGTGACATTTATAAGACAATGGGAAATTTGAACACAATCTGGATTTTGATGGTATTAAGGAATTGTTAAATTTTATTATGTGATAATGGTTGTGTTTTTTAAAATCATCTTTTAGAAATATATTGTGGGACTTCCTTCGTGGCGCAGTGGTTAAGAATCCGCCTGCCAATGCAGGGGACACGGGTTCGAGCCCTGGTCCAGGAAGATCCCACATGCTGGAGAGCAACTGAGCCCGTGCGCCACAACTACTGAGCCTGCGCTCTAGAGCCTGCGAGCCACAAGTACCAAGCCCGCATGCCACAACTACTGAAGCCCACGTGCTAGAGCCCATGCTCCACAACGAGAAGCCACCGCAATGAGAGCCCCCGCTCGCCACACAGCAGCAAAGACCCAACACAGCCAAAATATAAATAAATAAATAATTTTAAAAATACATTGTGAAAGCTTTTTAACAAAAGAAGTATCTAGAGTGGTGATGGTTGCACAATGATGTGAACATACTGAATGCCACTGAACTATATGACTAATATGGTAACTTTTATATTACATATACTTTACGACAATAAAAAAAAGTTCAAAAATTAAAAAAAAATACATTGTGAAATACTTAAGGACAAAATATGATACCCACATTTCAAAGCACAGGATGAGAAGTATGTAAGGGTATAAATGCAATAAGATTGACCATGAATAGATAACTACTGAGGCTGAACGATGGGTACATCATGCTTCATTAACCTATTCTGTCTACTTTGTATATGTTTGAAATTTTCCATATTAAAAAAGAAGATTTGGTTAGGTTTAAATCCTGGCAACTACATTTACTAGCAGTGTGACTGTGGGCGTATTTCTTAACCTACTGGTACCTCAGTTTCTTACCTATACGATGTGGAACAACAGAATCTACTTTTTACGGTTGAGGTGAGAATATTTTTAATATATACTTAGGTATATTATATTTAAATTATATACAATATATATACAATTGTATATGTATATACAACATATACAATATGTTGAAACTTTATATGAAATATGTTTATGTTTTTTTTTTTTAAAGAATTTCACTTTTATTTATTTATTTATTTATTTTTGGCTGTGTTGGGTCTTCGTTTCTGTGCGAGGGCTTTCTCTAGTTGCGGCGAGCAGGGGCCACTCTTCATCGCGGTGCACGGGCCTCTCACTATTGCGGCCTCTCTTATTGCAGAGCACAGGCTCCAGACGCGCAGGCTCAGTAGTTGTGGCACACGGGCTTAGTTGTTCCGCGGCATGTGGGATCTTCCCAGACCAGGGCTCGAACCCGTGTCCCCTGCACTGGCAGGCAGATTCTCAACCACTGCGCCACCAGGGAAGCCCATGTCTATGTCTTATACATTAATTTTACATATAAGATATGCCTTAAGATTATATATAAATTTATATTATAAAGATTACACACACACACACACACACAAAGAGCTCTCAGCGCATAGTAACCACCAGTAGATATCAGCTCTATTAGTATGAACACAAGGCACCAACATGGTATCTCACCACAGTGGGCACCCAAGTCATGGCAGCTTTTTTTTTTTTTTTTTTTGTGGCTGCGTTGGGTCTTTGTTGCTGCGCGCGGGCTTCCTCTAGTTGTGGTGAGCAGGGGCTACTCTTCATTGCAGTGCACGGGCTCCTCATTGTGGTGGCTTCTCTTGTTGTGGAGCACAGGCTCTAGGCACACGGGCTTCAGTAGTTGTGGCACACGGGCTCAGTAGTTGTGGTTCGCGAGCTCTAGAGTGTAGGCTCAGTAGTTGTGGCATATGGGCTTAGTTGCTCCGCAGCATGTGGGATCTTCCCAGACCAGGGCTTGAACCCGTGTCCCCTGCATTGGCAGGCGGATTCTTAACCACTGCACCACCAGGGAAGTCCCATGGCAGCTATTATTAATATAAATGGCAGAGTTAGGTCTAGAACCCAGGTCAGATTTTTAATCAAGTACTTGACAAGTCTCCTTGACAGAAGGCCTAAATACCCTCTGGTCAATGTCCCCACTGGCAGCTCTAACACCCCCAGTGTCCCCTGACAAATACCCCAGGACCTAACACAGGATCAGGAGCTGACTAATGTTTAACATGCCTCTCTGGGAGCAGGCAGGGCCACCTTGTTTCCCCAAAACAGGTAATTTAAGGTACATTTTCTAGTATTTGCTGACAGAACAAAGAAGAAAGACTCTAAGACATGATCAATGTTCACACCAGCCTTCAAAGTGATTTGGTAAAACTACAGAAAATAAACACCCAGCTAGAGTCCACCAGGCAGGATAAAAGCTGACAAAGAAATGGTAATTCTTCCGAGCAAATATACAAGTAATAGATGAGTGCTGAGAGACTAAGCTCTTTAGGTCCTGGCGTTCCCCTTCCTCCCCCTCCATTTTAAGAGAAGACAAACTCTCTTTCGACATACTTCAAGTATGACTGTCTGCTGGATTAATTTCTTCCCCGAAATGATGTAATTATAGGCAAAGAGGTCATTCTCATCCTTCTATCAATTTAAATACAAATTGGCTTGGGAACATTATTACCTTTTCCACCTGCTCCAGGAGACTATGAGAAGGTATCACCAACCCCCAAATTATGGGACATGCCCTCCCCACTCTGCTCATTAGCTGGAATATGGATGCCGCTTGATCTAGTTGCTCATCTGTGTTTCTGCTCAAGTTGTTCCCACTGCACAGAATGTCTTCTCTCCATCCCTGGAGCCTAAATCTCCTGTGATCATACTTTCTGGAAACAAAGGGGGAGGAGAGAGAAGCACTGCAACTGAGAAAAGATATCCGGGTGCTGCTTCTGGGTGTACTGGGAGATTTGGCCCAGACATAGAAATATTAGTGTTTCATAATTTATAAGCGCAGCAAGACAGAATATTAGACATTGGGATGGTCCTAGATAATACATGGTCACTATCCTTATCCTACAAGGTCCAGCTCAAATGCTCACTCCTCCATAGGTGTTCCCTGGGCACCACACACCCACAAATGAAGCAATCTCTCCCTCCTCTGAACTTACCAATCATTTTACCCCTGTATGGTACTACCTGAGAGTTCCTATCGTGGTTCTTACAATTCACTTCTATAACTACACTCCAACAAGAATGACATAAAATAAAAAGATAATGCTAAGTGTTGACAAGGACATGGAGCAACAGGAATTCTCTCATACACAGCTGATGAGAGTTTGATCTGGTATGCAGTCTGAAAACTGTTTGTCAATAACTACTAAAGCTAAAACACTCACTGCTGCCCCTTAACAGTTCTGCCTATAGTCCTTTGCTCCATCATTGCCTCTGTCTAAATGCTTCCAGCATTCTTTCTCCCCATCCCAAGACTGGTCCAGACCACTCTTCCTGATCACCCCAGCCCAAAGAGATCTCCCTTTCTATAGGAAACTCTGCTATTTACCTATTACCTCTGACAAATGACTCATGAATTCTTCACATATAAATTGCATCATCTGGTTTTATAATGCACTTTTAGTAACATCTAACTTGCTCCTCACAATAACACTGTGAGGAAGGCAAGATACAGATTATTAACCTCATTTTATAGATGAGAAAATGGAGGTTCAGAGAGGGGGAAATGACTTATTCCAGTTTTCCTGGCCAAATTAGTTCCAGGGAACAAGAGTAAGACCTTAGTCTTCCAAACCAAGCTCTCTACACCAAACTGCCTTATTATCAGCTACAACTTCATGATTACCTTATCTCCCCAAAGAGACCACAGGTTCCCTGAAGACAAGAGTATGCTTTACACATTTTCATCCCTCACAGCACCAAGGGAGGACTCAATGGGCTCCATACAGTTTGGCCAAATTGATTTCAATATTGTCCCCAACCTCTGAGGACGAACACAGGCATATTTCCCCTTCTTCTAGACCTCCCAGGCAATGCTAAATTGTTGGAAGAAATCATGAACACAACACAGCATCCCAAATAACACTTTTTTTTTGAGAATAGGGACAAGGGAAGATGAAGAGCCCTTCAAGACAGGGTAACCTCAACGTTCCCTCCATTTCCTAGGGCTCCATGCTGCAAAGTGTTCAAAGAAGGCTGGCAGAGATAGCAGCAATGGGCTTCAAGAACCACAGTTTAGTCATAATTAGTAAGTCAACAACTGATCAAATGGGAAATCCCTGGTGGTCCAGTGGTTAGGACTCCGTGCTGGTACTGCTGAGGGCCCGGGTTCAATAACTGCTCGGGGAACTAAGATCCCACAGGCTGTGCAGCACAGCCAAAAAAATGCCAGAAACCACACCTCAAATAATTCCATTTGCAAGCAAAATAGCTATTTTATTTCAAAACTGAGTATAAAACTTAATTCAATATGAAACAATTTTCTTCATTCCTAAATAAGAAACTAGACAATATCAACTTTTTCTGGAAACCAGCCAAAGAACTGATGTGAGAAGAATAGGGAAAGCACTAGGCAGATGTCTGGACACCCAAACCTGAAGGACAATGTTGTCCCCTACCCTAAGGTTCTTGACTTTACACACTGGCTGCTGGACACCTCAGCAATAGAGAAGAAAATCTAGATAACAGGCAGAAGAAAGGAAGAGAAGAAGGGAAGGCCAAAACCAAATTGGAACACTGGAAGTCAGATACTCAAATAGGTCTCCTTGCCTAGTGATACATCCATCAATTCTGCTATTTCCAGTCTAAAGCCTCAACCAAAATATCCAGGCCAAGGAAGCACGGGTAAGAATAAGCTAGGACCTGTTGTACTTATCTGTCTCTCTCTCCAGACTGAATGTAATCTGGGGGCAGGAATCATGTATTGTTTGGTTTTTATGTTCTCCATAGGGAGAACACATAGTAGGTACTCCAAATTCCTAGAACAAATGGTTGAACTTAGGGATGGAAAGCAGTTGGACTTCCAAGCATAATCTTACTACAGCAGCTAGGTAACCTACTTAACACCCTAATTTTAGTAAGAGTTAACTTTAATTGGTGTGAAAAATCAATTTAGGGTGAGTCTTTAAGGTATGAAGAAAAGTTATTCTTGTGTTCAACTGATTCAGGCACAGCTATCATTACTATATTGAGAGCACCATTCCTCAGTGCCAGCTTACAACTATCTGGAAGAACAAAGTCCCAAAGCCTTAACACGGTCTGTGTAAGCAGCGAACAACATTTGACTTCTCAGTGTAGCATGATCATACCTTCCAGAAAGGAAACCCAGACCTAGAGGAATAATGAGTTATGGAAATGATTCTTTTAAATCTACTGCTCAGCTTGCTTTCACTAGCACAAAGAATTACAAAGGAAACTAGACAAACAGATCAACAGACACCATGCAAACACTACCGTTAACTAGGCTTAGTGAAATCCTTAATAAAACAAACAAACAGGAGATAGCTAAATACCAGATAAATGCCTCTGGAATGAAGAAAACCTGGCCAACAATAGGTTGACCAGGTTGTAAATGTGACCTTGTAAATGAGACCTTGTAAATGAGAATACTTACTTGGAATAAGGCAATGATTCTTACCTTGACAAATAAACAGAACTCTTCAGTCTCTACAGATGGCATTTCAAGGGCCAGGTAACCACAGCAGAGGTATCTACCTCAGAAAGCCAAAGCTCTAAGGAAATGCAAATTTCTGGTCTAGTGTTTTTCCAGTCCTAGTGGTGTTTGGGAATCTTATAGTGTTTTTTTTTTATTTTCCTTTTATCCTATGATTTTAAACAGTTTGCTACATATTTAAATATAACTTTTTAGTCTTGGACTCCAAGTTTGTCCCATGGGACAACAGCTCCAAGTTTATAATGGAACTCAGTAGACAATTTGGTAAATTCACCTCACAAGCAATTTTTCAGCACTCTGTCCACTCTAAAAAGCAATATCCATCTGTTTATATACTGAAAGGTATCTGCGAACCCAGAATTTAACCCTGTGAGATACTCTCAATACTCTAACAAAGCCCCTTCTTCTTCCAGAAATGAATTCTCAAGCCACTCCCTTAAAACCAGACATCAGCCCAACCCCCTTGTTTTACAGACAGGAAGACTGAGATCCCAGGGAGTATTAGGTAATTACAATTAACATGAGTTTGGCAAGCATCAAAGGCCCACCGAATGCTATTCCCCCTCAGTGGAACTGCACTGGGCATGTTGGGAGGATGGCCAGATTGGCACTTTAGTCAGTGGAGCACTCCAAATACATGTGTCTGAGCCTAAGAAAACCTGAGTATTCAACCAAAAACTCCCAACCCCTACCCCAGCATAGAGAGCAGGGGCCAGCAGGCAGCCTGAACGGCTCGTTGGGGATGTAGACCAGAACCTAGAGATAATATCCCAACCTTCCTCCCCTCCTCCCAGGAGGCACAGCAGATTTATTCATATGGAGGCCATTATGAAGTGACAAAAAGACTGAGGAAAAAAGAAGGGCTGTAGAAACAGTCAGAAGAGATAACTAGCAATACTTGGGCAGATGCCTGTCTCCAGTTATTCGATAATTATTCCTCATTAGAGAGGAACTTCCAATCCTTTTTCTGTCCCCAGGGCTCACCCTTTGGCCCCCTGATTATTTTATGAAGCAATAGGGCCAGAGAAGCAAAGGGGCTTGGCCAAGCCCATACACTGAATTATTAGTAGCAGGGACCAGACCAAATATCCTCAGGCTCATGACTAGGCTCCCAATTTATCCCACGGCCCCTTTCTCTCTAGTCCTGAGAGTCTGTGAGCTGCATCCATCATGGGTCTGAAACTTTCCTTACAGTACCCAGGGGTCAGTTGTAGGACAGCAAGCTAACATTACTACTGCCATCGTCTCTCCGCCAGTTGTACGTTTTATACATAAAGCTAAAACTGAATAAAACTAGGTTTTTAATAGACACTCATGTGAAAACCCTATCTCCACCCCGACATCCCTACTACTGCCTAAGGAAGAAAGGGGAGGAAGAGGAAGCGGGAGGGAAGAGAAAGGAAGAAAGAAAATACCTCTCCAAGAGATATACTGTCTGAATCATCACTAGAATCATAAAATATTATTGCTAGAAGGGACCCTGGGGGTCATCTAGTCATTATTTTTCATCATTATTCAAATGAATAAACCTGGCCCTTTGAGTAAGTGTAGACTTTTGCCACCTGAGGAAAAGACTGGCACACAGAGCAGTCTCCTGACTCCTGCCCCTAATAAGAATCCTTCTTAGTCCCTCCCCATCCTGTCCCGCCCCACTCTCTCCCCTCCACTACAGTATCTAAGCTACTGAGATCTGCTGCCCTTTTGAATACAAGCTTCTCAAGCTATGTTTTATTCATCTTTGCTTTCCCAGCGCCTAGCAGAGTAAGCAGAGGTGAATTAGAGAGGGACACTGGCACATGGGGAGAGCAATGCCAAAGAATGTTGTCTGGAGAAAACATAAGCTTTCCTTGGCTTTAACATAAGCAGTCTTCAGAGCTGTGCAAGGTCTGGAATGTCTAGGTTCTAATTATTTCCTCCTTTCCAAAACTAGTGTCTACAACAGTTTAGCCAGGGATAGTTATCAAATTTGCTGTGCCGTACTCTCCCTCACCCCAGTTTCCCCTCCCCTCCCCTTGGATAACTATGATCAATACTGGATGAAGGTAAATGAAAGCAGATGTAATAAGACCCTGCATGAGAAATCTTCCCCCCACCTTCTTCTCCTGTGTCCTCACCTCAATAAACTGCATCCCCATCTATACAACCGCACCAGGTAGAAATCTAGAAGTCTTCCTTGATTTCTTCCTTGCCCTCCACACCAACAATCTTTGACAGTGTCTCACAACTCAATTCCATCTTCTTTTCTCTACACACACTCACACACACACACACACCCTTCATTGGAAACACCATCACCTCTTGCCTGCATTACTGCAAAATCCTCCTAACTGGTCTCTTTGCCCATGGTGCTCTAGCCCTCCAATTCACTCCCCAAAGAGCCACTGATATCCTTCTAAAATGCATACAGGATCATGGTCCCCTCACCAAAATGAAGTCCAAACTCTTCAACCTGGGCAATAAGCTCCTTTCATGACTTGGCCTCTGCTCTGCCCACCTTGCCAGTCTCATCTCTTGCTACATCCACCCATCTCATGCTTTATGCTCCACCCAGAAATCTTGAGAAACTTACTTAACCCCTCTGGGTTTGTTTCCTCACCTACAGAATGGGAATTGTAACAGTATGTACCTCTCAAGATGGTTATGGAAAGAAATGAGTTAACACATGTTAAATGCTTAAAATGGCATCTGGTAGATATAGTAAATGGCCAAAAGTCTCACCTGTTACCACCACCATATCTAGACTTGCTATTCCCTTCTGCCTAGAACAGTCTTACCTGTCTCCTCCTCAGCTCCCCAAATCTCTTCTTTTCCTAGCTTAGTCTTTTTTCTGAGGTCTAGGCCTAGCCAATTTCTCCGACGAACCCCCCCCACCCTGACCCTCCAAGGTTGGGTTAGTTCCATTCCTCCGTGCTCTCATGGTGCTTGTCCCTGTCACAACACTTCTCACACTGCCTGTTTCCTTGCCTGTCTTCCCCCTGAGACACCCAAATTTCCAAGCTTAGTACACTGCGGAGCAGATGTTTAATAACTGTTCTGTAAATGGAAAACTTTCCAATAATGAGGTGCCCAATGAAACAGAATCTCAATGGGTAGCCTATTCAAATGTTGGCTGGGTGGCTGGCTGGTCTACATGATTTTAAGTCCCTCAACTACAAGATTCTATCCAATAAACATTTCAACACACTCTGACCTTATTATCACACTCAGGGGTTTAGACTTTAATAGGTAGGCAATGTTGGGCCATCAGATTTTTGAGGAAAGTGCAACATGCTCAGATCTGTGTTTGTTGCCCTATTATCCATCTCTGGAACACCTCCCATCCCAACCCCTGCTGGCATCATGACAAAATTCCAACTACACTTCACAAACATAAACACCACATCCCACCACCACACCACCCAAAACACACAAAGACACAGAAGTAGTAAAAACAAAGGGAATTTTGAAAGACTAAATGCAGCATTTAATTCCATCTTAACCACCTGCAAGCAATGAGGAGCCATAAATACCCTCTAGGAACCCAAAAGCTAATCCCTCTTGTGTGCCTTTATGGAAAGAGGAGGGCACAAAGAGGGAGCATTTCATAAAGATAATCCGTTTAATCGTCCTGAGTAGTTCTGATCCGAGCTGCTGTCACAGCACTGCTATTGTTGATCACAACAGCCCCATATGCCCAAACCCAGGACAGCCAGAAAGGAAGATGCAAACAAAGCAAGGGTGGGGAGTCCTCTGGGTTCTATTTTAAGAGCAGGAGTTCCCTTTGGAAGATACAGAAGGGGCAAGCAGAGATCTCCAAAAAAGGCTTCAGTGATAAAGAATTTTAATCTATGGAGCTGGGGTGGAGTGGGGGAAGCTTAACCAGAGTGGTACAGCCAGGCCTAGGTTCTTGCTCTGGAGCTGCATGCCACACCTTACTGCAGATGAGAACTAATAATCATTTTGCATTTTCAGAGCACCTTGGGCTTAAGGGAGGCACTAAGAGTGCCAGCTTTGCCAGTCACAAAAGGACAAATATTGTATAATTCCATTTATATGAAGTACCTAGAGTAGTCAAATTCACAAGGACAGAAAATAGAATGATGGTTGCCAGGAAGGAGAGGAGAGGAAGTGTTTATACAGTTTCAGCTGAGGTAGATGAAAAAGTTCTAGACACGGATGGTAGTGATGGTTGCAACACAGTGTGAATATATTTAACGCCACAGAACTGTACATTTAAAAATAGTTAAAATAGTAAATTTGATCTTACATGTATTTTTACAAAAAAATAAATAAAAAGCATACCAGCTTTAAAGTTATATTGTCTGCAGTTATCAATTACATGATCCTGAGCAAGTCATGTAACCTCTCTAATCCTGTTTCTTCTTCTGCAAAAGGAGTTTAATAATATACCTAATTCATACAGTAGCTCTGAGGACTAAATGAGATGCTCTACAGAAAGTCCTTAATCCAGTGACTGGTACATGGAAAGTACTTAATAAATGTTAGCCTACTACTACAATGCACTTTCATAGCCATTTTTCATAGTCCCCACCCAACCCTGTGATAGTTTACAGATAAGGAAACTGAGGCTCAGAGAGCCACAATGAGTGACTGAGTTCATGATGCCACATCAAATCAAATCCTTTGTCCATGAGAGATCCCCTGTACTCACCACTTGTTAATCCAGTGATCTAAGTAAGGCAAGTGCCCTAACCTTGCTATGTCTCCATTCTCAATTAGAGTTGTAAAAAGGAGATATAAACCAAACTCTGAGAGCTCCCTCACAGAACTGGATGAGAAATGAAATCAGGTAACAGTTATAAAAGAGAACTATAAACCATAAATAAAGTACTATAAAATAACAGTGGTGACTTACGAGAACTGGTACTCCTGTGCACAAAACCTGGCCTCCTTTTAATGCTGGGACTAAACAACTTTGTGATTTCAAGTTACTTGGGATTCTTGGTCTTCAGACCTGAATAAGTAGTTTAGTGCCCTTTCAAAAGGTGGCAGAGTACGGTAGAAATAAAAATATTACTGCACTGGGAGTCAGAAGACTGGAATTCCAGTTGTGATTCTGTCACTAAAGCAGTCTGTGAATTTAGACAACTTACTTCCCCTTTCCAAGGTTCAGTTAACAGGAAAGAGGGAAAAGGCAGATAAAAAAAGTTAGACCAGATAAGACCCCTTCCAGGTCCTATATACCACTACTCTTAAATCCAGAATCTTGGAAAGGGGAGACTACAGCAGACCTCCAGACTCCAAAGAACTAAAGCACACATCAGGAGACATCGCAAGACCTGGCCTAGGAACTCCCCTGCCTGATCTTTAGACACCAGGGATCAAACACACTGGAAAACTAGAACACTTGCCAAAGTTAATTTTAGTTCACTTTTACCCCTCTGGGCCTTATCTGAAAATAAGAGAAATAAATCTCTATTTGAAGGCAGGGAGTTGAAGCAATTGACTTGAACCACTTTCTGCTCCCCCTCCCCCAACCAGGAGCTATAAATCTAAACACTATGGAGAACAAGCAAGGTTTGGTGGGAGGAACAAGCCACAAAAAACAAAAAACGGATGGACCTCACTGCTTTAAACGACTTACACCTTCCCTGAGCCAAAACCCCAGGGAACTTCAGTTGTGCTTGAGATCTGGAGTCCTCTGCATCCATCAGCTTCTAACGGGCAAGGAATCAGGGAGAACGGAGTTAGGTCTCCCAACTAACGATGTGACTCAAAATCCGTTCTGCACTAAGAGATTACACAAGTTCACACTAAGAAATAAATAACAGGTACCAGCACCACGGCTTTACACTTCTGTGGCTCCTAACTGTGATTTGGAACACATTACTTAACCTCTCTGCGCCTTGATTGCTGCTTTTGTAAATGGGGATAACCTCAGAAGGCCGTCGTGAGCATTCTATGAAATAAGGCTTGCGAAGTTCCTGAGTCAAGTCCATTAAATGTTACCTGTTGGTAGTAAACACTTCTCTCACACATTAGTTTCCTCCCTGAATCCACAAACACCCTGCGAGGCGACTTTCTTTCTCCCTGTTCACTGAAAGGCAAACTGAGACTCGGCGGCGAAAAGGCTGCGTGAAGCGCGGAACACGGCCCCAGCTCAAGGGCCTGCTGTTGTTCCTCTATAAGCCCAAGGTGTGCAACATGCCCAGGACCGGGAAAGGGGGGCCGAGGAGGCGCTCAGGCCCGTGGGGAGCGAGGCGGGACCAGTTTTGATCGCCTCCGGGAACCCGCAGACCCAGCCCGAGAGGGAGAGTCGGAAGAAGCCCGGGGCCGAGGCCAGAGCCGGGGCCCGGCCCGCCCGAGGCCTCCCCAGCGCGGCCTCCACTCCCCCCTCCTCCCCTCGCCAGGCGGGGCGGGGCGGGGCGGGGCGCGAACACAAAAGACTCCAACTTCCGAGCGGGCGCGGGCCCACCCCGCCAACTCCGGGCCCAGGTCCGACCCGCGGGGAGGAGGCGGGCAGGGAACGCCAGGGCTGCCGGGACCCAGGGCGGCAGGCCCGGGTGGAGGGAAGGTGCGGGGGGAGGGGGCCGGGAGTTACTCCGGCTCCCGGGACTCCCCGCATGGCCAAAAAAAAGAGTTTCTAAAAATAGGCAGCGACCGGCGCGAAGAGGTGGGTGACCGAAAAGGAGCAAGGAGCACCCCCTCCCCGTACCTTTAAGGAGACGCCCGCGGCCCCCACTCACCCGCGCTGAGAGGTCTGGAGGAAGCCGCGCGGCGCGGAAGGAGGCGGTGCCGCCGCACTCGGGGGCGGATGGGAGGGAGCGAGGGAGGGAGGAAGAAGGCGGCCCCGGCCGCAGCGTGAGGAACTGATCACACGCGCGGGAGTCGCCGCCGCCGCTACCGCCCCCTCAGCTTCTCTCTGCTTTGCCCACCCTGCGCCGCGCTGCTCGCGCACCCCGCCGCACTGACAGCGGCGCGAGCCCCGCAGTCGCGAGTCCTTCCCTTGGCCGGCACCACTGAGGCGCGCCGGGGTGGGGGCGTCCGGAGTGGCTTCCCTCAACTCGGCCCCGCCCGCCACTCCGGCCCTGGCCCTGCTACCCCCTGTCCCCGCCTCTGTCTCCAGAGACGGGCCCGGCGACTCAAGCGCGAGGAGTCCGCAGCCCCGCCATGACACAGCCGGGCCCCCGAGGCGCAGGGGCTCTTCCTACCCCCTCAACCTAGCTTTGGAAAGGTCCAGAGCTACGGCGGGGAGAAGAGGAAGGAGGGGCCGGGGAGGGGCCTGACAGGGAGGAAGGACTGAGGTGGGACCCTGAGGAGGCGGGGCTAGGGCGGGAAGAGAGACTGGTTTACACTGGAACCGAGCGTAAGGAGGGGCGGGGCTGAGAGAGTGATGATGCAGTGAAGAGAGGCGCGCGAGACAAGTATGGAAGACTTTGGCGCCCTCGCAGAGACGGGCTTGAAAGGAGGGGGGTGTGGGCGGGGCTAAAGGGAGGCCTGCCCAGAGGAGGAGTCAAGGGTGGAGGGAGGACCCGGCGAGGTTGGGGGAGGAGGGGCCCTTAACGGGGCGTGTTGGAGGCGGGGCTGAAGAGAAGCCCCAAACGGAGGAAAGACTGAAGCGGGACAGAAAGAGGCGGGCCCGGAAGCTGAGACGGGAGGAGGGGGCCCAAAGGTGGCCACTCTGGGGAGGAGCCGGAAGGAGGCGTGACCCAAAGGCGATGGGGTTCGGGAGGGGGCTGGAGGTGGGAGGGGGCTGGAGGTGGGCGGGGCCTGGAGGTGGGGCCCAAACTAGTTGGCGGTGGGCGGTGCCCGAGGGATGCGGAAGAGAAGAAGTGGGACGGAGCGCCAGGGCCTTTCGCTTTGAAGGGAACGTGGTGAGTAGAGAAGGCGAAGATCCACGCTGCCCTTTGGGAGTGGGCGGAGACGCCGCCGTGAGGGCGGGGCTGGGGAGGAGATGCCACTTTCACATAAAAAAAAAAGTTAAATTCAAGCAGCTTTACCCTTTTGGGGTGCGAGAAATGTTTTATAATTTGATCTGGATCTGGATGTTTGTCCTCACTACTGAATAGAGTTCTCCTGTCGAAAACTCTCAACTAAATCAGTGTTCCAGCCTCCACGGAACAGCCGGAGGTGTCTTACCAGAGCACACGAGGATGGTAAGCCCTTCAGTCCTCAGATGTAGTCTTCCCTGGACTCTGGGAAGACAAATTCTCCATGCACCGTACGACCTGTGATTCTGTGATTGTATTTTTCACATCACTTCCCCCAGAACCTGCCTAAGAGACTGGATTCCTGAGCACGAAGCAGAGTTTGAAATGAATCCTGCCTGGCTCTGCCAGACCAGCAGTTATAGCTACACTTGTGTTGTTTGATGACCTGTCGCTGCTTCAAAAGGAAGAAAAATCAAATTAGAGAGATGGTGACAACTGAGACCAAGGCCAGGAACGTTCTTCCCCCACCTCTTCTAATGCCTCAGGTCTCTGCTTAAATATCACCTCCTCAGAAAGGCCTTCCCTGAACACCCAGCTTAAAGATGTTCTCTAGTTTGACCTCTTGTTCATTTCCTTCATGGCATTTCTTAGTCTTGTCATTTACTGATCTGTTTATGTGTTTTTGCCCATGTTCCTCACTAGAAGGTAAGTTCCATGAGACCAGGAATCTTTGACTGTTGTGTACGGCACTGTGTCACCAGACTTAGTGTTCAATAAAAACTTGAGTGGATGAATGAGTCAGTCAACCAATTAATGAATCTGGCCCTGGGCTTCCCTGATGGCGCAGTGGTTAAGAATCCGCCTGCCAATGCAGGGGACACAGGTTCGAGCCCTAGTCCGGGAAGATCCCACATGCTGGGGAGCAACTAAGCCCGTGTGCCACAACTACTTAGCCTGCGCTCTAGAGCCCACGAGCCACAACTACTGAGCCCACGCACCACAACTATTGAAGCCCGCATGCCTAGAGCCCGTGCTCCGCAACAAGAGAGGCCACTGCAATGAGAAGCCCGCACACTGCAATGAAGAGCAGCCCCCACTAGCTGCAACTAGAGAAAGCCCGCGGGCAGCAACAAAGACCCAACGCAGCCAATAAATAAATAAATAAATAAATAAATCTATTTTTTAAAAAAAATGAATCTGGCCCCTCCCAACCTCCTCTGCCCTGTTTCTGGCCACTCCTTGGCTCCTCACCTCCCTCTCTGTGTACCAGCCTTACCATGTTTGCTTGAATACACCACAATCTCTCAGTACCCTCTGATAAGGCACTTGGATTGCTCCTTCCCTTCTGCC
The DNA here is from genome assembly GCF_028023285.1 of Balaenoptera ricei. Lineage (NCBI taxonomy): Eukaryota > Metazoa > Chordata > Mammalia > Artiodactyla > Balaenopteridae > Balaenoptera > Balaenoptera ricei. The sequence goes on from NC_082653.1 coordinate 25,395,161, forward strand.
TAGATGCTTCCTGTTCATCCTTCAACACTCAGCTCAAGAACCACCTCCTCTGAGAGGCCTTCTCTGACCTCCCGTCAACACCCCCACCCCACCAGGAAAGTTGAAGCACTCATCCCTTCCTGTTCATGGCCTCAGTTATAAAACTTCCCTGTGCAGGTGACATCGTCTTCCCTACCGGCATCCTGCTGACACTGAAGATTATGTTCATGCCCTATAAGGTCCTGTGTGACCTGCCTCCTACTCTTCTTATCCCCTATTGTATTGCTCTCACCACCTCTCACTCTACTCCAGCCACATTGGCCTCCCTCCTGTTCTTCTGACATACCAAGCATACGGCTAACCTTAGGGCCTTTGCACTTGCTCTTGTGTCTGCCTCAAATGCTCTCCTCCCAGGTATTGGCATGGCTCACTCCTCTTTCAGGTCTCTGCTCAAATGTCACTTCCTCAGGCCTCTCTGAGGAAGTGACCCACATTTAAAATAGCAACGCTCCACTCCTCTGCACTTCCTCACACACTTCCTTGTTGAATTTTTCTCCATAGCACTTATCGCCACCTGAAATATTACATGTTTATTGTTTCTCTCCCATCCCTACCTTCCACTACAGTGTGATCACCACAAAGATAGGATTTTGTCTGTTTTGCTCATTCCTCAGTACCCAAAACAGTGGTTCCTCATTTAATATCTGTTGAATGAATGACTATGTATTCAACAAAGAAATGCTAGGAATACTCTGCATCGTCCAGAAGAATCCCTGAAGATTAGAGTATAAAGGGAGATGTTTCTGAGGAAACGTGCTGGCAACACTAGCTAACATGGAGCATTTACTAGTTGCCAGGCAATCTGCTAAGCACTTTTCAAGCTGATTCCCACAACAGCCCTATGAGGTAGGTACTATTATAATCCCTATTGTACAGAAGCTCTGGCACGGAGATTAACTTTCCCAAGGTCACACAGTTAATAAGTGGTGGGGTCCAACTTTAGAACCTGCATGCTGAATCACTATACTCTCCTACCTTCTAATTGTTAAAGATCTACCACTATTGGTCCAATAAAGGCGAAGAATGAGGATGAGACATCCTTTTGCCTTCTGAGCAGTGTGGTATATAGGGTCTGATGCCTAGAGTTGTGGCAGAATTTTTCCTTAGCCACCATATTAGTCAGGTTCTCCAAAGAAACAGAACCAATAATATATATTTAGATATATAGAAGAGATTTATTACAGGAATTGGTTAACAGTTGTGTGGGCTTGAGAAGTTCCATGATCTACCGTCTGCAAGCAAGAGAATGAGGAAAGCCGATAGTATAATTCAGTCCAGGTCCAAAAGCCCAAGAACCAGGAACACCGATGTCCAATGTCCTGGGCAAGAGAAAATGGATGTCTCAGCTCAAGCAAAGGAGCAAATTCACCCTTCTGTCTTTTTGTTCTATTCAGGCTTCACCAGATTGGATGATGCCCACCCACATTGCCTTTCTTTACTTAGTCTACCAATTCAGATGCTAATCTCTTCCAGAAACACCCTCAAAGACACACCCAGAAATGTTTTACCAGCTATCTGGGCTAAGGCCCATCAAGTTAACACATAAAATTAACCATCACAGCCACCGTGAGGGAAGTCAGCTAGAGAACAAAGCCATCACATAGAGGAGGGTAGGACTGAGAAAATATTGCAGAAAAAATGAGCCAGAGACCTGATAAAACCATACCTGAAGCTTGACCCACCTCTGGACTTTTCTATGGACCAATACCTCTTTAGAGTTTGAGTATTTTGAGTTGGGATTTTTTGTGTGTGTGTAATTTACAATAAAAACAGACCTCCTAACAAAAAGAGATGAGAAGGGTTCAACAGGTGGAGGTATTAATGCCTCACATTTTTATGAGGTATTTGTTTACAGAATGCTGGAGGGGATTCCAGACAGAGGGAATAGCAAATATGAAGACAGGAATGTAAGAGCTAAGTGTTTCTGCAGTGCAAGGTATGAGTTGAGTTGAGAAAGATGAGATATAAAAGGTAGGGTAGAACTAGTATCTGGAGGAACTGGTTTCTCCACTCAACTTCGTAGATGGTGGGAATCATTGAAAGGTTCTGAGCAGAAGTTGCTTTGAAATGATAAAGTGTCAAGTTTGGAAGAACCTTTAAAAGCAATCTGGTTCAACTCTAGGATCTGTTTTTGTCCACATTTCATGGATGAGGAAATGTGACAGGCCAATATCTCACAAATGGTAGGTGAAAGAGCAAGGATTTGAACCCAGGGCCATCTGAGCCCCAACACATGCTATCAGTGACCTCCTCTGTCCACCATTGGAATTAATTCTGCCTTCTGAGCTCACCCTGAATGGGCAAGTCCTTTTTCAGAGATTTGACAATGATATTTGTAGAGCTACCCAGATTAGGATTAAGAAGATGGATTCAGGGGAGAGAAGAGTAGAGGGACCCAACAGGTGTCTTCATTGGAGGCAAAGAAAAAAGGAGATGAGGAAAGCAGGCGAATGAAGAGGAGGGAGCAGACAACCGAGAGGTGATGGGGAGAATCAGCAGGACCTGAAGAAGGAGCAGATGGAGATGGAGGGATGCAAGAAGGAAGAATTCATTAAGGAAGACACAGGCTTGTCATTAGAACAGGGATTGCAAAATCAGATACCAACAGAGCCAAGTAAGTACCATAAATGAGCAAAGTGGGTCAGGTATAATAGGGAGTTGGGACTTCCCTGGTGGCGCAGTGGTTAAGAATCCGCCTGCCAATGCAGGGGACGCGGGTTTGAGCCCTGGTCCGGGAAGATCCCACATGCAGCTGAACAACTAAGCCTGTGCACCACAACTACTGAGCCTGCGCTCTAGAGCCCGCGAGCCACAACTAATGAGCCCACGTGCCACAACTACTGAAGCCCGTGCGCCTAGAGCCCGTGCTCTGCCACAAGTGAAACCACTGCAACGAGAAGCCCGCGCACCACAACAAAGAGTAGCCGCTGCTCGCCACGACTGGAGAAAGCCCGTGCACAGCAACAAAGACCCAACGCAGCCAAAAATAAATAAATAAATAATAAAATAAATTAAAAAAAAAAAGATAATAGGGAGTCATGGGGTCTGCAGCAAGCTGGGAGTTCATGCTCCTTCTAAAGAAGGCACCTACTACTCATGTGAGAGTGTGGGCTCCCAGTGTGGGCAGCTGCCAGGTCTGAGAAGAAAAATAAGCTCTAAATTCAAATTCTTATACAAAAATCTTCTGGTTTTTAAATGCTGGAAACTAATTCAAATTTTAAAAAGAATAAAAACACTGTGCTGGCCAAAAGACACACATCTTAAGGCTGGGTTTGGCCTGTGGGCTGCCAGTTCATGCCTTCTAATCAGTTTGGATCCAAACTCCTGTTCACTGCTTAACAACACTGTGTGCTCTCGAACAAGTTACTTCACCTTTGAAGTCCCAGGTTCTTTTTTATTTCCCCTGATTTAATTTTTTTTTAATTTTATTGAAGTATAGTTGATTTACAATGTTGTGTTAATTTCTGCTGTACAGAAAAGTGATTCAGTTATACATATTTTTTCTTTTTCATATTCTTTTCCATTATGGTCTATCATAGAATATTGAATATATTTCCCTGTGCTATACAGTAGGACCTTGTTTATCCATCCTATATATAATAGTTTGCAACTGCTAGTCCCAAACTCCCAATCTTTCCCTCTCCCACTCCTCTTGCCGTTGGCAACCACAAGTCTGTTCTCTATGTCTGTGAGTCTGTTTCTGTTTCATAGATATGTTCATTTATGTCATATTTTAGATTCTACATATAAATGATATCATATGGTATTTGTCTTTCTCTTTATGACTTCACTTAGTATGATAATCTCTAGGTCCATCCATGTTGCTGCAAATGGCATTATTTCATTCTTTTTTATGGTTGAGTAACATTCCATTATATATGTGTGTGTATGTGTGTGTGTGTGTATCCCACATCTTCTTTATCCATTCATCTGTCAATGGACATTTAGTTTGTTTCTTGGCTATTGTGAATAGTGCTGCTATGAACACAGGGGTGCATGTATCTTTTCAAACTATAGTATTGTCTGGATATATGCCCTGGAGTGAGATTGCTGGATCGTATGGCAACTTTATTTTTAGTTTTTTGAGGAACCTCCATACTGTTTTCCATAGTGGCTGCACCAATAAGTCCCACGTTCTTATTTGACCCCACATCATAGGGTTGCTGTAGGATTTTTTAATTTATTTTTTAAATATTTTACTTGTTTATTTATTTATATGGCTGCACCGGGTCTTAGTTGTGGCACGTGGGATCTTTGTTGCGGTGTGCAGGGTCTTTAGTTGCAGCATGTGGGATCTAGTTCCCCGACCAGTGATCAAACCCGGGCGCCCTGCATTGGGAGCACGGAGTCTTAACCACTGGACCACCAGGGAAGTCCTAAGGGCTTTTCATTTATTTGTTTGTTTGTTTATTAATTAACAGTAAAGTTATTTTTTTTTAATTTATTTTATTTATTTATTTTTGGCTGTGTTGGGTCTTTGTTGCTGAGCGTGGGCTTTCTCTAGTTGCGGCGGGAGGGGGCTACTCTTCATTGCAGTGTGCGGGCTTCTCATTGCGATGGCTTCTCTTGTTGCAGAGCACGGGCTCTAGGCACGTGGGCTTCAGTAGTTGTGGCTTGTAGGCTCAGTAGTTGTGGTGCACGGGCTTAGTTGCTCGGCAGCATGTGGGATCTTCCCAGACCAGGGCTCAAACCCATGTCCCCTGTATTGGCAGGCAGATTCTTAACCACTACACCACCAGGGAAGCCCCAGGACTTTTAAAAATAAGACAAATGTATGTAGAGCACTTAGCATTCAGTGCCTGACATAGAGCAAAACACTCAGAATGGTTTTATCATCAGTGTGAAAGTTATTCTTTCTCCTATAATCCATAAACTCATGAACTATTAGAAAAGAAAATGTCCCCAAAGACATCTCATCCAGGGGTTTTAAACCTGTTAAGCTAGAGACCTCTTTTAAGGCAGACCTTTCACAGAAAGGCAATGTATAATTAGATGGGGGAGGGGAGTGGCTTTGTTTGAAATGAGGGAGGGGAACCCAGAGTCCTGCCTAGTAGGCTTCCCCACCCCAGCCACAAACCACCCTCAAACAGTGGTCCCTCCACAGGGTGTTGCAGAACACGGCTTTGAGAATCACCATTCTATTCCAGGTGATAAGGAAACAGATAGGAAACTGAGGCTCAGAAAGGAAAGGAAACTGAGGCTCAGAAAGGTACAGAGACTTGCCTAAGGTTCAGTGACAGGGAGGGATTCCTGCTTCCCAAGCTAATGCACTTCCCAGCTGGAATGACACACCCTCCTTCCTGTCGACCTGCTTGAGAATAAACCCTCTTTTGGCCCCTCCTTGACTGGGGTGAGGAGTAGCCCCACTAGCATTGCCCCAGAGCCCCAGGATATAGCCAGGGTTCTCAGTTGCAAATTGAAAAAAAAAAAAAAAAAAACCAAAAACTCAGGCTAACAGAAACAGAAAAGGAACTTATTAAAAGGGTATTGGGGAGCTCCAAGAAATGATGGGAAGGCTGGACAACCAGGCTCAGAGAATTGAAATGATGGGATCAGGGACTTGGACGTGGCTAGGACTCTTTTTCCTCAGTCCTTGTCTTTCATTCTCTGTGTGTGAGCTTTTCTCCTCAAGGCTGGACACTTGGCTGCAGCAGCTCTCAGCACTCAACAACTCTCAGCTGCTCCACTAGTGAGACAGAGGCTTTCTGCTTCTAGTCTTGACAGAAATTTAAGCCTTCCTTAAGGGAAGGACTTAGATTGGTCCAACATGAGTAGGTGCTCATCCCTAGACCAGTTATCCATGGGTGCGGGGCCAGGTACTGTGACCGGCCCACCTTGAGCCAGGTGCCTACTCTTTAACCAATCATTGTGAATAGAGAGGTTGGGTGAATAAGTAGATGGCAGTGCCTGTTGGAACCATATGGTCAAAGGGGAAGGAGACTTTCTCTCCTCCAAGAAGCCTATCTTATCTCCCTTGCCACACACATTTGCAATCAGCTAAGTATAAATGAAATGCTTCACTCTCCAAGATTTGTTGCCCTTGGTTTATAACTATTAAAGCATGCATCCAACTCAACTAGAGCATGGAAGCCTGTCTTGTCCACTTTTGTAGCCTTCCAGCACAGTCAAACAAGAAGCCCGCATGAGTGCTCTCAGGTTAGACTGGATTGAGCTGACCTTTGGAGACATTTAGTCCACCTTGCCCATTTTACAGATAGAGAAGTAGGCCTAGAGAGGGGAACTCACACGTCACATATGCTGAAAGCAGGAGAGTTGCAGAACTAGGGCTAGAGCCTTCTCAACTTCTACTCCAGGGCAGGTTAAATTCTGTGTTTAACATTTGGATGCACCTGTTGGCAAGTCTTAGGAGCCTGGAGCTCCCAAGTGTTCAATCATTGGTGACATCAGAGCCAGAAATCAAATGATCAGGCCTTAGTTCCAACCCCAAACCTGTCTCTTACTGGACAAGCTCCTGAAGCTAAGCCCCAAATTGCACCTCTGTAAAGTGGGCATAAGTTATGTTTACCTTGACAGTTGCTGGGAAGACTAGAAATAATGTGTATAGTATCCCCTGACACATAGAAGTTCCTCAAGAAATGGTAATGTCTTCTAATGATTGTTATTGATGATAAAGAAGATGAAAAACAAGAGCCCTGACTTCTCAAAGGGAAGAGAATCATTCCTGAGGTTGGTCTCTTGGAAAACATGAATCCATATCTTCTCTATCCCAAACAAATTCCCTCTGGCAGGGAACAAAGGAAATCCCTTTGTTAGGAAGGAAGGAAGGAAGAGAAGGAAGAAGAGTTGGCAGACTGTGATTGTCTCTGCCTCTCTATGAACCTTGCTCTGCTTCCCCTACCCCAAACTGCTCCATCCCACTTCCATGCTGAATTCAGGTCACACTCACACTAGTGTGAGACCACCAGCTTTGTGGCAGAATTAGGGGATCCCCATGATAGTAGATAGCAGGCTAGGAGCACCTGCTCCTGGCAGTTCTAGGTTATGCGGGAAGCTCTCATAGGTCAATGCAAGGTTGTGTGTGTCACATTTCTCACCGGCTCAGCCCTCAGAGCCTTGTCTCTCCTCTCTACCTTACTACTAGGTCTCCAAATTAGTTTTTTTTATCAAACAATAGACAGGCTAGCATCTTTAAAGTATGGCCTTCATTAAGTAGGGAGAAAATCATTCCACACCTTCCCTCCCAATGCCTCCCTCGCCAGGGCCTTCCAGTCACCTAACAAGAGGGGACACCTCCCCCCACTTCCCAGTGAACTTCGCTCCACCCCCAACCCCACCCATTGCATCCATAAGAAGCAACACCAAGATCAGATGCTGCGACATTAATTGAAATTGACATTAAGGGCTCGCTTGCTCAAGCAGAAGCACATTAGAAGAAATATAAACAAGGAAAGCTTTGCGTCTGTGGCATCTGTTCTAATGAGAAAAACCATCTCTAGAGCATCTTATTCAAAAAGGATTGAGTGCCCAGGAAATAACAGATACGCAAGGCCTTCCACCCCCTCCCCACCCCCAATATTCAGAAGAATCACACACACTTCCTGAGATTTTTCACTCTATCTTGCTTCTGTCCTGGCCTCCCAGATGCATTTCTGCAATTGTCCACCACATTCCCCTTTATGTTCTCCATCTGCTTCTCCAAATCCACTTCTCCATATTTTAACAGTTCTCAGTCAGATGTTCTTTTTGCTGTTGTACCTCAAGAGTTCTTGACCATGTGGCCCAAAAACTTAGCTTTGGATCCAATCAGGAGACCCTAAGACTAAAAGAGTCCTAGCTGGAATAGAGAGGAAGATGCACAATTATGCAGGTTTCTGCATAAAGAACAAAACATTGTTCTTCAAATTGTGCTCTAAGTGATACATCATGTTTTTAAAGGGTGTTAATGGGTGGCTGTCAGTTACAGATACTGTTTTTGCCTGCACAGTATCATGTCCCCCTCTTATTGACATCAGTTCCTGACTTTCCTATGAACATCCACTCCCATTCTTGGTCCAGCCCATAAAGAGTGTGGATGCCAAAGTTAGACTGCCTGAGTTTGAATCCTAGCTCTGCCTTTTACTAGCTGTGTGAACCAGGGCAAGTTCCTTAACCTCTCTATGCCTCATATAAGTAATATGGGGAATTGTCAAAGTTAGTAGAAGGAAAGAAATCATAAAGATCAGAGCAGAAATAAATGAAATAGAAACAAAGAAAACAATAGCAAAGAGCAATAAAACTAAAAGCTGGTTCTTGGAGAAGATAAACAAAATTGATAAACCTTTAGCCAGACTCATCAAGAAAAAGAGGGAGAGGACTCAAATCAATAAAATTAGAAATGAAAAAGGAGAAGTTACAACAGACACCGCAGAAATACAAAGCATCCTAAGAGACTACTACAAGCAACTCTATGCTAATAAAATGGACAACCTGGAAGAAATGAACAAATTCTTAGAAAGGTATAACCTTCCAAGACTGAACCAGGAAGAAACAGAAAATACGAACAGACCAATCACAAGTAATGAAATTGAAACTGTGATTAAAAATCTTCCAACAAACAAAAGCCCAGGACCAGATGGCTTCACAGGTGAATTCTATCAAACATTTAGAGAAGAGCTAACACCCATCCTTCTCAAACTCTTCCAAAAAATTGCAGAAGAAGAAACACTCCCAAACTCATTCAATGAGGCCACCATCACCCCGATACCAAAACCAGACAAAGATACTACAAAAAAAGAAAATTACAGACCAATATCACTGATGAATATAGATGCAAAAATCCTCAACAAAATACTAGCAAACAGAATCCAACAACACATTAAAGGGATCACACACCATGGATTTATCCCAGGGATGCAAGGATTCTTCAGTATATGCAAGTCAATCAATGTGATACACCATGTTAAACCAAAGAATAAAAACCATGTGATCATCTCGATAGATGTTGAAAAAGCTTTTGACAAAATTCAACACCCATTTATGATAAAAACTCTCCAGAAAGTGGGCATAGAGGGAACCTACCTCAACATAATAAAGGCCATATACGACAAACCCACAGCAAACATCATTCTCAATGGTGAAACACTGAAAGCATTTCCTCTAAGGTCAGGAACAAGACAAGGATGTCCACCTCGCCACTATTAGTCAACATAGTTTTGGAAGTCCTAGCCACAGTAATCAGAGAAGAAAAAGAAATAAAAGGAATACAAATTGGAAAAGAAGATGTAAAACTGTCATTGTTTGCAGATGACATGATACTATACATAGAGAATCCTAAAGATGCCACCAGAAAACTACTAGAGCTAATCAGTGAATTTGGTAAAGTTGCAGGATACAAAATTAATGCACAGAAATCTCTTGCATTCCTATACACTAACAATGAAAGATCAGAAAGAGAAATTAAGGAAACAATCCCATTCACCATTGCAACAAAAAGAATAAAACACTTAGGAATAAACCTCCCTAAGGAGGTAAAAGACCTGTACTCAGAAAACTATAAGACACTGATGAAAGAAGTCAAAGATGACACAAACAGATGGAAAGATATACCATGTTCTTGGATTAGAAGACTCAATATTGTGAAAATGACTATACTACCCAAAGCAATCTACAGATTCAATTCAATCCCTATCAAATTACCAGTGGCATTTTTTACAGAACTAGAACTAAAAATCTTAAAATTTGTATGGAGACACAAAAGACCCCAAATAGCCAAAGCAGTCTTGAGGGAAAAAAACAGAGCTGGAGGAATCAGACTCCCTGACTTCAGACTATACTACAAAGCTACAGTAATCAAGACAATAATGGTACTGGCACAAAAACAGAAATATAGGTCAATGGAAGAGGATAGAAAGCCCAGAGATAAACCCACGCACCTATGGTCAACTAATCTATGAGAAAGGATGCAAGGATATACAATGGAGAAAAGACAGTCTCTTCAATAAGTGGTGCTGGGAAAACTGGACAGCTACATGTAAAAGAAGGAAATTAGAACACTCCCTAACACCATACACAAAAATAAAATCAAAATGGATTAGAGACATAATGTAAGACCAGATACTATAAAACTCTTAGAGGAAAACATAGGAAGAACACTCTTTGACATAAATCACAGCAAGATCTTTTTTGACCCACCTCCTAGAGCAATGGAAATAAAAACAAAAATAAACAAATGGGACCTAATGAAACTTCAAAGCTTTTGCAAAGCAAAGGAAACTACAAACGAGACAAAAAGAAAACCCTCAGAATGGGAGAAAATATTTGCAAATGAATCAACAGACAAAGGATTAATCTCAAAAATATATAAACAGCTCATGCAACTCAATATTATTTTTTTTTTATTTTTTTTAATTTATTTATTTATTTTTGGCTGTGCTGGGTCTTCGGTTCGTGCGAGGGCTTTCTCCAGTTGCGGCAAGTGGGGGCCACTCTTCATCGCGGTGTGGGGACCGCTCTTCATCGCGATGCGCGGGCCTTTCACTATCGCGGCCCCTCCCGTTGCGGGGCACAGGCTCCAGATGCGCAGGCTCAGTAGCCGTGGCTCACGGGCCCAGCCGCTCTACGGCATGTGGGATCTTCCCAGACCAGGGCTCGAACCCGTGTCCCCTGCATTAGCAGGCAGATTCTCAACCACTGCGCCACCAGGGAAGCCCGCAACTCAATATTAAAAAAACAAACAACCCAATCAAAAAATAGGCAGAAGACCTAAATAGACATTTCTCCAAAGAAGACATACAGATGGCCAAGAAGCACATGAAAAGCTGCTCAACATCACTAATTATTAGAGAAATGCAAATCAAAACTACAATGAGGTATCACCTCACACCAGTTAGAATAGCTATCATCAGAAAATCTACAAACAACAAATGCTGGAGAGGGTGTGGAGAAAAGGGAACCCTCTTGCACTGTTGGTGGGAATATAAATTGATACAGCCACTATGGAGAACACTATGGAGGTTCCTTAGACAACTAAAAATAGAATTACCATATGACCCAGCAATCCCACTACTGGGCATATACCCAGAGAAAACCATAATTCAAAAGGACACATGCATCCCAATGTTCATTGCAGCACTATTTACAATAGCCTGGTCATGGAAGCAACCTAAATGCCCATTGACAGACGAATGGATAAAGAAGATGTGGTACATATATACAATGGAATATTACTCAGCCATAAAAAGGAACGAAATTGGGTCACCTGTAGAGACGTGGATGGATCTAGAGACTGTCTAGAGTGAAGTAAGTCAGAAAGAGAAAAACAAATATCATATATTAACGCATATATGTGGAACCTAGAAAAATGGTATAGATGAACTGGTTTGCAGGGCAGAAATAGAGACACAGATGTAGAGAACAAACATATGGACACCAAGAGGGGAAAGTGGTGTGGGGCGGGGGTGGTGCTGTGATGAATTGGGAGATTGGGATTGACATATATACACTAATATGTATAAAATAGATAACTAATAAGAACCTGCTGTATAAAAAAATAAATAAAATAAAACTCAAAAAAAGAAAAAAAGGAATTGTGGGGAGGATTATATGAGTTAATTCACATAAGGTGTGGCTGGTGCTTAGCAAACACTTACTAAATCTCATCTGTTATTACTATTCCTATTTAGTTCAGAATGGGCTGACCCCATTGCCCCTAGCTCTGGTGATAGCACTTGACTCAGTCCTGGCCAATCAGGACATTCCCCCCACCTCACTATGGAAGGCAGCCATATCAATCATTTGGACTGAGGGACTTCCCTGGTGGTGCAGTTGTTAAGACTCTGCACTCCCAATGCAGGGGGCCCAGGTTCAATCCCTGGTCAGGGAACTAGATCCCACATGCATGCCTCAACTAAGAGTTCACATGCCACAACTAAGGAGCCCATGTGCTGCAACTAAGGAGCCCGCCTGCTGCAACTAAGACCCAGTGCAACCAAATAAATAAAAATAAAAAAATAAAAGAGCTAGAAAATGCATGGAATAATTATTTCTTTGAAAAAAAAATCATTTGGATTGGTACCATGGGTTGAAACCTAATCTGGTTTCTGAAAACCTGGTCTTGCCAGTCCAAAGCTGTAAAGCAAAAGGTAGCATCGGGTTCTGGGCTGGTTCATCAGGAGAGATAATTCTGAGTAGGGAGACTCAGGGACTATCAAATGTCATCCTGCAGGCGAGGTGCACTCTCTCTACTCTAGCCATTGGTCAGACACCATGAAAATACTTGTGTTATACCATTATTTTGGTGGACCCCAATGAACCATGCTTCCCATTAGCCATGCTCTTTTTTTTTTTTTTTTTTTGGCCGCGTTGGGTCTTTGTTGCTGTGCGCGGGCTTCCTCTAGTTGCCATAAGTGGGGGCGACTCTTCGTTGTGGTGCGCGGGCTTCTCATTGCAGTGGCTTCTCTTTGTTGCAGAGCCCAGGCTCTAGGCACGTGCACTTCAGTAGTTGTGGCTCAGCGGCTCTAGAGCACAGGCTCAGTAGTTGTGGTGCATGGGCTTAGCTGCTCAGCAGCATGTGGGATCTTCCCAGACCAGGGCTCAAACCCGTGTCCCCTGCATTGGCAGGCGGATTCTTAACCACTGCCCCACCAGGGAAGTCCCTAGCCATGCTCTTATGTAATCTCCTCTTGGGCTTGGCCATGTGACACACTTTGGCCAATAGGACATCAGCAAGCATGACGCAAGCAGAGACAATAAATGCGTGCATGCTGGCTTGTCCTCTTGGAGTGCTCGTTCTTGGGAGCCCTGAACAACCATCTATGAAGTGTGGCTGGAGAGACCACATGGAGAGAATCAGAATCCCAGCCATCCACCTACCTGCCAGCTGAATGCAACCACAAGAGTGATCACCAGCAATATCAGTAGAAAAACCACTCACCTAAACCCAGCCCAGATTGCACAATCACAAGCAAATTAAATGGTTGTTTTAAACCATTAAGTTTTGGGGTGCTTTTTAACTTAGCAATAGACAATCAAAACAGCAATCATGGGAATTCCTTGGCAGTCAAGTGGTTAGGACTCCACACTTTCACTGCTGAGGGCGAGGGCTCGATCCCTGGTCCGGGAACTAGGATCCGGCAAGCTGCGGGGCGTAGCCAACAAAACAAAACAAAACAGCAATCATGTTTAATAAACTCTCCTAGCTCCACAGAGTTCTCAAAGCCTTCCCACATCTAAGAGAGTGTGATTCTTGTTCTCCTGTTGGGAAAGCTGAAGCCCAAGGAGAAAAGCGACAGCCCCAGCCAAGCAGAGGCAGAGTTGCCACGCTCATCCGCTTCGTAATCAGCTCCTTCTACAGTATTTCCCACTGCGCATGAAAAAAACTTATAAACAGCAGCAGAAGGGAGTGTTGTGTAGAAGGAGCATTGGCCTGGGAGTCACAGTGGCCCAGTTTGAAGTTGGCTGTTGCTTCGCTGTATGAGCTTAGACAACTCAAACTGCTTCTGCTTCCCCCTCTGAGCCTCAGTCTTTCCAATGGTTCAGTGAGAGAGAAACAAACTCAGAAGTTCACAGGACCTGGGAGATAACAGACAAGGGAAACAGGCAGGGGGGTGCGGGGGGGAGCTGTGTTAGTGGGTGAGCGCATGCCCATCTAAGGGAGGTCGTGGCTACCCAGCTCCAGCTGGGCCCAGCATGGCCAGATCGCCTGGTTATGTTTTCCTTAGAGAGACAGGAAATATAGGTTATGAAGCAAAGTTTTCCAACGTTAAAATATTATGAATTCAATTGAATTTTTTTTAATGTTGTGTAGGACCAAAAATTACATCCATTTAGCCTTCAGGCTGCTGTTTTGAAACCTTTTGACCACATAATTTCAAAATGTCCTTCCAGAGTTTACACTGGCATCAAAGAAGTATTCCTACCTATCCTCCTCTGCCCTACACACACAGAGCAGCTCCTTCTATCCCACTCAGGTCATAGAGGCTGAGTAACAGGGAAACCTTGGGTGTGGCCACCATCTTTCTCTCCATGGACTCCAGCCCTCTCACCCTTCTGACTATAGGGAAAGGGGTGCAGAGATCCAGCCTCAAATGCCTGAAGTTGACAGGGCCTCATGGAGGGCCAAAAGTGGAAGGGAAGTAACACATATTAAGCCCTACTTTATGTCAGGCATTGTAGTAGACTCTTTATAGCATCACCTAGTGGTGAAGAGCCCAGACCCTCCAGTCATACACACCTGGGTTTGAATCCTGGCTCTGACACTTGTAAGCTATGTATCCTTGGGCTTGTCCCTCTCCTGGCCTCAGTTTACTCATCTGTAAAACAGAAATCATAATGTTTCCAGTTTCTCAAGGCTTTGGTGGGGATTAAATAAGAAAATTTATATTTGGCAGATACTGTGAATTGGCTACCCCCAAATTCTTTACAACCTCCCTTGCCATGAAGGCTGGCTTGGTGTTCTAGGCTTCCTAGCAGGTAAGGTTGCACGAACAACCCAGATGACAGAGTTTTGGCCAATGATATGCAAGTGGAAGTTGCTTGGTGTTACTTACCAGAAAAGTTTTTTTTAATATTTATTTATTTGGCTGCGTCGGGTCTTAGCTGCAGCATGCAGGATCTAGTTCCCTGACCAGGGATCAAACCCAGGGCCCCTGCATTGGGAGCGTGGAGTCTTAGCCACTGGACTGCCAGGGAAGTCCCAGAAAAGTTTTTTTAAAAAGACAGGCTCAACTGACATTCTTCAGCCTTTTGCGCTTCCCCTCATGTTCTGCCTGGAACAGAGACGTGATGGACAGAGGAACAGCAGCCATCTTGAAATCTTGGGAACAGAGGTTGACTTGATAAGAATGTTAAAGCAGAAAGATGGAAAGAGCCTGGATTTCTCCAGACTTCTAATGTTAGATAAATAAAGCTCCATAAAATGTATGTGCCACAGTTACTTTTCATCTATGCTACTTGCTGTCAAGCACATTTCTGACTCACACAGTATAATACCTGGTTCACTGCAATACTCAATAAATATTAGCTATTGTTATTTTGCCTATGTTACTTTTCATAATCATAACCATGGGTGGTTATGCTGCGGGTGTTATCACCCTCAGTTTAGAAGTGGAGAAATTCAAACTTCTTCCCAGAATGGGTTGTAAAATTTCAGCGAGATGGGTAGCCATAATAACAGCAAACATTTATCCTTGCTCGCTATGTTGCTGGCAGAGTTCTAAGCACTTCACATATATAAACTCAGTTACTTCCTACAGCAAACCTGGAGGAAAACACTTTTATTCCCACATGAAAGATGAGGAAACAGGGTCAGAGAGGTTAAGAGATTTGCAAGGTCATATAGCTAGCCAGCACTAGATTCAGGATTCGAACTCTGCAGTCTTAGGACAGTGTCTGGCATCTGTGTGTGTGTGTGTGTGTTTAATTAGAAAAAAAGAGTGCAGCTCATAGATGTTAAGTGACTTGTCTAAAGCCATACAGACAGAAAGAGGTAGCTGAACCTAGGATTTGGACCCAAGTCTGGCTGACTCCAGACCCACATCATTAAGGGAATCCCTGTGGGTGAAGAAGTGTGTGGCCTGCCTGCCATGTTGGGTTTTTTTGTTTTTCTTACTGGAATTTTTCTTTCTTTTTTGTCTTTGAATTTTATTTTATTTATTTTTTATACAGCAGGTTCTTATTAGTTATCTATTTTATACATATTAGTGTGTACATGTCAATCCCGATCTCCCAGTTCATCACACCACCACCCCTCCCCGCCACTTTCCCCCCTTGGTGTCCATACGTTTGTTCTCTAGTGGTCTGCCATGTTGAAGAGTCACATATGTTTTCACTATGAGGCAAGGCTTTGCAGAAGGAAAAGCCTAGAGCCATCCTCAAGGCCGCTGCCCTATCCAGATGAAGAATCTGAGGCTCAGAGAGGGAACACAACTCACCCAAGTTCATCCAGCTGAGAGGGCAGTGATGGGCCAGGAATCCAGCTCTACTCCATGACTGTGGGGACTAAGGGGTCTGAGGAGATCTGTTCATCCCTGATCGCAATGAGCCTTGGAGACAGAAATGTAGCGGCAGCAAGGGACAACCCAGACATTACTTGTATTAAGTAAGAGGGCATTAAATTGAAGGGACACACGCAGGCCATCAGTTACCAGCCTGTGCTCTGACAGCCTCACCATTCTCTATGAGTCCAGCTGGGCTTGTGTGGGGTGCAGAGAGCTACCCCTCATACCCTGGCTCTCTACTAAAGTGCTTAACTGTCTGAGAGAAAATACCAGCACTCCTGCCCAGCTCTGGGTGAAGTTGCAATAAAATAATTGAAATTAAATGGCTTGGATCTCAGAAGGGAAGGGGCCACTGGTAGGGAAATATAGAGCACACATTCATTCAACAAATATTTGTTCAGCATCTTATATGCCAGGCACAGTGCTATGAGCTATGAATATGGCAACGATCAAAGCAGGTAAAGGCCCCGTCCTCATGGAGATCATATTTGTGGGAGGATTGAAATCTACTCTCTACAACTCATAGGTGCAATAAAAGTATAGGTTCTTTATTTTTTATAAGTGACAGGTTTTTTTTTTCTTGTGCCTCCCCTATCTATTATTGAGAGAGAAAAATATAAACCTGATTATTAACAGTAACTTAGTCTCTTCCCGTTTAAAACCATCTCACATAAGTTAGTGCTTAGTATCTTTTGAGAAAAATGTTCATCTTTCTGTGCCTTCACCCCTTCCTCTACTCAGGATGGTGTCTGGGTGTTGGCCAGTCCACATATGGATCCTTGTGCTGTCCTTGGACTGTTACCTAAGAGGCCAGGGGACAGCACATGGACCTATATGTGGACCACCCTCCCCTCCCCACTGATTCAGTGGTAGGGTGGGAAACCCCAGGATATCTTGGTTTAGAGGAAGGAAAACCCTTCTGTAGCCAACTGCCAGAGCCCCACCCATATCTCCTCAGCACCCCACCCATGCTCCAAGAATGATTACTGCAGCTATGACCCAAAAGACCTGGCCACAGGAGCATGCTTGGCCTGTGCACTGGACAAGGCAGAAGTACTAGTGATGTAATGTCCACAAAAATACCCTTAAACCAATGACCAATGGGGAGTTGATGGCTACACAATTGTCCTCACCCATTGTATGGAATAACTCTGAGGGGTGTTCTTAATTGCCTCCCAGAGTTCCCCAGTGGGATAAGGCTTCAGTTGCCCACAGTGGTAAATTATTTGATCACACATGATTTATTCACAGGCTTTCCTTCTCTGCCTCCCTCCCCACTCCACTATCGGTATTTCCAGGGATCATCCCCCAAATAAACTAGTTGGTCTCAAATTCTGGACCCAAGGTCTGCATCTCAGGGAACCCTAAGACATCATCCATTTAATATTTTTTAAATGTCATATCCATTATATATTTTATTGGGGGATGATAGATAATAAACAAATATAGTAGAAGCTCTTTTATCTCATGTTATCGAAACAGATATTTGATCAGTGCATCAAAAATATTAGTTCAAATGTGGATTAATCATAACATATGATGCATACGTACCTTAAGCATTTTAGTCTAATTTAAAATAAATAAATGTATAGTTAAGTGCCAATCTTTTGACAGAGGGCTAATCTTCAGAATATTCTGCATTGCTCACTAAGGCTTCTGGGTAAGTGGAGATATGCTTGGGGAGAGCTTGAAGAAGAGGCAAAGGGATGACAGAAGGGAACTGATCAGTGAGAGCCAGCTCTAGAACTCAAGGCTTGTGAGTCCCAAGGCTTGTAAGACCAAGGCTTGTCAAGGTTGGAATGCCCCACGCTTTAAATGGAGTCAAAATTGCAGTGAAGCCACTGGTCTCCAGCCCTTCCAGGGGCCCAGGGACAGTGGGCGATCATGTTTCCCAGCAACACTGCTCCAAAGATATGGGCAACTGCTGTCCAGTTTCACATCCCAGGCCAGCTACCCTGGAGGAATTGAACCTGACCTACCCACTGACCCACAGAGACAAAACCTAGAGGGCCCCCAAAGAGAGCGTGAGAGGGAGCTGCCTCCTGGGATAGTGTGTTGCTTTATGGCAAGGTCACAGGGCATCTATGTGGGAAGTTTTCCCAGATTGCCCCACCCCCAGCCATTATACAGTTGGGCCTTCTAAGGAGCAGATTGGAGAAAGGGCTTAGAACCAACTTTATAATTCTCATAAGGAGCACTGCACTTCATACAAATTAATGTGGTTTCATGGTTCCTAATGATTTTCCCAATGGCCATGCTAGTGTTCCCCACTTTTATTCTGGAAATGGAGCCATGAGCCAGACCAGTTAGAGACATCTGGAATTTTTCACACCAGAGCTGAGGAAATGTTCTCTATCCTCCAGGAGTTGCTAAAGCTGGAAGGCTATGATTCTGGAGTTGCCAGAGGCCACATTCCCCTCCATATAGAGAACGACCATCTGTGAGAGGCAGGGATGACTCCAACGAGCAAGAGAGAAGAGAGAGAGAAAAGCCTGACGGCATTTTAGACTGGATGTCTAAATCCAGTCATTGCTGGGGTCAGCTCCACTCTGTACGATCCATGATTTGGTTATGTGAGCCAATAAATCCCCTTTTCATGCTCAAAGTAGTTAGAGTTGGGTTTCTATCACTTCTAGCAAAGAATCTTTGACTAATACAGATATCCTCAGCAATGGAAAAGATGAGGAGTTTTCAAAGGGCCTCCCAGGCAACAGATGTTCACAGGCAGGGGCTGGAGAGAGAGGAAGAGGAACACAGAGATGACTGCATATAGGAAATACCTTCCGGGGACTCCTAGGAATACATATACCCCTGCTTAATTCTTCTTTTCTCTCACACACACACACACCAGGGATAAAGGGGAAAAAGACCTTGAGGAAAATATATTGTTATAACACAATACTCTGTGTCAGATACTTATTATTTAACCTCTTTGTAAAGCCCAGACCCTCGGTGTATTCTCTTTCACTATATAAGGCAGCAAAGAAAATATACACTTTAGCTATTATTCTGACTCTTATTCTCTCTCTCTTTCCTGAATCATTTCTAAATTAATTTATTACCTTTTATAACCTTATATAACCATAAAAACTAGAACAGATCCATTCTTTATGAGGAATTGCACAATTCGTATCTCCTCTCAAACAGAAGGCCTCATGTGCATGTAAAAGCTCGAACATAAAGCACTGGGGTTATTTGTCAATCCAAGAGCAGGCCCCAGCCTGGTGGGCAGAGGAGGGAGCTTAGAGAAGTAAACTTGGAATCAATGTTTTATTTCTTTTTTATTATTGGGAAGAAATGTTAGTTAATTGAGAAAAAGGAGTGTAAGTTTTTCTAAAGCTCTGTTCTGGGAGGTGGGGGAGGAGTTCATTGTATGAATAGTCATCATTTGAGGGTTAATTGTTCTTTAATACTTTGGGATTGAAGGGAAATTATGGAGGAGGGCTTGAGGGCTTGAGGTCCTATATGAGTAAAAAATGCTGAGAAGAGATACCACGGGCTTTTGATAGATGATAGATTAGACTGTTGTCAGGAGTATCTCCCTCCCTCCCCTCTACCTCTGTGGATGGAGTATACTTCCTCACCCCTTGACTCTGGGCTTGGCCATGCGACTTGCTTTGGCCAATGGGCTTAAAATATGCTTGTGCAGTTGGGCACCCTCTCTTGCCATTCAGCCATCATCAGGAGAGAAAAAAGTTCTGGTTAGCCCGCTGGTTCTAGGAGGAGAATGAGACATACATGCAGCAGAACCACCCAGCTACCAGGAAACTCATAACCCAAAGCTAAATGCTGTTGTATACCGCCTAGATTTTAAGGTTGATTGTTATGTGGCATTACTAGAGCAATAACTAATTGATAGAACACAATGTGATTTCCCTTGAACAGGCAAACTAGTGAAGACTGGCAACATTTGGGTTGTTTTACTAATAAAAGTTAAACTCCTGATGTGAGCAAATCTTTTACCATTTATTATTACTGGTTTAAGTGGAATCAGGAGTTGGGGAGAGAATGGTGAAGTTTTAGCTCTGGGACCTCACAGCACAACTAAGCCTATCTGATCCAGGGCATGGAGTTTGTGGTCAGCATATCCATGGATGTGGTTTGTTGGGAGAGGCAATCCACTTCTCCCAACAAACCGTGGGCCCTAAGCTTCCATGCACATTCTTGCTGGATATGCCAAGAACGCAAGGCCCTGACTGCCTTCTACTCAGGCCATTTCTCAGGACTGTGTTTGTAGCAAGCAACCTTAACGGATGAAGTAATGTCTTCCCCAGACAAAGAGCTGACTAGTTACTGCTCAGCGTAGAAGCGGTAGATTCTCCAAGCTCAGTATTCTTCTCCTATAACACAACTCACTGTGTGTGCAGGCCCACCTGTATCACCTCCTTGGGACTTGGGAGACATGGGAAATCAGAGTATGCCTGACAATCTGGCTGCTCTTTCTCTGTAAGTAATATAGTCCCTGGTTCTGCCCCAGAACTCTGTCTTCTGCTAGCACCCATGAAGCAGTCTAGCTTCTCAGCTTGTAAGCAGGGTAAACTCTCAGACCCTTCACAGCTCCTGACATGAGTCATCTCTCATGAATGTTAGTTGTCCCAATGCACTACACAGGAATGAAGTCTGTGAACTCCTTTATATTTAAACAAAAAAATAGATTAACATAAAAATATAAGTAAACAAGGCTAAAAGTATGTATAAGTTAGGCTGGGATTATTCAAAGGCTGGGCTCAGTAAGGACTTGACCACAGCACCTACACATGGCTCCTCTATGTTGCTTGGGCTTCCTTATAGCATGGCAGATTCAAGGTAGTCAAACTTCTTACACAGTGGCTCAGGGCTCCAAGAGCAACCCCTAGGAGAGGTCATTAGGATGGGTCCTAATCCAATATGATTGGTGTCCTTATAAGAAGAGGAGATTAGGACACATGCTCACACAGAGGAGAGACCATGTGAAGACACAGGGAGAAGATGGCCACCTATAAGCCAAGGAGAGAGTCCTCAGAAGAAATTAATCCTGCCAACACCTTGATTTCATACTTCTAGCCTCCAGAATTATGAGAAAATAAATTTCTGTTGTTTAAACCACCTAGTTTGTGGTACTTTGTTGTGACAGCCCTAGCAAACTAATACAGGGGTCTAGAGCTAAGCAAAGAGTTCTTAGATGTGACACTAACAGCATGATCCATAAAAGGTAAAACTGATAAATTGGACATTAAAAACTTTTGCTCTGCTCCTTTTAACAATAAGAGGATGAAGGGGGCTTCCCTGGTGGTGCAGTGGTTGAGAATCTGCCTGCCAATGCAGGGGACACAGGTTCGAGCCCTGGTCTGGGAAGATCCCACATGCCGCGGAGCAACTGGGCCCGTGAGCCACAATTACTGAGCCTGCACGTCTGGAGCCTGTGCTCCGCAACAAGAGAGGCCATGATAGTGAGAGGCCCGCGCACCGCGATGAAGAGTGGCCCCCACTTGCCACAACTAGAGAAAGCCCTCTTGCAGAAACGAAGACCCAACACGGTCATAAATAAAAAATTAATTAATTAATTAATTAAATTAAAAACAACAAAAAAGAGGATGAAGGGACAAGCTACAGACTGGGAGAAACTTGTTGCAATCCACATATCTGACAAGGGATTATCTAGAACATATAAATAATCTCAATACACAACAGTAAAAAAAAAAAAAACCCAATTAGAAAATGGGCAAAAGTCATGAATAAACTTTTCACCAAAGAAGATAAACAGAAGGCAAATAAGCACACGAAAGATGTTCAACATCATTAGCCATAAGGAACTGTAAGTCAAAACCATAATGAGATAATACTACATGCCTATCAGAATAGCTAAAATGAAAAATAGTGACAATGGCAAATGCTGGTGAGGATGCAGAGAAACCGGATCATTCCTACATTGTTGGTGGAAATGTAAAATGGTACAGCTACTCGGAAAATCATTTTGGTAGTTGCTTATCAAACTAAACATGCAGGGACCTCCCTGGCAGTCCAGTGGTTAAGACTTCGCCTTCCATTGCGGGTGGTGCGGGTTCGATCCCTGGTTGGGGAAGCTAGGATCCCACATGCCTTGTGACCAAAAAACCAAAACATAAAACAGAAGCAATATTGTAACAAATTAAATAAAGACTTAAAAAAAAAGAGGTCCACATCAAAAAAAAAAAAACTAAACACGCAACTATCATACAATCCAAACTGTTTGTAAGAGCCCCAAACTGGAAACAGCCCAGATGCCTTTCAATGGGTGAATGATCAAAAGAGCTGTGGTATGTCCATTTCATGGCATACTAGTCAGCGAAGGAACAGACTATTGATACACGCATCAGCCTGGATGAATCTCCAGGAATTAAGCTGAGTTAAAAGGTCAATCCCAATAGGTTACATACTGTATGATTCCTTTTGTACAGCATTCTTCAAATGACAAAATTATAGATGTGAGGAACAGATTAGTGTTTGCCAGGAGCAAGGGAAGATGAGGAGAAGGAGGTGGTGTGACTGTAAAAGGGCAACACACACGATCATTGTGGAGGTGGAACTGTTCTATATGTTAACTGCGTCAATGTCAATATGCTGGTTGTGATATTGCACCACAGTTTTGCAAGATGTCACCATTTGGGGAAACTGGACAAATGGAACATGGAATCTCTCAGTATTATTTCTTATACTTCCATGTAAATCTATAAATGTTTTATATTAAAAGAGAGAGAGAGAATGCGAAAGCTTTCTTTACTGATGTGAAAAGATCTCACTGTTAAGTGAAAGAAAAAAAGGATCAGAAGAGAGTATTTGCATGCATAGAGAAATCTGGAAGGATACACACAGAACTAATTCAAGTGATTCCCTGAGGAATCCCTGAGGGTGGGGAGAGGTGGATGGGGAAGGGGGAGGGTGGGAGAAGTATAGACATTTTGATAATGTTGGCTTTTTTAGCTTTTGAACCATATGAAAAACAAGAAAAACAAACAACAAAAAAGATCCTTCTAGGGATTTCCCTGGTGGTCCAGTGGGTAAGACTCCGCACTCCCAGTGCAGGGGGCCTGGGTTCGATCCCAGGTTGGGGAACCCGCATGTGTGCTGCAACTAAGAAGCCCGCATGCCTCAACTATGAGCCCACATGCTGCAATGAAGATCCCACGTGTCACAACTAAGACCCAGCACAGCCAAAATAAATGAATAAATAAATATTTTTAAAAAAGAAGATTCTTCTAGCTGCTGTGTGGAGAGTGGATTAGAAGGGCCAAAGGTAGAATTGGAGAGACTGGAAAGACTTTGCCCATCTAGAGAACAGCAGAACTCCACATTCTTCAGTGCAGCATAACCTGCCTTCTGAAACAAATCTAACTGTTCATCTCTGCTGAGAAAGCTTTTTCACCCCTAGATAAAGAACAGCAGCCCAGGGGCTTCCCTGGTGGCGCAGTGGTTGAGAATCTGCCTGCCAATGCAGGAGACACGGGTTCGAGCCCTGGTCTGGGAAGATCCCATATGCCGCGGAGCAACTGGGCCCGTGAGCCACAACTACTGAGCCTGCGTGTCTGGAGCCTGTTCTCCGCAACAACAGAGGCCGCGATGGTGAGAGGCCCGCGCACCGCGATGAAGAGTGGCCCCCGCTTGCCGCAACTAGAGAAAGCCCTCACACAGAAACGAAGACCCAACACAGCCAAAAATAAATAAATAAATAAATTTATAAAAAAAAAAAAAAAAAAAAGAACAGCAGCCCAGCATGACATTTAAGACATTTCACAATGTGGTCCCCAGCTGATCTTCCCAGGCTCATCCTCTCTCACCATCCCTTGAATCATGATGTTCTCTTTTATCTGAACACTTGAAGTACTGTCACACCTCTGTGCCTTTGCTCATGCTGTTCCTTCTGGCTGGAATGCCCTTCCTGCACAATTCATCCTTACAATCTCCAACCCCTTAAGACCAAATTCAAGGTTCCCTTCCTTTGGATGCTTTTCTGACCAATCCATCTCCTAAAGCCCCATACACAATTAATTGCTCTCTGTTGAGGGTTCCCAAGGCACTTTCTCTAACTGCCATTTTATCATTTGTGACATTGGCATACACTCAGGTGTGAGTTTAATTAATTGTTATTACATAATTAATTGAGTGGTCATTTGCTTAATATCCTTCTCCCCCACTAGACTGCCAATTCCAGGAGGGTAGGGACCATGATTGTTATATTATCTTACTGACTGGGACAGTGTCTAGGATCCTGGAGCTTACAGCTAAGGGGCTCTCTGGAAGGCTTGGGATCTTGAGCCCCCATTCTCTTAAAGGAGCAGTGTTATGAATGGTGACGCCCAGAGCATGTTCTAACTGGCACTGCAAAGGACTGAACCATCACTCTCCTTGTTCAGCTCACACAACCCTATTACTGGACCCCTACCAGGCAAGCCACTAATCTCCCTGAGGTTCTAACAGATGTAAGGGGTTAAACCCCACCAGCAGGGCTGAGTGGGTGGGGAAGCCTAGAGCTCCATGTCCCACACAGTAGCCACTAGCCACAAGTGAGTACTTAACCTTAAATTAATTAAAATTAAATTAAATTAAAATTCAGATCCTTAATCAAGCTAGCTCAGTAGCCATCTGTGGCTAGTGGCTACTGTTATCGGACACTACAGAATTACAAAACATTTCCATCATCATAGGAAGGTCTATTGAACGTCACTGGCCTAGAGAATCACCACCACCCCTTTTTTTTTTGGCCTCACAGCTTGCAGGATCTTAGTTCCCTGACCAGCGATTGAACCCAAGGCTATGGCAGTGAAAGCACCGAGTCCTAACCACTGGACTGCCAGGGAACTCCCGAGAATTACCCTTTACTGAGTGCTTCACACAAAATATAGCAGTCTGTTGAAGCATCTCAGTGCGTGTGCTTAGGGGCCAGGCTGTCTGGATTTGAACCTCAGCTCTGCCAGTCACTAGCCGTGTGCCCTTGAGCCAGTTACTTCACCTCTCTGTGCCTCATTTTCTTCAACTATCAATTGGGAATCAGAATAGTATCTACCTCATGAGGTTGCTGTGAAGATTCAATGAGATAATATATGTAAACACTTGGAATATTACTGGCCTACAGTTAATGCTCAGTACTTTGTTGGTTTGTTGTCATTTTTTGTTTTTATCCAAACCTCACAACAATCCTATGAGATAAGTTATGATTATGATTATGATTATGATTAAATTATGATTCCCATTTACAGATGGGGAAATTGAAGCTCAAAGAGCTGAAGCAACTTACGTAAATTCACATGGTGAAAAAGTGGCAGAGCTGGCTTTGAACCCCCAAGCCCTCAGTTTTCTAGATTTCTTCCTTTTTGAGGGGTGAGGATGGATCTGGCCCTAGCTCCAGCTGGAACTTGGTCTAGTTCCATAGTCCTCCTTGCCAAGATGAGCTCCTGTCATCCCTTACTAGGGGCTCCAAGCACTTGACTGATGCCCCATCCCCATCAGCGTGAGGCCTCTGCCATCAGCTGGCATCCATCAGAAAGCCTTCTCCTTCCTGCTGCCCTAGATGAGATGCTGGACCCAGAGCACTGTGCAAATAGAACATGAATTCTGCTGACAGGGTTAATAAGCTTCCTAAATCAGCACCTGGACTTTTTGCTTTACATATATTACTCAAGTTACATGTCAGGGATTAATACACGTTATAAACCAGATGTGCCGGTTACATATTTCTCTCTGGAACATCTCTTGGGTGCCTCCTGAAACTGCTGCTGGTGTTAATCACACATTCTTCCCACCATGCTTGGGCCCTGGTGGGGCCAAGCTGTAAGGAACCAGAGGCTGATTTTTCTCTCTTTGGATCCAGGCCCAGCTGCATTGGGTTTCACAACCATTTCTGTATCTTTCTGCTGTGCAGGCTGTGGCTTTCAGCCTGTTGTGTCCAGTGCTTAGCCAAGGTCTGGGTACATAGTACCTATACGGAGGAGGTGGCAGAGGCTGCTGATTGCTTACCTGAGGTCTATTTTCTCCTTGTTCCCAATGAACAGAACCCTGATATTGTTTGGGGCTGCAATGTACCAAGCTAAAAATATTCACCTTCCCTATTTCCTTGTGGCTAGGTACAGGTATAAGAGTCAGTTCTGGCCAATGAGATGGAAGAAGAACTATACTGGGACTTTGTGGGAAATCCTTACATAAGGACCGTCCCTCACTTCTCGATTCCTTTTGTCTCTGCCTGGAAAATAGGCATGATGGTCACAGCTGCAGCCATCTTGCAGCCATGAGGTAACAAGCATGAAAATGAAAGCCTACATGCTAAGATGGAGGTGTAGAAAGATCGAAGGAATCTGGAATCACGTGGCTATATCTGAGCCTTTGTACCAGCCCTATTCTGCTTCCACCAGACACATTTTTATATAAGATAAATAAGCCCCCATCTTAAGTTTGCAGTTACTGGGGTTTATCACACTCCTGATGCATTTGCCTTCAGTGTCCCTGGCATCCACAGAGAAGCAACTCTTGGGGAACCTCCTCAGTCCTTGCTTCTCTTCTCTGAAATGAGCTCATCACCACATTCTTGCCCACACCTGCTTCTCAGAAAGTTTTAAGCACATTCCCTGCTGGGTGGGCAGTGGACCATGGCCATAGCTGATTGAGTCAGTGATCTAAACCTGACCCAACCAGATCCTCTCCCTGAGAATTTCAACTAGACCCAGAGATTTGCATTCAGAACACACAAAGTGACATCTACAGCCCATAATGGCCCGGGGAGTGTTTTGTTTGTCCTATCTAGTGTTTTTTTGATATTGGAAACATCAGGCTTCCCATAAAGATCTGGATTTCTGGCTTCTCTTGAAACAGTGGAAAGTTGGGCATCACTGGGCTCACAATTCCACGTGGCAATAAATGGCTGCTGGTGAGAAGTGGCTGTTCCCTCTAGACAGGCACACAATCTTCCATATTCCATAGTCCCCACCTTGCCCCAGTGTGATTTTACACACGGCTCCACATCACTTATTCCTGTTGCTTGCCTGGCTCCTTTTGGAACTGGAGTTTAAGATATCTGCTCTAATTAGTCTCTGTAAGGCCCTTGAATCATGGTGATGATAATAATGCTGCTGGTGAAGATAACAATAGCAACAATTATTGATGGTTGTTATGAACCAAGTAGCTTGGTGAGGGCTTTACGTATATTATCTTATTTAGTCCTCAAAACAAGAAGACCCTACTATGATCATTGTACAGAAGAGGAAAGAGGTGCAGTAACTTGACCAAAGCCTCACAGTTAGTAAGAAATACATCTGGGATTCAAACCCAAGCATTCTGGCCTCAAAGTGGGTTCTTCCCAACCAATAGACTATACTGTCTTCTCATGAATTAAGACAAAGCCACAGCTGGAGAAGGACGTGGCAGATGCACAGAGAGAGTGGGAGAAACTAAGGTAAGAGTGGGAGGCAGAGAGCGGCTGCCATGGCCCCTGGCTGTTTTCTGGTTCCTTGTGAAGCGTGGATGCACTCCACACAAGGAAACCTCCACCAGTTGGAATTCATAAATGCAAGCAACAGAAACTGACTCTGGTAGATTTCAGCAGAAGCTGAATCAGTGAAATAGACACCAGAGAGCTTTCAGCATTGCTGGGAAGGCTGGAGAACCAGAATGGCCACCACGGTGGCAGAAGCACAGGGCTAGTCTGGTGGCAGAAGCACAGGGCTGCCCCTACCACAGAATGTCAGACCTTTCAGCTTCCCTTTAACCCTGCTAAAGCTTCACACCTCACGCTAGGGACTGCCACTGGCCCTACTGCCTGGGCTGCCCCAGAGACAGAATATTGCTGCTTCTGTGGCCACTATCACCAGATTGGGCTTCTCCATTGTCTCTGTGTCTTCATGTCACTGGCTCCTCAATCAAAGTATAGTGTGTACCTCTAAATGCCTAAGCCTAGGTTCCATGCCCAAACCCTAGTTGCAAGGGAGCCTGGGAAAGCAAGTAACTAGCATTTCCACATTCTACATCAGGAAGTGAGCTCTACTTCCCACTAAGACTCATATTGGTGGGAAATTCTCCAGACATAAGTATGGGTTTCTGAGTCTGAGCAGCCAAAAGGGACAACTGTGCATGAAGACTTTTAAACCGGCTGACCCAAGTGATACATCATTCAGGGTTGCATTAGGAAAGAGGTGGCACACTCAAATGGAATCAAGGAGAATAAAGAAGAATTTATAAAGGTGCAAGAAGGGTTAAGGGAAACTGGTAAAGGATGGGGAAACACCTCAGAGATTGCAACCATTAGAGGGGGCGTTATGACTCCAGGCTTGAAGGGGCAAGGAGAGGGGGTGCTTATGGGAATGTGGAAAGAGCTGGAGTTGTAGGAGAGGGTTTTCTAGAATGGTTCCAGTCTGTGTCCCCAGTGAGGAGGGAGCTGGGGAAATAAATAACTTCATTTCTCTTTCCTTCCATCCTCCAGTCTTCTGTAGGTGCCTCCCATTGGGCAAGCCCAACAGGAAGCCAGAGAGTAGAGGATCCAGCTGACATAGTCCATAGAGGTGAGCTGCTGGGGCACAGCATGCCTCGGGGGGGAGGGTGAAGGCTAGATCTGGAGAATAAAGAGAATAGCCAAAAACCCATGGTGTGATCTTGGTCCTATCACTTAATCAATTTGAACTGTTTTCTCCACTTTAAATTGAGAGGCCCTGACATTCTGTGGGTCTCTCAGGCCTTGCTGCTGACCACTCTGTAATTTCCTCCTTTTTGGCCTGTCCTGTAAGTTTGCCGCTATGTCAGCCTCCATATAAAAGTCAACGCCTTTTGTATCCAAAAAGCAGAGACTTTCCTATGTGGTCACAGGGATTCACAGGGATTCTCCTTTGCTGCAGGTGGAAACAATTCTCCATCCAGCTCCCCAAATCCTGTCTTGGTGACTCCTCTGGAATTTTTCCATACGGAACAACTTGCCCTTCTAAGGCATAAAATATCTGCTCAGATCTCAAGAGCTGCTCTGATGGAGCTTTTTATTTATCCTTTAGTGCCTCACTCATTCTCTTCTTCCTCTCACAACTTGATTCTCCAGCAAATTCCCATCCCTGCTTCCCATGTTCCCCTTTGAGTGATCATCTCTCTGTGACCCAGATCTTAGCCTCGCTCTCCTGCTACTGAAAAGAACATCACATCTCTGCCTTAATTACATTTTGGTGACTCCATTGCCAGCATGGTTTGAAATTGTTCTTGCCTAACTTTCTAGTGGAAAAAGCAAAGTTTCTCCTTATTCCTTAAAGTTTTGAGTGAGCAATGACACTATGAAGACTGAGCTCAAAGGAGTGACATTTAGCATTGTGACCATATAATAAAATCTGTGTACAGTTAAGACAGCACATTTAACACATGATTACAAATGTTTAATGTATACATATATAACAAGAGACAACTGTGTTATCAAAAAAAATTAGCACCACAATTCTTAGGGAGATGTGGCAGTATTGTGGATTCTGATATTCCACACAGACACACCACCCCCCCTTGAAGAATGAAGGACTTGTTCCACCAGCTGCTGGGAGTCCTGTTGGCAGGTGACCCTTAGCTGTAAGCCTTCTTTGAGAATTTCCTTGGCAGCTGCCTTTTTGAGGCAGCCTGTATACAATGATTGATCCACTTGGGAGCATAGATACCTGGTCCCTTTGCCCCCATTCAGGACAACTTTGAAGACTTATCCTAGCTTCAGAGTCCCCCATGGAATCAACTGAGGCTTTTGTTCTGACATCATAGTTTGACTTCTCCCTCTGCTCCATCCTATTCCTTCCTCTCTCTTCCACAGGTGTTGATCCCAAGAGCACTCCCCAAATAACTCCCTGCATGCTAATCTCCATCTCAGAGTTTCCTTCCCAGAGAACTCAACCTGAAATAATCCTCCATGCGTGCGAGTGCGCGTGCACACACACACACACACACACACACACACCTTGTGTCCACGCCCATTGGAATGTGACTTTGCAGCTTCTCCAATCAAGAGATAGGGTCTATTTCTCCACTCCTTGAATCTAGCTAGGCTGGCCTTGTGACTTGTTTTGGTCAATAGAATGAGGCAGAAGTGATACTGTACCAGTTCTGAACCTGAGCCTCCAGAAGTCTTGCATGCTTCTGCTCTCACCCTTGGAGCCTGCCACTACCATAAGAACAAGCCCAAGCTAGCCTGCTGGAGCATAAAAGACATGCGGCCAAGTCATAGCTATTCCCCAACCAACAGCCAACCATCCCCCAGAAGCAGAGGCACCTACCTGACCACAATGTATGAATGAACTTAGCCAAGACTAGCAATACTACCTAGCTGAGCCCAGCCCAAATTGCTGACCCAGAGAATCATGAGCTAATAAATACTGTTGTTTTAAGCCAGTTAAATTTTGGATGGGTTTGTTAGTTATGTAGCAATTCTTAACTGATACAAGAGGGAACTGCACTTGAGAAACCATCTTGATAATATAGAAAGTAAAACTGGGGCAAGAGTATCAGGCCACAAGCAACACAAGGGATGATTAAGCAACTTTCCATGAGAAAATGGAAGGAATCTATTTTTTTTGCCCCAGTGAAGCAGGTAGAAAGATGAGACTGGGGGTGGAGGCATAAAAAGTAGATAAGGAGGAGAAAGTTGTCAGCGTGATGGTATGTGACTGGGAACAATATGGGTAGAAGCAGCAGGTGGAATCCCCTACTGGGCGTGGGTCTGTATGCATGGAGATGGGGTAGCAGAAGGACATTTAAGCACAGATGAGCCTAATAGTTATTTTGAACTTCTTTGCATTTCACTGATGTAACCATTTCTTTGTTTATTTGCATGCTATCCAATCTTTAGAAACAGGAACCCTCCCACTCTGCTAGTGGAGGTGTAAACCAGGACATCTACTTTGGAGAGCAATTTGGTAGTATTATTTACCTAGCACAGTACAAAATGCGCATGCCCTTTGACCAGCAATCCCACCTCTAGATTTTTATAGAGAAATACTTGTACATGTGTACCAGGAAACATGTACAAGAATGTTTGCCCTTTGCAGCATTTTCTGTAATAGAGGAAATTTTGAAAAACCTTAATTGTCTATAAGTAGAGCTTTAGATAGATGAATTTGTAAATATTCATACAATGAAACACTATAAAACAGTTAATATGAATGAACTACACATATATTTATATCTATCTATATATATCATCAAAGACAGATCTAAAAACACATTATTGCATGAAAAAGGAAGTTGCAGAAAATAAAGTATGATACCATTTTTGTATATCTTAAAATCACACAAAACAATGTTATAAGCATTTATGGACACAGTATATGCAGTGAAAATATGAAAACAAGATTTGGAAGGTCAGACACCAAATTTCTGATGGTGAATTCTTCTGAGGAGGGAAGTGTACATAGGAGATTTCACTTTTAACCCTACTAGATTTACAAAATCAGAAGTAAAATCTATAAAATGATATCATTAAATTCTGAGAGTTGGAGGGCATGGGTGTTTGTTAGATTACTCTGTGTTCTTTTCTGTATTTAAATTTTTTACCAACATAGAAAAAAAATTTAATTTTACCCATGAATGCTTTTTGTGATTTGGGTGGTTTATTTGTCTGTGTGTGTGACTGAGTTTCACATCTGGGTCACAGATTCATGCCAGAACCAGGCCCCAGAGGTGGATGTTACTGAGCACGTGGACCCCTGGAGTGTCCAGACTCTTGCAGAGTACTTTGTGGATCTACAGACTGTGGACCAGGAATCTGAATCAATCTTACCAAGATCACCCACAGTGAGAGACTCTAGGGTACATCTGGGTTACCTGTATAAATTGTTACAGGCACTGACACCAGTGGTAAGCTGGTTTTATAAATTACATGAGCAGTGAAAAAAACTCTTCTCACTTTGCTAATTTTCCAGTGTCTGTGATCAGGGTAGAGATGGATGCATATCTTGGTGTATTTTCTTGCAGCCATTTAGAAAATTAACTCTATTGTTTTGGGAAAATTATTCCACCCTATTATGAAGAATTCCAATAAAGCAGAAAAAGGTGAATGTGAAAGTAGAAATAAAAACCACACCAAATTCTGTGGTCTAGAAATTACAAGAGATGAACATTATTTGAAACATCTTTCTATGCCATTGTAAAATTAGGAAGATGAGATAGAAATATTTTATTAAAATGGGATTATATTATAGATTCAATTTTTAATTTAAAAGTATTACATTTATGTTATAATTTACTAGAAGAAAAAGGAACTGGAGAGAAACTAAAGGGATTGTTGAAAGCCAAATAAAGTTTCTTTATTTCAAGAGATCATTTCTTAAAATATCTCTCTAAATTTACAAAGGAGAGATTACAAAAACATTAAAGTTGTGGTCATTATGTTTTTATTTTAAATTATATGTTTCAGTTTTTTCTATCTCCCCACTTTGAAAAATGATGAGCACTCTTACTTCTTTTTACCTCCCAGTTTTTGTTATTTATATATATTTTTTTACAATTTATTTTTACAATTTTTAAATAAAATTATTCTACAATTTACAGATTTTTATCAGTTTTATTGTGTGCTAACAATGTCTCATGAATTTCTTTTAGGCATTTATATATATTTTTTACTATAAGCCATATATCATAAAATTTACCACCTTAAAGTGTACAATTTAGTGGGCTTTAGTATATTTACCAAATTGTGCAAGCACCCCCACTAATTTCAGAACATTTTCATCACCCCCAAAGAAATCCTGTACCCATTAGCAGTCACTTTCTTTTTCCTTTTTAATTTTATTGAAGTATAGTTGATTTACAGTGTTGTGTTAATTTCTGCTATACAGCAAAGTGACTCAGTTATACATATATATATATATCCTTTTTCATATTCTTTTCCATTATGGTTTATCACAGGATATTGAATATAGTTCCCTGTGCTATACAGTAGGACCTTGTTATTTATCCATCCTATACGTAATAGTTTGCATCTACTAATACCAAACTCCCAATCCTTCCCTTCCCTCCTTGGCAACCACAGACCTGTTCTCTTTGTCTGCTGAGTCTGTTTCTGTTTCATAGATATATTCATTTGTGTCATATTTTAGATTCCACATATAAATGATATCATATGGTGCTTGTCTTTCTCTTTATGACTTGCTTCACTTAGTATGATAATCTCTAGGTCCATCCATCTTGCTGCAAATGACATTATTTCATTCTTTTTGATGGCTGAGTAATAATCCTTTGTATATATATACCACATTGTCTTTATCCATTAATCTGTTGATGGACATTTAGGTTGTTTCCATGTCTTGGCTATTGTGGATGGTGCTGCTATCAACATAGGGGTGCACGTATCTTTTTGAATTATAGTTTTGTCTGGGTATATGCCCAGGAGTGGGATTGCTCCATCATATGGCAACTCTATTTTTAGTTTTTTAAGGAACCTCCATACTGTTTTCCACAGTGGCTGCACTAATTTACATTTCTATCGGCAGTATAAGAGGGTTCCCTTTTCTCCACACCCTCTCCAGCATTTATTATTTGTAGAAGCAGTCACTTTTCATTCCTTCCCTCCCCACCTCCCTAGCCCCTAGCAATCATGAACTATTTTCTGTGTCTATGGATTTGCCTATTCTGAACATTTTATATAAATGGAATCTTACATTATGTGCCCTTTTGTGGTTGGCTTCTTTCATTTATCATAATGTTTTCAAGGTTCATCCATGTTGTATCATGTTTCAGTACATTATTCCTTTTTATGGTTGAATAATATTCCATTGTATGGATATACAATAATTTGTTTATCCATTCATCAGTTGATGGACATTTGGGTTGTTTCCACTCTAGGGCTATGATGAATAATGTTGCCATAAACATTTGTGTACAAGTTTTAGTATGAACATGTTTTTAATTATCTTGGTTGAAACCTATGAGTGGAATTGCTAGGTCATATGATAGCTTTAGGTTTAACCTTTTGAGGAACTACTAGATTGTTCCAAAGTGGCTGCACCATTTTACATTCCCATCAGCAATGGATGAGGGTTCCAATTTCTCCCCATCCATCCCAACACTTATTAGCCATTTTTTCCCTTTCTTTTATAGCCATTCTATTAGGTGTGAAGTAGTATCTCACTGTGGTTTTGTTTTGCATTTCCTAATAACTAATGGTGTTGAGCATCTTTTCATGTGCTTCCTAGCAATTTGTATTTCTTCTTTGGAGAAATGTTTATTCAAATACTTTGCCCATTTAAAAAAAATATTTATTTATTTTATTTTTGGCTGTGTAGGGTTCTTAGTTGCAGCGCATGGGTTCTTCATTGTGCTGCATGGGCTCAGTAGCTGAGGAGTGTGGGCTCTGTAGTTGTGGCTTGCGTGCTCAGTAGTTGCAGCGCGTGGGCTTAGTTGTCCCATGGCATGTTGGATCCTAGTTCCCCAACCAGGGATCAAACCTGAGTCCCCTGCATTGGAAGGTGGATTCTTAACCACTGGACCACCAGGGAAGTCCCTGACTATTTTTTAACTGGGCTTTTAAAATTGTTGAGTTGTAAGAATTCTTTATGTATTCTGGATACTAGACTCATCAGATGCATGATTTACAAATATTTTCTTCCATTCTGTAGGTTGTCTTTTCCCATACTATTACGGCACAAAAGTTTTAAAATTTTGTCTAAGTCCAAGTTATCTATTTTTCCTTTTGTTTTTTGTGCTTTTGATGTTATATATCAGAAACTACTGCTTAAACCAAAGTTATGAAGATTTTCACCTATTTTCTTTCTAAGAGTTTTATAGTTTTAGCTCTTATATTTGGATGTTTCATACATTTTGAGTTAATTTTTGTACCTGGTGTGAAGTAGGATCTAACTTCATTCTTTTGCACATGGATGTTTAGTTGTCCCTGAACCATTTGTTCAAGGTCTCTCTCCTGGCCTGTAGTTGGCTGTCTTCTGCCTCTGTCTCCTCATCTGGTCTTCCTTCTAGGCTTGTCTCTGTCAAATTTCCCTTATGTATAAGGACATCAATCATTACTGGATTAGGGCCCACACTAATGACCTCATTTTAACTTGATTACCTCTGTGAAGACCCTGTCTCCAAATGAGGTCACATTCTGAGGTCCTAGGGGTTAGAACTTCAACATATGAATTTTGGGAGTCACAATTCACCTCACAACAGTTATCAGTTTTGTTCAGTTTGCCAGGTTATTGTTTTGGCTTTTTTTTTTCTGCTTTTATTATTTTTTGCTCATCTTCTTAAGTATTAGAAAAGGAGCAAACTATTAGGACATTTCAATCAACTTTCTTAACCCGGAATCCTCTTCAGTTCCCTTTGTAACCCTTGAATCACAAAGTGTTCATTCTACTCCTTGCCTTCACTGCCTATAAGAAGAGCTATATCTGCACAGTCCAATTTGTAGCCACTTGCCACAAGGGGCTATTGAGCACTTGAAATGCATCTAGTGTGAATTGAGATGTACTCTAAGCTAAAACACACATTGATTAAAAGACTTAGTATAAAATAAGAAATCATATAAATGAAAAATAAAAGATGGGGAGGAGGGAAAAATTAAGGGTAGGAGATTAACCAACACAAACTACTATACATACAATAGATAAGCAACAAGGATTTACTGTATACCCAATATCTTATAATAACCTATAATGGAATATAATCTGCAAAAAAACTGAATCACTATGCTGTACACCTGAAACTAACACAATATTGTAAATCAACTATACTTCAATAAAAAAGTAAATAAAAATAAATAAAAGATTTTAAATATAAATTGTATTTTAAATTACTTACGTGGCTTGCATTTGTGGTTCATATTATATTTCTATTTATTCTATATATTTCTAGAAATATACTTTATATTTCTAGAAATATACTTTATATTTCTAGCGCTGACCTAGACTTTAGAAACCCAAAATATCTGATACCCACCCTGGTGGTGGCAGTGGTTGGTGGGTTGCCTTGTACATCCTTACCAAGGACACGGTGATTTGCTGGTAACTGTTTTGTTGAGACAGAAAACACACAAATCAAGTCCTTATCAGGTCACTGTGCTAGTTAAATCTTCAGTGGGGCATCTCAGTATATATCTACAAGTTCAAGGTATCAATTATCATCATGCCCTGGTGTGTTCCTTGCCTCTCCCGATCTCACCTATCACCTTTCATTTCGGAACAAAGTCCCCAAGCTCTGGTACCTGCTAGCTGGGTTGCAGCTTCACTCTGAGGCAGCCTGCATTTGAGTAATAATTTATTCTCTGAACTGGCTCTTCCAGCCTTTGCAAAGGATTTGCCAAATGCATCTCAAGATGAAGACAGATTCCCCTACCCCTTTGTCTTTCCCTTCTGTCATTTTAGAATTTGTAAGATGATGTAAATTTCCCTTCATCTTGTTTGAGATGAAAGTGTAAATGAGTAATACCCACTGAAAAATGTAAACCTTGAGGAGCCCAGAGCTCCTATTTGAGGAAAACTTCAAATATCCATTCCAGATCACACACAGGCCACCCAGAGGGAGGCATCCATTGTGAAATTCAATTAGCAGACCTCAGTTCAGCTGCTCCCTGGAAGACCAATTAATTTCTCCCCCTTTTCTGCATGTGGAGGCTCTTTATAAAGCCGCAATTAAGGATTTTCCAGAGGCAGAGAATTTCTTCCCTTTTAGGTAAATATAATGAACAGGAAATGGACCTTTATTCTTCTTTTGCTATGGGAGGGGCTCCCAGGGGCAAAAAGCAGCCTACACCCTGTGGACAGAGCCCCACTTCCAAGTCTCTACCAGGCAGGTTTCCTGGGTCAGCCAAGGGAGTGGAAATCCTGGCATAATTTCTTTTTCCACATTTATGGAGGATCTCCTCTGGCCAGACACTGGGGAAACCACAGAGAACAAAGCCTCTGCAAGCTTACAGTCCAGCGACAGCAAAACAAGGGCTAACAACATATGAGCATCATGGGATTCTGTGAGGGTGAGGGACAGCTGTGTGATAGCAATTAGATACCTCACCTGATTGTCCCTTTTTAATTTTTTTTCTTTTATTTTGTTGTAGTTTCTTTTTATTGTTTTTTGCTACAGAACCCTTTCGGTGAAGCAAATCTCATGAGGAAGAAGCACAATATGTAAAAGAGACATCAGTGGGAACTGCTCTGGTTGAAGGGGGGATGGGTACAGCAAAGCCTCCCAGAATAAACCCTCCCCTTGCTGCCTAAGGCAGCCCCTGAACTTCCACCAGGCACAGTTTAAAAACCACTAGGTTGAGAAATTATCTCCAGAATGTGCCTCTACTAGCCTGCAAAAGCCCTCCCCAAGCTGGAACAGTAGGCAACCACCTTCTCACCTCGAAGTTGTCCAAATCCAAAAACTCAGCCTTCCAGTAGCAACATCAGTAGCACCTAACTCATCAAGTTGTTGCGAGAATTAAATATGAGGTATGCAGAACATAGTAGGTGCACAGTAAATGGCCACTGTTATTCTCATTATTATTATTCAATCTTGTACTCTGAGACTCAGCGTCAATTTTCCCCTATCCATGCTCACACACTGACAAATGGGGTTGTGTCCTGCCCCATTGTGTCTGTATTCCCACCCTAGTCACCTGTCCTGTCCCCAGGCCTATTTCTGGTTCTGAGCTGGAGGACCTCTGATCTCCTTTTCACAGGGAGGACAGTCCTTCCAGGCTCCTGCTTTGAATGGAAAGGGTCTTAGCTCCAGATCACTGTTTCACAGGGCCCCAAGGCCACATCTCCTGACCTGCATGGATATTAAAACCTCTGTCCCTAGTCCTTGAAGTCCATGGATGTCCCCTGGGGGCTGCTGCAATATCAGCTGAGAGTTGACTGTGCTTGCTTTAAGATCACACTTATTTTCGGGCACTTAAGGATTTCCCTTTTCTCCTTCTAAACTCAGGTGTATATTAAAGAGATACGTTTTGGGACTTCCCTGGTGGTCCAGTGGTTAAGACTCTGCGCTCCCACTGTAGGGGGCCTGGGTTTGATCCCTGGTCAGGGAACTAGATCCCGCATGCCCCAACTAAAAGATCCCACAACTAAAAGATCCTGTGACTAAAAAAGATCCCGCATGCCGCAACGAAGATCTGGTGCAGCCAAATAAATAAATAAAATTTTTTTTTTAAAAAAGATATGTTTTAAGATTTCTATCCAGCATTTCTCTGTGTTTGCAGCTGGAACAAGGGTCCACATAAACTTGCCATATTGCCAAATCAGAGTTCTCTCTTTCAAATAATTGCACAAAGATTTCACGTTCACTTTTATTCTTTTGCTCTACTAAAAGCCTGATTCTCTTTCTTCTAAGGAAAGGCCACCAACACTTACTATGCTGTAGATTTCTGTCTCGTGTGGGGGTCATGTCCTAACTTCAACACTACAAGGAGAAAATTACCTGTTGCCAAAATTACCCTTGAAAATTCTGTATAAATTACCTTTTAATCACCAGGACTTGGATCTTTAGGAATTAACTTCTTTGGTTTTTCTTCCCATTCAGCTGTGGCTCTTTTTCCCTGGTGCAGTGAGAGCCCAAGTCTACTGAGAAAGGAAGTAAGAAGGATAATAGGGTAAATGTAAAATAATACATATAAATTTTGTCTAATAATTGAACCTGTATAATTTATACTGAATCTATCATAGTCTTTACATCCTTACATCATGACATAGCATTTCTTTTTATGAATCAAACCGTCTTCCAAGAAGGGGGCCAGTTGAATGGAAGTCCCCATTTGTGTTCTGCTGAGCACTTTAGAGGGTGTTGGATGTTTCTTGTACAAGAAGTAAAGGCTAAGGAGAGAAGAGTCATTTTGTGTACAAGAGGGAGAAGAATTTGAACAGGGGTGAGGAAGGCAATCCCAGGTAGAAGGCTGAGAAGAAGAAATGGAGGTAGTTGGAGGGAGAGAAACAAGGAACCAGAGAGAAGGTGAGAGGATGGAGACCATATGGGGTGACATGGTGAGGGGTTGTCACGGGAGGCGTGGCTGAAGCTTAGGAACTGCCATGTCTAAAGACAACTTGAAGTTGTTTTGTAACAAGCAATAGATTCCTCCTTTGCCCGTCGCACCCAAATGTTTTTTGTAAGCTCTGCAATACTCACACAAAAATTTTTGAGTTGGAGTTTATGTATGGGAATTAAGGAAGGGGTGAGACTTTACATCTGATAAACATAGTGCAGAATCATAATCGCTTATACAGCACGGTGTCTGTTCTGGGCGCTTTATATACAGTGATTTACTCCATCTTTATAACAACCTTGAAAGGTAGGTGTTCTTATCATCTTCATTTTACAGATGAGGAAACTGAGGCCCAGAGAGGTTAACTAGCCCAAGATCACACTTAGAGTAAGAATTGGAGCCAAGATTCAGACCCAGGAAGTTTGTGCCCAGAGTCCACACTCAACACTGAACCTCACCACCTTTCTAGGCAGATGTACCAGAAGCCTGGAGTCAGAGGTGCACAAAAGTGGCCCATAAAATTCACAGGACTTTCTTTAGCACTTTCGAACAGGTACTGTTCTAAGTCCTGAACAAGCATTAACCTGCATAGAAGGGCAAGTGGGAGATTTGAACCCATCTTGGGTCAATCTCAAGAGGCTGGTTAATACACAGTTAAAATATGGGTTGTGTGCCTTAGGTTACTGACTCCTCATAGCCACTTTGTGAGGCTGGCATTATATCCATGAACAGATATGAAAACCCAGGATGAAGGAGGTGACATTCCCTGCCCAAGTTCACAGGAATGTGAGACATTCACATCATGAAGCTGGAATTTGAATTAACATCTGTCTAGCTCCAAAGCCAGGCTCCCTTAGCCTCCTAAAA
Source organism: Balaenoptera ricei (assembly GCF_028023285.1). Lineage (NCBI taxonomy): Eukaryota > Metazoa > Chordata > Mammalia > Artiodactyla > Balaenopteridae > Balaenoptera > Balaenoptera ricei. The sequence continues at coordinate 25,434,905 of NC_082653.1, forward strand.
TTCAAAGTATCTTCAAGGCGAGGAGGCTGCTGGTGCCCAGTGCCAGGAGGAGGGAAGCAAGCAAGTTGTTGGCAACAGTTTGTCAGATTAGTGAGGCAGTCACTGGCTCATCCAAGCGGCTAAACGGCATCTAAACATGTTTCAGAAGCACTTAACAGAGGCTTCAGAGATGGTTCCTCCAAGTCAGGAGTCTGCATCCAGGAGGAGTGACAGGGCATGACAGGGAAGCAGTGAATTGGACATGGCACACAGCTTCCCCAACCGACAAACAACCTCTGCTAAGTTCTTCTAAGTTCTCTGCTCAGGTGTTGACAAATACAGCCATGGGAATGAAAGGGCTGGAAACTGGTTTGAAATAACACCCACATTTCATTCCCAAGTTCAAAAGCCACAGTCTATCATGAAACATCCAAGGTCTCAGCATGGGCTGCCAGAGAGGCCAGGTGGGCCACAGGCTAAGCAATCCTCCTACAGGACGGGAGACATAAGGAGCAGAATAAGTCCCCCGCCCCCTCCATGGCTGGGATAGGATGAAGCTGCCTCTCCAGAATGCAGGTCCAATACAGACGGCCAACGGGCACATGAAAAGATGCTCAGCATCGCTAATTATTAGAGAAATGCAAATCAAAACTACAGTGAGGTGTCTCCTCGCACCAGACAGAATGGCCATCATCAAAAAATCTACAAGCAATAAATGCTGGAGAGGGTATGGAGAAAAGGGAAACATCATGCACTGTTGGTGGGAATGTAAGTTGATACATGGAGAACAGTATGGAGGTTCCTTAAAAAACTAAAAGTAGAACTACCATACGACCCAACAATCCCACTACTGGGCATATATTTGGAGAAAACCATAATTTGGAAAGATAAATGCACCCCTATGTTCATTGGAGCACTATTTACAATAACCAAGACATGGAAGATAGATAGATAGATAGATAAATAGATAGATAAACAGACAGATAGATAGATAGATAGATAGAGAGTTATAGATATAGATATATACACACACACACATATATACATATATATAATGGAATACTACTCAGCCATAAAGAATGAAATAATGCCATTTGCAGCAACATGGGTGGACCTAGAGATTATCATACTAAGTGAAGTAAGCCAGACAGAGAAAGACAAATATCATATGCTATCACTTATATGTGGAATCTAAAAAAAAAAAAAAAAGATACAAATGAACTTATGTGCAAAACAGAAATAGACCCACAGACATAGAAAACAAACTTATGGTTACCAAAAAGGAAAGTGGGGGAGGGATAAATTAGGAGTTTGGGATTAACATATACATACTACTATATATGTTACTATAGTAGTAACATATATAGTAGTTACTACTGTATAGCACAGGGAACTATACTCAATATTTTGTAATAACCTACAAGGGAAAAGTATCTGAAAAAGAGTATACATAAATATATATATTCATATATATATGAATCACTTTGCTGTACACCTGAAACTAACACAACATTATAAATCAACTATGTTTTAATTTAAATAAAAAGTAAAATAAAATTAAAAAACAATGCCAGTCTAGAAGGGGACTTGGCATGTGAAGCAGGGTCACTGAGTCAAACTTGATTATAGGGACTGAAGCATAGGAGAAGAATTGAGGCTGAAGTTTCATAAGTGTCCCAGTTACAACTGCTGAATAACATAACACTCCAAACTTAGTGGCTTTAGACAGAAACCATTTATTTTTCTCATGAGCATACAGTTTGGGCAAGGTTCAGGAGGGAGAGCTCATCTTTGCTTATGCAATGTCAGCTGAGACAGCTCCCTGAGGCTGATGGGTCCCTTTCCAAGATGGCTCACCCATGTGATTGGCATGTTGGTGCTGGCTGCCAGTTCTTCTCCATGTAGACTCTTCTCAAAGCTGCTTGGGCTTCCTCACAGCATGGTGGCAGTGTTTCAAGAAAGAGATTTCCAAGAGACAGAAAGTGGAGGCTGCCAGTTTCTTAAGGCCTGTGCCTGGAAACTGATACAACATCATTTCTACCATATTCATTAATCAAGCATTCACAGAGCCCAGACACAAGGGAAGGGGACATAGATCCCATCATTCACTAGGGGGAGTATCAAAGAATTTGGGGGCTATATTTTAAAACTGCCAGCATGAGAACTTTCTCTTGTATCCTATTACCACAGGGAAAGCATGGCAAAAAGTTTCATTTTTGTCTGCCTCCCCCATTCATTATGGGAGATGGCTGGACTACTGTACTGAGGATTCAGAAACTGTCTTTAGCTTCAGTAGGAAAGAAAGAAGACGTGATTGATTAGTGACTCCAAGGACAAAAGGGTGGGGAGTGGAAGCATATGTGCCAAGTGTTTGCCGTTTATCTCCCAAGGGGTAGGTCCAGATTCTGTCTCTGGAAACTACCTTTCTCTGTCTTGTCTCTCCATTGCTTCAGAAACTTCATTTCATTTATTCGTTCATGCATGCATGCATGCATTTCTTCATTCTTACATTGACTTAAGCAATATTTAATAAGCACCTATTCTGCTCTAAATACAGTAGTGCAGTAGTGATGAATAAAGCAGATATGGAAACTGCACCCCTGGAATGTCCATACACTATGGGGGAGTCGGACAATGAGTAGGTAAACAAATATGTAATTAAAATGTGATAAATGCTATGAAGAAGGCCAGAGGGGGCGCTACTGTGACCTGTGCAGGAACCCAGCAAGGACATCCATTAGCTACGGAGAAGCATCCAGGGGACTACACAGAACCTGTCTTCAGCCACACTGTGTGGCAGTGAGGAGCAATGGCTATAGTGAACTGATCAGACTTCCTCCTAGTTCCCTACAGAACTTTATTGATGCCCTAAGCCCAAATTGTCTCCTAGGCTTTGAAAATCCAGGGATCAGGGGAGGCCTGAAAAGGAAGATTTTGGGCCTTTTTACAAATGTGGACATGTGAGGACTCAAATGAGTGAAAAATCAAGAAAAAATGGCCATATTTATGCCTGTAAGCTGGCAAAGTGGGTCATTCTGATTATTCCAGTTTAAAAATCCCAAGCACATGACTTGTACTGACACCCTAGAGCTTGGTGAGTAGCGAATCTGGTTATAAACTGAAAGAGCTGGGCAGGCTATGGGATGGGAGAGAATGGCTCATTCGAGCCAGTACTGGGGCTAGAGTTATTGGCCCCTCCAACTCAGAGCAGGATTTTCCTTGGTAATTGGAGAAGGGCTGAGCCTGCAGTAGATGTCAAGAGGCCTCAGTTATAGGGCAGAGAGGAGGCAAGAATAGGAACTGGGCAGAGGTTGGCGGATATCTCATGAGCCGTTCTTTGTTAGGTAGCCAAAAAAAACGGAATTGAAAAGACATTGGCTTAAGGGCAATAAAGGCAACTGCCCTCAGATGCGATAATCTGGTTGCAATAATCTAGTCGGTTTTAATCTGGCTGCAAATAATAGGAAATCCAACTAAAACTACTTATGCAAAAGGGGATGTTATTGGCTCATAATCCAAGGGTGTCTGGCTTCAGGTGCAGCTTGATCAGAAGATCAGGTGAACTCACCAGCTCCTAGTTCCCTCCACCCCTTCCTTGTGCCTCTTCAGTTGCTGGCTTAAGTTCCAGGCCTCATGTGCTAACAAGATGGCAGCAGCAGATGCAGCTCTTATGCGTTTTTAGATTGCATGTACTGCAGAAAAGAGTCTCTTTTCCAGAATCCCAAGTAAAAATCTCACTGTATCTCACTGGCTTTGACTGGGCCACATGCCCATCCAGGAACCATTGTTGGGGCCAGAAGAATTAGATGTGATGAGTGAGGAATCTCACCCCCAGAGTGGCGAGTGATTTCAGTTTCATCAGATTCCCTATGGACTGATTATGGGGCAGAGTGTTTTCTCCGAGGAAAATTGGGGTGTGAATACTAGAAGAAGGATGAATGGAGGTGGGGTCCATCCGTGAGCTCAAGGAAGACACTGTATCTGAAAGTGGGAACAGCACTGTCCCTAGGGTGCATGGGACCCTGGACAAATATGTTTTGGGCAGCCCCCTGCTTATGTAAATAATTTGATTAGAATTATAAAATTCCTGGGCCTGTGTGAGGTATGGTGATTTATTGAGATTTATTTATGGGTACAGAAGAGATACGTATGTGCACATGAAGATTCTTTGTGGTACCCATCGCTTTCTGTACTTTACTGTCAAATGTGCTGTTCTGGGCTAATGTCCTATCTCCCACTCTGAGAAAAAGGCAGTAACACTATTATTGCTTACAATGCTGTGTTCTTCAGTCTCTGTTTACATTGAAACAATACAGATCTTCTTGCCTCTGCATTTCCCTAATACCTTTTATTTAATGATGGTTACACCATTACTCATGGGGCTGCATCATCCCTTGTGCTGCCAGTGAATACTGGCTTCCATTGACTCTCAAAGGTCGTGCTTCCTTGATGATGACCACTGATAGAAGTCTTACCCAGAGTATGGAGAATCTGTGAATGATCATTCATTTTCTGGTCATGTTAAATTTACAACTTGGAATTTTTAGTTGTTCGTATAGAACAACACGTCTTGTAACCATGTCTTCTCTTGAACACTTTGGGCCCCAATCACTGCATTCCTAAAATGGGATCTGTTTCAGTGTTGACCTCACTCCTGCCTACTACACCCCACTACCAGTGGGGAGCATAGATGAGGAGCCCATGGGTGGAGCAAGAACAGATCCATACATGCAGAGACTGTTTGTCCTCATCCAGCATAGCCCAAGGCCACCTCAGAAGAGCAGGACTTGCTTTATCACTCAGAGGCAAGAAAGGACACTGATAGGCCCATGGACACTGCAGAACAATGAGTTGGCACAGCCACACCCAGAGGACTGTCTGACACCTGACTCAAGGCCTGCGGAAAGGTTGGAGTCCAAGAGCAGAAAGTGCACAGGGTAAGGACACCTGTTGCCACCCTGCAGCCATGGGTGCTGCAGACCAGAGGTGGCACTATAGTCTGAACACAGATGTGTGAGAGCCACTGCCCAGGCCCATGTATATGGGTCAGGCCCGAGGGTCAGTGGTAGGCCATTAATAGCCCAGAGCTCCAAACCCCTCCTGCATCTCTTGTGAGTCACTCAAACTCTGTGTGTCAGCATCATTCTAGAAACTCAATCTCATGTGCTACCACAAAAGAAATACCACACCAGCCAGAGAGAGTTTTCTGCTCCTATGCCACCCTCCTGAAGCAGGTCCCGCTGCGAGGCCCCAGGACCACCCCACAGGCACGATCCTGGAGCCCCTCAGGTCATCTGGTCAACTCCACAAGTAGGGTAGAGGGTTACAGACCACTTTGAAGGGGCGAAGTAGGACAGAAACCCACGTGGACCCCAGTTCAGGCTCAGGGAGACCCATGCAGATGGTACTGCCCACCCTAGCCAGTCCTAGCCCCCAGAGGTATTCTTAGAAAAATTTCAGGTGTGTTTCTGGCAATTAGGACTTAACGTAGAACCAGGTCTGGGCTTAGGGCACCAGACCTGAATACTACTGCTAGCCCCATCCCGTCTCAGACACCAAAAGGGGGCTTCCTTTGAGAAAGGCATTCCAAAGTGCAGGGCCCCTGAGGTGTGAGGCTGGAGCAGGAGCCCATGCTTGCCTGGGTCTCAGGGCAGTACTGAGTGGGAGCTAGCTGTGTGTGGAAACCAGAGTCACAGTTCAGCTTGACACATTCACTGAGCCCCTGCTAAGAGCCAGACACAGGGTGGAGACAAATTTGAAAGCTGTGGGGCTACAGTGCATTGCATGATGACCACGAGGTGCTGCTGGAGCAATTACCCCTGGTTGCATGGTATTGCTTCACTCCTTTCCGGATTGCCTGAAATGGAGAGCAGCCCCATGCATCCAAGGGCCTGTTTACACCTCACAGCATCCACTGTTTTATTCCGTTCCATAAATATTAAATAACAGGAAACACTGAGGTTTATTCTGTGTATTCCAGGTGTTTGTTTATACCTCATTAGTTTCTAGATAGAGCTACTGGGTGGGGAGTGGGGAGTGTGGAGACAGTGAGAAGCCCAAAGAGGTGCATCAGGAGGAGCCCATCCCAAGACTGGAGATTGTCAGTGAAGACAATTCTCTTTCTAGCCTCCTTCCTCTTGGGCTCCTTTCATACCTCATGCCTTAGGAAAGACCCCATTGGTTGTAAGAAGGAGAAAATGACTCAGAAAATGAGACTTCTGAGGGCTCACGTGAGGAGGCAGATATAATCGCTAGGCAGATAACTGTGGCACTTATGTTCAGCTGAGAAGAGGGCTGAATAGATTGAAAAATAGGGGGATTTCAGACAATTATTGAAGGAGAAGAGAAGGAAAGATGCAGTGTGGGAGGGTACAGACCAGGAATTCTAATGAGTGCCTGCTCTGTGACGTGAGAGGCAAACCCCCTTGTCTGTCTCCCATGAAAACTTCAGTGAAACATCTTTCTCATTAATGTCCTGTGTATTCCCAAAGCTCCTTCATGCCCAAAACTCCACCAACGCAAAGCCATTGGAGATTGTATTTCTTCCCTAGGGTTGCCTTAGAAAATCACCATCAACTTAGTGCCTTAAAACAACAGAAATTTACTCTCACAGTTCTAGAGGCCAGAAGTCCAAAATCAAGGTGTTATCAGGACCTTACTCTTTCCAAAGGCTTTAGGCTCTTCCAGCTTCTGGCAGCCCCAGGAATTCCTGGCTTGTGGCCACATCACTCCAGCCTCTGCCTCCACCTCCATCTCCATCTTCTTGCCTTCTCCTCTGTTATCTCCTCTTCTGTGTCTTCTTATAAAGATACTGATCATTGGATTTAGGGCTCACTCCAATGATCCAGGATAATTTCATCTCAAAATCCTTAATTACACCTGCAAAAACCTTTTTCCGGGAACATATGTATATGTATAACTGATTCACTTTGTTATAAAGCAGAAACTAACACACCATTGTAAAGCAATTATATTCCAATAAAGATGTTAAAAAAATAAAATAAAATAAAATAAAAAATAAAAAACAGGATAAAACAAAACAAAAAAAACCCTTTTTCCCATTAGGTCACCTTCACAAGTTCTGTGGATTAGGATGCGAACATGTCTTTTTAGGGGAGCCACACTTCAACTCATTGCTGAGGTAACAACTGATACTGAAGATTTGGGAACTGTTAAAAAACAAAATTCGGGGCTTCCCTGGTGGTGCAGTGGTTAAGAATCCGCCTGCCAATGCAGGGGACATGGGTTCAATCGCTGGTCCCAGAAGATCCCACACACGGCGGAGCCACTAAGCCGGTATGCCAAAACTACTGAGCCTGTGCTCTACAGCCCGCGAGCCACAGCTACTGAGCCCACGTGCCACAACTACTGAAGCCCACGCACCTACAGTCTGTGCTCCGCAACAAGAAAAGCCACCGCAATGAGAAATCCACGCACCACAACGAAGACTAGCCCCCGCTCACCGCAACTAGAGAAAGCCTGCGCACAGCAACAAGACCCAACACAGCCAAAAATTAAAAAAACAAACAAATAAATAAATAATTTAAAAAAAACAAAAAACAAAATTCAACTGAGTAAATTTTAAAGATCTTATTGGCTTTATTCAATGATTCATGGATCTGGCAGCATCACATCTAGCAGACAGAAAGGAGCTCTGAGGAGCTGTATGAAATGAAAGAATTTTATAGGCAGAAGGGAGCAGGAACAAGAAACTTATACTAGGCAAAAAGTGGGTTGGTTATGGCAAGGTCACTTTCCTTTAGGGGATGGCAGGCGTCTGTCAGGCAGGTTACCTAACTAGTGCTGATCAGGTGATTCCTGATTGACTGAGTTAAGATTCCACTCCTGGGAGAGTCAAAACTGTAATTAGGTTAATTCTAGGTTTGGAGACCTGGGGCTTAGCATAAGCAACTCCATTTGGGGCCTGTTGTCTTGTGTTTAACAGAACAAAGAAAAGGAGGTGTCATCACAGAATGAACAATGTGTTTAAATCGAGCATTAGACATGGCTGTGGCCAATGTCCCCCTCCTGGGCACATCCTCTTGGGTACCTGACTTCTTTCGCCCTGGCCTGTTGCCAAATTCTCTCTTCTCCGTCTCCCCTCTGTATGTGATGTACAAAAATCCGTTAAAACAAAGTGCTAAATAAGGGTTGATAATAGGCAAAGATATGAGACAAATACAAAAGACAATACTTAGATAAAAGTGCAAATCCCTGGTGCTTAGTCACTGACAGCAGAACAGCAAGGCTGGACCCTCAGCAGGTATCATCTGCATAATCAATAGGTCTCTTGAAATACTTTCCCAAACAGAAGAGCAATTCTCTCTCAAGGAAGAGCTCTAACATCTGTCGGTAGAGAGCAGTAAGCACAGACTGCTTATAAAATAACAAGCTTTCTCCCAGCACCTGAAAGCCTTGAAACTGGCCCCTCTGGTTTCCCGTGAATCTGATCAGACAGAGAACTTGGGCTTCCCTGGCTCCTTGTTCTGGAAGGGATTTTGCAGAGACCAGGAGAGTTCTCCCTCCACAGAACATTCAATTAGGCCGTGGCCATCCATGTTTTCTCTTTAGGCCTTCAAGTTGTTCCAAAGAGAAAAGCAACCCTAGCATTTTTTTTTTATAAATTTATTTATTTATTCATTTATTTTTGGCTGGGTTGGGTCTTTTTTGCTGTGTCTGGGCTTTCTCTAGTTGCCGCGAGCAGGGGCTACTCTTCGTTGTGGTGCGTGGACTTCTCATTGCGGTGACTTCTCTTGTGGCGGAGCACGGGCTCTAGATGCACTGGCTTCTGTAGCTGTGGCATGCGGGCTAAGTAGTTGTGGCTCGCAGGCTCTACAGTGCAGGCTCAGTAGTTGTGGTGCACAGGCTTAGCTGCTCTGCGGCATGTGGGATCTTCCCGGACCAGGGCTCGAACCCATGTCCCCTGCATTGGCAGGCAGATTCTTAACCACTGTACCACCAGGGAAGCCCAACCCTAGCATATTTATGTCAGTTATTTTTGAGTGTTGGGTTATATGGGGAAGGGACATCCCCTCTCTGGGTTCACTTTTTCTGTCACTAACTGTGATATTGTGCTTTATAGTAAGAAATATATATTTGGTCTTCATCCCTCTTTCTGGCACAGAGCTCCTAAACCTTTGGAATTTCCTAAGTGACAAGAGCTATAAGGTGAAAGGAGCGTCTTTTTTTTTTTTTGGCCCCGCCGCGCGGCTTGCGGGATCTCTGTTCCCCAAGCCAGGGATTGAACTTGGCCCCCGGCAGTAAAAGCCGGGAATCATAACCACTAGGCCACCAGGGAACTCCCAAAAGGAGCATCTTTTGATATTCATAACAAGCCCCTTTCAACTACACCTGAGTTTATGTTAATGAATGAGGTGACTTTTGGAAAGCCCTTAAGGATGACGGCTTGTAGCCAGGGGAACCAACCTGAAATAGAGGATTGATACTTTCAGTCCCACCTCCCATGACCTCCAGGGAAGGGAGATGAGTTGGAGCTTTGAGTTTAATCACCAATTAACAATGATTTAATCAATTGCACCCATGTACTGAAGCCTCCATAAAAACCCAAAAGGACAGGGTTCAATAAGGTTCTGGGTTGGTGAACACGTGGAGGTGCTGCGAGAGAACACGTGAGGTGCTCGCTCAGAGAGAGCACGGAAGCTCCAAGCCCCTTCCCCACAAACCTTGCCCTATGCATCTCTTGCATTTGGATGCTCATTCGTATCCATTAATATCCTTTGTAATAAACCAGTAATCTAGTAAGTAAACTGGTTGCCTGAGTTCTGTGAGCTACTCTAGCAAATTAATCGAACCTGAGGAGGGGTCATGGGAACCTCGATTTATAGCTGGTCAGTCAAAAGTACCAGGTGACAACCTGGACTTTTGATCAGCATCTGAATTGGGGGTAGGAGGACAATCTTGGGAGACTGAGCCCTTAACCTGTGCCATCTTTCCCTGTCTCCAGGAAGATAGTGTCAGAATTGAGCTAAATTTGTAGGACATCAGTCAGCATCCACTGAGAATTGGAGAATTGCTTGGTGGTGTTGGAAAAACACACAAGAGGATTTCCCTGGTGGCGCAGGGGTTAAGAATCTGCCTACCAATGCAGGGGACACGGGTTCGAGCCCTGGTCTGGGAAGATCCCACATGCCGCGGAGCAACTGGGCCCGTGCGCCGTAACTACTGAGCCTGAGCTCTAGACCCCGAGAGCCACAACTACCGAGCCTGAGTGCCACAACTACTGAAGCCCGCGCACCTAAAGCCTGTGTTCCGCGACTAGAGAAGCCACCGCAATAAGAAGCCCGCGCACCGCAACGAAGAATAGCCCCCGCTCAGCGCAACAAGAGAAAGCCTGTGCGCAGCAACAAAGACCCCAACGCAGCCAAAAATAAATAAATAAATAGATTCATTAAAAGAAAAAAACACACACACAAGACTAACACAAGGAGGGGGGACCCCCAGGACATCTGCATAGAGACCTCAGATGTTGTTCCCTTTTATCTGTTTCAATACAGGACTTTTTGTCAGATTTCATTTGAAATAAGTTTAAAGACTAGTAAACTCAACGACTTCTAAGGGCTCCATCCAGTTCTAGAGGAAGGGAAATCTTGTAGGATCACTTAGGTCAGTCCTTCTCAAACTTCAAAGTGTATATGAATCACCTGAGGATCTTGTTAAAATGCAGATTCAGCAGATCTAGGATGGGATCTGAGAGTCTGCATTTCTAAACAGCTCCAAGGTGATACTGATGCTGCTGGTCCACGGACCACACTTTAAGTTGCAAAGATATAGGCCATAGAAAGTTCTATTGCTTTTACTCTGAATGAGTTGAGAGCCACTGGAGGGGTTTGGGTGGACAGATGACAAGATCTGATATACATTTTTAAAGGATCGCTCTGGCTGCTGGGAGGAAAATAGATGGGGGGGGACGGGTAGGGGGTGGTGAGGGTAGAAACAGGAAGGATAAGAGGATATTGCAATAACCCAAGTGAGAGATGCAATAATCCAGTTGAGAGATTCATTAAGAGTTCATGCAGGGCTTCCCTGGTGGCGCAGTGGTTGAGAATCTGCCTGCTAATGCAGGGGACACGGGTTCGAGCCTTGGTCTGGGAAGATCCCACATGCCATGGAGCAACTAGGCCCGTGAGCCACAACTACTGAGCCTGCGCGTCTGGAGCCTGTGCTCCGCAACAAGAGAGGCCACGATAGTGAGAGGCCCGCGCACCGCGATGAAGAGTGGCCCCCGCTTGCCGCAACTAGAGAAAGCCCTAGCACAGAAACGAAGACCCAACATAGTAATCAATCAATCAATCAATCAATCAATCTTTAAAAAAAAAAAAAAAGAGTTCATGCAAAAGTTTTAATCTTTGATTGATTGATTGATTGATTGATTTTTGGCTGTGCTGTGTTGCTTGCGGGATCTTAGTTCCCCAACCAGGGATTGAACCCGGGCCCCCTGAAGTGGAAACGCAGAGTCCTAACCACTGGACTGCCAGAGAATTCCCAATCTTTTAAATTTAATATTTATAACTGTTTCCCAAAATACAGGACATATATCAATGGTGGTATATGAGATCATTTTAGGAAGGACAAAAAGTAATCATGTTTTATTTTTAATAGTTATGTGTTTATCACAAGTATTTTTGGTTTTCATTTTTAGTGATGATATACAGTTATCGTTTATAATAAAAATTTTCAGTTTTATAAAATGGGAGTTGATTTAAAGTAAAATAGCAAGTAAATTCGCAGTGGCGATACACACATATGGCAAATATGAAGGCAGCTCCCAAATGCCTGAGTCTGGGAAACGCTGACTTTAAAATTTATTAAATTATTACTGGTGGTTTATTTATTTCATAGGGTAATTTTTTTCTCGAAGAATACATCTCACATTCCCTAACAAAAGACAGTGAGAGATTTAGAACCAAAATTTGACACTGGCTTTGCAAGCTACCTTTCAAAGATGCATCCCAGCGTTTAATAAACATTTGCTTCTCACAAAGTCATTGTCCAGAAGGACAGTACTTTAGTAACACAGGGCACAGTTGGAGGGTCACCCATGATGACTGATCCAGGGGGAATGAGCTGGCCTCCAGTTAAAGCAGTGTCCTCAAGTCTGGCAGAACATAGAATCACCTTTTTTTTAAAAAAAAAAAAGCCCAGATCAATTACTTGAGAATCTCTGAGGGTGGGATCTGGGTACCTGTGTGCTTTGAAAGCTCCCAAGTGATTCTGTGCCTGTCCATCACCTTGTTCCTGGGTACAGAGGAGAGGGTATGGCTTTTGGAATAAGACAGACCTGGGTTCAAACCTTCCACTTGAATGCTGTGTGAACTGAGCCGCTTATTTGACCTTTTGGAGCCTCTCATGCCTCATCTGTACATGAGAGTAGTCATACCCACCCCGTAGGGTTGCTGTGATGATGCAGTGATGCAAGATCGGTCACAGAGCATGTCGGGCAGAGGGGGTTCAGTACATCCTTGTCCCCTCCTTTCTTCAGTGACACTCCCACCACTCGGAGCCTGACACAGAATAAAGGGGCACCCAGGAGCCTCAGCTTCTGTGAGGGATCAGAGAGTACAGGTTTGAGCTGATAATTCAGGAGGAGGAACAATGCTCATGAATCAAATTCTTAATTCATTATTTTCAATTTTTAATTAATATTTAATAATATCAGTTTTAATTGAACCATTGCTCTCTTGCTCTTTTTTTTTTTTTTTTTTTTTTTTTGTGCCCACTCCACGAGACTTGCGGGATCTTCATTCCCCGACCAGGGATCCAACCAGGCCCTTGGCAGTGAAAGCCCAGAGTCCTAGCACACAGTCCTAACCACTGGACCACCAGGGAATTTCCGTTTTTTTTAACAGAACATTATAAGTAAAGCACAAGCTTTCTTTGTACACCTCCCAGAATCCTGGTCCATGTCCCCTTTCCTAATATTGAACTTGGCAGGTGGCTTCCAGACCTTTTAAAAGTACACTTACGTATTTTATAGAAACCCATAGAAAATATGCAATGTTGCTTGTGTTTTTAGTAAATAAGTGTTTTTTTTTTAATGTATATGTGATTATGGGACTTTTTTATGCAACAACATGTTTGCAAGACTTACCCATGTTGTTATATAGAGCTAAGTTCATTCCTTTTAGCTCCTCTGTAATATTCCTTTGTAAAAATGTACCATAATTTATATAGCTATTTTGCTATTGATAAACATTTAAATTCTTTCCAACTTCTTGTCATCACAAACAAAGCTACCAAGGACATTCTTGTACCTATCTCCACATACTCATGTGTACTTTTCACTTTACAAATTACTCTTCATTTGCTCACCAGTGGAATGAGCTCTGGATTGGGAGTCATTGGACTTTGGGACTTTGGACCTCTGAGTCCTAGGCTCTCCATCCTAGGCAAGGTCTCTCTCCCCTTTCCACCATGATTCTCTCACCTTAACCACTCCACCTGCCCTGTCACTGAGCTCCTGTCTCTGGCCCAGTCTCTGGTTCCTCCCAGTCCACTCCTAACATCAGCCGTCATGTCATTCTCCTACTTAAAATCCTCCACCAGCTGTAGAGCCCAGCCCTGGTGAGAGCAGAGCTTGCACGGGTGAGATGTGGGAGGCCCAGGGGTGGTAGGACAGGCAGTGGCATTGAGAAGGGCCACAGGGGACAGCTCAGAAACACAGTGACCTGGAAATGACCCTCCTGGAGAACTCCCCACTGATCACTCAAAAACTCCTCCCTGTGAAGTCTACCTGGGCGTGACTGCTCCTCCTCCACCCCCCACCTCTCATACTCTCACGGTACTATGTCCTGCTACTATTTCAGCACTTTGCACCCTGAATTTTATTTTATTTTATTTTATATTTATTTAGGCTGTGCCAAGTCTTAGTTGCGGCATGCGGGCTTCTTAGTTGCGGCATGCGGGCTTCTTAGTTGCAGCATGAGAACTCTTAGTTGCGGTATGCATGCGGGATCTAGTTCCCTGACCAGGGATCAAACCCGGGCCCCCTGCATTGGGAACACAGAGTCTCACCCACTGGACCACGAGGGAAGTCCCTGCACCCTGAATTTTAACATGTTATCTTCCTGCCTATCTCCCCTTTGGCCTGTGAACTCTTTGAATGCTGGGAGTGTGTCTCTGAATTCTCAGTGGCCAAACAGGGCTCGAATCTAGCTTTAGGTATAATCAGTGTTTATTGAATAACCAATGAGCTTGGGCTTGGAGTTTGATGGGCAGGGCAACAGAATAGCCCTGGCAGGTGGCCAGCATCAGGGTGTCCAACACGTGTGTCAACAGGGGTCCTGAAGTTGGCAAAGTATAGTTTGCATCATGCAAAATGTCAGGGGGAAGCCAGACTTCATTCCTCGAAGGACTGGTGTCTCAAATATCTATCACTATTTCACAGCCATTGCAAGCCTTAGTGGCTTAAAACAACGATTTACTATTTCTTATGATTCCAAGGGTTGGCCAGACACACCCGGGCAGTTCTTCCATGACATGTTTGCTGGGGTCACTCATGAATTCAGCTGGGACTCGAACATTCAAGATGGCAGCTGAGGTGGCTGGGCTTCACTTTTCAGCAGGTTAGTTAGACTTCTTTCTCAGTGGCTCAGGGCTCCAAGAGAGCAGAAGTTGCCAGGTTCCCTTAAGGGCTAGGTGTGGAAATGGCAGCAGCAAGTCAAAGCCAAGTCACAAGGCCAGCCCAGATTCCAGGGGGGAGGAACGGTACCACCTCTTGACGGGGAGGAGCAACATGTGAGTCCAAGGCTGGGAGGCATTGTTGGTGGCCATCTTTGGAGGCAATCTCCAGCAGCTGGAAAGTCTGGAGCTCTTCTTCCAGGTGCCAGCCTTTATAGTCACTTTATCTAGGTCTTAGGTGCGGGACTAATGGGAGAGGACAGGTGATTTGTGACTCCCGTGGGAGAGAGGCCCAGCACTTTTGGGGAAAAATCCAGAGTGGTCAAGAAATGCCAAGGCTGTCAAAAAGAGGGGGTGATTGAAGGGAATACAGAGGCACGGCAACAGGAGGAGGGTCAAGGCTGAGGTTCAGGACTGAGCCCCCTGGATGGCAGAGGGGAACCTCCCTACCTGTGTCAGAGGTGAGCTGGTGCCTGTCATGTCAGGATCAACATCCACAATCCGATTTTAGCGAGGAAAGGGGAGAAGAAGCCTCTGGAGACATTGCCTCCCATTCTGACCTACCACAGGCGTCACCCTTCCCCACCCCCCAGGGATGGCTCTGGTCCTCTAACCCTCCCCATGTAAGGACAAGATAATTCCTTAAGTTTCAATTGCCCCCAGTCACAGAATAATGATATCTGTCCAGTCTCTCCTGCTAATAAATATTTGAACAGCAGTTTGTTAATTTTTCTTACTCTCTCTGCGACAGAGATTAACTGCTATTTTACATTACACTCAACTTCTATTAGTTTAGGATTTACTTCCTCAGTGATACCGCTGGCATTGCGCTTGAATAAAACATTTTAACCTAGACAAGCTCATTAAATTCTTGAAGGTGAGTAGACAGAAGGGAGGGAAAACCCGCCCTAGTTTTGCAGTTTTGAGTGTATCAATTTAAATCCATCTGGGGAGGAAGGTAAATCCTGAGTTTTCATCACACAAAAAAAACCTTTTGTTTTTCTTTTCCATTAAAAAAAATCTCCATGAGCTGACGAATGTGCACTAAACTTATTGTGGTCATCATTTCACAATATATGTAAATTAAATCATTATGCTCTATACCTTAAAATTATACAGTGCCTTATATGAATTATATCTCTAGAAAACCGGGAAAAATTTTTTTGAAATACATAATGTGTCAGGAAAGTTGATTGTAAAAATAATGACACTCAAACAAAACTTAAAATACTAGAATCTATAGTCAATATGACATGATATGAATAAAAGTATCATTTGCATAAAATAATTGATTTTGTTGGAAATAAGTTCAGTGAATTAAAAACAAAAATTTGGATATGGATAAACTAGGATATGGATAAATGGATAAACTAGGGACTTCCCTAGTGGTCCAGTGGTTAAGAATCCACCTTCCAATGCAGAGGACGCAGGTTTGATCCCTGGTCAGGGAACTAAGATCCCACGTGCCTGAGCCCACACACCACAACTAGAGAGAAGCCCGCGCGCCGCACCAAAGATCCCATGTGCCGCAACTGAGACCCGATGCAGCCAAATAAATAACTAAATAAATATTTTTTAAAAAGTGGAAAAACTAGATTTTTTTTTACTGTGCTGTCTTTTAAAAAAATTGACCAAGGAATTAAAATGTCTTAATAAAATAAATTTTCAACAAATATTGTTACTCTTTTGTATAATTCTGATTTCAAGGATTTAATAGGCTCAGAACAAGAATATTATGTTTCATCAAAGTCTCAGGTTAAATGGCTGGGACAAAATAGCAAGGTCAAAACAGAAGAGTAAAAGTGGCAAGACTAATTTTTCCTCTGCTTATTTCTCTGTATTTGCACTTTTTCAATAAAAACTATTTTTTATTGATGTAAAAAAAAAAAGTCCATCTGGGGAGTGTGAAGCAGGATGGCGGCCAGGGAGTTCTGGATGGTGAAGGATAGAAGCCACGAGAAGGACAATCCTGCTCAACCCTGTTGGCCTCAGGCCACCAGAACTAGCCCTTTCTCAGAGCTACCCCACTCCCAAGCTGGCTTCTGACACCCTCAAACTGTTCACAGGCTTGGTCCCAAACAGCTCATCTTCACCCAAATAGGACTCCATTTCCCAGTCTGTTCTCGGTCATCCTACTTTCTGCCCATTGAATCATATTTTTCAGTGTCTGATTTTACTCTTTGGACCTGACACTCAGCCCCGCTGAGAATGGTGAAGTTTTCTCACCTATTAACAGGAGATGTTATGACGATTATCCTGTTCACCATCAATGTCATTATATTTATCATGCTATCCCTGACCCAAGGGCTTGATCCTGCTTCTGAGACTTCCCTTATCACCTGGGGCACACTTCCTCTGTGACTGTGGCACCCTACGTTGAGAACCCCTCTAGCACAGAAGCCGAATTCTCCCATCCACTCCTTTCTGATTCTAGACCCTGCCCCTACTGGCTTCTATTCCTTCCTCTCTCCCCTACAGGCAATGTAGTATAAACCCCACATACTCTCCCACCCAATGTTGAGAAGTCTAGTGAATTTCTACAGGAAGGTTCTAAGCAGAGGGGAAAATATGGGAGACTATAATTAACAAGACCTGGTTTTTCCACTTAAAGGATCAGAAACTAGGTATCTTCCCTAGCATCAGCTTCAAAACTTGCTGGAACAAGCACTGGTGTTGAACACTGGTCACCAGTGCAGACTCCCTTTACATTTATAGTCATTTTCCCTGTGGGTCTTTATGTTGTTTCTTTCAGGAATCTCAACTGGACTCATCCCAATCAACCAGAAAAGTTGTGATCATGTTTAATCTCAAAAGGAAAGGGTGTAGGAGTCTTGATTCCTGACCCTCCCATGTAGCTTCTGACCCATATGCAAATTTGCCCAATTCATCCCCAGCTTCAGCTCTGAAAATCAAAGGTCTACTTTGAGGGGCATATTTATGGAACCACAGAACATCCTTTGTGGCACCTTTCCCCAGAGCAAGAGGTATCGACTCGCAATGTAATTGCATATTTTAGGGGGAAGTTTCTGGAGGAGTCCAAGAGAATCTGCTGCACCTGGATGGTGCTAAATCATTTTATGTTCCAGAATACCTAACATCCTAATTTATAAGGCTACCTGGAAAGCCAAGGAGGAGAAATGCAGGGCAGTGCTCACAGGGAGAGAACTAGAGCCTCGAGAACACAGGAACACTTTCCCTCTCTTGGGGTCCAATCTTTCTCTCTTCCCTGCCCTCTGGCCAGCTTCCTCTGCTTCTTTTCCCACATTATGTCTGCATGCCACGTAACTTTGTTTGGGTTCCCTCAGAAGTAGACCTTGAGACAAAGATTCAAATACAAGTAGTTTATTTGGGAGTTTATCCTGGGAAATACTGGTTGGGGAGTGGGACAGGCCAAGGAAAGGAAAGGAAAGGAAAGGTGCCAGTTACTGCTGATCCTTCCAGGGAGCTCTAGAAATGGTGTAGAACATGGGTCAAAGTTTTCCCACCCAAAGGGCTAGGGAGCTGAGGTATTCATCCCCCCTCCCCGTGACGTCCATTAGTCGTTGATGGAGGGCTGCTCCACGGGCATTAACCCTCTGGCACCTCAACTTTCCATGCATACAGGTGACTGTGCCCTCAGCAGAAAGCAGCCAGATAAAAGCCCTCAGGCGGAAGGTGGCAGGTCCCAAGTGTTTGTAGTAAGCAGTGTCCAGAGTGTCCAGCAGGGGGCCTCACAGTTATGGGCAGTACACTGGCAGTGGTTGCCCCCTTGCTCCAGCCCAGATACTATGTGAATTTTCATCACTAACTAGTTCTTGCCCTTTGTTATGGGCTGAATAATGTCCTTCCAAAATTCATATGTTGAAGCCTAACCCCCAGAACTTCCAAAAGTGACTGTATTTGGAGAAAGGGTCTTTCAAGAGGTGATTAAGTTAAAATGAGGCTGTTAGGGTGAGCCCTAATCCAATCTGACTGGTGTCCTTATTAGAAGAGGAAATTGGACACACAGAGAGTCTCCAGGGATGCAGACACACACAGAAAAGACCATGTGAGAACACAGAGAGGAGGCAACTGTCTACAAACCAAGCAGCAAGAACCTCAGGAGGAATCAACCCTGCCAGCACCTTGGTTCTTAAACTTTTAGCCACCAGAACCTTGAGACATAAATTTCTGTTGTTTAAGCCACCCAGCCTGTGGTACTTTGTTATGGCAGCCGTAGTAAAGTAATACACCCTTCCCTGGTTCTGTTTCTCCATCCCCAGTGTTGCCTTTAGTTGGCCCAGCTCATCTTTTCGTACCAGGCCACAGGTCAGAAGTGACTGAACCATCTTTGGGTCAGGTGTCCATCTCAGTCCATCCAGCTGTTGGGGGGAAGCAGGGCTGCATGGCCAGGACTGTGAATGAGAAAGGGGACATCACTGGGGAAGGCACCAAATGTGTCTGTATTTTGCCCTTCTAGGATGGTGCTAAGCTGAGGTGGCCAGTCATCCACATACTTGCTTTAATCTGGGGCATCTCCAAACCACTGTGCATATGTCCTAGAAATAGATCATCAGGGAAAATAAATCAACACAATGCTGAGCATCTAGACACTGCTTCAGACAACAGGTTGACTAGTTTCCTGGCATGGAGATTGTGGCTGTGAAAGCCCACAGCCCCATCCCTGTGGGCTGAATCGGAAGCTAAGAGGCACAGCTCGCCTTGTCTGGAAACCAGCAGGATGTGAGGCTGACAGTTAATTAGATTAATTAGGAAACCATGCCTTAAAATGTAATGTTGTTTTCATGAGCTTTTAAAGCCTATCAAAATGTTTGCTGAGCTTTATGGCTGGTAATTAACAACCTTGTAAAAATATACAAGGAAACAAAGAGATGTCAGGGAACTAATGAATGTGACAGCTGCCAGACACACAGACAGAGTCTGGTTCTGGCCTTCACACCAGCTGGCTTTGAATCCCAGCTCTGCTTCAATTTGCTGTGGCCTCAGACAAGTTCCTCACCCTCTCTGATCTCCTATTCTCATCTGCCCAGTGAGAAGCGTGGATAACCTGTAGGCCCTGGACCAGCTACATTTCTCAGCTTCTCCTTTTCTTGTGCCTCAGAGGTCAGTCTTCCTGCAGCTCTACTGCTCTGAGGGCTATTCAACCGCCAAGTTCTAAGGATTCCCACGATAGGTAGGATTCTAGTATCTCAGCGAGACCCTCAGCAGCCCACTCCATGGAAGTGGACATACAAAGCTTTCATGGCTAAAGGTCCATTTAACTTTCTTTGGCAACAAGTTTTTCCTTTAGGAGAGCTCTCCCTCCCAGTTCTCAGTCCCTGTGCTTTAGGCAGAGTTGATTCCTTGGCGCTAGGGGTGGGCCTGGGTCTCAGCTATAGCAATCAGAGCATCTCAATCTTCTGACCACAATGATTTGTTCAGGGATGGTCACCTGACACCATTAGAGCCAATGAGTCACAATGGAGAGAGAGAGGTTCTCCATTCAGTTCCATTGGGATGATTTAGGCCTGGGATTGTTGGCAGCTAACTTGGCACTATGTTCGGTGTGAATGGTTATCCAGCACAGAGCAAGGCTGAGCCTCTGGCTGGAGAGGCTGAGCCTCTGATGGAGAGAGACGAAGCATGAGTACCATTGTTTGGGCCCCTGAGTTTAGCGACATCTTAAATTTACACTTGGACTTTTCATTTACATGAACCAAAATGTTTCCTTTATTAGTTTAAGCCACTCAGAGGTGAGTTTTCTGTCATTTGCAAACAAGAGTTCTAACAGTTGCATGCTGTGTTTGTGAATACAGAGGTGTGACAGAAAGAGAGAGGGAGAGAAACAGTCATAAAAACAGAGAAAAAAAGAAATAATTTTTCAGTGAAAGTACATGCTAGAATTAGCACAAGCTGTTTCATGTGCATAAAATGTCATTTGTCCTCTTTTTCCCTTTAGGAATTTCTATTTATCTTCTCAAAGCCCATCTCAATAGCATCTCCTCTTTCCCAAGTCCCAAGGCAGAGTTAGTCACTTCCTCCCCTGTGCCCCTTTGGTGCGTTGACATGTGAAGTTTCTCCATACACATTTCACTCTGAGACCCTTCATAATTGGACTGGGATGGATACATAAGGTTACCACTTGCACCTGGGTCAAATTGTCAGAAGCGAGAGAAGAAAATACCTTCAACTATTGTTGACAAGATTCATTACATTATCCAATGCCCCCTTTGTAAGAACTCGCATGAAAAATTCCCAGAAAAATTTGGGGTGTCTTAAACAACTGGTAGATTTCTTTCTGGAAGATAATGAGAGTTATTGAGTACATTGGGTTTCCTTTTTGCTTTCACCTCCAGGGCACCCACCCAAAGCTAAATCAAATGCTTTTATCAAGGTCACCAGTGACCTCCATGTTGCTAAATCAAATGGTCAGTCCTCAGTTCTCCCTTTATTTATCCCGTCAGCAGCACTGGACATAGATGGACACTCTCTTCTCTTTAAAATCCTTTCTTCATTTGGCTCCCAGAACCTTTTTTACTTTCTTGATTTTCTCCTATACCACTGGCCACTCCTCAGTCTTCTTTCGCTGATTCCTCCTCATCTCCCCAACCTCTAAACAGAGGAAGGTCAGAGGGCCTGGTCCTTTGTCATGTTCTCATCTCTGTCATACTATCTCCACCAGCAATCTCATATAGTCTCATGACTTTAAATACCATCTTTCTGATAATAACGTCCAAATTTATACCTGTAGCCTGGACCTTTCTCCTTGAACTTGGACCCATATGTCCAACTGCCAATTTCACATTTCTTTTTAGACATCTGTATTAGTCAGCTCAGGCTGCCATAACAAGATGCCACAGACTGGGTGGTTAAAACAACAGACATTTATTTTCTTACAGTTCTGGAGGCTGGAAATCCAAGATCAAGGTGCCAGCAGGGTTGGTTTCTGGTGAGACCTCTCTTCTTGGTTGCAGATAGTTACCTCCATACTGTGTCCTCACATGGCCTTTCATCTGTGTGTACCTAGAGAGGGAGAGACCGCTAGGTGTCTCTTCCTATAAGGACACCAGTCTACCAGATTAGGGCCCTACCTTTTATACCTCATTTAACCTTAATTACCTCCTTAAAGACCCTAACTCCAATTGGGGGTGAGGGCTTCAACATATGGATTTTTTTTTTAATTAATTAATTTATTTATTTATTTTTGGCTGTGTTGGGTCTTCGTTTCTGTGCGAGGGCTTTCTCTAGTTGAGGCGAGCGGGGGCCACTCTTCATCGCGGTGCGCAGGCCTCTCACTGTCGCGGCCTCTCTTGTTGCGGGGCACAGGCTCCAGACGCGCAGGCTCAGTAGTTGTGGCTCACGGGCCTAGTTGCTCCGTGGCAGGTGGGATCTTCCCAGACCAGGGCTCGAACCCGTGTCCCCTGCATTGGCAGGCAGATTCTCAACCACTGCGCCACCACGGAATCCCCAACATATGGATTTTAAGGTGACACAATTCAATCCATAACATTATGTTGAACAGGCATCTCAAACTAAACACATTCGAGACTAAATCTGTTGTCCCCAAGCCTGCTCCACCCACAGCCTTCTTTATCTCAGAAAATGAAAACTCCCACCTTTTATTTGCTCAAGCCAAAAACCTTGGGGACATCCTTGAATCCTTCCTCTTTTTTCACAGCCCCCTCCAATCCATCAGCAGATCCTATCACCTCTATCTTTAAAATATATCCTGTACCCAACTACTTCTCACCTCCTTACTGCTTCTACTCTATTCCAAACTGTCATCATCTCTTGCCTGGATTATGACATCATCTCTCCTAAATGGTTTTCCTGCTTCTGCCCTTATCACCCTCCAGTCTATTTTAATTACAACCTCCACAGATATTTCTTTCAAGCCATAGGTCCTATGGTGTCTTCCTCTGCTCCTGCAGTGGCACCATCATGCTTGGAGTAAAAGCCAAAGTACTCACGTGGCCGACATGGTCTTACAAAGGCCCCACATGATCAGTCCCCTTGTTACTTCTTTGACTTTCTCTCCTATTGAGTGACTACCTTTCATGCAAAATGACTAGTGGTCACAGGAGTGTGTGAGGTCACTCAGGGTAAGGGAGTTAAGAGAGAAGAAGGGAAGGCAGGGGAGGGGAGGTGAGGGATGGGGAGAGGAAGGGAGGGGCCCAGGGAAGAGGTTGGAGAAAAAAAGTGAGCCTGAGAAAGGGCAGCCAGAGGACAAATGAGGAGCCAGCAGAGGTGGGTCCACTACACCCCAGGAGAGAGATGTCTCCAGAAGGAATGATCTCTCACTGAGGGCCCACAAGGCTGAACATCCCATCTTTAGTTTCCCTTTCGTGCTGTTAAAGATTTTAAACCTTTTTAAATGATGAGCAATTTGTCAGGGAAGCAGTTGGCAGCTAAGCTGGGTAAGGAGAAAAAAATATTAGCATTTTTTGACTGGTCATTTTTTTTCCCCTTTTCAGCATAAGCAGGCCAGAATCAGTATCCATTATTAATAGATGCATGTTTTATTAAAGGTATAAAGACCAAAGATTTGTAACTTTAATAATCCAGATTCTTATTTTAAATTCACCAACATTATTATTTATTGATCGGTGGGGATGCTTCTTTTGCCATCGCCCATCTGCCAATTCCTGGAGGGGAAATAGAAGTGGTAGAATTAAGGGAACTAGCATCAACACTGACTTACAGGAGGTTATAGGGTGAAACTCCCACGAAATGAGCTCCCGCTCTGTGCCAGGCCCTGGGCCAGACATGGTGCAGGGGAGGCAAGATGACAAAGGCACAACCCTCCCCTAATTGGAAAAACAGAAAAATAAACAATATATTGACAAGGCAATAATTTGGTTGTATATGGGGAGTAGATTTGAGTGGTTAAAAGCTTTTCTCTGGATTTAGGAAGGTTTAAATCTCAGTGCCATAAATTATGAGCTGTGTGATCTTGGGCATGTTACTCTCCCTCTCTGAGCCTTAGTTTCCTCATCTGTAAAATGGAATGATAGAGGGTTATCAGAAAATTAACTGAGATACTGATGCATATAGCTTATTTGACCCAGTGCTCAGCAGACATTAAGCAATCGTTCAATAGTAGCTAGGTGGTGGTGATGGTGGTGGTGATATTAAAAGTGACGGGGACACACACTCTGGGCATCATTCTCCCTGGAGGAGAGGGGTTAAGGGAAACTTTCACAGAAGAGGATACATTTGAGCTGGTTCTTTTTTTTTTTTGGCCTCACCACATGGCTTGCGGGATCTTAGTTCCCCAACCAGTGATTGAACCCTCGCCCTCAGCAATGACAGTGCAAGTCCTAACCACTGGCCAACCAGGGAATTCCCTTGAGCTGGTTCTTGAAGGATGATTAGAATTTCAAAAGGCTGACAGCTGAGGGGAAGGACATTCCAGGCAGAGAAAACAGCCAGGGAAAAGCTGGTTGGTGAGCGAGTGTGAGCTTTGGGGAAAGCTGAAGAGCTTGGTGGGGCAGAGAGTACAGTGGGGACAGGTGGAAGGTGGCTACAAAGGAGGGTCTGATGATGGTGCAGAGGGCCCAGGAGGCCAGGCAAAGGGGTCTAGGTTCACCCTAAAGGCTATGGGGGAGCCTTGAAGGGCTGTTGTTGTTGTTTTAATTGTGGCAGAAAAAAAACCCATGAAACATAAAATTTACCATCTTAACCACTTTTAAGTATACAGTTTAGTGGTGTTATATATTTACACTGTTGTGCAAACAAATCTCTAAAACGTTTTCATCTTGCAAAACTGAAACTCTATACCCATCAAACAACAAAACCCCATTTTCCCCTCCCCCAACCACCGGGCAACCCCAACTCTACTCTGTTTCTATGAGCCTGACTACCTGAGAGATCTCATATAAGTGGAATCACACAGTCTTTGTCCTTTTGTGACAGACTTATTTCACTCAGTATCATGTCCACAAGCTTCATCTGTATTCTATCATGTGACAGGTTTTTCTTCCTTTTGAAGGCTGAATAATATTCCACTGTGTGTATATACTGCATTTTCTTTATTCATACATACCTTGGAGGGTTTTAAGCAAGGATGTGACCCAATTTGGTCTGTGATTTAGTACAGTAGCTTGGTGGGGGGAGGGGGGACACTGTGGTTCTAGAATGGCGTGGCGGGGACAAAGTGGTTTAATAATGGTGGCAAGATATGTGTCGTTTCTTTAGAAATCCAAAGGTGGCTCAGGTCTTACCAGCCCTCTCATCCCAAAAAGAGGAGGAAAAGCTGGTTCCCTTGAAGGGTGAAGAGGAGGAAAGGGGAATGCCGTGGTGGGTGGAAGGCAGATGCCCTCTCCCAGTTCCGTAAACCTTCAGAAAGCTCCTACCCTGCAGACTATAGCTGCCACACCCGCCCCCAGTGTGCAGTGTGTTGTTGGGACTTTGGGCAGGATGGCACTCCGGCTATGGCTACGTGGGCAGGCGAGGGAACACAGCCCCAAGGGGAGAAAGTAGTGGCCTTCTGGTCCCTGCACCACCTGTGACTCACTGTGTGACCTTAGAGAAGCCCGTGCCCCTCTCTGGTCCTCAGTTTCCCCATGTGTAAAGTGAAAGAGTTGGTAAAGCATTAGTGCTGCCATACATGATGATGATGGTGGTGGCAGCGGCGGTGGCCAACTCTTTTTTGAGTACTCTTCTAAGTACTTTACAAACATTAGTGCGTTAATGCATTTTTTTCCCCAACACTGCTATTATCCTCATTGTACAGATGAGGATATTAAGGGAAGTCATCTGCCTGAGGTCACAGTGATAACAGACAGAGCTGGAATTCAAATTCAGGCAGTCCAGCACCACCTTATTCTTGGAATCACTTGGGGAGCTTTAAAATATCAGATTCCTGACCCACCCCAGACTTGCTGAATCAGAGCCTCCAGTGTGGCCCCAGGCATCGATTGCTAACGTGCTCTTGGGGCTAAAAGTGGGGGTTAAAACTGAGGGTTCCGTGGGGACAGACAATGCCTGAGTCTGGCCTGAAAGGAGGCTGACTCTCCCCACGGATTTTCCTTGACTCAGGGGGTGAGTGGCCCTTTTGGGGGCTACCCCAAAGGGACATCCAGGTCATTCCCACCCCCTCACACATGACCTGGAGGGAGCAGCCTCCAGCCTCCCAACTCCCCCAGTTCTCCAGAGAGGGTCCTTACAGGATGTAAGGGAACATTGGTGACAAATGATTCTAAGAAAAGATTCTCAACCTCTCTAATAACCCAGGAAATGAGAATGAAAACAACAAGAAGATGCCTTGGAAGGTTCTCAAGAGGGGATAGATGTGGTCAGACACCTCCAATCAAACTCATCCCTGCTCCATTTGGAACTTGAATGTACTTGAGTACTCTCAAGAACTAAATTATTCCTCTTTTTTTTGAGGGGGTGGGAGTGCATACTATCATATCAGTATCAGATCCACAAATATCTTGGCATTTGGTTATTTTTTAAAAGGACAGCATACTGTCAAACTAGATACCAACAACCAGTAATCAATCACTAGAGTAGTCATCTTTTAAATTTTTAATCTAAAAAAGAGCTCAAGAATACTGCTATAGGGACTTCCCTGGTGGCGCAGTGGTTAAGAATCCTCCTGCCAGTGCAGGGGACCAGGGTTCATTCCCTGGTTCTAGAAGATCCCACATGCCGCGGAGCAGCTAAGCCTGTGCGCCACAACTACTGAGCCCACGTGCCACAACTACTGAAGCCCACGCGCCTAGAGCCCGTGCTCTGCAACAAGAGAAGCCACCGCAATGAGAAGCCCGCGCACCGCAAAAAAGAGTAGCCCCCGCTCGCCGCAACTGGAGAGATCCCGCGTGCAGCACGGAAGACTCAACACAGCCAAAAATAAATAAATAAATTTATTTAAAAAAAGAATACTGCTCTATGCACAAAGGATGAATCTCATAGACAAAGCAGATGAGTGAAAGAGGCCAGACACACAAAAAATCTAGATACCAGGTGACTGCATTTATATGAAATTTAAGAACAGAAAAAATTAATCTGTGGTGATAGAAGTCAGGATAATGGTTACCTTTGAAGGGTATTGACTGAGAGGGAAATGTCTGGGGGGCTGGAAATATCCTGTTTTTTGACCTAGATGAGAATTACATGAATGTACACAAAGTAAAGATTCATTGGGTTGTACATTTATAATGTATGCACTTTATTGTGCATAACTCATACCTTAATAAAAATGTTTTGAAGAGTTAGATTGTTGTTTCTTTCTGGTTATCCATGTCTTTCACTAAAATTCAGATGGTGGCTCAGCACTGATTGAGTGCCTACAGTGTACACAGCCACACATCTGAGAAAAGTGGCAGAAGCAAAGGAATGTTAGGGCTTGGCTTTCTATCCACAAGGAGCTGGCACATGGCTCTGGACTTAGAACAAGACTCACAGCTAAAGGGGGCAACCCAGGACCAATTGTGCTTGATGCCATTGAGAACCCCACTCCCACACACACCCCTAAAGAGCCAAGACCAGGCCTGGGCAGCCTGATCCATCAGGCAACTGGACCAATCAGAAGGTAGCCAGATGCAGGAGGCCAGGATGAGGCAGGGTCACTTTTAAATGCGAATAGGTGAAGAGTTAGTCAACAGATGCTCTGGCCACAGGGACCTGTCTGGATCAAAGACAAGAATGGGTCAGGCCCAGTGGGCAATGGTGAGGTCAGAGCAAGCAGGCAGGAGAGTTAGGAAGGACATCAGGTCAGGTTGAACAATAGCTGAGAGATAATAGGATTCTCCTCTCCTATTGGGATCACTTGCCAGGAGGCGATGGAGGCAGGTGGCTGGATGGAAGATGCTCAACCAGCCCAGATAGAGACCAGAGATGTCCAGTTCCTGCCCAACATTACATGGCAAGTCAGGGACTGATCCAGGCTAAGACCCCACATATTCTGTGCCCTATGGGCTTCGCCCCACCACCCCAGTGATACCCCAAGATCATTTCTATTTCCCCCTCTGGGTGCTCTACATTCTACATCCCCTGTGTTTTCAGCTTTAAAAAAAAAAGAAAAGACTTACTTCCTGATCCTTATGACAATTTACATCATCTTGAAAGTGGAGGAAAAAACTATCCCACACCACCCATTTTTAATACAGACCTTTGCCATACTGGGAAGTATAAACAAACCAAAAGAGCAATAATTAGTTCTAAATTCAGGCAAGGTTTATGGAACGTGAACTGTTTGGGTAATTGGCTGGGGTGGTGCCATGAAGTGGTAATTAATTTGTTTTTTCCTTAAAATGTTTTACTTAATTAAGGAAGGAGCTGAGTTATATACACCCATCCCCTGGGGATGGTTTGTAAGGCAAGAGAAAATTCCAACTGTCTCCTTGCCACTTTTCTCATCGAATTATTTCATTACATTCAGATACACTTTTGCAACACTGATTGTGACAGATCCTGGAGTTATGAGCTCATAAATACTGGGCCGGGGTGGGGGGGGGAAGCTGGAGACACACACTTAATGGGAAATGTTCTCATAATCAAAAGAATATTTCAAGCTGTGACAATGGAGGCCAAGAGAGGGAGAGGGAGCTGCTTTTTCTTCAAAGAATAACAGGATGCTGAAATTAACCGAGCACCTGCCGCTGTGTCTCCTTCCGAGTCAGCTTGTGGAAGGTGGAAGTCAGGAGCATTTGGATCTAGTCCTGGCTCCACCATACTTACTTTGAGCTGATAGTAGCTTATGTTTTTTCTTTCATTTATTTAACAAATTTTTATTGAGCACCTTTGATGTGCCAGGCACTGTGCTACAGGTTGGGAATACAATGATGAACAAGACAGGCTTGTTTCCTACCTTCACGAAATTTAGAGTCTAATGGGAGAAAAATAATATAAACAAGTAAAAGAATAAAGAGCTGATAAGCATATGCTTACCCTATGATCTAGCAATTCCACTCCCAGGCATAACCCAAGAGACATGAGTGCATATCTGCCAAAAGATATGCATAAAAATGTTCATAGCAGTGTTTGTTACTCAATAGCTCCAAATCAGGAACAACCATCAGGTTCGTCATCAGCAGAATGGGTAAATAAATTGTGGTCTATTTATATAATGGAATACTTTATTACAATAAAGAAGAACAAACTGCTGTTGCGTGCATCCACATGCAAAAACATGGATGAATCTCACAGACAGAGATAGATGAAAGAATTTGGACAAAAAGAGTGCAAACCATCTGATTCCATTAATAGGAAGTTCAAAAGCAGGCAAAATGCACCTATGACAAATCAGATAGAAATTAGGATAGTGATTACTTTTAGGGAGAAGAGGCAGAGGGAGATTTCTAGAGTGTGGGTAACATTCTATGTCCTGATATGGGAAGTGGTTATTTGTATACATCTATAAAAATTCACTGAGCTGTACACTTGAAATGTGTGTGCTTTACCATATGCATATTATACCTCGGTTAAAACAAACTTTTAAAAGAGAGAGAGAAGAGAAAAAAATTAAAATAATAAATAGCTTGAATTAATTTCACATGAGAGACATGAAAAAAATAAAACCAGGTAACATGGAGAGTTTCTTGAAGGTGGGAGTAAGGTGTGGGCAATAATAGGTGGGGGGGACCAGAAAAGGCCCTCTGCAGAGGGGGCTTAGATCTGGTACCAGAATGTCAGGAAGGAGGCTGCCCTTGTGAAAATCTGAGGAAAGAACATTCCAGAAGGGAACCAGCAAAAGCCAAGACCCTGAGGTGGGGGCATCGTGGCATGTCTCAGGAACAGCACAGGGCCCGGTATGGCTGGAGAGAGAGAGCAGTGGAAGAAGGACCAGAGGGGCTGTCAGGAGCTGGTCAAGAAGGGTTCTGGAGAACCTACTGTATAGCACAGGGAACTCTACTCAATGCTCTGTGTTGACCTAAATGGGAAAGAAATCCAAAAAACAGGGGATATATGTATGCATATAGCTGATTCACTTTGCTGTGCAGTAGAAACTAACACAACATTGTAAAGCAACTATACTCCAAAAAAAATTTTTTTTTAAAAAAAAGAAGAAGAAGAAGGGCCCTGGAGGCCAAGGAAGGGTTTGGATTTTATTCTAAGTGTGATAAGAGCCATTGGAGGGTTTAAGTAGAGGAATGACATGACCCAATTGACCTGATTTAAAAATTCAAGGCCACACACCTAGTCGAATGGGAAAAAATAAACAAAACAAAACAAACCCTGATAATACCAAGTTGGTGAGGACGTTGAGCAATAGGAACTCTCACACGCTGGTGGTGATGTAAAACGGTGCAGCCGCTCTGGAAAACACTTAGACCGTTTCTTACAAAGTTAAACATACACTTATCAAACTACCCAGAAATCCCACTCCTTGGTATTTACCCAAGTGAAATGAAAGCCTACATTAAACCAAGGACCCATATGCAAAGGTTTCTATCAGTTTTATTTATAATCATGGAAAACTGGAAACAACCCAAATGTCCGCAGTTGAGGACTGGATAAACCAACTGTAGTACAGACACACAATGGATGCAGCACAAAGAAGCAACAAGAGATTCATACCTGCAACAACTTGGATGAATCTCAAATGCGCTGTGTTAAGTGAAAGAACAGACACAAATAGTTACCTATGGTGTGATCCCATTTATCAGACATTCTGGAAAAGGCAAGCCAATGGTGATGGAGAACAGATTAGTGGTTGCCGGTGGTTGAGGCGGAGGGAAGGGTTTGACTACAAGGGGCTACTGAGGGAATCTGGTGGGGATGATGGAACTGTTCTCTATCTCGGCTGTGGTGGTGATTGCCAGTTCTGTGCATTTTTTTTAAACTCTTAGACTAAACACCAAAAAAAAAGAGTGAATCCAACTGTACATAAGTTTTAACATAATTTTTAAATGTAAAAAGTAAATACATTGGGTTATACTTTCCTATTAAAACATAAAGACTATCTGAGAAGTTGAAGCCATATTGATTTAGGGCATCCATCCAAGAGTGGGGGTCCAGGCCTCCCCAAGCATGAACTGGAGAAAGTGTCACACACTCACATTCTGCTTTGCCTCTGGACGTTAAATGTTTCTAGAGCCACTTATCCACTTCATAGAGGACTGTCTTAGAAGCAGCTCCAAAGACAAGGATTCACATGCAAGTGGCTTGTTAAGGAAGTGTTCGTACAGGAACTGGACAGGGTATGAGGAAGGAAGGCAGGGAGGAGAGAAGGGCAAGCAAGAGTGGGATTTCAGGAGAGTCTCAGCGTCAGCCTGATCCCACCGGGAGCTGAGGAATGTAAGTGACACCTCAGAGTTTGCACCTGGAGGCATGGGAGCTGGGCTTTCACACTCCTGCACCAGGTGGTCTAAGGCCAAGGGCCACCCAGGGGAAAAACTCCCAGACACTTCTAGGTCCCTGCACGTGCTGGTGAATGGCTCTAGTAGCCCAAGGGCAATCCGTTGATGAAAGTCTCACAGGAGTCCTACCAGAAGAAAGCACCCAGAAGCTGGGGATGGACACGCAGAAATGGGAAAGGCAGACCTGAGGGGGTTTGGTGGGACACCAACAATGTCCACTCCATGGGAAGCATCCACCAGATATTCACTCCCAAGTCTAGAAAATGTCAAACCTGAGAGCATAGACCTGTAATAGTAGCCAAACAATCTGGGTTCGAATGCTGGATCAGACTAGCTGTGTCACCTTAGGCAAGCTGAGCCTCAGTTTTCTCATCTGTAACATGGGGATGACAATAAATCTCCTCAGAGTTGTTTTAAGAAGCTTTGAAAAGTATTTAGCTTGGGCTTTCATTCTATTTTTCAAACATTATTGGGACTTCCCTGGTGGTCCAGAGGTTAAGGCTCCACGCTCCCAATGCAGGGGGCCCGGGTTCAATCCCTGGTCAGGGAACTAGATCCCACGTGCCGCAACGAAGATCCCATGTGCTGCAACTAAGACCCGGCACAGCCAAATAAATAAATAAATAAGTAAATAAATAAATAAATAATTTTTAAATTACTTGTTCCTGTGCTGGTCCCCACACTTTCCGAGAGAGAAGAAATCACTTGGACTTGTTCCATGGGTGATGAAGCTGGCGTGAGAATCCCAAACCATTTTGTGTGTAATTGGCTTAATATTTGGAAAATTTTAAAAAAGATCCACTTAGATCCTCTCCTCAAAATGTATACAAAAATAAATTCCAGGTAGAATACAGTTACTCAGCAATCAAACATTTAAAACTTAGGAGAAAATAGAAATGAATATTCATCAAATGGGGAAAGATGTCCTAAATTCAAAAGCAGTGGGGAAAAAAAATCACAAAGGTGATTTTTTGATCGATTTGATCGATTTTGATCGATTTGATTCATGAAAGTTAAACCACCTCCACAGAAACAACTCACAAATGAAACATATAGGCAAACAACAAATTGGGATGTTGGCAGCAGAAACATCCCTCGTATAGAGAGAGTTCTTACAAATCAACAAGTGAAACACCAAGACCCCAATAGATAAATGGACAAAGAGCATTCACAGTGTATCCAAGAAAAAAATACAGTGGCCAATAAATATTAGATTAAAAATGTTCAGTCCTGGGCTTCCCTGGTGGCGCAGTGGTTAAGAATCCACCTGCCAATGCAGGGGACACAGGTTCGAGCGTTGGTCCGGGAAGATCCCACATGCCGTGGAGCAACTAAGCCCGTGTGCCACAACTACTGAGCCCGAGTACTGAAGCCTAGAGCACATGCTCTGCAACAAGAGAAGCCACCGCAATGAGAAGCCCGCGCACTACAACGAAGAGTAGCCCCCACTTGCCGCAGCTAGAGAAAGACCACGCAGCTACGAAGCCCCAGCGCAGCCAAAAAAAAAAAAAAAAAAAGTTCAGTCCTACTAAAACATAAGAAATTTGAAGAAAATTAAAAAATGTAGTATTCATTTTTACCCATCAAGTTTGCAAATATTTTAAATAAGTAACACAATGTTGGAAAGGGTACATATAGTGGACACTCTTATACAATGTTAACAGGAGTAAAAATTGGTTTTAAAAAAATGGATTGCTCTTACAGGTCTTTTTGAGAAGATTTTTCTGCCTTCCCCTTCTGTCCTTCTCCGGGCATCTCAGTCCTAGATGCTACCCTTGGGATCTCTACCGCTGTTACGTGAATGGTAGGACACAAGTGACATTACGGTAAGGGCTCTTTGTAAAAAATTGAAAACAAATGATAAAAATTTATAAAAGGAGGGAATTCCGTGGCGGTCCAATGGTTAGGACTCCGAGCTTTCACTGCTGAACACCCAGGTTTCAATCCCTGGTCGGGGAACTAGGATCCCATAAGCTAGGAGGCAAAAAAAAAAAAAATTTACAAAAGGACACTGAGGGGCTTCCCTGGTGGCGCAGTGGTTGAGAATCTGCCTGCCAATGCAGGGGACACGGGTTCGAGCCCTGGTCTGGGAAGATCCCACATGCCACGGAGCAGCTGGGCCCGTGAGCCACAACTACTGAGCCTGCGCGTCTGGAGCCTGTGCTCCGCGATAGGAGAGGCCACGACAGTGAGAGGTCTGCGCACCGCGATGAAGAGTGGCCCCCACTTGCCACAACTAGAGAAAGCCCTCGCACAGAAACGAAGACCCAATACAGCCATAAATAAAATTAATCAATTAATTAATTAATTTAAAAAAAAAAAAAAAAAAAGGACACTGAGTACATTTTTATAGTCTGGCTATCAGTTTGACATATTGAGGTCAATATGTTTATTAATCTGCATTAATCATTTCATCAAAAATTTTAATGTCCCCAAAAATGGGAATATTCATCTCTAAAATGTTTACAACCCCCGGACCCAGTAGTTACACTTCTAGGATGTGAGTCTAAGGAAATAATTTGAAATACAGTAAAAAGACTTTACACACAAGGTTTGTTTAATCACAGCATTGTGATGTAATAGTAAAAACTGTAAAGCAACCCAAATGTGTAATTGGGAATGATCAGTAAATTGCTTAGACAATGGTGTATTACTGAATAACTAAAAGTAAAAATCATGTAGTGAGGTGGATGGACCTAGAGTCTCTCATAGAGAGTGAAGTAAGTCAGAAAGAGAAAAATACCATATGCTAACACATATATATGGAATCTAAAAAAAAAAAAAAAAGGTTCTGAAGCACCTAGGGGCAGGACAGGAATAAAGACTCAGACGTAGAGAATGGACTTGAGGATGTGGGGAGGGGGAAGGGTAAGCTGGGACAAAGTGAGAGTGGCATGGACTTACATATACTACCAAATGTAAAATAGATAGCTAGTGGGAAGCAGCTGCATAGCACAGGGAGATCAGCAGTGCTTTGTGACCACCTAGAGGGGTGGGATAGGGAGGGTGGGAGGGAGATGCAAGAGGGAGGAGATATGGGGTTATATGTATATGTATAGCTGATTCACTTTGTTATAAAGCAGAAACTAACACACCATTGTGAAGCAATTATACTCCAATAAAGATGTTTAAAAAAAAAAAAAAACAACCAAACACTGGGGGAAAAAAAAGTAAAAACCATGTTTGTAAGGAGCTTTTTCCTTTTTTTTTTTTAATAAATTTATTTTATTTATTTATTTTTGGCTGCATTGGGTCTTCGTTGCTGCACGTGGGCTTTCTCTAGATGCGGCGAGCCGTGGCTACTCTTTGCTGGGGTGCACGGGCTTCTCATTGCGGTGTCTTCTCTTGTTGTGGAGCATGGCTCTAGGTGCACGGGCTTCAGTAATTGCAGCACGCAGGCTCAGTAGCTGTGGCTCGCGGGCTCTAGAGCACAGGCTCAGTAGTTGTGGTGCACGGGCTTAGTTGCTCTGCGGCATATGGTATCTTCCTGGACCAGGGATCAAACCCATGTCCCCTGCATTGGCAGGCGGATTCTCAACCACTGCACCACAAGAGAAGTCCAGGAGCTTTTTCAATAGTGTGAGGATATTGTATATTCACTATGCACTCAATTATGGGAAAAAAATGAATAGGAAAGACAGAAGTAAAAGGTAATAGTGGTTGTTTCTTGGAAGTGAAATTATAGGTAATTTTTATCTTCTTTCTACTTTGCTATAAATTTCCCAAACCTTCCATAATGCACATGGATTACTTTTCTACTTTAAAAAAAAGAGGGGGGGGCATATTCTAAAAAGGGAATTTAAAAAAAAGAAATGACAGATACCTTGTCCTATAAGGAACAATTTATCCTTGTGGGAGTAGAGATGTGGGAGGAACAGATCACTTCTGGATGATCCCTGGGGGCAGACCCAGGACTGGGGGCAGGAGGTGGCCTTAGAGAGACAGATGACAGCTATGAATGTAAGGAGAACCTCGGAGAGACAGAGCTGTCCTCTGGTGGAGCAGGCTGTTCCAGGAGAGAGGAAGTGCCTCGTGGCCAGGGGTATTCAAGCAGAGACAGGATGATTCCTTGTCAACAGTGTCATAGAAGAGATTCAAGTGTCTGAAGGAGGATTAGAATAGATGAGGAACATTCCAGCCTAGAAGCTGGGGAAGTGTGGGTGACAGTGGCAGAATCTCAGTCAGTGGGGCAAGGTGGCCAAGGAGGTGTTTTTGCTCAGACAGGGAAACTTGTTGGAGGATCAGGGTCCTCGCAGGTCCCAGCCTGGGAGCAGCAATGACCTGGGATGCCCATTTGTGCTTTAGGCTTTCCATCCTGGAGTCTCAGCTGGCTAGAGAGGGGCTCTGAGTGCGGACTCTTAAACTTGCTGGGCAGGTTTCAGCAGCAGGTATTTTTGAGGGTGAGCAGTATTACTCTGCCCTGCCTCAACTTCCCCCTGTGCAGAGGGTGTGTTCATTTGAAGCCTGGGCCTCAGGGACAGGGTGGGTATTGAAACAGGTGGGAAGGGGGCAGGGCACAACCTTAGAAAGAATGACATAACCCGAGGACATGACATAAACTGATTAGAAACAAATGGGTCCAAGATGGCAGACAAGTCGACCTTTTCCACTAGACCTTGGGCCTCAGTATATGCTCAATCAGCAAACTAAATGACACACCCACAGGCGCCATGACAGTTCCAAGACCGACTATAAGAATCAAAAAGTGGGTGGTGGCCCAATTCCTGGAAATTCCCACCCCTTCCTAAAACAGCTGGAATGCTCCTCCCACTCATTAGCCTATGAAATTACCCACTCCTATAAAAACTGACAACCCCCTACCCTGGTGCATTTCTCACCTTCTGAGATGGCCCACACTCTGTGGAGTGTGTTTCTCTCTAAATAAATCCACTTCTTACCCATCACTTTGTCTCTCACTGAATTCTTTCTGCGATGAGACATCAAAAACCTGAGCTTCATTAAGTCCTGAAACCAGGTGTGTGATCTCAGTTGGAAGACTGTGAGTTTTGGCTGGGTTCGAGTTCCGGCACTTGGACTCAAGTCCCAATCTGAGGTGCACGGTTTCAGCTGGGGACCACGAAGGCACAGTGATAAGAAGACGTTGAGAGTTAGGTCTTGGTGCTAAAGAGGCCTGTGGGACGCCGCAAGCCAGGCATACTGGGTAGGACGCTCTGCTGATGTCTGCTCATTTTTGACTGGCGGGTCAACCCCGTGTACTTATGCACATCCAACAGCAGGTCCAGGACAGAACTGTTAATCTCTATACTCTTCTCCTTGATTCTGAGGTTTTTCTCCTAGTCTTGCATTCTTGTTCATTCCTGCTCTATTTCTTTCTTTCTTTCTTCTGTTAATCCAAGAAGATCTGTGTGACCACCAAGGTGTACTTTTAATGCTTTTACTCCCCTCCCTCTGACCCTTACAAATGCTGACCCTTTATTCCCAACTTATAGCTAGACCAACTCCCGCTCATAGTCAACACCATTGGGGATGTCTTCTGTGCCGTTTCTTTAAGACTTTTTGGGCAGTAACACCTGGTTGGGAGACTACCTTGGAAGGGATATCATCTAAAATTGTAAGTGCAAATCTTGACTAAATTGCGTGGTGGATTTTGACTTAAGAGTGGAATTTTGGATAGCTCGGGAGTTAGAGACGTCACCTCAGGCTTGTCTGAAATGGGTCAGGCTGCATCAATCCCAACCAGTACCCCCTGCGTCATATACTCCAGGACTGGGAAAGATTTGGACAACAGGAATTAAAAGGAAAAAACTTAGGCTATATAATCAGGTTTGGCCACAATATGAGTTAGGAAATTTAAAATGGAGTGAAGTACCCTATGTTCAAATTTTCATGGCCTTGTATCTAGGCAATGGAACCCAAAAGGAATTTAAGGCATGTGTAGCTCAGAGGGATAACTCTAGGAAAGACACAGAGGACATTTTAACTGACCCATCCTACAGGGCCATGGATCCTGCACGAACGTGGATCCCTCCTCCCCCGAGGTACAGGCCCCTTTTGGCTATGCATTTCATAGCCCAGTCTGCCCCAGACTTCAGGTGAAAAATTCAGAAAGCAACTGCTGGTCCTCAGACTTCAATGAATAATTTGTTCCAATTGGCTTATTTGGTTTTCAGTAACAGGGATATGGCCAAAAAGGCTGAACGCACCCAGAGAAATATGAAAAAGGCCCAAATGATTGCAGTGGCTTTGTCCGCTCACAGACCACCAAAGGGGAAGCTGGCTTTTCTGGGCCCATCTGGCCCTGGCAGACCATAAGGCCCATGGGTACCCATACAAGGCCAGTGTACCCTGTATGGACAAAAGGGGCATTGGAGGGAGGATTGTGATCGATGTGCCCTTTGCAAACAGCCAGGGCATTGGAAAAGGGAATGCCCCAGATGCCAGAGAGCGAGACGGGTCCCTCGGCCATTGATGGTTTTGCAATCAGAAGACTGAAGGGGCCCAAGGCCGAAAGTGGCTCTGCCTAGAGGTACCATCTACATAACTAATGTCAAGCCTCAGGTGGTCATTGATGTGGCAGGCCACTTGATAGAATTTCTTATAGACACTGGTACAACCTTCTTGGTCTTAACCCAAAGGATTGGAAACCTTAGCAATCATAAGGAATACATAATGGGATTGTCAGGAAAGAGACAGGGGTACACTTTCCTGGAACTCCTTTTGTGCAAGATCAATGGCCAGCTGTTTTTACATTCCTTTCTGTTTGTGCCTGACTGTCCCATCCCTTTAAAGGGAAGAGATTTGTTAACTAAATAAGGGGCTACTCTGTTTCTCGAGGGGCAAGGGAACCACCCTCATCACCAAACGGTTCTAACAAAAAGCAAAAAGGAACAGATAAAATCTGAAGCTAAAACAGAAGCCTTAGTAGACCCTGGAATGTGCAATATCGAGGTTCTGGGCTTGGCCAAAGATATCCAGACAGTGATTATTAAGTAAAAAGGGTTATATAGTGTCTAAATATAAGGTACAAATTTCTTAAACCTATGGAAGATCCTCAGAAATGTTTGTAAGTAGATTACCAAAATAGGAGGCCACTTTTCTGACTAAACTGACCATAGCTGATATTCAAAGCTTGATAGGAATTTTGGAAGAGGCCTTCTCCCCTAAGCTAAATGAGGAAAAGTAAAACTTTCCAACATAGGTGAATGGGTATGTCAGTCCTTCAATATCATAGAGGCAACCACCCAGTTCTTTGAAAAAAAAACAAAACTGTCCTTGTTTTACACGTGTAGTCTTTACAGGACCAGAGGTGTGGCTCCAAAAATAATCCAAAACCCACCAATCCTTTTACCACTCCCCAAACCCTCCCTATTTATCTTAAGAGGCTTGTAAATATTAACAAAGGGGAAACAAAGTCATCCTAGGAGGAACGTGCCTGTACCTTTGAGATGCAAATGTCTTGTCTGGTCTTCGCAGGAACCCTTATCTCTGCCATCTTTTTAAATTTTAAAAAGAGGGTAGGGCTTCCCTGGTGGCGCAGTGGTTGAGAATCTGCCTGCCAATGCAGGGGACACGGGTTCGAGCCCTGGTCTGGGAAGATCCCACCTGCCACGGAGCAACTAGGCCCGTGAGCCACAACTACTGAGCCTGCGCGTCTGGAGCCTGTGCCCCGCAACAAGAGAGGCCGCGATAGTGATCGGCCCACGCACCGCGATGAAGAGTGGCCCCCGCTTGCCGCAACTAGAGAAAGCCCTCACACAGAAACGAAGACCCAACACAGCCATGAATAAATAAATAAATAAAAAAAATTTAAAAAAAAAAAAAAAAGAGGGTACAGTAATTTAGAACTTGTCAAGGATAAATAGAAATCTTAAGTGTCTTTTCTATAAACACTAGTAAAAAGGGTTTAGCCATCCAGGTAGGTGACCTTGATTTGTTTCATCTGCTAGAAGCCCAGTTTGAATCCAACCCCTTGTAACTGATGGCTTTTATGTTGTACCTGACTCAGGGCTGAAATTTTGGAATGGGAACTATGAGGCCTCTGTGTTTGTTTGTGTGTTCATATGTATCTATATGTGTGTTGTAGGTGTATGATATTGCCAAAAATGAATTCGTAAAGGAGCTCTACCTAATTGGCTTTTTTAAAAAATTAAGCGCTTATAAAATACTCAGAAATAGAAAATAATCTGGTCAGAATGAATTTCAGGTTCATGTCATCTGGAAAATATTCAGTACTAAACTGATATCTGGTATTGAAGGTGGATTTAGCTTGTTGGTTTGATTAATACAGACAAGTTAGAGTCATCCAAGTTAAGTATAATATTTCTGTTGTACCTAGGTTTATTAGAGGTCAAAAAGACTTTATTCTATCTGTTACAAATTTGTCAACAAGAAAAGTAACTCAATGTGAAAAAAACTTTTAAGAAAAGTAAGATATGTGTTTTTAGTAAAAGAAGGTATGAAGAATGAAAAGAGTTATGCATGATCAGGATTTTCTAAGGTTGGATTGAATTTAGTTGGGTAAATGGATTTTCTTAGGAATGGGCTAGAACTGGATTTCCTTTCTCCTTCTAAAGTATTCTTGAAATGCTACTTTTGACAACAGATTGCATGAGTTTCTTTGCCTTTAAGCGACTTGTATTTGCTTTTGAGATCTTTTGTAACTTTGGTTGAGGAATAATTATTGTCTCACAGTGATATGATCTTATTTGACCAAGTGTTTTAAAACTTTCTGACAAACTTCCCAAATATCAAATTTTAATTAAGTTTCTTTTGATTTCCAGCTAACTTTGGGGTACTTTAGAGGGCCCCTGAGGTATCTTAAAGAGAAATATTTAACTAGGATCATTTGGTATGTTAAGTTAAATGTAATCATCTGTAATTCTGGTTATTGTAACCAAGTTTCTTTATCGATTACACTGTAATCAGATGTTTAACCATGGCTTTAAGTCTTTTGTCATTTATAGATATTTTTGTACTCTGATGCTGTTACGAAAAGTGCTTCATCATCAAGGAGATTCATAGAAAGGTTATGGAAACAGTTACAACCGTTCCACACCAAGATGATGGCTACGCGAGGATTCCAGCCCATACTGACTTAAAACAAGGAGCTGTCCTGCCCCTGGGGCTCCTAGATCAGGCATCCAGAGATTTTTACTCCCTGACAGGCAGGGTCGACACCCCTACTCATCCTTGAAGCAGTTACAGAAGACGGACCATTGCCCTTCTGCTTCCCATAAGAATATGGAAGTAAAATCTCTGAGAGGGGAATAAAACAGGAGGGAAGGAGGCAGGCACAACCTTTGAAAGAATGACATAACCTGAGGACATGACATAAACTGATTAGAACCAAATGGATCCAAGATGGCGGACAAGTTGACTTTTTCCACTAGGCCCTGAGCCCATGTATCAGCAAGCTCACATCAGCAAGCTAAATGACACACCCACAGGCGCCATGACAGTTCCAAGACCGACTATAAGGATCAAAATGTGGGTGGTGGCCCAATTCCTGGAAATCCCCACCCCTTCCTGAAATAGCTGGAATACTCCTCCCACTCATTAGCCTATGCAATTACCCACTCCTATGAAAACTGACAACCCCCTACCCTGGTGCCTTTCCCACCTCTGAGATGACCCACACTCTATCTGTGGAGTGTGTTTCTCTCTAAATAAATACACTTCTTACCTATCACTTTGTCTCTCATTGGCCGGGTTTGAGTCCCAGCTGCGTGGGCTCAGGTCCCAATCTGGGTTTTGCCGAGTTCGAGTCCCGGCCACATGGGTCCAAGTCCCAATCTGAGGTGCACGGTTTCAGTATGGCTATGGCTCCATAAGAACAGAGAAGGTCCCAGCAAATAGGCACAGTGCACTACAGTTGAGCCAGAACTTCCCCCTCACCCCCTCCCCAGGCCCTCACATTCCCCCTCAGCCATAGCCAGTAATGTAAGTAGATAGGGTAGGGGGTCCCCAGAGAAAGAGAAACAGGCATGGCTTTCTTGACATAACAGAAGCTATTTTTGTCCTAAGCCATTTTGTGATCTAAGGCTGGCCACAATGCTTGCCCTTGAACAAGTCTCAGTAATCAATGATTTCAAGGGAAGTCAGGGAATGCAGGAACAAAGGAAAAGCAGTCAAGAAACAATAGGTCAGTGATAAAACAGAATCTTGGTTCCTCCTCTTGGGATATACCTAACAATCTGACACAGTCTTTGCGCTCTGCAGGGACTAAGGCCCCCACCCAGGTGGAGGATGGAATGACGATGTTGACCCTCGTGACTTCAATCAACTAAAGCTTGGACTCTGTCAACCTTGGCCCCAAACCTGTGCTGAGTTCGTCTCTGCTCAAGCCCCTTCATGCGTGTACCCTTTGCTTAAAACTTCCCCAGTTTTGCTGCTCAGGGAGACACTGCTTTGGGAAAGATCCCCGCTGTTCTCCTTACTGGCTGCAAGTAATAAGTCCTTCCTTCTCCCGATCTCTGCCTTGGCTGTGTCTTTTGGCTTGACAGCCACCAAGAGGCAAACCCAGTTTTTCAGGTAACAGTAAGTGTATCATCCAGAATAAGTAACAGAAGCCCAGTCCACACTGGCTATGACAGTTAGTTTTATGTGTCAACTTTACTGAACTAGGGGATGCCCAGATAGCCAATAAAACAGTTTCTGGGTGTGTCTGTCAGGGTGTTTCTGGGAGTGATTAGCATTTGAATTGGTGAACTGAGTAAAGCAGATGGCCCTTCCCAGCGTGGTGAGCCTGGATAGAACAAAAAGAGGGAGGTAGAGTACATTTACCCTTTCTCTGCCCTAACACAAGAGCACTCCTGGTTCTCAGGCAGTCAGACACACTGGGACTCATACCATCAGCCACTCCACCTCCTCAGTTCTCAGGCCTTCAGATTTGGACTGAATTACATCACAAGCTCTCCTGGTTCCTGGAACTTCTCAGCTACAACTGTGGGAACCAGTTCCTATAATAAATCCCTCTCTCTCATATATATCTATATCTATATATCTTATTGGTTCTGTTCCTCTGAAGAACCCGGACCACCTTAAGAGAAAGGTGGACTGATCAGCTCATGGAATGCAAAGATGGAGTAACAAACCAGACCTCAGGCTGAAGAGGGACATACCTGTACCTCCCAGTACCTGGTACCTGGGACTGAAAGCCACTAGGATTCCCTTAACCACCCTCTTCTCTGCTTCTCAATGTATCAGATTCCTTCTCTCTCACTTCAGATACTACCATGGTCACCAAGATCCCCTCCCTCTCTTCTCACACCAGAGAGAGGAGCGGATTCATTCCATTACTGATTAAAGGACTCTGGCCCAGCTTGGATCCGATGCCACCAGTAATTGGGCTACTCAGCTGTGACCAAGGAGACAGACTATATAAAAGCATGGGTTCCAGCTAGAACCACAAAGTTAGACCAGAGAGGAAAGGGAATTCCTGGAAGAATGGAGGTACAGATTCCAGAAGGAAGTAGGAATACTGGACATCCAAAGAGTCAGCGTCCAGTACAGGTAGGCCTGCCTCCCATTGAAACCAAGCAGGACCCTGTGGGGCTCCTGGGCACGGAAGACTTTCTGCCCCGTTTCTTGTTTATAGGCAATAGACTCCAGATTCGAACAGTTGCTAATCAAGGAAGGGAGGGGATGCAGAAACAAGGGAGGAGTAGCCAAGAAACAATAGTGCAGCCTCGGGGCAGGGTCCTGGTTCCACCTCAAGGGATACACATAACAATATCTTTGAGCTCCTTTACAGAACTAAAACCCCCAACAAATAGAAGATGTCAGCCTTCTTCATTCCAGAGAAGCTCATCAGGAAACCACCTGAGGCCAGATTAAAGGAACAAGAAATGCTTATTAGGAGACCGCCTGAGACCAGATTAAAGGAGTGCAGGCCCTGCACACACCCTGATCCTTATCAGCAAGTCCACCCTAGAACCATTACTATAAAATTCCTCACCAAATGCCCCCTGGTTGAGA
The DNA here is from genome assembly GCF_028023285.1 of Balaenoptera ricei. Taxonomy (NCBI): domain Eukaryota; kingdom Metazoa; phylum Chordata; class Mammalia; order Artiodactyla; family Balaenopteridae; genus Balaenoptera; species Balaenoptera ricei. The sequence goes on from NC_082653.1 coordinate 25,477,723, forward strand.
CACACAGCTTTTGAGGAGCACGAGCCCACTGTGTCCCTCTTTGCCTGACAAAGCAATAAAGTTATTCTTTTCTACTTCACCCAAAACTCTGTCTCTGAGATTCGATTTGGCACCAGTGCAGAGGCCAAACTTTCAGCATCACCAGCCATAGTTGAAGAAACAGAGCAATCAGGCCATTTGTCTGAGGTCACACAGCCAGTTCACGGCAGAGCTCAGACTTAAATCTAGGGCTGTTACTTCCTAACCTAGTGACATTCCTTCTTGCTTCCTCCCTTCCTTCCTTTCTCTCTCTCTCTCTCTTTTTTTTAAGATAAAATATACATATTAAAATAAATATATATATTATTCAGCTTGGGCTGACATAACAAAATATCATAGACTGTGTGGTTTAAACAGCAGAAATCTATTTCTCGGGCTTCCTTGGTGGTGCAGTGGTTAAGAATCCGCCTGCCAGTGCAGGGGACATGGGTTCCAGCCCTGGTCCGGGAAGGTCCCACATACCGCAGAGCAACTAAGCCCATGCGCCACAACTACTGAGCCTGCACTCTAGAACCTGCATGCCACATCTACTGAAGCTCACGCACCTAGAGCCCGTGCTCCAAAACAAGAGAAGCCACCGCAACGAGAAGCCCGTGCACCACAATCAAGAGTAGCCTCCACTCACCGCAACTAGAGAAAGCCCACGTTCAGCAAAGAGGACCCAATGCAGCCAAAAATTAAATTAATTAATTAATTAATTTTTAGAAAAAGAAATCTATTTCTCACAGTTCTTCAGGTCTGGAAGTCCAACATCAAGGTACCGACAGATTTGGTTCCTTGATGAAGACCTTCTCCCTGGCTTGCAGACAGTTGCCTTCTTGCTGTATCCTCCCATGGCAGAGAAAGAGAGAGGAAGCAAGCTCTCTGGCATCTTGTCTTACAGGGACACTAATCCCATCATGAGGGCCCCAACCTCATGACCTTATCTAAACTTAGTTACTTCCCAAAGGCCTCACCCCCTCCAAATACCATCACATTGAAGGTTAGGGACTTCAACATATGAATTTGGGGGGAACACAAACAGTCCATAATAATATACATAGCATAAAATTTACCTTTTAAAGCACTTTGAGGTGTACGATTTAGTGGCATTAAGTACATTCGCACTGTTGTGCAACCATCATCACCATCCATTTCCAGAACGTTTTTCATCTTGCAAAACTGAAACTCTGTATACATTAAACAATTATTTCCACTTCTTCTTTCTTATAGGTCATCTGTCGTTTCTCTTAAGAGTTAGTGTCATCAGGTCTTGATATCAGACAGTCCCAGGTTGAAATTCTGGCTCCACCACATACTAGTTGTGTACTTTGGTCAAGTCATTTAACCTCTCTTAACCTCAACTTTCTTCTCTCCAAAGGTTTGGGTGAAGATGAGTAGAGTTCTAAAGCTCCTGGCACAGAAGCTGCACACAGTAGGTGCTTAGTATGTGTTAGCCTCCTTCTTTCTTTCCTCCACCTCTGCCCCTGGGCAAAGTTCAGATAGTAAAACATCCACCCGTCTGGTGATTTCTGCTGGAATGACTCCCAGCAACACTTTTACCCAGAGCTGAAGCCTCTGAATTAATAATGAGTTCCAACAGCTCACCTGAGAATGATTTAACATTTGAAAACAAGAAGTTCCTTTACTCTAGGAGTGGGAAATACACCTTGTTAAAGGACCTTCTTCAAGATCAAGTGGGGCTTTTTAATAGGAGTCTTGAAAATATGGCCTGGACCCTGCAAAAATATCCAGAGGGACCAAGCGCCCCTCCCTCTGGCTGCAGACTTCCCTCTTTTCAGCATCACCCCATGACCAGACACAGCCCCCTCATCCCCCCCGCCAAAACACCTTGAACACAGATAGTCATGTGTAACCAGGCTTTTTACTGAGGGGGTTTTGTGATAATGGAGATGTTAAAATCCAAATCAGGAAGCAACTTAAAATTGAGAGCCAGGTATTTCTGTTCTAAAAGATCTTTGAATTAGGGGTCCCTGGGCCCAAGTCTCCTGCTAGTTACAAACTTCGGGCCCCGGGCTCAAAGCCCCTTGGGTCCCAGCCTAGACACATCTGTCAATGGCAGTATTCTTTCCTGCTAAGGCTGGAAAGAACCTCAGAATCCTTCTCAACACAACACTACCACGGGATAAGATTTATCACATGAAATAAAACCATTAATCTAAACTTTAGACCCTAAATCAGTAGATCATAGGGAGGGATCTCCTAGCTCCAACCTACTTTATATCCATCAAAAGAACCAAAGCTGGACTTCCCTGGTGGCGCAGTGCTTAAGAATCCACCTGCCAATGCAGGGGACACGGGTTTGAGCCCTGGTCTGGGAAGATCCCACATGCCATGGAGCAACTAAGCCCGTGCGCCACAACTACTGAGCCTGCGCTCTAGAGCTTGCGAGCCACAACTACTGATCCCGCATGCCACAACTACCGAAGCCCGCCCGCACGCCTAGAGCCCACGCTCCGCAACAAGAGAAGCCACCTCAGTGAGAAACCCGCGCACCACAACGAAGAGTAGCCCCCGTTCGCTGCAACTAGAGAAAGCCCGCGTGCAGCAACAAAGACCCAACGCAGCCAAAAATAAATTAATTAATTTAAAAAAAAAATGAACCAAAGCTTTACAAGGACCTTGTAAATAGATGACCAAATGATTTGTGACAAAGATTCCAGGATTTCACGAAGTCCCTGGTTTTCCTCCCAGGCCACAAAAATAGTTGGTACCCATCAGATGCCCTTTATCAACAATTAGTTAATGATCCAACTTAATACACTAGATGGCTGCTATCTCTAATGATGACAGCTGGGCCCCGCAGAGCAGTCTGAGTGTATTTCTGTTCTCCCCTGTTCCTCAGACTGGCAGTGGGGACTATGAATGGCTGTTTGATGTGCCAAGACAGTTAAACAGACAGAGCCATCATGTCCATTTGCTCACCCACCTGTCCTTGGCTGCTCCCTGGCAGATTTGGAAGAAACTCCCTTCATGTTTCCAAAGAGGCAACGCACTGCTCTGAATGTCCCTCTTATTATTATTGATCTCCCTAGGTTTCTTTACGGTCAGAAATAAGGCATCCAGTTAGATTAGGGGCTGATTTGGCCTCCAAGGCATGACATGTCAATACAACAGCTGAGAATCATGCAGGCACCAATTTTAGTTAGAGTTGATCGAGCACATTCAGAGTGGCAGCAAGGCCCACCTTGCCCTTCAGGTACCCCTTCCAGCTGTCATCTGTCTCCATCCTTTCTCTGCTTACCACCCCCCAACTCAGACGGGGAGTCATAAAGTAGCAAATAGCAGGCACTGCCAAGGCTTAGACACTCCACAACTCCATGTCTGAGCCTCCATCCCCCCAGTCTCTCTCAGAAGTGTGAAGAGGTGGCTCATGCTGCCTTGGGAGTCAGGCCAACGTGGGTTCTAATTCTAGCTCTACTGCATCCCGCGGGACCTTGGGCAAGTCACTGCTCTGAGCCTCAGTTCCCCCATCTGTAAATACGTGGGTTTAATTGGCACCTCTTTAGGTTGCAGATGCAGAAATCTCACCTCATCTTTTGCCTCGCAAACCCTCACCCTCTCATTCAGCCATATCAAGTTTGTGGCAGGTCCCTCCAAAGTGCCACACCTCTTGCCTGATGGCCTTTCAGCCCAAGCTATTCTCATCCTCAGTCTCTCTTTCCTGCACTTTATTCTTCACCGTTTGGGTCTCAGCTTTGGAGTCACCTTGTCCAGAAAGCTTTCTTTGCCCTCCCTCCCCCCACTGCAGGCTGTGTCAAGGGCCTCGGCTCTGGGCCCCACAGAGTCCCCTGCACTCCCGTCACAGCCCTCACCTCTTGTCTGCCTCCCCATTAGACTGTGAGCCCTGAAAGGATAGCGGCTTGGGGCCTCCTTTGTCTCCACATCCTCAGCATCAGGCCCAGGGCACTCAGTGAATGAATAAATAAGCCTGTGATGATGAGTTATGTTCTGGTTACTACTGCTGTGTAACAAGCTACCCCCAAACTTACTGGCCTACAATTACTTGCTTAGGCTCATAGATTTCATGGATCAGGAATTCAGACAGGGCACGGTGGGCATGGTTTTTCTCTGCTCCAGGATGTCCATGGTTCGGCTGGGAAGATAGGAGGCTGGGAACTGGAGGTGTCATCATCGCTCACACCTCTGGAGATTCATGTTGGCTGCTGGCCGAACCCTGGGACTTTCAACTGGACTGCTCACAAGTGGCCCATCCCTGTGGTCTGGGCTTCCTCACAGCCCAGTGATCTCCACATGGCAGTTCAGAACTCCAGGGCAAGCCTTCCAGTGAGCAGAGTGGAAGTGTGCTGCCCTTTAATCACAGTCTCAGAAGCCATGCAGAGTTACTCCCATTGCCTTCAAAGAACGTACGGACACAGTTTAAAACTGTCCCCGTTTTTCTTTCAGCTTCCGCTTAGGACATAGAAAGCTGGAAAGAGTATCACTTCCATCTTTACAGCAAGAAAAAGCCAGATAATCTGCCTTTTATAGTTTTTCTCAAACCTGTCAGAGAGCTGAGATCACAGAGCAATCAACTTGTCTGAAATCTAAAGAAACACAGGCACCTCCAAGGAAGACGGGACACGAGCCCTTGCTTACCGGGGGCAGACGCCAGGTGTCATACAAACTGGTGAGAATTCAAATAAAATTTTAAACCAGCTGCTAAGGCTGAGTGTGGGCTGGTATGAGGGAATTTGCACCCACTCGAAGGCTCTTCTCTGCAGACTGCACTGGGTGCTGTAAGGAAGGGTGGGGGTGGGGTGAGAGGTCAGAGAAAGCCTGTCTGGTGGTGCAGGCCTAGAGGAGGGGGGCAGCAGCCACTGCTGGAGGAAAAGCCATGCGACACTGGGGGAAGGACAGCAGATCCTGTTGCCCTCATCGCCCGTGGCAGCTGAGGAAAAAACTAGAAAAATCCTTATATGAGGAAGGGGCTGGATCATGAACAAGGCCCCACCCAGAGACCCAGGGACACAGTACCTGCCTAAGACTGAAGCAGTATCAGGACAGTCTCCCACACGCACCTTCTACCCTCAGGCTAACAAGTACCCAGTAACAGACAGCAGTGGGTTACAGCTGGAAGGGTGGGACAAGAGCACAGAGGAGAGCCTCTTTGAGGCGCAGGGTTGTAGGCAAAGTCTAAAGCTGAGGGTGGGGGCTTCCCTAGTGGCACAGCGGTTGAGAATCCGCCTGCCAATGCAGGGGACACGGGTTCGATCCCTGGTCCGGGAAGATCCCACATGTCGCAGAGCAACTAAGCCTGTGTGCCACAACTACTGAGCCTGTGCTCTACAGCCTGTGAGCCACAACTACTCAGCCCGCGTGCCGCAACTACTGAAGCCCACGCACCTAAAGCCCATGCTCTACAATGAGAGAAGCCACCGCAGTGAGAAGCCCACGCACTGCAACGAAGAGTAGCCCCCGCTCACCTCAACTAGAGAAAGCCCACACGCAGCAACGAAGACCCAACACACCCAAAAATAAATAAATAAAATAAATAAGTTTATTTAAAAAATAAAATAAAAAATAAAGCTGAGGGTGGAGCAGGATCATTGGGAATAAAACCCTCCAGCAACCCAGTTCCCACCCTAAACACAAAGCAATGCTAGAGGAATTGGAAGCCTGTAGTGCACTGAAGAGAAGCTCAACTCCTGCCCGTGTTGACTCAACCCTCTATGCTAAAGACCTGGTAAAAGAAAAGGCATTTCTAGGCATAAATACCACTTCCTACAACCTCTACTGTCCTACACATGATGTCCAGTTTTCAACAAAAAATTAGAAGACACACAGGAAGCAAGAGAAAGTAACATACAGTCAAGAGACAAAGCAATCAGAGGACCTGCGTGGAAGGGGAAAGGCAGCATGTCCAAAGGGGGGCCTCTAGAGTGTGAAGTTCTGGAGTTTGGAGTGAATACATGTTTAACTATTTGCAACTCAACCAATTAGAAAATGTCATAGGAGCCTTAGCTTAAACCCCAGCTGGGCCTGACCTAGGGCTCAGAGCTTATGTGATCATGACAAAAAAGGCCCGTGGAGAGGACTCCAGGGTTCCTGGAGAAGAAAACTCACTTAAAGAAAAGGGAGGGACTTCCCTGGTGGCGCAATGGTTAAGAATCCACCTGCCAATGCAGGGGACACGGATTATAGCGCTGGTCCGGGAAGATCCCACATGCCGCAGAGCAACTAAGCCCATGCACCACAACTAATGAGCCTGCACTCTAGAGCCTGCGAGCCACAACTACTGAGCCCACACGCCACAACTACTGAAGCCCACGCGCCTAGAGCTTGCACACCACAACGAAGAGTAGGCCCTGTTCACCGCAACTAGAGAAAGCCCACGTGCACCAATGAAGACCCAATGCAGCCAAAAAAACAAAAACAAAAACAAAAAAAAAAGGAAAAGGAGCACCTACAAAAGAAGGTTGGCCTTGGCCACAACACTTTAAAAAAAAAAAAAAAAAAAGAAGGTTGAGGAGAGCGGTGACTGAATGAGAGAAGGGGCATTCTGAGAAACTGTTGTTCTTACTGCCCTCTGGCCCACGTCCTCCATTCCTCCATGTTTCTCCACACTGCCAACTACCTGCAGGCCTGTGAAGTGTGTTTATTAGTACTCCTAGGGAGCGGAGTACTAATAAACAGCCATTCCCTGGTAGCTGAAAGCACTGTGTGTGGGCAACACATGAGACCCTCCAGGGGTTTGGAAAGGGCCAGAAACGCCACAATATTGGGTAGAAGGCACAGCCAGTGAAATCATGAACTACCTCCAATGTGCCCCAGACTGATGGGGTCTGAGACATACGGATCTCAGACCCCTTTGGGGATCTGGATAGCTGAGAGTTTTACTTTGCATTGTCAAATGGATCCTACTTCCTCTATGCTATCAGTTTTCTTGTTTTTATTTTTATTTTTTGGCCACACCTTGTGGTAGCTTAGTACCCCAGCCAGAGATTAAACCTGTGCCGCCGATAGTGAAAGCACAGGGTCCCGACCACTGGACCGCCAGGGAATTCCCGCTACTGTTTTTCACATGGGCAACACTTGAAGATTTTGCACATAAACTTTTTTTCTGATGATAAAAGGAATATATCTACAACTACCTGATATAAAACTAATATCACAGCATCAACTGTGAAGAAAAAAGAAAATATAAATATATTATATATGAATGTGTGTATGTATATACATATATGTATATATGTATGTGTATATATTGATATGTATATGTGTGTAATGTATACTCTCTTAAGTAATGTGGGGAAATGCAGAAAGATAAAAGTGGAGCAAATAGCTGAAAGAAACAAAAATAGAGATAACAGGGTCTGAAAAGCTGGTTACAGTGTTCTGAATCCGTAACTGAATTTTCTTGTACATGCACTTGTGTGATTGTATGTGCATGTTCAGTTTTTTGTATCTCACTAAAAGGGAAGTTATTTGGTGAATAATGTCTTTGGAGACTGAGATGCTAACAAAACTGTTATAATGTGGATGAATTTTGCTTAAATCCCCATCCTTAGATAAGGTTTATTTTTCTACAAAGCTGTTCTTTCTTGAATAAACTATTAAAATATCACACACACAAAAAAGAGAGACAAAGCAATCAACAACCAGACTCAGATACAGCACAGATATTGGAACTAATCACACAAGGATAAACAACTATGACTTAAATAACTATGATTACTATGTTCAAGTCTCTAGTGGAAAAAGTAGACAATATGCATGAACAGATGGAAAATTTCCACAGAGAGGTGGAAACTATAAGAAAAATATCTAATGGAAATGCTATAAATAAAAGGCACAGAAACAAAAATTATCTTAGATGGGCATATTAGTAGATTTAACACAGACAAAGAAAGAATCAGCAGACTTAAAGACAGGCCAGTAGAAATTACCCAAATTAAAACACAAAAAGAAAAAAAGAGTTGGGAAGAAACCAAAGCAGGCATTCAAAAGCTTTGGGACAATATCATGGGATATTATGGAATATGGGACAATATAACACACATGTAATCAGAATCCCAGTAGGAGAAGAGAAAGAGAATGGGTCAGAAGAAATACTTGAAGAGATAAATGGCTGAGAATTTTCCAAAATTAATGGTGGACACCAAACCACAGATCCAAGAAGTACAGAGAACATTAAACAAAACCAAAAAGAAAGGAAGAAAGAAAAGAAGGAAGGAAGGAAAGAAGAAAGGAAGGGGGGAGAAAACAGACAAACAAGAACATACAACCCTGGACACGTTATATTCAAACTAATGAAAACCAAAATAAAGAGAAAATATTGAAATCTTGAAGGCAGTCAAAGGATAAAAATAAGGCACATTACATTCGGAGGAATAAAAATAAGAATTACAGCAGATTTCTTATCAGAAACTATGCAGAGCAGATATCTTTAAAGTGCTGAAGAAACTTTCATCTTTTAAGTTTGGAGTGGAGTGACATCTTTAAAGAGCTGAAAGAAAAACAAAAACAAAAAACTGTGAACCCAACATTCTATGCCCAGGAAAAACATCTTTCAAAAGTGAGAAAGAGGGCTTCCCTGGTGGCGCAGTGGTTAAGAATCTGCCTGCAAGTGCAAGAGACACGTGTTCAAGTCCTGGCCCGGGAAGATCCCACATGCTGTGGAGCAACTAAGCCCGTGCGCCACAACTACTGAGCCTGAGCCCTAGAGCCTGCAAGCCACAACTACAGAGCCCGCAAGCCACAACTTCTGAGCCCACATGCCACAACTACTGAAGCTTGTGTGCATAGAGCCCATGCTCCGCAACAAGAGAAGCCATGACAATGAGAAGCCCGCACACTGCAACGAAGAGTAACCCCCACTCACCACAACTAGAGAAAGCCCACACGCAGCAAAAGACCCAACACAGCCAAAAATAAATAAATAAATTAATTAATTAATTATTTTAAAAAGTGAGAAAGAAATATAAGCCCTCTTCAGTCAAACAGAGTCAGAGAATTAATTACCAACAGCCCTGCACTATAAGATGTATTAAAGGAAGTTCCTCAGGCAGAAGTAGTTTGATACCAGAAAGAAGCTTGTATCTACGCAAAGAAATGAGAAGTGTTAGAAATGGCATAAATGAAGGCAAATACAAAATTTATTGTTTCAGAATTTTAATTATTCTAAAAGATATTTGACCATCTAAAGCAAAACAATAAAAATATATTATGCATTTGTAGTATTTGTAAAAATAAAGTGCGTAACAAGAGTAACACAAAGGAAGGCAAGGAAGCAAGAATACATTGCTGTAAGGTCTTTACACATGTAAAGTATAATATTATTTAAAGGCAGACTCTGACAAATTAAAGATGTGTATTGTAAACCCTAGGACAACCACTGAAGCCACCACAGTCACCCTCTTAACAGGTATTTATTCAGCACCTACTATGTGCCAGCTTCCAGGCCCAGTCCCATGGCTACAGGACCCTCATGGAACTCACAGCTAGAGGATCCAGTGGAGCTGTGGTGACAAGCACCTGGCACAGAGGTGACACAGAGGAGCCATCAATGAACATGGATTTCTCAGTAGTTTGTCCTACATGCTTAGCCCTTCATCTTGTCTGGGGCCTTCAGATTATAGAGGATGGACAGAACGACAGATGTCACAGGTTGTTAGGTATGACTTTTCCTGTTACCCCAGAATTGGCAATAGGACCCAGGACAGAAGACAAAAGAAGGCAGTCAGAGCTTGCCTTGAGGGACATCACGGGACATCCACCTGCATCCCATGTGAGAGCCATCATTGCACACCAATGACACAGAAGTCCCTGGGGGCCAGTCAGGGATGGCCTGAGAAAGGGCACCGGCTACCAGTAGGGAACCTCAACAGGAAGCTGTTAGATAAGAGACACTTTAACCTCTCCCTCCTCCTGCCAAACCTGCATCCTCTCCCCACAACCCTCCCTGGTCAAACCTGAGTTTGAGGACAAGAGCATTAACTCAGAGACGGGGGGCAGGGGGCAGTGTTAAACCGGGCCAGACCGGCTGGGACTTCCTCACACTCCAAGGTGACCAGCAGCCCATGGGACCTGCCTGAGGTATCGTGAAGGGACAGGGAAGGGAGAGTCCACACAGCACCACTGACAGCAGCTGTAGAAGAATAAAGCCACTCAGCTCTGTACCCAGATGAGCTCAGACTGTCCAGTAAAACAGAGACACGGAGAAGCAAAACTGGGGCAAGAATGTTCACTTTCAAATCCTTTTTTCTTATTTGCTTTGAAATATCCTTATTCCCCATTATGACTCTGTTTAAAGACACAGCTTCCCCAGGGACAAGACAGAGTTGATATTACGGGTTACACTGTGTCCCCTACAAAAAAAGACATGTTGAAGTCCCAATCCCCAGCTCCTCAAAATGTGACCTTATTTGGAAATAGGTTCCTTGCAGATGTAATTAAGATGAAGTCGCACTGGGGTAGAGTGGGCTCCTAATCCAATATGATTGTGTCCCTGGGAGCCCAAAGTGCTAGTTCTGCATGAGGTAGTCAGGTGTCTCCAGTGGGCTCAGGTGTTTCCAGCCTTCTGCAGGGCCACTGGATCTGTGACTTGACGATGCATTGCCCAAAGTTACCATTTGTGTAAAAAGATGGGAGGTGGGGAGACAAATAGGACTACTTATTTGGGTTTTTTTATGTTTACACAAAGAAACTCTGGAAAGAGACACAAGAAACTAAACAATATGGCGGGTGATGAGAACTGGGTAGTTGAGAAAGATGTGACAGTGAGACTTTTTTCACTGTGGCCTTTTTAATTTGATTTGTGAAACCTGTAATTGTATAACTCTGGAGTGTTTTTCCAACACCACCTAGCAATTCTCAGTGGACACTGGCCGGTGTCCTACAATTTAGCTCAACTCTGACACTATCTACCTAGAGACAGTGTCAGATCCCACAGGCTCAGTCCCACAAGGCTGCCCCTGCTTTAGACACCAATCTCAAGTTCAGGTTGTCACCTGTGCTTCTCACCAACTGGCCATAAAATGGAGGGTCCCATGACTCCCTCCTCAGGTTTGATTAATTTGCTAGAGTGGCTCAGAGAAACATTTACTTGTGTTTGCCAGTTTATTATGAAGGATATTATAAAGGATACAGATGAAGAGTCAAGATGAAGAAGTACATAGAGAGAGGCCCAGAAGGGTCCTGAGTGCAGGAGCTTCTGTCCCCACGGAACTGGCCTCCCTCCTGACATGTGAATGTGTTCACCAACCCGGAAGATCATCAAATCCTGTTATTCAAGAGTTTTCATAGAGTTTAACTTCCAGCTCTCTAATCACTTGATCTTTCTGGTGACCTGTGGGACTTTCCAAAATGTCACCTCATTAATATAGTAAACTCAGGTGTGGTTGAAAGGGGCTTGGTATGAATAATAAAAGACACCTTTATTGCGCTTATCACTTAGAAAATCCTAAGAGTTTTCGGAGCTCTGTGCCAGGAACCGGATGAAGACCAAATATATATTTCCAGCGTCACAATAACCCATTGCAAAAAATTGAATAGCAAACATAGCAAGAGTACAGAGGATGAGGAACGAGAGCTGAGGTCGGCAGGGCTGAGTTTACTGCTTATTATGCAGGCAGTAGGGAGCCATAGAAGGATGTAAAAGAAGGGGAGGAGATGACTGCAATCTGACCAGACTTGTAAGGGGCCAGTGCAGAGGGTGGTTTACGGGGGAAGACCAGCACTGGGAGAGCAGCACTGAGGAAGCAGATGTGATTATCCAAGCAAAGCGCATGGCTACTGACCCAGGGCAGGTGGAGGGAGTTCGAGGAGGGGAGGGACAATCAGAGAGGTTGGGGTTGGGTGGGGAGGGACAGGTGGTATAAAAACCAGAAGGCGGAGATAAGGAGGCCTCCACTGAGGGGCAGGGAGGTGTCAGCCAGCTCCTTTCCTCTCAGAAGAGATGTGAATGTCCAACCCTGAGCTCCACCCAGCCCTGCTGGCCCTGATAACCCCCCACTCCCTCTCCCTCTCCAGTGGCCAGCATTATTCTTCCCATGTGCAGCCCCCTAATTGCTGAGAGATGAAGTGACTGAGGCTGCCCTCTTGCCATGTGACAAATGCCTGTCTGAGCAAGAGCTGGGGGAGGGAGGGAACAGGACAGATGGAGTCCTGTTCAGCTTCCCTGCTCCCAGATCCCCAGGCCCTGCTGGTCCTGTGGGCTTTGGGAACCAAAAACACCCTGTGTTTAATGAGGCTCCCTCCCCATCCATCATGCACGGCCAGTGCACTGTGACCAGGGAAAACCCAGCAGCCAAGATCCAGGCCAGGATCCCTGAGTCAGAGCAGGGTGAGAGTGGGGAGGGCTCAGCAGAAAGAACACAGGCTCAGAACAGTTGAATCTGAGCTGTGTAAATCACCACACCGCTCGGAGCTTCCTCACCTAAACGAGGATGACGTTCTGCCTGGCAGACCTTACAAGTTAGCAGCTCCACACCCGCCTGCTCTACTACCGTCCTAAGAGAACCGCGATTGTTTCATGGTGGGAAGGAAAAAGTACCACCAAAACACTCACTCCTCCAGCTCCCCGTGCAGGTAGGGGCCACCATGTGATGCGGTTCTGGACAATGAGGTGAGACAGAAGCCATAGTGGGCATTTCAAAGATGGGGTGCCTGGAAGTGGAACAAGAGGGTAAACACCATCCTCTGAGGTGATGGGGTGGGAAAATCGAAGGTGAATGAGGGCTTCCCTGGTGGCGCAGTGGTTGAGAATCTGCCTGCCAATGCAGGGGACACGGGTTCGAGCCCTGGTCTGGGAAGATCCCACATGCCGCGGAGCAACTGGGCCCGTGAGCCGCAGCTACTGAGCCTGCGCGTCTGGAGCCTGTGCTCCGCAACAAGAGAGGCCTCGACAGTGAGAGGCCCGTGCACCGCGATGAAGAGTGGCCCCCGCTCGCCGCAACTAGAGAAAGCCCTCACACAGAAACGAAGATCCAACACAGCCATAAATTTTAAAAAAATAAAATAAAATAATTAAAAAAAAAAAAAAAAGGTGAATGAGTTCCTGGCAGTTTCATGGAGCTACCACATCAGCCCAGGGCTGCCGTATCTGGACTTCCAGTTGAAAAGAGCTGGGGTTTTAACGTCTCTGTGAGGGTGGAAGATGAAGCTCTAGACTCTGTGAGAGGCCAGGAGCGGGAACTAGGCTCCCTATATTAAGTAAAAGTTGGAAATGAGCTATTTCTTCCTTGAATGGTGACTGGATAAAAACCGCCAAATAACCCTGCACTACAGCCTAGAAGTAAATTTCTTACCCTGGGCCATGGAAGGAAAAAAGTTATCTAAGATAAACTGAAATTAAAATAAACCCCATAGATGGGTTTGACAGTAGTCTGGGCACAGCTGTTACCTAGCAGATCTAGGTATTCTGAGACCATCGCCCAGAATATAACACAGAGAGAAATAAAGAGATGTGAAATATAAAAAATAAGTTAGGGAGTCCCCTGGTCATCCAGTGGTTAGATCTCGGTGTTTTCACTGCCATGGGACCAGGTTCGATCCCTGGTTGGGGAACTAAGATCCCGTAAGCCACGTGGGGCAGCCAAAAAAAAAAAAAGATAAGTTAAAATGGAGGATGAGACTTCCCTGGCGGCACAGTGGTTAAGAATCCGACTGCCAATGCAGGGGACACAGGTTCGATCCCTGGTCTGAGAAGATCCCACATGTCACAGAGCAACTAAGCTTGTGCGCCACAACTACTGAGCCTATGCACCACAACTACTGAAGCCCATGCACCCTAGAGCCCACGCACTGCAACTACTGAGCCTGCGTGCTGCAACTACTGAAGCCTGTGTGCCTAGAGCCTGTGCTCCGCAACAAGAGAAGCCACCACAAAGAGAAGCCCGTGCACCGCAATGAAGAGTAGCCACCACTCACCACAACTAGAGAGAAAGCCCACACGCAGCAACAAAGACCCAACGCAGCCAAAAATAAATAAATAAAATAAAATGGAGGATGAAATGAGACAATACATCATGCAACTATTAGGAATTCCTATAAGAGACAATAAAGAGAACGTGGGAGAGGAAATATATGAAAATATAATATATATGTATTTTTCAGAATTGAAGAAAGATCTGAGTCTTCATAGAGTTCAAAGGGGGATAATTAAAAACAAATCCACCCTTTACTGCAGTGAACAATATTAAGAATAAAAAGGAAAACTTTAAAGCTGCCAGAGAAGGGAAAAAGGCAGATCCCCTTCAAAGAAGCAACAATTAAACAAGCAGACTTTTAATCAGCAACCATTGGAACCTGAAAAGAGTGGAATAATATCTCTAAACACAGTGAAAAAATACTTACCCTAGAATTCTATACCTAGCTAAACCACCATTAGAGAGTGAGACCAAAGTAAAGATATTTTCAGACATACAAGATTAATAGTTTACTACTCGCAGGTTCTCACGGAAAGAATTATTAAAAGGTGCACTTTGACAAGAAGGAAGATGAACCCATGAGGGAGAGGTGGAATGCAAGGTGAAATGGTCAGCAAAGCTTTTGGTAAAACATGATGGTAAATCTAAATAAGTTTTTATTGTAAAAAAATTATACTTAAACTCTCAGGTTTTATAAATAAGATGGAACCAGAATACTAAACAACAATAATAAAGGAGCTGGGAAGAGGGTATTTGGAAGGAAGGCAATGCATTCTGAGACTTTTTTTTTTTTTACCAATTTTGGATTTTGTTAGAAATCTGTAATGTTAAGTACAAGTATGAAATTCAAGTGTAGCCTCTAAAATAATGTTTAGATTGACCAGAATTAAAGATGGACACAAATTCTTTTGAACTCCTACCATTGCAAAATGCAGTCTGTTTTCCCACCCTTTGAATCTGGGCTGGCTTTATAATTTGTTTTGTTCAAAAGAATACAGAAGTAATACTGGTAACTTCCAAGCTGGACCTTAAGGTATCTACAGCTATTGGAACATTCCTTCTTGAAATCCAGCCGCCATACTGTGAGGAATTTCAAGCAATAATGTGGAAAGGACCAGTAGAGAAGAACCAAGGCACCCAACCAACAGCCTCAATCAAGCTCCCAGCCAGCAGCCAACACAAATTGCCAGTCATGTGAGTGAGGTTGTTTTGGACCCTTTAGCTGTCTCAGTGCCCCAGTCACGCAAAGCAAAAGAATTGATAATAAATTGTTGTTTTAAGCCACTCATGTGGGATGACTTATGCTGCAAAAGATACATGAAACAGAATAAAAATAACATATATAACTTCCAAACAAATAGATGAAAATAGCTAAATAAAGAAAACTTGATCGATCCAAAGGGAAGCTTTACAGAAGAAAATTTAAGAAGCAGAGAATAGAAACTTTTTGCAAGTTTCTCTCACAAACACCCTTTCTGGAAAAACGGTGAAGATGTGAGGTTTAATACGATTTGGGTTTTCAGAGAGGCGAGGCTTGGCTGTGGGGATGGCGTTTGAGGAGTGAATGTTTGTGTCCTTTCTCAGTTACTTCCTAGGCTCCCAGCTGCTGGCCATAGCTCTGACGGCAGAACCACCAAAACCCTCTGGCCTAATTAAAAAATAAAATCAAAGAGAGATAGAAAACTTTTTATTACACTTTCCTAATGGTGGAAAATAGTTTCAGGCATAAAAAAGCATTCAGCTGGCTACTTCCCAGGCATCAAAAATTAACAGCCACTACGTCTTATTCTGAGGAATTAATGGCAAATTTTACATGGTGGCATAAAATGCAGGGGACAAGATGAAGGGCATGATTCTTCATGGAAGAGCTCACTCCCTCATCTGCAACAAAGACACTGGTTTGGCCACCGGCTCCCAGCAGAAGCTGTAGTCTCACAGAGGACCAAGTGGGTGATGTAGGACCTGGTGGGGGGAGGAGGGCGGGGGGGGATCATGTGCAACACCATGGGGAAGGTTCTGAAACCCTCACGGCACAACATTCAAACACTGGTCCTGTCAAACTGGCATCTTTCCTTCCTTCCAGCCACTTCCTCTGCGCCGCTCAATCCTCCCTTCCCCCTGAGGGATGGCTGATGGTGAGAACGTCAGACTCAGGGGCAGCAGGCCTGAGTTCTACTCCCCGTTCTGCTGTGGACTTGCTGAATGGCTGCTCTCAGGGCTCAGTCTCTCCATCTGTGAAATGGCCACAAGAGCTCTGGGATCCCTCTGGATCCTGATGTATAAAACAAACTTGGTCTTTGTTTTCACCTATAAATATGGGTAAGAACCTGGGCTCTGGAGCCAGGTAGTGCTGGCTTTGAATCCCAGTTCAGACACTTCTTAGCTTCATGGCCTTAGGCAAGTCACCTCTCTGAGCCTCAGTCTCCGTCTCCATACAATGGGAACAACAGTACACGGCTCTCAGGGCGACTGTGTAAT
Source organism: Balaenoptera ricei (assembly GCF_028023285.1). NCBI lineage: Eukaryota > Metazoa > Chordata > Mammalia > Artiodactyla > Balaenopteridae > Balaenoptera > Balaenoptera ricei. Next base: position 25,494,111 of record NC_082653.1, read on the forward strand.
CTAGATGTCAGGCTGCCTCATCTTCTCTGGCTCTGGGCCACCCCCCCCCCCCCAGGTGACACAGGCCCAGGAGCCTCTTCTTGTTTCCACAAAAGTGTTTACTCTAAAATATCACCGTGAGCACTAAAATCTCTGCACGGTGGGGAAGGGAGGGTTTATATCACCCACTCCACAGCAAACAACTGAAAATCCCCTTCGGACAAACACCAGTTACTCTCTGGGGAGTGGGATGGAGGTGGCAGGGGGAGCACAGAGAAGGTTTTTTGTTTGTTTTAATTTAAATATATTTGGGAAAAAGCAGCGTATAACTGGCTGCTATATCATGCCTGTTCTTGTTCTTTATTTGAAATGTTTCTGAATCCAAATTTAAAATTTTTAAATGTATTTATCTTGTATTTAAATATAAAAATAAATATTTATATTTTCCATAATGTTGATGATTAATTTATGAGAGGAGCAGTAAGCCTGGGGTAAAGCCACATTCCTCCTGGGGGTTCTGTCTGTCTTAGTGGCCCCCAGACCTTCCTCCTGACCACGGGTGCTGAGGCCTCCTGAGCACCCCGCAGACATCCCGCCTCCTGTGCAGGGGCCACAGCTGCTCCCATCCCTCAACCCCAACCCCAGCTGCGCAAGCCAGGGTCCTGGGGGCCGCCCTGGCCTCCCCTCCCACTCCAATGTCCAACCCCATCGATTCTACCTCTGGAATCTCGCTTGAGTCTGTCCCCTGCTCTCCAGGTCTGCTGGCCCCCCCGCCCCAGTTCAGGCCCCTGTCATGGCTCATCCCCTCCCTGGTCATTGCACACAGAGTGAGGTTTCTAAACACAACATCTGATCCTGTCCTCCCTCCTGCTGCTGCAACACTTCACTGGCTCCGAGGACCTCAGGACAACATCCACAACCCTCACTTGGCATCAACACCCTTGACCCAGAGGTCCTGGGTCCCTCCAGCCTTCTCACTCACGACTCCGAGCCTGGAGCTTTAGGCTGTGGCAGCAACCGAACTGCGCAAGTGCCCTGCTTGCCTCAGCTATTTCCTGCCGCCATGCTTTTGCCCATGCTGTGCCCACTCTCTGGTCACCCTTCCCTCTCTCCATTTCTCTACCTATGTTCCCATCCTCACGACCCATACCTACCACGTCGCTAGACCCTCTGCACTTCGTCACGTCTGTCACACCTTCCAACCTGGTTTGACCACTCAGCAACTCCGTACAAAACATGGGGTGAGCACCTAATGTGTGCTGGGGACCCAGCACTGAGTCAGACTGTCCCTGCCCTCAGCGAGTGCCCAGTCTAGTGAGAGAGACAGAGATACAGATGATTAAAATCCTGTTTTGATGATGCTAGTGTTAGGGGAACCACTGACCGAAACCGCCCGCCCTGGCCGGGCAAGATAGTAACCATTTGCATGAGTTATCTTACAACGGGAGGGCCTGGTAAGGAAGGTGGAACTAACAAGCTACCACCGACCAGAAGAATTCGGGAAAGGTCAAAAGGAGAGAGGAGACTCCAGTCCATATGTCCTACCAACCTCCCAGAATCCTCCTCGCTGGAATCCATCTTGGCTGAGCGATGCGTGCACCACCAGGAAGGACCCTGAGTCAGAATGATTGGCCAGAGACAACCCGGAAACTAAGCCCATCACCATAAAACCCGAGACTGTGAGCCACGTGGCAGAGCAGTCCTCCTGGGTTCCCTTACCCTCCTGCTCTCCTCCCGGGCGCCCCTACCCTATAAAGTCTCTTGCTTTGTCAGCACGTGTGTCTCCTCGGACAATTCATTTCTGAGTGTTAGACAAGAGCCCACTCTTGGGCCCTGGAAGGGGCCCCCTTCCTGCAACACCATGGCTCCTTTTGCTGTAAACGTGGGCTGGGAGTGTTTCCAATTCTTCGGAGCACCGTCCAGAGGAAAGCTCTCTCTGAGGACGAACATTTATTTATTCGATTGTAAAGGGAAAGCCAGGCTAGGGTTAGGCATAAAGAGGAGAGAAGGGATAATAAAGACGCAGGCAGAGGATGGGTGTCCTCCAGCCCCACGGACCTGAGCCAGCAGCTTCCCTCGACTCGATGCTCCTCCAACAAGGTGCCTCCCTCAAGTACACAGTGAGTGGTCGCTGTTTACCAGCCCTGTGCCAGGTGCTGGGGTGCAGCGGTGAATGAGGGGCAAACAAGGGGACAAAGCCCTCACTGTCAACCAGAGAGAGACACACCCCAGGCAGGGACAGGCCAGAGGGGCTGGTGCTGAGGTGGTGGGACCCTGGGGGGGTCCCAGCCTGGAGGGTATGAGGGGAGCGAGAGAGCAAGCAGAGACAGCTTCCAGGGGAAGAGGGCCAGGGGGAGGAAGAGTGTTTGTGAAAATGCTCCCCAGCCATGCCCTGGGTCACTGGGTGGGTGCAGGTCTGCAATCCTCAGGGATACTGACGTGGGACGTGGCTCTGGCCCTTCCACCCCTCAGCTCCCACCCCTGGCAGCCCATCCCAGACCTGCCGCTGCCCCTGAGTCCCTGTCCCAGCGCACAGCTCCAGCCACCCCCTCGGGGTCCACAACCCGACCACAGCCTCCTCTGTGCAGCTCTTCCCTAGCTGCCTATATCTTGCCCAGGGCAGAGAAGCCAGGTGACCGTCTAAGCAGAAACCCCCCATACACCTCAGCGTGGCACGAGATGCCTGTTTGCCCTTCTGATGGGCTCCATCTCTGCAAGGGCTCCCTTTGGAGATCCCCTCACCCCTCCACCGAGAGAAGCCGCTAACCCCCCATCCCACCCCCAGGGCCGACAACTTACAATCCAATAATTCTCTTCTCTCTGTCTCTCACTGATTTTCTGCTTATAGAGACAGGACAAGGGGTTAGGGGCTGGTGGGGTGGGCGGGGCAGTTGGGATAACAGAACTTGCTGGACTTTCATAAGCCCTGAAGGGTATGTCTGGTCTCAATTTTAACTGCACTCTTTAGAATGTGAGATACTTGATACCTTTGCCTATAGCTTCGGTCTCAGCCACCATTGTTGGGGCAACAGGAAGGAAACTCTGTTCCACGCCTCACACTGGTACGTGTGCAAAATTATTCACTGCGCTGTTATCTGCAATTATAAAAAACTGGAAACAACCCCAGTGCCTAACAGTAGGGGAGGGTTGTAAATACCACAAGAGCAGGGACAACATCTGCCCGATCTGTTGTTATTCCCTCAGTGCATAATGTGGTGCCTGGCATGTAGTAGGTGCTCAGGAAACATTTGTGAAAAGAAGGAAGGAGAAAAAGGAGGAAGGGAAGGAGGGAGTAAGGGGAAAAAAAGAAGAAGCCTTGAAAGGGTTTTTCAGGATCCCAGAAAGGAAACCCTTCTCCCCTTCAGCTGGGTGGGAAAGACGTACTTTGGGAGCTGATATTGTTCATTTTAAAAACTTCCATCAAATGACTTCAAAATTCCATTCCCTCTTGAATGTTTCCTTTTTCTCATTTTCATCATCTCCCGTCTTTTTAATCCTCGTTGTTGAATTCCCGTTTGCAGCAGTTGATTGAATTGTGGCTCTGGGAACTTGAGACAGTCACTTGAGACGCTTAGAGTTCCAATCACGCCGCTGCCATGCTGGCCCCCCCTTAAGACTCAAGAAACCGTCTCTTATGAGAGCTGATTATATCTTTACAGCCCAGAACGCCACACTCTAAGACACGGGTGGTAAAAATCAGAATTCTCTGGGACTAATGTATGTCCAATGAAAATATTAAAATGCCCATTTAATGGGAGAAGGCTGATTGGAAAAATCCACGTGCTGGTGAAGTTCTGTGACTGATGTTATATAGGGTCCAAGCCTGGAAAAGACCGGGAGCGCACCTGTCCAGGGGCCAAACTGTCCCCTCCCACAGTAAGCAGCAGCCCGTGGAGGCACTCACATCAACTAGGCACCGCCTGTGTGCCAGGTTTTGTGCTAGGCACTATTTCATGGAATCCTGAGAACAGTTCCATGAGGTGAGATTTATTATCACACTTTTGCAAAGGGCACCTCCTGTGGGGTCTCAAAGGATGAAGAGGAGTTAGCTAGGGGAAGAGGAGGGCCCTGGGAAGGAATTACACAAAGAGAAAACAGTATGTACAAAGGCAAGAGGCAATCAATAAAATAAAAGCAGTTTGGTATTGCTGCAGCTTAAAGTGCCAACAGTGAGAGGAAAAGGACAAGGCTAGAGTTATGGGCAGGGATCAGATGACACAGAGTTTCACGGACCTTGCTGGGTGGGGAAGGGACTGGGAGGCAGGAGCCAGAAGCCGGGAGATGCCTGAGTGGCTGTCACAGTCATCAGGGCGAGAGATGATGGAGTTGGAGAGACTGTCATGAAGGCACAGTCAGCAGGACTGGGCGACTGATTGGATTGGATGCCCAAGGAGGCTGAGGGGAGGAGAGGACCCAAGGATGATGTCCAGATTCCAGTGTGCAGGGCTGATGGTGGGGCTGTCCCAAGGGAGACACAGGCCAGGGGGACGATGCTGCATTGCACTGTGGACATGCTGGGCTCTTGGCACTCACAAGACCGGAGCCCGGGAGGAGGGGGTCTGGCCTAGGTGTGGGTCTGGGCCCAACTTAGAGGCACAGCTGTTGGTTGTCAGCTTGGCAATGATCCCTAAAGCCACAGGGCAGCAGGGCTCACCTAGGAGAGTGTGGGTGAGAGGCTACAAATGAGCGGCGTGGGCTTCATCCATCCCACACACAAGTTCAGTTTGACCTGCACAGTGTTTAAAATATCTTTGAGCCAACGTTAAAAAGCAAGCCATGCTCAGTTAGAAATACAAATCTTTGTCTTCTCTTGGAAAATCAGAAGATATGGCAACATGGGCTAGAACTCCCTAAGAGCAACCATTGCTGAGAAGTAGCTAAGAAGTTAAGTAGCTAAGAATTCACCACAGACCCCACCCTTCCCTATCGTCTCATAGAATCTGAGACTAAGTAGTTCTGTTGTCAGTTATAATTGCACTTGCAATGATTTCTACACCCCACACCTTTATCATAAAGGGTAGTCTCAGAGAGTCAGAGTTCAGTGTTTCAAGTAAAAGAGGAGAGCATATATCTTTGCAGACGCCAAGACAATTCCTTTGCCTTTAGTATGCAGAATGAGTCTACATCAAAAGCCTAACCCAGGCCAGACCCTCTTCTCTCATTCACAGGACCTGCTGGCAATCCCTGGCCTAGAGGGAGAAGAGAAGAGGGACACAGGGAGAGAGTGATCAGACAGGGAGAGCGACAGGGGGCATTGCCAGAGAAGAGACTTTTAAGGAGAGCGTGATCAGCAACGTCTAATGGTGACAGAAGTTGAGTTAGACAGGCATGACAGGTCTGTGACAAGGGTTTGTGTACACAAGGCCACACACACATCCACGTGCAAAGAAGAGTGCACACGCCCATGAGCACACAGGCACATTCATGTACACATGTACACCAGAGCATGCACGCAGGCCATTTACATTCATGGTGTACCTGCCTCTGCACACCCAGAGACATGTGTGTGCACAGATAAAGAAGAATGTGATCAAGGGGTGTGCACACATGAGCGTGCATGAGAACACACACATGCAGGCACGTGGACACATGCGCTCAGGCACAAAGACATATGTGTCTGCACAGACACAGACCCACGTGTGTTCCCAGAGCCTCCCGAATCTGTGCACCCTCCCAGGGATCCACGCTCACACCTAATGAAGCCCTGCCAGTTCCAAACCAGCAACTCGTAACTAAATAAATATGATAAATAACTCCCCTCCAGATGGCTCCTCACGCACACCCACTCCTCCCACTCGGAGAGATGGCACATTCTATGCCAATAAATCCTCCTGTTTGAAAACATTTGCCTTCTTAATTGGCCCATTTATGGGTAAAATATGTTTCTGGGTAGTGCTCTGCCAGAACGGGTTGCAGAGATGCCCACCTGCCCAGGGCTCGGCCCGGAGACAGGCCTTGGAGCTGAGGGTGCACCTCTGCCCCGGCCCACAGAGGGCCAGCTTGACCCTCTCCGAGATAAGACCCAAAGGGGCAGGCTCTCCCAGTGGCTTTTTCCTCCCCGTGCTCGAGTTCTTTTGTTGGGTTCACATTTTTTGGGGGGGGCGGCATGCCGCACTTGTGGGATCTTGGTTCCCCAACGTGAGATCTTAGTTCCCCAACCAGGGATCGAACCCAAGCCCTCGGCAGTGAAAGTATGGAGTCCTAACCACCAGACCCCCAGGGAATTCCCTGGGTTCACATTTATTGAGCTTACTGCACATGGCACTGTCCTTAGAGGAATTCTCTGCTTCCCACTTTCTTGTCTCTGGCAGGGCATCTGTGAAGGTGAAAGGACTGTGACCACACCCCATAGTAGGGTGAAGGGTGGTTCCCCAAAAGATATGACCACATCCAAACCCCCAGAACCTATGAATGTGACCCTCTTTGGGAAAAGGGTCTTTGCAGTTGTAATTAAGTGAAGGATCTTAAGATGATATCCCCCTTCGATTACCCAAGTGGGCCCTAAATCCAATGACAAGTGTCTCATAAGAGACAGGAGAAGACACATACAGAGGGGAAGGAGATAAAGGGCCAGTCTGTGGCTCAGTGGCCCGGGTCAGAGTGGGTAGACAGTTTGACTCGCCCACTGTGTGACCTTGGCCACGTCAATCCCCCTCTCTGAGCCTCCATTTTCTCATCTGTAAAATGGGGGACATAATAACAGCCACTCCTAGGGTTATTGTGAGGACTGATGGAAATAAAATGCACAAGGCCCTTAGCAGCACTCTGAGCACCCAGTAAGTGCTTAATAAATGCTGGCTGGTGTTAAATTGAGCTTAGGGACCAGTGAGAGGGAGCACATAGCCTCTGGCCATGGAAGGTCACTTTATGACCAACATGAGGCCAGGATGACAGCAGAGTGGGCCGAGGCAGGCTGGTCCCCTGACAGATGGGGCTGTGGCCCTGCCCCTGTGCTCACCATGAGCATCCTCCCCAGAGGACACCCAATCCTCTGCTCGTGACACCCCAGCCGCTGTGCTGAGAGCTGAGAGGTGGCCAAGAGGGATCTGCATGGCCTGGGACAGGGAGAAGGCAGGCTCCGCCCACTGACACCCAGCCCACCTTTCCTGGCGGTCCAGTAGGTGCTCAGAAGAGGCAGCCTCGGTGACTTCCTCTCCCCTCTTCATGGGAACATCACCCGGATTTATAACCAATGTGACAGCTAAGAGTTCAGAGTCTGGCTGTTATGAACAGATCTTAACATTAACCACTAGGGGTTGGCTAAGGTTAAATGTAGGAAGAAAAGGAAAGTGGCAATATTGTCACCAAACCAGATCCATTGAGCTCTCATTGTTCTGCAGAGACATGACCTTGTGGGACCCAAGGTCAGGGCTCTGGTCCCACCCACTGCCCCACAGCAGGCAAAGCAGCCAGCTACACTTTTATCATATAATGGGCTACCCTCATTGGACTAAACGATTCTGTTACCAAAAAAATTGGAAAACCCCTGTCCTGGTCCAATTATCCTTTTCATCAATTAATTCATTTATTCAGCTAGCAAGTATGGAGACCTACTAAGTGCAGGCATACAGTGGTGCTGAGCACAAGAATACAGTGGCCTCTGCCCTCATGGAACTTAGGGTATGGAGGGAGAGACAGACATCAGACAAGTAAATGTAATGCCTCTAAGGTGATGAGAGTGAGGCGGGACTTGTGTGGAGTTATGAGAATATGGAGCTGGGGAGCCAGGGGTGGGAGAAGCAGGCCAGGCAGAAGGGCCTCTCCACTCTTAAGGATAAGAGGCAGGCAGGGAAGCTACAACACCTGGCATAGATATTAAGAGGTACCCCTGGCAGCTGAGTGGAGAATGGTTCGTAGGGGATCAGGGAGACAGGGAAGCCAGTGAGGAGGCAGCGAGAAGCACGCGATGCTGGTGGCCTGGACCAGAGCCAGGGCATCTTCGTCGGTGTGCAACCTGTGCAACCGCACAGGGCCCTCACCCAGAAGGGCCCCACACTTGCTTTAATACTCTGCTGTCACTGTCTTGAAATCGTTAATAATTTTTGAACAAGGGGCCCCATATTTTCATGTTGCATGGCCCCGGCAAATTACATAGAGGGTCCTGACCAAAGCAGAGAAAGAATCTTTCTTAAACACTCAGAGTCATAAACATTTTTGCACTGGTGTGCTGGAGCGGGCTTGTACCATCTCGGAGAGCCAATTTTTCAATTTTGAGGAATTTTGTTGTCTTGTTGGTAGCTTGAAATTGGCCTTGGTGGGAGTATTTACACCATGGAAATCAGCAAACATTACAAGTCAGAGTTCGCCTGAGGTGGGAGCGTGCGGGTCCAGCTTCAGGTCAAGAACTGAAGTCCCGGGCCTGGGACCCATACCCGCCTTCCCACGTGGAGGCCAAGCCCAAGGAGGAGGTGTCACTCACAGGGCTGACCTCCTTTACAGGACTCCTGGGCGAGGGCAGGGACCTACAGAGCGAGCTCCTAGAGGACGAGGGAGCAGCGCACACCTGCCGCACCTCCTCGCCCGCCCGGTCCCTGGGGCTCAGTAGATAATTATTATTATTACGATTGTTGTGGTTATAATGCCCCCACCCACCCACCAACCCCAGTATCCCCGCGTCCGTCTCTCTCATCAGACCCCAGAAAGCAGGCAGGTGGGGATGGCTGGGGTGGGGGGGATTCTAAGCCCATGCCCATCCCACCTCCCCCACCCCACCTCCTCTCGCCCTTCCCTCCAAGGGCGCAGACCACCCGGGAAGAGCCCATCCCCTCCCAGAGGTTCCAGCGGAGCTCGGTGCCTCACTTCCTGGGAGATGGCGCCACCTGCAGGCACCCGGGCGCGCGGCAGCGTAGGTCCCTCAAACCGGGGAGGAGGGGGCGGGAAGGACCCCACTCTCTTTGGGGGCCGGGGCTCCTGCACTGCGCCACAGCATCACACCGCCTACTGGATGGAGTGGTAGCAGAGTTTCCCAAAAAGTGTTCGGTGGAAACTACACCCAGATCGAGAAGTTTGGAAAACGCCCCCTGGAGATTCTCCGTGCACATTTGCCCTGAAGGCTGACGAGTTAACCCTTCAGTTCAGTTCAGTTCAGTTAACCCTTCAGTATGAATCAGTTATCCATATACAATATCCGCTCTTTTTTAGGTTCTTCTCCCATATAGGCCATAACAGAGTATTGAGCAGAGTTCCCTGTGCTATACAGTAGGTCCTTATTAGTTATCTATTTTATATATCATAGTGTGTATATGTCAATCCCAAGCTCCCAATTTATCCCACCCTCCCTCATGCTCTTTTAGAACTAAGCCTGCCCTCATTGGGTGGTGGAGTTCCCCTCCCCTTGAACCTGGGTGGGTCTGCAATTCATTGGTAATCAGTAAAACACAGTGATGTGACTCCACGTGACTTCCAAGACTAGGTCATAAAGGTGAGGCACCTCCACAGGACAACTACTCTTAGAGCCCTGAGCTCGGACTACATTGAGGCCTGCATGCTGTGAGGAGGCTCGAGCCACATGGAGAAGCCACACATACCATGCCACTGAAGAGGCCTCCAGGCGGTCCAGCTGTTGACGTCACCAGCCTCCGGGGCTTTGCAGGTGAAGCCCCAGTTACCATGGAACAGAGACAAGTCATCCCCATTGGGCCCTTTCTGAATTTCTGACCACAGAATCCGTGAACATAATGAAACAGTTGCTTTTCACAACTAAGTTTCAGGGTGGTTTATTGTGAAGCAATAGATAAGCGGAAATGCCATCGAATATACCACGGGATCCCTGTCCACACTTTCTGCAAGGGAACCAAGTGTCCCCCCCATAGCTGCCCAAGTGGAGGAGGAAGAGAAGGAAACAGAGGTAGTACTGGTGAGACGGTTTGGGGGAAAAGAGGTGGGGCCTCAGGGTGGGAAGGGCAAACCAGCCCCAAAGGAGTCCCATCCTCAAAGCCCCTTGTGGAAGGAGCTAGGAGCCCAATTCCACTTGTATGATTCCGACCCCACAGCTCCATTCCAGGTCACCTGGATGATTCTAGATCCTGTTGCCTATGGCCTTTCTACTCTCAGTAGGAAGATTTCCAAGAGAGTTGGCCTCCTCTTTGGACCTCAGCACTTGGTCACATTCAGAGTGGCACTTTCTAAAGGAGACAGGGGAGTCCCTGCGAACCTACCCCTCTCCCACCAACATGGCAGGGAAGGGCTTGGGGTCTGGATTCTTGTGGCTCCGCAGCTCGCCAGCTCTGTGACCTTGGGCCAGTCACTTTATCCCTCTGAGCCTATTTTCTCAGCTGTAAAATAGGACAATGAGTGGTCCAGCCCTGAAACAGTTCTTGTGTGGATTAAATGAGATGAAGCAGATTAAGCACCTGGTCTTAGTAAATGCTCCCTTAATGTTTGCCATTCTTTCGAGACTGTTATTCTTGTTGAAAACCAAAAAGTCCAGGCAAGTAACATCAAGTAACATCACTGTGAGCAGGAGAACACACGTCTGCTTTCCCCTACTGCGGCCCAAGTTGCCCAGTGGGAATTTGGGTCCAGTTTAGCCTGAGCCTCACGGAAATCTAGCCTGGGATGGGTGCAGAGTCTGGGCTGCGGGACCCAAAGATTTATGCTTCTATCCTAGCTCCATCTGCTTCCTCTGTTTATTGGGTAAGGCTAGGATGCAGCTTAGCAGGAAGGAAGGAAGCTGTTTCTGCAAGGTGGGTACCCAGGGCAGACAGGAAGAGACCTGGATGGGGAGACGGGGACTCAAGTCAAGTTCATGTCTTTTAGCTCTGCCTGTACTTGCTATAGGACTTGAAATGCCTTGGCACCTCAGTTTCCTCATCTGTAATTCATTTCATAAATACTTACGAAAGGTCTATTGATTCTGTGTCATTGTCCTGCTCAGACCCACGAGCAAGCCCAAGGTGGCCTCCAGGCCTTTGCACATGCTCTTGAAAACTATCCTCCTGGCTCCCTGTCTTTCACATCTTTTCCTTTGCTGAGTCCTTAGCACCCCTCATTCTTGGCTGAGAGAGTGCTTCCTCCCACAAGCCCTCCTGGGTCAGGTGCCCCCTTCTCAACTGGTTTCACTGCATTGATTATCCAGCCTGTGCTGGCAATGGTGATGAAGAGGAGGATGGCGATGGCCTAATTTTCCCACCAAGAGCTTTGTGAGAGCTGGCACAAAGGTGCCCAAAGTACAGTTGTTGAATGAATGGCCTTCATAGCACAAGAAATTCATTAGCTTCTTCTCTCTGTCACTTATTAGCGGTGAAACCCAAAGCTTCTCTAAGCCTTGGTTTTCACATCTAGCAAATGGGGCTTGTAATACCTCACAGAGCTTCCAAAACCCTGCTGGGTGCTTTACAGGCCATGATCTCACAGCTGTATGAGGCAGCACAGTGGGTGAATAGTGTCCCCTAAATTAATGTCCACATGGAACGTCACAATGTGACTTCATTTGGAAATAGGGTCTTTGCAGATGTAGTTAAGGGTCAAGATGAGATCACATTGAATTAGGGTGGACCCTAACGTGATGACAAGTGTCCTTGTGAGTGACAGAAAAGGACACACAGAGACAGGGAAGAAGGCCATGTGAAGATGGAGGCAGAGATTAGAGTGATGCAGCTATAAGCCAAGGAATGCTAGGAGCTACCTGAAGATTGAAGAGATGAGGAAGGATCCTCCCTAGGCCTCTGGAGGAAGCGTGGCCCTGCTGATACCTCGATTTTGTACTTCTGACCTCTTGAACTGTAAGAGAATAAATTTCTATTGTTTTAAGCACCTAGCTTGTGGTCATTTGTTACACCAGCCCTAGGAAACTAATACAGGCAGGTGTGTTATGACCTGCATTTTACAGACGAGAAAAACTGAGGTTGAGGCGTGAGGTCACCTCCCCAGGCTCACACAGTCCCTGGGCACTGCAAGGGGCAGGATCTGAAGCTTGTGCGCCGGACTCCAGAGCCCTGTGCTCTTGGTGTCTGTATACCTTGGCCTGCTGCTGCGGTGGTCTGTCCACACACCCACCCAGTGTCCAGAATTTTACTCCACGGTACCGCTGCTTCTAAAAATGCTACACTCACTTCACTAAGGGAAATGGGAGGCAGCCTAGAAAGCTTCTTCTCTACCCCTCCTCTGGCCCCCAAATCATTGCCTGAGCAACTGATTTTCTTTCCTCCTTTCCCCTTGCCCTCCCGCCCCTCCTTCCTTTCTCCCTTCCCTGCCTGATTCTTAAGGACTGCGTAGACTCCTTACTCTCAGACACTCCAGATCCCTGTCCAGCCCCAACCTCTCCACTTCTACCTCCCACCTCTTCCCAAGCAAGCCCTTCCTGGAGTCAAATCCTCCTGAGGCAGCCCCTCAGCTCCCTGCCCCCTCGTCTCCCTTCACAAGCTCCCCTGAGTCTAGAACTCCCCATCCCTCACAGGCACACAAGCCCAAGTGCAAATTCCACCCCGTCCTGGCTAGGCAGTCCTCTCTGACCGCACACATCATTCACACAAACGCCCTTGAGTACCTGACCTGTGCCAAGGAGATCCAGGAGGCAGGAAATGAAGTGACCTCACTGTCTGGGGAGTGAGTGGGGAATCACAAGAGCCGGGGGGGAGGTGGGAGCAGAGGAAGCAGCAAGCCCACGCAGGACAAGGCGGGATGTGTGCAGAGGAAGGCCCGGGGGCTGGAGCCTGCATGAAGGGGAGACACAGGGGGAGGTGAAACAGGGGCAGGTCACTGGAGGGGCCATGTAAGCCATTCTGCCTTATCCCGTCCACTTGAGTGCTCCAAAGTGTAGCCCCAGCCCACTTACATCAGAATCACCCAAGGGGTCCCCACCCACCTCTGGGGATGGGGCCCAGGAGACTGAATTTTTAACAAGTTCCCTGGGCAATTCCAATATACCTTTAGTTTTCCAACCACAGAAGAGAGGGTGGAGGCAGATTGAGGGGTTTGAAAGGAACACGTCAGGATCCAATCTGCTTTTTAGAAGAAACTGAAGCACGTAATCTCCCATCTGTCTGGTTTTTGGTATCTGCCTCCAAGGCAGATACTTGATGCCACCTACTCAGCAACCATCCCCTCGTCTTCCTTCCTGGGTTTCTGGAGAAACCCAGTTTAGTCCAGATATCAAGTGGGCAGTAATGGGCTCCGGGAAGGGAGGCCCCCAACCCCACCCCAAGTGGAGGATCCTGATTGGACCCCTTTGTCTGGTCCCCACTTTCCCAGATACCTTTGCAGCAAGAAGTGGCCATGTGACAGTTATGGCCCATGAGACACAGGGGTAGTTTGTGTAGAGTCTTCTGGGAAAGGTTTGCCTCCTGCTAACCTGGGCAGAGGTGAAAGAAAATCTGGCTAGTGCTGACCCTCCTGCTTCTAGCCCCTGGGTGTGTGATAAAGGACCATCTCATGACCAAGAGGCAGCAAGCCAGATAAGGAAAAGCTAATGTTCATGGGGAGCAGAGCAGAAGAATACAAAGAACCTGGTTCTTGAGGACACGGTTGAGCCACTGCTACAAATCCAGACTCCCCCCATGCCCCCACCGCCCCCATCCAAACCCCCGGCCAACATAAGACTTTGTGTGTGTGTGTGGCCACACTGCATGGCACGTGGGATGTTGGTTCCCCAACCAGGGATCGAACCCATGCCCCCTGCAGTGGAAGCACAGAGTCAACCACTGGACCTCCAGGGAAGTCCCAAACCTAAGACTTCTTGTCCTGAGATTATTAGAATATAAACATCTTGAGGGCAGGGCCTTGGTCTGCTGCATATACTCCCAGTGCCTTGGACAGTGCCTGGCAACAGGAGGTGCTCAATAAATAAGTTTTGAATGGATAAGTAAATGTCTTTACTGCTTATATCAGTTGAATCTTCTGTAGCTTGTAGCAAAGGAATCCTGATACGGTCGCTTCTCTCTCCAGTCTGAGAACCTCCAGAGAGCAGGAAAGGGACTGGGCATTACTGAACAGTGCATCCCACAGGCCCGGCACGAAGCCCACATCTAGTAGGATTAAGCAGCTACTTCTCAGAGGAGCCCCAGACACTGTCCAAGAATTAGCTTCAGGCCTGCCAGAGCTGGATGCTTGGATGTGCCAGCTCCCCTCACCTATTCCTGGGGTGAGAAGCCCCTGAGGCAGTTGACAAGAAGAGCGTAATGTCCACTCTACATTTCCCACACCAAATGATGCCTTCGGACCACCAACTGCAGGCTGAGAAGATGGAATCTGGCAGCAAACGTTGCCACTAGATTCTTGTTGAGGTGGAAAGAACTTCTGAGAACGTCCAGACCCAACACCCAGACAAGTCATGAATTTTCAAGCTACTGTGGTCAAGTCCTGATTCTAAGTGTGGCAGCCCTGGGAGGAGGACCAGTGAGGGGTGAGGGGCAGGGCAGGAGCAGCTTCTCAGACAGGACATCTGAAATGATCTGGTCCCGCCCTGCTGTTTCACACATGGGAAAATGTGATCCAGGGCAGGTGGACAGCTTGGAACCCAGTGAGCGATGGCGTGTTTAACTGTGAACTCAGGTTGCCTCTTTTTTTTTTTGACTTCTCTTTTTTTCTTATTTATTTTTTTATTGAAGTATAGTTGATTTACAGTGTTGTGTTAATTTCTGCTGTACAGCAAAGTGACTCAGTTATACACATATATACATTCTTTTTTATATTCTTTTCCATTATGGTTTATCCCAGGATATTGAATATAATTCCCTGTGCTATACAGTAGGACCTTGTTTATCAGGTTGGTTTTAATCTCAAGAGGTTTGGGGATGGGTACTGGAGGGCAATCCTCTCAATTCTGCCAATTTGCATGCAGAATTAGGGATGAATAGGCATAGATCCACTTTTCTGAAGGAGAGGGTCCACAGTGTTCATCAGATTCTTAAGGTAGTATAAGACTAAAGAAAACTAGAGACAGTGGAAGAGGCCGGGTCAAAGTCACAGGGCAAGTCACAGCAGACCTGAGACTAGGACTTGTGAGCTAGATTCTCAGTCACTGCCCTACGCTTCCACCCCACAGGAAAGGCACCAGATGGGCCTAGTCAGTGGGCACACCAATGTTTCCAACAGGTGGAGGGTCTGTTGTCCTGCTGGCATTGCCCATGGATGCTGACGGAGAACTAGGGAAGACCCTGGAGCCACACAAGAACCAACTCACTCCTGAACTATGCCCAGAGGGTCCCCAAGCAAGGTGAAGGTCACAGATCCATGGTTTCTGGAACCTAAACACATTTCTAGTAAGACACACTCTGCTCTTGGTTCAAATTGTTGATACACATCATGCTCAAGTCTTCCATGTTTCTACAGACTCCACTGGATACCACGCTGGCCTGGAAAGGGCCAACCCCCAAAGCAAACGACAGACTGATTAAACACAATGGCAAAGTATGAAAATTAATCAAGATATTTAATAGACGGTGCAAACCATAACTTCATCTGAATATAAATGTATGCACATGTTTCCAATGAGTTATCTCTCAGTTATCACAAACAGCAACAAGGACCTTAGAGCTATGTTAGAAAAATGTATAGCTGGAATTTAACTCTAACAATCTCACACGCTCTCAAAAGAACACCAGCCATTTCAAATCAGTGTCACAAACTCCAAAAAGACCAGGCGAGTGGGAGAAAGGAGTGCGACAGAGTGGGAAACACAGGGGCCCGTACACACGTGATGGACAGAAATACAGCTCTTGAGGAAACCAAAATCAGATGCATTATTACAACCAAGGACAAGGAAAAGCCTATGGCTTTAAAAAAATGACTCTTCTGTCAGTACCATACAAGTCTTACAAAGAGATGTGCGACAAGTCAGCTGACATAAAAGGACAGAGGCTGCATTTTCAGATCATTTCAACTGCAAACGGTCGACCCTTTCCATTGAGGCTCAGCAGTGGAGTTAGCGTAGTCCAGAAGCTCAATGTTGGATTTGCAAATACAGTTTATTTTACAGAAATTCAACATTATAAACAGCAGGCACCTCCCAGCCCCCCACCCCCCTCCCCCCAACCCGTACCGCTGGGTGCAGACCATGCTATGCAGAGTGAGCAGTGATGCAGCCCTACTGCTTTGCAGGGAGATTCGAGAGCGATGGAACCTGCCTGCACCACGGCCTGCCTGCCCCACACACGCACGTGCCTGCCCGCCTCGCAGGCCACCAGAGTCTGTCTGGGCCCAGCCCGGCGCTGGACCAGTTAAATGGATCCAGCCCAGCTCTCCAATTCCTTCATGTCGTCGTCCTCCTCTTCCTTCTTCTTGGCTGTGTGAAGAGAGGAAGAGCTGTTTAGTTTAGGAAGGCTGGCTGCAGTGTTCGCCACACACTCTGGCTGGATGCCAGGGCTGCGCTACACTGCGTCTACAGAACAGCCCCGCCCCTGCAGCCAGCCTCACCTCCAGGCTCTCAGCAGACTGCTTCTCTGCGCCTAAAAGCTGCAACATGCAACTCCAGATAACCAGGCACACCTTCCCCAGCACCTCCCCTCCCCCCACACCGGAGCCAGACAAAGCGGGGAGAACTCTACACTGAGAGTCCATCAGGCTCCATGCGTGGCCTCAGTCCCAGAGCATGCAAGGTGGGGGAGAGCGGGAAGGACCCCGGAAGAGCTCTAATCCCTGCCCGCCACCCCCTTCCACCTCAAGGGCTTGAGCCACCTCTTTACACTGCCGGCAGCTTGCTGGACAGCCTCCGGACCCCCTCCGCCCACACCCCATCCCGGGCAGCGGACTCGACTAGAGGGGCCACTTCCCCTTGATCTGTGGAAGAGTGAGGTGACACACCTGGTCACACCCCGCTCCCTGGCCTCTCCCTCCATGCCAAATCAAGCAGCTTCACCTTTTCTAGAAGCTCTGTGTGGAATACTTCTACCCAAGGGTGAAACAGTGCGGGGCGGCGGGGGGTGTGGGCAAGGAAGAAGGAAGTGAAGGTTTTATAGAACCAGGTTTCTAAAAAAGCCAAAGCTGTTTCCTTCCTACCGTGGCAACCTCTGAGGCCCCGGCTTTTACAGGTGTGCACAGCACAGGGTACTAGATGGGGAGCAAGAGCTGTCAAACTCTCCCCTTGTTTGGTGACACAGGGAAAGTCATTCTACAATAATGGTTCTCAACCGGCTGTGACCCGCCCCACCCCCCAACATCTGGCAAAAGCCGGTGACATTTTTGGTTGTCAAAACTTGGGGAGGGGGGCTTCCCTGGTGGCGCAGTGGTTGAGAATCTGCCTGCTAATGCAGGGGACACGGGTTCGAGCCCTGGTCTGGGAAGATCACACATGCCGCGGAGCAACTGGGCCTGTAAGCCACAACTACTGAGCCTGCGCGTCTGGAGCCTGTGCCCCGCAACGGGAGGGGCCGGGATAGTGAAAGGCCGGCGCACCGCGATGAAGAGTGGCCCCCGCTTGCCGCAACTAGAGAAAGCCCTCGCACAGAAACGAAGACCCAACACAGCCAAAATAAATAAATAAATAAATAAATAAATAAAGTAGCTATTAATTAAAAAAAAAAAAAAAAAAAACTTGGGGAGGGGGATGCTACTGGCATCTAGTGGGTAGAGGCCATGGGTGCTGCTAGACATCCAAAGAGCACGGGACAGGGCCCCCTCCCAGTCCCCACCCAAAGAATGGTCTGGCTATGTCAACAGTGCCAAGGTTAAGAAACCCTACTCTACAGAGAAACTAGGAAAGAGCAGGTGACACTGTCTTTAGAGCTGTCACAACAGATCCTATCTGGTTCTCAACTCTGGGCAACTCAGGACCCAAACTGAAGCCAACCAACCACAAGATTACCCACCACGTGGGTCATGGGTATGTCATGACTGTGGCTAAGAAGTACTCACTGGGTTTTGATGGTAGGGATATAGAGGGAACATTTGGTAGAGGGACTGTTTCCGGTCCACTGATTTCCAGCAAATTCTTGTCTAGTTCCTCCTGTTCTAGTTCTTCTAATTCTGCCATGAGCTCATCCTGGTAAAAGCAAACACAAAAATGAGAGACAACCTGGGAATCCCAGCCCCTCCAGGGGTACCTCTTAGCTGATGGCTCAGGGGATGGCTCATTTTTTAAAAGCCCCACAGCCCCTCTGAGAAGGTCAGAGGGGAGATGAACTCCAGGTCCACACTCTGTGACTCAAACATCCTAAACATACTTCTACCGGTGAACGTAACACACTACGAGCTATTATTGCTGTCTACATCTGGGGTCCCTGCACCAGGCGGTGAGCATCCTGAGAAAAGGGATTGTATTTTATCATTCCCATTTCTTTATCTCAGAACTGGGCGCACTGAGTGAATGTTCAGGAATGTCTGCTGAATTGAAATAAACTTGACTAGTCCCTCAAACTCCAGTCTGAAAACATGAAAACCCTGGTGCTGGGAGCCAAGGGTAAGAGCCACAGGCTGTTTCCTCAGCTATACAGTGGGAATCAGCACAAAGAATTAGGTTTGATGAAGAGAGCCTGACCTTCAGTGGACTCAAGTCTAAGGCAGAATGAGGTACAGGGCCTGTAACTGTATTTTAAAAACCTAACAGACCCAACGTTCTAATTGCCACAGCAGAAATTGGTAGGTGGCCAAGTTCCAGATGGATCCTTCAGGGGGGATCAGGTATAAATGTTCCTTCTTTGGCTTCACCTTTATCTCACATCAGAGTGGTCTGAGGGCAAATCCTGTAAACTTCTCCAGGGCATGGTGACCTCAGCTGCCCCAGCTCTGAGCCCAGGACTCACCACGGAAAGGTGCAGGTAACTACTTGTTGAAAACAATACTGACCTGAAGTCTGCTGAGGGGTCCCAACAAAGGTTCCTTTACTCCACCTAAGCTCCCCAAACAGTGAAAGCAGCCCTCAAAACCCAGAATTAGGGAGGGTTAATACCATGTCTATGTTCAAGTCTCTGGAGGGACGAGAACTGGTGATTTCCAAACCACATATTCCTTGCCAGAGAGGCTTCAAGAGCACATCAGAGGCAGCCCAGAAATCATCTGTGAAGCCTGTGTGATCTGCATGAAACCACTCACCTCGTCAAACTCTTCTCCAAACCCTACAGGTTTTGAAATAGCTGTTGAAATCTCTTCTGCAAGTTCCTGCTGGTCAGCAATGTCCTGCATTAACTCATCAACTTTATCGATGTCCCTTTAAATGAAACAGACAGATGTCATGTCAGACAGTCTGTGTAAAGAGGGCCTGGGAGGCAGAAGCAGAAGCCCCGCTCCCCGCAATCTGCTGCCCAGCCCCAGCCCCACAATTACTCCCTCTGAGGAATTCCTTTTTTGTCTTTACTTTGTCTTCCTCCTCCTCTTTAAAATAGAGGATCACAGAATCAAGAAGATGGAAGCATCCTTAGACATCGCCTAGTCCAACACCCTAAGGAAATAAGGCTTGGCAGAGTCAGGTGCCATTGTCAGGGTCTCTCATGCAAGCTGGTAAACACGTTAGATGAGACCCTGGGACTTGAACTCCTGGGCCAGTAGCTCTTCAAGCCCAAGGGCAACTCTGCACCAGGGGAGGTAAAATCACAAATCATAAAACAGAGCCACGCCATTTGACAGGCCCTTCCCATCTACACAGATCCACTTATGGCTCCTCTACTAGGCCCCAAAGGAAAAGCAAACAATGCAGAATTATTTTCTATACACTGTCAATCATATAAACTTACAATTAATCAATGTAATATGCACATGTATACTTCAAGGCATGCACAGTATTCACTGAGACGTGCTGTGCGCCAGGCATCTTGGAGAACATGGACATGAAACAGACATGGGCCTCACTCAGGAAGCTCAGTCCAGTGAACATCCCCTCAGACAATAGCTCAGTTATTTGAAGGCTACTTTTCCTGCAATCCCACACTTCTAGAACAGGGATCAGCAAACTTTTTCTGTAAAGGGCCAAACAGTAAATATTTTAGAACTTGTGGGCCATACGATCTCTGTCACAAAAATTCAACCCTGCCATGTGCCACAAAAGCAGCCACAGACAATATGTATTAATGGACACAACTGTGTTTCAATAAACTTTTATTCACAAAAATTGGCAGCAGGCCCACAGGCTGCATTTGGCCAGTCCCTGTTCTACAGCGCGGCTGAGTACCCAAAGGAAGCAAAAAAGTGCTCCAAGCACCCCCAAATATACGATGCCAAGTTCAAGCACTAAAACAAATGCAGAATTTTGTTCTGTTTGGGAGAGGTCCTCATTTGGAGCCTAGTGTTACCCTGGCCTTTAATTACAAATATAACAAGCTCGGTTATCTAGTTTCTTAGGCCACTGTATATGAGAAGTAGCCACATAAAGGAAGGAATGCTGAGGTCAAGAACACTGTCAACATGATAGCCAAAGCCCAAGAGCAAGGGGGGAGGCAGAAAATTCCATCAAAAACAGACCTAAGAAGAGAGGGAGTTAAAGCCCTCAAATGTACCACATTTTTCAGGACCCCTGACAGCATGAGGCGAAAGTCACGGGCATTGATTCTAATCCCAGTTCTATCCAAGTTTACACAAACCCAGGGCAAGTCACCTCCCCTCCCTGGGACAAACTTCCCCACCTTGATGATCAGAGGCTTGGGTGAGAGAACCTTCTAAGGACCTTTCCAGCTTGAAACTCTATATTCATCCCAATAACCCTGAATTACTCAGAAAACACTGTTTCATTCCATGAGATCTGCTTCCGAGGGCAGCAGGGCACATAATCCATTTTAGAAGGAGTTCCAAAAAAGAATGCAAATTAAAACAAACTCAGGTGCTTGAATGGATAAGTCAAGGGGTCTGCCCAAGGCCATGGCCCGGGACTGAGGCACTCCAGGGCCAGCACTGCCCTTCCACATGGGTGCCCCCCTCCACCAGTGGGTGGCCACGTACATGTTGTCGTGGGCAGCCTTCATGGCTTTGGCGGCATAGCCCATGTTCTTGAGCACCTCGGTGTTGGTGTTAGCATTCTCCAGGGCCTCTCGCTGGAACTCGATGGTTGACAGTGTGCCATCGATCTGTGCCAGCTGCTTTTCATACCTCTTCTTGCGCTTCAGTGCCTGGAGGGCAGCTGCACAGGGGGAAGAAAACAGGGTTTCAGAGAGCCCAGACACAGGGCAATGTCCTAGAGTTCACTGAGTCTTCTCCCTAACTGTGATGGATGCACTTCAGTTTCTGCTTCCACTATAACAGAGGGCTAATAATCTCTCCTACACAAAAAGCACATTCAGTTTTCTAAGGAAACTATACAAGGGACTTCCCTGGTGGCACAGTGGTTAAGAATCCACCTGCCAATGCAGGGGACACGGGTTCGATCCCTGGTCCGGGAAGATCCCATATGCCACAGAGCAACTAAGCCCACTCACCACAACTACTGAAGCCCGTGTACTCTAGGGCCCACGTGCCGCAACTACTGAGCCCGCATGCTGTAACTACTGAAGCCTGTGTGCCTAGAGCCCGTGCTCTGCAACAAGAGAAGCCACCGCAATGAGAAGCCCGTGCACTGCAACGAAGAGTAGCCCCTTCTCGCCACAACTGAAAAAAGCCCGTGCGTGGCAACAAAGACCCAACGCAGCGAAAAATAAATTGTAAAAAAAAGAAAATTATACAAAATTCACAGACTTCAAAATGCAGCCAGGCACATAAGCAAAAGTTCACACTCTTTGGTAACCGCACACACACAAATCAAAGCATGGAGGGCACCCAGAAAAAGAATGTGCTTGGAAGTCAAATTGCCTTAGGTTCAAACCCCAGCTCTCAGACTTGGTGAGCTACTTAGCCTCCCTGATAGGTTCACTGTGAATGAGATAACATAACAGAAACACTTAGCACAACATTAAACATAGTGCACACCCAAAAAACCAGCAGCTCTAATTATTATAAAGCAGCTTTGAAGTATCATTTTATGTCAACTAAATTACAAAATAATAAATAACGACTATAGCAAATACTGGATCATTGGGGGTTAAAATGCTATCTCACACACAGCCGACAACTGTAAATTGTTATAATGTTTCTGAAAAGTAACATGGCAACACACAGCAACAGCCATAATATTGTTCCTGCCCTCTGACCCAGTAATTTCCTTCTGGAAATGTATTCAACAAAAGCAAAAAGCCCCATGCCTGAAGATGATAACTATAGCATTCCCTATCATAGAAAGCACAGCACAAGTGAAATAAAGACAGAACTCCCTGTCAGGGACTAATCTAGAGTCTGACCATTTGGTCAAATCAATGCCATCATCACTCTCAGCCTCCTGGTGTGTTAAGGCTATAGGAGATAATCTTGTTTTAAGGTTCAGTCAGGGCAAGCAATTTGATCAAGATGAGTTGGTAGCAGAGCAAGGGCCAAACCACATCTCCCGAGTCAAAACCCAGGCTTCCCTCCCCTTACTATTTTAGTTCCCCTCTTTACACTGAAAAGCATCTTTAGCACACATCTTAGCTGGGCATCAAAGCCAGGAAGGAGGCTCTGCACAGAATCAAGCAGAAGGAATGGGCTGCCGGCACCTGCCTTGGCCTGGACAGCACTAGCCTCACATACATATGTAGACACATATGCACCCATGCACTCGTGCCCCCCAGCTCCATACCAAAGCCACCTCCTGCAGGCTGTAGGCAACAGTCAATCACCTCCCCAACAGGGCTGTGGTTTCTCCATATGTCACCTGAACAGGTCACGTACTCCTTCCACTAAAACTCCCTGTTAGCCTAGGATAGCACCCTGAGAATCATTTGTCAAGGGAATAGGGCCTTGGCTTGCATGTAAGCAGTCCATAGTTCCTTTAAAAGCAGCAGACAAGGGCTTCCCTGGTGGTGCAGTGGTTAAGAATCCGCCTGCCCTAAATGCAGGGGACACGGGTTCGAGCCCTGGGCTGGGAAGATCCCACATGCCACGGAGCAACGAAGCCTGTGTGCCACAACTACTGAGCCTGCACTCTAGAGCCCACGCACCACAACTACTGAAGCCCGTGCGCCTAGAGCCCGTGCCCCGCAACAAGTGAAGCCACCGCAATGAGAAGCCCATGAAGCCCGTGCACCACAATGAAGAGTAGCCCCTGCTCACCATAACTAGAGAAAGCTCGCGTGCAGCAATGAAGACCTGATGCAGAAATAAATAAATAAATTTAAAAATAAAAGCAGCAGACAAAAACCACCAGGAAAATTCCTCCAGCCAAAGGATAAAGCAGGCTAAAGAAACACTGCTAAAAATCTGAAGAACAATGAAATGTGCCTCATTAAAAGCTGAAAAATCATTCAACCTGCTATCTTCCTCATTCTGGTATGAATGGCCAGATGGCCTATGACTCCAAAAAATCCAACCTGCAGACACACCCAGGGGTCCTCAAGACCCTTTACTGAACATCTTCACCTTCTGCTAGTATTAAGCCATGCCTGCCAGGTAAGTACCTCACAACAGCGACCCTTTAAGGTAGAAATGACCATCCTTCTTAGAAGATGAGGAAACAGGTTCAGAGAGGTTCTGTAACTCAGGTTACCAGGTGGTAGGCAGCAGAGAGGGGATTAAGCCAGGTATGGAACTCCAAAGTCCATGGGCTGCCATGCTAACTGTTATGCCTCCCAGTGAATGAAAAAGACAGGACCCTGCCCTGGAGGCACCATCCAGTGCAGCAGGGAGCGTCCAGGGAACTGTGGGATCACAGAAGAGGGAGTACATATTCAACCATGCCATTCCTTTGCTTAAGAACCCACAACAGCTCCCTCTGCCCACAGGACAAAGCCTCCACGTGGTTTAATGTGGCCTGCAAGGCCCCACGGGAGGCAAGGGACTGGGATTCTCACCACAAGTCTGGTTCCGGGAGCCCCAGCACCAGTTCCGAATCCCTTTGCCATTGACCGTCATGGCACAGGGAAGGCATCCGGGGAGAGTCCTGGTATGCAAATGCTCAGGGCCTGGGGCTGCTTCCTCCTGACTTCGCTGATACTGTGTTGCTTTTCCACAGAAACCGACTTAGTCACACCCTAATCAACAAGAGATTCTCAAGCCTTCTGAGGCCAATGTCCCACACTTACTCCTTTTCCAGGTCCTCCTCAGCCTCCCCTAACACCCACAGCATAGCCCAGCCTATAACAACTTGTTCACCAGTCAAGATTCAATAGGTGTTCTGAGCGCCAGCTGCATGATAAGCAAGCAGGGCGGCTGCTGCAGTCTTGCCCGCCTCCTCATTCAATCCTCCCGCATGGTCCAGGGGCACAGATCCCAGATCCGCACCAACAAGACTGGGGATCAGAAAGGTGGAGTGGGACTTCCCGGTGGCGCAGTGGTTAAGAATCCGCCTGCCAATGCAGGGGACACAGGTTCGAGCCCTGGTCCAGGAAGATCCCACATGCCACAGAGCAACTAAACCCGTGTGCCACAACTACTAAGCCTGTGCTCTAGAGTCCGAGAGCCACAACTAACTGAGCCCACGCGCCGCAACTACTGAAGCCCACGTGCCTAAGAGCCCATGCTCCGCAACAAGAGAAGCCACTGCAATGAGAAGCCCATGCGCTGCAACGAAGAGTAGCCCCCGCTAGCCGCAACTAGAGAAAGCCCTCGAGCAGCA
The DNA here is from genome assembly GCF_028023285.1 of Balaenoptera ricei. Lineage (NCBI taxonomy): Eukaryota > Metazoa > Chordata > Mammalia > Artiodactyla > Balaenopteridae > Balaenoptera > Balaenoptera ricei. Next base: position 25,518,568 of record NC_082653.1, read on the forward strand.
ATCAAGACCCAACGCAGTCAAAAGTAAATACATAAAATAAACAAATTAAAAAAAAAAAAGAAAGGTGGAGTGGTTCATCCTGCTGTTATGAGACGAGGGGAAGGCTCAACCACTAGTCTGTATAAACCCCCAGGCCTCTGCTCTTCCCACATGGGCTCGGGATGATGGCAAGTGACACTGGGACAGTTCTCAAGAACGAACAACAAGATGACATTTGCCTTGCTTCTCAGTGTCCTGAGTGTAGCGGGAGCCTTGATTTTATACAGTTAGCTATGTTCTGATTTTTAAAACCATTCCTTGCCTGTTAACATCATAGGTTTAGAACAGCTTTAACTTTTGCTTGAGTACATTTTCAATTGGCAGTGACTCCTTGCATGCCAATCTGGCATTTCTCTGATCTACACCCCGCTGCTAAAATCCCCCAAGCAATAAATTATCTGGAAGCAAACACCCAAACATACCAGGGAGGTAAGCAAGAGTCCCCCATGAATGAAATAATGTTTATATTATTCATCTTTACAAACCATCATCCAGCACAATGACTGGTACACAGCAAGTGCTTAATATATATTAAACTGAATCTCCAATTTCACCTGTTTTTTTAAGTTTTTCATATACTCTGCAGGGCTCCTCATGTGGGGTACACCCATATTTTATCTCCTGTGTACCTCTTACTCAATGGAGAAAAGAACATCTCATTGAAACACTGGCTAAAACAGTCATTGGGCAGCATTCTTTCCCTGCATTCGTCCTGGTCCATAAAACAGGAATTTTTGCAAGGGCCCACCCTTCCCCCTGTATGCTCGCCATGAGGTGTGCCCTGTCTGAGGGGAGGAAAAGGTTCTGAGTGAACAGCCTGGCCCTCCAGGGCTCCCCTTCCTGCCTGCAGGGTTCACACGGTCTCTTCCGCTCCTTGCAGTGAACTCTCCAGGACCGCTTCTGGCAGAGACAGTCCATTTGTTTACCCCAATCAAAATCCTGTGTGTATTTCTCAGCTAGTTGAGAACCCCAAAGTGAAAGGGTACGTGATTCGTTTCCCCCTTTCCATACATGGTTCATGAGTAGAGTAACCCTGAAATTAGACATGGGGTCAGCCTTTGGGCTGCGAGAATATGTGTAAACATATTCAGAGCCCTTGAACCACCCCGTATCTTACAAACATGTGGCACACTGGTGAAGTATAACTTAGGGCAAGCTAAATGCGTAAAAATGCCTCTCTTCCTGGAGACCATTCCACTTCAAGTAAACAGCCCCCATCCCTATCTTATTGCTGACCACAAAAATTTGCTTCTGTATATAGCCAAAGCCTAAAGGGCCAGACCCAATGTTTTTCAAAAATATGTGCTAGCTCTTAGTATCTTGCCTTACACTTCTCCAAATTCCTGATGGTTGGTTTAAAAAAACAAGTACTGAGTTCTCAATACAAGGTTTAAAAAAAATGTCATCATGTGAGGTGATGCATGTTAACTGAATGTATTTTGATAATCATTTCACAATATATACATACATTAAATCATTACGCTGTACACCTAAAAATAATATAATGTTATACGTCAATTATATCTCAATAAAACTGGTGGGGGGAATGGAAAAAAAATAAAAACAAGTACTGGGTTAACAAGGAGTTCATCTAAACCAAATATTCAAAGAAGGTGTCCAAAGAAATCCCTTTTCTGCCAAAGAACCCGCCACCACCCCCCTACCCGCCACCTCCCCACCCCCACCCCCCGCCGCTGTATCATTCATAAACACAATGCTTTAACAACTGAAATCTAACCCAGGCCAACAGAAGTTTAAAAGGTTGCTTTTAGATGGAAAAAAATAGTCCTTGGAATCTCCATATTTAATTACGCCTTTGCTGGTTCCAAGAGAGTAATTACAGCAGCAATTACAGAATCTAATAACCAGCTTTATTGGCTCTGAAAGCTGAAGCAAAAACAACTCCAACCATGTTGAAATAAACATTGGTCTCCAGACAGCTGCTTCATTAGAAACTCTAAACAGCTATTTGAAGAAAAAATACAGAAGAGATACCCTAAGAAGCAGAGAGACCAGTGGAAAAGACATTCACCCAGGACCAGAAACTCCTTCTGCAAGGCATCTGTTAGTGACTGGTACAGAAACCATTTTCAAAGAATGCATCAGTTCGGTACAACTAGGTAGGACATTCCTTTTTCCTCGGCAAAGGCAGACTTAAGACTTATCTTTGAAGAGTTGCTGAGGAGGGCAAGTTTGCCTGCCCTGATCTGGGGGCATTCAGAATAGAGGACATCAGCCCAGGGCATCTCAACAGATGCAAAGATCTCATAACTGTACACTAACGACTAATACATTGAGATTCAGGCATTGGGGAGAAGGAGGGTCCAGTAATATCCTCTCACTGAATGAATGAAGATGTCTAGAGTCCTTTCAAAGACTCAAGATTCTACATCTGAATTCATGCAGCAGAAGGTCCAAGGGTTGGGAGAGGAGGAGAGCGCTGGTTCTTTCCCACTCTCAGCATGAACTACATAGAAAACACAAACACACTCCAGGGGACACCTACCCACAAATGCAACGCTAAGTGAGAATTCAGAAGAACCTTCAGCAGCTTGGTCACGGCAGAGCTACTGGAGGGCAGGGAGCCGGTGAAGCTGAGGGAGCCCTGCTTTGCCCACCTCCAGCAATCAGTCAGATGCTCCTTGCTCACTGTGCCCATGAATAAACCTCAGATGTTCAGTGTGCCCTCAGCCAGGAGAACCACACCTGGCCCTCAAGCCAGTAGTCGCTTTGCTGGGGTCACCTGTCATCTGCCCTGTGTATGGGCAAGAAAAGACCTAAAGTCAAAACTACAAAGTTCACCACCAATGTCAAAGAAGCCCATCCTCCTGCAGGGACGGTTATCAGTAAGCATCCCTGCACCACATGGCACTGGATGTCCTGCCAAACCCTGACCAAATGAGAGTTACATACTTGGCATCAAAGGCAGAGGGGGCTTGAAGGACTCTCGGAGATCCCGAAGTCCAACCCATCTCATTAGAAACTGAGAAAAAATGATGCCCAGAAAAGGTGACAAGGCCTGCAAGGATCCCGCAGTGAGTTAGAGGAAGAATCAGGACTAGAACCCAGGTCTGCAGCCCAGGGCTCTTTCTACCACCTCAACTCTGTTACCTACAAATTAAGTCGCTATAAATAAATCAATAGTTCCCCCTGCATAAGGAAAACAGTCTCCTAATGCTCTTTCATCCAATCATAAACTCTGCCTTTTGCAAACCCCATTTAAAAGCTCCCGCTGGGATTTCCCTGGTGGTGCAGTGGTTAAGAATCCACCTGCCAATGCAGGGGACACGGGTTCGATCCCTGGTCCGGGAAGATCCCACATGCCGCGGAGCAACTAAGCCCGTGCACCACAACTACTGAGCCTGCGCTCTAGAGCCCATGAGCCACAACTACTGAGCCCTCGGCACCACAACTACTGAAGCTCGTGCGCCTAGAGCCCCTGCTCCGCAAAAAGAGAAGCCACCACAATGAGAAGCCCCTGGACCGCAACAAAGAGTAGCCCCCGCTCACCACAGCTAAAGAAAGCCCGCGCGCAGCAATGAAGACCCAACGCAGCCAAAAATAAATAAAAAATAAAAATAAAATAAAATAAAATAAAAGCTCATGCTAACACATCAAAGAACCGGAAAGCTACCTGATATGCTCTCCTAAGTCCCCATTTAGAAGAAAAAGAAAAACGAACGGAAAAGAGCTGCTGGTCTGCCTGGTTCCAAAGGACTCTCCCCAGAATGGGTGCTGCTGGTCCTGCCTGTAGTTTCAGAAGGCGGGGGCAGGACTGGGCTCTCATTTCTCTACCTTGTATAAAGGTGCCAGGAACCTACAGAAAGGTCTCCAAAACCAAAATGCCCAGACAGAGTCGATTTTGTGTTCATCGTCACTCAGTGTCCCAGGCTCACCTGTGGAAAAGAGGGTCTCATCCTGCCAAAGCCTTAGAATGCTGTCCCTGACACTGCTGTGTTTATTCCCCCACAGCTGGAGAGTTCAGGCTAGAGGTGCAGACAGCATTTTTCAGAGCAGCCTCCTTCTCTGTGTTGTATCTCCCAGTTCCCCTAATTTGCTCTCCATGGCCTGGAGCTAATACACTCCATTTAGCAATGATAAAATAAGTACTTGTGTATGACCAGGAAAGCAGAGCCTGAAACCCTGGCTGACTTCATCAGCAAACACACAGGGAGTATAGTACTCCCTGCGAGGGAAAATTCTAGAGAGAAAGAAAAAAGCCCCTTAACTGTTTAACATGGACAGAGATGAAAGAAATAAGCCCCACTCAATTAACAATCTAACAAACTGCTTCAAAATCATTTAAACAGCAAACAGAAAGTATGTTCTGTAAAGAAAGGTAAAGGCAAGATAAGACACAGTCAAATAAGCTTAGGAAATGCAGGCTCACATCAAATTACAATGGTCATTTACGGAGTCCAGTTGTCCAGCTGTGAGTTTCAGCTGCACTATCAAGTGAACCCTAAGCAAATTACTTAACCTCACTAATCCTCAGGTAATAATAAAACCCACCTCATAGTTACTGTGAGGATTAAAATGAGACATGTATGTGAAGCTCCTGGCACTGGGCCAGACATGCATACGTGTTCAGTTCATGTTGGTCACTGGTATTACTACCTGCAGGACTTCTCAGAGCCTATTTTAGTAGAAAAAGAACCAATAGCACTACGACTCCCCGTGCCACCACCACCCCCAAAACAGCTTGGGGAAAAAACAATTTAAAACCACCTTGATTATGTACCCAACACAAGCTCCATCAACCTCTGTCCTGGTTGACTCGTACCAGCACTGGGGCACAGAGAAAAGAGCACAGGGCTTGGTGTCAGAATCCTGGCCCTGGGTCACACTGGCCTGGGGTAAATTATTTCACCTCTTCATCAAATGGAAAATGGGAGTGATATAGCTACCCCAAGGACAGGTGAGAAAGATAATCTCTGAAAATACTCGATAAACGTGAGTATTTTCCTTTTCTGCCTCTCTCTTTCCTTGCCCGTGTCTGACATTCTCTCTGAGGAGCTCTGTATCTTCCTGTCCCTCTCCCAGCCCAGCGTGTCCCTCCAAGAAAGAGTATACAGCTGAGGCACAGTGGAGAGAAATATATAACAGCAGCTAACACCTATGGGGGGCTTCTTGGATGCCAGGCACCATGGCTTGTGCTTTATGTGCTCACTGGTCCCCCCCAAAAATCCTACCCTACGTGGTAGGTTCTGCAGTGTCCCATCTCAAGATGGGGAAATTGAGGTTCAAAGAGTTTATCGCCTGCCCAAGTCATACAGTTAAGCAGTGGCAAGCATGGGATCAGTGCCAGGCTGCCTACCTGTAAAGGGCATGTTCTTGCTCCATGAAGGAACATCTACCCTGCACCAGCTGGCCTGTTTCTGCCTGAGTCTGGGCTTCTGAGAGCCTCTGTGCTTCCCCACCCAACAGATTCTACAGGCCAGCAGTCTAGCACCAAAGGCATCCAAGGGGCAGCTCAGTCTGCCCAGAAACTCTCAAGTAATCGGTAATCCATGAGAGTAGGCAGTAAAAGCCTCTGACTAACAACAACAACAACAAAATTCTAGTGGATTTTAAATTGGTTAGACGTACACGTGATAAAATCCAACCATTTAATCAACCCCTCTGCATTTGGGATGACAATTCTACATAGTTAGGGAGTTTGTAGGGAGGCTTTTGTTCTTGTTTTAAAGAATAAATGTCTTCTTTCCTCGTGCTTGCCCTATCTCTTCCCTAGACCACAAGCTTCTTAAGGTTCTCAAGAGCCGAACAGCACTGAGATAGGGAAGGGGGCGTATTCCAGAAAGTCCAGCGTTGCCCTGTCATTTCTTCTGAGGCCAGTGGGCTGGGCCCTCTGTCCTCTCTCCCCGTAATGGCCTCCAGATCTTTTCCGAGACCTAAAATGACCTCCCCACTGTATTCTAGAAGACCCAGAGACCACAGCTACAAGAACTTGGTAAGGTTTCTCAAACTCCTGTCACTTGTCCACTCTTTTTCTGCGTTAACCCCAACTGGAATGCCTAGAACTCTAAAACCAAAGGGTCCAGGGCTTGTTTAAGGGACAGCGAGTCTGGGACCTCCTCTGGGACCTCTGCTGTGACTACATTTGGAGAGAGGTGGCAGTGACCCAGAGTAAACAGCAGATGATTCCAGAGTGGGCCAGTGGGAGTGGCCTGGGCCATAAGGAGGAAAAGAAAATGGCCAAGGGGAGTCAGGCTCTCCCAGGGGAATACTGCAAAGGCCTGTGTGACTGCATCTTCTTGTCCCCGAAAGGGCAGATGATGGCTTCCCACAGCTCTGCTGCAGCTGGGTTCAATTTGGGCAGGAAGAGGAGGTGTTCCACTTCCTGGAAACAGCAGGCATCCAGGAAGTACCTCCTTGTGATAAGGGTAACTCGAGGCCAGGCTGGGGAACTAGGATCCCAGGAAGGAAAGTGATCTGCCCTTGGTTTTTGAGGGCCACAGTCAGATAGCCTATGTTCTGGGATCTAAGGCAAGGTTCTTTCCTGTATGGCAACCAGGTCACAGAATTTTGTTTAAACAGCTATCAGGGACTAAAACTGCGCACCCATACAGTCCACAGATTTGTCTTAGTTGTCCCACGTCTTAATGCATAAATTTGATTTGAATGCACATTTCACACAAAAATCCAGATTTTGGGCTTCCTTTTGAAAATGCAGATTTTCCGGCAACACTGAGCCCACACTGCTGTCTGGCAACAATCGAGTGGAGCTAAGTAGCAGCAGTGCTTTTTGAAGGGGCACATACTCTCCAATTCACCTCCACACCCACCACTACCCACCACCTCACACCTGACCACCCCGCAACATCTTAGTTCTGGAAGACAACCCCTTGCCTTCAGGCAGTTAAGGTCATGCCCAATTTAAAGACAGGCAATGGAAGCCCCAAACGTTCAACAACTTGCTCAAGGTCACATGGTTAGAGGTAATGGCCAAGGAAGAATCCAAGCCAGGTGCCCTGACCCTGGACAATGCTCCTTCCACTACTTCTAGGGAGACCTCTGACTAGACAGAACCTGCAACCCAGGTCCTGTGCTCCTGGATTCGGCTTTTAGATCTAACTCTGCCAAGACCAAATTACATCACTTAGCAAGGCCCCTCATTTCTTAGGGCTTCAGACTCGTCATCAAGGATATGAGAAGAGTGTATCATTTCCCTCCTAAGGTCTTCCTCCAGCTCTAACAATATGTGAACCTATACAGTTCTAAGATTTCCAGTGATTGGTTGAAACAAACACAAAAGGTTGTTTCTGATTGACCCTGTGTGATCCGAAAATGTAATTAACATCAATACATTTCCCGAGTATTTCACATAATCAAGTTTTTCCTGTCCAATGAAATTAGTAGTATCTCTTTTTCACAAACTGAGTTAGAAAAATCAGAGATCACTTCCAGCCTCTGAACTCTGCTGCTCTAGCTGGGTGGAGGAAGTAACACCCAGATCAAACATTAGCCACAAATATCAATCACAAATGTCATTCAGGGAGAAGAGGTAACTGCAGTTAGACTGCAGGCCCCAATGCCCTCATCCTCCATCTCTTTATAAGTTCTAGGACTGCTGACATCCTCTCTCGGAAATTCCTCTCTTCTGCCAGCCTCTGGGGAGACACCCTTAGCCTGAGGTTCCCCAGCCTCTACAACGATTTCTTCTTGGCTTTTTTTTTTTTTTTTTTCTAGATTCTTTCCCTCCTCTTCTCAATTTCTAATAGTTGCATGGAGCTCAAATCTTGGCCCTGCATTCTTTTTTCATATACTAACCTGAGCTAACACCTGTTCAGAGCCTTGTATTTTATTCCTTCATTTAATCCTCACAGTAAGGAATTAGTCTTTTTAGCCCATTTATGGATGAGGAGACTGGAGGCTGGAGAGATTAAGTAACTTGCTAAACTCTCAAAGCTTGTGAATAACTGGCAGACTCAAATCCACACTCCTGCTTCTAGCCAAGAAGAATGGTAGGGAATGGATCTACCTCCCCACCTAAAAGAAATGAAACAATGGTTTTCAAGACACTGGACATCAGGCAAAAAAGGACAGCAATTCTGGGAGATGAGAAATAAACAAGGTGGGGCTTCCCTGGTGGTGCAGTGGTTAAGAATCTGCCTGCCAGTGCAGGGGACACGGGTTCGAGCCCTGGTCCGGGAAGATCCCACGTGCTGTGGAGCAACTAAGCCCGTGCGCCACAACTATTAAGCCTGTGTTCTAGAACCCACGAGCCACAACTCCTGAAGCCCGGGCACCTAGAACTTGTGCTGTACAACAAGAGAAGCCACCGCAATGAGAAGCCCGCACACTGCAACGAAGAGTAGCCCCCGCTCACCACAACTAGAGAACGCCCACGCAGCCAACTTCTTGGGGAAGACCCAATGCAGCCAAAAACAAAGAAATAAATTAATTTAAAAAAAGAAAAAAAAGAAATAAACAAAGTGAGCCCTACAATTGCCCCAGTTTATTGCTTTGAGTTTCCAGACTTCAGTGCAAGGAGAGAAAACCCAGGCAGAACCTGGCAGACTTCCTGAGTTGAAGAGATAAGAGTTGAAAGTCTGGGGAGACCAAAACTGCTAGAGTTCACAGGAGAGAGTACCAGAGAGGAGAGAGCTGCAGAGAGAGAGCAAACTCTAGAGATCTGCAGAGGGTCCCCCATCAAGTATTCAGTAGAATACTTATCAGTACGTGTGTATGAAGAAACTACCTGTGGCCAGGGAAAGAACCACTTGAAAGGATTAGAGAAAACAGTACCAGGTAGGTGTTCACATGGGGCTAGATATAGTGCCTGCTCCTTAGCCATACTGGAAAAGTCATAATTCACAGGACTTTGAGGACTTTAGAGTATTCAGAAGGGTCTTGTCTCAACAGCAGGAAATAACTAGCCTTATACAAGATAAACATTGCTGTGGGCCCACCTAACAAATCTTAAAAGCAAGACCCAAAAGGACAAACTGTTACCAAGGAAACTATGCCCAAACAAAGCTTGAGAATATTTATAGGAATACAGAAATATCCAATACCCAACAAGGTAAAATTTACAATATTTGACATTGAATCAAAAGTTACCTGCAAAGAAGCAGATGAACACTATCCATAATGCAGAGAAAAATCAATCAATTGCAAGTAGCCTAGAACTAATACAGATGTCAGACTTAGCAAAGACTAAAGTTAAGGAGACCTACAGAAGATATATTTTTTAAAAAGATTCAAATTGGCTTCCAGACATTAAAATTATTGGATGGGATTAACAGCATAATAGAACTGCAGAAGAAAAGATTTGTAAACTTGAAGACATAGCAATAGAAACTATCCAAAAATGAAACATAGGAAAAATTATTTATTTATTTATTTATTTATGGCTGTGTTGGGTCTTCATTGCTGCTCATGGGCTTTCTCTAGTTGCGGAGAGTGGGGGCTACTCTTCACTGCAATGTGCGGGCTTCTCATTGCAGTGGCTTCTCTTGTTGCGGAGCACGGGATCTAGGCATGCAGGCTTCAGTAGTTGTGGCATGCGGGCTCAGCAGTTGTGGCTCGGGGGCTCCAGAGCGCAGGCTCAGTAGTTGTGGTGCACAGGCTAGTTGCTCCGCAGCACATGCGATCTTCCCAGACCAGGGATCGAGCCCGTGTCCCCTGCATTGGCAGGTGGATTCTTAACCTCTGCGCCACCAGGGAAGTCCCGAAAAAAAATAATTTTAAAAATGAAAAGAGCTCAGTGAGCTGTGGGATGGCTGCAAGCAGCCTCTGTAAGTGTAACTGGAGTCCCCAAAGGAGAAGAGTAAATTAAAAAATATTTCAAGAAATAATAGCCAAAATTTTTCCAATTTGATAAAACCCAAAAACCCACAGATCCAAGAAGCTCAACAAACCCTGAGCATGAGAAAACTATACCAAAGCACATCATAATAAAACTGCTCAAGGGACTTCCTGGTCCTTCCTTCCTGAGCAACTAAGCCCGTGTGCCACAACTACTGAACCCGCGTGCCACAACTACTGAAGCCACGCGCCTGGAGCCTGTGCTCCACAACAAGAGAAGACACCACAATGAGAAGCCTGCGCTCCGCAAAGAAGAGGAGCTCCTGCTCGCCACATCTAGAGAAAGCCTGTGCGCAGCAACGAAGACCCAACACAGCCAAAAATACATAAATAAATATATTTATTTTTTAAAATAAAATATAAAGTAAAAAGATCCAACTATATGGTGCCTACAAGGAATATACTTCAACTATAAAGACAAACAGGCTAAAACTAAAAGGATGGAAAAAGATACACCTTGGTTACACTACTAAAAAGAAAGTTCAAGTGGCTATATTAATATATCAGACAAGCAAATAATATTTCCAGGGACAAAAAAGGTCATTTTATAACGATAAAGGATCCATTTATCAGGAGGATATAACAACTGTAAATGTTTACATACCTAATAACAGAGTTTTAAAATACATGAAGCAAAAATGGATAGAACTGCCAGGAGAAATAGACAAATCCACAATCACCATTTCTGTCAGATTTCAATACCCCTCTTCAACAACTGATAGAATGAGTAGACAGGAAATCAGTAAGGATATTGAAGGCTTGAACAACATAAAATTAACAAACTTGACCTAACTGACATTTGTAAAGCACTCCACTACAAACAGCAGAATACTCATTCTGTTCATGTGTATAACAAAACATTTACCAAGATGGATCAAATTTTGGGCCATAATACAAGTCTCAATAAATTTAAAAGGATTTAAGTCACACAAAATATGTTATCTGAGCACAATAAAATTAAATGAGAAATCATAAAAAGAAGATCTCTGGAAAATCCCCAAGTATTTGGAAACTAAATAACATATTGCCAAATAACCCATGGGTCCAAAAAGAAATAAAACGAGAAATTACAAAGTATTTTGAACTGAATGAAAATGAAAACACAACATATCAAGATTTGTGGGATGCCATTAAAGCACAAAGGGAAAATTTTATAGCACTAAATGCCTATAATAGAAAAGAAGAAAGACTTCAAATCAGTGACTTTAGCTTCCACCTAAAGAAACCGGAAAAAGAAGAACAAATGACAACCCGAAGAAAGGGAATGAGGATCAAAGTGAAAATCAATAAAATAGAAAATAGATAGATGTTAACTACACTTATTATAGTGATCATTTATTGGGTCACCACTTATTGTGGTGATCATATACACACACTAATCAGTCTGCTGTACACCTAAAACTAATACAATGTTATATGTCAATTATATCTCAATAAAAATTAAATAAATAAAATAGAAAACAGAAACAATAGAGGTCAATGAAACAAAAATCTGGCTCTTTGAGAAGATGAATAAAATTGAACTTCTAGCCAGACTGATCAGAAAAAAAAAAAAAATTACTACTATCAGGAATGATAGGTGTAACATCACTACAGATTCCACAGATACTAAAAGGAAAAGAAGGGAATATTACAAACAACTTCATGCCAATATTCTGACAACTTACAATGACAAATACCTTGTACAACCCAAATCCATGCTCCTTCTACTATATGAGGAATGACACTTTGCTCATGACACTTTGCTACAAAAGCAGGGACAAAAATGATACAGCCCCAAGGCTGAAGGCGCTCACAAACCAGCAGACAGATGGACAATGCGATACGATGAGAGGTAAGCACAGGGAACTGTGGGTGCCCCAAAGAGGAGAACCTAACGTTTGGAGTTATTACACGTTTTAAAGAATGATAAGAGATAGCCAAGAGGGACCTATCCCAGGCAGGAAGAACAGAGGGCAGGAGAGAATGAGGGAGGGAGGAAGTAGAAAAGCCCAAGAGAGAAAGGCAAGAACAGGCTTTATGTCTTGTTAATATCCCAGAGTTAGAGGGAAGCCAGTGAAAAATTTGAAGCAGGCCAGGAGCGTGATCAGATCTGCCCTTCACAAAGCCCCCTGGCTGCTGTGGAGAAAAAGGACTGGCAACCCACTACAATAACCCAGAGGGTCTGGATTTAAGGGCCTAAACTAAGGCCACAGCAGAGGGGCTGACCAGGGGAGGAGGAACTTGAGAGATACCAGGAGGGAAGACTCCATGGGCCTATATCACTTGTTTGACTATACAGGGGAAGGAAATGGAGGAGTCAGGAATGACTTCCAGGCTCCCAGCAGGGGCAATCAGGTGACTGAGATATCATTTCTCAGAGAAACTAGTGACTCAGGGGAGAGAAGATGAGGCAGGAAGGGAAAGACCATTCTCAGCAGGTCTTTCTGTGGAGATATGAACTTCAAAATTCAAATTAGTGCCTGAAATTTGAATTAACGTCCTCTAAATCCATACGACGAAGACAAAGAAGTTCAAGGACTTCTGGGTGGGTCAAATCTAAGTAATTTCTTACAAAACTGTAAAGAGCACAGGATTCAAAGGTAACCTGATTGCTACCATTTCTGCATGTGTGTCAGGAAAATATATAGGTATATGTCTGTAATTTGCAGAGACTATCTCTGGGCTTTTTAATCGGTTGCCTCATGAAGGGACACTGAATGGCTGGGGCAGAGGAGGCACTTTAAAAATTATGCACCCTTTACATGACTATCTAATCAAAACAAACAAAAAAAAGTAACTTAAATAAAACAGCCAATTTCTTCCCCATCCGCAGATATGAAAAGGCAGTTCTATTTAAAACAGCAAACATTTACTAAGAACAACTTAACAATGCCCGGCACTGCCACTGTGGTCTGGTACCGCAGTGGAGTGAAGGCATTGACTGAGCTCCTCCCAGTACCCACCAGGTCCAGGGCTTACTTGGGTTGACCAGGTTCTTGGCTGCAACAGACGGGAAGCAGAGCCTGCCCTTGGTTTCCTTTCCCAGGCTGGAATGAAATGTTTCTTTTCCAGCTGTCTTTTCTTCCTCTGCTTCCAGCTGAATCCATGCCAACAAGAGCCCCCTTCTGCCTGAGCAACCATGACAGCACCCTGGCAACTCAGATGACAACAGAGGTCTGGGGGCTGGGGTCTTTAGTGGGGAAGTGGTGGGGGGGGGAATGCCAGCAGAAACACACTTTTCAGGGTTTCTCCAAAGTAAGAGAGAAAACCAAACCAGCCTCCTCTCCTTTTAGAATCAGAGACACATGAGAGGGTTGTAAAGACAAACCACCTTCCTTACCCAAATGGCAGCAAGGGATGGAGGGCAAGAGGAGCCACAGGAAGCTGGCGCCTTTCTGGAAAAAGACAATCTTGCCTTAGTCCACAAAAAATCTGGGCACAGAACCTCAGAGTCCTGGAACCCTATCGTATATCTCCATCTTCACACTGCCTGTAATTTAACTAGAATGCGAGCTCCTGGGAGGATGGACTGTGTCTCTCTATCTCAGCATCCTTGGTACACAGTAGGTGCTCAGTGAGGGATGGTTGGCTGGACAAACACACTCTTGGGGAATAAATCCAACCTTGTTTGTACAGAGGAGGAAACTAAGGCCCAGGGAGGTTCAGGCACAGAGTAAGTGCTCAGTAAACCCCCGCTGAGCCAAAGCCTGGTGGAGGGGCGGGCCTAGGACCAGAAACCAGGTCTCCAGTCCTTTTCCACAGGCCCTACCGGGGCTGGGAAAGAATGGATGAGCAGGAGCAGTGAGCTCTACCAGGGACAAGGAGAAAAGTGCAGGGGCAATTGTTTTCCTAAGGACCAACCCCCTCAAACTCCAAGCCTTTGCACACAGACCCTGCCTCCCTGGCCATAGGGGTGGAGTAGGCTTGTGATGCAAGCTGGGCTGCAGAACAGCCCCTCCTCCATAAGTGATTGGTCTAGTCATGAGCACATGACCCAAGCAGCCAATCAGATTCCTTCTCCAAAATCTGCTAGGAGATTCCAGAGGAGAGAAATGGGGGTAGAAGGAGGTAGCGATTCTTTTACCCCCAGGATCCAAGGCTATAAGCCAGAGCAGCCTGTGGCCATGGCCCAGACTCACGAGAAGTCAGTCAGTAAATCAATTAATCAGCAGAAAGAGACCAGCTCCACCCTGCCCTTTCCCACAGTCATGGGTCAACAAGTCCCCCTTCACCTGCAACTAAAACCAAACTGGCCATTTCAGGAAATGAGGTAGAACAGAAAAATGGCAGGGGAGAGAATCTGGAGCAGGGATTCTCAACCTGGGTTCCAGAATCCCTAACACGACAATGCAACATTTCCTATGTACTATATGTGTAGTTTTCTGAAGCACTTACTGGATTTTCAAAAGGATCCATGACCCCCAACGAGTTAAGAATGAGGGAGTTAGAGCAAAAGGAGACAGATATTCCCAAAGCCAGAACCTCCTGGACCTATCAGGAGTTCTTGATTGGTCCACCAAGTTCTGCAGGTCAACTTCCTTACTATTTCCATCTCCCAACCCAGCTGCCCTGAATTTCCTCCATGCCTTTACCACTGCAACAGCCTCTGCACAGATCTTACTGCCTCTAGAAAGATAACAACAGAATTGACATTTTCTTCTAGCTATCCTCTGCCCTCAGCAACTTTTTTTGTGTGTGTGTGAACTGGGTTACCCCAAGTTCTCAGTAGTGTGACCATACATCCTGGTTTTGCGGGACAGTCCCAGTTTTTATCTGCTGTACCAGAGTAAATATTAATGGCATCTGCTTCTCCTCTCATAAGTGTCCTGATTTGGATGATATAAGGTCACCCTACCTCCCAGGATGAGAACCTCTCTGTTTCCTTTTCTTCCCAGTCACAGATCCTGTCCCATGGTGGGGAGATGCATACAGGGAAGGTTCTGAGGCTCAGAACAAAAGGAAAGTGAAGCTGAAGTGCATCTCAAGAGGACAGGGCCATTTCCTCCCCTACATGCACCCTGCCAGCCACCTAGGTCAGGGGGATAAGGTGGGAGTTCGGCTAAAGTCCTGTTTCCTGCCTCTTATTTCTACACTCATTCTCCCTGAGAAGCTAGGTGGTCAGCAATCCCCACCTCCTCTCCTGTAACCATTTGTCACACCTCTCAATTCTGGCAGACCCGGATCAAGGCTGGAACATGAAAGGCAACTTCAGACTCTCCCTCCTTAAGGGCTCAAAAAGCCTCTCTACCCACACACAGATCATCGGCCTAAGCCGCAGCTTCTAGCTCCTCAGCACACCGAGGGAAGGCCCCTCCCAGCAGCTGGAGCAATGAGGACCCAAGAGCAAGAGGACTGTGTCCAGGGTAGGGCCCTGTGGGGTCAGCTGGGTGTGTGTTCTTGGGGGCAAGGGGACTGTGTTGGGTGCTTGCTCACTAGGCTGCGGACTGCGGTGTGTGAGCTGGGGAAAGGAGGGGGAGGGGAGTGTGTGATGGGGTTAGGGGTTGCCCTCTCCGGTCCCTTCTCCACTTGTCACCAGTGGTCTTTCTTTTGTTTGTTTTCTTTTAAACTTATTTATTCATTTATTTTTCACTGCATTGGGTCTTCGTTGCTGTGTCCAGGCTTTTCTCTAGTTGCAGCGAGTGGGGGCTACTCTTTGTTGCAGTGCGCGGGCTTCTCGTTGCGGTGGCTTCTCTTGTTGCAGAGCACAGGCTCTAGGCGCGCGGGCTTCAGTAGTTGTGGCTCGTGGGCTCTAGAGCGCAGACTCAGTAGTTGTGGCGCACGGGCTTAGTTGTTCCGCGGCATGTGGAATCTTCCTGGACCAGGGCTCGAACCCGTATCCCCTGCACTGGCAGGCAGATTCTTAACCACTGCGCCACCAGGGTAGTCCACCAGTGGTCTTTCTAAACACAGACTTTAACATTTCACTACCCTGCCAAGAAGACACTATACCGACTTTCATCCTCTGCAGCCTCATTAGGCTTCCTGTTCTCCCCAGATGCTCTTCTCATGCTTCATCTGGCTACCTTCCCCTGGTCTTGCAGGGCTGCCCAGGCAGTAGCTTCTTGATCACACCACTCCCCCAGGCCAGGCTAGGCCCCTTCCCCTGCGTGCTCCTGCACAGGCCCTCACTGAAGTGCCCAAAAACACTAACACCGTGCTGTAGCTGACATCCCCCTAGACAGCCGAGTGAACTTCCTGGGCACAGTCCCTGACACAGATGAGGTATTCAAGCCCAAGCGTCATTTGAATGAATGAGGGGGAAGCGATGTCTACAGTCTGGTCAGTCACTCTGTCTCAGCCAGTGGTTTTCAAGGACCCCTGGGCTTAAGGAAAATGTTTTAGAGGTTCTTCAAACAACCAAACATTTTCTACCAAGCCAGAAGGGTTTAAACTGCCCAAGGACCTGCCATCATTGCTTCTCCACAAGAGTTTATTTGAACCATGTCTAGCTGCTAAAAAAGTTCAAAAACTACCTCAATGGACTAAAAATCCCCAACAACAGCCTGAGATCCTGACAACTCTGGGAGAGATCTCTAATGAGATTTTTATCCTTGCCAGATCTCCACAGGTCTACCTCCAGGGTCAATGCGAGAGGAAAGAAGGAATCTGTTCCTGGCTCTGACCGCCTGAGAATATAATAAAAAGAATGATAGCTTCTCTATTTCTGTTCTTTGCAAAGCTTCTGAACAGATATGCTAATAATGGCTAGGAAGGCCTCTTCCTTATAACACCCCCCGACTCCAATGCCTTTTATTATTTTGTGATTCAAGTCAAATCTCACTGCAATTAACTTCTTGGGACTAGCCAAATTCTAATGCTGGAATGAAATTCATTTTTATCAACAACTGCTTCAAACAACTGGGCCACAATCAGGTAATCCTGAGGTACCATAATGTAGGAGTCAGGCAGACTTGGGTCCATATGCTGGCTTTATTGTTTACAATCTGGGTGAGCCTTAATTTCCTCATTTATAAAACGGTTGGGACTTCCCGGGCAGTCCAGTGGTTAAGACTCCGAAGTTCCACTGCAGGGGGCGCGGGTTTGATCCCTGGTTGGGGAAGTAAGACCCTGCATGCCGCCCGGTGCGGCCAAAAATTTTTTTTAAATAATTAAATAAAATGGTAATAAGACAATATCCTGGCATGAACTACCATGCCTATCACCTGAGAGAGGCTCAGCAAACATTAACTGAATCAGAATTTATATGAGGGAAAAAAAAAAAAATCCCATTTCAGAAAGTACCATAACAGTCACTCCTAAAAGGCTTTTCCCAAGACTTATTAAGTGGCTGACCTTGGGCAAGTCACTTAACCTCTCTGAGACTCACAGTCCGTATGTGTAAAATCACATCTGCATCTCACGGGGCAATAAGGCAGCACATGCAAGATACCTGTGTAGCACAATACATAATAGTGGATGCTCAATAAATCTTCATTCCTTTCCCCTTCAAAATGGACAGAGTAGAAACTGAGACTCAGAAAGCTAAGTAACTTCCCCAAGATTGCAATTAGAAAGTAATGGAGCCTGAATTCAAACCCAGTTTTTCTGACTCCAGAGCCCTTATTATTACTCCTCCCATTTTACAGATGAGGACACAGGCTCAGAGAGGACAAATAGCTTCTCTTAACGGCAGACATCAAATTTAAGCACCTTTCTGCTCAGTGGTTAATCCGGGTCCCCCAAAATTCAAAGAGTAAAAACAGATCAGGCACAACAATGTGAATGTACTTAATGCCACAAAATAGTACACTTACAAATGGTTTAAATGGGGACTTCCCTGGTGGCGCAGTGGTTAAGAATCTGCCTGCCAATGCAGGAGACACGGGTTCGATCCCTGGTCCGGGAAGATCCCACATGCCGCGGAGCAACTAAGCCTGTGCACCACAACTACTGAGCCTGCGTTCTAGAGCCCGTGAGCCACAACTACTGAGCCCGTGTGCCACAAATACTGAAGCCCGCATGCCTAGAGCCCACGCTCCACAACGAGAGAAGCCACCGCAATGAGAAGCCGCGCACTGCAATGAGGAGTAGCCCCCGCTCGCCGCAACCAGAGAAAGCCCGCGCACAGCAACGAAGACCCAACACAGCCATTAATAAATAAATTTTTTAAAAATGGTTTAAATGGTAAATTTTATGTTATATATAATTTACCACCAAAAAAACCCCCAGATGGGTTCATGAGCTTGCTATCTGGTCTTCCCTCTTGAACACTGTAGCTTATAACCATATATGTGAGTGAGAATAATAAAAGTGGAGGACTAACTCCAAAGTGCACAGAATTAGCAGAAACTGAAAATCACCTCTATTCCCTTAAACAATACACAACAGTACTAGACTATATTCTGCTTATTTATTAAAGAATGTAAAGAAAGGAATGTCAAAAAGCAGGCTTCCTATCAAGGAAAGCAATATGTACCTCAAGTGTCCCCAAGTAGTCAATTAGAAAACAAAAAGGAGGATAAACACTGAAGATTCTCCAGCCAATTAATATCCTTAATCACGGCCACAGCAGCCCCCAAGCCCCCTTGCTGTGGGGCTCCCAGGTCCTCCCCTCAGATGACTGGCCGCCTTCCCTGCCTCTCCACTCTCACCTCCCCATCCGCCTTGGCACTTTGGTTCTCCTGCTCCAAATATGGGGAACCGTGCAATGCACGGGCCACTCTGTTCACTGCCTCACCACCACTCTCTCCCAGCGAAGCTTCCTTCCAAATCCTGCTGAGCACTCAGTCCTCCAGAACATCTTTGTAGTCCACCAGATATGAGACCTGGTTCTGGTTCCAGCTCTGGTCAAATCAAAGTTTTAGTTTCTCCATCTGTAAAATGAGGGTGGGGAACAGACCCAGATGATCTAAGTCTCTTATGTTTCCAAGATACAGTAACTCATCAGATTCTGAACAAGGTTCAGCCAGACTAAGGCATCTGCCCCTCTTTCTTTCCTCGCTACCATTTACACATGGACCAAGATATAGCTCTGTCATGTTCAGATGTCCTGGCGTGTTATCTCTTCATGATGACCTTGTCTCAGGTATTGCTTCACTACTTCAGGAGACTCTAAATTTAAAGAAAGGAATCACCTTGTGTCTACTTTGGAATGGCCTTCTCCCCTCCTACCAACCAGAGCCATATGCCTTTATTAGTAATTAAAACAAAACAAAAACTTGCTTCTCACACATGAAAAAAATCAGACAAGTCCGTCTTGGGTCTGTTTTCACTTAAGAGACAGAAAATTTCTATGTTTTAACTATTCAACCAAGGGGGGCAGAGAAATTCAGGCCAAAATTAACTCACATAAGACCTGTAGCCTTATGAGTCTTAAAACCCAAGAGAGAAGGGAGGTCAGCTCCTAAGAGCCTGGGGGCCAAAGAAGTGGAGCGGGGAGTGCCTCTTGGTTTTGCTTTCCTCCACACTGCCGAGCTCTCCCCTGCTTCCCAGCAGAGAAGGCAATGCTGAGCAAACCCCATAGATGTGGATTTTCAGCTGGGCCTGCACCTCTCCAAGTTCCCAGCATGGCCTGAGAATGCAAACAACTGGCCGAGAAGAGACTGAAAGTCCATAATCCGGCCCCTTTCCTGTATTTCTAGTGAGGGAAGTGGGGAAAATTGTGTGTCTACATAAATACACACATCCTCTCCTCTCCCAGCAAGAGGCAGCCTCTCTCCTCCAAGCTGCCTCTCACAGCCCTTCTCTTTCTCCCTTGGATTCTAGTCATACTCCCTGACAGGTTGTGAGCCAAGACAGGCCAACACTTACCCGTTTCTGTACTCCCAGCACAGAACCCTGCACTACTAGGTGTTTAGGAAACATACGTTGAATGAGTAACAGAAGGAAAATATAATGGCCTCTGAGATTCTTAAAGAGGCCAGAGTAGACAAATACCACTCTCTTCTCAAGTCCTGAGATACTATAAAAATCAAGACTGCTAGAGAGCTGGAAGTGTCCAATATCTTGATCTGGGCGGTGGTTACGTTTGTAAAAATTCACAAAGCTGTCTAATTAAGACTTGTCTGCTTTACCATAAACAAGTTATACCTCAATAACTTGAAAAGAAGAAAAACTCAGGAAGCACCAAAAATTGCTATTTATGTGCCAACTCTTTCCTAGATCTCTTTATAGACTTCCTAGCCCTCCAGAGTCCTGTAAAATGGGCCAGAAGTAGGAATCATTCAGACCCCTTGCACAGGAGGATCCTGCGAGGCAGAGAAAGAAAGCCTGGTTACACAGAGTGTCAGGAATGTAGCAACAAAAAGACCCTGAGGTCTGGATCCTCCAGGCAGCCCACAAAACCACCAACAGCCAGTTATAACTCAAAAGAAAACAACCCTCTAAAATAGTAGCTGTCTACTCCATCTCTCCTGTCAGCCGGCTTTCTTTCATGGCAACTTTAATTTTATTTTCAAAACCATTCTGGCAGGGCTGGGAACATGCCACCGCAGCATTTGTTGAGAAGCAGTGAGGCACAACTCACTGGAATGAGGCGATAGGAGCTATGGGTTCCAGTCCCAGGTTGGCTTTCATGAGCTGTGTCACTTTTAATAGGTCACCAACCTCTCTGGACCTGGGATTTCCCTCTGTACACAGGACAGATGAGCTCTAAAGTTGTGTGATTTTCCAGAACTGTTTAGGAGACAGGAATGTAATGTGAAAGTTAATAAAAGGGACAGAACTGTTTTAATGGGCACTAGTAGACACTTGAAGTTTTAAAGGCCTTAATTTAGAACCAGGTGGGTAAATGTCTTACATATCCCTAAGAGACTTAGCCACTCGTGGTGGTGCCAGATTTACACTAAGCACAGGAGGCCTTTGCAGAGAAGGCCATGGCTCTCCCTAAGACTACAACTACATCTACAACTGCCATCCTAAAGAGTAGATTTAATTAAAATGACTCAAGTCAGGCCAGCCCTTAGTAGCTGGTTCCTTTCTCCACTCCCCTCACACAGGAGACAAATCCCCTGTGTCCCCAAAGGTGGGTCGGTGAGGAAGTCAAGTCCTACCACAAGGAAGCACCCCCGGTATGTTTAACTGGTCAGTGCTGAGTTTTTGTCCAGCGGGGTTTGAACCTGCTCAGCCCCAGCAGAAATCTGTGTCTCTGATTTGCCAAAAGGCTGGCAGTCTAGTCAGAGACAGGCTACTGATCCAAACGAGGAGATGCCCTCCAGCATCTGTGCTGTTCGCCTGGATGGAGGCTCAGGGGAGCAGCTAAAAACCATTATTCAGCTCTGGCCTCTGAACCAGGGAATCAAAATGGAAAATGTCCAGCACTTTCTACAAAATAGTCTGTGGCTTCCCCGACTTTTACAATGAGCAGGGATGTACCCAAAGCGTTAACAGACAAAATGAATGCTGAGCTACTCCATCTTTTTACACAGCAAAACTGCTTGGAGCAACACCTGCTTCTCTGGCAGATCACTGTAATATGGCACTTGTTGACTCAGAGAATGTTAGAGCAGGAAGGAATCTTAGCATTCTTTTAATCTGCCCTTCTCATTTTATTGTGAGAAAACAAATGCCCAGAGTTGGGCAGGCACTTGCCCAAAGATACCAGTGGACAGAGTCACAACTAGGACCAGGCTGCTCTAAGTCCTAGGGCTCTGTTCAACCAACCTGCATGCAGGGAGCGCCCAGGGAACAGGCAAGATAACAGGAGGCCGGGAGCTCAGGAAACAGGGAGGAAAAAAAGAGTTAGTTCAGATTCCTGTGATTAGGATAGGAGAGCCCAGGCTGAACCTGAAACGTATGGCCTCAGAAACAGAGGTCCTTGTCATCAGCAAAGAGAGTAACTAGTTCTCTCTTGGCTCAAAGATAAACAAAGGAAAGATTAAATAACCACAAAAATCACAACTAATTGAGTGAGCCAGCCAGGCAGCTGAGGGTGAAATGCCCAATATGAGGCAGCAAAGGACCTGATGAGGCTGGGTCAAGCTGGTTTAGGTCGGAAATATTTATTTGCCTGCTTACCTTCGGCATGTAATCTGAGATACTCTCAGAGTGGAAAAAAGTTGCTACTCTGCCTCTACCCAGCTGTCCAGGATGTGCTGGCCTTCGGAAAAAGCAGAAGGGGAACCAGGAAGAAGTAATGAGAAAAAGGGTGGTGAGCCATGTGTCTTCCCTTATAAGGAAACAGCCCCTATACCTACCTCATTCCTTCAAGTAATAATGGGTAGAAAGCCTACCAATGGGAAACCTCACCGGGTGCTGCAGAAAGATGGCTGCTGGTCCCCAGCACACTGCTCTCTAGACAGACTGTGTCTATCTGGTATGTGCCTCACTAAATTGAGCCTAAGACAGATTCCTCAGCTTGGCATCCAGTGCCTTCTTAGGGAGGCCACAGCTTACCTTTCCAACTCTTACTCCACCTGAGCCACCACCGCCCCTCTCCCACACCCCATAATGCTCCCACCCCTCCCATATATACACAGTGTACACTAATCTCAGTACCTTGGCTCCCACAATCCCCTCTGCCTGGAATGACCTTGACCCCCTCCTCTGTCCCAAATCCCGTTCATCTGTACCCCATTCAGCTGTGTCCTATACAGTCCCTTCACATGGAGTCTTTCACAGCAGGCACTCAAAATGTTGGCCACATTGGGTGGGACTTAATCTAACAACCCTTGACCTTTTCCACCATCATCGGACAGAAACAAAGAGCTCCATCCTGGGATGCCAACTAGAGTCCCAGCTCCTAAACCTTAGAGTAGCTGGCTCTCTTTCAGGGACTATTTGTGTGGCCTGGCCTCTCTGCCTCTTATCTCTGAAATAAGAGTAATAGTCCTTGTCAGAGAAGCTGAGTGCCTCGAGATGAGAGGCTTTGGAAACACAGATTCTCAAGTTCAAGGCCATTATTTTAAACTCCCCTTAGACCCATGCACCATTTACCAACTAATGCTAGGAACCTAAAGCTGTTTCCAGCCAAATGCCTCTTCTTGTATCACAAATGCCCCAGTGTATAGCTGTTGAGAGAGCTACAGTGAGGACTCTGAGTAGCCTGTTGGCTTTTTATTTCCACAGAGTGTGGAGACTTCCATCTCAAGTGTGGTGACAGTTCATGGTTTCAAGAAAAGCCTGGAGTTTTAGGCCTGTTGTTCTCTCAAATCTCATGGTATAATTCATCAACTGGTTCCCAGTCTATGATTGTGAGCCCATGGGGTTCACAGTTATCACTCCACTGCTCTGTGAATGCGCCGACCCAGCACCGCCTGCACTAAATGATGAATATATTGCACAATAACAAAAACAACTGCCACTTGACCACGTACTACTGTTCATGTCAGACACAGTCCTAGGACGAAGACACAAAATAGTGGGTATTCAGTAAATACTGGTTGAACGCAATAATGTACCTCTCAATTAATGGGTACTAAAACCACAACTATTATCACATGATCGTACCAAATATTTTTTGGATCTAGATAAGGGTCCTCCAACCTGAGAAGACTGAGGGCCTCTGGGATGATGAAAGAAGTCTTGGGTAGGAAGGATTCAGGTCTGGACACTATTACTAGTTACACTCCCAGAAAGCAGAGCCAGGATGCCCTGAGCTATCTCTAGACCTTGGTTTCCTCAGCAGAACAACAAAAAGGTAGGATTAAAAGCACTCTAAGCCCAGAGATAAACCCACGCACATATGGTCACCTTATCTTTGATAAAGGAGGCAAGCATATACGGTGGAGAAAAGACAGCCTCTTCAATAAGTGGTGCTGGGAAAATTGGACAGATACATGTAAAAGTATGAAATTAGAACACTCCCTGACACCATGCACAAAAATAAACTCAAAATGGATTAAAGACCTAAGTGTAAGACCAGACACTATCAAACTCTTAGAGGAAAACATAGGCAGAACATTCTATGACATACATCACAGCAAGATTCTTTTTGACCCAGCTCCCAGAGAAATGGAAATAAGAACACAAATAAACAAATGGGACCTAATGAAACTTAAAAGCTTTTGCACAGCAAAGGAAACCATAAACAAGACCAAAAGACAACCATCAGAATGGGAGAAAATATTTGCAAATGAAGCAACTGACAAAGGATTAATCTCCAAGATTTACAAGCAGCTCATGCAGCTCAATAACAAAAAAACGAACAACCCAATCCAAAAATGGGCAGAAGACCTAAATAGACATTTCTCCAAAGAAGATATACAGATGGCCAACAGACACATGAAAGAATGCTCAACATCATTAATCATTAGAGAAATGCAAATCAAAACTACAATGAGATATCATCTCACACCGGTCAGAATGGCCATCATCAAAAAATCTAGAAACAATAAATGCTGGAGAGGGTGTGGAGGAAAGGGAACTCTCTTGCACTGTTGGTGGGAATGTAAATTGATACAGCCACTATGGAGAACAGTATGGAGGTTCTTTAAAAAACTACAAATAGAACTACCATACGATCCAGCAATCCCACTACTGGGCATATACCCTGAGAAAACCATAGGTCAAAAAGACTCTTGTACCAAAATGTTCATTGCAGCTCTATTTACAATAGCCAGGACATGGAAGCAACCTAAATGTCCATCGACAGATGAATGGATAAAGAAGATGTGGCACATATATACAATGGAATATTACTCAGCCATAAAAAGAAATGAAATGGAGGTATTTGTAATGAGGTGGATGGAGTTAGAGTCTGTCATACAGAGTGAAGTAAGTCAGAAAGAGAAAAACAAATACAGTATGCTAACACATATATACGGAATCTAAGGGGAAAAAAAGCCATGAAGAACCTCGTGGCAAGACGGGAATAAAGACACAGACCTACTAGAGAATGGACTTGAGGATATGGGGAGGGGGTGGGGTGAGATGTGACAGGGTGAGAGAGTGTCATGGACATATATACACAACCAAATGTAAAATAGGTAGCTAGTGGGAAGCAGCCGCATAGCACAGGGAGATCAGCTCGGTGCTTTGTGACCACCTAGAGGGGTGGGATGGGGAGGGTGGGAGGGAGGGAGATGCAAGAGGGAAGAGATATGGGAACATATTGTATATGTATAACTGATTGTTATAAAGCAGAAGCTAACACACCATTGTAAGGCAATTATACTTCAATAAAGATGTTTAAAAAAAAAAAAAAAAAAAAAAAAGCACTCTAACAGGAAATGCAAATGAAACTACAATGAGGTACTACCTCACACTGGTCAGAATGACCATCATTAAAAAATCTACAAATAACAAATGCTGGAGAGGGTGTGGAGAAAAGGGAACCCTCCTACACCGTTGGTGGGAATGTAAATTGGTGCAGCCACTATGGAGAACAGTATGGAGGCTCCTCAAAAGACTAAAAATAGAATTACCATATAATTCAGCAATCCCACTCCTGGGCATATATTCAGACAAAACTATAATTCAAAAAGATACAATATACAGACTACTATATATAAAATAGATAACTAATAAGGACCTACTGTATAGCACAGGGAACTCTACTCAATACTCTGTAATGGCCTATATGGGATAAGAATCTAAAAAAGAGTGGATATATGTATATGTATAACTGATTCACTTTGCTATACACCTGAAACTAACACAACATTGTAAATCAACTATATTTCAATAAAAATTAAGGAAAAAAAAAAGATACACGCACCCCTATGTTCACAGAGGCACTATTTACAATAGGCAAGACATGGAAACAACCTAAATGTCCATCGACAGATAAATGGATAAAGAATATGTGAGATACACACACATACACACACACACACACACACACACACAGTGGAATACTACTCAGCCATAAAAAATAATGAAATAATGCCATTTGCAGCTACACGGATAGACCTAGAGATTATCAGGTTAGGGATTAGCAGATGCAAACTATTACATAGAGAACGGGTAAACAACAAGGTCCTACTGTATAGCACAGGGAACTACAGTCAATATCCTGTGATAAACCATAATGGAAAAGAATATGAAAAAGAATGTATATATATATATGTATGAATCACTTTGCTGTACAGCAGAAATTAACACAACATTGTAAATCAACTATACTTCAATAAAATAAATTAAAAAACAAAAATAAAAAAAAGCACTCTAACAGGTCCTCCCAGCTCTGCTTTTTAAGATCCCTTACCCTTAGGCCAGCCTCTGAAGCTCTAGAGCTGTACCTGTGTGGCTTCACCAACCCTAGAATAGTGGTCCTCAACCCTAGGAGCTTTTGGCCCCCAGGGGACATTTAGCAGTTTTTGGAGACATTTTTGGTTGTCACAACTGGGGGATCAGGGGGTGCTATGGACATCTAGTGAGTAGAGGCCAAGGGTGCTGCTAACCATCCTGCAATGCACAGGACAGCTCCCCACCACAAACAATTATCCAACCCAAAATGTCAATAGTGCCGAGGCTGAGAAACACTGCTCTAGAGACTGCTGAGAAAAGAAGCTTACTGCTGTAAAATAAAGGCTGGGGAATGCACAGTGCCCATGTTGTAGCGGACTGTGAATGAACGAACACAGTGAATAAGGGCTCTCAAACCATTCCAGACACGTACGAACAGCCTCCTCTCCATCTTCTCTCTGGCACTAGTCCCACTGTGTATAAGATGATTCAGTCACTCTAAGAACCTGAAACCTTATCCTCCTCCACCCAACCCATACCCATTACTGACACACAGCCTTTCGAGATTGAGCATAAATAAGAGGGAGCCTGAATGGTGCACGATGTGGCAGGAAAGCACTAGACTTGGAGCCTAATGAAGGCTAGCCTTGGCTCAGACCCTAGGGAAACCACTTAATTGCTTTGAGCCTTAGTTTCCTCCTCAGCAAAGTGGGTTAAAATCACTTTGCCCCATCTGCCTTTTAAAGCTTCTCTGAGTTTCAAAATAAGATCATGGATGTGAAAGTGTTTTGGAAGCCACAGAACCCAGCACAAATGTGAAGTACTCTCCTGCAGAATAACAGGTGCTCATACTCCGGAGGGAATATTGTAAAAATTAATTTCCAATAACAAGATTTTGTCCACGGGTGAGTTATAAGCACTCCAGGTTATGGAGTCCTGGCCCTATGGAACACCAGAGATACTAGAGCCCACCGTGATGCAGCCCACCTCAGGATGCCCAAGGCTCCTGGGTCAGCCCAGTGACTCAAGTAATCTGAACCTCAGCTTTCTCATCTCTAAAATGGGGGGATGGGGGGAATAATACCACTTAATACATGAGGTTGTTGAAAAGATCAAACGTGATCAAGTTTGTAAAGTGCATGGCATTTCCCAAAGATGGGGGGGAACATTTTCATTTTCTGAAGATTTTTGTCCTGAAAAAAATTTTTTTGCTTCAAAATACTTTTTTAGAATGATGAAAATAACTTAAGAAAGGGTGTTTTCTACAATGCTATTTGTCCTTTACACCTCCAAAATTATCTCTAAAATCTAAGCATAAGAAGGGTTGTCAGGAACTTCCCTGGTGGTCCAGTGGTTAGGACTCCACGCTTCCACTGCAGGGGCACGTGTTCGATCTCTGGTTGGGAACTAAGATCCCGAATGCCTCGTGATGAGGCCAGAAAAAAAAAAAGAGTAGTCAGCAGCTGCCAGCCCTTCGGCCCTGCCTCCTAAGAGCAACAAGCTGAATGCCAGGCTGATACCAGCTCCCTCTTTGGCTATGGCCACAGAGGGCTATCAGCACCCACTACAGCTCAACACCCAAATCTTCTAAGCAATCTGCAACCAATTACTGCCCTTGTGCAAGATTCTAAAAGGAGAAAATGCTCTGGAGAGGTGAAAGCAACTGATCCAGCTGATGGAAAATTAAGAAACTAGTCTAATGAGTTCTGGGGACACTGAGCTGATCAAACTCCTCACCCAAATGGGGAGCCTTTCAGGTGGCCTCATCTGAGTAGCAACTCCTCTTCAAACCTCTGCAGAGAACAGCAGCCGCCACACACGTGTGCAAGTCTTGTGTTTGCTTTTACAACTATCAGGTCTTATACATGTTACAAGCCTTACACAGATTACAAACAAAGAACTTACAGTTCCTGCTTTAGCAGACAGTAAAGAACCCACTCCTCAGGTTTATTAGTTCCTACTTCCTTTTGTAGGAAGTAAGACAACTGTAAAGCAAATTGTAAAGCAAAGTAATAATCATCAGAATAAGC
This sequence comes from Balaenoptera ricei, assembly GCF_028023285.1. Classification (NCBI taxonomy): domain Eukaryota; kingdom Metazoa; phylum Chordata; class Mammalia; order Artiodactyla; family Balaenopteridae; genus Balaenoptera; species Balaenoptera ricei. The sequence continues at coordinate 25,546,497 of NC_082653.1, forward strand.
TGCACTTTAAATTTAATATTCTAAAGCTAATTATTTTATGACGAGACTAAGTTAAACATTTATCCATTCTTATGTCCCCACCAAAGGGGCTTCTGATTCAAATAAAGTACTTTTTAAAGGTACTGCATATATCTCCATGTTCCTGGTTTTCCTTCTCAAAACTTTTCCTATTAATTCAAAGTTTCAAGCACTCACACATTTTGAGTTCCCTACTGCTTTAACATTCTACCACTCTCCAAAATAACTATTTAACAAAACACAGATTCAAGTAACACACACACACAGAGCTATTTTGACTCCCTCCACTGCATATCCTATTCTCTGAAGTCTGAATATGCTTCTAGAACAGATCATACTGTACCTTGATTGTATCTGTTTACTTGTCTGTCACTCTAGCTAGATTATGAGCACCTCAGAGGCAATGACCTGTCTCCACCTGCATGTCCCCAGTAAACTAGGACAGTATCTGGCACACACCTCAAGTTAATATATATTTATCAAATGGGTGCATGAAGGAAGCGAACATTTCTAGCAACCCTCTTTTAAAATGGACCATCTGAAATGCAAAATGAAATGCAAATGTCTATTGGGATCTCAACGTCAGAGTCCTGAAAGTGTACAATATCCAAATTCGTTTCAAAACCCCTTCCCTCAAATACACTCTACTCTTTACTCAACACAGCTAGAAGAGAGCAAAAGTTCTTCTGCAACTTCCAGTTGTAACTCTAGAGCTGAGGTGGTGCCTGTACCAAACAGGAAGTGCTCGCACCCAACCCCCACCTCTCCCCACCCGGTCACTGCCGACTCCTTTAAGGCCTAACGCAAAAGGTCACACTGTCATCCCCAACCCTAAACTGGGGCAAATCTCCCCAACTCAAATCTCCACCAAGCTACATTTAGGGTGTTCTTGCGGTTGGCACTAATGGCCAATTTTGGACTTTAATTACTGCTCTCCGAGGTTTATCCCCCACCAGGAGTTGGGCCTCCAGGAAGCAGGAGTGTAAGGCAGGGCCTCACACTTCAGCAGAAAACCCTGACTGGGTAAATGTCTGAACTCCTGCTTTGGGACACACAGAGCCTCATGGCTCTGAGCAAACTCAACTGCCCTGATTGTTCAACAGGAGAAAACTTTCCTCAGCAGGTTGTGCTGTGCCTCAAGCTCCAGGGCAAGCATCCTAAGCAACCTGGTGCTTGATCCTGGGGTGTTTTGTTTTGTTTTGTTTTGTTTTTTGGTTTGTTTGGTTGGTTTTGAGGGTGAAAAGGAGATGACAGAGCTCTTTGCCGGGTTTTAACCTAATTAGGAATCCTGCTCAAAAATTCACTATCACCTTAAAATCCAGAAAAATGTCATTTTACAGAATTAAATAGGGCAAGTTTGATGATGAAATTTCCTGTTTCACCATCCCACCTCACTCCCTCTCCCCTAGCTGAGAAACTCCTTGCATTTTCTAGCTTGACTTTATCCATAAAGAAACACTCCTGAAAGAAACACTTTACCTAGGATGGTTCTAAGACTCCAGTCAGAAAATGTATGGGCTGTTTAGTCAGGATAACTTTTTCCTCTGAGAGAGCCACAGATCTGTCCAACAGCAGGATCCACTGCGCCAGGCTGTGTCTTTTTCACTGCCTGGAAATCCACATGGCATCTCAGATGGCTCCTAACACAGAACAGGCACTCAGAGAACATCTGTTCCTCCTGATGCAGAAAACTGGTGGATCATAACAGTATCAATGCCATATAAACAGAACAGGAAACAGTCACAAAGCCACTGAACCAAGAAATCAGAACTCACTGAAAAATAATTTCTGGTGGAAAAAGATATGACTTTAAAAAATTCACTTCTTAGCCCACTCCAGGTGGAGTTATCGCCTCACCTGGGATCCTTATGGCACTCTACACAAGCTCACTGGGTGAAAATTCTTTCTTCACCACCCCACCAGGCAGTGGTGCTCCCTGAGGATGGGAACTACCCCTAACCTATCACCAGAGTTGTTGGTGCCTGACAACCAGTGGGTCCTCATGACCAACAGCTTTACTGAATGCATGTCAATTATCTAGATGGCTGGCTTCTTTCATGAAGAAGGCTGCTACCCCATCAGGAGGACATGTGTTCAAGTTCTTTTTCTTTTTCTTTTTCTTTTTTAATATTTATTTATTTATTTGGTTGCACCAGGTCTTAGTTGTGGCAGGCGGACTCCTTAGTTGCGGCTCGCTGGCTCCTTAGTTGCAGCACGTGGGCTCTTTAGTTGCGGTATGTGAACTCTTAGTTGCAGCATGCACATGGAATCTAGTTCCCTGACCAGGGATCGAACCCGGGCCCCCTGCATTGGGAGCGTGGAGTCTTAACCACTGCACCACCAGAGAAGTCCCTCAAGTTCTTTTTCGAGGGAAGGAAGGAAGACTTCCACTGAATTCTCCAACCATTCTGTGGCCTCATCAGATTACTGAAGGTATTTGGGAATAGGCTGAGCTGGATAAGAGTTCAATCTTTGAGCCACAAAATGAGTGAGCAAATTAGCCAGGTAGACAGCATCCCTGAGTGTCCAGGAAAGAATACTGGCATGGACATATGAAAAATGCCCAACATTCTCATGTAACCCCTACAATAACTATCTGTCTCTTTAATGTGCATACAAACCACCTGGAGATCTCATAAAAATGCAGGTTCTGCTTCAGTAAGTCTGGGTGGGGCTTGAGAGTCTGCATTTCTAACAATTTCACAATGTTCCCACAGACCACACTTTGAGTGGCAAAGTTTTGTTGTTATTGCTGTTGTTTTTAACCTTTTTAAAAATTGAAGTATAGTTAATTTATAATGCTGTGCTGCTTTTTGTTTTTTTAATTGAAGTATAATTGACCTACAACACTATATTAGTTCCAGGTGCATATACAGTGATTCAATATTTCGATATGTTACAAAATGATCACCATGATAAGCCTAGTTATCATCTGTCACTACACAAAGTTATTACAATATTACTGACTATATTCCCCATGCGGTACATTTCCTCTGACTGACTCATTTATTTTTATAACTAAAAGTTTGTACCTCTTAATCTCCCTCACCTATTTCACTCATGCCTCCCATACCCCTGCCCTCTGGCAACCACCTGTTTGTTCTCTGTATGAGTAGCAAAGTTGTATAGTAAATAGTGCATCCTGTTCTTGCAGCTGAAGCAGCTGATGCTCAGAGACAGGAGGAGACTTCCACTAGCAAGCAGAGGTGGAATGTGAACTCAGGGCTTCTGATCCCAAACCCAGAGACTTTTCTACCATACCATTCCACTAATCTTTTCAGCTAAACATCCAGGACCATGAAGATGTGTAGCTTTCCCGCATCCCTCAAATAAGCCCTCCCGCCAGCTTTGCCATGTAAGGAAGAGGGAGGAGGGACAACTAGAAATAGAAGCTATGGGTGAATCAAGCCAGCCAGATGCTCTTGTTAAGAACTTAAATCATTCAATCCTTCAGCTAAGACTCCTTAAGAAGGACCAAACAAACTTCAGGCGCTCCTAGATGCTCATTCCTTCACCAATGAAAGGCCACAGGGAAGTGTAATTGTTTAAAACAAAAAAAAAAAACAACTGTGTCAGTGATATGGGAATTATCAGGGCCTTACAGCACACAGAACCAAATTAATTCCTAACAAACGGCTAGTCCTGTGTGTGCTGGGCTGTGCTGCTCAGACCTCAGCCGGCATATTCAGAATGGTCAGCTCTGCCCACTCCACACCTTAAGAGCAAAACTGATGAACAGGAGCCCACCCAGAGGAGGGTAACAAGGAAAGAACAGAAACACCAGGCAAGGAACCGTCAATGGAACAGAGAAGACCTGTTGAGACGTAAGCCCCATTTTCCTTGATCTGTCTTCCCAAAGGGGGATTAGACCTGTTCTCTGTGGCCCCAAGAGGCAGAATTAGCAACCTGTTTTCCCAGTTGAAGAAAACAGTTCACCACTGTCTAGTGTCAGAGCTGGGATCTGCCCGTGAACCTTCTAACTCCAGATCCCACATTCTTTCCTCCAGCCCAAACTGTTTCCCTACAGAGCTACCACCCCAACCTGTACCAGAGGTAGGCACTACAGGAAGACAGATCTCAGTTCCAAATAAGAAAGGTGATTTCATAGTCAGAGCTGTCCAAAGACAGACTATGCTGTAGCGTGGGAGGATAGAGCACCTAATACAAATCCTATCAGCAGAGAGGTTCAATCAGAGGTTAATCACTTGGCAGGAATACTGCAAAGGGAATCTGGGCACTGGATGGGTGACTGGGTGAGATGAACCTGCCACCCCTCAGAGATGAATTAATCTCTTCCTGCTGTATTTTCCTCTAACACTTCATTTGTACATAGTTTGCCTTTCATCAGTTACTTGTACATGTGTGTGTCATCTTCACTGAACTGTAAGCCCTTGTAGTGTCTTATCCATCTTTATATCCCTTATTGTGCCTAAGACTATACCTGGGAAACCAAGGAAACATTTACGTGCCTCCTCTGTGCCGGGCACTCTGGTATGCATTCTGTACATATCACCTTATTCCGTATCCTCACAAGAACCCTAAGAAGTATTGTTATTACTGCCTTTTTATAGATGGGGAAACAAACTCAGAGGATAACTGCCAAGGCATTGCTGGTGAGTGGTGAAGCTGCCACTCAAACTGGGAATCTTCTACTTACACCATCATGCTGCCCTCCTCCTAGAAGGAACTGAACAAACATCTGCTGACTTAAGCCAAACACCTTAAAAAACAGGCCAGTACTATATCCAGCTAGGTCTGTTGTCGTTTTCTGCTGCTATGCTCAAATTTTCCTTCTAATTATAACCATCCATTCTCAAAGTGACCAATATAAAGTTGTTGTTTTTGGATATCCTCTCTCTCACTTTTTCAAAGACAGTGGCAGAGCAAGAGGACCAAGTTTTCACAAACCTTTCCTACCCAAAGGAATCCCTCAAGGCCCCAAGAACTCCACCCCCTCCTCCCAGTAGACCCTAGCTCCATCTCAGGGCTCTGGACCACTGTAAACAAATCAGGTCCTGGCTTTCTGCCCCAGAGGTATATGGCTCACACACATCTTCACAGGCTCTTCTCCAGAACCTCGTTCTCCACACTCAAACCCAACGCAGGGCAACTCAGAACTTCCCTGAGCAAAACAGTCTAGCTCACAGGTCCTCACATTTAGCTAAACTTCCAAACAAAATCTATCCTGAATTTCAAATCACATTAGAAACCTACTGGCAGGCACTTAAAAATATTTAATCTTCCTGCCAAATGGGGCAAAAAAAGATTTTGTAATTTGAATCAGAGGCGCCAGCATGTTTGGACAGCCAACGCATAGGCTTCTCTGACACTCCATCTGTCTTCAGAAGTAAACCAAAGCCAATCTGGCCAACCAGCTCTTTAAACAAGAAACTTAAGCATCACCAAGGGAAATCCTCATTGCTCAGTTCCCTGGGTGGGTTTCGGGTTTTCCATCCCTGGGCCTCTGGGATAGGAGATACTGCTGGTACACGCACCATTAAGATGCTGTGCTTTTCAACCTGACACCTTGATTGCAGAGAACCAAAAAGCCACATTCACTATAAATTTAACTTATTAAGATGTCTTCCCATGTGTTAACATTTTAGAGCAACTTTATTAAACATGAGAGAGCCACCCCGGCTCCAGCAATAAGCAGGACTTAATGAAGATATATTTCCCATGAGCGTCTGGCCTCTCTGCATCCATCAGACATTTTCAACTGAACCTAAATTAACCTGTAAATGAACTGATTTGCATTCATAAACCCAACAGAAATATACCAGTTGAGGGTGAGATATCCAATCTCCATTTTCCAATCTCACACAATTCTCTTGTTAAACTAAAATATGATCCTTTCTACAACCTGGTTTCATCTTTATTAAAATGGGAAAACAGGGAAATCTGAACCACCTAGGGTAGATATTTCATAACTAGTTACAATGCCTTAAGAAGAAAATAATCTTTGATATATGATCACCTTTCTTAAGGAGAACACCAACTGGGCACTGTTTGGAAAGGTACCAAAAAAGACCTAAGCTGGGGAGATTTTCGTCAGTTCACCTATACTGCATTCCTGGTTCCCATCTATTTCTCAGTGAAAGAACTTTTCCACTTGATCAAAGAGGTTTGATCAACAATAACTTTATCAGAAAAGGAAAAAAGTATACTTACTCAATATCCACAATGTGCCACACTCTTTCATATATTGAATATTATCTTAGTTAATCCTCACCACAGTCATGTGAGATGAATATTATTTCCACTTGATAGTAAAGGAAAAATGACAATATTTAAGTGCCTTGGATGGCAGGGCCTGTGTCTGGTTTCTCTATATTCCCAGCACTAAGCTCCAGGCACTGAGCATGGGACCTAGGACACAGTTTAAGAGCCTGCCACATGCTTAAGAATGAATACATCGCTAAAGGAAACAAAAAGAAATTTGGAAAAAATATGCAATCCAAATTTTGCTCTAGGCCCCTACCTGAAACCACTGCCTGGAACACACCTGCCTGATGCAAATAATCTACTTGAGCAGCAGAGGTTTGTTTCAAAGGACAATTTATCATCTTTCCAACATCTACGTCACAAAAATAGCATCCACATTTGGCTACACACTTCACAGGGCAGGACCTAGTCCTGTCTCACTTCTTTTTCCCCCTGACTCAGCACCACACCTTGCACAGGTGGGTGTTTAATGATCTGAGTGATGACAAAGGTCATGATGATGCCTTCAGCCATCATGGGAGTAAACAAAACACAAGATGCCCACAGCCACCAGAAGAACTGGTCTCTGAGTCAAGTTACATCCTCTCTCCAGCCTCATTTTCCTCTCCGGACAATGTGAATAACAGAACATACCCCCAAGACTGTTTGCAATCATTTAATAAATACTTACTGAGCATTAGCTACATGCCAGCACCGTGCTAGATACAGGGGACACAGCAATGAACATGACTATCACATCCTGCCTCATGGAGCTCAAAGTCTCGGTGGATATCATGAGACTCCTAAGAAAAAAGGAGTTGTACAAACTTCAAAGGACTCACAATTATGAAGAACTGCTCCTCCTCTGAGTTTCTGAAGTTGGTTAATGGCATCACCATCCACCCATTGTCCAAGCTGTAAACTTGGGAATTGTCTTCATCTCCTCCCTCTCCTTCATCTTGCCCACAATTCTGACCAATCACCAACCTTCTTCTGATTCTCCTTCAGAAAAGTCTCTGATATGTATTACTTCTCATCTAGTTTTCCATGCTTCTACTCTAGGCCCTTTGTTCCCACCTGAAGAGTCTCCTTGTAATAATGATAATGGCAACCATTTATTGAACACTTACCATATGGCAGGCATTCTACTAAGAACTTTGCATGCATAACATAATTTAATCTAATAAGGTAGATACTAGTACCCCTATTTACAGAGGAGGAATCTGAGGTACAGAGTCACCTGCCCAAGACACACAGCTAGTGACAAAGCTACAGCTCAAGTGCACTGTCCATGAGATTCTACCCATATCCCTTACTGGATTCCTGCCTCCAGTCCCTTCTTGGTCAGCTGACACTCCTTCCTTTATTGCTACTGCTGCAGTGCTCTTTCAGAAATCCAAGCTGGTCTGTCTCTTCTGCTTTAAAGACAGCCTATGCTCCTCACCATCTCCAGGTCAAAGTCTAAAGGCTACAGGTCACTCCCCAGTGTTAACCATCTGCTGTCCTGCCCCACAGACTCCCACCAGGAGATGCTCTCACTCAGGGCTCCCCAAACTCCTTGCTGACCCACTTCACATCTCCTTCCTCAGCCAAGCCACCTTTGCCCTTTCCCCTCCAGACAAGAATATTCTCCTCTGCAGCCTGAGCCCCACGTACACACTCATGTTTCAGCACTGACTGGTATGTTTCCTTCCCTCTCTTCCTCCTCCCTCCTCCTCCTTCTCCTCCTTGTCCTCCCTCTCTCTTTCTCTCTCTCTCTCACACAAACTCAAAAAACAAACAAACAAAACAAAACAAACAAAAAAACCCACCATACACACACTTCCAATCCTGAGTCCCTGGAGGGCAGGCACAGTGTTATTTTCATCTCTGATCCTCCAAGTCCCAGCACAGCTCAAGTCAGTAAGTAACTAAATGAATGGTATGTTGTGGTGTTAACACCTCTGAGCACTATTCCTATAAGCAAATAAGACCTTCCCCGAGAGGACACTAAAAAGAAGGGCAGTAGCTCCTGTCCTCTCAAGCAAACTCAAGAAGACAGACTGCTTTCCAAAAAGTTATTACAACTAGCTGAGATTGGTCCTCCACAGTCTGCTGGCAGCCTCTCTCCAAGCCTCTTGAAAGCCAATTAATCACCTCTAAAACGGTAGAAACAAAACTGCTCCAGACCAAAAGACCACAGGAGAATTGCTCTCTCAGTTCGGAGATGATGTAAACTGATGCCCTCCTCCACCCGGCAATGGGCAAAGCATTCCCCAAATGCAGCCTGGTCAAAACACTGACTCTAAATTACCTCTGTGAACAACAGAGGATCCTGACTGAGGGAGAGTCATCACAGAAAAATGCCAGAGACAGCAAAATCTAACCCTGCTCTCCATCTCCAGAGCTACAACTGGACTCCAGGCCACAAATGCATGGCTGCCTGTGTCCTCACTGGTCTCCCAGCTCCCATTCTCACCCCCCACAGGTCTACTTTCCAAAGAGAGGCCAGATGGTGTTTTTAAAACTATGTGAATGATAAGGACACGCATCACACCCTCCAACAGCTTTCCATCCACTTGGAATAAAATCTAAACTCTTTACCAGGAAGTTCAAAGTCCACCCCACACCCACTTATTTTATACCACTCTCCTCTTCAATCACTACATTCCAGAAACAGAGGTCTTCTGTTTCTTAAAAGAGGCCAACCTCCGGGCGTTTTTCTATGCTGTCTGCTTGCCTGGAAGGCTTCTCCCCTAGATTTCTACAGAGCTGGTAAGTTCTCAAGGTTCAGTTCAAACTTGACCTTTTCGAAGAGGACTTCCCCTGACCACCCTATCTAAAGTGACACCCCTTCCCACCCCATCACTCCCCATCCAATTTTTTTTTTAGCACTTTTCATCACTAGACAAAATTTTCTTCATTTATTTCTCTGTCTTCTCCCTCATTAGGGTGGAAGCTGCATTTTGTTCACCCTGTGAATATAGTGCATGCAGTAAGCCCCCAAAAAGAATGTCCAGAGTATCCACTGACTATCAGCAAAGGAGCATCCTCAGGATGGGTTATTTTGTGCTTTTGTTAAAATGAAGAAAACATCTATTTAACCCCTACTGTATACTGGGCACTGTAAATCCATATCTTCCTTTCAGAGGGAAATTCACTAGCTCAAGGTCACACAGCTAGTGACTTGCGGACTTCTGAGTTAAATACTTGTTTGAAAAGCTCCTAAACCCCTCTCACCTTTCCTCCTTCTCAGGGGGAGGGTTGTTACGCTATGGCTCACTCTCATATTGCCATAACAACGAGAAAAATCAAATATTCCTGAATTGCTTTACAGTTACTAAAGCGTTTTCACATTCACCTCACTTAAGAAGAATACAAAGCACTTGCCCAGAAAGCCATACAACAGTAAGTAAAGTGCCTCAGAGTTCAATATCCCTGCCCTGAACCACAGTGGGGACTGGGGGAGGAGTCGGGGCCAAAGGAGGAATGGAATCCTTATTTCTGGTACACAGGGACTGGGAAGCGGTGAGTCACCGGGTAAAGGCTTGCGCTACGTGAAACTCTGATAAGGCAACAAGAAGTGAATCACAGGGCTGGAAGGCACCTTAGGCCTCATGGAGGCCAAAGCCCGGCTGACGGATGGGGAAAATGAGGCTCAAGAAGAAAAGGAACTTGCTCAAGCTCACTCAGCAAGTGAATAGAGCCCGAACCAGGGGGTCTTCTCTCCCCCAGTCCCTTTTTCTCTCCATCCAGGCGGCTTCTTAAGAAGAATTCTGAGTCAGGGGGATGGGGAGGGACCAAGGACTGCTCATGGACTCCATAGAGGGGTCGGGAGAGGGTAGGGGTGGGACCAGGAAGGACACAAGTGTCAGGATGGAGGGCAGAAATGAGCCAAGGAGGCGGCGGCAGTATCTGGGAAGGTGGGTGAGGGCAGGCCAGAAGGAGGAGGAAAAGGCGGAAGAGAAACGAATAGAGTGAGGGCGGAGGAAGAAGTGCTGTGAAATTAGAGTCGAAAGGGCCTGGTAGAATGGGGAGAGCCTGAGACGAGACGGCTGAAATAGCAGTCTGACGATGGAGGAGTCCAGGGCTCCGGGAGACACTGAAGGGAGTCAGACGGGGAGGGGTCCCGGACCGGGAAAGGCAAGGAAGGGAGTCTGACGGGATAAGAGTTCCAGAACCTGAGCAAACACTGGGGCAAGTCTCACGAAGGTGGAGTCCGGGCCAGAGGAGTCTGAGGGGGCCGGGCCGACTCACCGCGCTTGTTTTTGGTGCCGTGCTTCTTGGCGGCTGTCAGCTCCTGCTCGATCTTCTTCTCCAGGAATTCCTGCTTCTTACTTAGCATCTCCTCCGTGTCCCGAAGCCTCTGGATGGCCTCCTGGGGGGTCGGGCCGCCCTTGCCGGCCTTACCCCCTCCAGCCCCGAACAGCTTCCCGAACACCGACATGGTTGCTGCTCGCCGTGCCGGCCTGCGCCGCCCGCTCCGGCTCGGCTCGGCTCCGGCGCCTTCTCCCCGCTCCCCGCTCCGCCGCTCCCTGCCGCCGCAGGCCTCTCCGCCACCTCCGCCCCGCAGCTGCGCCCGGCCGCGCCACCTACCACAGGCCCCCACGCCCGGCCCGGCCGGCGTCAAGGAAACACGCCACTGACTACAACTCCCGGTGGGCAACGCGCCGTCCGTCCCTCAAATCTAACGGAGGGTGGCGCGCTGCATGCCGGGAGGCTATAGTCTTCCTGCTTAAAGCTCTCGGCGGCGCGCTTTTTAGGTCTAGCTAGGGTCAAAGGGCGAGGTCGCATGCTGGGAAATGTAGTCTCCTTGGAACCAGTTCTGTAGCGGTAGAAGAACAGGAAGAGAAGTAAGAATATTTTATAAAACAGTAATTAACGTTATGCACATTCTATGATCCAGGCATTGTGGAAAATGCTTTACATGCATTATCACATTTAATTCTCACAAGCCTATGAGAGATAATACTGTTACTATTTTTGTAGGTGAGTAAGCAAGACTCAGAGAAATTGAGTGACTGACTAGCTTAACTTAATAGCCTTCGCATATGCTGTTTCTCTATCTGCAATGCCTGTCTACTCCGTATTCACCTAACACGTTCTTCGAAACCTAGTAGAGGCTAACAGCAAAGCTAGACTGCAAAGGTTCAAAACCCACTTTGAATACTTACTTGGGCAGTTACTTCCTCTACTCTGAGCTTCCCTTTCCAAAACTGTAAACTGGAGATAGCAATAGGACCACCTCCAACCTTGTGTGAGATAGGGAATGTAAGATGCTTACTTAGCATAGGCCTAGCACAGTAGGTGCTCAGAAATGTATATTTTATTCTGGGTCATCATTATGCACAATAGCAATTAAACCGGGAGAAGACTCAAAACTTTCAAAAGTAGCAGAATTGAGGATTTTTTTGCCCCTGCATTATAAAGGGCCAACTGGCTGTGGGATCACATTTCATTGTTTTTCCTTGTCTTTTGCTGTCAAGAATCACTTCTCCGGATTTCCTTGGTGGTCAAATGGTTAAGACTCCGCGCTTCCAATGCAGGGGGCGTGGGTTAGATCCCTGGTCAGGCAAGTAAGATCCCACATGCTGCGCGGTGTGGCCAAAAAAAAAAAAAGGAATCACTTCTCCATCTATTAGCACTGAGGCTGTGTCTAGTAGCCAATACTTCGCCCAAGCCCACCAATCTAATTTGCTGCTTCCAATCGTTTGCATTTGTTAGCCTTGCATGAAAACAAAGAGTAAAGCAGTTCTGAGTAAACCAGTTCTGAAGTGCTCTCCAATGAAGAAAAACTTGGCTTCTTTTTTATCCCTTCCTGGACTCTGTTGCTTAGGAACAGAGTTTCAAATAAATGAGAGCTTAATGGAACTTTTCCTCTATTATTTCACATATATGAGTCTCCTCCCCAGACTATTATCTACATATAGACAAAAATATGCCTTGAATGTTGTCCTTGTCGTTGTTGTTGTAATCTGCCACGACCCCAGCCTGCACCTAAAGGTAACTATTCCCAAAGGATGAGAGAGTTCATCTCACCCAACTTTCCAGGTTGGAAGAAATTTTTCAAATGTGAGAGACATACTAGAACTGTCAAGAATTCACAGCAGCATGAATTTGTGAAACATAAATCACACTTCTGTTTGTTTTGTAATTGAGACACTGCAATGTTTTTATCAAAATAAAAAACAAAAACGAGGTGGATTCCATCAAGCCATCAACCCCTCCATATCTAAGAAATCTGCCTCTCCCCTCTTATCTAAGTCATGGTGCAACCAGGCACACAGGTAGCAAAACATTTGCTGGGTTTGAGCCATGGCCCAAAGAATATATGAACAGTCAGACTCTGCAGACCTCACCACCACCAGTCTCATATTGCTGTGGGGTAAGCCGGGATGATAGCAGAGCCCCTCATGTCATAACTCTGGGAGCCCAGAAATACATCTTGGTGATATGATAGCAGAATATTCCGATTTAATCTTTAGTACCAACCCCAATTAATTGGTGTGTGAGTCACTCGGATTACTGGGTTGAGAAGAATTCTGAGTCTGCATCAGGACATCTCTTAAAAATGTTCTGAGATCAATTCATGATGTCTGCGGACTTCCCTGGCAGTCCAGCGGTTAAGACTCTGGGCTTTCAATGCAGGAGGTGCGGGTTCGATCCCTGGTCAGGGAACTAAGATCCCACAGGCCACGAAGCGTGGTCAAAAAAAAAAAAAATTCATGATGTCTGCCTAGCGTGTGGGATGAGAGGTAATGACACATGGGCAAGGTAGCTGCCATCCTGGATTCAACTGCCTTGGTAGAGATCCACAGGGTGTATTGGCTCAATACTGGAGAGCCCTGGGCTTCCCTGGTCCTCATTTTTCTGGTCTCTTGGGCAAATGCACAGCCTTTTCAAACTGTGACCGACTGGTGTTAGCTCATTAAAAACTTTGTGAAAAAAACTTTGTGAAAAGAATGAGCTACCAGTACTTGCAACAACTTGAATAACTTGAAGATATTATGCTGACTGAAAGAAATTAGACACAAAAGCCTGTATGATTCCAATTATACGAAGTTCAAAAACAGGCAGAACTAATTTATAATTTGTGGTGATAGGAGTCAGAATAGTAGTTACCTCCTGGGATAGTATAGACCAGGAAGAATGACCATTGTCGGGTGCTGACAGGTTCAGTATCAAGATCCAGTGGTATTCACATGGGTGTATACAAATTTATATTTTTATACTTAAGGTCAGTGTCCTTTACATACCTTATGTACTTAACTAAACACGTTACATTGCAATGTTAAAATATCTCTGGGGCTTCCCTGGTGGCACAGCGGTTGGGGATCTGCCTGCCAATGCAGGGGACACAGGTTCGAGCCCTGGTCTGGGAGGATCCCACATGCCGCGGAGCAACTGGGCCCGTGAGCCACAATTACTGAGCCTGCGCATCTGGAGTTTGTGCTCCACAACAAGAGAGGCCGCGATAGTGAGAGGCCCGCGCACCGCGATGAAGAGTGGCCCCCGCTTGCCGCAACTAGAGAAAGCCCTCGCACAGAAACGAAGACCCAACACAGCCATAAGTAAATAAATAAACATTAATTAATAAAAAAAAAAAAAATCTCTGGTAAGAGCAGCCATAGAAGCATGCAGTTTTGATTTGTTTACCAAGTACCCTGCCTTCAAAAATCTCATCTTATTTCCATCCACCACAGCCCCATGAAATAAGCATTACTATACCATCTCCATGTTATAGTTGAGGAAACTGAGAACCACAGAAGTAGAAACTGCCCAAGGTCACATGGTTAAAGATACCCTGCCATATATTTGTAATTTTCTTTAAAAATATGTCAAGGAGGTAATTCCCTGGCGGTCCAGTGATTTGGACTCTTCACTTCCACTGCCAGGGGGCCGGGTTCGATCCCTGGTTGGGGAGCTAAGATCCTGCCAGCTGTGTGATGCAGCCAAAAAAAAAGTAAAAAAAAGCTGAATTAATAAAGCCTATTATGAAGAATGGGTTTTGAATATGAACCATAAAAATTATTATGATTTGGTCTCACATAATTATACCAAGTCAAATACAGAGGACTTTGCTAATTTTTAGCTGTAAAAACCAAGCAGAATATATCCAACACCCTTTCCTGATAAAAACACTCAACAAACTAGGAACAGAAGAGAAGTGTTCAACCTAATAAAGTCAAGTCTTGTACACTGAGAAGTACAAAACTTTGTTGAAAGAAATTAAACATCTAAATAAGTTGAAAGACATCCCATATTCATGGATTGGAAGACATTATTGTTGGGTCACAAAACTCCCCAGATTTATCTACAGATTCAATACAACCCCTATAAAAACATGAGCTGCCTCTTTTTGGAGAAATGGATAAGCTGCATTTTAAAATTCATATGGAATTTTAAAGGGCCTTGAATAGTCAAAACAAAATTGGAGGACTCACACGTCCCAATTTCAAAACTTACTGCAAATCTACAATAATCAAAACGATGTAGTCCTGGTCACTCTCACTTTCTGAGATGGACTGCATTCTGTCAATGGAATGTGTATCTTTCTAAAGAAATCTGCTTTCCCTCTACTTGGGCTCACTCTTGAATTCCTTCCTGAGCGAAGCCAAGGACCCTCACCTGGCGGCCCATCCCAGGGACTCGCCTGAGACCTGGAATGTGACCATCCTCTTGCACCCTATTTATTTTTTTCCCCTGCAACACAGCTGGCAGAACCGGGGAAGGAGGTAACTGCGGGAGGAGGTAACTGGGGGATCTCAGAGGAACCGGGCCCAGGAGTCATCCTTGGGTCTCTCATCACAACAGAGAGAAGCTCCCTGTGGTCCAGGAGCTCAAGCAGAGAAGCCAAGTCACGGCCTGGCCCTGGGGATGAGGGCGATGGTAAGATTGGGTTAGCCACTTGCTCAGGGTGACAGTTTTGCTCCTTGACAAGCAAATGCACACCTGGTGGCAGGAACTTTCAGGAAAAGGCAAAACCCAGATGGTACCTTGTAGGCATCATTCTGGCAGGGAACACAGACCTTTGGTTCTGCATCAAAACCCACACTTGGCCTTCTCAAGATGGCCCCCAGTGGTAGGGACAACCTCCTGCCATGCCTTTCGCTGGGCTCCCTTGTTGGAATCTCTGACCTACTGTGACACTGTGTATCTGGTGCACGACCACCTGGATCTCACAGACCAGAGGGACACACATCCCCACACCTCGTGCTGGTGACACCATCTCCCTGAGGGTCTCCACGTTCAGCCTGGGAGCCCACCTCTCAGTCCCATGTTCTATATGCCTGTTCACAGGGACACCTGCACTAGCCCTCAATATTCCAGCCTCCTCCCAAAGTTCATGAACACGCCATGACCAGCGGCAGCTATCTGGTCGTTATTATTTACCCCAAACAATGCCCTGGCAGTCACTCTGCTGAGCATGCTGGCTGCCCTGTGACTCTCCTTCCAGAAGAGAATCTGTTTTAAAGTTCAAGTACACATTCCTCAATTCAGAGCGGAAGCTGAGCGACATTTAAAGTGAGCCACCGGCTTGGTTTCAGGTGGTTCAGAGGGACTAGGTGCCCATGAAGAGCAATGTGGGGGAATCGGATTTAGGTGAGGGTTTTTTTCTCGGGGGAGGGAGGGTATCTGGGATTGCTCCTTAAAAATATCTTCAGCACACACAAAAAAACCAATTTGTAGCTACATATGGTGACGCATGTTAACCAGACTTATTGTGGTGATCGTTTCACAATATACACAAATATTGAGTCATTATGTTGTAAACCTGAAACTAATATACAGTCAGCCCTCCATATCTGCAGGATCTGTATCCATGGATTCAACCAACTGAGGTTTGAAAATAGTAACAAAAACAACAAAAAAATCCAGAAAGTTCCAAAAAGCAAAACTTGAATTTGCTGTGCACCAGCAACTATTTATATAGCATTTACATTGTATTAGGTATTGTAAGTAACCTAGAGATGATTTAAAGTATACTAGAGGATGTTATATGCAAATACTACACCATTTTATAATAAGGGACTTGAGCACCCTCAAATTTTGGTATCTGAGGGGGATTCTGGAACGAATCCCCTGAGGATAGCAAGAGATAACTATAATGTTATATGTCAATTATATCTCAATAAAAAATGCAAAAAAGCCCACCCCCATTAACAGATACAAACTACTATACATAAAATAGATAAGCAACAAGGATTTACTGTACAGCACAGGGAATTATATTCAACATCTTGTAATAACCTATGATGGAATATAATCAGAAAAAAATATATAACCGAATCACTATGCTGTACACCTGAAACTAACACAATATTGTAAATCAACTATACCTCAATTTAAAAAAAGTTCTCAGTAAAACAACAAAAACAACAGCAAAACCCAGACAAAACAAAACAAAAACAGTGTGGCCCTGACATAAAGATAGATATATAGATCAATGGAATAGAACTGAGAGTCCAGAAAGAAACCCATACATCTATGGTCAATTGATTTTCAACAAGAGTACCAAGACCATTCAATAGGGAAAGAACAGTCTTTCAACAAACAGTGCTGGGACAACTGGATATTCAGATGCAAAAGAATGAATTTATATCCCTACCTCTCACCATATACAAAAAAGGACTCAAAATGGATCAAAGACCTAAATGTAAGAACTAAAACTATAAAACTCTTAGAAGGAAACATAGGTATAAATCTTTGTGACCTTCAATTAGGCAACAGTTTCTTAAATATGACACAAAAAGCACAAGCAACAAAAGAAGAAAATAGATACATTGGACTTCACCAACATTAAAAACTTTTGTGCACCAAAGTCCATTATCAAGAAAGTGAAAGGGCGGGCTTCCCTGGTGGCGCAGTGGTTGAGAGTCTGCCTGCCAATGCAGGGGACACGGATTCGAGCCCTGGTCTGGGAAGATCCCACATGCCGCGGAGCAACTGGGCCCGTGAGCCACAACTACTGAGCCTGCGCATCTAGAGCCTGTGCTCCACAACAGGAGAGGCCGCGATAGTGAGAGGCCCGCGCACCGCGATGAAGAGTGGCCCCCACTTGCCGCAACTAGAGAAAGCCCTGGCACAGAAACGAAGACCCAACACAGCCATAAATAAATAAATAAAATTAAAATTAAAAAAAAAAAAAAATGTCCATTGGCATTTAAAAAAAAAAAAAAAAGAAAGTGAAAGGGCAACTCACAAAATGAGAGAAAATACTGGCAAATTCCATACCTGACAAGGGGTTAATATTCAGAATACACTTTTTAAAATTTTTTTTAAATTAGTTTATTTTATTTTTGGCTGTGTTGTGTCTTTGTTGCTGCGTGCGGGCTTTTCTCTAGTGGCGGCGAGCAGGGGCTACTCTTCGTTGTGGTGCACGGGCTTCTATTGCGGTGGCTTCTCTTGTGGCGGAGCACAGGCTCTAGGCGTGTGGGCTTCAGTAGTTGTGGCGTGTGGGCTCAGTAGTTGTGGCTCGCGAGCTCTAGAGTGCAGGCTCAGTAGTTGTGGTGCGCAGGCTTAGTTGCTCCGCGGCATGTGGGATCTTCCTGGACCAGGGCTCAAACCTGTATCCCCTGCATTGGCAGGCAGATTCTTAGCCACTGTGTCACCAGGGAAGCCCCAGAATACAATTTTTAAAAAGGGACTTCCCTGGTGGTCCAGTGGTTAAGAGTCTGCCTTCCAGTGCAGGGGACGCAGGTTCGATCCCTGGTCAGGGGACTAAGATCTCACATGCCGCAGAGCAACTAAGCCCACACGCTGCAACTACTGAGCATGCAAGCCACAACTAGAGAGAAGCCTGCGTGCCCCAAAGAAGAGCCCACGCACCGCAACGAAAGACCCCGAATGCCACAACAAAGATCCCGTGCAACCAAGACCCAATGCAGCCAAAAATAAATAAATATTTTTTTAAAAATAAATAAAATTATCTTTAAAAAAAAAAGCTATTACAACTCAAAAACAAAAAACACAAACAACCCAATTAAAAAGCACTGAATTGTACACTTTAAGTAGTTAAAATGGTGAATTTTATGTTATGTGAATTTTAACTCAAAAAAAAGTGTGTTGAAGTAATGAAAAGAAAATATGTTTGGGGGTAGGGGATTATGAGGTACAAACTATTATGTATAAAATAAGCTAAAAGATATATTGTACAACATGGGGAATATAGCCAATATTTTATAACTGTAAATGGAGTATAACCTATAAAATTGTGAATCACTATATTGTACGCCTGTAAATTATGTAATACTGTACATAAACAAAAAGAAAACATGTTTTGGTGCCTACCACACAAACCTAGTTTAGAACTGGGGCTCTTCCATTCAGCCATGTGGCAAGGTGCATCATCTGCCTCGGTTTCCCCATCTGTGAAAGAGACACTAACTTCCACACCAGGCCACATTCTGAGGATTCACTGAGAATACAGGTAAAGGGCCTGGCACAGAATATGCAACCAATATATATTTACACAATAAATAAACAATAATGACAGGAATAATAGTCAATAACATCTATTGAGCCCTCATGCTGAATCAGATGGCTTACATAGAATACCTCATTTAATCATCCCAACTATAGCTCAATGAGGTAGGTACAGATTACAGCTGAGGAAATAGAAGCTTCGAGAGGTTGAATGACTTGCCCAGGGTCACACCATTATTAAGTAGTGCGGCTGGCATCTGATACCCCAGCAAGTAATAGAAAATCTTTATTGAGCACTTTGTTCTAAGCAAGACACCAAACTGAGCATTTTACAAGAAATAGCTCATTTAGCCCACACAACAACTGCATGAAATGAGCATTATTATCGTCCCAATTTTGTACATTAGATACTGGAGAAACAGAGAAGTTGAATAGCTTGCCCAAGGTCACACAGCTTGTAGGGGCAGAGCTGGGATTCTTACTATAAATACAACCTGCTTAGCCACTATGCTTATACCGCCTACATCCAAATGAATAAATGGACAGAGAGATACACATGAAACCGAGCAAGAGCTCGTGTGCCCATGATGCAGAAAGCCAAACTCTGACAGCGGGCATTTGCAGCAAAGTAAGGATTTATTTGCAGGGCATCAAGCTAAGGAGTGGGAGACAAGTCTCAGATCCACTTCATCTTGGTCTTTGAGTTAGGGATGTTTTAAGGGGGAAGAACAAAGGAACTAGGGTTAATCATCGTCTTGTGACATTTCTTAATCATAGTTTCAGGAATCAGGAGGTCTCCTTTTTATAATTCTCTGTCCAGGCGGTCCATGGCTTGAGGATCTGTGGGCTCATCTTGCCCTAGAGAAACAACCTGAGCTTGTAAGTTAATGATGACATAGTAGCAATTTTAGTACATTGATGATGTTATCAACAATAGCTGACTCTGGTTGATTAGTGTTCAGTTAGCACAGGATTGAGGCCAGAGGGGACAAAAAAGGGATTGAGGTCAGAGGAGACAAGCAGGGGAATAAAGTTTTGGATAGAGAGATTAATCATAAACTCAGTACGGGAACTCGGTTTCAGGGAGACTCGGTTTCACACAGAAACAAACACATAAATAAAGTGTGATGGACATGGGAGCAAGTGTGACCTTCCTGGGGAACAGGTCAAAGTTAGCAATAGGCATAGGTCAGGCCCAGCAGAACCTGTACAGTGGGGAGTTGGGGGAGATTGTGCCCTGGAGGGACCCCTGCACTTGAGCTAATGGTGGGTTACAAGGCGTACTTCATATCCCTTCAACTGAGCACGTGCAGGCCATGTAACAGGCACCAGGCCCTAGGGAGCCACATAGGTTCCAATAATGGATTGATGACTCCTTGGTCCTCATGCCAGAGAAACCCACATCCTCACCCAGGTCCAGGCCCAACACAGAGGTAGACTAGAAGTCCCCCTCCACTGGAAAAGAAAGGTCCACATCCAATCTCAGAATATCCTGTTGGCTCTACCCTCAAAATATATCCAGAACCCCACCTTTTCTCACCATCTTCACTGCTGTCACTCTCACTCATTTCACCATCATTTCTTGCCTGGATTTTTGCAGTAGCCTCCAGTGGTAGGCAGAATATTGGCCTTCCAAAGATGTCCACATTCTATAGAATGTCATCTTAAGTGGCAAAAAGGGCTTTGCAGAAGAATTAAATTAAGGATCTTGAGATGGGGAGATTATCCTGGTGGGCCCAATGCAATCACAAGAAGAAAGCAGAAGGGTCAGAGTCAGAGAAAGAATGGAAGATGCTACCTTTCTGGCTTTGAAGCCAGAAAGGGGTCACAAGCCAAGGAATGCAGGTGGCTTCTAGAAACTGGAAAAGGCATGGGAATGGATTTTCCCCAAGAGCCTCCAAAAGGAACACAGCCCTGCCAGTAACTTGATCTCAGTCCATTGAGAACCATACCAGACCCCTGACCTCCAACACTGAAAGATAATAAACTTGAGTTGTTTTAAGCCACAGAGTTTGTAGTAATTTGTTACAGCAGCAATAGGAAACTAATACACTTCCTCACTGGCCTTCCTGTCTCCACCCTTACCCGCTCCAGCACATTCTCTAAATGGCAGCCTGAGGGGTCCTTTAAAAAATACATGTCAGAACCACTGCTCACAGTCCCCTCGATGGCTCCCCACATACCTCAGAGTAAAAGCCAAAGGCCTTTCAATGTCCCTCAAGTCCCTATATGATGTGTCATGATCCTCCCGTCACCTCACTGCCTTTCCAACTCCTCACTCCAGCCACACTGGCCTCTCTACTGTTCTTCAAACACAGCAGGGCCCTCCAACCTTAGGGCATTGCTTTGCAAGGGCTATGCCCTCTCCCTGACATGCTGTTTCCCAGATAACCACATGGCTCATTTCCTCTTCCTTGAGTCTTTTCCTAAATGTTTCCTTCCTAGTGAGGCCTTCCAGGCCACCCCAAATAATGCTGCAACCTGCCCCACACCCCATACTCCCCAAACCTCTACTTGTCTCTAGTTTTTCTCTTTTCTACAGTAATTTATCACCTCCTAACATATTATATAATTTGCTTATTTACTTTGTTATTTATCTTCTGCTTCCTCTACAGGGGAACTCCACAGATCATTACCTGTTTGGTTCACCGTGTACCGCCAATGCCTAGAACTATGCCTGGCATATAGTAGGTGCTCATTAAATATTTGTTGCGTGAATAAATGAATGGACTGAGGTAGCTGTGACCCGGGGGTCAGGAGAGCTGGATCTGAACTCAGTTTGCCATGACAAGACCCTTTCGCTTTCTGGGCTTCAGTTTACTCTCTGTGATTCTATACAGAGAAGTTGGGCCTTGGCCTCCTGCCTCAGGTTCTGTGCCTGACCATACACCAGCCATCCTTGGCCAGTAGGGGGTCACCCCCAACCCTGAGGTAGAATCTACTAAACTCCCTGACACCACCACCCTTCAGGTCCTGAGAATCCACGGGGCACTTGCTGGCAGCCTTGGGGGTTGGGAGCATCTGCAGCTGCCACCTCCACTCCTTCCTCCCCAGGGGTGATAAAATTGGTGCAACCGGTTCTCCTGGGCCAGGCAGGATACTTGCTCTGTCAACTGAGACTTCCAAGCCACCGCCTTTGTCATTTGTCCCAGATATTCTCAGCTCCCTTTTAAGACAAAGGAAAGAGTCCTTTATAACCAGACATTACCTCCCAATTCTCTCTCAGCCTATGTGGCAGATTCTTACTGGGGGAAACTTACCCTTGGCCTCTGTGAGGTGGGAGGAGAGGATGTGTGGAGGGGACCTTGTTCGTTCAAAATATCTCAAGAAATATTGATCGAGCAATTCCTGGGAAGTTCTAGGCACTGCAGATATACCAGTGAACAAAACAGAAAAAAGTCCTTGTCCTTGTGGGTTTCTAATGAGGGGAACAGACAATAAAGAAACGTCTAATATAACGTCAAGGGTGATGAATAAAAATGAAGCAGGCTAAGGGACTAGAGAATGATGGGAGTGGGTAGGGGTTATTTTAGACAGATTGGCCAGGGAAGACCTCTCTGAGGAAATGACTTTTGGACAAAGGTGAATAGAAGGAGGGAGCCAGCCATAAAAAATCTGGGAGAAGAGCATTCTAGACAGAGGGAACAGCAAGTGCAAAGGTCCTGAGGTAGGAACTAGTTTATATGATGGAAGAACAGCTAGGGGGCAGGTGTGGCTGGAGTGGAGTGAAATAAGAAAAGAGTGGTAGGAGGGCTTCCCTGGTAGTGCAGTGGTTAAAGAATCCGCCAGCCAAGGCAGGGGACACGGGTTCGAGCCCTGGTCCGGGAAGATCCCACATGCCACGGAGCAACTAAGCCCATGCGCCACAACTACTGAGCCTGCGCTCTAGAGCCCGTAAGCCACAACTACTGAACCCGCGTGCCGCAACTACTGAAGCCCGCGTGCCTAGAGCCCGTGCTCCGCAACAAGAGAAGCCACCGCAATGAGAAGCCCGCGCACCGCAACGAAGAGCTGCCCCTGCTCGCCGCAACTAGAGAAAGCCCGCGCGTGGCAGCAAAGACCCAACACAGCCAAAAAATTAAAAAATAAACAAAATAAATAAATTTAAAGAAAAAAGAAAAGAGTGGTAGGAGATGAGGGCTGCATGGCATAGAACCTTGAAATCTACAGGGAAAACTTTAGATTTCACCCTGGGAAGGATTGGAAGCCACTGGAGGGTTTTTTTTTGTTTGTTTTTTTATTTATGGCTGTGTTGGGTCTTCGTTTCTGTACGAGGGCTTTCTCTAGTTGCGGCAAGTGGGGGCCACTCTTCATCGCGGTGCGCGGGCCTCTCACTGTCGCGGCCTCTCTTGCTGCGGAGCACAGGCTCCAGACGCGCAGGCTCAGCAATTGTGGCTCACGGGCCTAGTCGCTCCGCGGCATGCGGGATCTTCCCAGACCAGGGCTCGAACCCGTGTCCCCTGCATTGGCAGGCAGCTTCTCAACCACTGCGCCACCAGAGAAGCCCCCACTGGAGGGTTTTAAACAAGAAAGTGGCATAATCTGACCAGGCTCTAGAGAGATCCTTTGGGCTGCTGTCAAGAGAATGGATCATGGTGGAGGAATAGAGAAAGCAGGGAGACCAAAGAGAAGGCTGATAGGCTTCCCTGGTGGCGCAGTGGTTAAGAATCCGCCTGCCAATGCAGGGCACACGGGTTCAACCCCTAGTCCAGGAAGATCCCACATGCTGCGGAGCAGCTAAGCCCTTGTGCCACATCTACTGAGCCCGCACGCCTAGAGCCCGTGCTCCGCAACAAGAGAAGCCACCGCAATGAGAAGCCCACGCAGTGCAATGAAGAGTAGCCCCCACTCACCACAACTAGAGAAAGCCTGTTCACAGCAACAAAGACCCAGTGCAGCCAAAAATAAATAAAATAAAATTAATTAATTTTTTAAAAAAGAGAAGGCTGATGATACGGTCATTCATGCAGGAGAGCCTGGTGGCCTCGACAGGGTAGTGTGGCCAAGGAGATGAGCTGTGGCTGGAGCCTCAGAGAAGTGGTTCCAAAAATAACCATCTCATCAGAGCTGGTGAGAGCTTTAGAAATCCTAAGACTAGGCAGGAGTTCTGGAGTCTGTCAGTCCTGGACTGGAGGCCCAGCTCCACACATTCCAGCTGTGAGTCCTTGGGCAAGTTGTTATACCTCTCTGAGCCTTGGTTTCCCCACCTGTAAAATGGACATGATAAGAGAGCTTGCTTCCAAGGGGTGTCTTGAGGACTCAGTAACATATAAATAAGGCACAGAGCACAGGGTGTGGCACTTAGTATACAGTCAGTAAAACCATGACTCAACTCCCCACATTTATTGATAGAGAAACTGAGGGCAGCTCTGGCTTAGAGGCAGACAGAGGACTGGACGTAAAGGAAGCAGAATTTACAGGGTTCCTCAAAGTCATATACCCACAGAGTCTATAAATAAGATGAATGAGTAAAGTGGGCCAGAGACATGAAAAATCATGTGGCCCTGCCTGGCCATCTTGCTTTTCCACTTTTCAGACACATGTAATATATGTGCTCACCTAAAGGGCTGGCTAGCCCAGCTCCACCTGACTACTGCCCCATGGTACCAGATATCCCATTTTTATCTTTTTTTTTTTTTTTTTCTGTGGCCACGCCGCGCACCTTGCAGGATCTTAGTTCCCCTACCAGAGATTGAACCCACGCCCTCAACAGTGAAGGGTCGGAGTCCTAACCACTGGACAACCAGGGAATTCCCCCCATTTTTCAATAGAAGTCAGAAACCCAGATTTTTATGTGAAATCTCCCAACTTTAAATTACATTTTCTAATTACTCCTAGAGTATAGGAACACAGTAAATTTTTATATATTTGTCTTACTATTATTTCAGCATCCTTGCTATTATTTCCTCCTTTCCAATCCTTACATCATTTATTTTCCTTGCCTTGTTCCTTTGGCTAGACCTCCAACATAATGTTGAAGACATGATAGCAGGCACCATGGTCTTCTTCCTGACACAGAAGGAATGAATCTTACTTTTCATGATTGCAGGTCTCCAATTTCATTATTTTTAAATGTTGGCTCATTTTTCAAACATTGTGAATGCCAAAGTCTATCAACCTGTGGGCTGCCAATTTGTGATCTCTGCTTTACCAGAATTCTCTCCCTCAGTTGCAACAACAGTCTAATTGGGTAGGTACTATTATTCTCCCCATTTGACATATAAGGACCCCAAGGTTCAGAGAGGTGAAGTGACTTGCCACAGTTACACAGCTGGGAAGAGGCAGAGCCAGGATTCAAACCCAGCTCTTCCTGATGCCAAAATCTGTGGGACCTTGGATGCCCAGGTCAGTTCCTCTTTATACTACACCCTGTCCTGCATCTAGGGGCTCTGGGGTCCTGGAGAAGCTCTGTCATCAACTTTGAGTGACCCTTGACCATGGGCCTTCCGCTCTCTGGGCCTCAGTCTCTCATCTGCCAACCTGGGACACGTTCAGCTATGAGAACCCCAATAGTGCCCCAGCCTCCTCCCCCACAGTCCAACTGCACATCTGTTAAGTATTAGACCTGATCTTGATATGGCCCTTGTTTGGGGGCCTGGCTCTGTCACTTACTGCTGTGTGACTTGGGCTGCTTAACCTTGCCTCATCTCAGCTGTAAAATATGATTAAAAGTAGCACCTACCTTAAAGTGCTTAGGACACACCAGGCATGATATAAGTGTCTAGTAAACTTTAGTCCTCGTGATTACTGGTAAGTGCATGCATGTGTACATTGGCAGGAAGAAAAGAGAAATATAATTTAAATAGTTGTATTAGGATGGAGATTTGGTTTTTAACATTTTTTACTATCACTGTTACAATTTTTTTAAAAATGTTTAATGCCACCCATGACTCTTCCATTATAGAGAATATATTAATTATAGAGAATAAAATTCCTTAACCCAACATCCAAGGCTCTCTCTGATTAGACATCAACCCATATTTCAGTAGAGCAGAGTGGCTAAGGCCACGTGGAGTCAGGCCACTCAGCCTGAATCCCAGCTCTCTGACTTATTAGCTGTGTGAGTTTGGGTAAGAAACTTTACCTCTCTGTGCCTACATTTCCTCATCTGTAAAATAAGGAAAGTGACAATTCTCACCTGATGGGGCTGAGGTGATACGACATAAAAGGTTTATAGCACAGTGTCAATCACATGAAGGCTCGAAGCATATTAGTGATTATCATGATCTACCCACTTCCCCCAAATCTCTGTCACCCTGGACCATTCACCAGCCCCAGAACACGACACACCTTGAGCACTGTCATACCTCGAGGTCTTTGCTCATGCCCTGCTCTACTTGGCATGCCTTCTTCTTCTTCTTCTTTTTTTTAGTTTTTGAATTTTATTTATTTTTTTTTACAGCAGGTTCTTATTAGTTATCCATTTTATACATATTAGTGTATATATGTCAATCCCAATCTCCCAATTCATCCCACCACCACCACCCCCCGCCACTTTCCCCCCTTGTTGTCCATACGTTTGTTCTCTACATCTGTGTCTCTATTTCTGCCCAGCAAACCGGTTCATCTGTACCATTTTTCTAGGTTCCACATATATGCGTCAATATACGATATTTGTTTTTCTCTTCCTGACTTACTTCACTCTCTATGACAGTCTCTAGATCCATCCACATCTCTACAAATGATCCAGTTTCATTCCTTTTTATGGCTGAGTAATATTCCATTGCATATATGTACCACATGTTCTTTACCCATTCGTCTGTCGATGGGCATTTAGGTTGCTTCCATGACCTGGCTATTGTAAATAGTGCTGCAATGAACATTGGGTGCATGTGTCTTTTTGAATTATGGTTATCTCAGGGTATATGCCCAGTAGCAAGATTGCTGGGTCATATGGTAATTCTATTTTTAGTTGTTTAAGGAACCTCCATACTGTTCTCCATAGTGGCTGTACCAATATACATTCCCACCAACAGTGCAAGAGGGTTCCCTTTTCTCCACACCCTCTCCAGCATTTGTTGTTTGTAGATTTTCTGATGATGCCCACTCTAACTGGTGTGAGATGATACCTCATTGTAGTTTTGATTTGCATTTCTCTAATAATTAGTGATGTTGAGCAGCTTTTCATGTGCTTCTTGGCCACCTGTATGTCTTCTTTGGAGAAATGTCTATTTAGGTCTTCTGCCCATTTTTGGATTGGGTTGTTTGTTTCTTTAATATTGAGCTGCATGAGCTGTTTATATATTTTGGAGATTAATCCTTTGTCCGTTGATTCGTTTGCAAATATTTTCTCCCATTCTGAGGGTTGTCTTTTCGTCTTGTTTGTAGTTTCCTTTGCTTTGCAAAAGTTTTTCAGTTTCATTAAGTCCCATTTGTTTATTTTTGTTTTTATTTCCATTACTCTAGGAGGTGGATCAAAAAAGATCTTGCTGTGATTTATGTCAAAGATTGTTCTTCCTATGTTTTCCTCTAAGAGTTTTATAGTGTCTGGTCTTACATTTAGGTCTCGAATCCATTTTGAGTTTATTTTTGTGTATGGTGTTAGGGAGTGTTCTAATTTCATTCTTTTACATGTAGCTGTCCAGTTTTCCCAGCACCACTTATTGAAGAGACTGTCTTTTCTCCATTGTATATCCTTACCTCCTTTGTCATAGATTAGTTGACCATAGGTGTGTCGGTTTATCTCTGGGCTTTCTGTCCTGTTCCATTGATCTATATTCTGTTTTTGTGTCAGTACCATATTGTCTTGCTTACTGTAGCTTTGTAGTAGAGTCTGAAGTCAGGGAGTCTGATTCCTCCAGCTCCATTTTTTTCCCTCAAGACTGCTTTGGCTATTCGGGGTCTTTAGGGTCTCCATACAAATTTTAAGATTTTTTGTTCTACTTCTGTAAAAAATGCCATTGGTAATTTGATAGGGATTGCATTGAATCTGTAGATTGCTTTGGGTAGTATAGTCATTTTCACAATATTGATTCTTCCAATCCAAGAACAGGGTATATCTCTCCATCTGTTTAAATCATCTAATTTCTTTCATCAGTGTCTTATAGTTTTCTGTATCCAGCTCTTTTGTCTACCTAGGTAGGTTTATTCCTAGGTATTTTATTCTTTTTGTTGCAGTGGTAAATGGGAGTGTTTCCTTAATTTCTCTTTCAAATTTTTCATCATTAGTGTATAGGAATGCAAGAGATTTCTGTGCATTAATTTTGTATCCTGCAACTTTATCAAATTCATTGATTAGCTCTAGTAGTTTTCTGGTGGCATCTTTAGGATTTTCTATGTATAGTATCATGTCATCTGCAAACAGTGACAGTTTTACTTCTTCTTTTCCAATTTGTATTCCTTTTCTTATTCTTCTCTGATTGCCATGGCTAGGACTTCCAAAACTATGTTGAATAATTGTGGCGAGAATGGACATCCTTGTCTTGTTCCTGATCTTAGAGGAAATGCTTTCAGTGTTTCACCATTGAGAATGATGTTTGCTGTGGGTTTGTCATATATGGCCTTTATAATGTTGAGGTAGGTTCCCTCTATGCCCACTTTCTGGAGAGGTTTTCTTTATCATAAATGGGTGTTGAATTTTGTCAAAATCTTTTTCTGCATCTATTGAGATGATCATATGGTTTTTATTCTTCAATTTGTTAATATGGTGTATCACATTGATTGATTTGCATATATTGAAGAATCCTTGCAACCCTGGGATAAATCCCACTTGATCATGGTGTATGATCCTTTTAATGTGTCATTGGATTCTGTTTGCTAGTATTTTGTTGAGGATTTTTGCGTCTATATTCATCAGTGGTATTGGTCTGTAATTTTCTTTTTGTGTAGTATCTTTGTCTGGTTTTGGTATTGGGGTGATGGTGGCCTCGTAGAATGAGTTTGGGAGTGTTCCTTCTTCAGCAATTTTTTGGAAGAGTTTGAGAAGGATGGGTGTTAGCTCTTCTCTAAATGTTTGATAGAATTCACCTGTGAAGCCATCTGGTCCTGGACTTTTGTTTGTTGGAAGATTTTTAATCACAGTTTCAATTTCATAACTTGTGATTGGTCTGTTCATGTTTTCTGTTTCTTCCTGGTTCAGTCTTGGAACGTTATACCTTTCTAAGAATTTTTCCATTTCTTCCAGGTTGTCCATTTTATTGGCATAGAGTTGCTTATAGCAGTCTCTTAGGATGCTTTGTATTTCTGTGGTGTCTGTTGTAACTTCTCCTTTATCATTTCTAATTTTATTGATTTGGGTCCTCTCCCTCTTTTTCTTGATGAGTCTGGCTAATGGTTTATCAATGTTCTTTATCTTCTCAAACAACCAGCTTTTAGTTTTATTGATTTCTGCTCTGATCTTTATGATTTCTTTCCTTCTACTAACTTTGGGTTTTGTTTGTTCTTCTTTCTCTAGTTCCTTTAGGTGTAAGGTTAGATTGTTTATTTGAGATTTTTCTTGTTTCTTGAGGTAGGCTTGTATTGCTGTAAACTTCCCTCTTAGAACTGCTTTTGCTGCATCCCATAGGTTTTGGATTGTCATGTTTTCATTGTCATTTGTCTCTAGGTATTTTTTGATTTCCTCTTTGATTTCTTCAGTGATCTCTTGGTTATTTAGTAACGTATTGTTTAGCCTCCATGTGTTTGTGTTTTTTACGTTTTTCTCCCCCTAATTGATTTCTAATCTCATAGCATTGTGGTCAGAAAAGATGCTTGATATGATTTCAATTTTCTTAAATTTACTGAGGATTGATTTGTGACCCAAGATGTGATCTATCCTGGAGAATGTTCCGTGTGCACTTGAGAAGAAAGTGTAATCTTCTGTTTTTGGATGGAATGTCCTATAAATATCAATTAAATCTATCTGGTCTACTGTGTCATTTAAAGCTTGTGTTTCCTTATTAATTTTCTGTTTGGATGATCTGTCCATTGGTGTAAGTGAGGTGTTAAAGTCCCCCACTATTACTGTGTTACTGTTGATTCCCTCTTTTATAGCTGTTAGCAGTTGCCTTATGTATTGAGGTACTCCTATGTTGGGTGCATATATATTTATAATTATTATATCTTCTTCTTGGATTGATCCCTTGATCATTATGTAGTGTCCTTCCTTGTCTCTTGTAACATTCTTTATTTTAAAATCTATTTTATCTGATATGAGTATCGCTACTCCAGCTGTCTTTGACTTCCATTTGCATGGAATATCTTTTTCCATCCTCTCACTTTCAGTCTGTATGTGTCCCTAGGTCTGAAGTGGGTCTCTTGTAGACAGCATATATATGGGTCTTGTTTTTGTATCCATTCAGTGAGCCTGTGTCTTTTGGTTGGAGCATTTAAACCATTCACGTTTAAGGTAATTTTTGATATGTATGTTCCTATGACCATTTTCTTAATTGTTATGGGTTTGTTTTTGTAGGTCCTTTTCTTGTGTTTCCCACTTAGAGAAGTTCCTTTAGCATTTGTTGTAGAGCTGGTTTGGTGGTGCTGAATTCTCTTAGCTTTTGCTTGTCTGTAAAGCAAGGTTTTGATTTCTCCGTCGAATCTGAATGAGATCCTTGCCGGGTAGAGTAATCTTGGTTGTAGGTTCTTCCCTTTCATCACTTTAAATATATCACGCCACTCCCTTCTGGCTTGTAGAGTTTCTGCTGAGAAATCAGCTGTTAACCTTATGGGAGTTCCCTTGTATGTTATTTGTCATTTTTCCCTTGTTGCTTTCAATAATTTTTCTTTGTCTTTAATTTTTGTCAGTTTGATTACTATGTGTCTCAGCGTGTTTCTCCTTGGGTTTATTCTGTATGGGACTCTCTGCGCTTCCTGGACTTGGGTGGCTATTTCCTTTCCCATGTTAGGGAAGTTTTCGACTATAATCTCTTCAAATATTTTCTCGGGTCTTCTCTCTCTCTTCTCCTTCTGGGACCCCTATAATGTGAATGTTGTTGTGTTTAATGTTGTCCCAGAGGTCTCTTAGGCTGTCTTCATTTCTTTTGATTCTTTTTTCTTTACTCTGTTCCGTGGCAGTGAATTACACCATTCTGTCTTCCAGGTCACTTATCCGTTCTTCTGCCTCAGTTTTTCTGCTATTGATTCCTTCTATTGTATTTTTCATTTCAGTTATTGTATTGTTCATCTCTGTTTGTTTGTTCTTTAATTCTTCTAGGTGTTTGTTCTTTCATTCTTCTAGGTCTTTGTTAAACATTTCTTGCATCTTCTCAATCTTTGCCTCCATTCTTTTTCCGAGGGCCTGGATCATCTTCACTATCATTATTCTGAATTCTTTTTCTGGAAGGTTTCCTATCTCCACTTTATTTAGTTGTTTTTCTGGGGTTTTATCTTGTTCCTTCATCTGCTACATAGCCCTCTGCCTTTTCATCTTGTCTGTCTTTCTGTGACTGTGGTTTTTGTTCCACAGGCTGCAGGATTGTAGTTCTTCTTGCTTCTGCTGTCTGCCCTCTGGTGGATGAGGCTATCTAAGAGGCTTGTGCAGGTTTCCTGATGGGAGGGACTGGTGGTGGGTAGAGCTGGGTGTTGCTCTGGTGGGCAGAGCTCAGTAAAACTTTAATCCACTTTGTCTGCTGATAGGTGGGGCTGGGTTCCCTCCCTGTTGGTTGTTTGGCCTGAGGCGACCCAACACTGGAGCCTACCCGGCTCTTTGGTGGGGCTAATGGCAGACTCTGGGAGGGCTCACACCAAGGAGTACTCCCCAGAACTTCTGCTGCCAGTGTCCTTGTCCTCATGGTGAGCCACAGCCACCCCCCACCTCTGCAGGAGACCCTCCAACACTAGCAGGTAGGTCTGGTTCAGTTTCCTGTGGGGTCACTGCTCCTTCCCTCCTGGGTCCTGATGCACACACTACTTTGTGTGTGCCCTCCAAGAGTGGAGTCTCTGTTTCCCCCAGTCCTGTTGAAGTCCTGCAATCAAGTCTTGCTAGCCTTCAAAGTCTGATTCTCTAGGAATTCCTCCTCCCATTGCCGGACCCCCAGGCTGGGAAGCCTGACG
Source organism: Balaenoptera ricei (assembly GCF_028023285.1). Lineage (NCBI taxonomy): Eukaryota > Metazoa > Chordata > Mammalia > Artiodactyla > Balaenopteridae > Balaenoptera > Balaenoptera ricei. Next base: position 25,578,093 of record NC_082653.1, read on the forward strand.
TGGGGCTCAGAACCTTCACTCCAGTGGGTGGACTTTGGTGGTATAAGTTTTCTCCAGTTTGTGAGTCACCCACCCAGCAGTTATGGGATTTGATTTTATTGTGATTGTGTCGCTCCTACCATCTCATTGTGCCTTCTCCTTTGTCTTTGGATGTGGGGTATCTTTTTTGTTGAGTTCCAGTGTCTTCCTGTCAATGTTTGTTCAGCAGTTAGTTGTGATTCCGGTGCTCTCGCAAGAGGGAGTGATCGCACGTCCTTCTACTCCACCGTCTTGAACCAATCCCCCTGGCATGCCTTCTTCTATCCATCAAACACTCTGTGTCAAGGCCTAGATCGGGTGTTACCTCCCCCTCTGAGACTTCCTGTCCCCATCAGCCCCTCCCCTGGCCCTCCTGAGGGCTGGGTACGCTTACCGGCCTTACTCTCTCAGCTGTGCACTGCTACCTCACTCGCCCCTCCCACTGCATCACACCCTTCCTGAGGATGTGGGGAACTTGACCTTGCTCTGAGTTCCAGCCACAGGCCCACACACAGATGTCTGAGGGATGTCAGCCTTCAGGGAAACTCAGTGATCAAATTGAGTCCGACAGTCCTCCCGCATCCTGCCCTGTTCCATCTCAGCCTCAGAGTCCTCTCCTGTAACTAAGGCAGTGTGGCCCAGCACGGTGGTGGTGAAGACAAATAAGAAAGCACTGGTGAAGGCCCCTTTTCTCCCTCCCTGTCTCCCAGGAGCCTAATTTGCTTCCCCCCTGGACTAGCTGGAGATGGGGAAGGGAATGCTGGATGTGGGGGCACCTATGGCCATCCAGAGGCCTGCTCGAGATGGTCCTCTGACTCTGGTTAGAGTTTCTGATTCCAAAGGGTTTTAGGGCAAGGCCCAGGACCCTGCATTTTCAAAAGTGAGTTATAAACCCCTTCCTCCAGGGGTTTCCATGGGACATATTCTGAAATAACTGTTCTGGATGCACCAAACCTCTCTATGGCAATTGGGGCAGCGTAGCTGTGTGAGGAGCCAAGTGACCCCTCAGCCCGCACAAGCTTTGGAGGGGGGAACGCTGCCACCTAGGGGCTAAGAAAATTGCCAAAGCTAGGGCCTGAGCCATGTTGATAAAAATATTTATTGAGCACTTTCTGAGTGCCGGGCACTACGCCAAACTCTATGCCAAACTCTTTGTACATTTCATCATACTGGATCCCAATGACAGCCCTATGAGGTAGTACTGTCATAAGCCCCATTGTACAGATGAGGAATGCAGGGCTCAGAGAGGTCAAGTGACTTATCCAAGGTCACACAGCAAGTAAGTGTCAGCGCTTGGATCTGAAGCCAGATCTGGCTGACAGCTGAACTCTAACCACAACACTCGAGTGCCTCCTACATGCCTACATCACAGAGTCATCTGGGGATGCTGGGAGAACTGCATGTGAAAAGGTTTAACAGGTAAGGGCTCCAACCATATCAGGCCCCTGAAGAGCAGCTTAACTAGAGGCTGCCCCTAGGCAGCCTGGAGGAGGGGTGGGTGGGACTGCCCTGTCTTCTCTCATGGGCAGCCTGACCACCAGCCTGGACCAGCCAGACCCTGGGCCATTCAGGCTCAGCTGCCTCAGATCCCAGAATGCTGCAGGGCTTCCCAGAAGGACAGGGGACACAGCGAGGCGGCCCTGGGCCAGGGTTTACAGAGCATGTTCCAAAAGGATTTTGACCAATGGCTCACTTCCACTGGGAAGGATCTCTAGCCAGCTCCTAGAGGCCCTGGACCCAAAGGTGAGCATCAGGCAGGATGTGGGAGCAAACACCATGGGTCCATCACTCCGAGGCCTGGATGTAGACAGGCACAGCAAGCATGGCACACGGGCCCTCGGCCCCTGCCTGCAGCTCCGCCAGGGCCAGGTTGGAGCCCAGGCCCTCGGCATGCCCGGGCACCACCAGCTCAGGTTCGCCCCCTACCGTCCCCCCAACTACGATGGACAGCACGGCATCCGGCTCCGAGAAGGGCGGCTTGCCTGGGGCGGCCTCGGGCACTGGCCCAGGCCCTGTGTCCTTCAGCTCCTCCAGCCCCAGCGGGTCAGGCAGGGGCGTCACCACCTTGCGGCCACCAGTGCTGCCGCTGCGGGGGGCTGCCCTCCTCCGGGGGGGCCGCCGGGCTTGCAGGTCCTTGTCCTTTTGGGGGCCGAGGCGGCAGCGGTGGTCCTTGAGGTACTTGTGGCGGGAAAAGCCCTTGGCGCAGCCGGCACAGCGGAACTTGTAGTTGCCTGTGTGGGCGCGCTGGTGCTCGGCGAGGTGGGCACGGCGGCTGAAGGACTTGCTGCACAAGGCGCACTTGTGGAGCTTCATGCCTGGGGAGCAAAGGGAAGGCAGTGAGAGGCACCCAGACCCTTCACCCTGCAATGCTGCCCTGGCACTTGGAACGAAGCCCAGTTCCCCAGCTTGCCCTACGAGCATGGGTGTGATCTGGGCCCTGCTCCCTCCACTCTCATCTCCCACCTTCTCCCAGCCACTTACCCTGTGCCAGCCTCCTGCCTCTGGGCCTTTGTTTGTGCTGTTTCCCCTCTGCCTGGAACAGCAAGCTCAGCCCCTAAACCTTGACTAACTTTGCCAGGTCACCATCATCTCTCTCCTCTCTGGTCTGCCTGCCTCACCCTGGCCATCTCAGACCATTCCCCACAGGGCAGCTAGAGCGGTCTTGGTAAAACCTCTCCATGACACTCCCTGCTCCAAACCCTCCAGTGATTCCCCAAATTTCCCACAGAGTCGCTGCAGCTGGCCACTCCCTTCACCTCTCAGACCCATCCCCTTCCTCTCCCCTCTCTTGTTCTCTGAGCTCCAGGCCTCCCGCCCGCCTTTCCTCGTCTGAAACACCCGCCAGTCTCTTCCCTGCCTGAAGGCTTCGCATTTGCTGCTCCCTCACCCTGGAAGCCATTTCCGGCTCTTCTCCTCTCTCAGACTCAGCTTTCGTGTCACCTCCTCCGGGGAGCCCTCCCTGATACCCACTTCCCTTCTTTCTCTGCCCCCTCACTCTGCTTATTTCCATCTTTGCCCTCAGCATATTTTAGTGTAACATACTTATTTGTTTGCTGTTCATTTTCGATCTCTGCCACTAAATGCTAAGCTTCCCCAGGAGGGCAGGGTGGGCTTCTGCCTGATTCCCCCATGGCACCCCCAGTGCCTGACACATGGTATTCTCGCAATAGTCACTCACTGGATGAATCACTGGTGCCTCCATATCCACCATGAAGTCAACTCCATCCCACACACAGCCTGTGCCATGGTCCCCTCAGCCTCCCTGGGATGACAGCTCAGAGAGGGGGCAGTGACTTGCCCGAGGCCACCCAGCAGGACAGTGGTACTGCCAAGAATCAAGCCCAGGCCCTCTGTCTCCAAGTCCTCAATCTACTCTCTTAGTTTTCACACTCTCTTTAGCCACTAGATCCTGTTTACAAACCAGTGGTTGTTAATCAGGGGTGACTTTACTCCCCAAGGATCTTTTGGCTTGTCCCCGGAGACATTTTTGGTTGTCATAACCGTGGGGTACAGGCCAGGGATGCCGCTGAACATCGTACAGTGCACAGGGCAGCCGCCCACGACAAAGAATTATCCAGCCCAAAATATCAATAGTGTTGATATTGAGAAACCTTGTTCTATAGACCAAGTGGTATGTGGAAAGCCAGCCAAGCTGCTCTGGGGAAGCAGCAGCCCCAGGAGAAGCTCTGTGGAGCCGCCGGGAAACTGAGGAGTGGTGTGGAGACCCCTACTCCACACCCCAGCTTCCTCGCTCTGCCGAGTGGGCCAAGGAAGCTCCCTGGCCTTACCTTGGACCCACTCAGAACTGGATCTCCCTCCACACCTGACCCCACCTCTGTCACACTGGGTGCCTCTCTGATATACAGTCATCTCCTCCTGAGTCAGCTTCCTCCTCAGCCTGGGGGACTGTGGCTGACTCACCTCCGTACACCCTGAGGACCCAAACACAGGCCAGGCTCATGGCTCCCCGGGGCAAAAGTCTATTGGCTGGAAGGTACCAGGCAGGGAAAATAAGCCTCACAGGATGTGTTTGCTCTTTCTGGAGTCCCTGCCCAGGGGGCTTGAGCTGAACCAGACCCTCCTGGCACGTCCAGGAGCCACTTACCGGAGTGGGAAAGGATATGAGCCTTCAGCTTGTCTGGCCGGTTGAACTCCTTACTGCAGCCCGTGTGTGTCCTAGAATCCAAAACACTGGTCAGGGGAGCTCACTCAGCACAGGACTCTCTTGCTGGCCGCCCTGCCAGCCCTGGGCAGGACGGACTCGCTCATCCACCCTAAGGGCTGGGCAGGGAAGCAGCATGGGGAGTGAAGCAGCCAGGCGGGACCCAGGACAGGACAAAAGGAGAGAGGGCCTGCAGCCCTCGGCCCTGACCCCCCGCTTCTATCCCACAGCTGGGTAAACCTGCCCCCTCCCACCCACCGTCTCTACTCACGAGAAGGGGCATTTGTATTTCTTGAATGGCTCATGGATCAACATGTGTCTCTTCAGTTTGTCCTTGCGGTTGAACGCAGACTCACACACCGAGCATTTGTAGGGCTTCTCACCTGCAGGAGGAAACACAGATGGGGGACCGAGGGTGCCGTGAGAGGGAGTGTGAATATGGGGCGCAGGGGTCTCCATCAGGGGACAGCAGCTCCTCCAGGGAGGTGGCCTGAGGGAATATTGCCTCTCCCTTTCCTCGGGACTTTGCTTTGCCAAGGAGGAGAGGAGGCTGGTTCAGTTAGGATGGGCAGGAGGGGCCTCTCTGACGAGGCAACACCTGAGGTGGTGAGGGAGTGAGCCACGCAGGAATGTGGGAGTGAGGGTCCCAGGAAGGAGGAGACGTGGGGCACCGCCTGTGTCTGAGGGGAGGCCCGTGTGGCCGGGCTGGAGCAGGGGAGGGAGAATGAGGCAGAAGAGGAGGTGGGCAAGGCAGCCAGGCCCAGAGGGAGGGCTTGGGAGGCAAGGTTTTCACTCTGAGCCGGATGAGAAGCCACCAGAGGCGCTGAGCAGAGGAGGGACAGGATCTGACTCGAGAGCCTCACAGGCTCCCTCTGGCTGCGTGTAGAGAACAGATTGAGGGCGTGAGGGTGGAGGCAGGAAGGAGGCTGGTACAAGAAATGGGAAGTGGCCAAGTACGGGTGATGTCCAGAAAGCAGAATCGGCAGCCCTTGCCAACGGACTGGCTGTGGGGCATGAGAGAATCTAAGGCGTGGGCTGGGCGACTGGGTGGATGGCCGTGACATTTACTGAAGTGGGGTCCACCACAGCGGAGGGGGGAATTACACCTTATCTGGTTGAATCCTTGCAACAAACCATAAGGTAAGTCCTAGAAGAGAAAACTGAGGCTCCTGGTCTACACCTAGTGTTTGGGGGAAGTAAGATTCCAGCCCGGCAGTGTGACCCAGAGTCCACCTGAGTTGCCCCAGACCGTCTGCTGCAGAACCCATGCGTGGGGCTGGGGGTGAGGGGTGGCATGGAGAGCAGCTCTCACCTAACAGGAGTCAGAGGTCAGAAACTGCCCTTTGGAAAAGGGCTATTACTGGGTTGCTTTATTTCCTGCCATTATTTCCTCTCTGTTCTCCTCTCTGGGATGAATAAAGTACTTTTGAAAAATGTCAACCCGGGCTTCCCTGGTGGCGCAGTGGTTGAGAATCTGCCTGCCAATGCAGGGGACACGGGTTCGAGCCCTGGTCTGGGAAGATCCCACATGCCGCGGAGCAACTAGGCCCGTGAGCCACAACTACTGAGCCTGCGCGTCTGGAGCCTGTGCTCCGCAACAAGAGAGGCCGCGATAGTGAGAGGCCCGCGCACCGCGATGAAGAGTGGCCCCCGCTTGCCGCAACTAGAGAAAGCCCTCGCACAGAAACGAAGACCCAACACAGCCAAAAATAAACAAATAAATAAATAAATAAAGGAGTTCCCTTAAAAAAAAAAAAAAAAAAAAAAATGTCAACCCAATGATTGAGGAAATTCTGGTCCTTACAATGGAATGTTCTGCAGTCATTAAAAAGATTAAGGTCGATCTGTTTCCTGATCTGGAAAGATCTCCTGGCTATACTGCTAGGGGGAAAAGAAAAGTGTAGGACAGCTTAATACAGTCCCATTTTTGTTAGAAAAAAATACAATCCCCATACTCCAAAAAAGCCCTGGCCATATGGGTTTGTATCAACACAGAATATGCAGGGAGAAAGGTAGGGGAGGGTACACACCAAACTGTCAGTAGCAATTAAGATTTGAAGGGGGAATTTAACATTTTACTTTACATACTTCCATACTGCTTCCATTTTTACAAAAAGCATGTATTACTTGTGAATAATAATGATTATTTTAAAAACCATAAAGAAAGCAATTTGGTAATATCTATCAAAATTGCCAATGAAGTTTCTTCTTTTTCTTCTTTTATCATAAATATGAAATACATGTAACAGAAAATTTACCATTTTAACCATCTTTAAGTGTACACTTCAGTGGCATTAAGTACATTCTTATTGTCGTGCTACCATCACCACTATCCATCTCCAGAACTTTTTCATCATCCCAAACTAAAACTCAGTACTGCATATACATTTTAACCTAGCATTTCCACTGCTAGGAATGTACACTACAGATATATTCCCAAAAGCTTGTCAAGAGACCCACACAGCATTGTGTATACAAACTAACAGCTGAAAAAATAATTTAAGTGTCCATCCATAGGGAAATGGTTAAATCAAAGATGGTAAATGCAGGAGAATACTATGCAGCTGAGAAAAAGAAGGTGCTATTAGGAACATCTTCAAGGTACCTTGATAAGTGAAGAAAAATGGCACATAGTAGAGTTATAATATGTGCCTGTTTGTGTAAAAGTAAGCACATGTTTTCTATAGATGTAAAATAAAACTAGAATGTCCCAGATGAGACCACTAACAGTGATCACCTTTGGGGAGGGGAATTAGGATCACTCTTCAAACTGGGAACTCCAAGTCACAAACTGATGGTGGTTATTTTAACAACTAAAACTGTACAGATAGAAAAGATTGTTTTGTGAAACTTCTGTTTCAGTATATTCTGTGTGTACGTATGTGTTTCCTGGGTTGCATATAAAATGTATTCTTTACCGTAGGCCATAGTAAAAAAAAAAAAAAAAAAAATCAAAAACCATTTGGATTGTCCATCTGAGGAGAATGCTTTTGTACTATCAAGGATTTTTTCCTCAGGTTTTCTCAATCTTTAGACCCTTTTCAGTATAAAACAGAACAGAATTTTTTAACTAATAAAAAACATTTTAAAGCTTAAAAGAAAATAAAGTGTCAATGTATCTCAGCTGGGGAACTAAGGAGAGAGGGTTCTATCCAGGTTTGGGAGGGAATTTTGCATCGAGCACAACGCCCCCACCCCCAGGGGCTCAGAATGGCCTCAGGGGCAGAGCCAAGAGTCCCCCCACCCACCTCCCAAGGCTCATCTCCACTCTAGTGTTGGTGGGAACCCCTTGTTCACTTGAGGGGGCAGGTAGGGGCCAGGAAGGAGATGGGAAGGCGGGATGAAGAGAGGGAGGGGATGGGCAGGAGGGGGCTCAGGAAGAAGGCTGAAGGAGATGGGGAGGAAGGCCAGAGGGGGATGGGAAGGGGAACAGAGAGGGTGTCTGGGGGGAGGGGAAGGGGGACTGAGCAGGAGTTGGTGGGGGGCAGGGTACCCACCTGAGTGGATGTGAGCGTGCAGTTTGAGGTAGTGCTCCCGCCGGAAGAACTTCTTGCACACCTGGCACTTGAACCTGCCCCCACTGCCGTGGGTGGGCAGGTGACGCCGCAGGTAGCGTTCACAAGGAAACACCTGGCAGGACAGAGGAGTGAGCGTCAGGTCTGACTCACCAGCCCTCACCGCGTTATGAGCTCAAGGGGCCCCTCGTTACCAGCCCTTACGGAAACATCTTCCTTTCTGCCCACTAGGGGTCAAGGCCCACAGTGTCAAGCTCAGCCAGTAGAACCTCATGGCTCCCACTACTCACCCATAAGCCCAGTCAAGACATGCCTGTCCTGAGGTTCTGCCCAGGCTGTTGTTTCTACCCAGGGAGACTTTCTCTTAGCCTGACAAACTCCTACTCATCCTTTAAGACCCAACTCAGGTCACTGCTTCTGTGAAGCCCTCTCTGACTCCTCAGTGCCACACCAGGCAAAGCAAATTCCGCCCTTGAATGTCCACCCATATTTTTAAAGTCAGCATCTAACTTATTGAAACACAGCCCTTTGCTTGTACGGGATCTCCAAGAGGGCAGAGAGGGGCTTTCATTCCTCAGCACAGGGCCTGAATCAAATGACTGACAAGCAAAGGAATGAATAAAAAAATGAACAAATAACTGAAGAAATAAATGGAAAGGTAATAAAAAGCCAGAAAACACAGAAAGCAAAATCTCCTTCTTCCCCAGGCATAGGAAGAGCATTCATTCATTTTTTCATTCATCTGATATAGAGAAGTGGTCAAGGACACAGACCCATCAACTTACTAGCCCCATCATTTCCTAGCTGGATGACCTTTCTGTGCCTTGGTTTCCCCATGTATAAAATGGAGATAGTAATAATCTGCCTACCTCCTAGGGTTAAATGAGTCAGTTCAGATAAAATGCTCAGAACAGCATCTGGCACATGGTTCTTGATAATTCACGATAACTTTTATTCAGACCACAAATTCCAAACCCCTAAATTAGGCTATATAATTAGAAACATCTACAATGAGGCCGAAGTGAAACCAGGGCTGTCTGTCCTGGAAAATCTGCCTCGTAAGGTTGTAAGAAAATGAGTAGAACAAAGAAACCAGTTAAACACACCAGGGGGATGCAATCAGCAAAATCCAGACTTCAGGAAACTCCACAGGACCGATGGCCCAGTTTCTTCAACAAATACATTAAAAGAAAAGAAAAAGGAGCATCGATGGGGGGAATCTGTAGATTAACAGAAACTTTGGTCGTATCAACCAATCACAATATATGGACCTGATTCAAACAAACTTTACAAAAATTATGTTTTTGGGAAAAGTGGAAAATGGAACACTGCCTGGATATTTGATGATATGAAGGGCCAGGCTTTAGTGAGGGCTTCCAGATCCACTGAAAAGAAGAACCAGTAATAACAAGGATGATAAGACATCAGGAAGCTGGAGGCCGCCGTTCAGATGCTGGGCCTGGGCCCAGGGGAGGCCTCACTCCACGTCAGCCCAGCCTGGTCCGCCTGGCCCAGCAGTATCCCTGGGATGGCCACGGGTGGCGTCCAACGGGTAAGACAGGCCAGGCAGAGCTCTCGCTCTTCAAAGACAAAGTGTCATCTGCGGAGACAACCCCAAGCTTGGCCTGCACGTGTGCTGAGGCAGGAGGGGAGAAGGAGACGGTGGGGTCTTCACTCCATCACCTCTCGCCCCCTATTTCCGCCCAGCCAGCAAGGGCAAGGTTCCCCACCTTTTGGCAGTGCGGGCAGGGGAAGTTGTGAGTGGCGGTCTGCAGGTGGTGCTCCAGCGCCTCGGGGGTGGAGTACTTGTTGACGCATTTGACACACCTACATGGGGAGGAGCAGAGAAGTGAGAGAGCGTGTGTGCCGGGCTGGACGCCCCAGCAGGCGTGGGAACCGGCCACTCCCCACCCCCAACACCAGGAGGCAAAATCCCACATCTGATTCATTCTTGAATCGGTCAATTCTCGCTTGCCACTGCCTCCATCCTAATCCAAACCATCTTGCTCGGACGCGTGCAGTAGCCTCCTCCCTGCCCTAATTCATTCTCCACAGGGGAGCCAGCAGGAGCTTTAAAAATCAAAATCACAGCTTACCTTTCCCCCTCCCCATATCCTGAAGTCCATTCTCTAGTAGGTCTGTGTCTTTATTCCCATCTTGCCCCTAGGTTCTTCATGACCTTTTTTTTTTTTTTTTCTTAGATTCCATATATATGTGTTAGCATACGGTATTTGTTTTTCTCTTTCTGACTTACTTCACTCTGTATGACAGACCCTAGGTCCATCCACCTCACTACAAATAACTCAATTTCGTTTCTTTTTATGGCTGAGTAATATTCCATTGTATATATGTGCCACAAAGTGAGAGAATGGCATGGACATATATACACTACCAAACGTAAAATATATAGCTAGTGGGAAGCAGCCGCATAGCACAGGGAGATCAGCTCGGTGTTCTGTGACCACCTAGAGGGGTGGGATAGGGAGGGTGGGAGGGAGGGAGACGCAAGAGGGAAGAGTTATGGGAACATATGTATATGTATAACTGATTCACTTCGTTATAAAGCAGAAACTAACACACCATTGTAAAGCAATTATACTCCAATAAAGATGTTAAAAAAAAAAATCAAAATCAGACCATGTCACACCCTTGCTTAAAAATCCCCACCTTGGCTTACAAGGCCCTACTGGCCTGACTCAGTCCCAGCTCTCAGCTTTCACCTTTCCCCATTGCCCATCTCACACCCTCTGCTCCAGGCCCCCCGGTCTCCTGAATGCACCCAGAACACACCAAACTCGACCCCACCTCAGGTTCTTTGTACTTGCTGTTCTTATGACCTGGAACGCTCTTCCCCCGAGTCCTCCCCTTGGCAGCACCTGCTCAGCCTTCACGTCTCAGCTCAAATGTCACCTCCTCAGAGGGACCCTCCCCGACCACCCCGTCTCAAGGTGCCCCCCAGAGCCCAGCCCCAGCCACTTCCTATTATGCTCTCCAGTTGTATTTCTTCTTAGCAATTATTATCTGGAATCATTTATTTGCTTACTTCTCTGTCTTCTCCACCAGCAAGTGGGCTCTGGAGGCCAGGACCATATCTGTCTTGTTTGTCTTGTTCATAACCTGCTCTGAGCACCAGGGACAATCTCTTACATGAAAGAGTCAGATAAGGACCCACTGTAGAGCACAAGGGACTCTACTCAGTACTCTGTAATGGCCTACATGGGAAAAGAATCTAAAAAGGAGTGGATAGATGTATAAGTATAACTGATTCACTTTGCTGTACACCTGAAATTAACACAACATTGTAAATCAACTATACTCCAATAAAAATTTAAAAAAAAAAAAAGTCAGACAAGGATCCAGGTCTGGCTCCTTCCCATCTCTGACCCTCAGTTTCCTTAACCATGAAATGCGGTAGGAATTCCAAGTGGACCTGCCCCTCAGTTTTTCTTAAGATCATAACAAGAGTCAAAGGACACACTGGTGCCAAACAGCTCATAAACTGCAAAGCACACAGACATGGTCTTTACTCTAAACATCACTCGCTAACATGCCCGCAAAATAGCAGTTTCAGGCCTCAAGCCACTCTAAGGAAAAGGTCCCACCGTCTCCCCACACAAAACCTTCACCAGCAAATGGGTCTGTTTACAATGCAGTACCACTGAGGAATGCCAGAGGCAGGTGGGCAATTCATGTTAAAAACAGAACCACGGGCCCTGCCATCTATACACCAGGGCACATGGGAAACCCGCAGTCAGGCTGTACCTGTGGTGGGCCCCGGGGACGCCCCCTCAGGCCACACCCTGAAAACCACAAGCTAAATGCCTCCAGATGGCAAGAAAGAAGGAGCAGGAGGGGTGAGAGCAGAGCTACCAGGAGGGCAGAGACCTGGTGAGCTAGTTGGAGGAAGAAGACAGGAATCGCACAGGCTCCGGCAGCAAGGACGCAGTTTCGCAACACCATTAAATGAAAACTCCCTGCCAGAAATGCCACCCTGACTATGTTACCCAAAGTAACATCCCCAGCACCGGGTCAAACCAGAGTCGTGTGTCTCCTGATACAGCACGCTGAGAAAGACACAGCGTCGCTTTGTGATACTCCTGCCAAAAGTGCCAATCCTGGCTCCACCCTGAGGTCAAATCAGACAAACCCAAACTGAGGGCATTTTACAAAATTACTGGCTTATACCCTTCCAAAATATTAAGATCATGAAAGACAAAGACAGAACGAGAACTGTTCCAGCTTAAAGGGGACTAAAGAGACACAACAACCAAATACAATGTGGGATACTGGATTGGATCCTGGTCCAGAAAAAACATTTTTTTCTTTGTCTATAATGGATGTTATTGGAACAATTACAAATTTTTGAATAAGGTACATTAGGTAACAGAATTGTATTGATTTAACTTCCTGATCTTGATAACTACACTGTGCTTATGTAAGAGGTTATCCTCGTTTTTAGAAAATACACACTACAGAAAAAGGGTAAAGGAGCATCATATCTGCAAATTATTCCCAAAAAGCTCAGAATGTGATAAAGTGTGTAAGTATTGTAATATTGGAGAAATCTGGATGAAGGGTGTACGTGGGAATTCTTTGTACTATTCTTATAACTTTTCTAGAAGTCTAAAATTATGTCAAAATAAGTTTAAAAAGAACACTTCCTGAAAGCAATTGCCTATGGGATGAGGGGGTGGGTCAGGGTGAATAGGAAATTCCTTTTCACTCTATGCCCTTCCGTAGTTTTTAAATATTGCATTGTATGCACATAGCAATTATTTTTTTCAAGTAGGTAATTAATCTTTGTTAAACCCCTCTTTGATCTTTGACCTGCAAAATCACTTCTAGGAACTTATTTACAAATGAGCAAAGATATATGTCCAAAGTTGTTCCTGTAGTGTTGTTTATAATAATGACAAACTGGAAATAACCCAATTAACCTGCAATAAGGAATGGGTTAAATAAATTACAGCCCATCCACATACAATGGAATACTAAGTAGCTGTTTAAAAGAGTGAGGCAGGTCTGTTTGTGCTGAGGTGCAAAGATATAAACATTATAGTTTTAAGTGATAACTCCAAGTATATGGAATGATCCTATTAAATTTTAGACTGTTTGTCAGAAGTTGTGCAACAGGAAGAAGGTGTGATGAATTTTCACCAAAATCAATAACTGTGTTTGGGATGACCTAACTCAAATATAGCCTGTGATATTTATAGCTATAAATATGCTTATTACAGATATATACCAAAGGACATGTACCAAGAGGTTAACAGGGTTTTGTTTTTTGTCTTCTTGTGGGTTTTTCTAAAAATTCATTTCTGTGCATTGAACATGGATGACTTTTGTAACTAGAAAAAAAAAAATCTTATTTTTAAAAGGAAAAAGTAACCATACAGCATATATATAGTGACATGTATGAAATTCACTTGAGGGAGTTGGGGAGACTCCACGGGCAGGCCAAGGCAATGTGGCCCAAAGGGAGCAGAGCAGCCAGACTGACAGGGCCTGCCCCCGTGAAAATGGAATGAAACCACCACACCCACTCAAACGTTACCATGAGAGAGAAATAAACTCTCACCTTGTTAAAGCCACTGTTATTTTGGGTCCCTGTTACAAGCAACCAAACCTAGATTTAAATTATATAATTAATAAACATCGCAGCAATAATATTTATTGAGTACCTATTATGTTCCAGGCACCCTGCTTCATACTCATCTTACTTGATCCTTATAAATAATCCAATAGGGTAGGCACTATCGTATCGCCATTTCACAGGTGAGGAGACTGAAGTTGAGTGCCTGAATATCTTGCTGAGGTCATCCATCAGGTTTGCGGCTGAGCTCAGATTTGAGCACAGGGAGGTGGCTCCAGAGCTCTTATCATTACCCACTACACCGTTCCACCCCTGGGCCATCCAGATGGTGTCCTGCCTCCCTGCACCTTACTTTGGGGCCAGAAGCTCCAATGGCTACAAGGGGCCTCTGACACTCCAACCTTGGCAAGAGAACCTGGGAGAAGTGATCTACTGCAGGCACAGGGCCATCATTGGGCTCAATTCTCAGCCTGCGAACTCCAAAACCAGAGCTATGAGGCTTCCACAGTCCAAGACAAGAGTTTGAATCCCAGCTCTGTACGGACGTTGTTACTCTGGTGGGCAGGTCACTTCTCCTCTCTGAGCCTCAATGTCCTCATCTTCAAAATGGGGAGAACACCACAGCTATGGACTGAACTGTGTCCCTCCAAAATCTGCATGTTGAAGTCCTGACCCTCAATGTAATGGTATTTGCAGATGGAGCCTTTGGGTAGTGATTAGGTTTAGATGAGATCATGAGTGTGGGATCCTCCAGATAAGGTTAGTGCCCTTATAAGAAAAGACCAGACAGAAAGGACACCCTCTCTCTCTCATGTGGCTATAATATTTTGTTATAGCCACCTCAGCTGACTGATACAACCTACCTCCCAGGATTGCGGGGATCAATGTCCCTAAGTCAGGCCAAGGCACCTAGTAGTTGCTCCCTTCCTTTTATTTTGCATCTCACTCCAGAGAGCCACACAGCTACAGGGACTCACAGCATATCCACAGATTGGAACGGCAAAAGGAAAAGAAAATGTCCTCTGAGAACAAATGAGAATTACTCATCATTATCCAGAAATCTCCACCCCTTAGCTGGTCAGAGCTTCACCTGGTTTTCCTGCCTCTCTGGCCCCATTTCCCAATCTCCCCCAGGGTCAGTTGCCCTACATCCCATTTCTCGAGCCCCAGTCCCCCTGCCAACTTCTCAAAGCTCTTGTGATTTCTACAAGGTCCTCATGCTCTGGCCCCACTTTCTCTCCCAGGCCCCATCTAAACATCTCCTCCCACTTCCATTCTACACCACTTCCATTCTAAACCACATGCTATTTTATTTTATATCGCTACACCTGCTGTTCCTCCTGCTAGGAATGCACTTCCCACTACCCACTGTCTACCTGACAAACTCCTACTCATCCTTCAAAACCCAGTTCAGATATCATTGTTCCTGGGACACCTTCGCTGCCCTACCTCCCACTTTGGGTAATATGTCTATGATAGCATTTTATCACAGTATATCCTAAGAATATATACACTCCTGTCTCCCTAAGCAGCCCATGCATTCTAAACACAAGGTCTGTATTTACTTATTTTTGAACCCCAGAAGCCTCACCCAGGAGTTAGAGGGAGGCCCCATTAACAGAGGTCATCAGCCAAGTCTGTGCAGATACAAGTTTGTACAGAGAAGCAAAAGCCATTCTAACATGAAAATATTCACTAATGAACTAGAAGTCCCTAGACAAACACTCCAATTTTTTTTTCACTATCCCCATGCACTACGTGCTGGGTTTTGTGAGGCAGCTGCTCCCAAAAGACATAAGGCAAATGCACAGCGAAATGAATGCAGAGCAAAAATGAGGGGTTCCGCCAAGTCATGAAAGTGATGCTGGATGACACCATCGGCAAATGAGAGTCTAGAAGAGGGACCAGAAAGCAATCGAGGAAGAGAAACTCTACAGGGATGATCACAGGATCTATGGCTCCAAACAGAATGACAAGGATGATCACAGGATCGATGGCTCCAAAGAGAATGATCTGAAGATCTAAGGACTAAAAGCATGAGGCAAAACGGAGGGAGCCCTTCATCATTTCTGCCAAAGGGACCTTCTTTATGACTGAAACAGAAAACTACAACGATGTAAAGGGTTGTCAGAAAACTACCCCCAATTAAATCTACATTTGATTCATTCCTTGTCCATTCTAAGAATCAGCATATAGCTTCAACTTTAACCTAAATTTTACACATTATAAAACAAATGAATCTTATTTTTATGATTTTTGCTTTCAAATACATACTTGTTCGTTTTTTCATTTAAGAATCAGCATACCATTCCAACTGCAACCTAAATTGTGTAGACTATCAGACGAAATACTATTTTCATAATATTTTACTTTAGAAAAAAGACAAATCTTTTTTCCATTATGAACAAGAAAAGATTGGCTTCCCTTTTTTAAGATTTTTTTTTTTTTTTTTTTTAGGATAACTGTCTGCCAAGTTGAAGAATGATATAAGGAGGGCCAGCATCTTCCCCCCTTCAGTGCCAAGACACAGAACCCACTCTGCCAGGCTGGACCCTGGAGCCTCAGATTCCCCTTGGAGATGTCCCACTGGTCCTGAGCAGTCAGAACCACCAAGGGACCAGATCCCTGGGCTCCCTGCAGGGAGAGGGAAAAGGGAGGGCACGTACTTGTAGACGGCACTGTCCTTCTTGGGGCTGTGCTGGGGCAGGAGGCTGTGTGAGTACTGATGCACACCCAGGTCGTACAGCGAGGGGAAGTCCTTGCCACAGAGGTGGCAGCGGTAGCTCAGCTCCTCCTGGTGGCTCTTGATGTGCTCCAGAAACGTGTCGAGCTTCGGGAATGTCTGCGCGCAGCTTTTGACCACACACTTGTACACCTTGAGGGAAGAGGCAGGGTCGGTGAGGGAAGGCAGGAGAGCTGCTCCACTGCTGCTGCCTGCCCTGTGGCATCCACCTCGAACACTGCTTGTGGAAGACCCGACCGCTGTTTCCCTGCTCCCCTGCTGCTGGAGCCCTGGTCTTATTTTGATTAGAGGGTCCCCTCCTCTCAGCCAGGTAATGGCCCCATTACCCTCCCCACAGGCTCTGTGTGGTCTGGGTATGCTAAAGAAAAAATATCCAAAACCTGGAATGATAACGTCTTGAAAAGATGTGAAAAGATGACATGACGTCCTTCCAATGTCATGGTAGAATAGTGGCTCTCCAACTTGAGCCTGCATCACAATAACAGATTATGCCACTACCAGCGAATCTGATTCAGCAGGTCTGGGTGGCCTGAATATGTGCATTCCTGCCAAGTGCCCAGGTGGTGCTGAAGCTGCTGGGCCAGGGACCTCACTTTGAGAACTGCTGTCTGGCAGGCAGTTAGGTAAAGGCAGTTAAGCCACTGAGGGTCATCTCACCCTCTGGGTGATGTGACTTGTTTTGACTGTTTACTACTGATTAGGACCCAGACTCTAAAGTTAAATGTCAACTTGTAGAAAACTGATCCAATGTAAATGATTTTTGTCATGTAGAAAAGATAACTCCAAAGGTTTTGTTGCCCTGTAGGACATTAACCAGATTTGTATCTAACTTAGCAATCTTATTTCAGGATTCCTTTTTTTCACTGACATAGTTATATATGGGTATAGATATCAGTGTTTCATATCCTCTTTTGACTGGCTTTGTCATCCTCCCAGTTCCCTCATTAATGAGTTAAGTAAAATTCTGACTCATGTTCACTATGTTATTTGTATGAGAATGATGTTTTTTAACATTTTGAAAATTATACTTTGACAAGTAGTACACACTCCTCATAGGGTTGCATGACACACTCAGATACAATTCCACATGCTCTTTCTTCCTAACAAAGTGAATCCTGATTTGCTCAGAGTGGCAAGATGCCAAATCAAGTTAAAACATTTGATCCCCCGGCTCCCTTACATCGAGTGTCAGCCATGTGACTCCTTTCTTGCCAATGATAAGTAGGCAGTAGTCTTTGGGGAAGGAATCGCTCCCAGAACAAAAAGGCAAAAGCTTCCTAGGAGAAGTCCCCTCTGTTTTTTGCATTTGTCCTGACTGGAATATAGATGTGATGACTAGAGGTACAGCAGCCATTCTGCAACCTTGCAGATGAAAGCCACATGCTAAAGATGGCAGAGCAGAAAGCCAAGAGAACCCTGCTATATAAGCCCAATGCTACCTACTTATGGACCTCTTGTGATGTGAGAGGAAAAAAACCCTAACCAGTAAGCCTGTTATCTATTATTTGCAGCATAACAATGCATTCCTAAATGACAGAGCATATGCACTGGCTCTGACCAATGAGAGGTCTACAGAAGGCTTCTGGGAAAGGTTTCTTTGCTCCTAAAGAAGACACAGAAAATACAACCCCTTTATGCTCACGGATAATACTGTGTCTGATCTTCTGCCCAGAAAGAGTGACTACCATCACAGGACCACAGGCAAACCATCAGCAGGGGACAAGGCCACACCCTGAGATAGTGGAGACAAGAGCTAGAAAGACACAGGGTCCTTGATGCTGGGTTGAGTCAACTGACTGTCTCAGACCCAGAGCTGCCCTATCTTGGGTTTTCTTGTTATGTGAGATAACAAACTTCCTAATTGTTTAAGCCAGTTTGAGTCAAAGTTTTCTGTGATTTTCCCCCAAAGATATCCTAACTTAACTCCATCAATCTCCCTGCTAAGAATCTATCATAAGGGGACTTCCCTGGTGGTGCAGTGGTTAAGAATCTGCCTGCCATTGCAGGGGACACGGATTTGATCCCTGGTCTGGGAAGATCCCACATGCCACAGAGCAACTAAGCCTGTGCACCACAACTACTGAGCCTGTGCACCACAACTACTGAAGCCTGCGCTCCCTAGAGCCCATGCTCCACAACAAGAGAAGCCACCGCAGTGAGAAGCCCGTGCATCACAACGAAGAGTAGCCCCTGCTCGCTGCAACTAGAGAAAGCCCATGTGCAGCAGCGAAGACCCAACACAGCCGAAAGAAAAAAAAAAAAAAGAATCTATCATAAGGAAGAAGTCAGAGATGTGGACAAAGATTTGATTACAACAATGTTCACCACAGTTTTGTTTATAATAGCAAAACACAGGAAGTAACCTAAATGTTCAATAATAGGGGATTTTAAAAAATGTAGCCATTGGGAATTCCCTGGTGGTCCAGTGGTTGGGACTCCACTGCTTCCACTGCAGGGGGTACAGGTTCGATCCCTGGTCAGGGAACTAAGATTCCGCATGCCACATGGCATGGCCAAAAAAAAAATGTAGCCATTAAAAATTATGGTTTTTTCTTTAAAATAGTGACATGGAGACTTCCCTGGCAGTCCAGTGGTTAAGAATCTGCCTTCCAATGCAGGGGACATGGGTTTGATCCCTGGTCGGGGAACTAAGATCTCACACGCGGCAGGGCAACTAAGCCCGCGTGCTGCAACTGCCGAGCACGCAAGCCACAGCTAGAGAGCCCGTGTGCTGCAACTACAGAGCCCACACACTCTGGAGCCCATGCGCCACAACTAGAGAGAGAAAACCCGCACACCACAACTAGAGAAAAGCCCACTAGAGAGAAGCCATGCGCCGCCACTAAGACCTGACACAGCCAAAAATTAAATAAATAAATATTTTTAAAAACTAGTGACATGAGTAAATGCTCAGAATATAAAATTAGATTAAAAAACAAAAAGCACAAGAAAACTTACACTGAGTGAAAAAAGTCAATCTCAGAAGGCCACATACTTGACGATTCCACATATACAACATTCTCAAAATGACAAACTTATAAGGACAGATAACAGATTAATTTTAGTGGTTTCCAGAGGCCAGGGATGTTGATGAGGAAGGTGGGTGTGACTACAAAAACCCAGCACAAGGGAGCTCTGTGGTGATGGAATCCTTCTGTATCGTGATTGCAGTGGTGACTACTCAAATCTACACAGGTGATAAAATGACATAGAACTATACATACACTTTATATCAAAGGCAGTTTCCTACTTGTGATACTGTGCTCTGGTTATGTAAGAAGTAACCATTGAGGGGAACTGACTGAAGGGTATGAGGGACCTCTCTATACCATCTTTGCAGCTTCCTGAGAACCTACAATTCTTTAAAAAGTCTTTTAAAAAGCTATCTCAGAAAAAAGCATACTTCAAAATTATATATGTGTACAGATCCCAATTATAATTAAAAAAAAAAACAAACAGAAAATCTACAAAACATACTGCATTTTGGGCTGCATTCATGGGAGGACACATTGCAAGGTGGTTAATGACATGGGGTTTGGAGTCAAACCAACCTGGCTTTGAAGCCTGACTCTGTCACTTACTGGCAGTGTGACTTAGGATGGGCCACTTCACCTCTCGGTGCTTCAGTTTCTTCACCTGGATATACTGAAAATGCCTATCTCTAAGGTTGTTATGAGAAGTAAATAAAGTATTGAATGTAAGGCCCTTAGCAGAGTACCCAGTATATAATAAATAGTAAATGTTAACCTAAATATTCTTCAGACTTTTCTGAATTTTCTAATATTACATTGGGTATATGATACTTTTATAAGGAGAAAAAAAATAACTAATAAAGATTATTTTAAAAAAAATAAAGACTGGAATAGAGTTACCATATAACCCAGCAATTCCACTCCTAGGTTTATACCCAAGAGAATTGAAAACATATGTTCATACAAAAACTTGTACACAGATGTCCACAAAAGTATTAGTCATAAAAGCCAAAAAGTAGAAACAACTTAAATGTCTATCAACTGATAAAAGGATATTCAAAATGTGCTATATCCATACAACAGAATATTATCCAGCAATAAAAAGGAATAAAGTACTGATACATGTTACAACACAAACAAAAACATTGTCTCAAAAGACCACATACTATATGATTCCATTATTAAATGTCCAGAACAGGCAAATCCATAGAGTCAGAAAACGGATCAGTGGTTGCCTGGGGCTGGGAGTAGGGGGGTGTGACTACTAACAGGTATAAAGTTCCTGGGGTGATAAAAATGTTCTAGAATTAGTGGGGTGATGGCTGCGTAACATTATGAATAGATTAAAAACTATTAAAGTGTACACTTTAAAAGGGTGAATTTTATGGTATATGAATTATGCCTCAATGGAAAAAAAACAGGCAGTAGTCTTAAATCCCCATAGGTAGGTTTTTAGACCCTAGGTCTTCTCAGAGGAGTAAGGCTGCTTCCTGTGTCAGGCCCCTTCATTATACGACCCTAGAGAGGTGGGCTTCCTCCCCTGGGCAAGCACCATAACGGCCCAGTAAGCGGGCCCCACCCAGGCAGAACGGACGGGGAAGCTTGGTCCACCACGGTCACATGGTAGCTCAGAGCAGCCGAGGCCCACTCCTGTCCCTTTCTAGGCAGCAGCAGTCAAGGCTCACGACTAGAGTCGTTGTTGCCCGCCCACCTCGACCCCTGCTCCCCGCCACCCACCTACCTGCTCGTTCTTATGCTGGGTCATGTGGGACTTGAGCTGGAAGTAGGTACTGAACTTGCTGGGGCAGAACTGGCACAGGTAGGAGCTATCGATGAGGACCACCTGCTTGGCCTCCAGCTTGTCCCCCTCCTCCTCGCCTGCTGTGGGCAAGGCCTGGGGCTGCGGGGCGCTCGACAGGGTCTGGCCCAACCCTGTGGAGAAAGCCAGGGAGGGAAGTCACTGAGAAAGGCAGAGGGAGAGCCAGGACAGAGCCACGCCCCTCGGGAAGGACTCGCAGGGCACCTCCTGCGGGCTCCCCTGCATTCACCCCACCACCTACCACGAGCTCGGGGCTGGATGCTGTACCCGAGGCCCTGCACTCACACTCAGCTGGTGCACACAGACACAGCCGTTCCAGGGGCCAGTGTACTGAATACGAACATTCCAGAAGAGCTACGCCTCAAGTCTCCCCTCGCAGGCCTTCCCCTTGGACACTCTAGACCTCTCCATGGTTGTTAACAGCATTGACTGCCACCCCTAGCTGTACTCACGATGCCTCCCAGCTCCTTGTTCCAATTACGATCATTTACTTAGTTGCCCTTCCCTCACCCTCCCTGAGGATGGGGGCCTCTGACCTCATGTCCGTAGGCCCAGTGGCCTGACACACAGTAGGCCTCCATAAATGTCTGCTCAATGGTGGACCCTCTGGTGCCACGCACTGTAGGAGTTTTGAAAGAAATGGTTTCTTCTCTAGAGCTCACAAGAACTCGGAGGGCACACACAGAATTGCTAAACAACGCAGTAGGGTAGTTCCCACTGGCAGGTCATGTAAAAGTGGGCATATGTTGCTTGCACATTAGCTGCCTGTGGCTGGCGCCGCTCACCCCCAGGGCTGCATAGGGAGGCTCCAGCCAGGCAGTGCCCAACGGCCACTTCTACCCACCTGTGCTATCCTCATCCTCTTGCCTGCTGGGGTTCAGGGCCATGACCTGTACAGTCACAGAGTTGCGAGAGACGGTGCCACCGCTGCGTCCTGGAGGCCACACCTTGTGGGTCTGCATGTGTTTCTTGACATTAGACTTCTGGGCAAAGGCACGGCCACATGCAATGCACTGGAAGGGCTTCTCACCAGTGTGGCTGCAGACACAAGGCTTGTCAGCACCCGCATGTCGGAACGGGACTGTGGCCTCAGCCCGGGAGCTCACAGCCACCAGGAAGGCCCAGGCAGAGCATCCAGATGCTGCCGGCCACCATCCTGACACCATGAGGACAAGCCCTCTTGCTGAGGCAGGCAGACCAGAGGCAGACAGACTCTGGGCTCTTGGTGACATTACTGAGCTGCTGAATCAACCAGCCCTGGAGCTGACCTTCTCTGTGGCCATCTCACATTGTGAGATAAAACATTTCCTAATTGTTTAAACAGGGATTTCTGGTTTTTGAAGGAGAAGACATCCTAGCTGTCACAGCACAGCACTTGTACCATTATTTAACACTTTCCTTCAAATCAATGTACTTTTTAAAAACTTAATAATTTTAAATGAAGTTTCCTGTTGTTATTATATATGGAAAACCACTTATAAACACAAAATAACAAAAAAATTATTTATAAAACAATATTATTAAGATCTATAGGTACACCATCCAGTAAGGTAGACACAAACCACATGGAACTATTTAAACTTATTAAAACAAAATAAAGTTAAAAACTCAGTTTCTCAGTCATACTAGCCACATTTCAAGTACTCAGTAGCCCTATGCTTACTGGCTACCCTATGGACAGTGGCTATTGGGGCCTTTCCTTCTTTGCAGAAAGTTCTATTGACACACACTAGTGCAGACCAGTGGTTTTCAACAGAGATTGACTTTGCTCTCCCGGGGACATCTGGCAATGTTTGGAGACATTTTTGGTTGTCACAGCTGAGGAGTGAGGGGTGCTACTGGCATCTAATGGTTAGAGGTCAGGGATGCTGCTAAACGTTCTACCAAGCCTCAGGCGGCCCCCAGAGAAAAGCATGATGTGATGTAAAACATCTCAGCAGGCTGGTGGACCCTGGTCTAGAGAGAAGCTGCTGCACGCCGAGGTTGGAATCTCAGGCGCTCTCTCTCTCTCTCTCTCTCTCTCTCTCTGTTATAAAAGATGAGCAAGTACATGAGAGGCATTAAAGACAGACTACACCAAACTGAGGCTCTCTCCTTTGCCTGAAAGAAATTGAAAAGATAATTTTCTCACTATGTCTTTCAAGTCTTTTCAACACCAATATCCATAAACCACCTAAAATCATCTCATGTCCCAATGTGCCACTCTGTGAGAAACGCTGAACAAGGCCACCCCTCCACTTCACAAGGGAAAACCTGAGGCCCAGAGGGGCTCCTTGCAGGTTCTTGGGACAAGGGGTGTCAAGGTTAGTGAGCAGAGAGCTTGTAGAGGCATATTCACACAGCATGGCTATCCTCGAGGTCAGCCCTTTCTGCAGAAGTGAGACTGAGGCACGCCTCCCACCCACAAAGCCCCTGTCCATTCAAGTAAATTCCTCCCCCACCTGAGCCCACTTGGACCTTCCCCATCACAGTAGGCATGCCCCACAGATCCTTCCCACTGCTCCTGAGAAAGAAAAGGGAAAAATCATCCTGAGCTGGAATGAAGGTCTGAGAACCATGACAGACCAGATGGGGCCTTGGTCACCACCCAGACGAAGGGGCTGAGAAAGGAGCATTGCTTCCACGTGAATCCCTCAGCCTACCTCCCCCCAGGAGCCACCTGCCACATCATGCCTGGGTACCTTCGGATGTGCTGCTGCAGGTCGAAGTTTTTGGTGAATGACTTGTCACAATACGAGCACTTGAGTTTCTGAGCCTTTGGCTTCCCTGCAGCTGACAAAGAAAAAGACAAAGAGGGAAGAAGGGGATGGTGAGCCTGGGGACACAACTGAAGGCGCCAAGGGCAGCTTCCAGCCACTCTACCCCCTGGACTTTGGGCCAGACAGCTCAGACCCTGGGAGATCTACACCCGTGGACAGGCAGGGGAAGAAGCACAGGTGAGTCTCTCACAGTGCCTGGGGGAGAAAAGCCCAGGACACGCTCTGGCTGGGAGAGTAGAGCAAACCCCTCAAAGGCTCCCTTCTGCCCTAGGATAAAATTCAACCTCTCTGCTGTGGCCTATGGGGCTCTGCATCCTCTACTTCCTTCCAACCTCATCATTCTTACCATCCAGCTGCAGCGGACTCCTTGCTAACCTTGAAAGACTTTAAACATGGTCCCACCTCAGGGCCTTTGCACCTGCTGTTCCCCCTTCCCTAAAATGCTTGTCCCTCAGATAGTCACAAGACTGTTTCCTTCTCATCCCCAGATAGACTGGCAGCATCATTTTCCAGCCTCTCCCCAGTATTCTCATAGTACTCTGTTAATCTCCTTCCTAGGGTGACCCATAAATAGTTAATTTATTCCCTGTCTCTCCCATTAAACTGTGAATAATTAAGGGTAAGGAAATCATAACCCAAGATGCTAGATTTCCAGTTTGTTTGTTTGTTTTAATATTTATTTATTTTATTTATTTACTTGGCTGCACCAGGTCTTAGGTGTGGCATGCGGGATCTTCTCTGTGGCATTTAGGATCTTTAGGTGCGGCATGCGAACTCGTAGTTGTGACATGTGGGACCTAGTTCCCTGACCAGGGATGGAACCCAGTCCCCCTGCATTGGGAGTGTGGAGTCTTAGCCACGGGACCACGAGGGAAGTCCCTAGATTTCCAGTTTTTGACACCAAGCCTAGCACACAGATGCTCAACACGTTTGTGAAAGGAAGGAAGGTTGACTGAAACCCTCTGAAAAATTCTGAATTCCTCTGCCTTTCCCCACTACCACCACTTTTTGACATTGCCCCTAACCCCATGTTTACCATCTCTGAAGGGGTGGCAGACATCACTGCTTGCCTGCCTATTAACCACTCACCCCTTCTTCTTTCTTCATAAATCTCCTACATAATGGGAACATCAATGTTCCTGGCAAAAGAGACATTTCCCAGCTTCCTTTGCAACTAGATATGGTCAAGTGACTAAGTGTTGACCAATGAGATGTAAGCAAAAGCATCATGCAGAACTTCTGGGAGCTGGGAGACTCTCTTTTATCCTTCTTACTTCCTGGAATATGAAATTGATGACTGGATCTCCAGCAGCCATTTTACATGATGAGGCACCCTGAGAACAAAAGCTATGTTCTAGGATGGCAGAGCAGAAAGATAGAAGAAATGTAGGTGCCTGGTGATTATATAGGCACACGATCTCCAGATTGCCTGCCTCTGGACTTAGTTCACACAGAACAACAAAATTCTATCATTTTGAAGTCACTCTTATTTTGGATTTTCCATCACATGCAACCAAACTTAATCCTAACTATCACAAAAGGGAAAACTGGAACTAAGCAGCCTGTGGATAGGCCCACGCTGAGGAAAGATGCCATGGCAGGCTGTGGGCCCACCTTCTGGGAGTCCACTGGAACCTTTGGTCCGTCGGGTCTTCAGCGATGGTGGGGAGTCAAAGGTGGCCACTGCACCCCTGGTGGCGCTGGTCATGGGGGCAGCAGGGTTTGGTCCTTTCGGTTTGAATCCTTGTTTGCCAGGGCTGTACACCTGGGGGGTGGGGTATACTGGAGCCTCCACACACTGGTTTGGCACCTATAAGAACAGCACAGTCAGGAAGAGTGCCCTGGGAAGGGAGGGGAAGCACCTGCCCCAGCCAGTGGGACCCTCACTGTGTCCCTGGCTGATCTTAGCCACCCCCAATCTACATCACCATCCTAACTCTTCCACCTTGCTCAGTCACCCCAGTCACTCCCAAGACCTCTTAGAACTTCATGATGCCAGCAGGCTAGAAGGAGCTTTGGAACCAGGCTGCCTGGGTTCAGATCCTGACTCTGCCACTTATCATTTAACTGACCTTGGGCAAGTCTTTTAAACTTCTGTCTCAGTTTCCACATCTGTAAAATGGGGCTAATCATAGCACCCCTTTCACGGGGTTATGAGGATTAAACGAGTTAACAAGTAAAGAGCTTAAAAGAGTGCCTGGCATATAGTAAGTACCCAATCAACATTAGCTGTTGTGATTGCCATTATTATTGTTATTAGTAGTAGTTTGCTTGCACAGGAGAACTAGGAAGTCAGAAGGGTCTATGCCCTCACCAGCAACTCCACTTCTTAACCGACTCTGCCTGATGCCACACCAGCACGCATCCCTCGGCCAAGAATTGACACTGAAGCCACAAGAAAATTACCCAATGAATTCTGAGCCACCCAAACTCAGTGACCACTAAGCTTACATCATGACACTGGGGTGTGAAGAATTCATTTACTCATTCATCTATTCACCATTCATTGGTCTTCCTGGGCTAGCCTATCCAAAATTCCACTTCCTATCCTTCTCTGCTTTATTTTTCTCCTTAGACATATCATTATCTAATAAATTGTACATTTTACTTACTTATCTTGTCTATTATCTGCCTAGTTTCGTGAAGGCAGGGACTTCTGCTTTGCTTTTGTTTCTTCCTCTATTCCCAGGCCTAGAGCAATGCTTGGCACAGGGTGGGGGCTCAATAAATATTTGTTGAATGAATGAATTCATTTACGTAGGTATTGGGCATCTAATATGGCACCAGTAGGTGCTTCTGCCGGGTCTTGTCTGTCGGGCCTTGGAAACATTCCTACACCTGCCCATGCTCTCCCCTGAAATGCAGAGGTGGGAAGCTGGGAACCACATTCCCAAGCATCCTTGCCAACACAGTTCTGAACACAGATTAAGTTCTGACCATGAGAAGCATCTGCATGAGATTTGGAAGGCAGAAGGGAGGTAGAAACTATTCTCCTCTGGCAGCTGTGCTGGGAGATAGGTGGGCTTGCAGTCATGAGTTTCGGAGTGGCTGGCTGAACCCTACGTTCCCCTCCTGAGCACCAGCCCCAAGGACAGCAGGGCAGCTGGAACCTCAGCAACAGAATCCTACAGTTTCCTCACCTCTGGGTGCAGCAGCAGTGTCCTGGTTCTAAGGGCCAAGGAACACCAGCGACCCTGAAAATGAGTGGTGCTCAGCAACCCTGACTTTTGCTCCTCCAGCCCTTCCATCAGCTTTGTAAGCACCTAATTTCCTATATTAAATCCCTTTGCCAGAAATACCTAGAGTGGTTTCAATTTTCCTGACCAATATGGAACTCAATAAATATCTGTCACAGTGAATGAATTCACTCATCGTTCAAGTCATTACTGAGCGATTACATGACTGCCACTGGGTTAGCTCTCATTATCCTCACAGCTCTGCAAGGGGAGTTCCCATTCTAGAGGAAAGGAAACTGAGGTCAGAGGACCCTATTTCAGATACCTACTGTAGGTGTTCCACAGGTCAGGCACTCTGCCAGGTGCTAAGGATGCAAAATCAAAGATGACTCAGGCTCTGTCCTCAAAGAGCACCCTCGTCTACATGGAAAATAAACAATGGCAGCTACCCCTATGCTGGCCCCCTCTGCCTATGAGACCACCACCGTCCTCTCAGCATCTCACTGACTTAATTTTTTTTTTTTTTAATTCAACAAGGTCCTTTTGCTTTATTCCCCCAGGCTAGGGAAAATCCCCCTGCAGGCTCTTATAACATCACATGGCTGGTGGAGGAATTGTCCCACTGGTCTAGTTCTCTTTCCATACAGATGCTACCTTACATGGAATGTCTGTATGGCTGGATTCTAGGGTGAGTCTGAGATAATGTGACCTCAAGTGCAGGTAGGCTCTTTCTATCATATCATGCCCCCCAGCACTGGCGTCTGGCATGGTTCTGAACTCTTAGTGCCTTGAGAGTAGACTGCTTGTAGCTCAGAGCTCTGTAGCCGGGAATTAATATGACACATATGGAACAGGCACACCTCGGAGATATTGTGGGTTCAGTTACAGACCACTGCAATAAAGCGAACATCACAACACAGCAAGTCACACAAAAATTCTGATTTCCCAGTGCATATAAAAGTTATGCTTACACTATCCTGTAGCCTGTTAAGTATGCAACAGCATTATATCTAAAAAATAAAACAATGTATATACCTTAATTTAAAAAACTTTTTGACTTCATTGCTAAAAAATGCTAACCATCACCCGTGCCTTCAGCGAGTCATAGTAATAACATCAAAGATCACAGATCACCATGACAAATATAATAATAATGAAAAAGTCTGAAATATTACAAGGATTACCAAAATGTGACACAGAGACATGAAGTGAGCAAATGCTGTTGGAAAAATGGCACCAATAGACTTGCTTAACACAGGGTTGCCACAGACCTTCAATTTGTAAAAAAAAGCACATCTACAAAGTGCAATAAAACAAGGTATGCCTGTATATTGACTGAATGGCCTCAATTCATTACCTCTTCTAGTACCCAGGCCCTTTACAGTGTGACTTGCAGCTTTTCCCATCAAGAGGTGGCACCTATTTCCCTACTTCTTAAATCTAAGCTGGCCTTGTGACCTGCTTTGACCAACGGAAGTGACACTGTCTCACCTACAAGCCTAAGCCTCAAGAAGTCTTGAGCATTTCTGCTTGCATTACTGCACGTCCACCACTGTGGTGAGAACATGCCTGGCTAAACTGCTGGAGAATGAAAGATGCATGCAGCAGAGCCGGGTCACCCCACCAGACGTATCCCACACCGGGCCATTCTAGAGCAGTGGACGCCAGTCAACCTCCAGACATGTGGGAGAACCCAGCCAAGATCAGCAGTTGCCAAGCTGACCACTGTAGACATGAGAAAAATAAACACTTTTTCCTATATACCACTGAGGTTTGGTGGATATTTCCTACACAGCTATAGCTAACCAATATACCTAGCTTGTTAAAAAATATGAGACACTCGCATATGTAATTTTTTGGAATCCTTTCCCCAAAAGGCAGGTATTCTCTTGACTGTCCTGAGCACTCCCTGAGGGCACCTTGTATTTCTGCTACAACCTCTACTTCATTCCAGTTTCTCGTGGTTTGCATTTTACATTTACACGTATAACAGCTCGATCTGGTTTTGCCCTCCACGGTATCTCTAGCAGTGTCTGGCACACAGCTGGTGTTCAGAAAAGGTTCAGGTTACCCATGATGACCATGACCACTTTCTCCCCCTTCACCCCAAGCCCCAGCGTCTGCTCACCTCCAGGGGTGGGTAGGGCTGCATTCCCAATGCCTGGATCTCCACCGTTCCATTCCCAGTCAGGGGTGCTGTGGCACTATACACCTCCACCACGCCATTCCCGCCGGGGTTGGGACGCCCGGAGGGACCCAGGCTCTGGGATGGGGGTGGTGGAGGCTGGGGGGGTGGAGGTGGAGGCAGTGGTGGAGGGGGTGGAGGAGGAGGTGGAGGCTGGGTGAGGTAGCTCGGCGCGGAATGCATGTTCAGGCTACTCTGAAATCAGAAGAGAAAATTAAAGTGTCATAGCCTCTTGATACCAGCTGTCTGATTTATCAGTGGGGAAGGACATTTGCCTTAGCCAGCCATGCGGGAAGAACAGCCACTCATAGGCAACTCAGAGGACAGGGCTGAGAGGGGGCATGGAAACAAAGTCATGGGAGAATTCGAGGAGCCATCAGTCTGGCGTTGCTATCCCTTTTCTCCATGAAAGTCAGCAAAAATGGCCCAGCTTGTGCAGAAATGAGCTCACAGAGCAGGCCTAATGTTGTTGTCTTTAGAAGGGCTTGCTTGTAGGACTGACTCTGAATTGGCATCTGAAAACGTGCCTTGTAGAAGGTTTCTTAGGTTGATAAGGCTATTTTGCCCACCTGGGCACTGACCCTACAACAACCCACCTAGACTGTTTGCACAAACAATGTGATTTATGGTGAACCCCTCCTTCCCATGTCGGGGTCCGGAATTTTGGTTTGTGGCTGGGTGCCTACGTGACCGATCCCCAATAAAAGCCCTGGCCTCAGAGTCGTAGGTGTGCTTCCCTGGCAGAAACACTAGGCACGTGTTGCTGCCCTTTTCTGCTGAAGGAAGATGCGTGCCCTATGCAGCCCCGCCACTTCCCTGAGAGAGAGAACTTTGGAGACTTGGAAGAACGTCAATTTTCTCCAGACTTCAGCTGCTGGGTCTTCTTCCCTTGCTGATCCTGCTGTGTATCCTTTTACCTAATAAACCACAGCCATGAGCACAACCATCCTGAGTTCTGGAAGTCTTTCTAGAGAGTCACCAAATGTGCTGGTGGCCATAGATCCCCGAAACACAGCCAATGACTTCTAGAAATTGATTCTACAAAAATAATCAAGCAGGTGGGCAAAGATAACCATACGTGGATGGTATTCCAGTAGTTTTTATAACAGCAAAAAATGGCAATGACCTAAATGTCCTTCCATGGAAGCCTGGCTAAACAGAGGATGGTCCATCCACATGGAATGGAACAAAACCCTTTGTGGTTGTTAAAGTGATGATGCTGATCAATATTTCATAAAGGGTGCCTCTCTTCATTGCTGTTCCTTGGGTTCCATAGTCATATATGTCTAGAGAAAAATCTGGGGTAACAAAATCAAAAGTATTTCTTTACTGCAGGAAGAACCCAGGGACAGAGCAAGGGAAGAGGCAGAATGCCTCCCTCACAGCCTGGTTTGACCAGGGATCCTTTTTCTATTGGAAAATCCCAAGGAGCCACTGTTCTAAGGAACACTTTGGGAAATACTGATGTAGGGTTGTAGGCACAGAGACAGAATGATGTTATACAAAAGGCAAAGTAAGAAAAGCAAGTTCCAGAACAGTGCATATAGCCTGACCCATTTATATAGATGTGTGTATATATATAGATATGTACGTATTTTTTTTAATTTAATTTTTATTTTTGGCTGCGTTTGGGTCTTTCGTTGCCGCGTGCGGGCTTTCTCTAGTTGCGGCAAGTGGGGGCCGCTCTTAGTTGCAGTGCACGGGCTTCTCATTGCGGTGGCTTCTCTTGTTGTGGAGAACGGGCTCTAGGTGCGTGGGCTCGGTAGTTGTGGCTCGCAGGTTCTAGGGCGCAGGCTCTGCAGTTGTGGCGCACGGGCTTAGTTGCTCCACAGCATGTGGAATCTTCCCGGACCAGGGCTCGAACCCGTGTCCCCTGCATTGGCAGGTGGATTCTTAACCACTGTGCCACGAGGGAAGCCCAGAAATAGCTTTTTTTTTTCTGGCTGCATTGGGTCTTTGTTGCTGCGTGCGGGCTTTCTCTAGTTGTGGTGAGCAGGGGCTACTCTTCATTGCGGTGCGCGGGCTTCTCATTGCGGTGGCTTCTCTTGTTGCGGAGCACGGGCTCTAGGCGCGCAGGCTTCAGTAGTTGTGGCACACGGGCTCAGTAGCTGTGGCTTGCAGGCTCTAGAGAGCAGGCTCAGTAGTTGTGGCGCACGGGCTTAGTTGCTCCACAGCATGTGGGATCTTCCCAGACCAGGGCTCGAACCCGTGTCCTCTGCATTGTCAGGCAAATTCTTAACCCCTGCACTACCAGGGAAGTCCCAGAAATAGCTTTTTAAATAAATATATTTAAAATATACACATCTGTCTTTCTTTTCTTTTCTTTTTTTTAAATATTTTATTTGGTTGCACCGTCTTAGTTGTGGCAGGCCGGCTCCTTAGTTGCAGCAGGCAGGTTTCTTAGTTGCAGCTTGAGGGCTTCTTAGTTGCGGGTTGCCAGCTCCTTAGTTGCAGCACATGGGATCCTTAGCCGTGGCATGCGAACTCTTTTATTTATTTATTTGTTTGTTTATTCTTGGCTGCATTGGGTCTTCACTGCTGCACACGGGCTTTCTCTAGTTGCGGTGAGTGGGAGCCACTCTTTGTTGTGGTGCACAGGCTTCTCATTGCGGTGGCTTCTCTTGTTGCAGAGCACTGGCTCTAGGGTGCGCGGGCTTCAGGAGTTGTGGCGCACAGGCTTAGTTGCTCTGCGGCATGTGGGATCTTCCTAGACCAGGGCTTGAACCCACGTCCCCTGCATTGGCAGGCGGATTCTTAACCACTGCACCACCAGCGAAGCCCGACATGCGAACTCTTAGTTGCGGCATGGATGTGGGATCTAGTTCCCTGACCAGGAATCGAACCTGGGCCCCCTACATTGGGAGCGTGGAGTCTTACCCACTGGAACGCCAGGGAGGTCCCTCTATGTGCATTCGAAGGTCAGGAAAGCCAGACACCAAAATTTTGGCAGTGTTTTCTTTGGGTAGAGAGAGTAAGGGTGATTGACTGATTGATTGATTTCCCAATTTTTTTCTTTTTTTTTTTTTTTGGCAGCATCGTCTGGCTTGTGGGACTTTAGTTCCCCAACTAGGGATTGAACCCGGGCCCTTGGCAGTAAAAACGTGGAGTCCTAACCACTGGACCGCCAAGGAATTCCCTGATTTCCCAATTTTTATTCTGTAAAGTTTCAAACCTACGGAAAGCTTACAAAAAGAATACAATGAACAGTCTTTATCTAATTCACGAGTTGTTACCATTTTGCCACATCTGCAACGTCTGTGTGTGTGTGTGTGTGTGTGTGTGTGTACACACACATACACATATTTGTGCTTTGTCAAGCCACTTGAAAGTTAGTTACAGACATCACGACACTTTATTCCTTAAAACTGTACTCAGATGCATCTCCTAAGAACAAGGACATTCTCCTATATAACCACAATTCAATGATCGTACATGGGAAATTGAATATTGATATAATACTATTATCTAAAATATTCAGATTCTGGGACTTCCCTGGTGGCGCAGTGGTTAAGACTCCATGCTCCCAATGCAGGATGCCTGGGTTCAATCCCTGGTCAGGGAACTAGATCCCACATGCATGCCACAACTAAGAGTTCACATGCCACAACTAAGGAGGCCTCCTGCCACAACTTAGGAGCCCATGTGCTGCAACTAACGAGCTGGCGAGCCTCAACTAAGGAGCCCATCTGCCGCAACTAAAGACCCAGCACAACCAAATAAATAAATATTTTTTAAAATAAATAAAATAAAATATTCAGATTCCGGGGCTTCCCTGGTGGCGCAGTGGTTGAGAATCTGCCTGCCGATGCAGGGGACACGGGTTCGAGCCCTGGTCTGGGAAGATCCCACATGCCGTGGAGCGGCTGGGCCCGTGAGCCACAACTACTGAGCCTGCGCGTCTGGAGCCTGTGCTCCGCAACGCGAGAGGCCGCGACAGTGAGAGGCCCGCGCATCGCGATGAAGAGTGGCCCCCGCTCGCTGCAACTGGAGAAAGCCCTCGCACAGAAACAAAGACCCAACACAGCCAAAAATAAATAAATAAATAAATAAATTTATTAAAAAAAAAAAAATTCAGATTCCTCCAAATTCTAATCTCCCCAAGTGTCCCAATAAGGCCTTTACCACTTCCCCCATGCCTCACCCAATACAGGATCCAACCAAGAATTGTAAATTCAGTCAGTTGCCATGTCTCTCTACTTTACAGGTTAAGAATAATTTTTAAAAAAAAAATTTTTTTTTTTTACTTTTCTATTGTGTACTTTCTAGTGTTTTTCTAATGGACATGGAACACTTCTGTTAAGAATAAAAATAGGAGTCCAAACAACTGGACTGTGGCTATGAAACCCCAAAGTCATGTTCTGGGTCCCAGCTGAATGCGGCAGCTTCCCCAACCACAGCAGGGCTGGCCGAGGGGAAGCTGACAGTCCTCCTTAGCTTGAGGGAGAGCTGGGGCCAAGCCCCCTTCTCTCTACAAGATTCTGGATCTGCAGGAGTCAACATGCAGGCCTAGAATCAAGATCCCGTGAGAAACTGGCCACCTCCTTACCTGCACAGGCGGGGGGCCCTGGGGCATGGGCTGGTCCAGGGATGTGAAGGCTGACATGGCAGACATGAGCACGTCATCGCTTACCAAGATGTTCCCCTGCACCAGGGTCTGGATCAGTGGGGATGGGGGCACGGTAATGTACGTGGAGATCTGGACAGTGAGAGAGAGAGAGAGAGAGAGGAAGGGAGAGAAAGGGAGAGAAAGAACATGTCTGAGGCTGTGGAAGAAAGCAGATGGCATGATGCAAAAGATCTGGGTTCTGGAGTCCCACAGACCTGGATTCTATTTCCACTTCTGCTACTTCTCCCTGCCATGTGACCCTGGGAAAGTCATTCCACCTCTCTCAACCTCCATTTCCTCATCTATCAAACAAGGAGAATAAGTCACACCTCCATGTAAGGCATATACCCTGTGACCCAGCAACAATCCTTCCGGGCCTCTATCCTAGAGAATCACTCACACCTGTCCACAGGGAGTCCACAGAAAAAGAGTACTCTGCACAGCCTTGTTTCTAATAGTGAAAAACTGGAAGTAACCTTGATGTCCATCAATAGGAGAATAGATCAAAAAATACAGTATAGTCATGGATAGAATACTATAGAGAGCAAGTAAGAGGTATTGCATGGAAAATCAAATTATATAATAACATGTACATTATATATTCTCATCTTTAAAAATCGAAAACAATACTACTATGTAATTCCTGTGAGTACTTAAGTAAGCATGTGAAAGTATAATAATATGCTCTCAGGTTAACAGCAAGGATGAAAGGCAGACCTTACAAGAGGGTGTCAAACATGCAGTGACTATTCCTGTCGGTAGATGTAAAGCGTGTTTTGTTTTGTTTATTTGTTGCCTTTCTTTCCTGGCATCTTCCTAAGTCGTCTGTCTGCAGGACCCCTGGGGACAGCAGCAACTGGGCCCCTGAACCCAGAGTCCCTGCTCAAACAGGATGTCCTTGCCCTCAACCAAGCAAGGACAACCCAGGCAGTTTAGGGACACACCCCATGTCACGGCCAGGAAAGGCAGTGACATGTATTTTTACAATGTCACATGCATTAGGCTGAGACAAAAAATGGGAAATCATTTCCACGTCCATCCAACTCACTTAGGCAGAGGGATTCGTGTTTGCCCATTACCAACCAACTGTGTTTTAAAGTTTTTTCCTTGCCCAGGACTGGAAGAATTTCCCTCTCTCCTACGGAAAAAAAAAAAAGGGAGTGGGGGGAGAGGGAACATTTTCTACTAACAAAACTCATAATCAAGGAGTGAGAAAACGACTGCTCTGTGTTAGAAGATGTCTATGGTAACTTGAAAAGTTTAAACGTACATGTCCTATGGATCTGGAGGTGAACGCTTTTATCTTGATGGCAGGAATTATGTCTATACAATGGGTGAAGATAATGTTTTAGAGGAATAAGGAGACAAGAAGAAGCCAGAGGGAAACCTGACCCCGTGACCTGGCATCCTGGGACATGCCCAGTCCCCTTTATAAGGAGTCTTTAATCCCTCTGAGCTCCCACCCAGGGTGTCTTTGCTCCAGAACTGTGTTCCTGACTGAGAACTCTGCAAGCTTCTCCAGATACCCCCAGCCTGCCCTGTGACCTCCAGACTTGTATATCTGTCTGCACCTTCACTGCCTCCACTTAAAGGTCCAATGGGCATCTCAAATTCAACATGAGCAGCTGAACTCCTGACATCCCCCCCAAAACCTTCTCCTTGTTGTTTTCCCCACTTCGGTTAATGGCAACTCCAACTCTGGCCATCCTTGACTCCTCTTAATCTCACACCCTACATCCAATCCATCCACAAGCTCTGTCAGCTCCACCTTCAAAATATTTCAAAAATCTCACCCCTTCTCTCCACCTCCACTGCCACTATCCTGGTCAAGCCACCACCACCCATTGTCTGGATTTGTACAGTAGCACCCTAATCAGTCTCCTGGATTTCTCTCTTGACTCCCATCAAAATCTACTGTCTACAGCAGCTACAGTGACCTAGTTAAAGTGTAAATCAGACTATATCCCTCTTCTGCTCAAAACCCTCCAATGGCTCCCATCTCATGCAGAGTAAAAGCCCACAGACCGATACGATTTGCCAGGATCCCCCTATTGCCTCTCTGACCTTATCACCTCTCACCCTCCTCACTCACTCACTCAGCTCTAGCCACTCTCACCTCCTTGTTGTTCCTGGAATAAAGCCAGCACACTTCCGCCTCAGGGCCTTTGCACTTGCTGATCCGGCCCCCTGGAATATTTGTCCCCAAAGTAGCTTCATGACTATTTCTCACCTCCCTAAGTCTCTGCACAAATGTCACCTCTTCACAGAGCTCATCCCAGAGCACCACATACAAAAGGGCAAAAACTCCCATCCCTGTCTTGACATCCCCTATCTCTCTGCACTTATCCTGGGAAAAGTACATCTCTACACATCTGTTTGGGTACTATCTATCTCACTCAATGCCATGAAGGCAGTGACCTGGTCTGTTTGTCCACCCCTGTACCCCCAGTGCCCACACAGTGCCTGACACACAGTGGGTACTCAAAAAAGACTTGACTAGATAAATGAACAAACGAATGGATAAATACCTGGCGATTGGCAGGAGGCGGGGCCTGCTGGACTGCTGTGGGTGCTGCCGAAGGTGTGTAGATGCTGTTGGTAGCCAGTGAGACTGTGGCCAGGGGCGGGGCACTCCCCTGGCACTGTTCCCGCTTGTGGGTCATAAACGCCGGCAGCGAGTTGAACTGCTTCTTACACTTCCCGCAGAGAAAGACATCCTCATCATCTAGGGGTCATGCCCACAGAGCAGCAGAGGGAGGGAAATAACAAAAAAAAGCAAGAAAAAAGGAGGGGGCATCACAGTGAGAATGGGAGGCCCGTGGCTGGACCATGAGAAAGGCAAACTAACGGCATTCCATGACTCGACGTGTGAGGGTCAAGCATCAACTCTGTGCTTCCTACGAGCTTTCAAACCACGCTGGCACCTGCGGGAATATCCAGCCAGGTTCACCCAGGAATCAAAAATTAGAAATCAGGAAATCGTAAGGTGGGTTCGCTTCAAAGTTGAGACATTCAGAATCTTTATCCTGCCTGAATTTATTCACCAGTCCCCAAATGGGCTGCATGATCACACTCCTCAGTGCCCTTGCATCCCCTGTCCTCCCTGCCAAGCTGCCTCTCTCAGAACAACTCATTCTGCAAGGCTCAGCTCAGATGTCACCTCCTCCAGGAAGCCCTCCTCAAGAGTGTTCACATTCCTTCCTCTGGGCAAGCCTCTCTTATCACATTTTTCCCATCACCACCATATTTCCTAAGGGAAGGAAATATCTCTTATTTATCATCATAACTACAATATTTTCTGGGCACATAAGAGGCCTTCAGTGGATGTCTGCTGAATG
The DNA here is from genome assembly GCF_028023285.1 of Balaenoptera ricei. Taxonomy (NCBI): domain Eukaryota; kingdom Metazoa; phylum Chordata; class Mammalia; order Artiodactyla; family Balaenopteridae; genus Balaenoptera; species Balaenoptera ricei. The sequence continues at coordinate 25,614,979 of NC_082653.1, forward strand.
CATGAAAAACTAAATCAATGATTAGCTACAGTTAACACCATCCATTATTGAAGGCCCACCACAGGCCATGCACTGTACCAAGCTCTTGATATGTTGTGGCAGAAATGTCTAATTGTCATTCAATATTCACTCTTCCTTCTTAAAAAGTAATACAAATTTTAGTGAGAAACATGGCCATCTAGTTAAAGACCATATTTCCCAGACTTTTTTGCAGCTAGACATGTCATGTGACTGAATTCTGACCAATAGGAGAAGAGGAGAAGTATACTGTCTACACAACCTCCTCCTAAAAGGAAGGGGTATGACTTCTACTTCCTTCTTTCTTCCCTTCCTGTTGGCTGGAGTGTGGAAATGAAAGTGGGAGGTTGGAGCAGCCATCTTGGACCACATGCTGAGAGCAGCAGAGCCATATGAAAGAAGGGGTCTGAGTCATCAGGACTTCATGCAACAAAGAAATAAACTTTAATCTTGTACAAACTACAAGAAACTTGCATTTCTTATTTATGACAGCTAAAACCGAATCCCAAGTACCCTCACAAGATTCCTATGAGGTAGGACTATTATCCCCATTTTACAGATGTGGAAACTGAGGGCACAGAGAGGTTAACTCACTTGCCTAAGGTCACAGAGCCAAACTATGGGAACAAGGATTCAAACTCAGGTGTGTGTTTCTCTGTCCCCAGCATGGTTCCCAAGTACTCAAAAATCTTTGTAGAATGAATGGATGAACACACAGACTCACACAGGGTTCTAAAGGAAGTTCCTTGCCCTCTCTGTGTCGCAAGGGCCTGGGCTGTAAATTGGAGAGATTCATGCTTAGCCTCATTGAGGGGAAGCTGAGAAATGACTTTGGGTCAAAGGTACAAGCATTGCTAAGCATCGTGGCTCCTAGTCATTCTCTGTCATGATCCCCACATTCACTAAGTGACTGAAAAAGACTGTCCTCAGAGCTAAGCAGAGAAAAGTCTGAGCCTGAAGATCCAGGCTGGGAGGAAGGGGAGAGGCTTCAGACATGAGAGGACAACCTGGGAACCACAGTGGGCAGTTCACTCCCACACCCCCTCATCAGCCCCACCTGTTTTCACAGGAAACTACTTACCCTTCCCACTGGTGAACCTGAGCAGATACTCACCCAGTGGCTGGATAGCAGGGGGTGCATTGACGCTCTGGCCTGTTGGATCAGGAACTGCTCCTTGGCCATCCAACAGTGACTGGACAGCTAGGACAGTCTGATTGTCCATTCCTGAAGAAAGAAAAGCAGCCTTTCTGGAAGGTGGGCCCAGCATCCTGCTCTGACTTCACCCTTACAAGCCAGACCCATTGCAAGGCCCCCATGGCAAAAATGTCTGTCTGTGCCCTGATATGCTTTCTCTCCAACTTCTATTGGAATAGAACCCAAGATTTTTGGCTGGGAACATGGCCCCAGAATAAAGATTACACTTCCCAGCCACTCTTGCAGCTAGAGAATGTCTAAGTTCTGGTCAACAGGAGCTTTGGGGAAGTTTTCTTAAAAGCTGCCCGGTATGTGACCCCCTTCTTTGTCCGATCCTCCATCCTGCTTCCTAGAACAAGAAGATGATGGTGGGAACTCTAGCCACCATCCCAGATCATGAGGACAAGGGCACTACAGGGCAAAAGACTGGAAAGATTCTGGGTCTCTGAGGACCTTGTAGAACACAGCCACTGTCACAGCTCTAGACTGCCTTTTTCTGGACTCCCACATGAGAGAAATAAACTTCTAGCCTGTTTAAGCCACTGCTAGGTTGGGCTTCTCTCTTACTCATGGCTGAGTCTAATCCGAAATGCAAAAACCCCTCTGGAAATCATGTTACTAAGTCTTCCCCATCCACACCCTACAAATCCCACAAATCTGTTTGCACTTGGGCTTGTCTTGTTTTCCAAGGTGTGCTTATTTTTTCAGTTCCTCAATAAACAGCGTAATCTGGATTGTGGTCGGGGGGACTCTTGAGAAGCTGACTACGTCCATGTTTTCCAACCAGTTGTCACTGTTGAGGTTCTCAGTAGCACACTGTCCAGCCGTGTCACCAGCTGGAAGACAGGCCTCCTCACATCTAAGTGGCCACCAAGGCACACTGCCTCCCCCCCACCCAGTAACCCAGAGGGTGCCTCCTTCTCTCTGTTCCCACAGCCAACCTCTCACCTGGACACCTGCCCCAGCTTCTACTGAAAGGCAATTAGAACCATTAGCTCCTGCAGCCAAACTGAATCCATACTTTCCCCTGTCACAATGCAGGTTGTGTGCCTCCTGAGGCCAGCCCTTCTCTCCATCTCCTCCTGCTCCTTCAGAAGCCGTTCTCCACCAGCTGGCCCATCTCACACTGTGCCCACAACTTCTCCTTCCCAGCAGCGGCTACACACACTTAGGTTTCTCTAGAATGGCCTCCCTCGAACTCATGTTCTCACCTCTCCTCCCTTCAACATCAAGCATCCGATGAGGGTTGTCTACACCCTCCATCTCCTCTGCCCACCTCCCAATCCTCCTCCACCCACTCCAGTAGGGCTTAAGCCCCCATGATTCCACCAGAATCACCAAAGACCACCTGGCAGCATCAGACATTCTTTTTTGAAACACTCCCTTCTCGGGCTCCAGGGCGCCACCCTTCCTGGGTCTTCTCCCACCTCTCTGCTCGCTCTTTCCCAGCCTCCTTTACTCTCTTCACCTGTCCATCCCCTAAATGTTTCTATTTTTGAAGGGTTCCTTCCATCTGGCTCTCTCTCCTCTCCCTCTTACACTCTCCCTGAGAATCCTCACTCGCCCTCATTTAGTTCTCCCTAATATCTGGAGTTTCAAACCTGGGGTTCACGCTCCCCCAGAAGGAGCTTCAGTAAATCTTCTATCATCTAATGCAAAACTGTATGTCAGCATTTGTGTGCAAATCTGTACGTGAATGTTCATAGCAGTTTTATTCATAATAGTAAAAAACTGGAAACAAGTCAGATGTCCTTCGGTGGGTGAACAATTAAACGAACTGCAGTACATCAATAGCACGGAGCACTGCTCAGCAATATAAAGGAGCAACCTACTGACACAAGCAACAACTTGGATGAATCTCCAGGGAATTACAATGAGTGAAAAAAGCCAATCTCAAAGGTTATATACTTTATGATTCCAATTACATGACATTCTTGAAATGATAATATTTTAGAAATGGAGAACAGATTAGTGTGGTTGCCGGACATCAGGGATGAGGAGCAGGGGAAGGAGGTAGGTGGAGCCATAAAAGGGCAACATCTTGTAGTGATAGAACTGTTCTGTATGTCGACTGGTTATAATACTATAGGATAGTTTTACAAGATGTTACATTGTGGGAAACTAAGTAAAGGATAAATGGAATCACTCTGTATTATTTCTACAACTGCACGTGAATCTACAGAAAAAAAAAGTATTTCAAAATAAAAAGTTTAATTTAAAAAAAATATTGGGGGCTTCCCTGGTAGCGCAGTGGTTAAGAATCCGCCTGCCAATGCAGGGGACACGGGTTCGAGCCCTGGTCCGGGAAGATCCCACATGCCGCGGAGCAACTAAGCCCGTGCACCACGACTACTGAGCCTGCGGTCTAGAGCCCATGAGCCACAACTACTGAAGCCCGCGTGCCTAGAGCCCATGCTCCGCAACAAGAGAAGCCACCACAATGAGAAGCCTGCACACCGCTATGAAGCGTAGCCCCTGCTCCCTGCAACTGGAGAAAAAGTCCACGCAGCAATGAAGACCCAACGCAGCCAAAAATAAATAAATAAATTTATTTTTAAAAATATATTGGGACTTCCCTGGTGGTCCAGCCTGGGTAGGACTCTGTGCTCCCAATGCGGGGGGCCCGGATTCGATCCCTGGTCGGGGGAGCTAAATCCCACATGCATGCTGCAACTAAGATGCTGCATGCTGCAACTAAAACCCGGTGCAGCCAAAATAAATCAATGACTATTTTTTTTTAAATAAAATAAAAAATACTGCCTGTCAAAACTATGGAGACAATAAAAAGATTAGTGGTTGCCGGGGGTGGGGGGAGGGATGAATAGGCAGAGCACAGAGGATTTTTAGGTCAGTGAAAATACTCTATATGATAATATTACAATGATGGATATATGTCATTATACAATTGTCCAATAGAATGTACACCACCAAGAGTGAAACTTAAGATAAATTATGGACTTCGGGTGGTTATGATGTGTCAATGCAGGTTCATCCTTGGTAACAAATGTACCACTCTGATGAGTTACGTTGATTAAAGGGGAGGTTATGAATGTGTAGGATCAAAGGTATACAGAAAGTCTCTGTACCTTCCTCTCAACTGTGCAAACCTAAAACTGCTCTAAAAAAATTAAGTCTTTGAAAAAAATGCTGTCTATGTAAAACTCAAACCAAATGTGTCATTCCCCATCCCTAAGTTTGTTCCTCTCCTAGTAATCCTCATCAATAAGAACAGGGCACCACTGTCCACCCAGCTAAAGCCCCTGGGGCACCCCCTGATTCTTCCCTTAACCTATCTCCCTTCACACCCTGATTTCCAGTCCTTCAGCAAGTCTAGCCTATTCTGTCTCCCAAATATTTCTCAGATCCACTTTTCCTCCATCCCCATAGCTGTCCCCAGAGCCCAGGCCACCATCAGTTCCCAGCAGGACAGCCGCAGTGGTCTCACCTCCCCACGGCCACTCTGACCCCTCCTGTCTGTTCTCAGAGCAGCCAGGGTGAACTTTATAAAACATACGTTAGCTTGTGCAGCTCCCCTGCTGAAAACCGTTTCTTAGTTCCACACTGATGCCAAGATAAAGTTCAGAAGCCTCATCTCTAGCTGCTCACATGAACTTCTGTGAATCCTAGACCTCTCTCCCCAACAGGGCTTTGCAAATGCAGTCCCCACTGCCTGGGTCATCTCTGGATCCCCACAGTTCTGCTGCCCTTCTCCTAGCCCAGCGCACATCACACAGTCCCAGGAACTGATTTTTCCTTTACCTTCTTCATCACTCAATACAGGAACACATTCTTGTAGTGAAAATTCAAACACTGAGGAAGTCCATGAACCTAGAGAGAAAGCAGGCCTCACACCATCCTGTTAGCCTCCCAGAGGGAGCCACCAATGACCCTGGCCTTCCACATCCATCACCCGTCACAGCACTGAACACCAGCTGAGGTCATCTTTCCTGTTTCCCTTTTCTATAATTCTATAATTTCTACATCCCTTACCAACGAGTATTCCTGAAACTTAACCTTCCCAGATGTGGGGAGGATTACACATTTCGTGGTGAGAGAGCTGATCCTCCAAGATGTTAAGAGACACAGCTGAGACCTCCTGGGGAGTTGCAGGACTCAAAGCCTCAGCCACATACCACTGGTCCAGCCTACTTTCAGCTTGCACTCTAATTATGTGTATACTCATCTCATCCTTCCAAGAGCATTCTTGGGTCTGTATCCCCCCAGCATCAACTCTGTGCCATGGCCCTGAATTCTCTGAGGCTTCCTTTCCAACTCCTAGCAAGTGCACATGGAGGCTCTCAGTATTTACCTGCCTCCAAAGCTCACAATTCCCAGATCCTGAGGACCATTCACATCCTAGGATCTCGCAGAGCATGGGACAACCACTCGGTGCGCTGTTTGCTGGTTTGGGTCTGGTAACTCGGCGTCCCGGCCAACCACACCGTTGGCACCCATCCTTTCTTGGTCTGGGTTTATAATACTCTGCACCCCGTAATGGTGCACAAAGTAGGCACCCCGTGTTTGCTGGTTTCGGTCCAAGGCCTGGCCTTGCACACAGGTGGCGCCGCCGATCCTTTCCTGGTCTGAACTGAAGACACTATGTCAGAGCGCGAGGCACACAGTTGGCGCTCAATACAAGTTCTTAATGGTCAGGACCCCTGGCTCAGCCCCTCGCCCCCGCAGCCGCTGCTGCACCACGGTCCCCCTGGATGCAGCCCTCCCCAGCCCTCGCGTCCGCGGTGCAGCCACGCTCGCCTCGCGGTTCCCGGCCTGGCCTGCATCACCATCCCCCGGCTGTTCCCTCCAGAAAACTGCCCCCCAGGCCCAACCGCGCGCCGCCCGGGCCCTGGCGGCGGCAGCTGTTCCGGTCCGAGGCTCCCCTCCCGCTGCGCCAGCCGTCCACGGCTGTTCCGCTCTCGGTGCTCTCTCCCAGGGCCTTCTCTCTCTCGCTGTGCCTGTCCGGTTGCACGCACCACCCCACCCCCACCACCCGCCGCCGCAGCTGCCGCCGGGCCTAGGCGCCCGCGGCTGTTCCGGTCCCAAGATGCACCCTCCACCACCACTGAGCCTCAACTCCGCTTCTGTTCAGGCCTCACTGCTCCCCCACCCCTGCCGACCTCCGCTCCCGCGGCTGTTCCCATCCGTGGCCCTCCCGCCCCACTGGCTGTTCCGGCCCGGCGCCCTCCGCCCCGCAGGCGCCACGCGCCCTGGGCCCCGCGCTGCGAGTTCACGGCGGGAGGGGGCGCAAGGCGGAACAGCCGCCTCCCCAGTCCCCGCCGCCGCTCACCCTCCAGGGCCTCGAAGATCGTCTGCGCCATTTTGGAGCCGCCGCTGCTGGAGCCCGAAGCCGGGCTGCGCGAGCATTGTGGGAGCCGTGGTGGCGGCGGCGGCGGCGGCGGCGGCGGAGCCGCTAGGGGGCGCCCTCCTTCCTCCTCGGAGCCCCTCCACCATCCCAGAAAACCAGGAATGGCTCGTGGGACCCCCAGCATCCCGGGGTTCCCCCAGCCCCACCTGGATAACCCAGTTATTGGACACGTGGACCCCTATCCCTGCAGTATTTTGATACCAACCAGGGTTCTTGGCTTTCCCCAATGAATAGAAGTTGACTAGAGGCCAGATAAGAAATTCAGGCAAGGCTTTATTGGGGCCCTTGCTGCAGCAGGGGGGAGGGAGAGCAAACGACAGGTTCCCTTGCTTGCTTGCTGAGGGGGGGCAAGCTTGTTCCTTATATGGCGTGAAGGTAGGGGTGTGTCCAGGGGTCAGGTGGAGGGGTGGCTTAGGGGTTTCGTCCACCCCTTAGGTTGTATTGTGTGCAGGGGGACATGTGCAGTACCCTGCTTTTGCTCCCAACACCCAGTTTTTGTTCCTGGTTCTTCACAAATGGCAGTTGGGTTTTGTTGTCTTTTTGTATCTTTTGGGTCCAGAATTTACCCCAGCCGTGCATGCATGCACACAGTTATTTTTAGTCCCATATAGTTTCTTTGTATTTTGTTGCTCGGGGAGACGTGTGTCCAGGTGCAAGCATTGCAGCATTGCAGCAAAGGGTCCCAGGTCCCAGCCTGTCTCAATTTGAACCCCTAACTCTGCGCACTGACCCCCATCCCTATTGCACACAGGCACCTCCCAACCCTGTTTTCTGGACCTGACTCCAACTCTGTGATACAGACCTGTCCAACTGCCTGAGACCCCCAACTCTGCAAAAGGGACTGAATATTCCCACTGTACACAGTGTAACAGGGAAGAGCAAAATCTGACTCCATGTTGGATCTGTATCTTTTACTTTAACCTTTGCTTTTGGATGCTTTTGTTACTGTCATCACTAAGAGGATGCTGTCTATAGCTGTAAGCATACATAATGGCTTACCTCGGGGAACCCTGCCCCTCTGCCTGAATGTTAAAGTGCCTTTGTTCAGCTCACAGGAAGACATTCAGACCCTACCCACCTGTGAATGGCCACAGAAAAGAAGAAATTAACACATCCTCTCTCCAATTCTGGCCAAGCCATGAGATAGTTTGCAAGACTTATGGCCTTTTTACTTTACTTCCTCACCTCCTCCCCCTCTCTGTTCTATAAAAGAAACTGGCATACAGACCCCGATAAGATGCTATTCTGGGACGTTAGTGTGGTGGTCCGAGCGCTGGTTGGAAAAGAATTTCCAGACACAAGGCAGAATGTGAGGAAGGTAGAGTTTCTTAAAGAGAAGGGTCGCTGCAAGAACAGCGGGCTGACTTCCTGGTAGCCAGGGAAAGTCGACAATAAGCATGGGTTGCCTGTCTGTTTTTATAGCCAGGGAACCTGCAAGTCATCTGCTGACTGGACAGAGTATGTATACTTTCAGTGTGCTGAGCGGGAGAAAAATGGGGCAAATGTCTTTCCTTATATGGGATGAGAAAGGGACAGGGCATGATGCTTGGGAGGGCTCTGGGACATTGCAATGGTCGCACTGTGACAGAGTGATAGGAGTCCTGTAACTCTTTGTTCTGGCAATATTGGCCCTTTGAATTTATCTTGTTCTTTGTCCTTGGAGCACACCACAGTTAGTCCGCCATCTTCTCGGGTGCCCAGCTTTCTGAATAAAGTCGCTATTCCTTGCCTCAGCACCTCGTCTCCCGATCATTGGCCTGTCATGCGGCGAGCAGACCGAGCTTGGATTCGGTAACAACAGTACCCCCGCCTTTGCAACACCAACCCCCACTCCCATCTCACCTGGACCACTCAACTCGGTCGCAAGGACCCCCATCTCCACCAAATACAGGACTCCTGCCCCAGCTGTGCAGCATGGATTCCCATCCCTTGTCATAAACTTCTCATTCCCCCTCCCACAGTGACCACCATCTCGACCTATTGGGAGCCACCAGCCTCTCCTCACATGACTCCCATCTCTGCCTGGTCTTAATCCCCCATCATCTCAGAGATTCCTCTTGGCTGTTACGTAACCCCCCCATTTCCACCCTCTAGGAACCTCCATTTCCTCTTCCCACAGACCTTCATCCCTGCCTCTCGGGGACCCCATTTCTGTTACATAAACCCCCAATATCCACCTCAGCAACCCCCAGCCCAGCCTCACTGAAAGCCCTTTCAGGTCTCTCAGGGATCCTCCTGCCCCTCATTTGGATCCCCCATCACACACAGACCCCTTTGTCATCTTCCTTTATGCTCCATCAGCCCCTCATTGAGGACTTACTATGTACCAAGTCCTATAATAGCTCCAGGAATACAGTGGTCCTTTCTCATGGAGTTAGGGGTGAGGGGGAGCAAACAGACATTAAATCTTAAAAATTGTGTAATTTTAAGGTGTGATGTAGTTTCAAAGAAGTACATTTGGGCCACAAGGAAGAGTTGGGGTGTGCACGGGAAGGAGAGGGGAACCATGGAGGTGCCAACAATCATGATCTCTCCCACGAGCACAGCCATATCCTCCTCAACTGGACTACCACGTTGACTCTAAACATTCTCATTGGTTTTTTTTTTTAATAATTATTTTAGCCTCATCCAAAGCAACCATCACAAAAATCACAGTTTTCATTTTCTTATATTCACTACATATATAACTCCTAAAATTAAAAAATATATATCTGTTCCAATAAGCTCCACTGTCATTGTAGGACACTGCTAGCCGCTGTTCCTGATAAATTGCCTCAAAGACCCTCTGCCTAAAGGTGCATTTCTACCACGAACCCCCTATCCTGTTCTGAACACCACTCCCCCCCACCACCAGCACCCTTCCCCTTTCTATTCCCCCCCTTGCACAGCTAGCTCTGAGCAAATGTCCCCCACAGAGAACCCACCCCCTCTCCCAGACTCCATGCCCCACCTCTTTTCCTGGGAACCTTTGAGACCCAGGGCCCACTTCGAGCCCCCCTTCCCATTGCCTGTCTGGCAAGAGTAAGGTCAGAGTTCCCTCCTCCCTGTCTTCTTTTAACGTCCCCATTGATCCAGTGGCCACAGATTCTCATCATGTCTTCTCGGCAAGAGTTTCTCAATATAACTTTCTTATGTTTTTTAAATTATTCAAGTAATATATTAATATATTCACATTCATTTAATTAACTTAAAAATAGGTATTGAGCACCTATTGTAGGCTAGACACTGTTCTAGATGCTAGGGATGCAGCCATGAATGAAAAGACAAAAATCCTTGCCTTCATGGAGTCATAGTGAGATGCAAGTGAGATGGGCTATAAGCAAGAAAAAAAAAGGAGACATGTTCTATGACTTTAAGTATTTTTTTCTGGGAGGAGGGGAAGCTACTTTAGACAGGTCAGGGAAGGCCTCTCTGAGGAGGCTGACCTGAAAAATGAGATGGGATCAGATGGACAAAAGGGAACAAAAAGGCAGAGCTTATTAGCTTTATCATCTTGGGCAAGTGCAAAGGCTCTGAGGCCAAAATGAAAGGAAGCCGAGGACTGTAAAGGGGCAACTGAGGATAATAAGCAATGTATGGGAACAGGAGGATGAGGTTGGAGAGATAGACAGGGCCGCTCTGAGGGTGTGGGTTGTTTTTTTTTTTAAGGGCTAAAGTATCATTTATTTCTCTGGCTGTAATACTCTCACAAATTTAAGTATGAGTCAAAATGATGTGTCATTTAGAATTACATTAGGTTACTTGTAAAAACTTTGTAACCACTAAAGGGCTGACATCCAGATATATTCATATTAAGTATAGAGATGTGGGCTTTGATTAAAGTCTCTTGAGTAGAAAGAGAAAATAATTTATGATCCTTTTTTTGACATTGGTTACTGCTTTTACTTTACATAGTACATGACTGGTCTTGCAGAAATATAACCGTGAAGAGGCCTGGTCTTCACATAGGATACCCGAGCTGTTCTGCATCAAATGTCCTCCAAGAAATTCTCTAATCATTATTCCCCTCCCTTTCAATATGATGTCTATTATTATGTATTTATTCATCCCTTACTCTGGACCAGACACTGTATCAGAGGGTGTGGGTTTTATTCTGAGGGTGATGGATTAAAAGATTCCACTAATCCAGACCTTGGAAGCTTTCCATGTACAGACAGTTCTTGACCTGCAATGGCTCAACTTATGATTTTTTAACTTTACAATGGTTTGACAGTGATATGCATTCAGTAGAAAAACTTTGAATTGTGATCTTTTCCCAGGCTAGCGATCTGTAATGATGCTGGGCAGCGGCAGCGAGCCACAGCTCCCGGTCAACCGTGCAGTCACAAGGCTGAACAACCAATACACTTACAACCGTTCTGCTCCCAGACAACCATTCTGCTTTTCACTTTAGTGCAGTATTCAATAGATTACATGAGACATCCAACACATTATTATAAAATAGGCTTGGTGTTAGATGATTTTGTCCAACTGTAAACTAATGTAAGTGTTCTGAGCACGTTTAAGGTAGGCTACGCTTAGCCATGATATTCATTAGGTTAGGTGTTTCGACTTAATGATATTTTCCACCATCGATGGGTTTATCCAGGTGTAACCCCATCGTAAGTCCAAGGAAGGGCAGGGCTGTATTTTGATACATGCAGGTGCATATACACATGTTGATTTTTATCTGCTCTTCAGGCCTTTGCACATGCTGTTCTCTCTTACTAAAATGCTGTTCTCCCACCCCTACCCCTATCATGTGATACTCTTCAGCCATTGGAAGTTCCCCTTTTCTCTGCCTCCTCAATAGGGAGCCCTCTAAGCGGAAGTGCTTCATCCATTCTGGTTGGATGGAGGCAACCATCAGAGCTTGGCACAGAGGCAACATGGGAAATGCTTGTTGACTGACTACTTGACGGATGGAACAACTGAATGAGCTTTCAGGGATATAGACCCTACCTCCAGCAGGCTCTCCAGACAGGCTGCCCCCTGCTCCAAACTTTCCACTCACCTCCATCTCTTCCTCCACCAAAATCTATCAGTCCTATGTCACATTCCCTTAGGGCCAGCACGTTGGCACTGAACCGAATCCAGTCACAGTTCAGAGACTCCTGTGGTAAATAATGTGGCAATTCCAGGGGTGGAGCCAAGCAGGGAAGAAGGAAAGTCTGGGAAATGCCCAGTGTTCCCATTCACAGTGAGTGCACCAGCCACCCTAGAAAAGTTAACATCTCCATGGTGAGGGGAGAAATCATGAGCAGCTTCAACCAGACTCCCAGCCTTAAGTGGAAGAAACTAAGGACACACAAAGCAACGCTGGACCCTGACATCTTGTTAGGTTCATTGGTATAGGTAGGAGGCAGCAAAGTGTGGTGGTTGTTATGGGGTGAATTGTGCCCCCCACCATTCATATGTTGATATCTTAATCCCTACTACTCAGACAGTGTTTGGAGAGAGGGCCTTTAAAGAGGTAATTAAGGTTAAGTGAGGGCACATAGGTGGGCCTTAATCCAATATGACGGGTGTTCTTAAAAGAAGAGGGGATTTGGATGTACACATAGACGGAGGGGTGACCATGAGAGGACACAGTGAGAAGGCAGCCATCTGCAAGCCAAGGAGAGATGCCTCAAAAGAAAGCAAACCAAAAAAAAAAAAAAAGAAAGCAAACCAAAAAAAAAAAAAAAGAAAGAAAGCAAACCTACAGACACCTTGATCTTGGACTTCTAGCCTCCAGAGTTGTGAGAAAATAAACGTCTGTTGTTTAAGCCACCCAGTTCATGGTATTTTGTTATGGAGGCCCTAGCAAATGAATACAGTGGCTAAGATCAAAGATTCTGGAGCAAGGGGCTGAATTCCAATCCGGGATCCATCACTTATTAGCGAAATCATCTTAAGCAAGTTATTTTGTTTCTCTGCCTTAGTTCCCATCAGTTAAGTGGGCATAATTATAGTACCTACCTCATACGGTTGCTATGAGAATGAAATGGTTAATAAAGCACTTAGGAAACAACTCCTGACATACACTTAATAATCTGTAGGTGCTCATTAAATAAATAAATTCAATTTCACTGGGCAAAGTGAAGAAATAGGCCAAACCCTGAGGAACTCAGAGTTATATACCATTAAAAAGGATCACCAGGGGGCTTCCCTGGTGGCGCAGTGGTTGAGAATCTGCCTGCTAATGCAGGGCACACGGGTTCGAGCCCTGGTCTGGGAAGATCCCACATGCCGCGGAGCAACTGGGCCTGTGAGCCACAACTACTGAGCCTGCGCGTCTAGAGCCTGTGCTCCGCAACAAGAGAGGCCGCGATAGTGAGAGGCCCGCGCACTGCGATGAAGAGTGGCCCCCGCTTGCCACAACTAGAGAAAGCCCTCGCACAGAAACGAAGACCCAACACAGCCGAAAATAAATTAATTAAAAAGGGTCACCAGGGGACTTCCCTGGCGGTCCAGTGGTTAAGACTCTGCGCTTCCAATGCCAGGGGTGCGGGTTCAATCCCTGGTCAGGGAACTAAGATCCCACATGCTGTGAGGTGCAGCCGAAAAAGTATTTTAAAAGGTGGGGGGGGGCACCAGGCAATGGTAAGTGTTCCCATATGGTGACTCTTTACCCTGGGCTCCCTGAGGGCAGAAATTTCTTAATATCTGTGAGAAAGGGCTTAGCAAAAGAGTGCACCCAGGAAGTACTTGCCGAACCAAATAGTTTCGAAATATCCTTTCCTAATGCTCGGCCATGTGTCAGGGATTGGTGACTGATTCTTCATGGGAGTATCAGGTGATGTTTCTAGAAGTTCTGTTTGGTTCCTTTTCAAATTTTCCATGTTTAAAAAAAAATAATTTTCTGTTTTCTGTAGCTAGTTTCTAACTTTAAATCTTGTAGGCACAATTTTTTAAAACCTGTGGCTGTGAATTACAGTACCTGAAGTCTGTGTTTATCTGTTCCTCCCATCTGTTGTATCTATTTTTTCTTCATGAAGTCTTGGGTTCCTAGTTATCTCTGACTGTGTGCTGGTCTCACCTTGAAAAATTATTTGTGGTGGTTCCCTGAAGGCAAAGATATTGATAAATGTGCCCTCTTCAGAGAGACTTTGCATTTGCTTTTGTCAAAGTTTTGGGGGCACTTCCACTCACTTCCAATGATAACTAGGGGCAATCCAGTTGTTACTTCAAACTAGGTTCCCAGTTTATGGCTTGAGAATTCTTGGGCTACTGGGCTCTACTCCCTGGGGCACAAAAGGACTCATCAATGGTCACAACTCCCTAAGAAAGAGCTTTAAAATATTCCCCTTTCCTTTTCCTCCAACTGTTCTGCTCAGTATCAAGGCAACCTTTTCTGAACTCCCTTGGGGCTCGTGGTGTGGAGTGTGCAGCTTCATATCACATTAAACTCGAGGGTGAGACCCTTGGGGTCTCAGCCTAATGTGAGGAGATTCTTCTATTAGACTCCCCACCTTGGACAGGCCCTAGACTTTCACTTCTGTCCCTCTTGCCCTCTGTGGTTGATGAACTGAAACCCACAGGTTCAATATTAGCAAAAGCCCTCATGTCATAAGTAGCTTTGGTGCTCCAATATTCCAATCTTCTTGTTAAATATCTGGTTACCAGCTTTCACCTAATAATTGGCCTGAGCATTCCCCAGGCTTTTAAGCATTTCAGTGTTTTTCAGAGGATATTCTTATATTTTATCTAATGTTGCTATTTTCAGGGGGAAGATTAACTGAATAAATTAGTCCACAATTACCCCCTGCAAAAAGAAAATCCAGTTGTAATGATAAAATAGGCCCAGCATAATTCCTCCTCACTGACCTCTGACCACATCCTCTGACACTGACCCAGGCAATAATGTCACAAATAAATACCAGATGGCCCATGTACCAGGGGACACCCTCACAAATCACAGCCACCACTCAGTGTGTAACTGTTATCCAGGAACAACTCCACACAGTGACATCATACATAAATGTCACCCCTCAATGTTCTGGGAGATAACCCAGAACTGTATTGCTCAGCAAGCCTATGTTGGGCACCAGCCGTGTGCTAAGTACTGGAGTTACAGCAGAAAACAAGACAGACAAGGTTTCTGCCCTCATGGAATTTACCGTCTGGTAGGGGCAGTGGACAATGAACATGTAGCAAATAAATAATTTCAAAGAGTGTAAAGTTCTATGAAGGAAATAAAAGAGGGTAATGAGTCAGAGAGTGGGCAGTGCTACTTTAGATGGGATATCTGGGAAGACCTCTCTGAGGAGGTGGCATTTCAGCTGAAACCTGAAGGTTGAGAAGGAGCCAGCTATGGGAAGAACTTGCGGTGACGCATACGAGGCAGGGAAATCGAAGTGCAAAGGCGCTGAGGCAGGAGCGTCACGCTCGAGGAACAGCAAGGAGGCTAGTTTTGCTGGAGAGGAGTGACCTAGGAGGCAAGTGACGGGAGGAGGGGAGAGTGTGGGAATGAGGTTAGAGAGGGAAGCAGGGGCCAGATCATACAGAGTCTTCTCTTGGCTGGCCGTGGGAAGGAGTTTGGTTTTTAAGAATAAATGGAAACCCAAAGGGTGCCAAGGCATTTATGGTCTGAGAAGATCGCTATGATCAATGTTAACCAATCAGAACTGTCATGTGTAAAGATAAGGCCTGGCTCCCCTCAGTGCCACCATCTCAACTCTAGGGAGGGCAGCTCCTCTTTCAGGAAACTTCCTTCCAAGCTCCCAGGTGACACACCTCTCTCCAAGCCCGAGAGAAACGTGCTTTCTGATTGGACAAATCCAGGAGCATGTTTCTAACCTTCTTTAAGTCGAATCGGGCGGAGCCCACTGTGACTGATTACAAGCTCTCCCTCTCTTCCAATCAGACCGCTATTCGGGAGTGTGCTTGCGTCCCATTCCCCTGGTGAGATGAGTGAGTCCTATGATTGGCTCTCCTTGTATGAGTGACAGCAGACGCATCTTATGGGCGCAAAGACGCGGCTGCGCTGCCCGGCACTGTCCGGCGCTGAGGGTTGAGCAGGAGGAGCCCGGAGCAGTCAGGGCGGCCGTCCTGCTCGGTGCCCGCCGACCCGCGCGCCGCCCGCACTATGGCCGCCCCGCCGCAGCTGCGGACTCTGCTCCTTGCGATCAACGCACTGTTGCGCAAGCGCCGCTACCACGCAGCGTTGTCCATGCTTAAGGGCTTCCGGAACGGGGCTGTGTGAGTCGGGCGGTGGGGCGGGGCAGGGGCTGAAGGACAGATCTGATGGGGTCGGAGAAGCGGGTTCTGGGGCCGGCGCCGCCGCGCTGTGCGCCCCTGAGCAGCCCTAGTGTGTCCCTAGGTCTCTCGGTGTCCAATATCGGCGCAGTGGGCGCTGGATTTTGGGTTCCGAGCGCCTTCTGAGCCGGGGCTCCCACTACGCTCTTTCTGGGTCTTCCGTGCTTTGCAACCTGGACCTCTTGCCTTGACTGCCTCCCATGCAGCCCGTCTCCCTTCATTTGGGCCCAGTTTCCCCTCTTTCGCCGCTGTGTGCCCTTGGGTCTAATGGGAAGCTGGACTCTGGCCTCTAGCCAGCCGGCGGCCCTGCCTCTCTGTGCTCCCTCCATTAAGCTGCGCGTGGGCTTTCATGCCGCTTCTCAATTCTCTTTTGTAAGTCCCTTCTGGCACAGGGGACTCCTGATAAGCCTCAGTCGTGATGTAAATGAAGCTGCAAATATTTGCTGAGCAAATTGAAGACCTGCAGAAGAGGTCTTGGGGTCATTTCCCCTGGCTGGTGCCAGGACGGGAGCTCAGCTTCCTTTAAACTTCATGCATAACAGCTATCATTTATTGAGAGCCTACTGTGCCAGAACTGGGGACGCATCAGAGAACAAACGGAAGATCTGCATGCTCTTGAAGTTGGCATTTTAGTGGCAGCATGGCATGGTTGTGTGGATGTGACCACCTTGGTTTGAATCCTGGTGCCCCTTACCTGCGTGATCTTGAGCAAGTCTTTTAGCCTCTCTAAGCCTCAATTTCTATAAAATGGGGCTGATAATAGTACTTATATACTGTCAGAGGCTTGAGTCAGTATGTGTGAAATGCTTAGCACAGTGCCTGGTATGTATATAACTGTTGGCTGCTGTAATTATTGTTCTGTTCACATGGATGTCTGACTGGCTCACTCCTTCACCTTGTTCAGGCCTCTGATTGTCACCTCCTCAATGAAGCCATCCCTGAACTTCCCACCTCCTTCCCTACTGAATTTTTCTCCATAATATTTACCACCATCTGACACTAAGTAGTTCACTTATGTATCCTGTTTTTCTATTGTCTTTCTCACTGGAAAGTGAGCTTCATGGTGATGCCAAAAATCTTGGCTCTCAGTGCACCAATGCCAAACAGAAACAGACAGAGATTTGGAGGAAAAGAAGAAGCTTTATTCTTTGCCAGGCAAAGGGGAAACACAGCCAGCTAGCACCTCAAGAACTGTGCCCCCCTTCTCTGGGGAATAAGGGCAAGGTTATATAGCTGGGCCTCGTGGTCTGGTAGGTGATAAGGCTCAAAGTAATTAAGGTCTTGCATTTATCTTCTTCTTGCATTATTTCCAAACAGTCACAGCTGGCCTCAGGCAGCCTGGTAATTGAGTCTGTTTGGTAATTGGGTCTGTTGGCCTCTGGGTTGTAGGCCTGCGACCTTCTTTCTGAAATGCAGAGGTTACAAGGGTTGATTTGCTACAAGGGAGTGCAGGGAGTGTAAATACCAGGTGCAGGATGTAATTCACATGTGGGAATCAGAGAGTGTTAGGGGCAGTGTGTAATTAACACAGAGTTAGGGACTGATAGGTACAGGATGTAACTCACATAGTGTCAGAGAATGTTAGAGGTTAGCTTTGTGAAGGACAAATCTAGTTACAGACACTACAGATTAGTAACAGTTAAAATAAAACTAGGATTGATTAACTCTTTCAGGCCTGTTTATGCTGTTTCCCCAGGCTGTTCATTGTTACTTTATTTTCCTTGTCTATCAGAAAAGAAAAGTCTCATTTCTATTTTTGTTGCAACAATGGGGACAGAAAGTTTAATCTATTTTGTTCCTTGCTATATTCCTAGTACCTGGTACACAGCAGGCTCTCAAATATTTACTGAATGAATGAATGTGCAAGGTAGGAATTGCCATTGTCCCCATTTTCTGGATGAGAAGACTGTGGCTCAGAGAGGAAGATTCATCGCTCATGGTCAAGTCACTTAGTCAGGGTCAGAGCCAGGATTCAAACCCAAGGATACCTGATCTCAATGCCA
Organism: Balaenoptera ricei; assembly: GCF_028023285.1. Taxonomy (NCBI): domain Eukaryota; kingdom Metazoa; phylum Chordata; class Mammalia; order Artiodactyla; family Balaenopteridae; genus Balaenoptera; species Balaenoptera ricei. The sequence goes on from NC_082653.1 coordinate 25,632,779, forward strand.
GGCTCTTGGCTTCCATGGGCACCCAGAGTCAGGGAGAAGGTGGTTCCCCCTGGGTCTGGCCAGATCATATCAGTCTTGCTTTGGTGTGATCAGGGTGGGGTGGGTCCTGAGATAACATCAGTGGGCCCAAGCCCATCTGTAAGGACCTGGAGTCAAAGTGGGGAGACTGATGATTAAATTACCATGACAATACCAGATGATCAGGAATGCTTTACAGAGGAGGTGATGGTGCCATTTTGAAGGCTGAGTTGGAATTTGCTGTGGGTGATAAGGGCATCTCAGGCAGAGGGAATGGTTTGAACAAAGGCCTGGAGGTGGAAAAGAATGTGCTGTTTGTCAAGAGAGGCCATCCATTCAGGGAGGCCGACTTGGATGACTGAGAACTGAGACGTATGAACTGTGTAAAATGTAACTCATTTTGATGCTCTACTCCTAAATATATCAATGTGCATCTCTGAAAATAAGAGCATTTTCCTATATGGCTAGATTATCGTAATTACATTTAAGAAATTAATCATAATCCTATAATGTTGACTGCTGTCCAGTTGATAGACAAATTGTTCCAGTTGTCCCCCAAATGTCCTCTATAGCAAGTTTGTCTAGACCAGGATCTTCCAGGATATCACACTGTACCTGCATATCGTTTAAATCCTTTTTAATCCAGAGCATCCCATTTTTCAAGATGCAGAGTGATCCTGTGAGTGGTAGTAAACTCACCTGAGTTTGAGGAGTTTGGGTAGGGGGCCAAGCAGATGTAGGGAGTTGGGGGCATTGTTCTGCTTGTGTCTGTGGTATAAGGAAGGAGCCTTTTAGCCCTGGCCAGCTGGAGGAGGCCGAGGGTCTCTTTATTCAGGGGAAAGATACATGACTTTGAGGAGGTAGGGCAGAGAGCTTGCTGGGGCCAGGATGAGGGCCCTGCCCACAGCTAGGCAGTGAGAAAATAAGCCATTCAGTGTGGCCACCACTACAGTAACACTGCTGTCACTTGATCATATTTTTTATTTGACTTATTTTTTGAAAATTATATAGCATATTCACAAAAGGCATAAAAAGTTAGAACTTTTGAGAAGTTTACACACCTTGCTCTAACCAAGCATAGAGCACATATAGAGCCACCTCGTTCTTGTACAGCTGTGTGGTATTCATTCCACTGACTGCTGGGTCCATTATTTGTTTACCCAGTAGCCCTCTGTGGATGGACACATGTTTGCTCTCAGTCTTCTGCTGTTTCAAGCAAGCCTCACAGATACTCATATGACAACAATATGGGGCTCATGACAGTTGTCTCAAGGAGGCTGCCAAAGATTTTTAGACCTTGTAGCCTGGTAAGATTGGGGCCAGACAGCAGGAGAACTTGGTGGGGCGAGGGGAAGTCCAATAAAGAAGAAAAAGAAAGGCAGAGACACTAATATTGGTTGAATTAGGAACTTTTACATGCGCTATGTCCTTAACTGCCAGAAGCAACTCTGAAATGGAGAATACTTTTAACTGATGGGAGAAGGGAGGCTCAGAGATGTTAAATGATTTATCCAAGTGTATACAGCAAAACAGGGCAGGGCTTTGGCACCAAATATTATTTCCTTTGTACTACCCACTTTGGTTTGGTTTTTTTTATTTTGGCCACACCGCGTGGCATGCGGGGTCTTAGTTCCCACACCAGGGATCGAACCCGCACTGCCTGCATTGGAAGTGAGGAGTCTTAACCACTGGACTGCCAGGGAAGTCCCTGTACTACCCACTTTGAACCCAGATCTAACTTGAAAGCTAGCATTATTTTCCCTCCCAAAATGATGTCAGGATTAGGGATGGGGAGGGGGCACAGGGAGTCAGAAAGAAACTGATTCAGTGGTGCTGTAGTAACTGTTTTCTTTTGTTTCTACAGCTATGGAGTCAAAATCCGGGCCCCTCACGCACTGGTCATGACCTTTCTCTTCCGGAGTGGCAGGTACCCATCCCCTCTGCACACCCTTCAAACTGGGAGAGAATGTGGTCACTCCTCAGTGCCAGGACTGTTGCAGTAGCTTCCTAGCTGGGTCTAACCTGTCTGCACCACCACCTCCTAAAGTACAAGTCTGATTCTATTATCCCATCTCGAAAGTTCCCCTGGCTCCTCACTGTCCTCCAGAGAAGCCCAGCTTCCAGGTGTGGCCTTCAAGGCCCTCTGCAGCCTGACCTCAGGGGCATCCCCCCTACTCCCCCACGTCCACCCTGGGGTGCCCTTGGCACCAAGACTCACTGCCATTCATTCATGTGCCACATGTGGTTCTACCTCCTTACATTTCTCATGCAGTACCCCTCACCAGGAATGCCCTTTCCTCTTCCACCCCACCTTTATTTCCTTCCTAGCAACCCATACCAGTTCTCTGAGGATCTCTTTTTCAGGAAAACTGTTCATGACCTACCTTCTGCCCTTGTTCAGACTTCTTGGCCTTCCTCTGATCTCCCATAACTTCCCTCAAGAAATTTCTCAGAAATCACTTTGTGGTCTAGTTTTTAATGTATGTAGCCTCATCTGGAGCTTATAAGAATCACACATGGGGGACTTCCCTGGTGGCTCAGTGGTTAAGAATCTGCCTTCCAATGCAGGGGACGCAGGTTCAGTCTCTGGTCAGGGAACTAGATCCCACGTGCATGCCGCAACTAAGAGTTTGCATGACACAACTAAGGAGGCTGCAGGCTGTAACTAAGGAGCACATGTACCACAACTAAGGAGCCAGTGAGCTGCAACTAAGTAACCCATGGGCCACAACTAAGGAGCCCGTGAACCGCAACTGAGGAGCACACATGCTGCAACTAAGGAGCCCGCCTGCCACCGCTAAGACCTGGTACAACCGAAAAAAAAAAAAAGAATCACACGTGGACACCCTATTACTCAAATCCAGCTTGCGAGATTTTTTCTGTTTTTTTTTTTTTTTTTTTTGGGCCATGCTGCACAGCATGCGGGATTTTAGTTCCCCCGCCAGGGATCAAACCTGCGTCCCCTGCAGTGGAAGCGCGGAATCCTAACCACTGGACCACCAGGGAAGTCCCTGTAAGATCTTTTCTTTATGTATTTTTCCTTTTTATTTATTTATTCATTTTTATTTATTTATTATTTTTGGCTGTGTTGGGTCTTCGTTGCTGCGCACGGGCTTTCTCTAGTTGAGGCGAGTGGGGGCTACTCTTCATTGCAGCGCGCGGGCTTCTCATCACAGTGGCTTTTCTTGTTGCAGGGTACGGGCTCTAGAGCGGGCGGGCTTCAGTAGATGCAGCGCATGGGCTCAGTAGTTGTGGCTCGTGGACTCTGGAGCACAGGCTTAGTAGTTGTGGCGCACGGGCTTAGTTGCTTCGCGGCATGTGGGATCTTCCCGGACCAGGGCTCGAACCTGTGTCCCCTGCATTGGCAGGCGGATTCTTAACCACTGCGTCACCAGGGAAGCCCTGTATTTTTCCTTTTTTAAATTTATTTTTGTTTTAGTTTTTGCCCTCCGAATCATTTTTTTAAATTGAACTCATTCATTCATTCAGTAAATATTTATTGAGCATGTGCCAGACACTCAAAGATTATTATTATTATTTTTTAATAAATTTATTTATTTTATTTATTTATTTTTGGCTGCACTGGATCTTCGTTGCTGCACGTGGGCTTTCTCTAGCTGTGGCAAGCAGGGGCTACTCTTCGTTGCAGTGCACAGGCTTCTCATTGCGGTGGCTTCTCTTGTGGCGGAGCGCGGGCTCTAGGACGCCCAGGCTTCAGTAGTTTTGGCGTGCTGGCTCAGTAGTTGTGGCTCGCGGTCTCTAGAGCACAGGTTTGGTAGTTGTGGCGCACGGGCTTAGTTGCTCTGCAGCATGTGGGATCTTCCCGGACCAGGGCTGGAACCCGTGTCCCCTGCATTGGCAGGCAGATTCTCAACCACTGCGCCACCAGGGAAGCCCCCAGACACTGTTTTTAGGTGCTGGAGATACAGCAGTGAAAAAAAACAGAGAATGATCACTTCCCTTGTAAAGCTTGCATTCTAGCAAGGAGTAGCAGAAAATAAACATAATAAGGAAAGTATATGGTATGTTAGAAAATTGTATGGGCTGTGGGAAAGAAATATTAGAGCAGGGAAAGAGGGAAAGGGGATCCAGAGTGCTGGAGGAGGGGCAGGCTGCAGAACTAAATAGGGAAGGCCTCAGTGAGAAAGTGACATTCAAGTAAAGACTTGAAGGAGATGGAAGAGTTGGCCAAGTGGGTATCAAGGGAAAGAGTGTTTCAGGCCAAGGGAACAGCCAGTGCAAGGGTCCTGAGGTGGGATCATGCCTGGTGAGTTTGAGGAGGCTGCAGCAGAGGGATTGCAGGGGAGAAAACAAAGAGAGGAAGGTCACAGGGGTAACCTAGGCCCATCCTGTCCAGCTTTAGGTCATAGAGAGGAGTTTGGCTTTTCCTTTAAGGGAAACAGGAAATTGTTTTAAGAATTTGTATAGGGACATGCCACTATTTGACTTATCTTTTAATAGTGAGAGAGTGAAGAGTTTGCTGCTAGGGGTCAAGGGCAGAAGTAGGTGTAAAGTAGGAGGCTGTGGCAATAATCCAGTTGAGTAACTGTGGTGGCCCAGACCTTGACGGTGGCAGTGGAGGTGAGAGGTGTTCAGATTCTAGAAACATTTTGAAGGGAGGATTAGTGCCAACACTTGACAAGTGGGAAATCCAGCTTGCCTTAGAACTGTCAGTGCTGGGCCCATGTTCCTATGGGGTGAGAGCCAGCTGACTCCTGGCTCTCTCCACTCACCTGGCAGACTTCCACACGTCCCAGAAGACACACTTCAAGGTCCTTCTCCAGCCTTGAGGGCCCTTGCGTTTGCCTGCCCTGAACTGATCTCCCAGAATACAGTCTGCTCCTCTCCCTGGTTCTCCTCACTGCCCCCTAGTGATTTTTTAAAGATAAATCAAATCATCTGTCCTACTTAAATGTTCGCTTCTCTCAGGATAAAGACAAAACTTAGCATAGCCCCGCCCCTCCCCCACAGCTTTTGCCCCGCATATTTTCTGCTCAGGCCTTAATGGTTTCTCTCTGTTCCTTTACTCCCCATTCTCTGTCCCTCCTCGGGACCTTTGCACGTGCTGATCCACCCCCTGGGATGCAACTCCTCTCCCCTCCTGACCTCACTGACTCCTCATTCTTCACACCCCAGGATCATGTCTTGTCAAGGTCAAAGTTTGACCTTTGTGTTGTGTTTATTCATTTCATAATTCCCTCTCCCATTAGATCATAAACCTCATGAAGGCAGCAAGCAGATCTCTTTTTTCTCAGACTTGTATCCCCAGATCCAGCACATAGTACATACTCACTCGCTCATTCATTTCTTCACATATTCACTCCAAAAAAAATATTTATTGAGCACCTACTATGTGCCAGGCCTTGTACTGGGGGCTGAGGATGAACAAGCCAGATGTAGACACCACTCTCTGGTAGCTTCCATTGGGATGGGGTGGGAGTGGTGGGAGATAATAAGCAAGTATATAAATGTCAGGTGGTGATAAGAGCTATGAAAGAAAAGAAAAGTTGGGTAAGGGAACAGAATACGATGGGCGTTCTTTTATGTAGAGTGGTCAGGGAAGACCTCTCGGAGGAAGTGGCTTGGAGTCAAGGCCGGAATCGAGTGAGGGAGCAGCCCCAAGGAGATGGAGCCTAGAGGCCTGGGGTTGAATGAGCATCAGCCCATGAGCTCCTTGCCTGGGTCAGTTTTGTGTGCCAGGTGGGTGAGTGCCCTGGGGGCGGCTGGGCCTGCACTCATGGCGGCTCCCTGTGTTTGTGCAGCCTCCGGGAGAAGCTGTGGGCTATCCTGCAGGCCACGTACACTCACTCCCGGAACCTGGCCAGCTTTGTGTTCACTTACAAGGGTCTCTGCGCCCTGCAGTCCCACCTCCAGGGCGAGACCTACCAGGTGCACTCATTCGTGGCTGCCTTCCTTGGGGGCGTCCTGGTGTTTGGAAACAACAATAACATCAACAGCCAGGTAAAGGCCCTCTGCTGGATGTGGGTTGGGGAGAGGGGTGGAGGTGGAGCATGGGACAGGATTCAGGTATAGAGTTGGGGATGGGAGTCAAAGAAGACAAGCTCTTGGTTCCCTTCCATGTCCGAGGGTCTGTGGTTCACCAGTCCCTGTGTGACCTTGGGAAGGTCACTTCCCCCTCAGTTTCCCGCTCTGTTAACCAGGTGCCTTGTTGGAATTCCATGATTTCCAAAATCAATGTGTGTGCAGCTCTCTGGGGCAAAGATTTGAAAAAACAAAACAAAAGAAAACAAAAACACAAAACACCACTCTGCAGTGAAGTGAGAAAAAAACATGACCCTGGAGTAAGATTTTCATAAAACAAAACTTAATACATTCAAAGAATTGTCTCTGGTTCTGTAACTTGCCCTTTTTTCTGGGTTAAAGTTCTGTTTTTTAATGAGGTGATGAAACTGAATGCTAATCGTTGCTGCTGCTCCTGTTTTAGCATCCTTCTTGGGCAATACGAAAGTTGGCAGTCTTTCCAATTTGCCTCCCTCAAATTTCTTAAATTATAAAAATAATATTTTATTTTCACATTTTAAATAATGCAAACTAAGCACCCCCTATGTGCCTGGCACATTTCTGGGTGCTTAGGATACATCATGATAAAATTAGAAAATAAACTGGAAAGAAAGTTCCTGTCCCCCACCAACTGTCCAGCCACTGTCCAGAGATAGTCACTTTTTTAAAATTAATTTTTATTGGAGTATAGTTGATTTACAATGTTGTGTTAGTTTCTGCTGCACAGCAAAGTGTATCAGTTATACATACACATATAGACAATCACTTTAACTGTGTATTGTGTAGCCTTTCAGAACTTGTCTGTGCTTGTGTCAGTGTACATAGTAGGAGTTTTCCACCAATTGAGATCATACTACGTTTTTTTTCATGTAACAGTCAGTGTATCTTGGAGGCCTCTCTTGTCAGTCCCTTATCCTTTATAACATCAGTAGAGCCCTCGGCTGATGGGATGGACCAGCCTTGATTTCACAGTCTCCTCTGGATGGACATTTAGGGGCTCTTAACCTTTGGCCATCACACACACACACTGCAGTCTACATCTTTGTTCAGACATCTTCCTGTACTTATGTTAGTCTGTCCGTAAGTTCCTAGACATGGAACTGTGGAATCTAAGGATATGAGCGTTTTGTATTTGGGGAAAGTTTCCCCAATTTTGTTTTTTTGATAGAAATTTCACTTGTCTGTGAACTTCCAAAGTCTAGGAATCCTGGACACACCCATCTCCTTCCCTCTCCCCTCCTTTCCCTGACCCCTGGCAACAGCTGCTCTGACCTCCATTTCAAAAATGTTGTCATTTCAAAAATGTTATATGATAGACATTTCTCCAGAGAAGACATACGGATGGCCAACAGGCACATGAAAAGATGCTCCACATCGCTAATTATTAGAGAAATGCAAATCAAAACTATAGTGAGGTATCACTTCACACCAGTCAGAATGGCCATCATCAAAAAGTCTACAAATAACAAATGCTGGAGAGGGTGTGGAGAGAAGGGAACCTTCCTACACTGTTGGTGGGAATGTAAATTGGTGCAGCCACTATGGAGAACAGTATGGAGTTTCCTTAAAAAACTAAAAATAGAATTACCATATGATCCAGCAATCCCACTCCTGGGTGTATATCTGGAAAAGACGAAAACTCTAATTTGAAAAGATACATTCACCCCAGTGTTCATAGCAGTACTGTTTGTAAGACATGGAAGCAACCTAAATGTCTGTTGACAGATGAATGGATAAAGAAGATGTGGTATATATACATACAATGGAATATTACTCAACCATAAAAAAGAACGAAATAATGCCATTTGCAGCAAAATGGATGGACCTAGAGATTATCATACTAAGTGAAATAAGTCAGACAGAGAAAGGCAAATACCATATGATGTCGCTTACATGTGGAATCTAAAAAAATGATACAAATGAACTTATTTACAAAACAGAAACAGACTCAGAGACATAGAAAACAAACTTATGGTTGCCAAAGGGGAAGGGGTGGAGGAGGCATAAATTAGGAGTTTGGGATTAACAGATACACACTACTGTGTATAAAGTAGATAAACAACAAGGACCTACTGTATAGCACAGGGAACTCTATTCAATATCTTGTAATGACCTTTAATGGAAAAGAATCTGAAAAAGAATATATATACATATATATGTATATGTGTGTGTGTATAGCTGAATCACTTTGCTGTACACCTGAAACAAACACAACATTGTAAATCAACTATACTTCAATTTAAAAAGATGTTATATAAATGGAGTCATTGTATGTAACCTTTGAGGATTGGCTTTTTTCACTCAGCATCATTTCCTGGCAATTCATCCAAGTTATTGTATGTATTAGCTGTTCATTCCTTTTCATTGCCGAGTAGTGTTCCATGGTATGGATATACCTGTTGAAGAACATCTGGGTTGTTTCCAGTCTTTGGCTATTAGGCATGCAGCTACTCAGAACATTCTTGTACATGTTTTTGGTGAGCATAAGTTTTCACTTCTGGGGTAAACACCCAAGAGTGCAATTGCTGGGTCATATGGTACATACATACTTAGTTTCATAAGAAACTGCTGAAGCATTTCCAGAGTGATTGTACTGTTTTACATTCCTATCAGGAATATATGCGTGATCCAGTTTCTTCACATCCTAGCTGGCATGTGGTTTATTACATTTCAAATTTTAGACATTTTGATAGGTGTATAGTGCTATCTCATTGTGGTTTTAATTTGCATGTCCCTGATGCCTAGTGAAGTTGAACCTTTTTACATGTGCCTATTTTCCTTCTGTGTAACCTCTTCAGTGAAATAACTGTTTGTGTCTTTTGTCCATTTTCTAACTGGATTGTTTCTTCACTGTTGAGCTTTGAGAGTTTCTAAAAATATATTCCAGATACTAGTTTTTGTCAGATATGTGTTTGTAAATATTTTCTCCCAGTCAAGCTTTTCTTTTCTACCTCTTCACATGGGCTTTCACAGTGGAAAAATTCTGAGTTTTGATGAAATCCAGTTTATTAATTTTTTTCTTTTATGGATTGCGTTTTTTGTTGTCGAGCTACCTTTTAGTTTCGAGCCATGGAAATATATTCATTTTTCAGATTTTTTAATGAAAAAGAATAATAAATTAAAGCCATCAACTGTCACATTGAAATGCCTGCTACGTAACTGTTTCAAGTCACCCGGCGCGCAGGTGGCGCCCCAGGGTGGCAGAAGGTTCCCGGTGGCTGGGCCCACCTGTAACCCCCACCTCCCTGTCATTCCCTCCCTCAGATCAATATGTACCTGATGTCACGCCTCCTGTTTGCCCTGTGCCGCCTGGGCGTGGGGAAGGGCTACATCCCTGAGCCCAGGTGGGACCCGTTCCCGTTGTTCACCGGGCTACTGTGGGGGCTGGTCCTGTGGCTCTTCGAGTACCACCGGCCCACGCTGCAGCCCTCTCTGCAGTCCTCCATGACCTACCTGTACGAGGACAGCAACGTGTGGCATGACCTCTCGGACTTCCTCATCTACAGCAAGAGGCGCCCCTCCGAGTAACTAGGCCCCAAGGTGCTCATGGAGGCTCCCGCACCCAAGTCACCTCCGGCGGGCTCAGCTCGAGATTGGCTCCATCAGCGAATCATCCCAGGGGATCCAGCCTTTTCAAGACCCGGGGTGCGAATCATCCCAGGGGATCCGGCCTTTTCAAGACCCGGGGTCTCAGACTCTTTTATTAGCCCAGGGTTCCATTTGCCGAAGTGAAAGCACTGATTTTCAGACCCCATTAGGTACTCTTGAATGGTGGAATGAGCCGCCAGATCAGGCTGAGGAGCCTTGGGCGCGGTGACAGCTGTGCCGCTGACTCTGTGAGACCAGGGAAAGTCACACCCCACCCTGAGCCTCAGAGGTCATCGCACTCAGAGGAGGGCCCTGAAGTCTCTTTCTGGTGGGTATGTTTTCCGACCGTTCTTCTGGAACAGAGGGCTCCTGGCTGGTGGGCAGTGGGTTGCAAATGCGTTTTTAGAAAATATTCAGTTCCTCGTCTTAGGTATTCTACTGGAGAAGCTCTAGCGTTTCCACTGTCCAATAGAAACACGATGTGAGTCATAGACGTGATTGAAATTTTTTTAGTAGCCACATTTTTTAAAAAGTGGAGGAAATTCCCTGGCGGTCCAGTGGTTAGGACTCCGAGCTTTCACTGCCGAGGGCACGGGTTCAATCCCTGGTTGGGGAACTAAGATCCCACAAGTCGTGGGGTGTGGCCAAAAAAAAAAAAAGTGGGGAGGAAAGAAGCAGGTGAGATAAACCTTAATCATATCTTTTAACCCAGTATTTCTAAAATATTATCATTTTAACATGTAATAAATATAAAAGTTACTGAGATATTTTACATTCTTTTTTCTTGTAGTAAGTCATCAAAATCAGGTGTGTGTTTTACACTTACAGCATTTCTCAATTTCAAACAGCCGCATTTCAAGTGCTTATTAGTAGCCACATGTGGCTACTGGCTACTGTTTTGGATAGCACAGATATAGTATACCCTCGCAGAAAATTCTAGTGGACAGTGCAGATATAGAGCTAGAAGACGTGGGTTTGAGTCCCCACTCCACCACTGTGTAACCTTGGGGAAGGTTCTTCTCAGAGGCTCAGTTTCTAGTAAAATGAGGATAATCATAGTAATACCTGGTGTCCACATTGGACTTGTGTAACTACAGCGGCTGCTTCTACTAATTACATCCATGTAGTGAGCTCCTACTTCCTCTTGGGTGCTTTGCACTAATTATTTTTAATCCATTCAAAGACCTTGCAGGTATGTATTTGGATCTCCATTTCACAGATGTGGAAACTGAGAATCAGAGAAGAGAAGTAACTTGCCCAAGGTAATACAACTAATAGTATGACAGCCAAACCAGGGTTTGAACCCAGATCTATGTGATTTCAAAGCTCATGTTTTTTTCAGTGCCTTACTTTAAATTTAGAAACCTAAACTATGCTATGCAAATGTTAGCTAGTTATAGGGGTGCAAACTCAAATGCCTATAGGGGCCTGGCAAGTGGCATAAATGATAATGTTCTGGGTGCTATGCATTTGGGAGTGACAGGGACGTGGGGAACTGGAGACTCGTGTGCCAGACTGATTTTTGAAAACCACCAAGCTGGACAGATCAAACAGGTCTCCAGGAGATTTGGTCCATGGACAACCAATTTGAATAGGCATACTTTAATCTCTTTTTATATTTTGAAAATTACGGACTTCCCTGGTGGCTCAGTGGTTAAGAATCCGCCTGCCAATGCAGGGGACACAGGTTCGAGCCCTGGTCCAGGAAGATCCCACATGCAGCAGAGCAGCTAAGCCCGTGCACCACAACTACTGAGCCTGTGCTCTAGAGCCCGTGAGCCACAGCTACCGAGCCCAGGCGCCACAACTACTGAAGCCCACGTGCCTAGAGCCCCTGCTCCGCAACAAGAGAAGCCACCGCCATGAGAAGTCCACGCACCGCAACTAGAGAAGGCCCTCGTGCAGCAATGAAGACCCAACGCAGCCAAAAATTAATTAATTAATTTTAAAAAAAGAAAAAAGAAAATCACTAGTAGAAATATCCACATGAGTCACTGACCTTATTAAAATGCAGATTCTGATTCAGTGGGGTCGGGGTGGGGCCTGAGATTTCTGTATTTCTCACAGGCTCCTGGATGATTCCTGCTGCTGCTGTTCTGAGCTACACCTTGCATAACAAGGTGGTAGGGAATGATATGGGGCCAACCAGTAGCCCATGTGACAAAGGAAGAAACTAAGTCACAGAGCTGTTAGGTCATCGAGGTGGGATTCGGTCTGATTCTAACTGCGTGTTCTCAGGCACAGTGTTGTACTGAAGGCCTGGAGGAGGGGATCTTGAAGTTTCTCTAGTTCACTCCGTGGAGGCTGAATGAGATCCCAAGGTTATGTATGGGGAGGGGAAAGGGTGGCCATCAGCAAGTGGGCTTTGTCGCAGATGCTGCGGTGCCCCACCCATATCCTGCCTAACTTACCACTTCAGTGCACACAAGCCACCCAACTGCCACCCTGAGTCTTTCTGCCTGAGGGCTCCTCACTTGCTCTTGGCACCTGCTTTGCCAGCCTACAGCAAACCTGCAGTGCTAGAGGATTAACATATCCTGGGAGCAGCCCTCCACCAGTGACTGATGACTACCCCCACTCCTGCACCCCTCACCCAGTTATCACTGGGTGGGATAACTGAGGTGCCTGCTCCACACTGGCTCCCAGAATACCCCAGCAAGACTTGAGCTCTGGCTGCCCACAGTGGTCACTTGTGTGATGACACTTCCTCCTTGTCTCCCTTCCTCATGCCCCTACCAGCGCTTTGAACCACTTCCCACAGAAACCACTTGCACTCAAATCCTTGTCTTGGGGTCTGCGATTAGGGGAACCCAAACTAAAACTGGCCTCTGGTGCAGTGAGTTGAGAGACAGCACAAGTGGTGGTTAAGGACATAAGCTTTGGAACCAGAGTGTCTGGGCTCAGTTCCAGCCTCGCTGGTCCCTTGCAAGTGACTTAACCATTCTGGGCCTCCGTTTTGTCATCTGTAAAATAGGCATTCTAATAGCGCACACCTCATAGGGTGGTCTGGAGGATTAAATGATATGATAGCATATGAAGTAAGCACTCGATAAAGGTTTGCTGTTATTTCCAACATATCAACCAAATGTAAAAGAAAGCATGGCCCTGAGGACTGCAGACACCCTGCTTTTTTAGCCTGTCCTACCCCACCCTCAGCTGAAGGTAAAAGCCTTGGCTGCCTGCCCTCCTGACATCCCCCCACTGCCGCTGGGGGTTGGCCAGCTCCACTACCCACTGTCTCTGCTCTGTAAGAATAGGTTCCCCTCACAGATGGCATCTCTCTGGATCCTGCCAAAGCATCTGGTGCCTCCAACTGCTCACTCCAGGGGGGAGGCGGTGTGGTCCTTGTGCAGGCGCAGAGCCCGGGCTCCTAGGAGGAGTCCCCACTCAGCTCCCTCCTAGCCAAGCCTCCATTTCTGCAAGACCTGGAAAATGGGGATTGCCGGAGAGCTCTTGGCACACAGTACATGCTCCATAAATGCTAGTTCCTGAAACAGCACAGTGTTTTAACGTATTTATTAAGCACCTGCTACATTCCTATGAGGTCTCTTGACAATGCAAAGCTGTAAACAAAATTTTTTATTCAATAATGCATACACATAGTGCAAAACTTAAGTGGTACAAAAAGTGTGTAACAGGGAAGAATCAAGTTCCCCCTGCACCCCAGCTCCACCTACCTGCCTCCACCCCAGCCAGGGGTGCCACCTGTCAGCACTTTCTAGTGCAGCCTTCGTGAGACATTCTCTGCACAACCACCCATCTCTGTCTTATAAGAAACTTGTACATTGCACTGTCATCTCAGGAACCCTTTGACATTTCCTCCTTGTCCTCTGCATGTTTGGTTTCTCTTTGATCAATAATCTGACATGAAAGTGAGTCCTGGACTTCCCTGGCGGTCCAGTGGTTAGGACTCTGTGCTTTCACTGCCAAGGGCATGGGTTCAATCCCTGGTCGGGGAACTAAGATCCTGCAAGCCGCGTGGCCCAAAAAAGAAAAAAGTCAATGTTAGTATCATTAAAAAAAAAAAAAGTGAGTCCTTTGAGCCAATTCCCGCCCCCCACAGCTCCACCCTCCAGTCCCCAAATATCTTGGGCAGATCAGCATGAACCACCCTAGGTGTCCCGAGCCTTGTCGTAGATGATGCCCAACACTCAGGTCCACAGAACTCCAAGTGAAAGGGGAAGCACAACATCGAAGTGAATTTGGGGCCCTTCTGCTGCTCCACTCCCAAATCAGAGGTCATTCAGGGAACCCATGTGAGAGCGATGATTCACAGGCCGAGGCGCCAAGAATCCGCCTCCTGTGATGCTCGCGGCTCCCGCCTTCCACTTCGCAGGCTCCAGAAAGGATCCTGGAGATGGCGTTTCTGTCCACATTGTTCGCTTCTCCCACTCCCTTGAGTGTGTTTTGTGTTTATGAGAATCAGTCTTTAAACCTGACACCCTCCTAAACCAGTGCCCCACCTCCTGGAGCCAACAGTCTGTGACTTCAGATGGGTTGCTTTCTGTGACAAGTTAGAGGGTTTTTATAAAAAGAAATGTTACGTTTTTTCCTCCCCTTGTCTTGTTCCAGATTCATAGGGATGTGGGGTGTCTTCTTTCAGCCTTGAAAAGCATTTTGGGTGAGAGGGTGTTAACTTTAACCAGAGGCCTCCTACAGGACTCACCCTTGGGAGCTGGAGGCTGCAGGGGTCCAGCTGGAGGACAGAGGGAAAGCTGGGCTGTCTTCTGACTACTGCTTTTAGAGAGGGTGCCCTGCTTTCTGTTACAGGCCTGTGTGCTCATGATTTCATAAATAAGACGGGGCCAGGCCGCACTGAAATGCAGGTCGTGGGGTCTCTGTCAGAAACCTTGCTCCCCCTGCTTTTCTGGGCTCCCCCTTCAGCCTCTCCTCGTGGGCTGGACATCAGCTAAGAGAGGGATCAAGGTCAGACCACGTCAGCTCTTTTTTTTGGCCACGCCACGCGGCTTGCAGGATCTTAGTTCCCTGACCAGAGATCGAACCTGGGCCCCTGGCAGTGGAAGCGAGGAGTCCTAACCACTGGACCACCAGGAAATTCCCCACATCAACTCTTTTTTTTTTTATAAATTTATTTATTTTATTTATTTTTGGCTGCGTTGGGTCTTTGTTGCTGCGCGTGGGCTTTCTCTAGTTGCGGCGAGCGGGGGCTGCTCTTCATTGTGTGCGCGGGCTTCTCACTGCAGTGGCTTTTCTTGTTGCGGAGCACGGGCTCTAGGCATGCGGGCTCAGTAGTTATGGCTCACGGGCTCTAGAGCGCAGGCTCAGTAGTTGTGGCACGTGGGGTCAGTAGTTGTGGTGCACGGGCTTAGTTGCTCCGCGACATGTGGGATCTTCCCGGACCAGGGCTCGAATCCGTGTTCCCTGCACTGGCAGGCGGATTCTTAACCACTGCGCCACCAGGGAAGCCCTCAACTCTTTTAAGACACTCCTTTTTAGGGTGTCTTTTTTATGTGGGTCATGAACCCTTTTGGCATCTGGTGAAGCCTATGGACCCTTCTCAAGAATGGTGTTTTTAAAACCCATAAAATAAAATAGGATTACAAAAGACAACAATTATATTGAATATTGAAATAATTATCAAAATATTTTTTAAATTTGTGATTTAATAATGTATGTTCTTTTTCTAAATATTTTTAAATATTTATTTATTACTTACTTTGGCTGCACCAGGTCTTAGTTGCAGCATGCAGGGTCTTTAGTTGTGCCATGCAGACTCTTAGTTGCAGCATGTGGGATCTAGTTCCCAGACCAGGGATCGAACCCGGGCCCCCGGAATTGGGAACACAGAGTCTTACCCACTGGACCACCAGGGAAGTCCCTTGTAATGTGTGTTCTTTTTTAACACATTAGATAACAAGATCTAGTGGCAGGTCGAAAACTACCAAGATTTCACAGGTGCAATAAGCATAAATAGTATCTCAAGATCCCTGCGGCAGCTGTGATATGGAAATCACATAATGATATGGAAGCTGTGATTTCTCTTGGAGGTAAAGTCCCAGGTTGCTGCTAATTGGCCTCTGGTTTGTTGCCTACATTTAAAATTGAAGGAAATGTTACATTTCAATTAGAGACTAGTGAAAATATAGGTGTAATTTTTTTTCCTGTCCAAGTTCATGGAACTTGGGTTCATGGATCACAGATTCAGAACGCCTGCTTGAGAGTGACCCTCCCAGCCTGCCCCTGTGGCAGCTGACATTGTTTACCAAGCCCTGAGCACAGGAATAGTAAAAATAATAGCTAATATTGGGTGAGTTCTTGCTAGGTACTAGGTACCTGGTGATATTGGAGGCTAGGACGGATTGATTGATTTTTGGCTGCACGCGGGCTTTCTCTAGTTGTGGCGAGCGGGGGCTACTCTTTGTTATGGTGCACGAGCTTCTCATTACGGTGGCTTCTCTTGTTGCGGAGCACGGGCTCTAGGCGCACGAACTTCATTTGTTGCAGCATGCGGGCTCAGTAGTTGCGGTGCACAGGCTTAGTTACTCCGCAGCATGTGGGATTTTCCTGGACCAGGGATCAAGCCCGTGTCCCCTGTATTGGCAGGCGGATTCTTAACCACGGCGCCACCAGGGAAGTCCAGGGAGGCTAGGATTTAGCAATGAAAGAAGCCAGTTCCTGCTCACGTGGGGCTTACCGTCCAGGGAGGGAAGACTGACAAATGAATATACAGATGTGGTCATTTCAGAGTGGTAGATGCCAGGAAGTCAGTAGTACAGGCACTGTAATAGAGTGACTTGGGAGGAGAACGGCAGGGTCTGTTTTCCAGGGAAGGCCTCTCTGAGGAGGTGCTGTTTGCTCTGAGACCCAAATGATGAGGAGAGAGCCATGCAAAGATGTAGAGGAAAGGTGTACCCTGCAGAGGATCTGCCAAGTGCACAGGCCCTGAGAGGGGAACAGCTGACAGCATCCCAGGGCCTGGCAGGAGGTCTGCGTGGCTGGGACAGAGTGCCAGGCGGGGGCTCACTGGAGTGTTGGAGATGGAGTCCCGGAGGCTGGTTGGGCCCATCAGGCAGGCTTCGTGGGTCAGAGTGAGGGCTTTGGGTTTTCTTCTAAGTGTGACAGGCAGCCTTTGAGCAGGTTTAAGCAGGAGAGTGATGTGATATGATTTACATTTCGGAAAGATCCTTTGAGCTGTGTGTGGAGAACAGAATGTAGGGGGCCAGGCTGCCAGCAAGGATCCAGTGAGGAAGCCAGGCAGTGGTCCTGGTGAGAGAGCATGGCAGCCTGGACCAGGTTTGGGGGGGGCCGCGGGGTGGAGAGAAGTGGGCACATCTGGGGTGTCATTTGGAGAGCACCTCAGTGGCCCAGGGCTTTTGGGTGGGGGGATGAGAGAGAGGGGTATAGCAAATGACCCCCACCCAGCTGAGAAACAGGCCCTGACCTTGCCCCCCCTCGCCTCCGCAGCCCCCTGCGGCCCTCCACTGCCCCTCTGGGGTCGGCCACCCGCCCACCGGGCCCCTGGCATGCGAGCTTCCCAGCTGGTCCCGATTGTTGTTACTCCCCAGGGAGTCATGGGAACACAGTCCCCCTGCCCCCTCTGCCCCCCTCTTCCCAGACAGGCCCAGGCCCTAACAATGCCCCTCAGCCAGCCAGTGGCCTGGACACAATGCCCCTGTTTCGGTTCATCGCCAGCTCCAGGAGGCCTGCTGGGTTTCCTGGCCTGTTTGGCACATACATAACTCTGGCTTCCAGCAGGGATTTTTTTTGTTGTTGTTTTAAAAAAAAAAAAAAAAAAAAGGGAGAGAGAATATCTCTGGCTCCTGCTCTCTGAATATCTTAATATATGATAAAAAGCCTTTCTCTTCTCATCCTGAGCTCTCCCTACTCCCCTCCCTGACCGCATTTGCCATGTGCCTGTCACCCCGGAGGCCAAATGCAGGTCAGCAGGTGTCAGAGAGAAAACGAGAAAAAGAAAGAAAAGCGGCTCACTCCACCATGGCCAGCCTCAAATGTGCTGGTGAGGCTGGAGGTGATGAGAACAATGAGGGCCTCTGACGGGGCAGGCCCGGCCCTGCGCTCTTCATTCACCTTATCTCCTGACTTCTAAGACGCCATCCAAGATGAGGCACAGTGTTATCTTGAGCCCCTAAGAAAGAAAAGAGCTGCCGACTAAAAATGGACATGCCACTGATTGTGTGATGCCCTTCAATTTCAGAGATGTTAAATATGAAAAAAAAAGTCAGAGAGGGGACTTCCCTGGCGGTCCAGTGGTTAAGACTCTGTGCTTCCATTGCAGGGGGCACGGGTTCGATCCCTGGTCGGGGAACTAAGATTCCTGAATGCTGCATGGTGCAGCCAAAAAAATTTAAAAATTAACTAATTAAAAAAAAAAGTCTGAGGATCAGTGGAATATGGGATTGTCTCATCTACCCACTTCATTGCCCTCCAAATGTACTTTCCTTCTTGCCTTTGAACCTAATAGAGTTTGGGAGGCAGTGCAGGGATTGCTGCTTGAAAACTCTCCTGTTCTGCAGCCTAACAAGAATTTTTTTCTTTTCTCTTTTGGAAAAATCGGGAGGAGATGTAGGCAAGCTGCTCCAGTGATTCATCTTTCATTCTTAGTAACAGCTGACATTTATTGAGGGCTCTCTATGTGCCAGCTACTGCCCTAAGCACTGTAATAACTCAGTTAATGTCCCAACAACCCTATCAGGTAAACACTGTTATCATTATTATTACCATCCCCATTTTACAGATGAAAAAACAGAGCCCCTGTGCTCTAAGGGCTCCCCACCCCCTCACTTCCACGCCGGTCAGGGCAGGCATAGCCACCGTGTCTGGTTTTCTCCCCTCTCCTTGGAAAAGCATAATCTCTCCGCAGAGGCTGGAGTGATGGAGAGAAGGGAAGAGGCACTGGGCGAGCCTTGGAGAGGAGAGGGGTCCCCAGAGCGTGAGCTCATGGAATAATGGGGGCTCGAGGGAAAGGAGGCTCGCCTATCAACCAGAGGCCTATCCACTTCCATTGACCTTGGACCTTCTGGCCCACCCCCACTGAACATATGGACCAGCTAATGGCCGAGGACTTGGCCAAGGCCACACAGCCAGGCAGCTGCTGGCTGGCACTAAGCCCTGTGAACACCCACTTTCCCTACTCTGCCACGTCCATATCTTCTCTTTAGCTACCCACAAAGCAGAGGAGCTGTGCTGCTGCTGTAATGATGTCACTAATAGTAGTTAACATTTATTGGCTGCTTACTCTGTTCCAGGCACAGGCATCAGGGATTGCAAACCCAGGTACCCAGAATGGCAGGGCAAGTAAGGTCACCGAGTGAGGCAAGCCAGGCAGGGACGCTTGTGGCCTGGAGGGTCAAGGCTCTGGCTAAATGGGGGACAGCAACTGCTCAGCACCCTGATGGCCTGCGTGGTATTGCCAGATATTACTGGGTTTTTGTTAAGGCCAGATATTTGAATTTTTATATAGCATTTCCCAATTAAAATTTTTTTAAACTAATTCATAATTCAGGAAAAAAATAATCTGGGTAAATTAAATCATACCTGTGGGCCAGTTTGCAAACTCTGCTTGTCTTGTTTCTCATTCTGTCAAGGAGCCTTTGCCCCTTGTTCCATGGATGAGGCAAGCAAAGGTCTTCAGTGGGGTAAATCACTTACCCATCTGGCCAAGCCACATGGTTGGGGTCTGCCTGACTCCCAAGGCTTGCTCCCATGTTAGACGGCCTCCCGAATGGGTAAGAGGCCTGTGCTCAGACACAGCCAGAACTGGCACAGTGACAGACACAGCCAGAACTGGCACAGTGACGGTTTACTCCAGGGACGGTAAACCGTCAGTCAAACAATTCAGTGTAGTGACAAGGGATCATTCAAGATGAATGTAACGTTGCAGACATAAAACTCCCCACCTCCTTCTGCCAGAACTCAACAATGGATGCTTCTGTGCCCCTTAATAAAATTAAGTCACGACAGAATCATTTCTCCTTATAACGGGATGTTCATGTTTGGAGATTTTTTTTTTAAGCTATGAATGTACGTTTAGGGGAGGTGGTGTATGTGGAATAAATAGCTTTGAATTATTTGTGTCGTTTGTCAAACTTCTTAATGAGCATATTGTGCAGATACATAGAAATAATTCTGACTTTCCCACTGGACTGTGAGCTCCAGGTGTCAGAGATGAGTGTTTTGCTTCCAACTGTCTCCCTAGCACCTGGCACAATATCTGACACATAGTAAGTGCTCAGTAAATATCTGTGGATTGAATGAGTGAGGCTCAGAGGAAGTGAATTGACTTGCCCAAGGTCACACAGACTCGGATTCCGGTTTACATCCACCTGATTTAGAAGCCCATGCTATCACTCTACCATCCTGCCTCTTGGAAAGATGTCTTCAGGTGGAGGATTGTGGGCCCAGGAGCTTCCACTCCTTTGGACTCCTCTGGAGTAAGGAGTTGGTGATGGTGGTGATGGGGGTGAGCACCTATTAATTAAGCCACTATCCACCATAATCCGTTTTGGAAACCACACATTATAATCTTGACAGCCCTGAGCCTGGTTCTGGGGTATTTACAGAGGGTGGTGGGTATGAAGGGCAGGCCCTGGGTTTTACAGTGGGAGACTGTTATTCTACTGTGTGACCTTGAGTTGCAAGTGCCCCTCTCTGAGCCTCCATCCTGCACCATGTGGATAAACAAGCTTCACTTATGAGAGTATCAGGTTGAAAGGAGATCATCAGTGGAAGTGGCTGCCCAGTAACTGTGGATTTTTTGGAAGCCTACCAGCCTGAGAACTGTTGAGAACAGCCTTATCAGGATCTGTCGGGCTTGGGGCCAAGAGGCTCTATCTATCAGGCCTTTGCTGTTTTCAAGTGGGTATTAATAGATACAGAAGGCCTGTATCTCTTCCTGGATTTCACATTGGGAATTCTGCTCTTCACTCCTCTCTGCTGCAGCAGGACAGGAAGGATTGTGGGAAGGAGGGCACCTGCTTCTACCTGGGAGGTTGTGTACTTGAATACTTTGGGCAGGGCAGGGCTTTGAAGAACCCCTGGCTTTGGCCTCACCGAGCCTGAATAATAGCTTTCTCATCCGCTAGGTAAGCTCATGCCCTTTAGGTCTCAAGTTTCCTCATCATAAAATGGGGCAGTAGTATCTGTCTTCCTTCTCCAGCAACCAGTACAGTGCTTGGTACATAACAGGTGCCCGAGAAATGTTTGTTGAATGACTAATTGGGCATGAGAGGGCTTTACAGAGTGAATGTTACTGTTGTTGACACCCTTTGGGAATGTGTGAAGGAAGGAAATTACCTTTGGAGTGGGAATGTTGCTGGCTTCTCTCACCCTTTTGTCAGGATCTGGCTTGGCTATTTAGAATGAGACCTACCATTCTTTTTTTTTTTTTAAATACCTTTTCTTTTTTTTTTTTTTTAAAAGAATTCCTTTATTTTTATTATCATTATTTATTTAATTATTTAATTTTATTTTTGTCTGTGTTGGGTCTTCGTTTCTGTGCAAGGGCTTTCTCTAGTTGCGGCAAGCGGGGGCCAGTCTTCATCGTGGTGCGCGGGCCTCTCACTATCGCGGCCTCTCTTGTTGCGGAGCGCAGGCTCGGTAGTTGTGGCTCACGGGCCTAGTTGCTCCGCGGCATGTGGGATCTTCCCAGACCAGGGCTCGAACCCGTGTTCCCTGCAGTGGCAGGCGGATTCTCAACCACTGCGCCACCAGGGAAGCCCGAGACCTACCATTCTTATGGGAGCTTCTCTAACTAGGGAGAGAGGAGGGGGACAGGCCGAGCCCAGGGCTGGGAATCCATGTTGGCCAGATTCTATCACTGGCTGGCTTCACTTCTGAATGGGCCTCAGTTTTCCCTTCTGTACCATAAGTGAGAGGCTTATTTAGTCTCTCTGGTCCCCTCTAGTGCTGACATAGTCTGGGATTTGCGATGAGTAATTTCACAAACTGCTTAGGAAACTCCTGCTGTGTTCCTAAACCACCTCATAGTTTATGAAACACCTATACTTTTCATCCACATGGCAACCCTGGAAGGCGCCAGGGCAATAAGCCCCCCCCTTTTTTTTAAAATAAATTTATTTATTTGTTTTTGGCTGTGTTGGGTCTTCGTTGCTGTGCGCGGGCTTTCTCTAGTTGCGGCCAGTGGGGGCTACTCTTCGTTGCAGTGCGCGGGCTTCTCATTGTGGTGGCTTCCCTTGTTGAGGAGCACAGGCTCTAGGTGCGTGGGCTTCAGTAGTTGTGGCATGTGGGCTTAGTAGTTGTGGCTCACGGGCTCTAGAGCGCGGGCTCAGTAGTTGTGGCACACGGGCTTAGTTGCTCCGCGGCATGTGGGATCTTCCCAGACCAGGGCTCGAACCCGTGTCCCCTGCATTGGCAGGCAGATTCTTAACCGCTGCGCCACCAGAGAAGCCCAATAAGCCCATTTTTACAGATGAGGAAACTGAGGCTAAGAAGTGTCCACAAGGGGTTGTAATTTGAGGCTGCCCCACACATTTTGGTTATACAGGAGTACCAATTTGTTCTCAAATATGAACGTGCATAAAAATTACCTGGAATGAGGGTGGGGGGTTGCATGTGAAAATGAGGATTCCTAGGCACTTAGATTCTAAGTTGGCAGGGCTGGGGTGGGCCCATAGTTAACAAGCACCCAGGTGATTCTGAAACCAGGGGTCTAAGGACTACTCTTGGAGAACCAGGGCCTTCTCTTTGCATTCCAGGTGGCCTCTGACATCAGCCTGTTTCTTTAATAACCCTTCTCAGCACCTGCTCTGGACCAGGCCAGTGCTGGGAAGAGGCCCTAATGGAGCTCCCAGTCTGATAGGGGAGGCAGACAGAGAAATCCATTGTGCACTCAGTGCTAGGACAGAGGCCAGGCTGGGCAATGGAGGAAGTGAGCTAGCTCCAACAGCAGAGGGCTCCCTGGAAGAAGTGATGTTTATGCCGGGCCTAGGGATCTCATTCTTGATTGCGTCTTAGCTACTTTTTTTTTTTCTTTTGATGGGTCATCCCCACCAGATGGCAGGCAAGTTCATAGAAATCATCAAACCTTTCACATCTCTGCTCTCAGTGCTGGCACAAAGCCTGGCACAGAGGAGAGGACAATATTGGTCAAATCAGCTGACCTGAGCAATGAGAAACGGCTGATGGAGAGGTCCCAGGGCCTCCGGATTAAATGCATTTTCATGCTCAGCACACTCACCTTCTCCCTTTGTTAGATCTAACATGGAATTACTTTATTTATTATTACTATTATTTTTTAATTTATTTATTTTTTATTTTTAGTTTTGGCTGCGTTGGGTCTTCATTGCTGCGCGCATGCTTTCTCTAGTTGCCCGAGTGGGGGCTACTCTTCATTGAGGTGCGTGGGCTTCTCATGGCGGTGGCTTCTCCTGTTGTGGAGCATGGGCTCTAGGCGCACAGGCTCAGTAGTTGTGGCTGGAGGGCTCAGTAGTTGTGGCTCGTGGGCTCTAGAGCACAGGCTCAATCGTTGTGGCCCACGGGCTTAGCTGCTCCGCAGCATGTGGGATCTTCCCGGACCAGGGCTCGAACCCGTGTGCCCTGCATTGGCAGGCGGATTCTTAACACTGCGCCACAGGGAAGCCCCCTGGAATTACTTTAATAGTGGAAATTCCACATCATATTGTAAACATTTGTTACCTATTTCCCTCTTCCCCCTTTCACTAAACTGTGAGTTCCTTAGGGCCAGGAGTCAAGAATGGGGCACAGAGCAGGCTCTCAAAACGTTTGTTGAATGAATGAGTGAATGAATCAGTTTAAGCAGAAGCTGTGCATAGGATGTTGAAGAGATTCCAGCTACAGGAGGGCTTGTAGAAAAGCCCCAAGCTGCACTGGGTCAGACATCCCTCCCCATCTTCTGCTTGGACTCTGGGTGAGAGGGATAGGGTAGGTGCAGAATTTGAAAGTGAATGGCATTGGTGGGGCAAGTTGAGGAAGGGAGATGTGGCTGGGCTTTTGGAGGTGAGAACCCAGAAAAGAGGAGGGGCAGTTTCTAGAGATCTGACCTGAGTGTGTTGGGGCCACAGGTGGGGGTTCTGGGGGTCACGTGGGTCAGCTGACGGTGAGATATGCAGAACGGACATTCTATCTCCACTTAGAGGCATCAGCAGGATGGGGTACGTCGGGGAGCGGTTGGGTGCCCCCCTCCTCGGACAGGGGTCATCCCCTCTGGGGGTGGGGGGAGTGCGAACGCGCCTGGCACCGCCCCGACAAAGCCTGCGCGCGCCCCGTCCTGCGATTGGCCGGACCGCCTCGCGCCGCCGCCCCGTCCCGCCCCCTGCCGCAGGTCCGGCGCGCTGCAGCCAATAGGCGCCGTCGCCGTCGTCTCCGTCACAGTCCGGACAGCCAATGGTGGCAGCGCTCGGCGGCTCGTGGCTCTTTCGCGGCAAAAAGGATTTGGCGCGTAAAAGTGGCCGGGACTTTGCAGGCAGCGGCTGCCGGGGGCGGAGCGGGATCCGGAGCGGGATCGAGTCCTCGCCTCGGCCTGCCGCCATGGGCCCACGCCGCCGCCGCCGACTGCCACCCGGGCCGCGCGGGCCGTGAGCGCCATGGCCGTGGCCGGGGCCCCCACGAGCGGCCCTTGCGCGCCGGCGCTGGAGGCCCTCCTCGGGGCCGGCGCGCTGCGGCTGCTCGACTCCTCGCAGATCGTCATCATCTCCACGGCGCAGGACGCCAGCGCCCCGCCGGCCCCCGCCGGCCCCGCCGCGCCCGCCGCCGGGCCCCGCGACCCCGACCTGCTGCTCTTCGCCACGCCGCAGGCGCCCCGGCCCACACCCAGCGCGCCGCGCCCCGCGCTCGGCCGCCCGCCGGTACGGACACCAGGGACACTGGGCCGACTGCGCTACCTGGACCCCCGCGCAGACCCTGGCGGGGCGCGGTGTTTGGCCCGGCGGCAGCTGGGGCGGGGGAGGGTGGGCTGACGCGCCCGGGCTGGGCGGTGCCGAGCCTGGGTTGGTCCTCCGGGCCCCGCCCCGGGGTGCAGGGTGACCTCGGGCCAGTCCTTGTTTGCTGCTCTGTGCTCTGGGCCTCAGCTTCCTCTCCAGAGACGCTCGAGGGTCAGACTAAGTGATAATAATGGCCCCACGTGTATTCAGCTATCGCTGACTGCATGCCAGGTCTCTGGCAGACTTCAAGGCAGCTAAAACTCACATCCATGCTGTGAGCTCGGTGTTGTCACTGTGCCCATCTGAACTGTGTCCAGAGAGGGGAAGTGACTTGCCCCCTGGTCACAAGGCTGCAAGTGAGATTTGAACTGAGGCCTGCTGGCTTCAGACCAGAACGTGTGGCTGGGTGGTGGGCATGGCTGCTTGGGGAGGTCAAGGGGGGCGTCCTGGGACCAGACCGTGGAAGAACCACGGAGGAGACCCTCCTTCCTGCCTCGATGCTGGACTGCCAGGTGCAGGCCGGGCCCTCCGGGCCTCTGGGGACAGGCCGCCTGGCTGGGAGGCCTTCTCTGCAGGGGCGGGGTGGCTGGGCCAGCTGCTGACCCCCTCCCTCTGCCTGTCCTTCCATCTGCCATCCTCCACCCTCCCAGACCCTGGTTGCCATGGAACCTCATTAATCAGGCAGGCAGACCCCTGGGCCCCAGTGGAAGTACTGGGTGGGTTGGGCCTCTGGGAGCTGGAGGGGAGGCCCCCGGTGCCAGGAGAGAGTAAATGCCCCAGGGAGATGCCTTGATAAAGTGCTCCCTGAGCAGCAAGAGGCTCAAGACAGTTCAGACTAGGGGGCCCAAAAGAAGTGGCTGAATTACAGGGGGAGAAGGGAGTGGAGCCCTGGAGCTTGGTCCTGTGGGCTCCAGGACAGGGCGTGGAGACCAGTTTGACTGGCACAACCTGTGGGTGAAGGTGAGGCATGGATGGGCAGGCAGGGGCTGGCCAGGCAGGATGGGGTCTCCGCATAGGGCTTGGAACAAGTTGTGGGAGGAGGCAGGGCCCAGGGCAAGGAGGTGGAAGCCGCCCAACTGCTGATGGCCTGGGTGGCAGCTGGTCCCTGAGGCGTCCCGGCAAGGTTCCCCCAACCCCCTTGGCCCCTTGCCCAGTGTGGCCTTCCTTCCGGAATCACCGAGATGCTAATAATAACAATAGCAGGCACCATTGTTTTGAGACTGTATTGTGTATTAGGCCCTGTACCAAGCACTTTACCCAATTAACTCATTTAACCCTTTCAACAACCTTCCCCTTTTACAGATAGGGAAGCTGAGGCGTAGAGATATTAGAACATTCCCTAGTAAGTCAGCTAGTGAGTGGTGGGACCAATCCAGATTTCCTGAGTGGTTAACTGCTGGGATGCCTTGCATACTGGAGATGCTAATAGAGGTTGAAGGAAGCCCAGGGTCCCTTCCTCCTAATGAGTGAGAGGGATGGAAGTTGTACCAGGGGTGGGCCACCTGGCTCATCTCCTGTACCCCAGCAACCTGTCCCTGTGGGTACCAGCTTGGGGCCTGGACAAGTAGCCTCCAGTTTAGCTGATTGACAGGTACCTAGCAGGCCCAGGGCTGTGGGTCCTGCCCTTGGGGAACCGAGCTTCAGGCTCAGAGGGACAGCCAGGGACTGGGCTGAGGACGTATGCCCTCTGCTCCACCCCCAGTGGTGTCAGGGGCAGCCTCATTGGGCCTGAGCATTCCTTTCATTCAACAGTTGTTAGTGAGCACCTATGAGGTTCTAGGCACAGGCAAGTAAGGAGCCTCTGCCCTCACAGTACTTAAGGGCCAGTAGGCGTTTTCTGCCGTGGGCAGGGGTGAGGGCTGGTGCGGTCTTGGAGCTGAAGTCCAGAAACATAGGCCCAGCTTTTGCCATCCAACACCCCCTAACACTGTACCTGTGGGTAGCCACTGGCCATCTGAGCTGTGGCCTCCACTGACCCTCTGCTCTAGCATTTGTTTGGGGCAGTCCTTGAAACAAGTGAGCATTCATTGAGTACCTCCTGCATACAAGTCTGCACGATTCAGCCATTCCTCCTGGCCCCTCCTGTCCACCTCTACCCTGTTGTCATGGCTGTTAAAAAACAAACTTAACATAATACACATTTACTATAGAAAAAGAGTTAAAAGGCTAGAAAGTTGAGGGGGACAAGATCCCAGCCCCATCCATTTTTCCTTTTTTCTCCTCCTGAGCCTGCTTTTTTTTTAAGGTGGTTATGACAGCTTTCTTTTTCTAAAGTTTTAGAAATTGAAGTTTTTCCTTTATGTCCGTGTTCCAGCAGCACATCATCCACACTTTAGAGATAAGGCAACATGGTCCTCATGGTCCTCCCTCCCATACAGAGGTCACCCCGAAATGGATTCTATAGTAATAGCAACTGAACCAGAGGAAATGGTTTCATGAGCCCTTTATCCTCAAAAGGGATCACATAAATGCACTGCGTTATGTTTTTCTTGTCAATATGTCTTTGGGAGGGTTCTGTATCAACCTGCCTCAGTCCTTCTTGACAGCAGCGTGGTATTCCAGAGG
The DNA here is from genome assembly GCF_028023285.1 of Balaenoptera ricei. Lineage (NCBI taxonomy): Eukaryota > Metazoa > Chordata > Mammalia > Artiodactyla > Balaenopteridae > Balaenoptera > Balaenoptera ricei. The sequence continues at coordinate 25,659,850 of NC_082653.1, forward strand.
CTGGATGAACCAGTTTTTGTGTCCCCTCCCGTGGATAGGTGTTTGAGTCATCCAGATTTTTTCACCAATGTTTTGTTTGTCTTCACCCCCGCCTTTTGGGTCCCTGTGCCTGCATCTCTAGAGAGCAGCAGCAGAAATGGGCATCCATCTGCTTGAGCCCTTGTTTTAGAGTGTGGCATTGATCTGCCTTCAGGGTGGGCACCCCTATGGGGAGCAGGAAGGAGGCAAGGGGTGCGGTTGGCTGGAGCATACTAGGGTTCAGGCCCTAGGGGCAAGGCTGGAGAGGGGGTACATTCTGGTTTCGCTTTAGGGGGCCTGGCTTCTGGACTAGCCTCTGCCCAGCCCACTAAGGTTTAGATCCTGACTCTACCTCTCACTACGTGACCTCTCCGAGGTGCAGGCTCCTCAGGAAGTGGAAGTCCTCAGAGCACCTGCTGCAAGATGGTTGGAGGGTTTGATGATCGCACGCAGGTAAAGCAGTTACCTAGCTGTGCTCGGTACACAGGAAGCACTCAGTGCGTGTTAGCTCTTCTATCCGCGGATCCCTGAGGGAATCCACGAGTGTGTGCGTGAGAGGGAGTGTCGGGGTCCGTCAGCATGTGGGGTGGTTCATTCAGCAAACGTTTGTTGATGCCCAGACCCTGTGTACAGAGACTATTCAGACCCAGTGCCCGCCTCTGAGGGGCTCCCTGGCTTCTGGGTGAGACAAACGCATCTGCAGAAATTTGTAGTGAGGGACCATGTGGGGAAAGGTTGGGTTTGAGGCAGTTCTGACGGAGAAGAGGCTCAGTTTCTCTTGTGGGATCGGAAAGGCTTAGGTTATGGGTAAGATGCCTGCCCACAGAGGGGGGGAAGCGTTGGTGTGAATTAGGAGGGAGGGAGGCAAGGGCAAACCAGGGAGGGGACCAGCATGAGCTAAGGCTTGGAGACACAGGTTTGTGAAGAAAGATGTCTCAGCAGAAGTTCTTGTAGAGAATTGGTGGCAGATGAGGATACTAAGGTGGAGGGGGACAGATGGAGGCAGGGAGACCAATGGGAAGACAGCTGGTCCAGGTGGGAGGTGCTGGTGGCTGTGGTGACAGGATTTCTTGGCAGCTAGATGTGATGAGGGCAGCAGGTGGGGCTGAACCAGGTTCTAGTTCAGGAAACCCTGTGGGTGGGGGAGGGGAGGGTATGTCAGGATGTAGTGGAGATGCCTGTGAGACCTCCAGGGCAATCTCCATCCTCGAGTGGTGTAACTAAATCAGAGGGCATCTGGGCAGGAACCCTGGCTCTGCCACTTCCTGCCTGTATGACCGTGAGCTTCTCTGGGTTTCAGTTGTTTCATCTGTAAAATGGGGCCATTACTGTGCTGCCATATTCACAGACAGTCAGAAACCAGAGAGAGGCAGTGACTTAACTCAGAGGACCTGTTTCCTAATGGCTTAAAACAACAAACATTTATTATCATACAGTTTCTGGGGGTGAGGAATTCAGGGGTGACTTAGCTGGGTGCTTCTGGCTCAGGGCCTCTTCTGAGGTTGCTGCCAAAATGTTGGCCCAGCTGCAGTCGTCGGAAGGCATGACTAGGGTTGGAGGATTTGCTTCTGAGCTTACCTGTGTTGCTGTTGGGGGGAGACTTCAGTTCCTTGCCACTTGGTCCTGTCCTTAGGGCTACTTGAGTGCCTGCATGACATGGCAGCTGGCTCCCACCAAGAGTGAATTATCCAATAAAGAGAGTAAGGAGGAAGCTCCAGTGCCTGTATGATCCAGTCTCAGAAGTGACACACATCCACCATATTCTGTTCATTCGAAGCAAGTTACCAGATCTGGCCCATATTTAAGGGGAGGAGAATTAGGCTCCATCTTTTGAAAGGAGGAGTATCAAAAAATTTGCCAACTACCACATGCCCCCAAGAAGGTAGTGGTGGAACTGGGGCTTGAACTTCTGCCTTCCAGTTGAGTGTTCTGTCCTATGGGGTAGGATTGTGTCCCCTGGGGCCTCCCCCTCACTCACACACTTGGGCATCCTGGGAGAGAGACTGAGGCAGGGGGTGGCCTGGGAGCACCAGGCCCTCAGCCAGGTCTCTTGTGGCCCCACTCTCCTGGTTACTGGGCATCCTCCCGTTGTTTATGCCGTAGGTGAAGCGGAGGCTGGACTTGGAAACTGACCATCAGTACCTGGCCGAGAGCAGTGGGCCAGCTCGGGGCAGAGGCCGCCACCCAGGAAAAGGTACCCCCTGAGCTTGGGCTAGGGCAGGCCTCCTGGTTGGACCCAGGTTGTGGACAAACATGCTTGCACACTAAGCTCTGGTCTGTTAGGCCTGGGCCTGAGCCAGGCCTCTGGGGGCCCCAAGGGGCAGCTGGAGTGGCCGCCTGGCATGGCTTCCCCAAGCCCTGGGGGGTGGGGAGTTCCCCAGCCGGAAGAGGGATGCTGTGGTTGGCAGGCAGCCACAGGGCCTCCTTGCTCGGCCTCACCAAGGGGAAGGAGCCATCTGCCCCCCAGCCCCATCCCCCAGTCCTCCTGCCCTGCACTGCCAGGGAGGCCAGCCTGGCAGGGTCTGGGGGGTGGGGGTGGTGCTGAGGGACCCTACCCTGCCTGGCCCCCAGGTGTGAAATCCCCAGGGGAGAAGTCACGCTATGAAACATCGCTGAATCTGACTACCAAGCGCTTCCTGGAGTTGCTGAGCCGCTCGGCCGATGGTGTCGTCGACCTGAACTGGGCAGCTGAGGTGCTGAAGGTGCAGAAACGGCGCATCTACGACATCACCAACGTCCTCGAGGGCATCCAGCTCATCGCCAAGAAGTCCAAGAACCACATCCAGTGGCTGTAGGTACCAGCCAAACAGGAGGGTGGGCAGAGGCCCGGGGCCGGGCCAGCCCGGAGGAGCTGATAGCGATACCACTGTGACTGCCCGGATCGCCGTCTTACTGCTGGGCAAACCGAGGTTTAGAGAGGAAAGCTGGCTTCCCTGAGGTGATAGATGCAGGGAAGAACACAAATCTTACCTATCTAGCTCAATGCAACTTTACATATTTCTTCACCTGGGTAACCACCATCTGGATAAGAATAAGGAACATTTCCAGCACCCCAGAAAGTTCCCTTGTGCCCCTCCCCACACAGTCCACCCCTCATACCACCAGGTGACCATTGTTCTGGCTTCTCTTGCCATTGATGAGATTGTTTAACACAGCTGTTTTATTCTTGTTAATTCTTATTTTATTTCTTCCTTTTCACCTCTTTCCCCAGTCATCCTACTCCCCTCTCTGACACATTTGTGTTCTCAGTTATCGGTAGATATTCCATTCTACATCATTTTTTTTCTTTTCACTTAATATGTCTTAGAAATGCTTCCATGTCTGCATCTAACGCATTCTTGTCCTTTTACACAACTGCATAGTATTCCATGGCATGTCTGTCCCCATTTACTTATCCAGCCCCCTATGAGGGACGCGTGGGTGTTCACAGACATTCAGGCCTGACGTTGAACCCAGCCAGTCTGCCTTGGAGCCCAGCTTCAGCCCTCTGCTGTTTCCCAGCTGAGGAGCCAGGCCAAGAGGAGCGAGGGCTCGCCTGGGTCTTACAGAACAGAGGCAGCAGCAGACTGTTCTGCTGAGGGTCACGCCTCCTGGGAAGAGGGGCCGGGAGCTGCTAACCCTCCCTTTGCCTCCCGGCAGAGGCAGCCATGCAGCAGTGGGGATCGGTGGGCGGCTTGAAGGATTGACCCAGGACCTCCAGCAACTGCAGGAAAGCGAGCGGCAGCTGGACCACCTGATCCACATCTGCACCACGCAGCTGCGTCTGCTTTCCGAGGATGCTGACAGCCAGCGATATCCTTGAACTGCCTGGAGGGTGACCGTGGCCCCATCCAAGTGGGAATAGAGAGGCTACCCTGGGCCCTGGATTCAGGAGAGGGTTCTGGCTTTGGATACCAGTCCTGGCCCAGCATTTAGTCACTGTGTGACACTGGACAAGTTACTCTCTTGAGTCTCAGCTTCATCTGTAAAAGGGGAAAATAATCCTATTCCAAAGTTGCACAGATTAAAACAAGAAAAGCTAGGATACCGATAACAAACATTTATTTAATACAATGATTCGGTACCTGGTTGTAGCTTCAAGGTTAGAGATATAAGTTTTTATTTGTCTTTTATTTACAAAAATAGAAACTTTATTTTAAAATAAGCTTTTTTTTTAAGTGAATACCCAAATTACGTTTATACATTTTGGAGATAACTACTAATTGACACCAAGGTCATGGGTCAGAGTAAATTCTCAGTACCAAGCCTGTATTTATGTAATTTATATGAAATTATTGCAGGCAGCCATTATTACCTTGAGATCTGATGGGTAGAGAGTGGTCTCATTGTACAGATGTGGGAACTGAGGCTCAAGGGCATGAGATAGGATTGAGTACCAGCTATGTGCCAGGCCCTGGAGTGGGAGATGCAGAGGACAGGAGTGACTCAGCAGGTATGGGCTCTGCCTTATGAGCTGTCTGGGTGGGTGGCCCCCAAAGGCCAAAGGTCATGTGATCCTTGACTCCACCAACCCTGGCCTACGTGACCTGCCAGGACCTTCGTAGCATTGCGGACCCTGCAGAACAGATGGTTATGGTGATCAAGGCCCCTCCCGAGACCCAGCTTCAAGCCGTGGACTCCTCAGAGGTGAGACCTGGGAGTCTAGACTGGACCAGGACAGGCTGGGCTGGGCTGGTAGTTAGCTGAGCCTCAGTTTACTGTGCCTGCTACCTTCACCCAGACCTTTCAGATCTCCCTTAAGAGCAAACAAGGCCCCATCGATGTTTTCCTGTGCCCTGAGGAGAGTGCGGGCGGGATCAGCCCCGGGAAGACCCCGTCCCAGGGTGCAGCTTCTGGGGAGGAGGACAGGGCAGCTGACCCTGCCACCACAGTGCCACCACCACCATCATCATCTCCCCCCTCATCCCCTGCCACGGATCCCAGTCAGTCCCTGCTAAGCCTGGAGCAAGGTGGGTGAAGGGTGGGTGGGCAGGGCGGGGTGGGGCCCCCTCTCCCGGGTGGGTGGGCGGGCAGGCGTGACAGCCCCTCTGTCCTCCCCGCCGGGGCGTCCCCGGCCTGTGATGCTCCCCCGTCTCCCCAGAACCTCTGCTTTCCCGGATGGGCAGCCTGCGGGCCCCCATGGACGAGGACCGCCTGTCCCCACTGGTGGCGGCCGACTCGCTCCTGGAGCACGTGCGGGAGGACTTTGCCGGCCTCCTCCCCGAGGAGTTCATCAGCCTGTCCCCCCCGCATGAGGCCCTCGACTACCACTTCGGCCTTGAGGAGGGCGAGGGCATCAGAGACCTCTTCGACTGTGACTTTGGGGACCTCACTCCCCTGGATTTCTGACGGGGCTTAGGGGGACCAGGGCCTCCTGGGATGCCCACCCTGTCTCTGCAGCCCTGGAGCCCCCTGCCCCTGGCCGTCCTCCTAGTCCAATTGGAAACGTTTAATTTATACCCCTCTCCCCTACCTCCGGAAGCTTCTAGCTCTGGAGTCTGGCTACTGCCAGGAGGCTGAGCAAGCCAGGAAGGGAAGGATTCTGTTTGTGGTGTGTATGTGCATGCACCCAACACCCGACACGTGTGTACACGGGGTGAGTGGTGTGTGAGCATGTGTGTGTGCATGTACCGGGGAATGAAGGTGAACACATCTGTGTGTGCACTGAAAACACGCCCCAGTGTGTCCACGTGTGTGTGCATGAGCCCATGTGTGCGCATGGCGGGGGCTCTAACTGCACTTTTGGTCTCCTTGCTCCAGGGGCCCCACGAGGCCCAGGGTGGCCACCTGCCCCCAGAATCCTGCGTGCTGACCGGGCCGGGTGGCGAGGCCTTGGCCTGCTCGTTTGCAGGACCGCGAGAGCACTTCTGTCGTCTTAAAGGTTTTTCTGATCGAAGCTTTAATGGAGCGTTATTTATTTATCAAGGCCTTTTTGGCAAGCTTGGGGCATCAGCAAAGGGTAGGAGGGATGCGGGGCTGATGCCGCAACTCCCTTACCCCTGAGCGAGGGCAGGGGTCCCTGAGCTGTTCTTTGCCCCACTCTGAAGGAGCTGAGGCCTGAATGGTTTATTTATTGGGAAAGTGAGGGAGGGAGACAGACTGACTGACTGACAGCCATGGGTGGATCAAGGGGGTGGTCTCTCCCCACGGGGTCACTGCAGGGCCCCAGCTGCCCCCAGGATGGATGTGAGATGGGAGAGGTGAGTGGGGGACCTTCACTGACAGGGTGGGCGGGAGGGGTGGGGTGAAGGGCCTCCCCCCCAGCCCAGACCACAGGGGCCCCTCCTGTGGCATTTGAAGTGCCCCTTCCACGCCACTTCTTGCTCTGCCCCACCCTCCAATCTGCACTTTGATTTGCCTTCCTAACAGCTCTGTTCCCTCTGCTTTGGTTTTAATAAATATTTTGATGATGTCTGGGCCCGGTCTGGGGACTATGTACTGGGAGCAAATGTGAGGGTGGGAGAGGTCAAGATTGCTGGGAAAATGCCCATTCTCTACTTCCCTCTCCCTGTCCCTGCCTGGCGTCATTTTATTTGAGCCTCACTGCCCCGAGAAGGGTAGGCTTCATCACCTTTTTTACCCTAATTTAAAAACTGGTCCGACAAAGTAATAAATGAACTCCCTTCCTTTTTCCAGCCCCAGAGGAGCCACTCTGATCAGTTTGCTATGCTCCTTCCAGATGTTTCTGGACATTTGTAAACATGCAACAGATAATTACAACAGGCTGATTCCGTGTCAGGTTCTGGGGACACGCGTTCCCTCCCCTCATGGAGCTCTCAGGACCTGCTGGAGGAGACTCAAACAAATGAGAGGATCAGGGAGGGCTTCCTGGAAAAGGTGGTGCTTGACCTAAAGCTGTAGGATAGAAGAAATTAACTGAGGAGGAAGAGGAAGAACGCACCAAGCAGGAGAGGGCCACATGGGCAAAGGCCCCCAGGGCCCTGAGGACCTGAGAGAAACCAGTGTGGCTGGAATCCTGAGGTGAGGGCCAGGGTGGAGAGACGTTCAGTCTTGGGCTTTATTCAGGGGACAAGGACCCTGGTGAGTCTGAGAGAGGAGTGACACGCCCTGTTTTATATTTTAAAAGCTCCCTCTGGCTGCTGTATGGAGGATGGATTGAAGAGGGGGCCAGAACGGAAGAGCGAGGGGGAAGAGAAGCCCGAGTAGAGCTTCAGAGTGGAAGGGAGGGTGACTGGGAGACGGTCCACACGGACCTATTTAGCAAACCCTTAGGTGGGCTTTCCCTGAGCCAGTCCCTATTTTAAGCCCTTCACTGTCAGTCAGCCCCCACAACAATCGTACGATGTGTCTACCCTTACCCCCATTTTGCAGAAGATACAGACGTGCAGAGGCGAAGCCACTTGCGGGTTTTGCCCAGCAGGTGGCGCGCTTGTGCTCCTGCCCTTTGCTCTGTTGACCCTGTAACGGTGCGGGACCTGCCCTCGGTGGGCGCGCGCAGCCCCTCCCGTTCTGTTCCTGGCTGTGTAGTACTCCACGCTGGTCGTCATTCGCTCAGCCCTTACCCGGTGCAAATGACCCCTTGGGTGGCTCCTTACTCCGCAGTGGCCGCCTCTCTGGGAGATGGGGAGTCGCGGAGGTGAACGGTGGTTGGAATTCTGCATTGCGCGGCTCTTGCCACCCTAAAGGCTGGAGTTTGCTCCCCTTTTCCAGACGGGGACGCTGAGGGCCTGGAGAGGGGCTGGCGGAGTGCCGAGCTCTCGGACTGGCCAGCGCGCGGGCCGGGCTGGGAGGGGGCCTCGGCGGTCCTCCGGGCGGGGGCGGGGGCGGAGCCGCGGGGGGCGGGGCCCTCAGCCTCCGCGCCGGCGCCGATGGGCGGGCGCCCCACCTTCCTGTCCCCCGAAGTCCGCGGCGGTGGCGTCCAGAGCCCGCAGCCGCATAGAGCCGGAGCCGAACGGGTGGCGGCGCCATGGCGTGCGCGGGGCTGCTCACCGTGTGCCTGATCCGGCCGCCTGCGCCGGAGCCCCCGCGCCCCCCCGCGCCCGCGCCGGCCGCCGGGCCCGCAGGACACGCGCTCTTCCAAGACGTGAGTGGGGAGCGGGCCGGGGGCGCCGGCGCTGTGGCCCTGGGGGTGGTGTCTCTCGCGGTGTCTCTCCAGGTCTCTGTCGTATCTCTCCCTGTGTCTCCCTGCACTCTCTCACTCTCTGCCTGTCCCCGTCTCTGCGGCTCTCTCACTCTGCTTTTCCCTGTCTCTATGTCAGTCTCTCTTCCTCCAGGTCTGTTGGGGACCCTGCCTCTGCCTCTGGGTCTCTGCCTCTCTCACTATCTCTCTCTGACCCTGCTGTCTCTGTTTCCGTGTGTCTCCCTTATCTTTATCTCGCAGCCTTTGTGTCCCATTCTGTCTCTCATTCTTTCTCTCCTTATCTCTCCTTGTCTCTGGTTCAGTGTCACTGTCCCTCCTGCCCCCCAACCCAGAACCACCCCATGTATGTGTCTGGCCGGGGGCGGGGGGCGGGGGGCGGGCTGTCGACCCTTGATCACAGGAGCAGTCACGGTGCCCCGAGGCCGGGTTGACCCAGGCAGGGGGGCCTGGAAGAGGAAGCAGTACCCTGACTCCTGACCTGGTGCTGACCCCAGAGTCCCTTAGATCCAACCCAAGGACCCCACAGTTGGTCGGGGCTGCCCACAGTCATTCTCTGTGGTCTGTACACCCTCTCCTGACTGGCAGGTGGCCCTGCAGCCCCTATGGACACCAGCGTGGAGCAGCCTGGCCCGACCTCGGTCACTGCCCTGAGCCCCTTCCCCACCTTTCACCCCAGCCCTCAGCCCGTCCTGTGCCTCTCATTCCCCCACTCCCAGAGGTCCCTGCCAGTTTAAGGCTGTGCTCCTGCCCCCTCCCCACTGTCCCTAGTGACTCAGCACTTGGCCACAGTCCTCCCGGCTGGAAGGGACCTGACCCTCCCACTTCCCAGATGGAAAAACCAAGGCCTGGAGGGTTAGGGATATGTCTGAGATCACACATGGAGGCAGGGGCACACTAGGGTGTGGCCCTAGGTGTCCTCATTCTCAGCTTAGTACCCCTCCCCCACTCTCACCCCCATGTATCTCCAGGCTACTGGGCTGCTGTGTGGACCCCGAGCCAGTGGCAGACCTTCTCTGAGTCAGGCTTCTGGCTAGGGATTACATTCATCCCCGAGCCTCACTGACCCAAGAAAACAGCCAGAGGGAAGAGGTATTCAGGACCTGGAGCTGATAGGGGCTCTCTGTCCAGGCTTTGGCCTGCCCCTCCTTGCCAGGCCTGCTGGTCTCCTATTTGCTGGGCTGCTTTGGGTGACCTGGGAGTCTCTGGTCCCTAGGGGAGACAGGGACCAAGTCTTGACTCTGTTCCACTCTTGCTGCCTCTGTTGCCCTTCCTGTCTGCTTCTCCATGAATACAGTCTGTCCACCCTTGCACGTACACACACACACACACACACACACACACGCACACAGGCCTGCCCAAGACCCTCATACTGAGTCGGCCTCATAGGAAGCCCCAGCCCTGGAAGGGTTAACCCTGGGCTGCTCCCCTGTGTGCTAGTGGGAAAGTAGGCACCCACAAAGAAAGGACTAGCCACTGCCTGCATGTCAGGGTCTTCAACAAGCTCACAGAGACACAGCCCGGAGTGGGCAGAGTCTGTGACAGACCATAACCACACAGCAGAGTTGGGGATCAGGTCTGGGATGGGTGCCCAGGATACTCAGGCCGCATCTTGGCCCATCTCCCCACCTTCCTCAAGCTGGGACCGTTCGAGGGCTGATGCATCAGACAGAACTTGGGACTGACTCTGGGTGTGGGAGGTGAAGGTGCAGAGAGCTGGCTTGGAGCACCCCCCACAAGGCCAGGCCCCCAGGAGAAGTGAGCAAGCAGTGGGGCCCGCTGTGTGCTCTTCCTGTGCTCACCTTGCTGGAAAAGCTCCTGCAGGGCCGAGCTGGGCAGGGAGCTGGGACCATGCTGGGCAGGAGGAAGGGAGACGCAGGGGGCAGGCCAGCCATCTGGGGCTCTGTTGAGTTGGGTGGGGGCCTCTTGCCTCCCAGCTCCCAGCTCCCATCCATGCTCTTTTGTCCTTTAGGTTTTCCGCAGAGCAGACAAGAATGGTGAGTGTGGCTTCCCCTGGGTCCCACAGTGGGGGAACGGGTGACGGACATCGGGTAGGCTCAGGGGAGGGTTGGGGGTTTGGGGGCACAGTCTAGAATGGAGAAAAATCTTGAGAGGACCCAAATCAGGAGAATGAACCCAGGTGTCCTTCTCGGAGGAAGTGTTGTTTTGAATCAAGTTTGGCAGGATGGAGAGTGGAGGACATGTAACTTAGCCAGAGGCTGGAGGTGGGGGCTTATTTTCATGCAGTGCCCTGGCACACTGAGGGGTACTTCTCATATATGACCTTATGTTGTCCTCACAACGGCAAGCTAGTGAGAATTCTTCACCCCATTTCACAGACAAAGGAGCAGGGGCCCAGAGAGGTAAAGCAGGCTGCCTGAGGTGGTGGGCCTTGAACCCAGGTCTAACGTGATGCTTGGTCCCAGGCTCCCTGTGTGAGGGGCTTGGAAGGGTGCGGTCATGGAGATGAGGCCCTGTGGGGGATTTTATCTTAGATTTTTAGAGTGCTCAGTAACTTTCCACATTACCAACCATCTGGACACAGGGAGGGCTTGGGCAGGATAAAGCTAGGTCCAGGGAATCAGCTCCTCCTGCCCTGAGTCCTGGGCAGTCTCAGACTCTGGTCTGGCAAAACCTTGAAAGCTAAAGCAGGAGCCATTAGGGGACCCTGCAGGCAGGTTGCTGCGCATAGATGACTCAGAGCAGCCCACGGTGCCTTGATTGGCCAGTGGAGGGTCTGAGCTGAGACAGCCCGTCAGCCTTGACCTCACTTTCAGCTGGGGGCTTCAGACCTGTTTATGTTTCAGCCTCCTTGAGAGAGGATTGTGTCCCCACCCCTTGCCCCTTCTCCCTGGGTCTCTTCAAATTGGTAGAGACCATTTGTTCCAACCGGTTGATCAGGGCACATGGTCTCATTTGGATCACAGCATCTTGTCTGGGGAAGTTCAGACCCTCCCCCAGCTCCACTCTCCCCACCCCATCTACTTAGAGACCTCACAGGTAACGCTCTAGGCCTCTGCTACATGTCCCCTGTGTTGGGGAGGTCTTTCCCTCCTGAGCCAGCCTGCTGCTACTTACAGGGGCTCCACTCTTAGGAAAATCTTATCTGACTCCCTGTGGCTTCTCTGTGAAGGGCCTGGGTCCAGAGCACGGAGGTCCCCTCCACCCTGGAGCCACACTGGCCAGCATGTGGGGCAGAGACCCAGCCCCAAGTCCTCCAAGTGACATCTGGCCCTGCCATGATCTGACTGTGACCCAGGCTGTTGTTCATTTGTTTCTTCATTTGGCAAACATTGAGTCCGTACCCAGTGCCACATGTGTACTGCCCTGTCCCTTGGGTGCCTGCAAAGTGGGCCCTCTTGCCTTAAGTGGGCACCTCTGGGGACCCCAGCCCTTTTGTCCCCAGTGGCTAGGCCTCCCATCAAGCTCAGAATCCCATTCCACTTGGCTGGGTGGTTGTGAGATGCTGCAAAGCCTTCAGTGGGCCTGGATCTTGTGGCAGGGGTACAGCCAGGGTCAGGGATACTGACTCTGCTCTTTGTCCCCCCACCTCCCCCCTCCCAGATGATGGTAAGCTCTCATTTGAAGAATTCCAGAATTACTTTGCCGATGGGGTTCTCAGCCCCGGGGAGCTGCGAGAGCTGTTCAGCAGTATTGATGGGCATCCCGCTGAGTGAGTACTCGAGGGGGATGTGTGCACCGCGTGTAGAGGTGAGGCCAGGCTGTCCCAACCCCACTGTGTCCCCTGCTGCTTTGGTTCCTTATGGAGGATGAGGGGGGCAGAGGGAGAGGGGTGCCAGGGCTCGGTGCCAACTTTACCCACCCACCTACCCCCTCCCTGGCTCCAGCCTTGCTCATCACACTGCTTCCAGCTGGGACCCCAAAATAGCCAGGCCTGAGTCACCACCTATGGTTCAGCCCACAGGTGCCCCCTCTTCCAACTCTCGCTTCCTGCAGGGACCACAGGATGCCTGGGGACAGCTGGGCCCCGCCTGCTTCCACCCATGGATGCAGGTGCTTCCGTATCTACAGGCCTTAGTGCGAGTTTGCTTGCCTTCTCTCCTGCTTCCTCACGTGGGTGCACACACATGCACAGCTATCCCTCCCTCTCACTTCCCTTCCCCCCATCTCCTTAGAATAAATCCTAGGCTCCCATGCCCTCCCATGTTCTCAGGCTTGGGCTGGACCCTTTGTCTGCAGGGCTACCACCTCACCACCACCAGATACTCCAGTCAGATTTCTTCTCCTTCAAGGCCTAACTTAGGCAGCCCCGCCTCCAGGAAGCCCTCCCTGACCTACCAAGTAATACTCCATGCCTTCTCTGCATTTCCGCAGACCTGGGACCTGGCTCCCCCTTCCCAGCTCTAACCACTCCTCTCTGGCCTGTGTTCATATCTGCCTCCCCGGCCTGAAACCCCCTTGGAGGCAGACAGTGGGACTGAAATTTTGCCCTCAGAGAGTGTTTGGCGGGCTGATAGTACCCGTGCTCCCCCTCTCTGTCCACTGAGCAACTTAACCTGGGGTGGAGTCACAAGTTGCCTCCTTGTCAGCCTGAGCTGGGCAGGAAGAGGAGAGGAACACTGGCTTCAAAGTCCCAGTTTACCAGGCCCACGTCAGCGGGTCTGAAGGGTGCCTTCTCTTTTCCCTGTAGCAATTTGGAAACGGAGAAGCTGTGTGGTGAGTAGGCCCATGGGAGCTCTTGTCTCCCAGGTCCCCTGGGCAGGTGGGTGTGAATGAGAGGCTGTTGCTGGTGTCCCATGGAACAGGATCGGCTGGGCTCAGGGTATGAGGCCTGGTTGGCTGCTGGGGAATTCCAGCTTGTAAATGGGGGGGTGGGGGTCTGGGAACCTTTGAGCACCTCCTCTGCCCTCAGACTACTTCTCTGAACACCTGGGCGTCTATCGGCCTGTGCTGGCTGCACTGGAGTCGCTGAACTGTGCAGTGCTCACTGCCATGGACACCACCAAGCTGGTGAGTGGAGGGGCTGATGATGGGGGGCCCAAAATGAGGGCAGGGGGTGTCTGCTGTGCTGTGGCAGCCTCCACCACTGGGCTCAGGGCTGTGGAGCTAGAGGCCTGGGTTCTAATCCTGGCTCCCACTTTCTGGCTGTGCATCTTTACCTCTCTGGGCCTCAGTTTCCTCATCTGTAAACTGGGCATTATAATAGAACCTACCTCCAGACATTTGTTGTGACAATTAAACGAGAATGAAGGCAGGGGTTTTTGTCTGTCTTGTTCTCTACTCCATTCCCAGCACCGAGACCTCTGCCTGGCACGCAGTAGCCACGTCACACCTGGAGCTGCTGCTGCTGCTGTTTTTATTATTGACCAGACCTAACTGTTGTGGGGTATGAAGGCCAGCTCCCAGCAGGGATGGGCTGTGGGGGAGGGCACGCTCACACACATGCAGAGGCTCGTGCTGGTGTGTGGAGCTTGGTTGGGGCGGCAGCCTAAGGACAGGCGTGAGTAGGCAGGCATGTGTGCCCCCATGTGTTTGTGTCTGTGTATGGACACGTGTGCACAAGCATAAACAGTGCTCACGGCCCGGGCTCCAGGCCCTTGGATGGTATTTTAAAAACATCGAAAGGCACCCCTCCCTTTGTGTTCTTTTTAAGAAATGTCTCCACCTAAGCGGGTGAGGAGGGAACAGTGAGCAGGCCTGGGATTGTGCCTGACCTCACTTTGAGGCTCTCAGCAAGTTGATGATCAGCTGAGGACAGGGCTTCCCCTTCTGGTTGCTTTCACATGGGATTTAGTAGTTTTTCAAAGGGTCACCCCTTGGGGCCTGGCATGGGATGGGAATCCAAATGGTATATGATGAGGGGTTGGTATGTTATGGTGACTTCCATATCTGTGGCCTGGACACAAGTGGGGGCATCGCCTTCCTTGTTGCCATGGAAACGGCCCTGGGGGTGGGCCCCTAGACTGGCATTCTCTGAACTGGCACTGGTTAGTGGGGATTCAAACTGCAGGTCAAAGTAAGGGCCCCCAGGGGTCCTGACCACCTCCTCCTGGCCCAGAAAGGGGTAGAGAGTGACCCTCTTGGGGAATTCCAGCTTGTAAGTGGGGGGTGGGGGTCTGGGACACGACTCTGCCACACCACACGACTCTGCCAGCTCCAATCACTGAGCCTTTTATCTGGCACTCAATGCCTCTGATAGAGCTGCAGCTCAGCCTGCCAGGTGTCTGCCTCTGCACACCCCCATCGTGGCGCCACCCCCTCCAGTCCAACATGAGTCAGTTGAACACTTCGTGCACCAGCCTGGAGCCACATTCCTGGTACATGGCCCGGGTCATCCAGTGGCATTGGAAGGAACGCAGTGAGGCCACCATGGAGCCGCCTGTCCACACTGCTGTGCCACGCCCGGGCTTGGCCACCAGGCGAGGCTGCAGTGCCCCATAACCATGCCGCCGGCACTGGGCTTCCAGCTCCATCTCCAGGCGCCCAGTGAAGCCAGGGAAAAGCGTGGAGCCACCGGCCACCACCACGGTGTTGGCCAGCCGTGTCCGTAGTGTTGCCGGCATCCTCTGCAGTGCCCGGAAAGCCAGGGTGGGCAGTCCTGGCTCAGCCTGGCCTAGCAGACCCGGCTGGACGATGGGTTCCGGGCAGCGGAAGCGCTCGCTGCTGAGGCAGACAGAGCACCCATTGCCTAAGTAGAAACTGGCAGGATGGTGGCGGGCAGGGTTACGGAGGTCACCCTCGAAGTCCAGTGACACACAGCAGCAGTGCTTCTTGAGCTGTGTGATGACCTTGCGGGGCAGGGCATGCAGTCGTTGGTCGGGGCAGGCTGCCACCAGCAGGTCCCGCAGGTAGCGCGACAGTGTACTGCCTGCCACGTCCAGCCGGAAGGTGGCCTCGTGCCACGAGTGGCCCGCATAGATGGGTGTGGCGTGGCACACGCCCGCGCCCGCCTCCAAGGCCAGCCCGCTGAACGCGCCGACAGAGCAGAGCGCCAGCAACGCGCTGCTGGCCATGTGGCACGCGGGCACCGCCAGGGCCTCGAACAGCAGCTCGGCCACCCTCTCGCGGCCCGCGGGCGGAGCCGACGGCGAGTCGCTCACCAGCACCGGCCACTGCTCTGGGCACACCCGCAGGCCGCCCACCAGCAGGCGTTCCCACAGCCCCTCCAGCGCCTCCCAGTCCACCACCACGCCGTGCTTGATGGGGTGCGCCCGCGCCACGCCGCCCGCCAGCTCGCAGCCGGGCGCCCCGGGCAGCACGGGCCGGTCCCAGCTGGGTACCAGGCTGGAGCTCTTCAGTACCAGGCGCGGCTGCTCCTCGCCCGCGAAGCCCGCCTTGGTGAAGCCCGAGCCCTGGTCCACCACCACCGCGACGCGGCCCAGCGAGGACAGCCGGCGGACCCGGTGGCTCCCGGACAGCGACGCCACCTTCGGGCCGGCCACGCTCTTCAGCCCAAAGCTCCGCCCCCGGCGTGAGAACCCCGCCTCAGCTGGACTTGATGGAGGCCCGCCTTTCAGCTCTTGGCTCTGCCTCATGGGCCTTCGTCCCCGCCTTCTGGTCCTGAAGTCCCACTCTTCTGGCCGGAGTGGAGGTCTCTTTTCAGCTCTTGGCTCCGACCCTGGGCCTGAGGCCCGACCTTTGGTTCGTCAGTCTCCGCCCTAACTGGGCTCTGGCTCAGTCCCTCTTGGTCCTCCTCGGGCTCAAGGCCCCACCCCCTCTCCGAGGACTCGCCTGGGCGGTGCGGCTCCGCCCCCTAATCCCTTGCTGAGGTGGATGATGAGAGGGCCGCTTTAAGAGATTGAGAAGCCTCCAGGAGCAGCTCTGAGAATGAAGGGGCCTTGTGGCAATGTTTTCCGGACATATATCCTCCTTGGGGACCCAGGAGTCCAGCCCAGCCCTTGAGACCCTGACGGTCTCCTGGCACTTCTCAACTGAGCTTGACAGAAGTATTGTAGCTCCTGGTCGTGGAGTTGGGAGGGGGTGGTCAGAGAAGGAAGGAAAAGAACTTGGACTCATTGTGACCTCAGTTCTCAGCACCTGCTGTGCTTTCGCAGCCTCTACCCTGATGAAAACGCCCCAGACCCATCCTCTCTCCTGGGACAGGGTCAAGGGCAGTGATTTTGACATCCAGGGGTCTGGCCTCAGCCGCTCAGTCCAACCAATTTGATTCCTTCCCCAAACCACTTCGGATTATCTGATGTGCGCTGGCCAAATGTGCGGCCCCTTCCCTCTCAACGCTGAAGAGAAAGCTCTTAATCATGGATCTCCAGCCCCCCTGAAGATCTCTGTGTGCTTAGCCTTCAAGGGCCCAGGTAGCCCACAAAGGGATCCTACCTTCAGGGGCTTACAAACGTGGACCTGAGTTTGTGACTCAGTTCTGAGGCTGACTCGCTGTGCACTGAGCAAGTCCTAATCTCTCTCTGGGCTCAGTTACTTCCTCCGAAAGGCGGTCGTCCTCACACACAGGAAATAGTCCACGTCTTGTCTCTGCAGAGTCTCTTTATTCTCTTTAGGATCATTCTGGTTGCAAGTTGAAGACCCATTCCGGTGAGCTTAAGCTAAAATACGGACTCTTATCACAAGGATCTTGTATGTCTTACTGGATATCAAGGCAAGGGTGAAATCAGGTTTTAGGAAAAGACTGGAATCAGGGCCTGACTGCCGGCCTGTGGGGGACCCAAGATGTGCACTGGCTCTGCGTTCTGTTTACATTCTTCTCAAGACTGGATTCAGCCTGTGCACGTTCCTGTAGAAAACATAGTCTACAGCTCCTAAATTACAGACCCAGGAAAGGGGCTGATAGGACCAGCTTGGGCCAATTGCTTATGCCAGGAGGTGTGGCCACATTGAGGAACGTGGTTGCCCTGATTGTAACCATGTGGATGGTAGGAAAGGGTCAGTTCTCACAAAGCAGCAGGGGAGATGCTATGGGTAGTACAGCCTCCAGCCTGATGCAGGTGATGTCGTGTTGACACTGACAAAAGTGTATCTTCAGCAGAAGCTGTGCCTGTGGTTTTAGTGAACTGGGACCTTCACTCCTGCTGCATCTGCCCCCAAAGGGGGCATTCTGATGTTGGTCTCCAGTGGAATGCAGGCTGCAGGTTTGGCAGGGCTGGAGGGAGTAGGGTCTGGAGCTGGGTTTGGGACCCAGGAGAGAGAGAAGCAGCTGGGTTCCGCCCACAGAAAGTGTGCAGGGCCTCTTGTGGGTGAATTAGGGAGGTGAACCTCAAATTGAAGACCACAAGTGGCAATATGGCCAGAGCAGGGGTGAGGGTGGAAGTCACTAAGAAGCCCTAGAGGCGAAGACCGAGGCTGGGGGTCTGGACCTGTACATCCCAGTAATAAGTTTGGGTGTTTCCCTGTGGGCAGCGGAGAACCAGTGTAAGCTTATGAGCGGGAGCGTGAACTGCCCTACAGATCAGTGGTTTGGAAGAAGCCTTTGGTTGCAATGTGGGGAAGAGGATGGGACAGGGTGATTTGGGAGACAAGTGACTGAGGTGCCTTGGGGGTTACCAAGCAGAGTGGGTTAGGAGGGAGGGGTCAGAGGACCAGGGACCCCAGCCTCTCCTCCTGGGTGCTCTCACAGGCAGAACGTGAGTCTAAGGCTCAAACTATGCTGACCATGAGACCTTCACAGTTCTTTCCCCAAGGTGGTGGCTTTTTGCCTGGGACCTTCCCTCAGCTTAAGAAGGACCTGTGAGTGCTGGAGACTCTTGGAGCTGCCTGGCCTCTGCTGGAAGCAGGCCCCTCCTCCTAGCGTGGCCAAGCCTGGGTTTGCCCAAGCTCTCTTCCACTGGGCCTGCAGAGCCGTCAGGATCTGACCCGGGCCTGGAGCTGGAGGGGAGAGGAGCAGCCTCCCTCCACTGTGGCAGGGTGCCCCCGCCCCCACCACCGCCAGCCCGGAATAGGGGTTCTGACTCTTGGGTCACAAGAAGGGAGGAGGCAAAAACAGCCTTGTCTCCAGGCCATGGCTGTGGCTCTGCCTTCAATACGCCTGTTCTCCCCCGTCTCGCTCAGGCCCTGTTTCCCCCACCCCAGCTCTACGCCCCGATGCCTCATACAGGGCTACAGCGCCAGGGTTGCTATGCGCTCTTTATTGGTATGGATTGTGGTCCGGAGGTCCGGGCCAGGCACTCAGTGCCGCGGGCGAGGGCCGCGGCGCCGCTTGCTCGGCTGCTCCTAGGCAGGGTCGCGTAGCCGCCCGCCTTGCTCTCGGTCAGCAGACGGGCGTTGAGCCACTGCCAGCCATGCGCGGCCTTGGCCCCGCCCCCCTGCGCCGGGCCCGCCCCCGGGCCCACCCGCCACGCGGCGCCCCTCCTCCTGCAGCCGCGCGTCCAGCAGCAGCAGCTTGACTAGGATCATCTTCGTTGCGCGCCGTCCCGCCGCTCAGCGCCGTCGCCTGCACCTTGCAACGTGGGCGCCGCCGCGTCCTTACCCGGCCGCCTGGGCCGCGCGCCGGGGCCTGCCGTCGCCTCGGCTAGCTGCTGCCGCTTGTCCAGGGGGAAAAGCAGCAAGATCTTGGTCTGGGGGTGGGGCAGGGGCGTTAGGGGAAAGAGCGCGCCCCACCTTCCTATTGGGGACCCTCACCCACCCGGGTTCTGTCTCCCAGGACCCTGCCCCCTCTACGTTTCCGGGACTCCTGCCATCCTCCCAGCCCTGGCAGGGGGAAGTGGGGGAGGCAGGCACCCTGCCCCCCTCGCCCGGAACCCTGCCTCCCCTCTGGAAACCCTCACCCCCGCCCCCGCCAGGCTGACCTCCTGAGACCTCACTCCGGTCACGTTTATGAAATCCGCTGCCTGCCCTCCCAGCCTCGATGCTGAGACCCTCACCCACCCCGGCCCCGGTCCAGGGCCTCTGTCCACTTGAGGAGGGGCAATGGAAAGGGGGCATAAGGGAACTCCTTGTGCCCATAGCCCCAGTGGCACCAGCTAGGGCTGATTCGCCATGCCAGGACCTCCACCCATCTGTCCAGGGTTGGGAGAATCCCCTCCTGCTCCCCCTCCTAGGCTCCCAAGTCTCATCCACCTCCTGGTTTCTGGAATACCTGCTCTCCCTTCTGGGTTATTAGGACCCCATCCACACCCACGTGGGTTCCTGGGATCCTCATCCTCAGAAGGGGTTCTCTAACCCCATCCATGCCCCACGAGGCCTAGAGTCCCAGCATCCCCTCCTGTCCACCTGTCCAGGTCCCCTGAACTCCATCTGCCCCTTGCCCCCTGGGACTCACACTCGCCTTCTTCCACTTGAGGTGGTTGAAGAACTGCTGTTTCCGCCAGGCCTTGTCCATGTCAGGTGGCCTCTCCTTGCGGACCTGCTTGGGCACTTTGGTCCTCTTGTGGGAACTGTTGTTTCCTATGGCAGGGCTGGTCACCACTGGGGGGCCCGGCCCATGCTGCCTCTGCCCTGCCCTCTGGCTGGGGGTCCCCTGCCCCGGCTCTGTCCCAGGGAGACCACATTGTGACCTCATGGGTCGACCTAACAAGCTCCAGGCTCCGAGCTGCTCCTCCCAGAACACACGGGCCAATCTCGGCTCCATTTACTCTGTCTGTGACTTCTGGCCTTGGTTTCTCAGCTGTAAAACTGGGCTAATGACATAAGTGAGGCGATGCTTGTAAGGTGCTTAGTGGTGAGGAGAGGAATTTCTGTGACCTGGGTTTGAATTCTGACTCTGCCGCTAACTAGTTGCGTGACCTTGGCCAAGGTAATCAACTTCTGTAGGCCTCAGTCTTTTCATATGCAAAACGGGGTCAATTATGTTTCCTGTAAATTATTACGAGGATTAAATGTAACTCTGTTTAGAAACAGGGCCTGACGCAGAATGGGTGCTTGTGTCAGCCAGGTTCTTTGGTTGTAAACAACAGAAACTGATCAGTCATCTTAAGCACCAGCAAGGGAATTTATTGGAAGGATTTCAGGAAGCTCAAAGAACGGCCAGGAAGTCTAGAGATCAGGCTTGGAGAAACCACTGGCCTGTCTGAGAATGAGAGGTCCCAGCCCCCACTCTGTCCCTGCCTATCTGATGGCTGAATTGAGGCAGGTCATGGGCAGAAGACGAAGCCCTGATGTAGGGTGCCTCTGGAGCCCCTTGTGGAGGGGGACACCACAGCTCCCCAGGACTCCCACCCTGTACTGTGTGTGTAGGTGGAGTGGGCAGGTTCCTTGTTAGTATTATGTTTGACAATAAAAACAATGGCAGTTCTTTATTGAGAACTTATGTGCCAGGTACTAGGCTGAGCCCTATGTAGGAGATAACTCACTGGAGCCTCTCAACAGCTCAGTGAGATGGCTATTACCATCCCTGTTTTATAGGTGAGGAAACTGAGGCACAAGGAGATGAAGGTAGCTGGGGAGTCTCTGAGCATTCCAGGTGGGCAGCACAGGGCCTGGCACATGGTGGGCCTCCCTGTCTCTGCCTGCCTTGGCAAGGGCTGGGGGGAAATGGCAGTGTAGACGGGGATCAGTGCTGGGGTGTGTGTGTGAGGCCAGCGACCTGCCATCTTGTATCTGCAGCTCCTAGTAAGAGGTGCTCAGTAAATGTTTGTTGCATGGATGAGTGAATGAATGAATGGATGAATGAATGAATACTAAGACTGTGAGTCTGGGGCCAGCTGGTGAGTATGGCGCCATATCACACTGTCATTTTGCCTCATGTGTCAAAATTGCCCTGCCCCACCCCACCCAGCCCAGTCTAGCTGTGCCTGCGGCCTCACTGGCTGAAGGTGGGAGCCCCAACAGGGAAAGGGCCTTGAGGGCCAGAGAATGGCAGATGCTTCTCTGTGAGCTGGCCTCATACCTCCCAGTAAGAGAGGCCAGGCCCAGACAAGGAGGGGGTCCAGGGTCTGCTCCCCACTGAGTCCCAGCGCCTTTCTGCTTATGCCAGGTCTGCATGTCCTCTGCTCTTTAGGCTGCCACTGTTGCTCTGATGAGCAGCGGATGGGGTGCAGGGGGCAGCTCCCAATTCAGAAATACATGCTTGGAGCCAGGAGATGCTGACCATGCCCCCTCTGCCCCCAGGAGTATGAGCGGGCCTCCAAGGTGGACCAGTTTGTGACACGCTTCCTATTGCGGGAGACGGTGAGCCAGCTCCAAGCCCTGCAGAGCTCGCTGGAGGGGGCGTCAGATACCCTGGAGGCCCAGGCCCATGGCCCACGGTGTGTGAGGAGCTCTGCCCACCTGCGGGTCCGGTTCGTGAATGCCCCTTATCTCCATGTGTCAAGGCCCTCAGCTCTTATCATGTTCCATGTTCTAGCATCCTGGAGCCCAAATTCTTTTTTTTAATTCTTTTTTTTTTTTAATTTATTTATTTATGGCTGTGTTGGGTCTTCGTTTCTGTGCGAGGGCTTTCTCTAGTTGTGGCAAGCAGGGGCCACTCTTCATCGCGGTGCGTGGGCCTCTCACTATCGCGGCCTCTCTTGTTGCGGAGCACAGGCTCCAGACGCACAGGCTCAGTAATTGTGGCTCACGGGCTCAGTTGCCCCGCGGCATGTGGGATCTTCCCAGACCAGGGCTCGAACCCGTGTCCCCTGCATTGGCAGGCAGATTCTCAACCACTGCGCCACCAGGGAAGCCCCCAAATTCTTGTTCTTAGGCAGGGAGGCCAAGAGGGGGTGAGCAGGGGTGGCTGGCTTTGAGGCTGGGCCTCAGTGTCCCGGGAAGCCTGTCTTACCCACCCAGGCCCGTGCTGGGGCCCCAGTGCTTGGCCCCGTGAGTCTGGGAGCAGTGGGCTGACCCTCCACTCCCCTCAGGTCAGATGAAGAGAGGGTGGAGGTGCAGAGCAGGCCCCGTGGCAGCCGGCGGGCAGGGCGCAGGGCCCTGCGGAGTGTCAGTCGGTCACCCACCTGGTCTCCTGGCTCCTCTGACACAGGTGTGCCTGCGGTGGGATGGGAGGGCACGGCATCCCCCAGGGCCCCAGTGTTTGCTCCTCCACTTTCCCTCAATTCATCCCAAGAAGCCCCCAGCCTGAGAGGGCCCGTGCCTGACCCCCAGGGCAGAGCTCAGAGGCTGAGATGCACTGGCGGCTCCAGATCAACCGTCTCCAGGAGCTCATCGACCAGCTGGAGTGCAAGGTGAGTGGCCGTGTGGCCAGTGCGCTGTGCCTGTGGACCTTTTGGGAATCCACGCAAGCCAGGCACATGCCAGGGAACTGGCCCACGCTCTGCGTCCCTCACAGGCCCCCCGGCTGGAACCCCTGCACGAAGAGGAGTTTACCAAGGGGCCCAACTCGGTGAGTGTGTGAGAGGGGCAGGCAGCTGGGTGTGGGAGTCCGGGAGGAGATCATGAAGTGAGGAGGCTCACGGGGCCAGCTGCCCCCAGCCTCTGTCTTGTACATATGCCCCCTTCTCCAGGCTTGACCCAGCCCTTGTCCCCTGGGCCTGGCAGGCAGGTGCTGGGTTCTGGCCCTTGCTCTGTGACCCTGCAGAACTCTGTCCTTCCCTGGGCGTCAGTGTCCCTTGTCTACAGTTCTGAAAGCTGGGTCTGGAGCAGTGCGGACAGAGGCTAAAGGGGGCAGGAGGAAGGGGTGCCATACTGCAGGAGAGTGGGACAGTGGCTGGATCAAGGCAGCAACCCTGGCGATGGGAAGAGGAGGATGGAGTCAGGGAAGCTGGGGGCCAGGCTGGGGCAGGAGCCCGACCTCAGGGTTGGCTGGGTCTGGTGCAGGCCAAGAAGGGCGGGGTCGTCCTGGAGGCCACAGCAGTCCCTCACCCCATGCCCTGCCGTACCCCACCCCAGCTGACCAGGCTGCCTCTCTTGCCAGCACATCCTCGTGGCCCAAAGGCAGGTGCAGGTGGCAGAGGAAGGCCTGCAGGACTTCCACCGTGCCCTGTGCTGCTACGTGGACTTCACAGGGGCCCAGAGCCATTGCCTGCAGTGAGTCCTCAGCCGGGTGGTGGGCCGGCCAGGGTCGGGGTGGGGGGTGAGCACGAGGAATGCTGGGACTGAGCGTCCTGGGTCAGGGCTCTCGTTAGACACCCCTGGCTAGGTGGGCAGAGGTGGTGGCAGCCCAGGCCTGGCCTGGCCGTCTCTTTGGCCCTGCAGTGTGTCTGCCCAGAAGATGCTGGACAATGCCTCCTTCACCCTGTACGAGTTCTGGCAGGATGAGGCCTCCTGGAGAAGGTATGAGTAGTGGTCTAACAGCTAATGTTTATTGAGTATGTGCCCTGGAGTGAGTCAAGCCTGGGTTCAAATCATCCTCTCCTATTCACTGGCTGTGTGACCTCAGGAGAGTTACCCCTCTGAGCCCCAGTGGCCTCCTTTTCAAAATGGGAGTGATCATAGTTCCATCCTCTTATCACCTAAATGAGATGACATGTAAAGAACTGAACACAGTGCCAGGTACAAGGTAGGTGCTCAATGAATACACACCTTTACCACTGGGCCACACCCTATGGCATAGGGCCTATGCCACACGCCTTGTGTGTTATTTCATGTAATCCTCCCAATATCCCAGTGAAGTGGACACTATTGTCCCCATTTCACAGAGGAGAAAACTGAGGCTCAGAGCCACTATGAGGAAGGACTCAGATCTGAATCCAGGCAGCAGGACTGGGTGGGAGTGGGGAGCTTTTAACCATGTGGTCCTGATCCTTGGGGACCAGCTCCAGCCTTGGTCCACTCTGCGGCCCTCCCCAGGCACCAGCAGTCCGCCTGCAGTAAGGCCTTCCAGCGCATCCTCATTGACCACCTGCAGGCTCCAGACACCCTCACCACTGTGTTCTTCCCAGGTGGGCTTCAGCTCCCAACGCTCTCCACAGCCCTGGGAACTGGTGGGAAGGGCAGTGGGCACCTGATGGCCTCTGACTCCCCACCTCTGACCCTCAGCATCCTGGTGGATTATGAATAATAACTGAGCCTGACCTGCATAAGCCAAGGACCCTGGAGCCCTGCCTGTCTCCTTCTGGAGCTTCTGGACTGGTCAGCTCAGCTCAAGACCAAGAACGCTGCCACCTCCTATACCTGGGGCCTGGCTCTCAGAGGCTTCCCCTCCCAGAGCCAGCTGGCGGAGAATCTCTCAGCCCAGGGATCAGGGACTGGGCTGCTTGCTTTATATTTCTTTCTTTAACAGTGTATTTTATTGCTCATAGCTTTGGCCTCTGAGGCACTCTGGCATCTGTCTGGCTCAGGAGGCCTGGATTCTGGTCCCCTCTGCCCCTGCCTTGCTGTGTGACCCAGGGCAGGTCCCTTCCCTCTCTGAGTGGGCCTTGGGCTGTCTGGCTACCTAGTGGGTGCCTGCTTTCTGCTTGCTATCTTGGGGCCAGGCTTCTGCTCTTCCCCAACCAGCAGCAGAACCAGGGCTGATGCTCAGGGACTGTCCATACCCCCGAACCTCGACTCCCGAGGCTGGGCTGGATCAGTCTGCAGTCTGCAAGGACCTGGGTGTCCCCATCACCCTCCTGGGCTGGCAGGCTCCTGACTCTTTCAGCACCTGTGGCTGCACCAGAGCCCTCTGCAGGATCCTGGGTTGGTTTGCATGTCATTTGCGTATCATTTGCATGCTCATGCCCACCCATACTAAGGGCACTATGGGAAGCCCCAAGGTGACCTTGCTAAGTAGCAATAATTTGGCTCCAGAGTCACCTGCTGCCCCCAGATACCTCTGAACCCCAGCCCAGGACCCCAGCACAGAGGCAATAAAGGCAGTAGTCACCTCTGGCATCGTGTCCTCTCTCTCCCTTGGCAAGAAGGCCAGGCCCCCATTCCTGCTGATAGTGGGAACTTAATCACGGCCAATCCAGGTTTCCTCAATTCAGGTTCCTCTCACCCCACAAACCCTGGTTCTAGGGTCGTTCCTGGGAAAGGAGAATGGACATGGGCTCTGCCTTAATCCACCCCAGATCCTGGGGGTTCTAGCTTCACCCCCCCTTCCTTTGCCAACAGGGTGTGGTATGGAGCTGGGGACAGGCCACAGAGCCCTCTCAGGGTCCCAAATAGCATGGCCGATCCCTGTGAGAAGACCTGTCCCCAGACAGAACCTCCCCCGCCCTTCCAGGCTGGATTTGTCACCACCCCTACCACCTGACAGAGCCATAGGGCAGTTCCAGGAGAACAATGGCTGAGTTGGTCCTACCAGCTACTGGTGGACCCTCCTTTGAGCCATCCTGGGGGAAGGGACTTGGGGCGTGGAGGGAGGTGACCACCATGGAGGGAGGTGAGAGGTGGCTACATAGGGTGCGGGCTCTCAAGGGGAGGCACGTAGCACCACAGGGGCAGAGGCTGCCCTCTCACCTGGTCTGGAGGGTGTTGGGGTCAGGAGTTTTCAGGCAGAAGAAATGCACAGGTTCAGGTTCTGAGGGGGAGGAGAGCTTGCCTCGTAGAACTGAAGGAAGCCCAGAGGCGGGCTGAGGCCAAGGCGGGGAGGCAGCAGGGCCTCAAAGGCACTTCGTCTTGAGGAAGCTGTGGTAGGTTTTAAGGGGTGACTGGCCAGTGGGCTGAGTGACATTTCACCAATGTGCTTGACTGCCCTGGTGGTGCCAGGTCGTGGCTGGGCCCTGAGGCATGGCCAGGAAGGCAGCTCAGGGTAGATGTCCTAGTCTGGGAGGTTTCTCCCCAGTGACCCCTGTAGGAGTTCAGACTTGGCAGAGACAGACAGAGCTGCTCCCACTGGCCTAGCCACCCAGGCCAAAGAACCAGCACAGGGGTCCCTGGGGGCTCCTCGGCCAGCACTACACCAGGCTGCACCATGCCACCCCACTTCCTAGACTCTTGGCAGTTCCTAGAAAGTGCTGCCAGCACCTGACTCTCTCAGGTCTGGGTGGCTGGAGGAGGTGTCAGTATGTCTTTGCTAGAGAAGAAGGCCATCCAGGAGGAAATAATCCTGCTTTCTGTCCTGTGTTCTAATTCCTTCCGTCTGTTTCCTTTATGAAAACAGTACCAACAGCAAACCCTCAAAACTAAAATCTTCCCATTGCCTTCTTTGAACAAAGATGCTGAAATTCTTAAGCTCAAGCTGACACCTCTTAAATGGGTGCCACCCTTTGCCTGTCTCATCTCACCCTGCAATGGAGTTCTGAGAGTTAACACTTTTTTTAAAAGATGGGCTGCATCTTCCCTTCCTTGCTGAAGGCTTGGAGGTGCCAGGGAGGGTCCTGCAGGTGGAGGGGACAGTGTCAGTCCTACAGGGTTGGGGAAGGCCTCTTGGAGATGGTGATGTTGGGTTTGAGCTGTGAAAGAATAGTGTAGCAGTCTCCACACAGATGTGAGGGGCAGACAGGGAGGGAGAATGCTGCGGACAAAGGGAGCAGAAGGAGGAACTGCAGAGTGTAAGGGATTGGAGGTGAGCGGGGAGGCCAGGCCAGAGGGAGTTTGAATGATGTCTTGCAGGTAACGGGGAGGCGGGGGGTTGCCAGACAGGGGAGTGCTGTGGGCGGGTGTGGAGCTGGGCTGCAGACAGGAGCCTGGAGTTACAGCTACAGGGAGAAGAAAGATCTGAGCTGGGGCTACGGGGGTACTGAGGGCCCCAGGCCTTTAGGTGTGTCTACCTATCTCTCACAAGCCCACATTCATTTCCATGCTGCCATCCCCCAGGCCCCCAGGTCTTGGCCACCATCATCTCTGGCCTGAAAGACTATGGCAGCCTCTTCACTGGGCTTCCCTTCTGTACTCCATCCCGAAACAGTCCATTCCCCATAAAGGAACAGAAAGAAGGGGTTTTCAAAACATCACCGTGGTGACCATACTCCTCTGGCTAAGACCCTTCAATGGCACCCCCCTACCTTTAGCACCAAGATCAAGTTTGACTTCTTGACTTGGCATTCAAGGCCCTTAGCAATCAATACCCACTCGCATTATGTGCAGCCTCATCCCCCTAAAACACTCCAGCTGAGCTGGGCTATTCGCAACCTCAGTCCCTAGGTTTGCAACTCCCCTCTAGAACTTTGTTCCCTCGCATCCTCTACCCCATTCACTCTAGAATTGCCTCCTTAGGACTTCCCTGGTGGTGCAGTGGTTAAGAATCTGCCTGCCAATGCTGGGGACACAGGTTCGAGCCCTGGTCAGGGAAGATCCCACGTGCCGCAGGGCAACTAAGCCTGTGCGCCATAACTACTGAGCCTGCGCTCTAGAACTTGCGAGCCACAACTACTGACCATGTGCCTAGAGCCCATGCTCCGCAACAAGAGAAGCCACAGCAATGAGAAGGCCACGCACCACAACAAAGAGTAGCCCCCGCTCGCCACAACTAGAGAAAGCCCGTGTGCAGCAACAAAGACCCAATGCAGCTAGAAAACTTAATTAAAAAAAAAAAAAAAAGAAATGCCTCTTTAGCCTTTAAGTAGCAGGTCAAAGCCATCAGGTCTGAGTCACCTTTCCCAATTCTTGCCCTCGGTGCCCCGCTCTCATTGGCTCTTCAGCTCATTTCAACCACCACTGGGGGGGCTTCCCTGGTGGCGCAGTGGTTAAGAATCCGCCTGCCAATGCAGGGGACACGGATTCGAGCCCTGGTCCGGGAAGATCCCACATGCCGTGGAGCAACTAAGCCCGTATGCCACAAGTACTGAGCCTGCGCTCTAGAGCCTGCGAGCCACAACTACTGAGCCCGCACACCACAACTACTGAAGCCTGCGCGCCTAGGGCCCGTGCTCCGCAACAAGAGAAGCCACTGCAATGAGAAGCCTGTGCACTGCAACAAAGAGTAGCCCCCGCTCGCTGCAACTAGAGAAAGCCCGCATGCAGCAACGAAGATCCGACGCAGCCAAAAATAAATAAATCAAACAAACAAACAAACAAAAAAACAACCACTGGGCACCTGCTTTGTGGCAGGTGCCGGGGATGGCAAAATGTCCAGGGCTGGTGACAGCACCCAGGTCAAGGACAGGCAGAGTACTGAAGCTGGGAGATCCTGGCTCCTTCTGCCAGCTGCCACCTCTACCCCTTCACCCACTCCCTGCACCTGCCTCCTCACCTTCCTCCCACCTGTGCTGGTGACTCACCTGCATACATCAAAACCTGTCCTAGGGACTGGGTCAGTGCCAGGCCAGGTGCTGGAGAGACAGCAACAGTCTAGGTGGCTGCCACTGCCCTCCTGCTCTGAGAGAGAAATATGCACACCAAATCCCCTTAACACAGACCCTGATAGGTCGAAACAAAAGGCCTTCAAGAAGTTATTCTCAGGAATTCCCTAGTGGTCTGGTGGTTAGGACTCTGCGCTGCCACTGCAGGGGGCATGGGTTCGATCCCTGGTCGGGGAACTAAGATCCCTTATACCACGCGGTGCGGCAAAAAAAAAAAAAAAAGTTATTCTCAAAACAAATACTACTTGAGGAAGACATCAGGCTCCCAGCGGGATGCTGGGACAAAGGTGAATCCTCAAGGACATCACATATTGGCAGAGAGAAAGAAAAGCAGGTTGTGATGGCAGCCTCTGTTTACAGGGGCTTCCTGGGTGCTAAGCCCTATGCTAAGGGTGACTCCCATATGATCACATTTCACCTCAGAACAGCCCAGTGGTGTAGGCACCATTAGCATCCCCAATTTACACATGAAGAACCAGAAGCTCAGCAAGCAAGTGCTTGCTCTGAATCACACAACTGGATCTACTCTCTGGTACCAAGAGCTACTTGCCATCAAACGTGAACATCACTGAGCAAAATTTCAGGCATCCTCTGGTAATGGAAACGCTGGAGGACGGTGGCAGCTTTAACAAAGGAGGGAGTGAGGCCAAGCCCTGGGGCTGCAGGATGGCAGATGGGGCAGCAAGAAGAGCCATGGAAGCACAGCACGAGGTGGAGGGTGGATCTGATGTGGGCTTTTCAGAGCTCACCCCTTGGAAGGTAGGTGGTGCGGGTGCTGAGTACTCATCATTTCTGCAACTCCCTAGGAGGCACCCAGAGAAAGTCAGTTGAATTCATGGGGCAGATAGGCAGCCTCAGAAAAGGTTGGTGCAAGGGGAAGGCAAAAGGTGCTGGGGGTGTGCACTCTGGATGGGAATCTGGCTTGTGGATGGAGGCAGCAGAGGTAGCAGGTCTGATTCTTTCCACAAGAGGGCGCCCGGCACCAAGCAATGAAGCCGCCCTGGAGAACGGGGGGTGGTTTGTTGCTGGTTCCCCGATGGTCTTGGGAGAGAGGATGTGGAGGAGGGGATACATCCAACTCACTACCTTGAAATTCCAGCACCAGAAACAAGCACAGACGGGCAGGATGAGTTCAGATAGATGCATGTTGGCTCATTCTGAGATTGTATCATCTCAGGCCAATTATTTCCCTTTATACTGAGTCAGTAAGTTTCTTGACAGCCTCCTTGGTAAAATTTGAAAGGGCTCTTCCCTCGAAACCTGCCTTCCAAAAGGAACAACTCTTTCCTTTTTTTCCATCTCCTTCTCATACAGTAATGCTTCACTCATTTTAATTCATCTAATCTGCCATTCAATAGTGCACTATTTATTTCAATGATTGTGATTTCCAGAATTCTATCTGCAAATCTGCCTTAGTCTCTTACTTTTTGCTAATTTTTTTCAGCACTGTCTTTAGAGGTTTCATAGTTATTTTATATTCTGTATCTGATAATAACATTATTGAAGTCCCAGGGGTCTAAATCAATTTTTTTTTCCTGTTGGGAAGCATTTTATTGTTGCTCCAAGTTTAAGAATTTTCACTGACAGAAAATCAACACTTAGAAAATCTGCATTGCTTTGCTCAGCTTCTGAATCTTGGTTTTTGAAGACATATTTCTCTCCAGTACGGACAATCATTCCACCCATGATTGATGGCTCAATCTTAACTTCCAGTTTCAACACTTGGCCTTTACTTAGAAAGCTCTTCAGGACCGTTTTTAATTCAGCAAGAGTGGCTTCACCTAAAGGAGGTACAGTGGTAACTGCAAGGTACTTCTCCACTCTGGACACTCATCATAGTAGAAAAGTCAGAACTATGGCTCCAGGGGTATTGTTCAAGCGACCATTTTCAGCAAGCAAACTGATCCAACCGGATGTAAGGGGAGAAAACCTTTTTTTTTTTTGGGCTGTGCCGTGCACGGCTTGGGAGATCTTAGTTCCCCGACCAGGGATCGAACCCAGTCCCTTGGCAGTGAAAGCGTGGAGTTCTAACCACTGAACTGCCAGGGAAGTCCGGAGAAAACCTCTCTTTTGCTGTCATGTCATTTAGGCTTTTCACCTCAATGTAACACTTTACATAGGGATTCATAATAGAAGCAGCCATTTCAGGTTCCTTCAAGATTTGTCCTACTCTCAACGATTCTTTTGCTACTTGCTCCAGTTTATTCTGTTTAGATGCAGCAGAATAAAGAGCAGTGGCATAGCGACCTTTGATACCATATATCTGAACAGGTGGCCTCACAGGCTTGATGAACGGCCTGAGCACAGATGTGCTGAAGCATCGCACCTGCCGGGAGAGCCTGGGCACTGCTGGGGCAGCCTCTTCTCCTGGGTGGCTGTGGGTCAAACCTGAGTTGATGAGAGCTGAGTTAATTTTTTGTTCCTGCGGACTGTTGCTCATAGTGGCTCATTTGCTTGGACATGAACTTTAGTAACTATCTTGGACAATTTATACTTGGTTGATATGTAATAATATGATTATATTTTAATATTTTTCTCTGGAGGATTTGCATTTTTGCTTCTGCCAGATACCAGGAGATACAAGCCTGGAATCATCTTAATTTCTCAGTCCAGGGATTCTTTGACCTCTGGAGTAATGAGAATCTGAACCTCAGCTCCAGGAGAGAGCAGACATAAGAGCAGTCTCTGGTCAGTTTTTCTCTTTCTTCCAGCAGGGCCAGAGAGATGTTCTCTGCTCAGTTCCCTTTGCAGACAGGTCAATTTTCCCTGCTTGCCTTTTCACTGAGGCCAAAGCCAGTGCCCTGGCTTTATGGAGAGGTCCCCGTTTTGTTTCTCTATTTTGTACAGGCTCAAAGCTTAGTGCCACAGTCCCCCTAGAGGCAGTTAATCCCTCCAACTCTTGACTTCTTGGAATTTCTTTTGCCCCCAGGCAGTTTTCCTCTACTGTACCCAACTACCTTTGTGGTTTCAGCTTACTCTTTTTTTCTGTCCCTTGGGGATTTCCTAAACTTTCTCATCTGTGACCTCAGCAAAAAAAGTCAATTCATTAGAATTTATCTGGCATCCAGGTGTTTTATGATAATGGCAAAATTTCAGCCTATTTATATAGCAAATTTAACATGGTATTTTACTATATTATCCCAAGTCCCTGGGATCATTTTTCCAGGGCTAAGGCAGACTGTGGATTGTTGACTTGTCTACCAAATATGCTTTTGTGCTAGACTGACAGTCACGAGGTTTGAGATCCTGTAATTGCTGAATGGTGGACTGCAGCGCCGGGCAGCTGTTGAGAAAAACTGGCAGTTGGCACCATCTGCACGAAACAGCTAAACCCACACCTTGCCTTCTAGGGCCAAGGCCAAGGTCATCCTCCTCCCTACCCTGAGATCTAGTAACCAACCCTTCCCTTTGCATTTTGGGGGCCTGTGAAGCGGATGGTGCCAACAAGCCTCTTGCGCAAGGCTGCTCAGAAGTAGTTCTAGGGCTGAGGCCAGAGATGGGTATTCGGGTGACAGGAGTGAGGCTGGGGCCAGGTCCTTGGGAAGTGAGGCCTCAGGTCACTGGTTAGGAAACTGGACTGACAGCCCAAGACTTCATACGTACAGGTACACACAGGAGTGCCTGCAGCAACCTGTGTCATGTCACAGCTGGTCAGACCACCTCAGAGCCATGCAAGTACTACTTGGGTCCTGTCGGAGGAACAGCAAGCTGGTGGGCTTTCAGGGAAAGCAATTTGAACACAGGCTTCAAGGACCCAAGAAATGTTCAGTTCTAGAAATCCCACTTTGCAAAATTATCCCAAAGAAATAAATCATGCTAAGGAAGATGTTCACTTCAGTATGTTAGGGAAAATATGAAAGCAATCCAACTGCCCAACAGGAGGTGAAGAGTTAAATTATGGCCTTGAGGGAATTCCCTGGCCCTCCAGTGGTTAGGACTCCGGGCTTTCACTGCCGAGGGCCCAGGTTCAATCTCTGGTTGGGGAACTAAGATCCCACAAGCCGCATGGCACAGCAAAACAAACAACAGAAAATTATGGCCTTGATTAAACCATTAAGCAAATAAATGTGAAGGCAACAGTGAACTTATGATTTAGCTTCAGTATAAAAAGGAAATGAATGAATATTCCCAAGTCCAGGTATGTTAAAAACGTTTAAGGAAATAACATGTTATTAGAAAAAAGTACCTACAGATCCACTACCCTATTTTTCAAACTTTCTGTGGTTGTATTTTCCTCATTAAAAGATCACTTAATGGTGAAGAGCTGACAAAGAGTTGGGAGTTATCTGTAGCTGTTGTTGGCACTTGGCTTCCCAGAGGTCCAGAAGCTGGAACCACCTTCTTAGCAGTACCTCCTGCTTTCATTCCCCTGGGTGCTCTCAAGCCATAGCAAGAACCAGTGGAGCCCCACCCCATCTCTGAAGATTGAGGAACAAGGCAGAGGGGACGCAGAAGCCTGCCGGCAGGACGTCTTACAGAACCACATGCACCACCTTCCCTCCTAGTCCCATTCCAGCTTGAGTCAGAAAAGGAATATAGCCTTTTTATTGACTACTTTAAGTAGAACAAACTAAATACATATTTAACAGTTTTGGTTCATTTATACAGTACATTAAATAAGTTATGCACAGAGTTAAGTAACAAAAGTTCCTATCATAGTAGAATGACAAAGCACAGAAAAACCGATTCTACCGCATCCTGTGGGTGGTTTCACATTCATCATCCCCCTTAAAAAACCATGCTTGGAAGCTTAGTTTTTGATTTATTTACATTCTTGGCTTTCTTTTATGGACGGAGCTTTTGTAGCCTCATCAGGAACTTCGAAAGCCTCTTAGCCCAACGGCACTTTCAGCCATTCGCCTAATGCTTATTGCTGCTTCTCTCTTGCCAAATCCAATGCAGGGATGGTGGTGTCCCTGCCAGCTGCCAGCCGCACATGCCCTATTTGGTATAAGCATCAATGAGTGTACACTGGGCAGTTGTGGGTCTAACCAGATGGGGTAGCAGGGGAAGCTCCATCTCTGGGGCTGTGGAGGCAAAGGGCGGATGCAAGGTCCGTCCTCAGGCCTCAACCTTCTCCTGGCTCATGATGGAAAAGGTCGCCTGCACCATCATCTTTGGAATTGAGCATGTCAATGCACGTGGGCAAAGAGGCAGGTAGTCAACATTTTGGTTTCACAATAACTACAGACAGAGTTGGAAGGGCACTATTCAACAGCTCGCCCTGTACAACACCCCACTCCACCCCAGGCAGGACTCCTTCCCGACAGCTGGCCGGCTGACCCATGCTGGAACAGTCCAGGTCTCTCTAGCTTTTCTTACATTCGGTTCAAACCTGCCACCACCTAGTTCTCTGTAAACAGCTTTTAAAAAAAAAAAAAAAAAATCTAAGAAACTTGGCTTGGTCTATTGACCTGGGAGCCTGGAAACCAGTGCTGAAGAAAGCCTCCAAGATGAGTTCTATTTTAAATGATTTACTCAATCCATAATCCCATCTACAATTTCCAGGACAAACAGCCACCTGGTCATTATTTATGCTTTCATCCCGAAGAACTCACGACCACACAATTCCAATTGTGTTGTTGAAACTTCAAGCCCACTTGCTGAGATATCTTCTGGAACTACCCATAACAAGGTCTACCCTTTGCAGGCAGGTGACAGCACTGGGGATCAATCTGACTTTGGGACAAGGCTGTACAAAGTAAAGTGTAGATTTTCTGTCTAGAAGCTGAGGATGCTCATGTTGACACCAAGAAGTGAGGAGCTCCTGGTGGACCAACTGGCCCAGATGTACAAAGGTCATCCACACTGCAGAGGGCCCACTGCAGCCGATGCCAGGCATGGACCCATGCTGGGGAGATGGGTCTTGTTTCCAGTCTTAGATCCACTGAGAGACATACATGACTCAGCACTGTCTAAGAGAAGATGCACTTGCTGTGACCTCAGGGTCGCATGGCTGTGCCTGAGCAGATCTGCTTGAGCCCCATCCTGGGGGCTGCAAGGACGCTCCCAAGTGGAGTGCTCACAGCTCAGGACAAGGGCTGCCTATTCCTGAGCAGGTAGAACTAACCTGAGTCTGTTTTCACCACTGGGTGGAGTCAGGCCTGGTGCAGGCAGTGTGGCCCCAAAGCATGATTGAAGATCTGAGGATCCAGCCCTCAAGCTTCCCTCAGAACATTTAAAGACGGCTCCCATGTTGGCCCCTTCTGGTCTTCTCTGGCTCCTGCAACCATTCCTCACCTGGGAGAGGACAATGATATCCCATCACTTGTCACATCTGCTCTTGGTTTCTAGGATAATATTGAAGAGCCTATGACTGCCCTGACAATACCTTCAGTACCACCACTATGTCTTCTTTTGTCCCCTCAAACTATAAAGGTTGATCCTCTAAGCAGTCTGAGTATATTAAGATATTTTAAATCTAATTAAATGAAAGGGGGAAGCCTCAACCTGGCAGCTGGAGTGGTTATCAGCAGACACGGGAAACCAAGTGGGGAACCTGGACTCAGCCCTGCCCCTCCAGTCCCCTCACCCCATCCCAAGACAGTGTCCCTTCTCCTCCTAACCAGAGAGCTGGAGAATTTCAGAAGAGCGGGAGGTGGAGAAAGGGATTGTTTACGTTTAAATAGGAAGTCTTGGACAGATGCCCTAGCAACCTATGTGTGAAACTGACCAAAATTAATACAGCAAAAGGCCTGAGATCTGAACTGCAGTGTGGAACACTGCCTAAGTTTTCAGCTTGGCCTCTGGGTAGCACATGAGCAAAGCCGTTTAGAATAGCATTACAAAAATTTTGAAAATTAAGCTGTCATTGGAACCACACTCCACAAAAGTCAGCTAGGACCTACCTGCACACTAATCCTAAACCTTACCTGTAGAGCCTGACATCGAGCCCTGATGAACAGTATTTGGTTGGTTTTGGCTCTTTATTCCAACCCGAAAAAACTGGAGCTACCCTGGCTAGTCCTGTGGTCACTGAAGACTTAAAGAACATGCCTAGGTGTTCATCCAACTTGCCAATGAAAAAGGGAGCTGAGGACAGACCCAGTGGACACCACGAGACACCCTCTTGCTGCAACAGGTTTATAGGCTCAGTGACCTCCTCTCAGGGGACATTCCGTGTCTCAGGGAAATGTAGGCAACTCCTGTCTGGGGTTCTGATTTCATCTCTGTTAGTCAGGACACCCCAACTGCTACAGCTTAAGGAGTTCCACAATAAAGTGACTATTCTGTTATTCTTTTTCTGGGGATGTCTTACTTTATGTAGAGGAAATCCAGGTATTTTAAAGGTGCCTTGTTCTGAGTTTAAGACAGAAAATCCTTGGGTAAGGTAAATTAGGGACTTAAAGTTCTTAAAGTAAGATACACCTATATGTAAGGACAATGTTACCTATGCTGATACCTTACTGAGAGCTTTCAATTCACTCTGGTCAATGCACAGAAATTGGCCATCTAAAGCTGAGCTTTCAAGGGCCAGCGGGAGGAGGGCCACCCTAACGGATTCCTTGCTGCAAGAGGGCACTGAAGGCTTGGAGGTGGAGTGGGGGAGGGTCAGAGTCTTTGGGCTCCCAATAAAACTCGAATGACAGGGAAGAACGTGTGTGGCAGTTCCTAACGTTTTAAAGGGACTATAGGTGATGTCATGTTTGGAGAGCTAGGTAAGCAGCTGGAAAACTCCCTGAAGACAGGAAGAAAAATTGGTCAGGCTCTCTCAAATGGTTGTCACATTTCACAGAACTTTTCTTAGCTCAAAGAGGGCAGGTACCTACAAAACAAGAGAAGGGAAACAGATTGTATGCCCAATAATAAATTGATACAGGACATAATGACAAGGTTTGAAGAATTCCTTCAGGTCCAAAAGGGTTGCTCAGAAGTGACCAGGCCTTGACTGGTGAGGCAAGTCGTAGCCACACCACATCGCATCCTGTGGGTCAACTACGGCTTCAGAGGCGCCAAATAGAGACCACGGGAAGAAGATCCACGCAGTGATCTGGACGTGCGTGGTCTGAGATAAAAGGACACAGAACAAGACGACTGTGCAAAGAGCCAAGTGGTGACAAAAGGTTCTGCATTTCCAATAGATGATCCATTCAATAATGTGATGATATTAGTTTGGCCAGCATGCTCAGAGGGAACAGACTATCCACAATTGAGTCTCATTCTCCCTCAGACCAATCCATGCGCTGAAAACTATTTTCTGCATAAGCAAAATCAAATAAGAGAAAAAAAAAATGGGTCCCAAACTAAAATAGCCAGCCAGGTTAGAAAATCTTGTCCAAAATGATCTGTGATGCTTGGTGGAAGTTTTATTTTTTATTATGGGTGCTTTTACTGAAATGGTGACTTCTTTCCTCTGGTTTCTGAGAATCTTAAGTCTGAACAGCAGGGTCGAGGAGGGAGTCCTGAGTGCTGCTTTTTGCCTGCCCAAGTCCCCACGGGACCAATCAGTGGCACCTGCTGAGGGTGGAAATGGGGCTCAAGGAGCTGTTAGGGGCAAGGGGAACTCCCTTTGGGAGAGAGGCCTCCTCCCGGCTTGCTATCAGTCTCCAGGCCTCTGCCGTGAGAGGACGATGGAGTAGGGGACAGCACATGGGGTGAGCTGCCTCCAGCCTGGCTGGGCACATTCGACAGCCTGCTGCCTCACGAGGCAGGGAGGGGAGCTGGCGGGCTACACAGAAAAGTGGCCGGCCATCCCAGCTTCAGCTGGGAGAGGAACAAACCAGGAAGCCATGGAGGAGGCAGCCCCAGCCAGCTGCCTGTGTGCACATGACTTCCCCCAAGGACACAGACGGGAAACTGGGGCAAGTGTCTGGAGAGGCTGGGGAGCAGTGTTTGCCGGGGCTTGAAGTCTTCCTGCCTCCACTTCTCTTGATGATGACCCGACAGCTACTTGCATTGGTTCAAGCAGCCAGCCTCCCGTGCAGAGTCTGTCGTGCTGTGAGGTCATCAGGGGGAAGTGAGTCTGGGGCTCAGAGTCCGCTGGTGTCGATGGCTGTCACAGAGGCAGGCGTTGAGGAGCGCGAGGTGGTTGCCGAGGTCTTGTCTAGGGCTGGACTTGGCACATTGCCGTCGGCGGACCGGGCTGCGGAGCCCCTCCCTCCAGGAAGCAGCGGCCGGCTCTGGCTGTGGGGACTCTGGCCGTGCAGGTTCTGGCCACAGAGGCGGTGGTGGCGCTCCCAATCCTTATGCTGGCAGAAAGAGCCGCAGTATCGTGCGATATTGCACCCACTGCAGGTCTCACTGGCTTTGCGGCCACAGTTCCAGCAGTTCTGCAAGACACAGGCATCCATTAGCTGCTAGGATCTTGGGGGGCAGGCTTGTCATAACTTGTCACCTGCACTGTAAAACAGCAGGTGGGGCTGTACGGGGAGAGAGTGGGCTTTGGAGCTGCACACACCTGTGCTTGCCCTGCCTCTACTGTTAATCTGCTTTCTGAGTTTCCTTCATCTGTACAACAGGAAAACTACCTATCCTGGGCTGATGGGACAGCGAGATGAGGGGTATGTGAAGACATCGTAGGGCAGCTGGAAGTCCTGCTAAAGGCATCAACTCATTGTTTTGACTCACATTTTAATCCTCAACGACCAAACCAAATTCTGTCCCAGGGTTCCCCCATCATAGCTATCTATTCCAAGACCACACAGGTGCTTAGACAGTTTTCTTCCTTGCCCTTCCCAATGGAGAAATGACCTTTGTTGTGTTCACTGACAACACCTAATCTTTAAAAAAGTCACCTGCCAGAGGACCTGGGTGAGTGACCAGGAGTGTGGGAAGTTGTGCTACTCTCTCTGTGCTCATTCTCCTTTCAGTGACGTATCTCATCAGAGGTGGGCTGAGGATCATGGGAATATTTCTGGCTTGTTTGTGGGAGCCCCCTGCAATACCTTAGAACCTAAGGCCCTGAGGTCTACATCAGGGAGTTTTCCTACTATTCTTTGCACTTTCCTAGAGGAAAGCTCCCAGCACCTGCCCCTTGGTACTCTCCTCCCTGTAGGTTCCTGTGAGGACTTCACTAGTGACACATGAGTGTTCTGCACTTGAGGTCTCCATGACCCACTTATAAGAGAAGAGCCTTATGGCATTGGTCAGGTGAAGCTATCAGGAAAGCAAGGCTTTCTTCTTAGGTGTCAGGAAGGACTTGATCAGTCAGCCAGCTGCCCTCTCCCCTGCAAGTTCTCCAGAATGGCAGAAGCCCATCACGAGGCCTGGCCTGACACTCAGAGAAGAAAGATACTGTTCCCAATGAAATCAGAACACTTGCTCAAGTGTAAAACAACTGAAAAGGGCTAAGAAGGACCTTGAGGCCACCTCGCCCACCTCTTGCATTGTATAGGTGGGACACTGAGGGCCAGTAGGCAGGGACTTGTCTGAGGTTATAAAATGATCACATGGCTATGCAAAGCCTGGAACCTGGGCCGCCTGCCTCCACTATACCCAATGTACAAGTTTAGTTTCAAAAAGCCTTAGAAAGGACTGCAGATTCCCTTCTAACACAACAGGCTTCTCAGGAAATACTAAGGACCGCCCCAACCCTGCCAACACCAACAGTGGAGGACCAAAACGGGACAGAAGTAATTCTGAGGATCATTAAAGATCCTCAAGCAAACTACATTCCAGAGAATTTCATACTTTGGAGCCTGACAGGCTGACTCCAAACAATGCTTTGGTAGAACATTATTGCTTGTGGGGAAGAACTCAGTTGCCTTCATGGGGCTGCTGTGGAAACATTGGCCTCTACTCCCTCTGTCCAAGTCTGCAAGAACATCTCAAATTGGGGCACAGTATTAAACCAATGGTGCTTTCACCTTGGCCACCATTACATTTAAAATATTTATTACATGATTGATGGGATACAATGAAACAAGATAAACAGCCTCCCACAGAGGTGGGATCATAGAAATGCAGGAACAACGTGGTTAGGGTCAGAGAAGCCAGGGTGAAAAGGACACTTGACATTCCCTGTCTCTGTGGCTTTTCCCTGATTTCACCAAAAGCCTTTTTGCCAAGAAACATGACAAAAGGTTTATTGTGGTAGTCACCCTTCAAATCAGCATTTGTCAAAGCTGGAGCAATGCATGTGGCCAAAAAGGCCTTTGTAATTAATGGGTAAGGTTATGAACCTTCTGAGTTACTGGCCAAGGAAGTCAGAGATGGGATTCCAGAATTTCCTTTGTCAAGCATGGGCCATCAGTCTATGCCAGTTATTACTCAAAGTGGCCCAGGGAACACCTGTATCAGAATGACCTGGGGCTTGTCAAAATACTTGGGACCCATCCCAGAGCTCCCTGGCCTTATTTCAAACCTGGCCTAAAGGAAAAATGATTCCTATCTTATAGTCAACTGCTAGCCCATTATGTTTGCCAGGAAATCCAGGCTGGGGACAGAAGGGGACCTCTCACTTCATCCCTCTACCTGAGGCATTCCAGGGGAGACGCTTCAGTCTGGCCTCAGAGGAGGCAGCTGTTCTGCAAGAGCAAGAGCTGCCACAGCTTACACACCTATGTCGTTAACAACATCATAAATCCCTTCTGTCTAAACAGCGCATTGCAGTTTAAAAACACTTCCATAGGGGCTTCCCTGGTGGCACGGTGGTTGAGAATCTGCCTGCCCATGCAGGGGACACAGGTTCGATCCCTGGACCAGGAAGATCCCACATGTCGCAGAGCAACTAGGCCCGTGCACCACAACTACTGAGCCTGTGCTCTGGAGCCCACGAGCCACAACTACTGAGCCCACGTGCCGCAACTACTGAAGCCTGCGTGCCTACAGCCCGTGCTCCACAACGAGAGAAGCCACCGCAATGAGAAGCCCGTGCACTGCAACGAAGAGTAGCCCCCGCTCGCCGCAACTAGAGAAAGCCCACGCAGCAATGAACACCCAACACAGCCAAAAATAAACAAATAAAATAAATAAATTTATTTAAAAAAAAAACAAAACCACTTCCACAACCATGATCTAATTATATCTTCCTAAAAAGTGTAAGACCAGCAGGACAGGGGCTGCTACACACCCACTATACAGAGAAGGAGACTGACTCCTGAAGGGTATGCTGCCAGTGTGAGGGGAACTGGGACTAGCACTTAGGGTTCCTGGGCTCCTTCCGCTATACCAAACCACCTCTCACAGGATGGATGAAAAACTCCAGGGATACCTCTAGATGTCAAGTAGAACTTTCTGAATGAAATGGAAGGAAATCAGCTCTCCTGGTCCAACACAAAATTACTCAGCGCTTAGGCCCTGCTATCCTGCCCCTGTTTTGGAAGGAAGTTTGCTGGGATGGATGCTGGTGTGTGCCTCATCTGTAAGCCTCTTTGTGCATTGTTTAAAATTCTAGCTCCTTTAAAGCACAATGCTATAAATGGAGAGCTGGGATTTAAACCATGCAATCCAGATCCAGAACTCATGCTCTTAGCCAAAATGTTACATTCTTTCTTCGGAGAAAGACATAAACATAGATATAAAAGTAGATAAATATGGACAAATATAGGTATTGATATGGATGGCTATAGATAAGGAATTAAATATACAACAGAAAAAAGTAGGAGGGGAGAAGGAAAAGGGGAGAGTTAAAGGAAATATTTTCTCACAATTCAGTTGGGAGCGCTACCATAAGGACTTTTTCCACATCCTCTGTGAATGGCAACATGATATTTAGGCATTTTCATCTTCACATTGCCATGCTTAACACTGTAATACTGAAAAAGATCGTTTAAAGAGGATGAGAAAATAAAATTTCTGCCATTTAAAAAACCAACAAAAAAATCTCAGTTCTTTATAACTTCAAGAGAATATCCCAAAGACTAGATGGGCTCTACCTACTTACAGAAACAGGCTTGTTTCAGGACTTAAAGTTTGTCTTAAAGCTGAAAAGTGACTAAAATGAAAGTTACAGAAAAAGCTCATTACATTCGAAAGGACTGTTAGGATGTTTTTGTCACATGCCTTTTCTTTTCAGTTTGTTGTCCTCATTATGGTACAAGAGTGTCCTCTGGGGCCCTAGGCACTAGGCAGTCAGGCAGGCCTGCCCGATCTGTCACTTCAATCCATGAAAGGACTATCCTTTTTGTAAACAGATCGGATGCTACAGGACCCTGCACCTCCTTTCTCCTACTCTGGCTTCAGCGATGTTTGATTACGTCAAATTCCCTGAGCCCCAGTCTCATTTGTAAATCTGGACTCCAACAACACCCACGCCTCACAGGGTCACTGTGAGGACCACAAAGACCACACACACACTTCGCTCTGCATCTGGCACACAGCAGGCCCGCTCAGGCAGTGGTGGTCACTGCTGTCACGCAAGTCCGCAAACTCTGTCTTTAGGGTGAGTTTTCAAAACTTAAACCAATATAATGAGCCAATATACAAGAATATAATAATTGAGAAACAAACCTCTCTGGTACTGAATAAAAATCATAATCATCTAGCTCAAGAGTGGACTGTTGGCCCTTACTACCCAGCACTTGAGAGGAAAGCAGTGGGCTTGGTCACTCCAGCTGCCCCAGCCCCAGCCCGCAACCCAACAGTGCTCTGACCTCCGTCGACTCTTCTTGCTCGTTAATGACGAGGAAGGCGTCCTCTGCGGCCTGCCGTTTGACATCCGCTATTGTCTGCTCCATCCGAGCTCTCTCGGTAGCAATCACTTCAAAGGCTTTTTGCTCTGCCTCAGCAACGGCTTTCTGAACTTCTGACATGGCCTGAATTTTCACCTTATTCACAGCTTCTTCTAGAAGAAAGTGACAGTAAAATCAACTGGCCGAGAAATCTTTCCCCTCCCACTCCACATCGTTTCTAAGAAGGGACAGAGGTGAAACCAGATGACTTTTCTAAAAATACACAGGGATGAACTTATGACATAGCATTCACTTTTATTCTTATCCTCACTTGTCCATTCATGCTAGGGGCTGGGGAGACCTCGGTGACTAAGATGTATCCATATTCTCACAACTGTGATCAAGTATAAAGGTGGCTGAGGTGCCATGATACATGTCAGTGTAAGAGACAACAGTTCCAAGGGGAAAAGTGGTCAGCTCTATAAGTGGCAGAGGAGGATCAGGAAAATGTGTCTTGGTTGAGATGGTAGGTGGAAATGAATTTTTAGAAAGTCTTGCATTCCCCGCTAAGGAATTTGGCCCTTCTTCTAAAGAAAATGTGAAACCCTAAAGGGTTCTATGCACGGACAAAAGACTGAAGACAGAGATACCAACTGAGAGGTTGGGGCAATAATCTGGCTGATAAAAAGAGACTCTGAATTTAGGCAGGAGCAAGTGGCACAGAAAAGGGGATGAGATAGAATAAGCTGGTACATCTAAGGGTCTGGAGGTGGAGGTAAAGGCGAAGAATGGAACTGCTATGCAATGAAACAGATAGTAAGCAAAATGCTGGTGTTGAAGGCAAGTGAGAAGGTTGAGGTATATCCAGGTACAAATGACCAGGAGGCAGTTAGGTATGTGAGACTGAACTCAGTAGAGAAATGTTGCCTGAAGATACAGTTCTGGGCTGCTAGGTGCCCTGGGCCTCCAAAGCCCTGTCCAGTTGCCATCACCCCACTTGATTCCTGATCAGTTCCTCCCAGCACCACCGCCCTGCTTGGTTTTATAGGATGTACACTCCAAATGACATATGCTATGCATTTGAGCCTCAGTCCTAAGTCCCAGTGTGAATGACCTCCCTACTGAGTCCACAAAACTGGACAACTCAGAAGCCTAAGGAAACTCCCTTACTGCTTGCACATGGCTCTTGCACAGGGCCTAGGCTCAAAAGAGGTCTAAACACAGTGTTGCCATCCTAGAACTTTCCATCATATCGCTCTAGCCAAGAAAAGCAAGTTTTCACCCTAAAGGTCAAGGATGATGCTGAGCTGATCAGACACTGACTCCACTCCTTAACTCTTGGTGTCCACGCAGGTAGGTCCACTGTGGCCCACCACAGCTACCTTTCATAGACCTCTTTTAATTTACCAGGTAGATGTTGAGTGTCTCTTATTGAGCCAACATAAAAATGCTCCTAAGTGTATTTTATCTTCTCAGTTTAAAGATGAATCAGTAAGAATCATAGTTTGGAAATCTACCTCGCTGAAGGTCATCTAAGGTCACAGATGGCACTGTCACAGAACAAGCACTCAAATTTAGCTGGCCCACGCCAAAGTTAGGCTCTTAACCATAGTTAACCAAAGGTTACCTCTCAAGTAGAAAATCACTAGTTACCAAAGAGATCTTGTGCATGGTAATTTTTCACTCTACCTTTACAATTACTATCTTCATTTCCCACAATTCTACTTCTTGGTCGTATAATATACACATCCCCATTTCCAACTACAAAGATTTTTCCGAGGTGCTATGTAGTTTTCCAAATTATTTTTAATGGTAAGATGATATTCTGTTGTGGTGCCACACTATAAAATTCATATTACCATTCATGGATATGTGGGCATTTCCTGGTTTGCCTCTCCCTTGCTCCAAGAATACACTAAAAACAGTGTCTTTTTACATACTGCTGCCTTTTTAACAATTTGCGTGTCTAAATCTGGATCATTCCCTTTTATTATTATTTTTTAAATTTATTTTTATTTTTTTGGCCGTGCCGTGTGGCATGCAGGATCTTAATTCCCCAACCCGGGATTGAACCCATGCCCCCCCTGCAGTAGAAGCTTAACTTAACCA
Source organism: Balaenoptera ricei (assembly GCF_028023285.1). Classification (NCBI taxonomy): domain Eukaryota; kingdom Metazoa; phylum Chordata; class Mammalia; order Artiodactyla; family Balaenopteridae; genus Balaenoptera; species Balaenoptera ricei. Next base: position 25,703,571 of record NC_082653.1, read on the forward strand.
CTGGACCACCAAGGAAGTCCCTGGATCATTCCCTTTTAAGATTCAAAAGCATGCCAGTGAGAAATGATTTCAAAATTTCCATGTGTTCATGGTTGGTAACACAATAATTTCATATATAAATCTCTGATGAATTATTTAGTGTCATTAACAGGGTCCTCTAAAATTTTGTCAGTAATTAGGTGTTAAAGACCTTGGGGGCTAATTGGTCAGGGTTGCATTACCTTGTACTTTCCTGATTGTCAGTGAGAATAAACATTTTGCAACATGGTTAATTTGTTTTTCTCATGAGGTGTGTGTTCCTATCTTTTGTCCATCTGTTTATATTATGGTCTTGATATCAACTGGGTATTAACTTTTTTGTAGAAATAAATTTTATCTTAGAAAGAAAACCAAAAACTGTATATTGGACTACAAAAATTTCACTGAGAAAGGGAGGCAAGAAGGAAAAGAAGGCTAGTATTGGATAAGGTAATATTAGGGATATGAGGTTAGTGTAATCCCCTGTCTTAACACAACAAGCAGTTCCTACCCTCCCTTATTCTTGTAGAAAATGACACCTACCAAGAACAGTTGTGATGCAGCTAGAGACAGTGAAGATGAAAGGAAGAGCAGAATGAACCAAATGTGGGAGCACGAGAACACAGTGACGAGAATAGGCAGAAATGAATTAAGCTACACACCCAGAAACAGGGCATATAAATAGGGAAGGAAGAGTCGGTTACTTAACGCCTCCCAGCAGAAGGGGGTGATGAGGACTTGGATGGATTGTAGGGAGTCATTCCAAATTCTTAATCAGCAAGTAACATGACAGGCAGTCCAGAAGGTGGGCCAAGCTGAAGGGGGAGAGGCAGGAGCCTAGAGCTCTTTGAAGAGGAAGTTATGAGAAAACCACCTTTCCCCCAAATATGTGCTCTACACTCATATAAATTAGTGAGCACATGTGACCTATAAGCAGACAGACATACCAGTTTTTTTCCAAAACTCCACAGGTACATATCCTGTTCCTGGCCTACTGTTGAATTCCCGCTGAGAATCTACAGAAGAGAGAGAAACAGCATAGGGTCAGAAGCTGTCTATAATTAACATGTTTTACTTTTGTGAAAAACTTATCAGATCTCTCATTCACCATGTAGAAAAAGATTCAAACATATACATTCATTTACTGGAAAAAATGTTCTGACAAGGAATAAAATCAGATTATAAACAGTACACTTAAGTTTTAGATGCTCAACATTGCTAATCATCAGAGAAATGCAAACCAAAACCAGAATATCACCTCAAACCTGTCAGAATGGCTGTCATCAAAAAGACCACAAATAACAAACATTGGTGAGGGTGTGGAGAAAAGGAAACCCTCGTACACTGTTGGTGGGAATGTAAATTGGTGCAGACATTGTAGGAAACAGTATGGCAGTTGCTCAAAAAACTAAAAACAGAACTACCATATGATCCAGCTATTCTACACCTGGGTATGTATCTGAAGAAAACGAATACACTAATTTGAAAAGATACATGCACCCCAATGTTCATAGCAGCAGTATTTACAATAGCCAAGATATGGAAGTAATCTAAGTGTCCATCAACATATAAATGGATAAAGATGTGGTACATACACACACAGGAATACTTCTCAACCATAAAAAAGGATGAAAGTTTGCCATTTGCAACAATGTGGATGGACCTGGATGGTATTGTGCTTAGTGAAATAAGTCAGAGAAAGACAAATGCTGTATGTTATCACTTATATGTGGAATCTAAAAAATAAAACAAACTAGTCAATATAACCAAAAAGAAACAGACTCACAGATATAAAGAACAAACTAATGGTTACCAGTAGGGATAGGGAAGGTGGGGAGGGGCAAAATAGGAGTAGGGGATTAAAAAGTACAAACTATTATGTATAAAGTAAATAAACTACAAGGATGTATTGTACAACACAGGGAATACAGCCGATATTTTATAATAACTATAAATGGAGTATAACTTTAAAAACTGTGAATCACTATGTTGTATACCTGAAACTTATATATTGTAAATCAACTATATTTCAATAAAAAATAAAACACATGCGTGCCTCAAATATTAGTAGTATTTCAAAGTAGTGAGATGAAAAGTGAGCCTCACGTTTTTTAAAAAATAAATTTATTTATTTATTTATTATTTATTTTTTGGCTGCATTGGGTCTTTGTTGCTGCACGCGGCTTGCTCTAGTTGCGGCGAGCGGAGGCGACTCTTCGTTGCAGTGGGCGGACTTCTCATTGTGGTGGCTTCTCTTGTTGCGGGGCTCGGGCTCTAGGCGCGTGGGCTTCAGTAGTTGTGGCTCGTGGGCTCTAGAGCGCAGGCTCAGTAGTTGTGGCGCATGGGCTTAGTTGCTCCGCGGCATGTGGGATCTTCCTGGACCAGAGCTCGAACCTGTGTCCCCTGCATTGGCAGGCGGATTCTTAACCACTGTGCCACCAGGGAAGCCCAAGCCTCACTTCCTTTTTACTTATCTCTATGTCCTTCCCCACTATGAACATGTAGGTATTTTTAAGGTACTTCCCTAAAAACAAACGTATAAACGTTAAGAGTCGATATTTATGCACATATACATGCGTGTATGTGCTGTGTCTGTATCCAATTTAACTGTATCCATCATGCTCAGCTCTCTGGCAACTGCTTTCTATCGGTCACAGAATATGGCTTTTGTTTCTTGCCAACTCTGAATCCTTATATGTGATTTAAGGAAGTTTCCTTTAAAATGCTTATAAACTTTAAAAAAAAAAAAAAAGCAACTAGTAAATAAAATACTCTGATCTGGAACAGTGTATTTCAAATACACTGTTGCTGGGAAAAGGATGGGGTGGAGGGTGACTTTAACATATATATCTATTGTGATTATAAGACATAATGTTTTATAAGAAATGTTTTCATTGTTTTATAAAGTATGAAAACTAATTAAGGTAATTTGAGTTTTTTAAAACTTTTTTTAAATGAGTCAGTGCTAGCAGACTTACTCACTTTCTTATGCTCTGTTGAGGTTAATCTGAAAAGTAGATTTTATGTTCTGAACACTCATCAACCCATGGTGCAAAGAGGAACCAGGGGGAACACCCAGTGTGGCAAGGGAGGCCAGCCTGGCATGAAATGTTTGCCAGAGGCACTTTAGTCCTTATAAGAATGCCTGAGAATTGGCTGCAAACTGGTCTTGGATAGGAAAGGAATCTCTCCTATTTCAAAAGCTATCAGCACAGAGAACCTACTTCTGTATCACCCCAGAGCTGAGGGGATAATGAGTTTTTTTTTTTTTAAATTATTAGCACCTTTAATTATTATTTATTTATTTATTTATTTGGCTGTGTTGGGTCTTCGTTTCTGTGCGAGGGCTTCCTCTAGCTGAGGCAAGCGGGGGCCACTCTTCATCGCGGTGCGCGGGCCCCTCACTATCGCGGCCTGTCTTGTTGCAGAGCACAGGCTCCAGACGTGCAGGCTCAGTAGTTGTGGCTCACGGGCCTAGTTGCTCCGCGGCATGTGGGATCTTCCCAGACCAGGGCTCGAACCCGTGTCCCCTGCATTAGCAGGCAGATTCTCAACCACTGCACCACCAGGGAAGCCCCGAGTTTTTTTTTTTTAATTGTGTAAAATACATATAAAACTTACCATTTTAAAGTGTATAATTCAGTGACATTTAGTACATTCATAATGTTGTACAACCATCATTTCCAGAACATTTTCATCACCCCAAAAGGGAACCCCATATGTCTTAAAATTTTGATAGTATTAGTACTTTTTGTGAGACTGAGATCTCTAGGAAGTGCTAACACCACTGCCAAGAAAACTGAAGAAATGAACTCTTTTCCACATAGGTAAGTTCCTGACTCATGTGGCCATCTGTCAAATACCTAGAAACCCAAGATCCATAAAATAAATACAAGGAAAAATCTAGGACTAGAAGAGGCAAAGTAACACAAGCTAAGGAGAAGGTAGTTCATCAATGTCAACTAAGTCTTAAATAAGGAAAACCTGTAAGGAAAAGAGTTTGAGTGTGCAGGTAAGCTGTCATTGGCGTTAAATGACAGAAGAAATACTTGCTTACTTGTGTGGACATGGGGAAGCCTTGACGAACAAGGAAAAGCCACTTCATTTCAGTCATCAACTTTGTATCTGTCCAGTCATCAGTATTTTCTTTCTCTGACAGATGTAAGAGGGGAGGATGCAAATGACCCTAAAGGAACTTCTCGGCTTAGTCAGGACATGCCTGGAAACTAGGGACATTTTCACGGTTATTTCCAGAAGCCAAAATTTTCAGCTCATTTACTAAGAAAACTAGAGTTTCAGAGGCTATTAATCAAAGGTCAGACAGAGAATGCAAATATATGGATCAGAAGTGGGGGACTAATGGTACTGTGTTTCTGTGAGAGAATGCTCTAGTTCTTAGAAGAAACAAAATGAAGCATTTAAGGAGGAGTATCATGATGGTTTAGGGGAGACTGTACCTACCTATCTACCCATCTATAAAGAGAGAAAGCAAATGTGAAAAACTGGTGAATCTAGGTATGGGGCACATCATTGGTCACTGTGCTGCTCTTTTAATATTTCTTTGCGTTTGAAAAACTTCAAAACAAAAAATTGAGAAAAGTTATCTTTAAGTATAGGCATAGAAAATTCCTTAAGAACACACTAATTTGCTAATAAGTGAGCCCAAGAGAGGAGAGAAAAAGTGGGTGGGGACAAGATTTTTCACAATCCATATGTTTCCGTAATGCTGGACATTTTTGCAATGCAGTTCATTTTTTAAAATTCCATTTAAAGAATAAAGAAATTAAAACACCCAAGAAAATGAAGTGGATATAACATTACCAGATATTAAAACACATTCTGAAGCTATAATAATAAGTTTGATATTATATTGGGAAGCTATCATAATCACTAAGATTGTGTGCTGGTTCTGGAATAGAATGTCCTACTTACAATCTTTCTTTTTTAAGTTAATTAATTTATTTATTTTAAAAATTTATTATTATTATTATTTTCTGGCTGCATTGGGTCTTCGTTGCTGCACACGGGCTTTCTCTAGTTGCGGTGAGCGGGGGCTACTCTTCGTTGCAGTGCGCGGGCTTCTCGTTGTGGTGGCTTCTCTTGTTGCGAGGCACGGGCTTCAGCAGTTGCAGCATGCGGGCTCAGTAGTTGCGGCATGCAGGCCCTAGAGCGTGTGGGCTTCAGTAGTTGCAGCACGTGGGCTCAGTAGTTGCGGCGCACAGGCTCTAGGGCACATGGGCTTCAGTAGTTGCGGTGTGTGGGCTCAGTTGTTGTGGCTCGTGGGCTCTAGAGCGCAGGCTCAATAGGTGTGGCACACGGGCTCAGTTGCTCCATGGCTTGTGGGATCCTTCCGGACCAGGGCTTGAACCCGTGCCCCCTGCACTGGCAGGCAGATTCTTAACCACTGCGCCACCAGGGAAGTCCCCTACTTACAATCTTGACATAATAGCTGTAGGACTACTTTGGCCAAGTTTCTAACTTATGTAAGCCTCAGTTTTGCCATCTGTAAATAAATCTAATGGTAGTTCCTATATCTCAATAGGCAGTTTTGAAAACACAGGTAAAAGGCTTATTAGCACTGGCTGGAACATAGTAAGAGCCCACATAAGCTATTATTACTAAAAGTGATAACTAATATAGTCAGAAAGATCAATGAAGGAAATAGATTGAAGTATTTAACCAAATTAGCATCTGATAATTACTTCATTTTAATAGATAAAGGATGGGTATCAACTGATGGTAGGAAAATTTAAACTATCTGGAGAATTAAAAGTTGGATAGCTAACATGCAAACACACAAAACTTGAATATAATATAGATGAAATTTATTGTGCCTTGGGTAGGGATCAAGGTCAAGGAAAACCATAAAGAAAATGATAGATTTGACCCCATATTAGCTATCCCATCCATCAAAATAAAACAAGATCAAATGAACACAAATGTCTGTATCCACAACCCATTAATTTCACTAAGGATATATCCTAAAGGAAAAATCCCTACATATAAAGATTTTAAATATTGCATTATTCACTGAAAAAGAAACAACAAGCAAAAAACCTTAATGTTCAACAATAGGAATGGCTTAAGGAAATTATAGCTTATTTCCATGGTGGAATACTATAGTATAGTCATTAAAATTATATTCATAAAATCCTCAATGATGTGAGAAACATGCTTAATATGAAGTTATGTTTTCAAAGAAATCAATACAAAGTTGTAATCCAGAATTCTCAGACACATCCCAAAACTCTTCAGTGGGATGATAAACTAGTAAATTCTTTATGTTTCTGTATTTTCTACAATGAGCCATACAGTTTGACGGAAGGATGGAAGGAAGGAAGGAAGGAAGAAAAGAAAGAAAGAAAAGAAAGAAAGAAAAGAAAAGAAAGAAATAAAGAAAGAAAGGAAAAGAAAAAGATAGCTACCTCATGAGGTTGCTCTGAGAATTAAGTGATAATGTACATAAAGGAATGGTTCTCAGCTCCTGGAGACCAGGTCCCATCTCAGACAAATTAAATCAGAATCTCTGGAGGTGGGGCCAGGGCATCAGGAGTTTTCCAAAGGTCCTTAGATGGGTTCTAAGGGGGTATCCAGGGCTAACTACTGAAGAAAAGTGCCTGGCTTAGAACCCAATGTTCATGGTTAAGGTCTCCCAAACCACACTAGGAGCATCACCTCTCTGTAGGTCATATATATATTTTCTGTTGTAACAATGGTAAAGTGTCCTTTTTAGTTGATTCTTCCAATATTGGTACATCTTGATCTTTCAAGTTGCAGGCATTATTGACTGATTAGCCATTTCAGAAGGAAAGAATTCATTCTCTTTTAACCTCCCCCCAGCCCACCAGACACAATAACAATTCCTTCTCCTTCCCCTCCCCCAAACAGAGATATACTCAAATTCTGTTACATCAATAGTCAACATTTACAGTACTCAATGTAAATGCTAATCACAGCTGAGTCATGTGGTTCATATTCTATGAATCTTTTTTGTTTTTATAAATTTTATTTATTTATTTTTGGCTGTGTTGGGTCTTCGTTGCTGTGCGCGGGCTTTCTCTCTAGTTGCAGCGAGTGGGGGCTACCCTTCGTTACAGTGGGCAGGCTTCTCATTGCGGTGGCTTCTCTTGGTGCTGAGCACAGGCTCTAGGCGCATCAGCTTCAGTAGTTGTGGCACGTGGGCTCCAGTAGTTGTGGCGCACAGGCTCTAGAGCGCAGGCTCAGTAGTTGTGGCGCACGGGCTTAGTTGCTCCGCAGCATGTGGGATCTTCCCAGACCAGGGCTCGAACCCATGTCCCCTGCATTGGCAGGAGGATTCTTAACAACTGCGCCACCAGGGAAGTCCCTCTATGAATCTTTTTATCTTCCTGAACAAGTTTTTGTTTTTCTTAGAGCTAATAACTGATTTATTCATGTGCTAAGTTTCTTATGTAATTATTTCTAACTCAATCTCAAATTCTCATCCTGTGGTGTAAATATTTTATAAATTTCCTTTTCTAGAAAAAATCTCCAGCAAGCTGATGGGCTATTCCTGTCTGAACTGGCTGCTTTCTGGACTGTTTCAGCCTGGAATGTCCCACTGTTGTTTGGGACCCTACCAAATATCCCAGGGATTCCATTCCTCTCTTTCTCGGTTGCATCCTGTTTTATCAATTCCATGTTTTCTCCACTTTATGGTTTACTTCCCTGTGTTGGGGCACATCCTACCCAAATGCGGTAAACACCATGATAAAGGTAGATGGGAGGTGCATTTTTTTTTCCCCTTAAATTGTGGGTTATTAATCTAACAATTGTTTTGGTTGCATACAGAATTCTAGGTTAAAATAATTTTCCTTTCATTGTCTTCCAGCTTTCAATGATGCTAATTGGTAAATCTGTTTCTTCCACTGTGTTGTTTACTTGATAGACTGGTTCAAGCTGGAATGCTGTCTTTCAGTTCTGGGTAAAATTTAAAAAGAATTTCAGTAACTATTTTATTTTTCCTTTCTGTTCACTGTTTCTGAAACTCATGATTTGGATATGAGTTTGATGGATCCTCTAGGTTTTTTAAAATCTTTTTCTCTCTATGGATATTAACAACATTTTTTTTTTTTTTTAACAACATATGTTTTTAAGTTTTCCTTTCTCTGAGAAGCTGCTGTTAACTCACATTTCTGTTTCTTGATTTTGGTCTCCACCTTTATTAGAGGCTTACCTCTAGAGTTTGGTCATATGAATGCAAGCCACTAAAAAGCTCCATGAAAGCCCCCTGACTGTGGACTTAACTGCAGGCAGCTTTCCCAAAATTGCCTGATTATTGGACTCATTAAACATATATATATATATATATATATATATATATATATATATATATTCAGATTCCTGGGTCCTTGAATCATAACCTCCAGGGAAAGGTCTAGAATGTGTATTTCTAATAAACACCCAGGTGACTCTCATTCTCAGGAAAAACTGGGGAAAACCGATAGCTGAGTCAGTTTATTTCCTTCTTTTAAAAAAAACAAAACTTTAATTGCAAAATATTAGATGCTAACAAGTTCATAAAAATACTAATGTACAATTTAATGAAAAATTATAAAGTGAAAACACAAAAACCTCCAGATTAAGATAGAAAACACTTTTGGCAACCCCAAATCCCCAAGAAGTGAGTAGTGTAAGCCATAGTAATGTTTAAATAATGCCAGCTGGACTTGTAATCCTGTCCTAATAGCTGATAAAGATCATTAGAGCTCACTCTGCACTCTACGTCATCAACATCCTCCATGCCACATACCCAGAGGAAACTATTCTCTGGAATTCTGTGATAATCATTTTCTTGTTTTTCCTTATTGTTTTCATACTTATTTATGTGTCCTTAAATAAAATACCAAAATACTTTCCTTTCATGCATCCCTGACCAAAATCTGTTCCTGAAAATATTGTGAACCACAAATTTTCAGACAGAGGAAACCTACATTCCATTATTTTAAATGGGGAAAATAATAATGTCATCCAAAGTCCATTCAAGTTCTCTCTAAATCACCAAAACACATAAATATTAAATACTTAAATAACAATCCACCAGAGGTTTCTATATAACGTCAAACATTTAAAACACTACTTATCTAACTACTGAAAAGTCACTGGTGAGTATGTTTGTGTGCTACGCCCCCAAACATTGCCCAGTACAGACAGTGCTGCTCAAAGTGCTGGTCTGCAAACCGTTATTAGTCCCTGAAGAGATAAGGAGCTTATGCAGAATGCAAGCAAAACAACGACGTCTCTAAGTGAGCTGCTTAGTGTAGCAGTCTCTTCCTAGAGTGAAGCAAGCGGTGCCTGATCCATCCTGTGCAAGCTCCTCGTATCATCACAGACCACTAACAAGTAGTTTTTGGAGTGGTTTTGGTCCACACTGAGTAGCTCACTTGTTTAGGATATTATGATTTCCTTCTACAATGCATGCAACAAATGTACTATAAGAGAAATAAACAATGAAATAAAAATACTAAATATGTATAATATGCATAAATAAAGATACTGAAAGATACTGTTTAAGTCAGACAGATTGACAGTGCCCTGAGAAACCTGAGGGGAGGAAACCCTAGGATCCATGAAGAGGTAACCTGTAGTGACAATATAATTTATCATCCCAATTGTCCTCATTTTCGAGAGTAAGAGATGTGCTGGTAATAGTTACGACAGGACGATAGCCATAGTCACCCTAGCTAAACCCTCAATGCAAAGCAGTGTTTCTAAACAACACCAGCAAGACCTGCAGTCCCGGCTGGAGAGGAGCCGACTCAGGACCACGCTCACTCTGCACTCTACACCCTCACTTGCAGAGCTTCGATGGAAGGTTTGTGATTCGGGTGGTGAAGTTAGGGTAAGTAAGTTTCTGTGAGCTGTGACAGGGAGTATTTGTGAAGGTTCAGATGGTGAGAGATACCTGAGAATTAGCTTGAGGTTCCTTTTAAAAGAATTGTACTGTAAGTATTTGATGTCCTGCTGTGCTGGATATTCCACACAATGTTGCTAATCTATGGTTGGCTCAAGAGTCACCTCTGTGGGTAGGGTGGGGGAGAGCAATCCCTTAGTTACCAATGTCTTTGCCTCAATTTTTTTGGTAGTCTTTTTGAGACTAATGGCTGTCTTCTGTGGAATATGCTAGGTTTGCCATAAGAGGAGTCATTCTCCCTGGGGAAAACTGGGAGCTTGAAGTGGGTGGGTGGGGAAAGAGTCTGATCACAGGTGGCCCCTCATTTAGCCATGCCTTTGGATAGGGTGCCTCTTCAGTTACTAGGTCAATGTGAGGGAACATTTTTGGAGGAATAGCTGTGGTGTCCTGGATGTATCCTGGATTGAGAGCTCAACAATTGTTCATATCTCTGCTGCTTCAGGGTGGGAAAAGGCAGGAAGGCACAATCCAGCTTGGTACAGTAAAACTTTTCATTTTTTTGTCCAGGCAGAGGTTAATAAATGGTAATTTTCTAGATACGGAATGGGGAAAGGGGGATGGAAGCTGAGGTGAAGCTTTTTAGGGCTACCGTGAGGAATGAATGTGATGTACATGAGAGTCCCAAGTACATTCAGTCAGGCTGAATTTAACATCCAAACATTCTTTGATCATCACTCAGCACTTATATACAGTATAGAGTTGAAAACAGAACCAAATGACAAACATTCTCATTCTATGTGGGGAAGAGGGTATTTCTTGAACATGCCAAATACTGAGTCCTTGACATATTTTTTATAATTACCAAGGTCTTTCTAATTCCACAATCTAGTACCATCTTCCTTTTAAAGTAAAATATAAAAAGTCTCAAAAATAAAAAACAACAACAACAACAACAACAAAGATATATAAAAAGCCTCCCTTGTCAACTGAAGTGATTCTCCCCTTACCATTGCTGAGAGAATCTGCGCTCCCAGGACTGTGCTGCCTGGAGACCAACTCACTCCCTGTTTTCCTCATCTCTGTGTTTTCATTGTACCGTCTTTTCCAGTAGTTGAGTTCTTCACGATCTGATTCCTGACAGCGCCTCAGGACTGCCATGGAGCGTCTTGTTTTCTCTACCATTTCCATAATGCAGTTCAGGGCCTGAGCCAGGAAAGAAGTCAGGCAGAGCCATGGGATGAGGACATTCATACAATCAACATTGAAAATCAAGGACAGGTAAACAAAATATAAAGAATAAAGGTTTAAGAAGCTTACAGATTTAGCAATATCAAGTTTATATTTGAAAGCCTTTCTTATTATTTCTCTTTAAATATATACACACAATTTTTAAGATTTCAAAATAATACTTTTTGGATTCATCATGGTTGAAGCAGCCAGTTTCATCACAATATGGTTCTTTAAAGAGTATGGTGAAAACACATTATATCTCTGCCTAAAGCAGGAGATTTACATAAGAATGCAATCAGAGAATTACGTTCAGAGACAACATCACTCAGGAAGGAAAAGCTACTGTATGTATATTTCAAGCAGGTGTTACATCTTCTCTTCCCTTTTTAGTGAGAGGGGAAACTCTCTTTTCCAATGGGGCAGAGTTTACATTCTGTGCCAGTGTACTAATTCTCATTTGTATTTGGAGAAGCTCCATTTATTTAACACTCCATTTATTATACCAGGCCCTGTGATAAGCACCTTGCATATCATTACAACCCCCATGAATTCAAATAATATAGCATTATTGTTTTTAAGATATAAAAGTTGAGGCTAAAAATGGTGAAAGAACCTGCCCATCACAGAGGTAGAAGTGGCAAAGCTGGGTCCTAAAACTCATAAGCCTATGTTTTTAACCATTATACTGCATGGCTTCACTTGGTTATGACCTCAAGTGATCACCCCACTACAAAGATTTGGGAGTTACTCTTAGCTCTCTAGCTGGGGCGGTAGTAGATAAATCAGCTTTTATTGCAAAGACACTGTAGCTCTGGTTAGTTCACTTCAAGCATACACACTCTTACTCTCAGTAACATTAAGAATTAAAAGTAACAAGTAGTTAGGAAAACTATACACTGTAAGATTCTTACATGATCAAGATGTTTCCATTCATCAGCCCATTCCCTTTCTGTCAAACGGTGGTCTACCAACTCATCTTGATAGCCTCCATTTAGACCTATTAGAAATTAGATTAAATTTGAAGATAGAGGTAAGAATACAGTAAACAGAATTCTACCAAGTAAACACAAATACATTCATACCAACTATGAGCACACTATTAAGGCCAATGACTCACAATGATATAAAACCACAAAATGACATAAAACCAACAAGAAATCACTATTCAGAATGTATTAAAAAACTCCTACAAATCAATTATGAAAGACAAATAGCCCAAAAGAAAAACAGGTAAGAGAAATAAATAAATAGGTATGCCCCAGACAAAAAAGTACAGATGATCCATAAACATATAAAAAGACATTCAAACTTATACGTAGTCACACAGGGTAAATAAAATCTTCACTAAGATGGTTCCACATCTATATATTGGAAAATATTAAATTGTCAATCATACTAAATGTTGGTAAGGTTGTGGCACAATGCAAGTGCTTAACCACCACAAACAGAGCTGGTGCTGTACAAGTACGTGGAAACAACTTAGTATTAACCAAGGTATAATTTTTTGCATGGTTTTTGATATACGTTACTGAAATTTGCATGAATGCAATGACTGTGTGAATCAAGGATATACTGAATTATCCACTACTTTGAAAATCATGTCACACATGGCAACACTGCTCATAGTATCTGAACTGTCAATGTAACACACCTGATATCAGTCTGAATTTACAGCTGTTGTATTCATAGTGATTCTGTATTTGTGCAACCATCTGCTTATTTCATCATATCTTCTTGTGTAGTCATGCCTGAGCACTAATATATTATAAAATACTTTCTTATGTATTATACTTTAGAATATTGATCCTAAAATTATGGGACTAAGGTAGGCTATAGTATCCATAAATTTCATTTTAGGAGAGTAAATTGGGGGAGTGTTACAGTTTATTTGTTTAAAAGTGGGGGGTGGGAAATGATTTGGTAAGAACTACTGTACTAGGGCATACATTTTCAAAAGAGGACTGGGGAAAATTAAGGAATCTATAACCAGCCTGGAAAGCAAATGATTGACTGTAAAATAAACCTTCAAGGTAGAGGATTAAAGGTCTTTCAAGTAGAACACTTCAAGATGAAAAAACCTTTTTCTAAAACTGTTAGAAATAAAAGGAAAATCTGACCAAAATGCAGTTCTAGCTAGTTTTTAGCATACTTCTCTTAGAAGGTAACGAATTCAACTGGCAAAAAATGTGTATGAATATAGAAGAAATCAATAGGAAGGCGAATTTTTAACATAAGAACCATACAGGACAGCTGCTAAGGGAGCCATCATAGCACACTGGGAATGTACGCAAGCTCTCGGCATCAGAAAACTGGGGTCAGAATCTTGTCTCTGCCACTTTCTAGCTATGTGATTCTGGCCATAGTTCTGTCATCATGTATAAAAAGGCATAAACTCCATGGAATCCTATGTGTGAGGATTAAAAGAGATAATGTACATATACCACAATCTAAGTACTTAAGACTCAGTAAATGTTGGCAGCTGAGAACACCACTGCTGTCGTGGCCCATACCATTCAGCTACTACTGCATGAAGCCAGGGCCCTACTGTGGTCCGAGCCTCTGAAAGATGCTAGTGAGTCTAAGTCAGAAGGGGGGACAGGCAAATGTTTTGCAACTTTTTACTCCACAGGGCAACCCACAGATGGAAATGCAGGGCCAATTCTGGAAACTAGCAGCCCTTTGGTTCTCTGCTCTGACATATCTCCGCAGTTAAACTACAAAGAACCTTCTACAGTAAACTTATTTGAGTTTTGACAAGGAGCTTTGTTCAAAACTGATCTCGGGTGAGGTCTGCTAGGGGCCTTTTTGTTTTTTCTTAAATTTAATGGTTACTGAGGATGCGTATGCCAGGCAGTCCAAATGTGACAATTACCCAGCACAGGAGGTGGTGTTCTCTCCATTTTATTTTTTTTTATAAATTTTTTGGGTTTTTTTGGCTGCGTTGGGTCTTCATTTCTGTGTGCTGGCTTTCTCTAGTTGTGGCGAGCAGAGGCTACTCTTTGTTGCGGCGCACACACTTCTCATCGCGGTGGCTTCTCTTGTTGCGGAGCATGGGCTCTAGGCGCACAGGCTTCAGTAGTTGCAGTGCATGGGCTCAGTAGTTGTGGCTTGCGGGCTCTAAAGCGCAGGCTCAGTAGTTGTGGCACACAGCTTAGTTGCTCCGCGGCATGTGGGATCTTCCCGGCCCAGGGATCGAACCCATGTCCCCTGCATTGGCAGGTGGATTCTCAACCACTGTGCCACCAGGGAAGTCCTTCTCCATTTTAGATATGTGTAATCTGAGGCACAGAGAGCCTAAGCAACTTGCATAAGATCACAGAGCTAGTTAGAATGCAGAGCCAAGATTTAAATTTAGGTATGCCTTACCTCTGACCTAAATGTCTCTGCACTTTCACCTCTTAAGACCACATGTTTTACAACTTTCTTGTTTAATTTTAAAAACATTTTATTCTGAAATAAACTCAGACTTACAGAAATGTTGCAAGAATAAAGAATTCTCACACACCCTTCACCCAGATTTCCTAAACGTGAATATTTTTACCTCATTCGCTTTGTCATTCTCTATTTTTCTTCTGAACCATATCAGAATAAGTAATATCCCTTTATTCTTAAATGCTTCATTGTGTATTTCCGAAAATATGTTTAGCCTACTTCTATCATATAATGATAACAGCAACAAGGTGTGAATTGAGATCAATTTCAAATGAGAATACTATAACTCTAACATTCTTTTTAATGTATAATATTGTTTTAGCTTATCAGTGGAAAAAAGCAATGATGATAGTATTTTGCTTTATCACTGAGCAGGAAAGAAACCCATGGATTCAATCTGAATTTAAATCATTACCATGCTGCTTATGCCACTTACTAAGATTGTGGTGTCTATCACGAACTTCTCGATGTTCTAGCATCTTGTTGGGTTCACGATATAGGTGGGAAGTTGCAATATCTTCTAAGGTATAGTGCTGAAGAGGTGGAGGAGTAGGATGGAACTGGCCCCCAGGATTCATGAGGGGCACAGTAAGGGCAGGACTGTGCCGGGGAGCAGGGCTAATGGTACACACTCTCTTGGCAGGAGGCTCAGGAGGAATTGTATCTCTTTCAAAACTGCTCTCTTCCCGCCTGTAGAAGAATGGGAAGTACATGTCTGAGCCTGTCAACAAGTGTTCATGCAAACACTGCCCGAGCACCTACTTTGTGCTATGTATTGTGCTATGCACTTTCACAAACAGGAAGATGATAAGAAAAGGTTTGAGATGAGGCATGAACTGAAATGTCTTCAGGGGCCAGGCAGATAATGGAAATTACTGATTTATCCCAGCATGAAAAGAGAGGTCAAATCTATCCATAACCAAGCAGAAACATCTCAACCTCATGAAGCAAAGGAGAAACTAAGATGACAGCATTTTCTTATGTGATAGGACTATGGAGGATTATGGGTTCAACTATATTTAGAAATGTTTCAAGGTCAAATTTGCTACTGTGGAGGTCAGTACTGGAAAGAGACAATTCTCTATATGGGAGAAAAAAGGCTCACATAATTAATACGCTTGTGAATTGGTAGGGTTTTTAGTCATTTGCTTCAATTGTAACAAATTTTCCACTGTTATTAAAATGTTGCTTCCTTGACAAACCATAGAAAATAGCGGTAGATACTCATACATAAATTTCCAGGATAAATTATATTAATATAATTTCAATCTTCAAAGTAAAGCTGATTCATTAACTGTTATACTTTTACAAGACTTCACGTATCAGAAAAAAATGCCTTGAACAGATTATATTTCTCATGGTTCTGGAGCAGTGGACCCACAGAATGCTCAAAAGTAGAATTTATCAGCAGGGGTATACAGAGTCATCTAAAGAGTTGAGAAGCATATTGCCACCTGATGTTGGGACAAAGCAAAACTAAGAGTCCATCCCTACATATCACCACAGTAATCAAATTGTTTTTCTTTCACAAGTAAAGGGAAAGCTCAGAGTGGTTCCAGAAAAGCAAGGACGACAAAGCTCTTCTCTGCTCACCTCTCTGGACTGGGCCTCTTTCCATTTCCATGCACCTCCATGAGCAGCTCAGAAGAGTCAGCAGGGGATGCAATACTTGTGTTGAGCAGAAGGTGTTCATGCTGAGCCAGGTACTGGGATGGTGTCTGCTTGGCGGCCCGAGCACAGTGCAGCAGTTCTCGCTGCAGCAGAGGCAGGTTCGCCTTGAAAAGAAGAGGTAGGGGCTGGAAGGCAGTTTTCCCAGTGTTGGGCCCTATACACAGGGCTCAGCACCTCAAAAGGCTTTCACAAACAAGATGACACAAAACAAAAGCCCTTCACTCTTTGTCATTCTAATTTTCATATGTCCCCCTCTGAATAAAGTGACATCCACTATACTGAACTTGAATTACTGTTAACTTGTCTCTTGTCCCCACAAGATGTAAATCCCCTTAAGGAAGAAACTATGCTTTATTACCTTTGTGGCCTAGTACAGAGTCAAAGCTCAATAAAGCTTTGTTGAACATAATGATTTAAAAACTTAAACATTTTTGAAGACTTCAGTTAGTTAGCGAATTAGTAATGCCTACATGGGAGCAGGAGGAATTCAGTCTTTCCTTTATCATTTTAAGTCCAGGTTTCTCTCTTGTGAATCTAAGCCATTTCTGATAGCACTAGTCAACCTTGCCTTCCTGTTCTCTATTACAGCTGCCATGGAATTCCAGAAACAGTGACTATTCTGGCTTAGTTGGAACATGGGGTTTTGAAAAAATTAACAGGAGTGATGGAAATGAAGGCAACAAACCTTAGACTAGTCTAGGATCTGAGTATACACAGGTAACCCGTGGGCAGAATCTAATATTTCTTATTGTGGTGCACCACTGAGCATGTTTCCTTATTTTGTAAAAGGATAATTATTTACATACTGATTATTTTTCTTTCTCCTCAAACTTAAACCTCTAACAAGACAAATCATACAAAAAACCTTGTGCATCTTTAAACTTAACTGTTAAGTCCTTCATTATTTAAAATATACTTTCCCCATATTTATTAAAAAAATTATATTTCCCCCCAAATTTAAAAACAACTCAGACTGAGCCCACAATAAGTCTTTATCCCAAGGGAAACAGATGAGAAAGGAAAAGAAGAGTTTAATACATGCAAGTAGTCATCCCTTTACCAACAGTTAATTTAGCAGGCACCATAATTAGTGACTGTTTTAAAGCAGAAATAAATTGACAAAAACCCAAATGCTAGCCAAAAAGCTGCCAGAACAACCTACCTCGTGCTGTTTTCCAAAATAACGAGAGTTAAGAATAGAGAATTTGATGATATAAAACACTTTTAAGTCTGTTCTATAACCTCAATCTTGTAGCAACTGTAAAAACTTAACTGAAAAAAAAATCACGTCAGATCTTTACATTTGTGACATGTGTCCTCTGATGAATTTTTAAATATGCTAATCATTTTCCTATTAACACAAATTTCCCAAATCTCTCTGATTCTGGAGTCTTGGGGGAAATAATTATTTATTTACTGGCTCTGATGCACAGAAAAGGGACCAAGATAGAACACACAGCTGTTTCAAGGCTGAAAAAGGCACCACAGACTGCTCTGAGAGGCCAAGGTGTCAATGCCATCAGAACAGAGCCCAACACAGGCTGTGCACTGAGACCTATGCATTTTCCTGCATGTCTATAACGCTCTAATTTTAAAAGTTTTAAAAAACCAGAATCAGTATTTCAGTTAAGATGACCCATCTTTTTGATGCATTACACTTTCTTAGGAAATAAAGGTAAAGTAAAAGAAGGTAAAAGGGGCATATTTATTTTGTCAAGACAAAACTGAAGATATTATGTGAGTACTCATATAAAAGAGAGAAAACCAATTTCTACAAATACTGTACTGACAAAAGTCAAAATACAGGGACTTCCCTGGTGGCAGAGTGGTTAAGACTCCGCCTGCCAACACAGGGGACACGGGTTCAAGCCCTGGTCTGGGAAGATCCCACATGCCGTGGAGCAACTAAGCCCGTGTGCCACAACTACTGAGCCTGTGCTCTAGAGCCCACAAACTACAACTACTGAGCCCGCATGCCACAACTATTGAAGCCCGTACACCTAGAGCCCGTGCCCTGCAACAAGAGAAGCCCCCGCACTGCAACGAAGCGTAGCCCCCGCTTGCTGAAACCAGAGAAAGCCCGCGCGTGGCAACGAAGACCCAACGCAGCCAAAAATAGATAAATTAATAAATTTTTTTAAAAAGTGAAAATATTAAAAAATTGAGCTCATTTTTTTTGTATAGTCTACTACTAATGAAAAGAATAGAATTCATTTGATAGGGAGGGATTGAGGATAACATTTTTAGCTTATTTGGGGTTCAACGTTAGTGTTCCAAATTACCAAATCGATTACAAATGTTCATCTCAAGGGCTTTGCAAAACAACGTGGTGGGCTGGATACGGGTCATAAGTTTACAGACTATGCCTGGTCTAGAATACATTGTTATCTGACTCTAGTCATTCATTGCCTTTGACCTATTTTATAGGACTGCAACTTACACATAACCGGTTGCAAAGCAAAAAACTTGTCTATGAACATGCATAAAATTACATGCATAGAGGTTCTAGAGACTTCCCTTGCCCACTGCAGAAGATTTACTTTTGTTTGCATATTCTTATCAATAATCCTGACCTATAATGTCTGTTCTTTGGCTTCTCCCCTGAACAGGTTATAACACCTTACAGATTCCCTCACTAATAATGAATTAAATAAAATCTATGACACAGGTTCATTTTTTAAAATCTGTATGAGTCATAATGTTACCTGTTTTTAAAAATTGTTTAATGGGAAAAATAGTAACTTTACAGTGGGAAAGCATGGTGGACACCACCTTTACCAACTGATCAAAGTCCACACCACCAGTTATGAGACAAATTAACATCTATGTCTCCTGATAGCATGCAGTAATACCACCTACCTGCTATTTCTGTCTAAAATGCATAACCTCATTCTCATCATGAAGAAGTATCAGAAAAATCCAAATAGAAACATATGATATAAAATAACTATCCTGTACTCTTCAAAACTGTCCAAATCATAAAAGACTGAGAAGCTGTTCCAGATTAAAATGGACTGAAGAGGGCTTCCCTGGTGGTGCAGTGGTTGAGATATCTGCCTGCCAGTGCAGGGGACATGGGTTCGAGCCCTGGTTTGGGAGGATCCCACATGCCGCGGAGCAGCTGGGCCTGTGAGCCACAACTACTGAGCCTGTGCGTCTGGAGACTGTGCTCCGCAACAAGAGAGGCCGCGACAGTGAGAGGCCCGCGCACTGCGATGAAGAGTGGCCCCCGCTTGCCTCAGCTAGAGGAAGCCCTCGCACAGAAACGAAGACCCAACACAGCCAAAAATTAATTAATTAATTAATTTAAAAAAAAAAATGGACTGAAGAGATATGACAATGTAATCCAACATGTGATCCTGAATTAGATACAGGAGCAAAAAAAAATGACATTTTGTTAAAAAGGACATTTGTGGGACATCTGGTGAAATATGAATAAGGTCTATAGATAATAGTGTTATAAATATCAATGTTAATTTCTTGATTTGATAATTATACTAAAGTATCAGTATTTAGATGTATCATGTCTGCAGCTTACCCTGAAACATTTCTGAGGAAAAAATAAATGGAAAGAAAAGAGAATAATAATGCAGATGTGATAAAATATCAACATTTGGAGAATGTGAATTTTATTGTACCATCTTGAAACTTTCTTGTGAGCATGAAATTATTTCAAAGTAAAAAGTTTTTTTTTTAAAGGAGCATATTATATATAAATTTAACAGTGGCTCACCTATCAGGTACGCATAATAATTTTAAACAGTGTCCCCAAAACTTATGTTCCAGGGGACATTAATTCCAGAGGACGTAATTAGAAACTAGACTAACTGGGGGGAGGAGAGAAATAAACACTGTCTTCCCACATGCTCCTGTCCTAAGGGTTAGTCCTAACTTACAAAGGCCTCTGTTTTGAGAGCCTCCTCCCATAACACACACTCTTCACCCCCTGGCCACAACCAAAAGACTGTGTCCAGTTACTTCCTCTGCTAAGAGCCCAACCTCCATGCCATGCGCACCTCCATCCCACTCTACTCCTGCTCCCTGCCTCCCCACCTGCTCCTTCTGTGTGTCACCAACAGTGTCTGCATACAGACCACGACTCAAGGCTTTTGCAACTCTCATCTCATCAAGCATAAAGCTTATTCGCAAACCACTCACACTTCTGTAGCAGCCCCAAATAAAATACATATATAAAATGTGGCAAGCTGCCCTGATGTAGATCATAGAACAGGGATCAGTAACGGATCTTGAGGAAATGTTGAAGATAAATTACATTCCAGTAGTAATCTCATAAAAATTACCTTGAGGAATGGAATAACAAAAGGACGAAGAGGAAAGTTTGTAGCCTCTTGGAGCTTGCAATGGAATTCTTCAATTGTTACTGTTGAGTTCTGAAAAGATAAATAGCATTGTTCAACTTCTAAAACTGGACAGTGTTCTAACATAAATCTGATAGTGCTGAACCCTTTGAAATAATAAGGAAAAGGATAACTCCAAGAGCACTACTGTGAACTCAAATCCCTCTCAAAGGTTAACCAAATTCTGTTTCCTTTATGAAAGAAATTCAGCCTCCTTGATTTTCTTCTCTACTACCCCAAATCTAACAAATTCCCCTCTATGCTCAGCAGCCTGGGCAGAATAGGGCATTGCCTTCCACTCGTGAAGAGAGGCACTCAGGTTCCTTGTATTGAGGGGTTCATCACAAGTCACCTCAGGTACAGGTAACCAAGCTTACAGTGTTTCCAGCTGAACAGTTCCCAAATCAGTCCAGGATATCAACTTAATGACTCGGAGCCTCATGTCTTCAGAAGTTCATTTCTTCATTGATTTTGCCTACCTCCTAGCATCAGTTCCCTAAATCTTCTAAATCGGAAGTTAACAACAAAAAAAGATGCCTTCTACCTTCCAGTGGTCTGTTTGCAAATCAGAGCACCTCCAAATGGGCAGACTTCCACTGGTTAGATTTTAGTATTCCCATGAAAGTTATTAGCACTTCCCCTGTATTTTTTCAGGTCCTTCTTTAAACTAAGATTCTCAGCTCCTTTGCTAAGAGGAATGTACCAATACAAATATTTTCTTCAAAGTTCACAAAATATTTTTATTTTTACTTCAATTCCCTAAAACACAGCAAAATAATAAGTTCAAAACAAAACATCAATCTGAATTCTTGCTTGTCTGAAAGAACAATGATGACTTCTAGGATTTATTTTTATAAAGTCATCAAGTGTTCAAAGATGTAACATGTACCACACAAATTATTCATCAGCAAAATATTGTTTCTTAACAAGAAGAAATGGAAAACATATAGGTCCTCAACACAAAACTGCATTAAAAATCGTAATACCATCATACATCAGAATGCTTAAGGTGGGGGACAGATTTGTATGCATTGAGGAAAGGTGTCTATAATATACTAAGTGAAAAACCAGAGAACATAGCAGTATATCCTAACAATCCATTTTTGAAAATAACACACATACATTTATATAGCATTTTAAGTGTCTGGAAGGACAATTACAACAGTAGTTATTTCTGGATGTGAAATTATGTTGGATTTTCCAAATGTATCATACAATGTTGAGAAAAAACTAAAATATTTCCCTTTAGGAAAAAAGAGTGTATCAAATTTAACCATGTTAAATGAAAATGTTTGTACAGTTTACCCCATTTCATACCAAAAATGTTCTTTTAAACCTTAGCTGAGTGCTTGTTTTAAGTAAATGACAGGTATACAATGCAACCAACTCTACTGGCAATCAGGAATAAAAATTAAGTGTAAGAGAATGCTATTCACTCCCTACTACAAATAATGCAATCAGGCCTCAAACAGTAAACACAAGTAGATTAAATCTATGGAAAGACTAAAGGAAATGACTAAGTTTTCTTATGGATGGACAAAGGAGGGAAAAGATTAACTTAAGTTAGAGAAACGGACTCAAGGCTATATATACTATAGATGCCAGGCAATTCTCTATCCGAGAGGGAAGATAGGCCATTGTTCTGTTATCCTTCCCTCTCATTCAATTACTTAATAAATAAGAGCATAGTTGTTTGTTTCCTCATAGTCTAGTGGGAAAACTGAAAAGTAAGCTATTCATTACAGTATGATCACAGTACATGTGTGCAGGACACTACTGGCATGCAGACATAGGGGGACAAGGAAGGCTTTATAGAAGTGCCATCTGAAGAAGTGAAAGTGCAGCCTTGAGAAAGATGCTTCTGAGGAAGACAGAATGTAAGAATGCAAAGTATGAGGGGAATCTAGTCCACTGGATCCTAAGGGCAACACTTACAGAGATCTTACAAGACAATGGGTATAGATAGGCCACCAGACTAAAATTTTTTTTAATCTTTTAAGATTTTGGAATAATGATAATCATAGGAAGTTGCAAAAAATAGCACAGATAGGTTCCTCTGTATCCTGCACCAAGGTTCCCCCAATGTTTATATTTTATGTAATTATAGTGCAATATCAAAACTAGGAAACTACCATGGTAATATGTGTGTATAGTTCTATGCCATTTTATGGCATGTGTACATTCACGTTATCACCACTGAAATCAAGACCAAGAAGTATAGAAACCCTATCTACCTTTATCCTCCCTGGTTTATAATAATAATTGTTTTAAATATTTCCTTTATATATACTGACAACCATAACAGACAAGGTTATAATTTTTGCTTCAACCATCAAACATAATTTAGACAACCCAAGAGAAGTAAAGTCTATTGTATTTACTTATATTTTTACTCTTTCCATTTTTCCTTCACCTATCCTGATATTTCAAGACTCCTTCTTTTATCGTTCCTTTCTGTTTCAAGAAGCTCTTTTAGCCTTTCTTTTTTTTTTTTTTTCTGGCCGCGTCCTGCGGCTTGTGGGATCTTAGTTTCCCGACCTGGGATGGAACCCGGGCCCTCGGCAGTGACAGCCTGGCACTGGACCGCCAGGGAATTCCCTAGCCATTATTTTAGTGTAGGTCTGCTGAAGACAAATTCTCTTAGTTTTACTTCATGTGAAAATATTTTGATCCTTCTACTCTTCATTCCAGAAGGATACTTTTGATAGATACAAGATTCTGGGTTGACAATCTTTTCTCCCAGCACTTGAAAAATATGTCACTTCCTTCTGGCATCCATGGTTACTGATGCTTTCTCTGTTGCTTTCAAGATTTTTGGGGATGGGATGTCTTTTTGTTGTTGTTTTTTTTGGCCACACCACAGAGCTTGTGGGATTCCAGTTCCCTGACCAGGAGTTGAACCTGGGCCCTCAGCAGTGAGAACTCGGAGTCCTAACCACTGGACAACGCGGGAATTCCTGGGATGGGATGTCTTCTTTGAGGTATGCTCAGCCTTTTTGAATCTGTAGGCTTGGATCTTTTGTTAAATTTGAGAACTTTCCAGGCATTATTTCAGCCCCACATTCTTTCTCTCTCCTCCTACTGTGACTCAGATCTTTTGTTATACTCTCTTAAATCCCTGAGGTTCTGTTCATGTTTTTTTACTTATTTTCTGTATGTTGTTTAGATTGGGTAGTGGACTTCCCAATAAATAGATTGGGTAGTTTTCTATCATTCCAGCTTCAAGTTCACTGATTCTTTCCTCTGTTCTCTACAGTCTATTGTTGAGTCCATCACTGAGTTGTTTTTTTGTTTTTTAAAAAATTTTATTTATTTATTTATTTATTTGGCTGCATTGGGTCTTTGTTGCTGCACGGGCTTTCTCTAGTCATTGTGAGTGGGGGTCGCTCTTTGTTGTGGCGCACGGGCTTCTCCTTGCGGTGGCTTCTCTTGTTGCAGAGCATGGGCTTCAGGTGCGCAGGCTCAGCAGTTGTGGCATGCAGGTTTAGTGTTTGTGGCACACCAGCTCTAGAGCACAGGCTCAGTAGGTGTGGCTCACAGGCTTCGTTGCTCCGTGGCATGTGGGATCTTCCAGGACCAGGGCTCAAACCCGTGTCCCCTGCATTCGCAGGCAGATTCTTATCCATTGTGCCATCAGGGAAGTCCCCATCACTGAGTTTTTAATTTCATTATTATATTTGTCAGTTCTCAACTTTCCATTTAGTTCTTTATATCTTCTATTTCCTTGCTGAGGCTTTGTATTTCTTCATTTGTGTTGATAACTGCTCACTGAAGCATTTTTATGATGTCTGCTTCAAAACCCGTCACATATTACAAACATCTGGGTCATCTTAACTGATGTTTGTTGGTTACCTTTTCTCATTCCACTTGAGATGGTCAGTTCTTGGTATGACAAGTGATTTTCTGCTGTATCCTGGATGTTTTGGGTTCTATGTTGTAAGACTCCAGATCTTATCTACGCCTTCTATTTTCGAGGCATCCTCTGATAGTGTGCCATTGGGAAGAGAAGAATCTTTGATGCTGTCAGGTGGGGTATAATCCCAGGCTCCCCACTCAACCTCTGTTGATTTGTAGAAGGAAAGAGGGGTTCCTTACTGCTGGGCAGGGGTGGGAGCTCAGGCTCCCCAATAGGCCTCATAGGGGAGGGGGAAGGGTGTACATTATTGTGGTTTTTTTCCTGAGGTGTTTGACTGTCACAGAGTGATTTTTGTCCAAAAGTTTTGTATCTTGCTTGGTTGCTCCTTTCCTAGTCCTCTGGCTAGAAAGAGGTGGGGGTTTTTTTTGTGGGTTTTGGTTTGTTTGCTTTTTGTCTGTGCTCATTAGTATTTCCATAATACTGGCTTCTCCAGACCACAGTCCAGGATATATGATGACAGCACAAAGCCAAGGGAACTCACTGCTGTGTACTTCCTTGAGTCTCAAGGTCACTAGCCAATGTGCCTTCTTCTCTCCATCTTTCAGAGTCTTCTTACTTTCGTTTTATACATAATGTCCATTGTTTTTTTGCTGTATTTGTCAGGAGGGATAGGAAGAAGTATACCTTTCTGTTATACCTCTGAACCAGACTTGATATGACTACATCATATTCCATTAAACTGAGGTAATGTCGTTTACTCAGGCTATTATAGAACGTTTAGGTGGTTCAAATTTTTTGGACATTATAAATAATGTTAGTGCACATTGTTTATAATTTTTTTAGGATGAATGTCAAGGAGAGATACTGGTAGGTCAAAGGAACTGTCTAGTTTAAGGTATAAAATTACCTTCCAGAATGTGTATTCTCCAAATAAGTAGCCAGAGTACAAAACATTTACCTTTACCTTGCAGTGGAAATTGCCACGCTTGCTTCCTGGTACAGTTAAGGACCACCAGCACCTTACCTCTTCTCTTACACACCAGAAACACCAAATGCACACAGGTGAACTAAACTCTTGCTACCTAACTGTGTGGCCTTTTCTGACTTTGCTAATGAAGTCTCCTCCACATGGAATGACTGTTCCATTTACATATGCCTGCCAAAATCTTAATGATTCCTTTCATAAATACAAGACCAAATAAGGGCTTCCCTGGTGGCACAGTGGTTAAGAATCCGCCTGCCAACACAGGGGACACGGGTTCAAGCTCTGGTCCGGGAAGATCCCACATGCTGTGGAGCAACTAAGCCCATGCACCACGACTACTGAGCCCGCACTCTAGAGTCCACGAGCCACAACTACTAAAGCCCGCATGTCACAACTACTGAAGCCTGTGCGACTATTGCTTGTGTTCTGAACAAGAGAA
Organism: Balaenoptera ricei; assembly: GCF_028023285.1. Lineage (NCBI taxonomy): Eukaryota > Metazoa > Chordata > Mammalia > Artiodactyla > Balaenopteridae > Balaenoptera > Balaenoptera ricei. Next base: position 25,729,431 of record NC_082653.1, read on the forward strand.
GCCATCGCAATGAGAAGCCCTTGCACCACACCTCAGAGTAGCCCCCACTCGCCGCAACTAGAGAAAGCCCATGCACAGCAATGAAGACCCAAAGCAGCCAAAATAAATAAAGAAATAAATAAAAATAAATCAATAAAACAAAAAAGACCAAATAAGGCTTTCACAGATACAGAAATATAATAATCTAAAGGTGTTAATTCTCCTCCAAATTAGACAAAGTTTTCAACAAGATGGTAGAAAAAAAGAGAAAAAGAAAAGAAAAAAGAAAAAGGAAAGGAAAGAAAGGAAAAATAACAGATTGGTAAGCTCAAATGCAATACACATAAGGCAATCATTTTATCTATGAATAATGGCAGTTTTATTTATGTTTCTCTAATCCTTATATATTTTTAAAAATATTTTATTTATTTATGTATTATTTATTTATTTTGGCTGTGCTGGGTCTTAGTTGGGGCACGTGGGATGTTCGTTGCAGCATGCAGACTTCTTAGTTGGGCAAGTGTACTTCTTAGTTGCGGCATGTGGACTCTTAGTTGCAGAATGTGAATTCTTAGTTGCTGCATGCATGCAGAATCTAGCTCCCTGACCAAAGATTGAACCTGGGCCCCCTGCATTGGAAGCATGGAGTCTTACCCACTGGACCACCAGGGAAGTCCCTCCAATCCTTATATCTTATTTGCTAGGCTATAATGTTCAGGATTACAGTGAAGAGAAAAGAGATCCTATCTGGTTCCTAATATCAGAGGGAAAGCTTTTGAAATTTCACCACTTAGCATAGGCTTGCTAAAGGTTCTGTGTTTATACATACAACTGTCATCAGATTAAGGAAGTTCCTGCTATAATTGGTTTGCTGTTTTTTAACAATGAATGGATATTAAATTTAACAAACATTTCTCACCTTGTACTGTCTCCAAATATATTTATAGTTTCAATATCAATTGCTATAGACTATATGTTTTTGTAAGCCCTCAAAATTCCTATGTTGAAACCTCATTTCCAATGTGTTGATATTTGGAAGTGAGGCCTTTGGGAGGTGGCTAGGTCATGAGGACAGAGCCCTACTGAATGGCATTAGTGCCCTTATAAAAAAGACACCAGGGAGCTCTCTTGCCAATTCCGCCCTGTGAGGACACAGTGAGAAGATGGCCATCTATGAACCAGGAAGTGGGCTCTCAACAGACACCAAATCTGCTGACACCTTGATCTTGGACTTACCAACCTTCAGAACTATGAGAGATGAATGCTGGTTGTTTATAACCACCTAGTCTATGGCATTCTATTTTAAGAGCCTAAAAGGACTAAGACGCTGATCTGAATGAAAATCTCAGTATGTGAGATTATAAATTGGTATAAAACTTGGGAAAACCATTTGACCTTATATACTAAATTTATATACATGTATACCCTATGAAATCACAATTCCATTGTTCAGTGCAGTGCTTGCACACATGTACCATAAATAAAAATGCTCATTATTTGTAATGGCCCCTGTACAGAAAAGAGCTAATACAGCTGGTCTACAACTGCTAACCTTAGGAAAGCCTGTTTGCAAGGTAAAAAATTGTAACACATGCTATAACATGAATAAACCTTGACAACATTACGCTAAGTGAAATAAGCCAGCTACAAAAAGACAAATACTATGTGATTTCACTAACAGGAGGTACCTGGAGTAGTCAAGTAAAATGGTGGCTGACAGAAGCTGCGGAAAGAAGGAAATGGGGAATTATTGTTTAATGGCACAGAGTTACAGTTTTGAAAGATGAAAAGAGTTCTGAAGGTGGACGGTGGTGATAGCTGCACAACAATGAATATACTTAATACCACTGAATTGTACACTTAAAAATGGTTAAGATGGTAAATTTTGTGCTATACGTATTTTACCACCTCCTCATGATGACACAATTTAAAAAATTTGGAAAAAAAAAAGAAACATTAACCCAAGCACAGCCATTTAAAAGAGATGATTGGCTACACCTACATATTCTTTCATAGCTAGAAAAAAATTCACTTTCTGTGTGTGTGTGTGCATGCGCGAGTGCACGCATGCAAATGAGCTGTCATTTTTTTCTTTTACTCTTGAAATTAAGCAGACTCTACTTAAAGTAATTTGCTGCTGGAATTGGCATAACATTCTGATGGCTACTTTGCTTCCAATTATGTTCAAACTCATTTTGACATTTAAGGCCAATTTTATTAGTCTAGAGCCAGAAAGACTTTTCCATAGTACTCTAAAATTTGACCAATAAAGGGACCGCACTCCCACCCCAAACAAACAAACAAACAAAAAGTTTCCCTAATGGATGGTGGTACTGTTTTTACAAACTCTGATTGATGCTAAACACCACTTTTCCTTCTATGAGTCTGGAGTTTCATAGGTGCTACGCCAAGAGTGCCTATGTGCCCAGACTCCAGGAAAAACCTTGGGCATTGAGGGTTTAATGGGGTTCCTTGGGCAGAAACATCACACATAAGTTGTTGTATTTTCACTGCTGGGGAAGAGTGAACTCTGTGTGACCGTTCATAGAGGAGAAAAAGGAAGCCTATATATGGATTCCTCCGGATCCCAACTGTGTTTCTCACCTTTCTGATCCAGCTGTGTGTCCTTATTATGCCTCTGTATTAAATCTTAGGGACTTCCTTAGTGGTCCAGTGGTAAAGAATCCGCCTTGCAATGCAGGGGACGCAGGTTTGATCTCTCATCAGGGAACTAAGACCCCACATGCTGCAGGACAACTAAGCCCGCGTGCCACAACTACTGAGCTCGCGCGCCTCATCTAGAGCCCGTGTGCCACAAACTACAGAGCTCACGCGCTCTGGAAGCTGCGCGCCACAACTAGAGAAGAGAAAACCTGCATGCCACAACTAAAGAGAAGCCTGTGCACCACAATGAAGAGCCTGCACGCTGTAACGAAAGATCCCGCATGCCTCAACAAAGATCCTGTGGGCCGCAACTAAGACCTGACGCAGCCAAAAAAAAAAAAACTTAGCTGTGAGCACAACTATATGCCAAGTCCGGACAATTCTAGCAAATCTCAAAACATGGGGGTGGTACTGGGGGACCCCTGATGCTGCCTCAAAATATAAACAACTCAAATGTCCATCAAAAAGTATAAACTGTGGTGTATTCCTACAATGAAACATTATACAGCAATGACAATGAACCACCTACAGCTACACAAAACAATAGGGATAGAATCTCAAATGATGAAAAAGTCATTTATTGCACTTTGCCTTGTATGAAAGTGGTTTCCTCTGTACAATACTGAGTCGTCTTTTAAAGCAGCAGTTCATAAACATTTTAGTCTCATAATCCCTCTAATTAATATGGGTTACATCTATTGATAATCACTATATCTGAAATTAAAACTGAGAATTTAAACAATATTTATTATTAACTCATTTCAAAATAACTGTACTTATCTCAAAAATATAGTATACAGACTTGGTGCAGCATGGCATTGGCTGCAGTACTGAAGTTAAGCAAGATTCCACAAGAGATGCAATTTGCTGCCAGAAGTGTGTTTTTCTTCAAAAAGGCAATAACTTCAAGCACTTGTGGTGGATACAGATTTTTGCTGCAAGTCTGCAAACGGAGGTGAGACATTACCCTGGGACCAGCTGGCCTGTGGCCCTTGGGTGATGAGAGGGGAATGCATTGCTGGGACACATAGGACATCTACAGAGGGCCACTTCTCCAAGGCTGAGAAACGTAACTAACCTATCACATACATAAAAATACAAATAGCAATTTAGACAAAATGAGGCAGGGACTTCCCTGGTGGTCCAGTGGCTAAGACTCCACGCTCTGGATGCAGGGGGCCAGGGTTCGATCCCTGGTCACAGAACTAGATCCCACATGCTGCAACTAAGAGTTTGCATGCCACAACTAAAGACACCGCATGCCGCAACTAAAAAAAAAAGATCCTGCGTGCTTGCTGCAAGTAAAAGATCCCGCACATGGCAATGAAGATCCCATGTGCTGCAACTAAGACATGGTGCAGCCAAATAAATAAACATTAAAAAAAATGAGGTGACAGAGGAATGTTTCAGACAAAGGAACAAGATAAAACCCCAGAAGAAGAACAAGTGATGTGGAGATAGGCAATCTACCCGAGAAAGAGTTCAGAGTAATGATCATAAAGATGATCAAAGGACTTGGGAGGAAAATGGATACAGAGAGCAATAAACTAGAAGTTTTTAACAAAGAATTAGAAAATATAAAGAACAACCAAACAGAAGTGAAGAATATGACGGAAACGAAAAATACACTAGAAGGAATCAACAGTAGACTAAACAAGGCAGAATTATGGATCAGTGAGCTGAAACACAGAGTAGTGGAAATCACTGCCATCAAAAAGAAAAAAGAATGAAAAGAAATGAAGACAGTGTAAGAGACCTCTGGAACAACATCAAGTGCACTAATGTTTGCATTATAGGGGACCCAGAAGGAGTAGAAAAAGAGAGAAAGGGCCTGAGAAAATGTGTGAAGAGATAATAGCCGAAAACTTCCCTAACATGGGAAAGGAAATAGTCACCCAAGTCCAGGATGCGCAGAGTCCCACACAGCAGCAGTCCCCAGCCTTTTTGGCACCATGGACTGGCTTCATGGAAGACAATTTTTCCACAGGGGGCGGGGTGGGTGATGGGATGGTTCAGGTATTAACGCGAGCGATGGGGAGCGGCAGACGAACCTTAGCTCACTCTCCTGCCACTCACCTCCTGCTGTGCGGCCCGGCTCCTAACAGGCCACGGACTGCTACTGGTCCGCGGCCCAGGGGTTGGGGACCCCTGCCATACAAGACTAACCTGCAGAGAAACACACCAAGACAAACTGTAATCGAAATGACAAAAATTAAAGACAAAGAGAGAATATTAAAAGCAATAAGGGAAAAGCAACAAATAACACACAAAGGAACTCCTAATAAGGCTATCAGCTGATTTTTTTCAGCAGAAACTCTGCAGACCAGAAGGGAGTGGCACAATACACTTAAAGTGATGAAAGAGAAAAACCTACAACCAAGAATACTCTACCCAGCAAGGCTCTCATTCAGATTTGGTGGAGAAATCAAAAGCCTAACAGACAAGCAAAAGCTAAAAGAATTCAGCACCCTAAACCAGCTTTATGACAAATGCTAAGGGAACTTCTCTAGGCAGAAAAGAAAAGGCCATAATTAGAAACAAGAAAATTATGAAATGGAAAAGCTTACTGGTAAAGGCAAATATACAATAAAGGTAGGAAATCATCCATATACAAAGCTACTGGGGAGGTGGTTGAAAGACAAAAGTAGTAAAATTTCTGTATCCACAATAAGCAGTTAAGAAACACACAAAACGGACTTCCCTGGTGGCACAGTAGTTAAGAATCTGCCTGCCAATGCAGGGGACATGGGTTCAAGCCCTGGTCCGGAAGATCCCACATGCCGCAGAGCAACTAAACCCATGCACCACAACTACTGAGCCTGTGCTCTAGAGCCTGCAAGCCACAACTACTGAGCCCGTGTGCCACAACTACTGAAGCCGCACACCTAGAGCCTGTGCTCCACAACAAGAGAAGACACCACAGTGAGGAGACCACGCACTGTAACTAAGAGTAACCCCTGCTCACCACAACTAGAGAAAGCCCACGTGCAGTAACAAAGACCCAACGCAGCCAAAAATAAATAAATAAATTTATATATAAAAAAAAGAAACACACAGAACAATTAGATGTAAAATATAATATCAAAAACAATAATTGTGGGCTTCCCTGGTGGTGCAGCGGTTGAGAATCTGCCTGCCAATGCAGGGGACACGGGTTCGAGCCCTGGTCTGGGAAGATCCCACATGCCGCGGAGCGACTAAGCCCGTGAGCCACAACTACTGAGCCTGCGCGTCTGGAGCCTGTGCTCCGCAATAAGAGAGGCTGCAATACTGAGAGGCCCGCGCACCGCGATGAAGAGTGGCCCCCGCTTGCCACAACTAGAGAAAGCCCTCGCACAGAAACGAAGACCCAACACAGCCAAAAAAAAAAAAAAAAAAAAAACGAATAAATAAATAAATAAATAAAGAAGCTTTCAAAAAAACAAACAAACAAAAAACAATAATTGTGAGGGGAGCAGAGTACAAATGCAGGGTATCTAAAACCCATTTGACAGTAAGAGATCAGCAACTTAAAACAAGCACATATATATATATAGGCTGCTATACAAAAACCTGCTATACAAAAACCTATATATACAGGCTGCTATACAAAATCTATAATAAATATACATACACAAAAGAAATAGGAGCACAGCAAAGGAAACCATAAACAAGACCAAAAGACAACCCTCAGAATGGGAGAAAATATTTGCAAATGAAGCAACTGACAAAGGATTAATCTCCAAGATTTACAAGCAGCTCATGCAGCTCAATAACAAAAAAACAAACAACCCAATCCAAAAATGGGTAGAAGACCTAAATAGACATTTCTCCAAAGAAGATATACAGATTGCCAACAAACACATGAAAGAATGCTCAACATCATTAATCATTAGAGAAATGCAAATCAAAACTACAATGAGATATCATCTCACACTGGTCAGAATGGCCATCATCAAAAAATCTAGAAACAATAAATGCTGGAGAGGGTGTGGAGAAAAGGGAACCCTCTTGCACTGTTGGTGGGAATGTAAATTGATACAGCCACTATGGAGAACAGTATGGAGGTTCCTTAAAAAACTAAAAATACAACTACCATACGACCCAGCAATCCCACTACTGGGCATATACCCTGAGAAAACCAGAATTCAAAAAGAGTCATGTACCAAAATATTCATTGCAGCTCTATTTACAATAGCCAGGACATGGAAGCAACCTAAGTGTCCATCATCAGATGAATGGATAAAGAAGATGTGGCACATATATACAATGGAATATTACTCAGCCATAAAAAGAAACGAAATGGAGGTATTTGTAGTGAGGTGGATGGAGTTAGTCTGTCATACAGAGTGAAGTAAGTCAGAAAGAGAAAAACAAATACAGTATGCTAACACATATATATGGAATCTAAGGAAAAAAAAAAAAAAAGGTCATGAAGAACCTAGTGGCAAGACGGGACTAAAGACACAGACCTACTAGAGAATGGACTTGAGGATATGGGGAGGGGGAAGGGTAAGATGTGACAGGGTGAGAGAGTGGCATGGACATATATACACTACCAAATGTAAAATAGATAGCTAGTGGGAAGCAGCCGCATAGCACAGGGAGATCAGTTCGGTGCTTTGTGACCACCTAGAGGGGTGGGATAGGGAGGGTGGGAGGGAGGGAGACGCAAGAGGGAAGAGATATGGGAACATATGTGTATGTATAACTGATTTACTTTGTTATAAAGCAGAAACTAACACACCATCGTAAAGCAATTATACTCCAATAAAGATGTTAAAAAAAAAAAATAGGAATGCAAACACAACACTAAAGATAGTCATCAAATCACAGAAGAGAACAAAAGAAGAAAGGTGAAAAAAGACCTACAAAAACAAATCCAAAACAATTAACAAAATGGCAATAGGTACATGCATATCAATAATTAATCTAAATGTAAATGGACTAAATGCTCCAACCAAAAGACAGACTGCTGAATGGATACAAAAACAGGACCCGTATATATGCTGCCTACAAGAGACTCACTTCAGATCTCGAGACAAATACAGACTGAAGTGAGGAGATGGGAAGAGGTATTCCATGCAAATGGAAATCAAAAGAAAGTTGGAATAGCAATACTCATATCAGACAAAAGAGACTTTAAAATAAAGACTGTGGGGACTTCCCTGGTGTCGCAGTGGTTAAGACTCCGCACTCACAATGCAGAAGGTCTGGGTTCGATCCCTGGTCAGGGAACTAGATCCCACATGCATGCTGCAATGAAGAGTTTGTGTGTCACAACTAAGAAGCCACCAATCTGCAACTAAGGAACACGCCTGCCACAACTAAGACCCGGTGCAACCAAATAAATAAAATAAACAAATAAACATTTTTTTGAAAAAAGAAAGAAAGAAAATGGCTATGACTGGGAATTCCCTAGCGGTCCAGTAATTAGGACTCCGTGCTCTCACTGCCGAGGGCCTGGGCTCAATCCTTGGTCAAGGAACTAAGATCCCACAAGCTAAGGAGTGCGGCCAAAAAAACCCAAACAAACAAACATAATGATCAAAGGATCAATCCAAGAAGAAGACAGAACAATTGTAAATACATATGCACACAACATAAGAGCACCTCAATTTATAAGGCAAATGTTAACAGACATAAAAGGAGAAACTGATGGTAACACAATAATAGTGGGGAACTTTAATACCCTACTTACATCAATGGACAGATCATCCAGACAGAAAATCAGTAAGGAAACACAGGCCTTAAATGACACATTAGACCAGATGGACTTAATTGATATTTATAGGGCATTCCATCTGAAAGCAGCAGGATACAAATTCTTTTCACGTGTAAATGGAACATTCTCCAGGACAGATCACATGCTGGGCAAGAAAGCAAGACTTGGTAAATTTAAGAAAACTGAAATCATATCAAGCATCTTTTAAAACACAAACACATGGAGGCTAAACAACATGCTACTGAACAACCAATGGATCACTGAAGAAATCAAAGAGGAAATTAAAAAATACCTAGAGACAAATGAAAACGAAAACACAACAATCCAAAACCCATGGGACACAGCAAAAGCAGTTCTAAGAGGGAAGTTTATAGTGATACTAGCTTACCTCAGGAAACATGAAAACTCTCAAATGAACAACATAAACTTATACCTAAAGCAACTAGAGAAAGAAGAACAAACACAACCCAAAGTTAGTAGGAGGAAAGAAATCATAAAGATCACAGCAGAAATAAATGAAGTAGAGGCTAAAAAAAACCACAAAAAACAGAACACATCAATGAAACTAAAAACTGGTTCTCTGAAAAGATAAACAAAATTGATAAACCTTTAGCCAGCCTCATCAAGAAAAAAAGGGAGAGGGCCCAAATCAATAAAATCAGAAAAGGAGAAGTTACAACTGACACCACTGAAACACAAAGGATCTTAAGAGACTACTCGGAGCAGCTATATACCAAAAAAATGGACAACCTAGAAGAAATGGACAAATTCTTAGAAATGTACAATCTTCCAAGACTGAACCAGGAAGAAACAGAAAATATGAACCGGCCAATTACCAGTAATGAAATTAAATAAGCAACCTGGGACTTCCCCGGTGGCGCAGTTATTAAAAATCTGCCTGCCAATGCAGGGGACATGGGCTCGATCCCTGGTCCAGTAAGATCCCACATGCCGCAGAGCAACTAAGCCAGTGAGCCACAACTACAGAGTTTGCGCTCTAGAGCCTGTGAGCCACAACTACTGAAGCCCACGTGCTCTAGGGACCGTGCTCCGCAACAAGGGAAGCCACCGCAATAAGCCCGTGCACTGCAACAAAGAGTAGCCCCCGCTTGCCACAACTAGAGAAAGCCCGCATGCAGCAACAAAGACCCAACACAGCCAAAAATAAATAAAATTTTTAAAAAAAGAAATTAAATAAGCAACTTAAAAACTCCCAACAAACAAAAGTCCAAGACCAGATGGCTTCACAGGTGAATTATACCAAACATTTAAAGAAGAGTTAATACCTATCCTTCTGAAACTATTCCAAAAAATGGCAGAGGGAGGAACACTTCCGAACTCATTCTATGAGGTCACAATCACCCTGATAAAGATATTACAAAACAAAAGAAAATTACAGGCCAATACCACTGATGAACACAGATGCAAAAATCCTCAACAAAATACTAGCAAACAGAATCCAACAACACATTAAAAGGATTATACACCATGATCACCACAAATTAATCAATGTTATACACCATTAACAAACTGAAGAATAAAAACCATATGATCATCTCAACAGATGCAGAAAAAGCTTTTGATAAAATTCAACATCCATTTATGATAAAAACTCTTCAGAAAGTGGCCACAGAGAGAACATACCTCAGCATAATAAAGGCCATATATGACAAACCGACACCTAACAGCATACTCAATGGTGAAAAGCTGAAAGCATTTCCTCTAAGATCAGGAACAAGACAAGGATGCCCACTCTTGCCATTTTTATTCAACATAGTTTTGGAAGTCCCAGCCACAGCAATCAGAGAAGAAAAAATAAATAAAAGGAATCCAATCTGGAAAAGTAAAAGTAAAACTGTCACTGTTTGCAGACGACATGATGCTACATACAGAAAATCCTAAAGATGCTACTGGAAAGCTACTAGACCTCATCAATGAATTCAATAAAGTTGCAGGATACAAAAATCTGTTGCATTTCTATACACTAACAATGAAATATCAGAAAGAGAAATTAAGCAAACAATCCCATTTAACACTGCATCAAAAAGAATAAAATACCTAGGAATAAATGTACCTAAGGAGGGAAAATACCTGTACCCCAAAACTATAAGACACTGATGATAGAAACTGAAGACGACACAAACTGATGCAAAGATATACCTTGTTTTTGGATTAGAAGAACGAATATTGTTAAAATGACCATACTACCCAAGGAAATCTACAGATTCAATGCAATCCCTATCAAATCACCAATGGCATTTTTCACAGAACTGGAACAAAAAAAATTTTTAATTTGTGTGGAAACACAAAAGACGCCAAATAGCCAAAACAATCTTGAGAAAAAACACTGCTGGAGGAATCACACTCCCTAATTTGACTATACTACAAAGCTACAGTAATCAAGAAAGTATGGTACTGGCACAAAAACAGACACACAGATCAACGGAAAAGGACACAAAGCCCAGAAATAAACCCATGCACTTATGGTCAATTAATCTACAACAAAGGAGGCAAGAATATACAATGCAGAAAAGACAGTCTCTTCAATAAGTGGTGGTGGGAAAACTGGACAGCTATATGTAAAAGAATGAAATTAGCACATTCTCTAACACCATATAGAAAAATAAACCCAAAATGGATTAAAGACCTAAATATAAGACTGGATACTGTAAAACTCCTAGAGGAAAACATAGGCAGAACACTCTTTGACATAAATCACAGCAATACTTTTTTGGATCCATCTCCTAGAGTAATGGAAATAAAAAAATAAATAAACAAATGGGATCTAATTAAACTTAAAAGCTTTTGCCCAGCAAAGGAATCCATATACAAAATGAAAAGAAAATCTACACGCTGGGAGAAAATACTTGCAAACAATGCAACTGACAAGAGGTTAATCTCCAAAATATACAAACAGCTCATATAGCTTAATATCAAAAAAACAAACAACCCAATTAAAAAAAAATAGGCAGAAGACCAAAACAGACGTTTCTCCAAAGAAGACATACAGATGGCCAACAGGCACATGAAAAGATGCTCAACACTGCTAATTACTAGAGAAATGCAAATCAGAATTACAATGAGGTACCATCTCATGCTGGTCAGAATGGCCATCATTAAGAAGTCTGCAAATAATAAATGCTGGAGAGGGTATGGAGAAAAAGGAAACCTCCTTTTTCTTTTACATTCCCACTGTTGGTGGGAATGTAAATTGGTGCAGCCACTATGGAGAAAAGTATGGCGTTTCCTCAAAAAACTAAAAATAGAGTTGCCATATGCTCCTGAGCATATATCTGGACAAAGCTATAATTTGAAAAGATACATGCACCCCTATGTTCACAGCAGCAGTATTTACAATAGCCAAGATATAGAAACAACCTAAATGTCCATCGACAGATGAATGGATAAAGAAGATGCAGCCTATACACACAATGGAATATTACTAAGTCATAAAAAAGAATGAAATAATGCCATTTGCAGCAACATGGATGGATCTAGAAAGAGATTATCATACTAAGTGAAGTAAGTCAGGCAGAGAAAGACAAATAGCATATGATATCACTGAAATTTTTTTTTTTTTTTGGCTGTGTGGCACAGCTTGCAGAATCTTAGTTCCCCAACCAGGGATTGAACCATGGTCCACAGCAGTGAAAGCACAGAGTCCTAACCACTGGACTGCCAGGGAATTCCAATTATCACTTAAATGTTGACTCTAAAAAAATGATATAAATGAATTTGTTTACAAAACAGAAATAGACTCACGGGCATAGAAAACAAACTATGTTTACCAAAAGGGAAAGTGGGGAAGGAATAAGTTAGGAATTTGGGATTAACAGATACACACTACTATGTATAAAATAGATACACAACAAGGACCTGCTGTATAGCACAGGGAACTATATTCAATACCTTGTAATAACCTATAATGGAAAAGAATCTGAAAAAGAATATAACTGAATCACTTTGCTGTACACCTGAAACTAACACAACATTGTAAATTAACTATACTTCAATTTTTAAAAATGGTTAAAAAATGTAGTAAGGAGAATGGCACTGTTTGTACAGTTTTGCAAATCTCTCTGCTATCTAGCTTAATAAAAGAGAGCTGGATTCTCCTAATCTGCTTCTGCATTTAACCTGTTACAACATCCTATGCCATGCAGCCTCTATAAAATTCCACAATACAGTCATGAGAGAATAAGAGTCAAAAGGCAAGTAACATTTTAGTATTATTATGAAAATGTTTTTGACCTCCTGGACTTCCAAAAAGGGTCTCGAGAAATCCTAGGGGTCCCTAATTACACTTTGAGAACTGCCTGGTAAAAGTTTAGTACTGTGATTCATCTTTATCACATACAGAGGGTAATACGTAGGAGCACAGTGTGCTTTTAGTTGAGGTAAATCTTGAGGAATTCAATTTACAAACATTAAGAACTGGAAGCTTGTCCCTTATATACACTAAGAGTCAAACCCCTCCCAGCTGTCAATGTAAGAAGATCACTACCTTATATCATGGATTCGCCACTCAGTATGGAAAAAAAATATGTTCCTTGAAAATCCTAAAGAAATTTTAATTTGTGTGGAAATCCTAAAGAAATTTTAATTTTTATTTTGTATTTGCATGAGGAGCTGAAGAATGTAATCCCTTTGATACTATTTATTTAGACCACAAAACTTGTAATTTCACAAATAATTATCTTGAAAATTAAACCATTTGTCTTTTTTCTCTGGTTTGGAAACAATGCACCAGGCACTGAATATATTAAGGAACAAAACTTAGTTGAACCTCAGCGGGCCTGTTGAAACTCACTTTTAAGAGAAATTCAAAGTTGTTTATCGGAATTAAATTGATACCATAAGAAACAATATGGTAAATGTTAGAGATTTTGCTTTTGTTTCTTTGATAAACATTATCCATAACTGAAATCCATGATTCAACATTATTATACAAGTTAAACTAATCTAGACTGTAGAATCTGCCACACTGCTACAAGTTAGGGAATGAGGAGAAGTATGTACAACTTCTCTGCTGGCTTCAGTTCTGAGCCATATACTCAAGCAGCTGTCGACAGTGATGTACTTACCACCAGTGCTAGAACAAGAGTCCGCACCTTCTCCCCAATCTCAGGTGAGATGTCATTGCCAAACTGTTGCAGAGTGGTGAGGAAACGTTTCAACTTGCTCAGCTGCCGGGCACCACAAGTGGCTGGCAACTGTTGATTTGTTAGTGCAGATGATGTGGAAGAGGCAGGACCATTGCTGAATCTCTGTGGTGGTGAGGGGGCACCATTCAGGGTGGGAGGAGAATGGTTGATGCCGTTGCTCACTAAAAGAAAGACTTGGTTTAAGTGCAAAACATAAGGATCTCTGTTAATTTCTTCTTTTTTTGCATTTGCCTTCATTTATTCATTTGAATTTTGTAAATCACATGTTAAAAGAGTATACAAGACACGTTTTCAGCCCTCAACAATGTTGCTTTATAGTGAGACAGGTTGCCAGGTAAAAAATGGTAACAGAATAACATAAAGTGTTAGAAGAGTATGAGTGCTACAAGAGCAAAGAGAAGGGACATCTAAATTCTACAGGTGCCAAGGGGAGGGATGGGTAGTTTTTAAGACTTCTTGTGATGGGCTGCATGAGAGGAGTCTGGTAGAATATGTATTTCCAATGACTGGACACTCATGCCCATCTTTTATGTGACATCTCCTTCCCAACCTCAGGTTTCCAAATAATCTAAGCAGTCAATTAAAATATAGCATTTGGGGGCTTCCCTGGTGGCACAGTGGTTAAGAATCCGCCTGCCAATGCAGGGGACACGGGTTCAAGCCCTGGTCTGGGAAGATCCCACATGCCACAGAGCAACTAAGCCTGTGCGCCACAACTACTGAGCCTGCACTCTAGAGCCCGCAAGCCACAACTACTGAGCCCGCATGCCACAACTACTGAAGCCTGTGCACCTAGAGCCCGTGCTCTGCAACAAGAGAAGCCACTGCAATGAGAAGCCCACGCACTGCAATGAAGAGTAGCCCCTGCTCGCCACAACTAGAGAAAGCCCGCACGCAGCAACAAAGACCCAATGCAGCCAAAAATAAATTAAATAAATAAATTTATATTAAAAAATATATATATAGCATTTGAACAAGATAATCAGAAAGCAGAGAGTTGTGTTAATGTGAGACATGTTTTTTCTAGGCTATAGGTTTCATGACCTATTCCTGCAATGAGATATATATCTCTTTGACCACTCGGAATATTCATGTCCACCAAAATCAGTTTTTCCCTGCCTTGACAGTGCCAAATTCTTGGTCATTCAATACAGCATTTTCTAGATACCATATGGGACACTTCCATTCTGTATTTCTGCTCAAATTACAATACATGTGATTAATTACGGTTTTCCTATTCACCTGTTGTTCTTTTTTCTTTTTTTAATAAATTTATGTATTTATTTTAATTTTTATTTGCATTGGGTCTTTGTTGCTGCATGTGGGTGGGCTTTCTCTAGCTGTGGCGAGCTGGGGCTACTCTTTGCTGCGGTGTGCAGGCTTCTCATTGAGGTGGCTTCTCTTGTTGCAGAGCATGGGCTCTAGGCGCGCGGGCTCAGTAGTTGTGGCGCACGGGCTTACTTGCTCCGTGGCATGTGGGATCTTCCAGGACCAGGGATCGAACCTGTGTCCCCTGCATTGGCAGGTGGATTGTTAACCACTGCAGCACCAAGGAAGTCCCTGCCCATTGTTCTTAACAGTCATTTCTTGTAGTTTTAATTTGGAACACAACTCTAGAGCTATGTTCTTGGAGGCAAAGCTCCTTCTTCCCTGATGAATGAAATAAAATTACCTAGTGCCTAAGTGTCAATAGATTTTTCACTTAATCATATCCAGGCTTGAAAATTTAAGAAAGTAAAACTAAGTCTAAAAACATATCACCTGTATTAAGAAGCATTATTTGAGAGACTCCACTGCTCCTACTAGATTTAATAACTTTCCTTTGTGCTGCCCAAGTACATGCTTCCATTATTTTACTTACCAAATTATACTTATTTCTTTCTATATTTATACTGCCTTGAAAAACTGTCTACTTCTTGATTGAACACACATCTGTGTATATCATAATTAGCTAAGCTGTTATGAACTGGGTATGCTGTATGTGTATGGCTCACTGCATAAAAGGTTAACAGGCTGAGAAAAAGAGGGTGTCTCTACTGTGTCTTCCAGTAAAGGACGCTAGAGCTACTGGAAAGGAAGGCTCAACACTCAACCTCAGCAATACAGAAAATCAGCTGCAATGGTGTATCATTTCTTTGTGTTCACAGAAAGGTTCATTGCCATTGGAGAGCTGCCCTCTTTTGAAGCAACCTGTAAAAATATACATTACTATGCTTTTCGCCACCCTGACACTTACATGGGCTGTTTTACAATTTCTTCAGTGAAAGTGTATGATCACATTTACCGAAATAAAACATATTCATCCCTAAATAGTCAAATATGGGGGTCAAAAGGGTTGACCACACACACATACACACACACACACACACACACACACACACACACACACACACACACACACACCCCTACTGTCTATATCTTGAAATTTGAATGACATCCTGGGTTTAAATCTGTTTCACTTCAAGATAGTATCTTTATCTAAGGCTGTTTAACTTTGAGATAAAAAATACAATTTAAGAAAAAAGGATATCAAACTTCATTTCATAAACTTTGGCTCAAATTTTTACAGCTGCCAGTTACTCAATTTCAAATGTTTTGGGACAATAAATAATTAAACCTTCTTTTTTAAATTGAGGTTTTAGGACTAAATTTGCGGAGTTACAGGGTTTGGGGAAATTCAGCTTTAGTAGATACTACTAAAAATTTTTCTCATAAACAATGTATGATAGTTCAAGTTGCTCCACACATACTCACCAAAACTTGATATTCTTTTTCATTCTGAACATTCTTGTGGGTGTATGTGGTACTTACATTGGGTTTTAGTTTGCATTTCCTTGGTGACTAGTAAGGCTGAACAACTTTTATTCATTGTCTAATATAATTGTTATGGACTAAACTGTATCCCACTCCCAAACTCCTATGTTGAAGTTCTGACCCCCAGTACCTCAGAATGTGATTATATTTGGAGATAGGGCCCTTAAAGGTTAAATGAAGTCATCTGCCTAGGTCCTAATCCAATATGACTGTTGTACTTATAAGAAGAGGAGGAAGCACCAAGGATGCACATGCACAAGGAAAGGCTATGAGAGGACAGAGCAAGAAGGCAGCTATCTGCAAGACAAGGAGAGAGGCTTCCGAAGAAACCAAACCGGCTGACATCTTGATCTTGGACTTCTAACCTCCAGAACTGTGAAAAAATTAATTTCTGTTGTTTAAGCCACCTGGTCTTTGGTATTCTGTTACAGCAGCCCTAGTAAACTAATAAAATAATCAATTTTTTTGTAAAAAGCCTTACCATGACAGTCCTGGAGTAGTTCAATCATTTTATGAAACTTATTTTGAATCCTATTAATCAATATAATAATTAAAATTCATTATTTTAGAGCCAAAGAAATTAAAATAGATAATTACAAGCCAAAAAGTATGAAAACAAAATATTTAGACTACTAAATTTCCAAATACCTAAATCAGCTATGTACTATTCTCAGAGGGAAAAAGCAACTTAGAAAAGAAACAACCAAGATACATGTGTGTGTGTTAACAGCCATTTTGAAAATGTTGAGTAGTATATATAGAAGGCTTAATGACATTCATTTAGATCCAAACGTCACTGTGAACCACAAACCCAAGTAATTAAGAGGTCTCACATGCTGTAGGAGTGAATGACACTGGCCTAGGTCCTCCGGGATTTATTGGTGGGAGGGGTGGCATGGTGGGAGGTGAGGATCTTGACTGTATCTTCACTTCCACAGGCGATCCAGGCATTGCTGGCACCCTTTTGTCAGCACCAACTGTAGAGAATAAAAGGAATGGAAATCAGAATTTTCTATTAAATAAAAATAGTGACAACAATCTGAAATACCAACATATTTACCTAGAGGACTGAGAAGTGAAGAAGATGCTTACTTAGTATAATAGGCTGAATGGTGGCCCCCCAAAATGTGTCTACCTCTTAATTCCTTGAACTGTGAATGTTTCCTTATTTGGAAAAAATGTCCTTGAAGATATAATTAAGTTCAGGATCTTGAGGGGAGGAGATCACCCTGGATTATCTGGGTAGTTCCTAAATCCAGTATGAATGATGTCCTTATAAGAAGAGGAGAAAAGACAGACACACACACAGAGGGAAGTCTACTACGTGAAGACAGACATAGTCCCACAGAGAGAACGCATGTGACAATGGAGGCAGAGATTGGAATGTTGCCATCTACAAGCCAAGCAATGCCAAGGATTATCAGCAAACACCTGAAGCTAGGAGACAGGTATAGAATAGATTCTTCCTCTGAGGCCAAGAAGGACTCCACCCTGCTGATACCTTGATTTTGGACTTCTGGCCTCTTGGACTGTTAGAGAATAGTGTTGTTTTAAGCTATCCAGTTTATGGTACTTTGTTATGGCAATCCTAGGAATCCAAGACAAGGCAGCAAGGTCAAGGGATGATGTGACATGAGAGTTAACAGTGAGGAGAGTGGCTGAGAAAGGAAGAAACCAGGTTATAAATTCAGCTTATCTCAACGGCATTCTTTCCTGACTTCTTACAAATTAACTGAAGTAGTAGGGGGAAAAAAAGCTAATGTGGGACTGTCCAGACAAGTAAGCATCAACTGCATGCCATGGAAATAGAATCAGTCAGTTGTATATAAATTACTACAAATGATGAAATACATGTTTATACATATCAACTATTCTAAGTAAGAAAAATGAAGTGGAGTCAACATCTCTGATACCAGGCATGTCATTTACGATGTATATTGTCCAAAAAACAGAAAAGTAGAGCTGACCCTAAGCTAAGCACAGGCTACTTCATCTATGAGGACAATTCATAATAAGCAGCTGTTTGATAACACTCGACGGCAACAAATCCCAGAAAGTCAGATTAGGTAGATTAACTTGATGTTAGAATTAGGTCTGAGCTAATATGAAGAAGACTTGATAATGAAGCGTAATGTTCTAATATCTTCAAAAAGTTATTTTTTCCCATTAAAGGGAACTTGTTACCTACTTCGTTAATAATAGGGCCAGGGCTACCATAATCACCTTTAAATTGAGCTATGTTCCTCTCAGTAATTCCAAGCTTTTCCTTTAAGTACCCTGTGTTTATTCTCCAATAACTGCTGAATTCAATGTAAAGTACAAGAAATGGAGACCAAAGGTTCAAATGAGAATGTTAAATCAAAGTTTTCCTTCACTGAGATCATAGTTATAAACACAATACATATAAAAGGATTCATGACACTGGCAACAAGGCGCATCTTTGCACATTCAAGGACACTTTCTCAAGAGGAAAACATCCCCAAATATTATTTTTATGCCTTAGTTTGCAGTGGTCACATTTTGGGAAGAGATATAATGAATATATAAAGTCAATCAGGGCAGCAATGCCCCCAAGTTACAAATCCCCTGACAAAAATGTGTAGTTCTTTGAGAGCCATGTGAGCACACTCTGCCAGCCCTTCCCATCTCTGTCCAGGACATTTTCTTTGTAAAATGGACGGTCATCCCGTCTGATTAGTGAACTAATTAGCTATTGCGTTTGCCTTTTTCTTCTTGACAGTGTTTTCTCAATGCCCTTCAGAGAACAGTTGACACGTTTCCAGCTCTTCCATCTGGGACCCAGCTTTCTGGAGGGTGGGGGGAGAAAAGAAGGAAGGAACTAACAGTTGTCTTGCCCTGTTATGTGTTGTGTATAGCGTGCAACAACCTAGGGGGAGCCTTTCTTCAGGCCACCTGCCTTTACAGCAAGGGCGCCAAAGGCCTGAGGAGGGCTTATCAGTGAGATGTGTTTTAGCAGTCAGCACTTGGCAGAATGAAAAACTCAAGAGCAGCCCAACTGCAAAACACTGAATTATATACCAACTGAAAGCTTAGAAACTGAGGAAAACCCAGACTCCAGAGTACGGTTTATATTAGGTTAAAACTACCTATCTCTTATTCACGTCACTACTCACAAACCTGCAACACTAGTATCATTCCTCATGTTTCAAGCAACAACCGTTGTCTAGTAGGCAAAGTATGGGTACAGAGACTGAGAGGTTTGGTGTGAATCGTCATTCTAATGACGATTTTATCACTGAATGATAAAATCTGTATGAATTTTATCAAATCACTTCACCTTTCCAGGCCTCACTTTGATGTAAGTATTAGAGACAATGCCTAGGCTAGTGCTAGGTATAAAGAAGGTACTCGGGCTTCCCTGGTGGCACAGTGGTTGGGAATCTGCCTGCTAATGCAGGGGACACGGGTTCGAGCCCTGGTCTGGGAAGATCCCACAGTCCGCGGAGCAACTAGGCCCGTGAGCCACAATTGCTGAGCCTGCGCGTCTGGAGCCTGTGCTCCGCAACAAGAGAGGCCGCGATAGTGAGAGGCCCGCGCACCGCGATGAAGAGTGGCCCCCACTTGCCGCAACTAGAGAAAACCCTCGCACAGAAACGAAGATCCAACACAGCCATAAATAAATAAATAAACCCAAAAGTTTAAAAAAAAAAAAAAAAAGGTACTCAATAAAGAATAATGATGATTAGAAAACATGAAGACTAGTGTCAAGTCCTGATTTTATCACTTAACTAGCCTTATGACTATGTCCAAGTTAACATTAACATTTGTTCCCCAAAGAAAATGTGTATACTATCAACAATCCATGTGACCTCAGAGATACTGTATGGAATGATCCAAGAATCAACAGTTGTAAAATTATCAAGTACAATGTAAGATGATATTTTTGTTGGAAGCTGGGTGGCAAGAATGCACTTCATGATGTGAGAGCTCTATCCTGGTTTATAAACTGCCAAATCCAGCAGTTGCTCAGATGGTAAATAAGGAGTACACTCCAAAGCAGGCATTTTAACCCTCTGCTTGGTGGCCAATGCATTCCTTTATGCCATCACGTTTAAAGTGACTTCATTTCTGAATTTTTATAAAACTGAGGTTTTATAAAACATCTACCTGGATCCCTTGAAAGAACCAACAAAATTTTGAGCTCTTTTCAATTCCAGAGAAACTTGAAGTTCAAAGAGAAGAAATTTTTTTTTCTTAAGTGTGACTTCAGCCCATAAACACCACTGCTTGAATCGTCAAAGAGACAAAGTATTCAGTCCTAGAAAATTAAATTAACCCTTAGTTTTATCAGAAAGGTTCAACTTGATGCTAAACATAGATCCTAAGGTTCAAAGTAACTGATAATTTAGTCACTCTATAACTGTGCTTTGGTTATTTTAAATATTTGGATATATACGGAAATATGACCACATGAATTTGCAGGATCACTGATGCTTCAACACCTAACAACATAAAGCCAAACAACTTGAGCTAAAGAAGAGGGACAAACATGGAAAAATATGTCTGGATAATGATTTTACCTCTTCATTGTGCAAGATGCTATGGATGTCATAAAAATAGAAAACTGATGAAAGAGAGAACAAAATAATAAACAGTTACCTGTGTGATTTTTTTTCCCACATAGGAATTTGAAGAATCAAACATGAAGCAAAAGAGCAAAATTATTCTGTAGCTTTAAGAGAAAGTAATACTAAACACAAACATAAACATCCTAGGTAACTGCTACTTGAGAAGAATCTTGTATGATAAACTGCCCACAAATGAGAGCATTTACAAATCATTATGAACTGCTTTTCCATTACAGTTTTTAAGAAATTACTTTGAGGATGACAAAGGAACAATAAATAGAAGAGGTATAAATGAGAAGAAAAATGCAATTATGTGAGGGGAAGGGCTACCCACAAACAACTGGAAAGAAGGGAAACTCCCAGTGCTGCAAGTGGGAAGGATGTTTAGGTGAAAGAAGGTGAGCTTGATGTGAAGGATGCTCTATCACTTACTTGTGTGACTATGGTTTTCTTCATCTGTCTCTGAGGGTAATACTTACAACACAGGGTTATTGGGAAGGGGTATGTATGTAATATACGTAATAATGGCTGGTACAATGCAGTAGACACTCTTACATGTTTACTTGAATCAGATTAACAATCTACTAGAAGGAATCATTTTATTTGGCCATTGAGATGTTTATCTATGCTAAACTCTGGGTAGAAGAAGATATGGTCAAGTGCTCCTGATTATAATCTCTGAGGAAAATAAGCTGAATATAGATCTTTCAGATGCACAGTACAGAAATACTGATCATTACAAACAGGGTGTCCAAGAAAGCCATTACCATTTCTTTAAAACAAATCATATTCCTAACTAAGAAATAATCATGATGGTTTAAAGAGAACTATTTTGGGGGGCAGAGGCTAGGTAGATAATTCTCTTTTTTGTATGTATGTATAAGTATACATTTATGTGGTTCAAAAATCAATATATGATATAGAAAGAAATACTCCCTGCTTCTATACCTACATACCCCACCTCATACGTAATCATTTTAATCTGTTTCTTGTGTATCCATCCATTCTTTCTCTGTACAAATGAGCAAACGCAAAAATAAATTCTTATCCCACCCCCATTTATACAAAGACAGCATAATTACATTAAACTGAGCATCCCTAAGAATGGCACCATGCCTTTTGCAATGCCTCAGGAAATGGGATCTATCCCGTTATTCCCCTGAATCTGGCCAGGCCCCCTGACTTGCTCTGGCCAATATAATGTGATGGAAGTGACACAGTGCTGGTTCTACACCTGTCTCAGAATGCTAACCCTGCCATGAAAGCAAATCCAGACTAGTCTGCAGGAGGATGAGACCACATGGAGCAGAGAAGAGTTATACCAGCTAAGGCCAGCTGATCCCCAAACATGTAAGATCCTAACCTAATGAGTCTGATCTGTAGTTAACTGCTTGTAGACATATGAATCAATGAACATAAGCAAGAGCAGGAGAACTTCCCGACTCATAGATTCATAAGCCAAAAAACAAAAAAAAACTTATTGTTTTAGGCCACTAAGTTTTAGCATGGTTTCTTATAGCAATAGACCAACAGGCAACTGATCCATACCACATACAAACTATACTACTCCTTGGTTTTTTGTTTCTTTTGTTTCATAATTTTACAGTATGTCCTGAAATTCTTAATTCCACAACCTTTTTTTTTCTTTTTAACAAATGCATGATGGGGGTAAGGGATAAATTGGGACATTGGGATTGACATATACACACTACGATATACAAAAGAGAGAACTAATAAGAACGTACTGTATAGCACAGGGAACTCTACTCAGTACTCTGTAATGACCTATATGGGAACAGAATCTAAAAAAGAGTGGATATATGTATATGTATAACTGATTCACTTTGCCTTACAGCAGAAACTAAGACAACATTATAAATCAACTATACTCCAATAAAAAGTAATAAAAAAAACAACAAATGCATGATAGTCCATTGTGGGGATGTACCACAGTTCATTTAAACAATTCTCTACTGATGAATTGGATTGTTTCCAATTATTTGTGGCTGAATTTTGAGGTGCTCTAGATCCCATGCTACTGACTGACCTGTGCCAGACTTTGGCAAAGAGATAAAGAAGACAGGGCCCTGAGTTACAGGAAAGAGAGATACATTTAAATGTGTACAAAATACTAAGAAAATAAAGAAGTAGAAGCATGACTTACTCATGAAGGCCAGGGATGTCTCTACAGACCATTAAGTAGTTTACTGGAAATGCTACACGGGCTTTCCAGGCAGCACATAATGACAAAAAGCATGAAGGATATACTTTGAATGGTGCCCCTAAAGTTGGGATCAGAACCAAGGGAAAAATCAGGAAAAAGATTTTCTTGACCACAATTTCTCTTTAACCACTGCCAAGAATAGGTAAATGTTCTAAATGTGTAACTGTCATATAAGAAGCATTTCCAAAATTGACTATTTTAATCTGTTAAAGATAGTGGAAAGAACATCAAAATTACTGTTGCACTTATAGGCTTATAAGGCTGGTTAAACTGATTATGGACATAGGACATGCTTAAGGATGAGCATTTCCCATCCTTGTAGCTCGGCCACAAACCTGACAACGCATCCAACTTTCTAACAACATCCAGGCTTCATATGCAGAGATGGCCAGGAATAATTGTTTACGATGACAGATAATTTATTATTCAACAAAAACTGAGGCAAAAGGACTCAAGAAATTAACAGAAAATATTTTACAAGGGACCTTGAAGACAGAGCCAAACTAAAACAAAAATAATGCTTTACCATATACTGCAATAGGGATTGAAAAACAAATTTTTCCATTCCACGTTCATAAATACATTGGAAAATTTTTTTTTAATATACAACAGGTTCTTATTAGTCATCAATTTTATACACATCAGTGTATACATGTCAATCCCAATCGCCCAATTCATCACACCACCACCACCACCCCACCGTGGCTTTCCCCGTTTGGTGTCCATACATTTGTTCTCTACATCTGTGTCTCAATTTCCACCCTGCAAACCGGTTCATCTGTACCATTTTTCTAGGTTCCACATACATGCGTTAATATACGATATTTGTTTTTCTCTTTCTGACTTACTTCACTCTGTATGACAGTCTCTAGATCCAGCCACGTCTCAACAAATGGCCCAATTTCGTTCCTTTTTATGGCTGAGTAATATTCCATTGTATATATGTACCACATCTTCTTTATCCATTCGTCTGTCGATGGGCATTTAGGTTGCTTCCATGACCTGGCTATTGTAAATAGTGTTGCAATGAACATTGGGGTGCATGTGTCTTTTTGAATTATGGTTTTCTCTGGGTATATGCCCAGTACTGGGACTGCTGGGTCATATGGTAATTCTATTTTTAGTTTTTTAAGGAACCTCCATACTGTTCTCCATAGTGGCTGTATCAATTTACATTCCCACCAACAGTGCAAGAGGGTTCCCTTTTCTCCACAGTCTCTCCAGCATTTGTTGTTTGTAGATTTTCTGATGATGCCCATTCTAACTGGTGTGAGGTGATACCTCATTGTAGTTTTGATTTGCATTTCTCTAATAATTAGTGATGCTGAGCAGCTTTTCATGTGCTTCTTGGCCATCTGTATGTCTTCTTTGGAGAAATGTCTATTTAGGTCTTCTGCCCATTTTTGGATTGGTTTGTTTGTTTTTTTTAATATTGAGCTGCATGAGCTGTTTATATATTTTGGAGATTAATCCTTTGTCTGTTGATTTGTTTGCAAATATTTTCTCCCATTCTGAGGGTTGTCTTTCGTCTTGTTTATGGTTTCCTTTGCTGTGCAAAAGCTTTGAAGTTTCATTAGGTCCCATTTGTTTATTTTTGTTTTTATTTCCATTACTCTAGGAGGTGGATCAAAAAAGATCTTGCTGTGATTTATGTCAAAGATTGTTCTTCCTATGTTTTCCTCTAAGAGTTTTATAGTGTCCGGTCTTACATTTAGGTCTCTAATCCATTTTGAGTTTATTTTTGTGTATGGTGTTAGGGAGTGTTCTAAGTTCATTCTTTTACATGTAGCTGTCCAGTTCTCCTACCACCACTTATTGAAGAGACTGTCTTTTCTCCATTGTATATCCTTACCTCCTTTGTTATAGATTAGTTGACCATAGGTCCGTGGGTTTATCTCTGGGCTTTCTATCTTGTTCCATTGATCTATGTTTCTGTTTCTGTGCCAGTACCATATTGTCTTGATTACTGTATCTTTGTAGTATAGTCTGAAGTCAGGGAGTCTGATTCCTGCAGCTCCATTTTCTTCCCTGAAGACTGCTTTGGCTATTCGGGGTCTTTTGTGTCTCCATACAAAATTTTTTTTTTTTAATAAATTTATTTATTTATTTATTTTTGGCTGCGTTGCGTCTTTGTTGCTGTGTGCGGGCTTTCTCTAGTTGCAGCAAGCAGGGGCTACTCTTCGTTTTGGTGTGTGGGCTCCTCACTGTGGTGGCTTCTCTTATTGCAGAGCACGGGCTCTAGGCGCGCGAGATTCAGTAGTTGTGGCTCATAGGCTTTCTTAGAGCACAGGCTCAGTAATTGTGGCGCACGAGCTTAGTAGCTCTGCGGCATGTGGGATCTTCCCAGACAAGGCTCGAACCCATGTCCCCTGCATTGGCAGGCGGATTCTTAACCACTGCGCCACCAGGAGTCCTCCATACAAATTTTAAGAGTTTTTGTTCTAGTTCCATAAAAATTGCCATTGGTAGTTTGATAGGGATTGCACTGACTCTGTAGATTGCTTTGGGTAGTATAGTCATTTTCACAGTATTGATACTTCCAATCCAAGAACATGGTATATCTCTCCATCTGTTGGTATCATCTTTAATTTCTTTCATCAATGTCCTATAGTTTTCTGCATACAGGTCTTTTGTCTCCCTAGGTAGGTTTATTCCTAGGTATTTTATTCTTTTTGTTGCAATGGTAAATGGGAGTGTTTCCATAATTTCTCTTTCAGATTTTTCATCATTAGTGTATAGGAATGCAAGAGATTTCTGTGCATTAATTTTGTATCCTGCAACTTCACGAAATTCATTGATTAGCTCTAATAGTTTTCTGGTGGCATCCTTAAGATTCTCTATGTATAGTATCATGTCATCTGCAAACAGTGACAGTTTTACTTCTTCTTTTCCAATTTGTATTCCTTTTATTTCTTTTTCTTCTCTGATTACTGTGGCTAGGACTTCCAAAACTATGTTGACTAATAGTGGCGAGGTGGACATCCTTGTCTTGTTCCTGACCTTAGAGGAAATGCTTTCAGTGTTTCACCATTGAGAATGATGTTTGCTGTGGGTTTGTCGTATATGGCCTTTATTATGTTGAGGTAGGTTCCCTCTATGCCCACTTTCTGAAGAGGTTTTCTTTATCATAAATGGGTGTTGAATTTTGTCAAAATCTTTTTCTGCATCTATTGAGATGATCATATGGTTTTTATTCTTCAATTTGTTAATATGGTGTATCACATTGATTGATTTGCATATATTGAAGAATCCTTGCAACCCTGGGATAAATCCCACTTGATCTTGGTGTATGATCCTTTTAATGTGTTGTTGGATTCTGTTTGCTAGTCTTTTGTTGAGGATTTTTGCATCTCTATTCATCAGTGATATTGGTCTGTAATTTTCTTTTTTTGTAGTATCTTTGTCTGGTTTTGGTATCAGGGTGATGGTGGCCTCATAGAATGAGTTTGGGAGTGTTCCCTCCTCTGCAATTTTATGGAAGAATTTGAGAAGGATGGGTGTTAGCTCTTCTCTAAATGTTTGATAGAATTCACCTGTGAAGCCATCTGGTCCTGGAGTTTTGTTTGTTGGAAGATTTTTAATCACAGTTTCAATTTCATTACTTGTGATTGGTCTGTTCATATTTTCTATTTCTTCCTGGTTCAGTCTTGGAAGGTTATACCTTTCTAAGAATTTGTCCAATTCTTCCAGGTTGTCCATTTTACTGGCATAGAGTTGCTTGTAGTAGTCCCTTAGGATGCTTTGTATTTCTGTGGTGTCTGTTGTAACTTCTCCTTTTTCATTTCTTATTTTATTGATTTGAGTCCTCTTCCTCTTTTTCGTGATGCGTCTGGCTAATGGTTTATCAATTTTGTTTATCTTCTCCAAGAACCAGCTTTTAGTTTTACTGATCTTTGCTATTGTTTTCTTTGTTTCTATTTCATTTATTTCTGCTCTGATCTTTATGATTTCTTTCCTTCTGCTAACTTTGGGTTTTGTTTTTTCTTCTTTCTCTAGTTCCTTTAGGTGTAAGGTTAGATTGTTTACTTGAGATTTTTCTTGTTTCTTGAGGTAGGCTTGTATAGCTATAAACTTCCCTCTTAGAACTGCTTTTGCTGCATCCCATAGGTTTTGGATCATCGTGTTTTCATTGTCATTTGTCTCTAGGTATTTTTTGATTTCCTCTTTGATTTCTTCAGTGATTTCTTGGGTATTTAGTAACGTATTGTTTAGCCTCGATGTGTTTGTGTTTTTTATGTTTTTCTCCCCCTAATTGATTTCTAATCTCATAGCATTGTGGTCAGAAAAGATGCTTGATATGATTTCAATTTTCTTAAATTTACTGAGGCTTGATTTGTGACCCAAGATGTGATCTATCCTGGAGAACGTTCCGTGTGCACTTGAAAAGAAAGTGTAATCTGCTGTTTTTGGATGGAATGTCCTATAAATATCAATTAAATCTATCTCGTCTATTGTGTCATTTAAAGTTTCTGTTTCCTTATTTATTTTCTTTTTGGATGATCTGTCCGTTGGTGTAAGTGAAGTGTTAAAGTCCCCCACTATTATTGTGTTACTGTCGATTTCCTCTTTTATAGCTGTTAGCAGTTGCCTTATGTATTGAGGTGCTCCTATGTTGGGTGCATATATATTTATAATTGTTATATCTTCTTCTTGGATTGATCCCTTGATCATTATGTAGTGTCCTTCTTTGTCTCTTGTAACATTCTTTATTTTAAAGCCTATTTTATCTGATATGAGTATTGCTACTCCAGCTTTCTTTTGATTTCCATTTGCATGGAATATCTTTTTACAGCCCCTCACTGTCAGTCTGTGTGTGTCCCTAGGTCTGAAGTGGGTCTCTTATAAACAGCATATATATGGGTCTTGATTTTGTATCCATTCAGCAAGCCTGTGTCTTTTGGTTGGAGCATTTAATCCATTCACGTTTAAGGTAATTATCCATATGTATGTTCCTATGACCATTTTCTTAATTGTTTTGGGGTTTTTTTTTTTTTAAACTTTGGGTTTATTTATTTATTTATTTATTTATTTATCTTTATGGCTGTGCTGGGTCTTTGTTTCTGTGCGAGGGCTTTCTCTAGTTGCAGCAAGTGGGGGCCCCTCTTCATCGCGGTGTGCCGGCCTCTCATTATCGCGGCCTCTCTTGTTGCGGAGCACAGGCTCCAGACGCGCAGGCTTAGTAATTGTGGCTTACGGGCCTAGTTGCTCCACGGCATGTGGGATCTTCCCAGACCAGGGCTCAAACCCATGTCCCCTGCATTGGCAGGCAGATTCTCAACCACTGCGCCACCAGGGAAGCCCCTGGGTTTGTTTTTGCAGGTCCTTTTCTTCTCTTGTGTTTCCCACTTAGAGAAGTTCCTTTAGCATTTGTTGTAGAGCTAGTTTGGTGGTGCTGAATTCTCTTAGCTTTTGCTTGTCTGTAAAGCTTTTGATTTCTCCATCAAATCTGAATGAGATCCTTGCTGGGTAGAGTAATCTTAGTTGTAGGTTCTTCCCGTTCATCACTTTAAGTATATCATGCCACTCCCTTCTGGCTTGTAGAGTTTCTGCTGAGAAATCAGCTGTTACCCTTATGCGAGTTCCCTTGTATGTTATTTGTCGTTTTTCCCTTGCTGCTTTCAATAATTTTTCTTTGTGTTTAATTTTTGCCAATTTGATTACTATGTGTCTCGGCATGTTTCTCCTTGCATTTATCCTGTATGGGACTCTCTGCGCTTCCTGGACCTGGGTGGCTATTTCCTTTCCCATGTTAGGGAAGTTTTCGACTATAATCTCTTCAAATATTTTCTCTGGTCCTTCCTCTCTGTCTTCTCCTTCTGGCACCCCTATAATGTGAATGTTGTTGCATTTAATGTTGTCCCAGAGGTCTCTTAGGCTGTCTTCATTTCTTTTCATTCTTTTTTCTTTAGTCTGTTCCACAGCAGTGAATTCCACCATTCTGTCTTCCAGGTCACTTATCCGTTCTTCTGCCTCAGTTTTTCTGCTATTGATTTCTTCTAGTGTAGTTTTCATTTCAGTTATTGTATTGTTCATCTCTGTTTGTGTGTTCTTTAATTCTTCTAGGTCTTTGTTAAACATTTCTTGCATCTTCTCGATCTTTGCCTCCATTCTTTTTCCGAGGTCCTGGATCATCTTCACTATCATTATTCTGAATTCTTTTTCTGGAACGTTGCCTATCTCCACTTCATTTAGTTGTTTTTCTGGGGTTTTATCTTGTTCCTTCATCTGGTACGTAGCCCTCTGCCTTTTCATCTTGTCTGTGTTTCTGTGAATGTGGTTTTTGTTCCACAGGCTGCAGGACTGTAGTTCTTCTTGCTTCTGCTGTCTGCCCTCTGGTGGATGAGGCTATCTAAGAGGCTTGATGGGAGGGACAGCTGGTGGGTAGAGCTGACTGTTGCTCTGGTGGGCAGAGCTCAGTAAAACTTTAATCCGCTTGACTGCTGATGGGTGGGGTTGCTTACCTCCCTGTTGGTTGTTTGGCCTGAGGCGACCCAACACTGGAGCCTACCTGGGCTCTTTGTTGGGGCTAATGGCAGACTCTGGGAGGGCTCATGCCAAGGAGTACTTCCCAGAACTTCTGCTGCCAGTGTCCTTGTCCCCACGGTGAGCCACAGCCACTCCCCCCGCCTCTGCAGGAGACCCTCCAACACTAGCAGGTAGGTCTGGTTCAGTCTCCCCTGGGGTTACTGCTCCTTCCCCTGGGTCCCGATGCGCACACTACTTTGTGTGTGCCCTCCAAGAGTGGAGTCTCTGTTTCCCCCAGTCCTGTTGAAGTCCTGCAATCAAGTCTCACTAGCCTTCAAAGTCTGATTCTCTAGGAATTCCTCCTTCTGTTGCCGGACCCCCAGGTTGGGAAGCCTGACGTGGGGCTCAGAACCTTCACTCCGGTGGGTGGACTTCCGTGGTATAAGTGTTCTTCGGTCTGTGAGTCACCCACCCAGCAGTTATGGGATTTGATTTTACTGTGATTGCACCCCTCCTACCGTCTCATTGTGGATTCTCCTTTGTCTTTGGATGTGACGTATCTTTTTTGGTGAGTTCCAGTGTCTTCCTGTCGATGATTGTCCAGCAGCTAGTTGTGATTCTGGTGTTCTCACAGGAGGGAGTGAGAGCACGTCCTTCTACTCCGCCATCTTGGTTCAGGCCGCTACATTGGAAAATTAATTTATCTAATACATTCCTACAGCTCAGGGATCAGCAAACTTTTTCTGCAAAGGGCAAGATAGTAAATATTTTTGGCATTTTGGGCCATATGGTCTCTGTCACAAGTATTCGACTCTGCTGTGGTGGTACAGTAGACAATACACAAAGAACTGGGCTGTGTTCCAATAAAACTTTATTTGCAAAACCAGGCAGTGGGCCATCGTTTCCCAACCTCTGCTATGATTGATTAAAAAACTGTAAAAATTCAACCATCTAATTCTTAGTTTACTTTTTTTTCTATGCCTATAAAACATTTTTTTTTAACCCACATCCACTGAAGTGGTTCATCTGAATAAAGTTTTTGTTTTCTTAAGACTGTATATAAAGAGACTTCTACTTATTGACCTTGAAAGTAACATATGAAAATTACCTTAAAACAGAAAAATATTATTTAAAGACAGAACACTAACAACACGAAGTCAGAGCTAAGGAGTTGCAAATAGGAGGCTAGTTACCTGATGTTCTTCCAAAAATCAGAGAGACCTAAAAGGAGAACCTCAAAGATGACCAGCATACCTGTGAAGGATCACTGGCTTCATGATTATGCTTATCTCCTCCTCAGTCATCTCTCTTTCCTGTATCTTCTACCGGTGCCATCTGACACCAGACACAGAGATAACCCAGAATATATAAGTAACTCTAACAACTTGATAATAACAAACAACCCAATTTTAAGAATGCACAGAAAGATTTAAAGGGACAATTCCCAAATGATATACAAATGACTGATAAGGACATAAAAAGATGCTCAACATGGTAGTCATCAAAGAAACACAAATTGTAACACATCAACAAAAAGGAACACAATACCAGGTCTTCCCTGGTGGTCCAGTGGGTAAGACTCTGAGCTCCCAGTGCAGGGGGCCCGGGTTCTATCCCGGATCGGAACTAGATCCCACATGCATGCCGCAACTAAGAGTTCGCATGCCACAACTAAGAAGCCTGCATGCTGCAACTAAAAGATCCCACATGCCGCAACTAAGACCCAGCACCGCCAAAATAAATAAATAAAAATAAATCTTTAAAACAAACAAAAAAAGAAGGACACACTACCATCCAACAACATGGATAATACCAGAAGCATTAGGCTAAGTGAAAGATGCCAGGCACACAACAAAACTACATACTGTATTATCCTATTTACCTGAAACTTTAGACAAGACAAAATTAGTGACAAAAAGCAGATCAGTCCCTGGTACTGATGGGAAGAAACTGACTACAAAGGGGCACATTAGGGGGCACGATAAATCTTTTTATGGTGATGGAAATATTCCATATCTTGATTATAATGGTGCTAACACAACTACATACAATAGCTAAAACTTAAACTGTATATATTACATGTGTGAATTTTATTATATATAAATTATATCACAATAAAGCTGAGAAAATTAGCAAACCAAATCCAGCAATGTATTTTTTTTAAAAAAAATCACAATCAAGCTGAGTTTATTTAAGAATGTAAGGATAATATAATATTAGAAAATCCAATTATTCACCACATTAACAGAGTTTTTAAAAACACCTTAGAAAGAATGAAATAATGCCATTTACAGCGACATGGATGGATCTGGAGATTGTCATACTAAGTAAGCCAGACAGAGAAAGACAAATATCATATGATATTGTTTATACGTGGAATCTAAAAAAATGGTACAAATGATCTTATTTACAAAACAGAAATACAGTCACAGATGTAGAAAACAAACTTAAGGTTATGGGGTGGGGGAGGGATAAATTGGGAGACTGCGATGGATGTATACACACTACTATATATAAAACAGATAAATAATAAGAACCTACTGTATAGCACAGGGAACTCTACTCAATACTCTGTAGTTACCTGTATGGGAAAAGAATCTAAACAAGAGTGGATATATATGTATAACAGATTTACTTTGCTGTACAGCAGAAACTAATATAATATTGTAAATCAACTATACTCAAATAAAAATTAATTTTTAAAAATCCTCCCCCCCAAAAATCCACCTTAAAATCACCTCTATAATTACAGAAAAGCATTCACTAAAACCCAATTCCACTCATGAGCGTGAATAAAACTAGAAATAGAAGATCAATTCCTTAACTTGATAAAGGGTCTCCTCTAAAAACCCATATACTTATTGGTGAAATATTGTAAGCAATGCCTTTCAACTCCAAAAGATAAAGATGTCTAGTATCAATGCTTCTATTCAATATTTACTCAAGAGTCAAGCCATAGCAGCAGGACAGTTAACCAACCGTAATGGGTACAAGGATTGGAAAGAAAGAAATAAAATTATCCTTTTGTACACACAAGATGACTTTCTATATAGAACCAAGAGACTCTACCATCCAATAGTAGAATTAACATGCAGGTTCAGCAAGGTTGCTAGATAAAAGTCCAATATTTTAAAAATTAATTACATTCCTATACACCAGCAAATAAACAGTAATTTCAAAAAGATATGAATATACAACAAAAAGTATAAACCACCTAGGAATAAACCTAACACAAGATATATAAAACCTTTATAAAGAACATAAGTAGACTGAAAGACATAAAAGGAGACAAATAATTGGAAAGATCTATCGTGCTTATGGATGGGAAGACTTACTATCACTAATATTTTCTCTTCATTTTAATGTATAAATTCAATACAATTCTTATTACATGCCAGCAAGACTTTTGGTGTAACCTGATGAGCAATTACTAAAATTTACATATAAGAGAAACATGTTAAATGTCCAGCAATAGAGAATAGATGACTGCGGCTAATTCAGAAATGAAACAGTCAATAGTGTTAAAATAAGAGAACCAGAGCTCTATGTATCGAAAAGATAAATCCCAAAACAATGTAAAAATATTTGGTAAAAAGAGTATGTTGCAGGCAAAATATGGATAGTATGATACTTCCATAAAAACCATTTTTAAATTTATATATGATAAGGGATTGATTTACATATGATACATTTACATACATATATGTAGTAAAATATTTTGCAAAAGCAAGGGAATAATAAACATCAAATTCAGGATACTGACTAATGCAAAGGGAAGGAAAGGAATGGAATCAGGCAGAGTCACAAATTGTAGTTCTAACATTTCACTTCGTTAAGAGATCTGAAGCAAATTATAAGACAAAAGGTTAAAGTTTGACAAAGCTAAGGGTGGGTACATGAGTGTTTGTTATAGTGTGCTTTTTTCTTACTTTGCAAACTTGAAATATTTCCTAAGAAAAGAAAGATCACTAGCTGCGATGGGGAAAATGGTGAGATCATAATGCAGGAAGAGACTACCTACAAGGTTATTATAGTGGGAGATGATTGTGGCCTTAGATAGGAGTAGCAATAGGAATGGAAAAATAGGGATAAATTTCAAAAATAATTACAGTTACAATAAATAGGACTTGTTGACTGATTAGACAAATATCATATGATAGCACTTATATGTGGAATCTAAAATATGACACAAATGAACTTATTTATGAAACAGAAACAGACTCACAGACATAGAGAACAGACTTGTGGTTGCCAAGGGGGAAGGGATGAGGGGGAGGGATGGATTGGGAGTTTGGGATTAGCAGGTGCAAACTATTATATAGAGAACAGATAAACAACAAGGTCCTACTGTACAGCACAGGGAACTATATTCAGTATCCTATAATAAACCATAATGGAAAAGAATATGAAAAAATATATATGTATAACTGAATCACTTTGCTGTACACCAGAAACTAACACATTGTAATTCAACTATACTTCAATGAAAAATAAATTTAAAAAAGGATAGTGACGGGACTTCCCTGGTGGTCCACTGGTTAAGAATCCGCCTTCCAATGCAGGGGACGCGGGTTCGATCCCTGGTCGGGGAACTATGATCCCACACGCTGCGGGGCAACTAAGGCCACATGCCACAACTAGAGAGAAGCCTGCGTGCCACAACTAGAGAGAAACTTGCACGCCGCAACGAAGAGCCAGCGTGCCGCTACTAAGACCTGAGGCAGCCAAATAAATAAATATTTAAACAAACAAAACCTAACAACTGAGCTCAATACATATTTCTTTAAAAAAA
The DNA here is from genome assembly GCF_028023285.1 of Balaenoptera ricei. Lineage (NCBI taxonomy): Eukaryota > Metazoa > Chordata > Mammalia > Artiodactyla > Balaenopteridae > Balaenoptera > Balaenoptera ricei. The sequence goes on from NC_082653.1 coordinate 25,763,827, forward strand.
AAAAAGGATAGTGACTATTTATACACTAAATATTTGTTCATACTTTGATAGTTTATTCAGATCCTCTTCTTCAAGCTACTAATCAGTTTCTTTGGATTAGTCATAAAGTCAAAGATTTATAACATGTTTACAAGCTCCTCACTCTCACTGTTTCCCACGTTCTGCAATTTGTCCATACTGTTTCACAGAACATTCTGCTTTGCATTTCTCTGCTGATGTTTTCAGCTCCCAGTTCTGGAGAGCTAGGCTCAGTTACCCATGTCCACCTTCTATCTATCAAAGCCTTTTTAGGACAATACCATTCACAGGGAAAATATGAGTAAGACAACAAAGGAGGACAGAAAAAAGAACATGGCAAGAAAGGTGTTACTTTCCTACACTGGAATATGAAAAAGAGTATAGCTGATTTTTATGGACCTGCTCTTTTTGGTATACTAGTTTGGCTGTCGTAACGAAGTATCATAGACTAGGTGGCTTAAATAACAGAGATTTATTTTCTCACAATTCTGGAAGCTAGAAGTCTGAGGTGTTGTCAGGGTTGGTTTCTTCTGGAGCCTTTCTTGTTGACTTGTAAGTAGCTTTCTTCTCCTTGTGTCTTCACATGGTCTTCCCCTCTGAAGATACCTGTGTCCAAATTCCCTTTGTATAAGAACATCAGTCATATTGGATTAGGGCCAACCCTAGTGACCTCAGTTGAACTTACCTCCTTACCTTTAAGGATTACCTCCTTAAAGACCCTACCTCCGAATTCATTCACATTCTGAAGTACTGAGGGTTAGGACTTCAACATATACATTTTTAGGGGACATAATTCTGCCCTATAATAGTGAAGATGGGAAGGGATGAAAAACATACTTAGGTTAAGGAGGTTGAGCAGCTTTTCCTGAACCGAATTTTAGTATTCTCTCATTCATTCATTTGAAAATAGTTGAATATCTACAAGGTATCCTACTGCTGAGGATAGAGCTCAAGGAGTAATTCTGAGGTTTTTAGCCTGAGCAACTGCAAGGATGGCGTTGCTATTTACTGAGATGGGGGAAAATGTGAAAGATGGGGGGGTGGGGGGTATAGTTTGAGATCAGGACAAAGTTTGAAATGCCTAGTAGATATTCAAATGGGGATGCTACATAGGTAGCTGGATATAAAAGTCTGAAGATGAGGCCTGTGGTGGGAAAGTTGTCAACTGATGATACATAGATGCTATTTAAAGCTTGAAACTGGATATATTAGAGGAAGTGAGTATAGAGTAGAGGTTCAAGGACTGATCTTTAAGTACTCTAATTTGGGGGATCACACAAGATAAGAAGAAACTAAAAAAGGAGACTGGGGCTTCCCTGGTGGCGCAGTGGTTGAGAATCTGCCTGCCAACGCAGGGGACACGGGTTCGAGCCCTCGTCTGGGAAGATGCCACATGCCGTGGAGCAACTAGGCCCGTGAGCCACAACTACTGAGCCTGCGCGTCTGGAGCCTGTGCTCCGCTACGAGAGGCCGCGACAGTGAGAGGCCCGCACACTGCGATGAAGAGTGGCCCCCGCTCACCACAACTAGAGAAAGCCCTTGCACAGAAACGAAGACCCAACACAGCAAAAATTAATTAATTAATTAATTAAAAATAAATAAATTTATAAAAAAGGAGACTGAAAACGAGCAGCACTATGTCAAGTCGTTACAATATGCAGTACACCTTAAACTTATACAGAGCTGTATGTTGACTATATTTCAATAAAAATGAAAGGAGGGACTTCCCTGGTGGTGCAGTGGTTAAGAATCTGCCTGCCAATGCAGGGACACGGGTTCGAGTCCTGGACCAGGAAGATCCCACATGCCACGGAGCAACTAAGCCCGTGCCCCACAACGACTGAGCGTGCACTCTAGAGCCCATGAGCCACAACTACTGAGCCTGAGAGCCACAACTACTGAAGCCCATGCGCCTAGAGCCCATGCTCCGCAACAAGAGAAGCCACTGCAATGAGAAGCCCTCGCACCACAACAAAGAATAGTCCCGCTCGCCGCAACTAGAGAAAGCCTGCATGCAGCAATGAAGACCCAACACAGCTAAAAATAAATAAATAAATAAATAAATTATTTTTAAAAAGAGAAGAAAAGAAAGAAAAAAAGAAAGAAAATGAGCAGCCAGGGAAATTGGAAAAAAACAGAAGCCAAGTAAAGAGTATAATCTTCCAAACTGTAGGTATTGTGAATTTCAAAATTAAATATACAATTATTCATATAGGAATACATTCTAGCTGTTTAGGTTATTATAGAGATTAGACCTATGATTAAGAAAATACCTCTCAATAAACAAGTGGAACCTTACCAAACTTACAAGCTTTTCCACAGCAAAAGAAACCATAAACAAAACAAAAAGACAACCTACAGAATGGGAGAAAATATTTGCAAATGATGCAGCCGACAAGGGATTAATTTCCAAAATAGACAAACAGCTCATACAACTTGACAACAAAAAAAACAAACAACCCAACCGAAAAATGGGCAGAAGACCTAAAGAGACATTCTCCAAAGAAGAAATACAGATGGCCAGTAGGTATATGAGAAGATGCTCAACATTGCTAATTATTAGAGAAATGCAAATCAAAACTACGATGAGGTATCACCTCACACCGGTCAGAATGGCCATCATTAAGAAGTCTACAAATAACAGATGCTGGAGAGGGTGTGGAGAAAAGGGAACCCTCCTATACTGTTGGTGGGAATGTAAATTGGTGCAGCCACTGTGGAGAACAGTATGGAGGTTCCTCAGAAAACTAAAAATAGAATTACCAAATGATCCAGCAATCCCACTCCTGGACATATATCCAGACAAAACTATAATTCAAAAGATACATGCACCCCTATGCCCACAGCAGCACTATTCACAATAGCCAAGACATGGAAACAACCTAAATGTCCACTGACAGATGAATGGATAAAGAAGATGTGGTACATATATACAATGGAATACTACTCAGCCATAAAAAAAGAACCAAATAATGCCATTTGCTGCAACATGGATGCAACTAGAGATTATCATACTAAGTGAAGTAAGTCAGAAAGAGAAAGACAAATACCATATGATATCACTTACATGTGGAATCTGAAATATGACACAAATGAACCTATCTATGAAACAGAATCAGGGACATAGAGAATAGACTGGTGGTTGCCAAGGGGGAAGGGGTTGGGAGAGGGCTGGATTGGGAATTTGAGATTAGCAGATGCAAACTGGTATAGAATGGATAAACAATAAGGTCTTACTGTATTGCACAGGAAACTACAGTCAATATCCTGTGATAAACCATAATGGAAAAGAAAAAGAAAAAGAATGTATATATATATATGTATAACTGAGTCACTTTGCTGTACAGCAGTAATTACCACAACACTGTAATTCAACTATACTTCAATAACAAAATAAATTAAAAAAAAGAAAATACTTTGCAAAACCAAGTATTTTAAAACTTTGGCTTTGTCAAAGCATCAACAAGCAAGAATATAATTACAAAGAAGGTTAGAACAAATATATTATTTGTGGCAAAGGATACAAAAGCATTTAAGAGACTGCACACAACTCTCCCTCCAGAACTTAATTGGGACAAGTCAAGCACAATGGCTAAAGGCTTTAGGACAGATAAAACAGTTAATATATAATCTTGCTTCCTCTCCCAATTTAAGACTATCTCTTAGTTGAAACAGAATATATAGTAAAGATGAAAAGGCTAGTTTGTAGCAAAAGATAAGAAGAAAAGGGCAGTTTGACAAACGGACCAAATTCCAAACCAGCTGGAAATTTAAGTCCTTAAAGAGTAGAAGGCAGGCTATTGTAGAAGAAAGAAGTAGGCATGAAACTAGATGATTTGACTTTGAATCTTGATTGTTCTGCCAATTTATCAGCTTTGGGACCTTGCACAAGTCACTCCAGAGTCCTGCTTTCCTCATCTGTAACATGGGAGGAAGGGAGGTGTTGAAAGGCCAATAAAGTAACAACTAAGAAAGTGCTCTGTTACACTATTCAAGTATCAGATATTATTAGACAGCTATCTATCAGGAGTGTATTAACAATCATTATACCACTATATGTTGAAAGGAACTAAAGGGTCTCTTCCAATGCTAATGATTTTAGTATTTAAAGATATGTTGTAATTGCCTGCCAACTTCAAAACTGTGTTGATAACCTTAATGCAAGTTAAAAGCAGCAGCAACACAGCTGACTTGATAATGTAAATAGGGAAAAGTGAAAAATGGATTGTTTCTTCCCAGATCCAACAAATGTTTATTTGGAATAATATAGTTATCTATTCTAACTGCACACCATCTGTTTCAAGTCTCCACCAAGTTAATATTTCTCACATGAACAGAATAACTTAAAATTACATTTGATTAGCATCTTGCCTTGAGGTGAATGTTACCCCTACTACAATCTAAATCTCAACCTCTTAACATTGTGTGGCAATTACTGCCCTGGCCAAACACATGCAGCCAAACTCAGGTTAACTCGGAGAACTGAGACTGTCAAAGAACAAGCCAACTCCAGTCTTCTCAGTCACATAAAATCCTTCTTACATGTTTTTTTCTGGAGACAGGGAGAAATAATGAATTTCTCACGCAGCTAATTAATGGCTTTCCCAAGATTCAAACCCAGGTGTCTCTGGTTCCACCTGCTGATGCATCTGTGCTACAATTTCTCTGGGACACAGAATGTTCTAAAACAATATACCAGTAAATCCTGACAGGTCAACTCTAAAATATATCACAATATATTACTTATCCCATCTCCACTGTTCTACTTTAGCTCAAGCCACGTCATCTCTCACCTCTACTACTGCAACTGTCTCCTAACTATTCTTTTTCCTTCTGCTTTTGTCCCTTCCAATCCATTCTCCATGTAACAGCCAAAGTGCTGATTTTTTTAGATCTTGTCACAGATCTATTTAAACTCTTCTAATGGCTTCCCACTGTTCTTACAATAAAATACAAACTCTACCTTGGCTTAGATGCAATGATCTACCCAGAAGTTCTCAAAGTGTGTTATGGAAACCCTTGGAGGTTCTAAAGGGTCAAAGCCATTATCATCATTATCATCATCATTATCATCACCACAGGTTATCTGCCTTCTTTATTCTTACTCCTTTATGAGTACACAGTGGCTTTTTCCAGTAACTACTTGATGAATGATACTATAAGAGACTTGATGCAGAAGCAGACATGAGAATTCAGTTATCTTCCATTAAGCTGGTCATTAAAGAGGCTTGCAAAACTAGTGAACAGAGCCACTCTTTTATTGCTTTGAAAGGTATTTTTCATAAAAATCTTGTTTATATTAACATGTAATGGGATTATTTTAAGGGAATATTTTAAAAATCTATTCTAATTTCTGATGGGAGTGTGTATCTTCCATAAAAAAAAAAAATGTTCTTTGGGGATCCTTAACAATTTTTAGAGTGGAAAGAGATCCTGAAACCAAAGAATTTGAGAACTGCTGAGCTACCCCATGCCTATCTGTCCAATCTCATGTCCTCCTGTCCTGCCCTTGCTATGCATTAGCTATGATGATCTTCTTTCTACTTCTCAAGTGCCCTGAGAACTCCCACTTCAATGCCTTAACTCAGGCTATTCCTTTGGCCTAGAATTGGTTTCCCCCAAGTTGTTGAATGGCTTACTCCTTATCATTCAGATGTCAGCACAGATGTCCTCAGAGGGAGCTTCCCTAAGTTACTCTTTACTCTCCCTACCAGATCATCCCATGACCATTATTTTCTTCACTGCACTTATTACCATTGCACCAATCAAGCAAGCATTTAGTTTGCTTGATTGATCCCATCTTTGGGGAAATAAAGGCCTTTTCTGTTTCTTTACCGTATCTCCAGCGCCTAGAGTAGGCAACACCAAATCACAATAATCAAAAGTGACACAGCCCCCAAGCTTGGCTGGACTTGAATTATCTTCTCTCACACCTCCCCATTTCCAGTGAGTCAGCCATAACCTTGTTACTTCTACGTCTTCATACCCATCTTCAACCCTCTCTCTCTACCCTCAAGAGCCACTGCCTTAGATTAGTCTCTCATTTCTCTAACTGGACTCTCTCTGGGATTCAACCTATTCTGCACTTTCCTACCAGGTACCTATTTCATTAAGAATCCCCATTCTCTGTTGTGTTTTGTTCCTCACACTGGCCTTCGTGGCTCTCAGTCACTAAACTCTGATACTCACCAGCAACCATTCTCATGAACAGTTGTATATCCCTATCCCAATTAGGAGGTTCTCCTGTAAGTCATGGTCATTCTGTCTCCATTTCCTCAAACTCCTTCCTCCTTCTCTAGATACATTAAAATCTTCCCCAATGCTTTTGTTCCCATTTGTTGGTCCTGTTTTCATCATCTGTCACCATGCCTAGGACACTACCAAGCAAGAGTAGTGGTTTCATAATAACTGTTAGCTGATGAAGGGTGGGGGACATAAAAGGTAATTATGCTATTTAGTTTTGTTGTGTTACTAGCACAAGTATAAGCAAGTTATGCTTACTCTAATTCTAGGCCAGAGACTGTCCTATTAATCTTGAAAATTCATACCAGTTTACTTGACACTAGGGAGACAAAGCAAGTATGAAGATAGAGCTATATAACCCCATCAGTATCACTTTAAAAAAAAAAATCACTCCTCAAAAATACAAGTACTATTAATGTATCATCACATATAATGAAGACAGTGTAATGTTATATTAAATCATGAAACCATTAATTGTGTTAACTATAAAGAAGCTGAATGTCTATGTTTTTAAATTGCTGGGAAATATCACAGACTAATGCAGACAACAAATCTTTCATTCATATAACTCTCTTCTCCATAGGCCTTTCCATCCCAAAGATGCTATGTTTCTCCAGATTCATCCTTCCCCAAATATACACAGCTGTTACTCTTTTCAGACTGAAAAATATTAAATTTTAAAAGCTGTCAACTTTTGCTATTTTAATTATATTTTATTAAGTAATAATGTTTGTCCAATGCAAAGACATATGTGCCCAGTCCCATCTTCCAAACAGTAAGGTAACCACCAAGTTAACTGTAACTTTAAAAGTTTTTTTTTCTAAATCACATTACCATGCTCAGTTAACTTGGATGTACAAATATTTTTCTTTTCTGTACATATTTATTCTACAAACTTTAAAAAGCGCTTTCCAATGTTAGGGCTCCACTTGGTTCCATGTCACTTAATATTTGAAAAATTGATTCATGTTTCCCCTGTCTGAAGACATCAGTTTCTGCCTTGGGGTAGACAACCACAAAAACTGCAGACCTAGGAGTACCAGGGATCAAAGATCAAGCTCTCTTCCAAGATGAGAAGCCCCTGGACAACCTCCCTGACTGGCTGACACCCAGCTTGTGTGAGGTAACTTTGAGCGCTTTATAAACAAGGAAACAGACGTTTCAGGAGGAACTATTCTATCAAAGAGCTAGAGAAGTAGCAGAGCCTCAATCTGAATCCTGATCTGTAAGAATCCAGAGACCTTGTTTTTTCTATCACTGTATCATCTTCCTACATCAGCAAATACAACACCTGCCATTGCTGGATAATGAAGAAGTAGTTCTTGGCAATGGTCACTAACTGGTAATAGTTCTGTCTTCTGGAGTCTTACCATCGTTAAATATTTGAAGAAAACTATCTCATCATGACGAATCAAAAGACTAGTGTTTGTGCAAACCCACTAAACCTTATTATATTCCTGCTGCACACAGAGAAGCCAAGAAAAAAATGGAGCTCTATGTGTTTGATTCAATCTGGTTTCTAACAGTTCACTTATTAAACCCTCTTTCTGAGGTAACAAGGACTTTAAAACAATAACAAAAACAAACTAGCTTAGAGTTTGATGATTTCTTTTAACTACTTTCTGGAAGCTCTCTGTGGGCAAGACAATGGGATTACAGACATTTTTGAGTTTATGAGCAAATGTGCTCCTGAGTCATGTCAAAATATGCACTAAATTTTAATTATTAGAGAAAGCCTCTGGTGAATCCATGTGTAAGGCAATGATTCCTTCTATACATTATACAACTTAGCACAAATTCACATGTTTTCTAAGTGTAGGTTTTTGCATAGGATTTCATAATATAGAGCTGTATTGCCCAATGTGGTGGCCATTAGCCACATGTAGCTAATGAGTGCTAGAAATGTGGCTGATCTAGACTGAGATGGGCTGTAAGTAAAACAATGCTTTTGAAGATTTAGTACTAAAAAAGCCATTGTAGGGAATTCCCTGGTGGTCCAGTGGTTAGACTCCATGCTTTCACTGCCGAGGGCCTGGGTTCAATCCCTGGTTAGGGGACTAAGATCCCACAAGCCATGTGGTGTGGCCAAAATAAATAAATTAAAAATTAAAAGCAAATGTAAAATATCTCAAGAGTTTTTATAATGACTGTATGTTAAAATGATCTTTTAGACATAGTATATTAACTTAAATATATCATTAAAAGTAATTTCATGTTTCTTTTATTTTAATAAAGCCACAAGAAAATTTTACATACGTGCCCCCTATTATAAGCCTACGTGGCTTGCATTATATTTCATTTGGACAGCTCTGATGTAGAAATATGACACAGTAATAGAAAAAACATGGTATCTAGATTCAGACAGATCTGTATTCAAATTGAGGCTCTGCTACTTTTCTAACTCTTTAATAACAGGAATAGTTCCTCCTGAAAAGTTTGTTTCCTTGTTTATAAAATGCAGTGAATACTGTCCAGCTGCTAGGGTTGCTGTTGACAAGCAAATGAAATAAAAATAGAAAAATCGAGGAGGAACCAAGATGGCGGAGTAGAAGGACATGCTCTCACTCCCTCCTGTGAGAACACCAGAATCACAACTAGCTGCTGGACAATCATTGACAGGAAGACACTGGAACTCAACAAAAAAGATACCCCACATCCTAAGACAAAGGAGAAGCCACAATGAGACGGTAGGAGGGGCGCAATCACAGTAAAATCAAATCCCATAACTGCTGGGTGGGTGACTCACAGACCGGAGAACACTTATACCACGGAAGTCCACCCACCGGAGTGAAGGTTCTGAGCCCCACGTCAGGCTTCCCAACCTGGGGGTCCGGCAACAGGAGGAGGAATTCCTAGAGAATCAGACTTTGAAGGCTAGTGGGATTTGACTGCAGGACTTCAACAGGACTGGGGGAAACAGAGACCCCACTCTTGGAGGGCACACACAAAGTAGTGTGTGCACTGGGACCCAGGGGAAGGAGCAGTGACCCCGGGGGGAGACTGAACCAGACCTACCTGCTAGTGTTGGAGGGTCTCCTGCAGAGGCGAGGGTGGCTCTGTTTCACCGCTGGGACAAGGACACTGGCAGCAGAAGTTCTGGGAAGTACTCCTTGGCGAGAGCCCTCCCACAGTCTGTCATTTGCCCCACCAAAGAGCCCAGGTAGGCTCCAGCATTGGGTTGCCTCAGGCCAAACAACCAACAGGGAGGTAACCCAACCCCACCCATCAGCAGTCAAGCGGATTAAAGTTTTACTGAGCTCTGCCCACCAGAGCAACAGTCAGCTCTACCCACCAGCTGTCCCTCCCATCAAGCTTCTTAGATAGCCTCATCCACCAGAGGGCACACAGCAGAAGCAAGAAGAACTACAGTCCTGCAGCCTGTGGAACAAAAACCACATTCACAGAAACACAGACAAGATGAAAAGGCAGAGGGCTACGTACCAGATGAAGGAACAAGATAAAACCCCAGAAAAACAGCTAAATGAAGTGGAGATAGGCAACGTTCCAGAAAAAGAATTCAGAATAATGATAGTGAAGATGATCCAGGACCTCGGAAAAAGAATGGAGGCAAAGATCGAGAAGATGCAAGAAATGTTTAACAAAGACCTAGAAGAATTAAAGAACACACAGACAGAGATGAACAATACAATAACTGAAATGAAAACTACACTAGAAGGAATCAATAGAATAACTGAGACAGAAGAATGGATAAGTGACCTGGAAGACAGAATGGTGGAATTCACTGCTGTGGAACAGACTAAAGAAAAAAGAGTGAAAAGAAAAGAAGACAGCCTAAGAGACCTCTGGGACAACATTAAACACAACAACATTCACATTATAGGGGTCCCAGAAGGAGAAGAGAGAGAAAAAGGACCAGAGAAAATATCTGAAGAGATTATGGTCGAAAACTTCCCAAACACAGGAAAGGAAATAGCCACCCAAGTCCAGGAAGCGCAGCGAGTCCCATATAGGATAAATGCAAGGAGAAACACGCCGAGACACACAGTAATCAAATTGGCAAAAATTAAACACAAAGAAAAATTATTGAAAGCAGCAAGGGAAAAACGACAAATAACATACAAGGGAACTCGCATAAGGGTAACAGCTGATTTCTCAGCAGAAACTCTACAAGCCAGAAGGGAGTGGCATGATATACTTAAAGTGATGAAAGGGAAGAACCTACAACCAAGATTACTCTACCCGGCAAGGATCTCATTCAGATTCGATGGAGAAATCAAAAGCTTTACAGACAAGCAAAAGCTATGAGAATTCAGCACCACCAAACCAGCTCTACAACAAATGCTAAAGGAACTTCTCTAAGTGGGAAACACAAGAGAAGAAAAGGATCTACAAAAACAAACCCAAAACAATTAAGAAAATGGTCATAGGAACATACATATGGATAATTACCTTAAATGTGAATGGATTAAATGCTCCAACCAAAAGACAGAGGCTTGCTGAATGGATACAAAAACAAGACCCATATATATGCTGTCTATAAGAGACCCACTTCAGACCTAGGGACACATACAGACTGAAAGTGAGGGGATGGAAAAAGATATTCCATGCAAATGGAAATCAAAAGAAAGCTAGAGTAGCAATACTCATATCAGATAAAATAGACTTTAAAATAAAGAATGTTACAAGAGACAAGGAAGGACACTACATAATGATCAAGGGATCAATCCAAGAAGAAGATATAACAATTATAAATATATATGCACCCAACATAGGAGCACCTCAATACATAAGGCAACTGCTAACAGCTATAAAAGAGGAAATCGACAGTAACACAATAATAGTGGGGGACTTTAACAACGATACTACAGAAAAAGAAAATTACAGACCAATATCACTGATGAATATAGATGCAAAAAACCTCAACAAAAGACTAGCAAACAGAGTCCAACAACACATTAAAAGGATCATACACCATGATCAAGTGGGATTTATCCCAGGGATGCAAGGATTCTTCAATATACGCAAATCAATCAATGTGATACACCATATTAACAAACTGAAGAATAAAAACCATATGATCACCTCAATAGATGCAGAAGAAGCTTTTGACAAAATTCAACACCCATTTATGATAAAAACTCTCCAGAAAGTGGGCATAGAGGGAACCTACCTCAACATAATAAAGGCCATATACGACAAAACCACAGCAAACATCATTCTCAATGGTGAAACACTGAAAGCATTTCCTCTAAGATCAGGAACGAGACAAGGATGTCCACTCTCACCACTATTATTCAACATAGTTTTGGAAGTCCTAGCCATGGCAATCAGAGAAGAAAAAGAAATAAAAGGAATACAAATTGGAAAAGAAAAACTGTCACTGTTTGCAGATGACATGATACTATACATAGAGAATCCGAAAAATGCCACCAGAAAACTACTAGAGCTAATCAATGAATTTGGTAAAGTTGCAGGATACAAAATTAATGCACAGAAATCTCTTGCATTCCTATATACTAATGATGAAAAATCTGAAAGAGAAATTATGGAAACATTCCCATTTACCACTGCAACAAAAAGAAAAAAACACCTAGGAATAAACCTACCTAGGGAGACAAAAGACCTGTATGCAGAAAAGTATAAGACAATGATGAAAGAAATTAAAGATGATACCAACAGATGGAGAGATATACCATGCTCTTGGATTGGAAGAATCAATACTGTGAAAATGACTATACTACCCAAAGCAATCCACAGATTCAATGCAATCCCTATCAAATTACCAGTGGCATTTTTTACAGAACTAGAACAAATCATCTTAAAATTTGTATGGAGACACAAAAGACCCCAAATAGCCAAAGCAGTCTTGAGGGAAAAAAACGGAGCTGGAGGAATCAGATTCCCTGACTTCAGACTATACTACAAAGCTATAGTAATCAAGACAATATGGTACTGGCACAAAAACAGAAACATAGACCAATGGAACAAGATAGAAAGCCCAGAGATAAACCCACTCACCTATGGTCAACTAATCTATGACAAAGGAGGCAAGGATATACAATGGAGAAAAGACAGTCTCTTCAATAAGTGGTGCTGGGAAAACTGGACAGCTACATGCAAAAGAATGAAATTAGAACACTCCCTAACACCAAACACAAAAATAAACTCAAAATGGATTAGAGACCTAAATGTAAGACTGGACATTATAAAACTCTTAGAGGAAAAGACAGGAAGAACACTCTTTGACATAAATCACAGCAAGATCTTTTTTGATCCACCTCCTAGAGTAATGGAAATAAAAACAAAAATAAACAAGTGGGACCTAATGAAACTTCAAAGCTTTTGCACAGCAAAAGAAACCATAAACAAGACGAAAAGACAACCCTCAGAATGGGAGAAAATATTTGCAAACAAATCAACGGACAAAGGATTAATCTCCAAAATATATAAACAGCTCATGCAGCTCAATATTAAAAGAACAAACAAACCAATCCAAAAATGGGCAGAAGACCTAAATAGACATTTCTCCAAGGAAGACATACAGATGGCCAAGAAGCACATGAAAAGCTGCTCAACATCACTGATTATTAGAGAAGTGCAAATCAAAACTCCAATGAGGTATCACCTCACACCAGTTAGAATGGGTATCATCAGAAAATCTGCAAACAACAAATGCTGGAGAGGGCATGGAGAAAAGGGAACCCTCTTGCACTGTTGGTGGGAATGTAAATTGATACAGCCATTATGGAGAACAGTATGGAGGTTCCTTAAGAAACTGAAAATAGATGGAGATTAACCAAGATGGCGGAGTAGAAGGACGTGCTGTCACTCCCTCTTGCGAGAGCACCAGAATCACAACTGGCTGCTGGACAATCATTGACAGGAAGACCCTGGACTTCACCAAGGAGGATACCCCACGTCCAAGGACAGAGGAGAAGCCACAGTGAGACGGTAGGAGGGGCGCAATCAGAGTAAAATCAAACCCCATAACTGCTGGGTGGGTGACTCACAGACTGGCGAACACTTATACCACAGAAGTCCACCCACTGGAGTAAAGGTTCTGAGCCCCACGTCAGGCTTCCCAACCTGGGGGTCAGGCAACGGGAGGAGGAATTCCTAGAGAATCAGACTTTGAAGGCTAGTGGGAATTGGATTGCAGGACTTTGACGGGACTGGGGGAAACAGAGATCCCACTCTTGGAGGGCACACACAAAGTAATGTGTGCATCAGGACCCAGGGGAAGGAGCAGTGAGCCTGGGGGAGACTGAACCAGACCTACCTGCTGGTGTTGGGGGGTCTCCTGCAGAGGCGAGTGGTGGCTCTGTTTCACCGTGGGGATAAGGACACTGGCAGCAGAGGTTCTGGGAAGTTCTCCTTGGCGTGAGCCCTCCCAGAGTCTGCCATTAACCCCACCAAAGAGCACGGGTAGGCTCCAGTGTGGGGTTGCCTCAGGCAAAACAGCCAACAGGGAGGGAACCCAGCCCCACCCATCAACAGTCAAGTGGATTAAGGTTTTACTGAGCTCTGACCGCCACAGCAACAGGGAGGGAACCCAGCCCCACCCATCAACAGTCAAGTGGATTAAGGTTTTACTGAGCTCTGACCGCCACAGCAACAGTCAGCTCTACCCACCACCAGAGCCTTCCATCAAGCCTCTTAGATAGCCTCAACCACCAGAGGGCAGACAACAGAAGCAAGAAAAACTATAATCCTGCAGCCTGTGGACCAAAAACCACAGTTACAGAAAGATAGAGAAGATGAAAAGGCAGAGGGCTATGTCCCAGATGAAGGAACAAGATAAAACCCCAGAAAAACAACTAAATGAAGTGGAGATAGGCAACCTTCCAGAAAAAGAATTCAGAATAATGATAGTGAAGATGATCCAGGACCTCGGAATAAGAATGGAGGCAAAGATTGAGAAGATGCAAGAAATGATTAACAAAGACCTAGAAGAATTAAAGAACAAACAAACAGAGATGACCAATACAATAACTGAAATGAAAACTACACTAGAAGGAATCAATAGCAGAATAACTGAGGCAGAAGAACGGATAAGTGACCTGGAAGACAGAATGATGGAATTCACTGCTGCAGAACAGAATAAAGAAAAAAGAATGAAAAGAAATGAAGACAGCCTAAGAGACCTCTGGGACAACATTAAACGCAACAACATTCGCATTATAGGGGTCCCAGAAGGAGAAGAGAGAGAGAAAGGACCAGAGAAAATATTTGAAGAGATTATAGTCGAAAACTTCCCTAACATGGGAAAGGAAATAGCCACCCAGGTCCAGGAAGCGCAGAGAGTCCCATACAGGATAAACCCAAGGAGAAACACGCCGAGACACATAGTAATCAAAGTGGCAAAAATTAAAGACAAAGAAAAATTATTGAAAGCAGCAAGGGAAAAACGACAAATAACATACAAGGGAACTCCCATAAGTTTAACAGCTGATTTCTCAGCAGAAACTCTGCAAGCCAGAAGGGAGTGGCAGGATATACTTAAAGTGATGAAAGGGAAGAACCTACAACCAAGATTACTCTACCCGGCAAGGATCTCATTTAGATTTGATGGAGAAATCAAAAGCTTTACAGACAAGCAAAAGCTAAGAGAATTCAGCACCACCAAACCAGCTCTACAACAAATGCTAAAGGAACTTCTCTAAGTGGGAAACACAAGAGAAGAAAAGGACCTACAAAAACAAACCCAAAACAATTAAGAAAATGGTCATAGGAACATACATATCGATTATTACCTTAAACGTGAATGGATTAAATGCCCCAACCAAAAGACATAGACTGGCTGATTGGATACAAAAACAAGACCCATATATATGCTGTCTACAAGAGACCCACTTTAGACCTAGGGACACATACAGACTGAAAGTGAGGGGATGGAAAAAGATATTCCATGCAAATGGAAATCAAAAGAAAGCTGGAGTAGCTATACTCATATCAGATAAAATAGACTTTAAAATAAAGAATGTTACAAGAGACAAGGAAGGACACTACATAATGATCCAGGGATCAATCCAAGAAGAAGATATAACAATTATAAATATATATGCACCCAACATAGGAGCACCTCAATACATAAGGCAACTGCTAACAGCTATAAAAGAGGAAATCGACAGTAACACAATAATAGTGGGGGACTTTAACACCTCACTTACACCAATGGACAGATCATCCAAAATGAAAATAAATAAGGAAACAGAAGCTTTAAATGACACAACAGACCAGATAAATTTAATTGATATATATCGGACATTCCATCCAAAAACAGCAGATTACACGTTCTTCTCAAGTGCGCACGGAACATTCTCCAAGATAGATCACATCTTGGGTCACAAATCAAGCCTCAGTAAATTTAAGAAAATTGAAATCATATCAAGCATCTTTTCTGACCACAACGCTATGAGATTAGAAATGAATTACAGGGAAAAAAACGTAAAAAGGACAAACACATGGAGGCTAAACAATACGTTACTAAATAACCAAGAGATCACTGAAGAAATCAAAGAGGAAATCAAAAAATACCTAGAGACAAATGACAATGAAAACACAACGACCCAAAACCTATGGGATGCAGCAAAAGCAGTTCTAAGAGGGAAGTTTATAGCTATACAAGCCTACCTAAAGAAACAAGAAAAAGCTCAAGTAAACAATCTAACCTTACACTTAAAGAAACTAGAGAAAGAAGAACAAACAAAACCCAACGTTAGCAGAAGGAAAGAAATCATAAAGATCAGAGCAGAAATAAATGAAATAGAAACAAAGAAAACAATAGCAAAGATCAATAAAACTAAAAGTTGGTTCTTTGAGAAGATAAACAAAATTGATAAGCCATTAGCCAGACTCATCAAGAAAAAGAGGGAGAGGACTCAAATCAATAAAATCAGAAATGAAAAAGGAGAAGTTACAACAGACACTGCAGAAATACAAAGCATCCTAAGAGACTACTACAAGCAACTTTATGCCAATAAAATGGACAACCTGGAAGAAATGGACAAATTCTTAGAAAGGTATAACCTTCCAAGACTGAACCAGGAAGAAATAGAAAATATGAACAGACCAATCACAAGTAATGAAATTGAAACTGTGATTAAAAATCTTCCAACAAACAAAAGTCCAGGACCAGACGGCTTCACAGGTGAATTCTATCAAACATTTAGAGAAGAGCTAACACCCATCCTTCTCAAACTCTTCCAAAAAATTGCAGAGGAAGGAACACTCCCAAACTCATTCTATGAGGCCACCATCACCCTGATACCAAAACCAGACAAAGACACTACAAAAAAAGAAAATTACAGACCAATATCACTGATGAATATAGATGCAAAAATCCTCAACAAAATACTAGCAAACAGAATCCAACAACACATTAAAAGGATCATACACCACGATCAAGTGGGATTTATCCCAGGGTTGCAAGGATTCTTCAATATACGCAAATCAATCAATGTGATACACCATATTAACAAATTGAAGAATAAAAACCATATGATCATCTCAATAGATGCAGAAAAAGCTTTTGACAAAATTCAACACCCATTTCTGATAAAAACTCTCCAGAAAGTGGGCATAGAGGGAACCTACCTCAACATAATAAAGGCCATATATGACAAACCCACGGCAAACATCATTCTCAATGGTGAAAAACTGAAAGCATTTCCTCTAAGATCAGGAACGAGACAAGGATGTCCACTCTCACCACTATTATTCAACATAGTTTTGGAAGTCCTAGCCACGGCAATCAGAGAAGAAAAAGAAATAAAAGGAATACAAATTGGAAAAGAAGAAGTAAAACTGTCACTGTTTGCGGATGACATGATACTATACATAGAGAATCCTAAAACTGCCACCAGAAAACTGCTAGAGCTAATTAATGAATATGGTAAAGTTGCAGGATACAAAATTAATGCACAGAAATCTCTTGCATTCCTATACACTAATGATGAAAAATCTGAAAGAGAAATTATGGAAACACTCCCATTTACCATTGCAACAAAAAGAATAAAATACCTAGGAATAAACCTACCTAGGGAGACAAAAGACCTGTATGCAGAAAACTATAAGACACTGATGAAAGAAATTAAAGATGATACCAACAGATGGAGAGATATACCATGTTCTTGGATTGGAAGAATCAACATTGTGAAAATGAGTATACTACCCAAAGCAATCTACAGATTCAATGCAATCCCTATCAAATTACCAATGGCATTTTTTACTGAGCTAGAACAAATCATCTTAAAATTTGTATGGAGACACAAAAGACCCCGAATAGGCAAAGCAGTCTTGAGGCAAAAAAATGGAGCTGGAGGAATCAGACTCCCTGACTTCAGACTATACTACAAAGCTACAGTAATCAAGACAATATGGTACTGGCACAAAAACAGAAACATAGATCAATGGAACAAGATAGAAAGCCCAGACATTAACCCACGCACCTATGGTCAACTAATCTATGACAAAGGAGGCAAAGATATACAATGGAGAAAAGACAGTCTCTTCAATAAGTGGTGCTGGGAAAACTGGACAGCTACATGTAAAAGAATGAAATTAGAATACTCCCTAACACCATACACAAAAATAAACTCAAAATGGATTAGAGACCTAAATATAAGACTGGACACTATAAAACTCTTAGAGGAAAACATAGGAAGAACACTCTTTGACATAAATCACAGCAAGATCTTTTTTGATCCACCTCCTAGAGTAATGGAAATAAAAACAAAAATAAACAAGTGGGACCTAATGAAACTTCAAAGCTTTTGCACAGCAAAGGAAACCATAAACAAGACGAAAAGACAACGCTCAGAATGGGAGAAAATATTTGCAAATGAATCAACGGACAAAGGATTAATCTCCAAAATATATAAACAGCTCATTCAGCTCAATATCAAAGAAACAAACACCCCAATCCAAAAATGGGCAGAAGACCTAAATAGACATTTCTCCAAAGAAGACATACAGATGGCCACGAAGCACATGAAAAGATGCTCAACATCACTAATTATTAGAGAAATGCAAATCAAAACTACAATGAGGTATCACCTCACTCCTGTTAGAATGGGCATCATCAGAAAATCTACAAACAACAAATGCTGGAGAGGGTGTGGTGAAAAGGGAACCCTCTTGCACTGTTGGTGGGAATGTAAATTGATACAGCCACTATGGAGAACAATATGGAGGTTCCTTAAAAAACTAAAAATAGAATTACCATATGACCCAGCAATCCCACTACTGGGCATATACCCAGAGAAAACCGTAATTCAAAAAGACACATGCACCCGAATGTTCATTGCAGCACTATTTACAATAGCCAGGTCATGGAAGCAACCTAAATGCCCATCAACAGACGAATGGATAAAGAAGATGTGGTACATATATACAATGGAATATTACTCAGCCATAAAAAGGAACGAAATTAAGTCATTTGTTGAGACGTGGATGGATCTAGAGACTGTCATACAGAGTGAAGTAAGTCAGAAAGAGAAAAACAAATATCGTATATTAATGCATGTATGCGGAACCTAGAAAAATGGTACAGATGAGCCAGTTTGCAGGGCAGAAGTTGAGACACAGATGTAGAGAATGGACATATGGACACCAAGGGGGGAAAACTGCGGTGGGGTGGGGATGGTGGTGTGCTGAATTGGGCGATTGGGATTGACATGTATACACTGATGTGTATAAAACTGATGCCTAATAAGAACCTGCAGTATAAAAAAACAAACAAAACAACTAATACTAAACTTTCATTGGGTTATTTGTATGGAAATATGTTAATATAAATGTTTCAGACATTACATGAAATTTCTAAAAATCTTATATTTGTATTTGTATGGAAATATGTATGGAAATATGTTAATATAAATGTTTCAGACATTACATGAAATTTGTAAAAATCATATTTGTATTTGTATGGAAATATGTATGGAAATATGTTAATATAAATGTTTCAGACATTACATGAAATTTCTAAAAAAAAAAAAAAAAGAAACTGAAAATAGAATTACCATATGACCCAGCAGTCCCAGTACTGGGCATATACCCAGAGAAAACCATAATTCAAAAAGACACATGCACCCCAATGTTCACTGCAGCACTATTTACAATAGCCACGTCATGGAAGCAACCTAAATGCCCATCGACAGATGAATGGATAAAGAAGTTGTGGTACATATATACAATCAATATTACTCAGCCATAAAAAGGAACGAAATTGAGTCATTTGTTGAGTCGTGGATGGACCTAGAGACTGTCATACAGAGTGAAGTAAGTCAGAAAGAGCAAAACAAATATCGTATATTAACGCATGTATGTGGAACCTAGAAAAATGGTACAGATGAACCGGTTTGCAGGGCAGAAGTTGAGACACAGATGTAGAGAACAAACATATGGACACCAAGGGGGGAGAACCGCAGTGGGGTGGGGATGGTGGTGTGATGAATTGGGCGATTAGGATTGACATGTATACACTGATGTGTTTAAAACTGATGACTAATAAGAACCTGCAGGGGACACGGGTTCGAGCCCTGGTCTGGGAAGATCCCACATGCCACGGAGCAACTAGGCCCGTGAGCCACAACTACTGAGCCTGCGCGTCTGGAGCCTGTGCTCCACAACAAGAGAGGCCGCGACAGTGAAAGGCCTGCGCGCCGCGATGAAGAGCGGTCCCCGCTTGCCGCAACTAGAGAAAGCCCTCACACAGAAACGAAGACCCAACACAGCCAAAAATAAATAAATAAATAAATAAATTTATTAAAAAAAAAAAAAAGAACCTGCAGTATAAAACAAACAAACAAACAAACAAAAACAACTAATACTAAACTTTTTTTGGGTTATTTGTATGGGAATATGTTAATATAAATGTTTCAGACATTACATGAAATTTCTAAAAATCTTATATGTTCGGTATAATGTTATAAGTCATAATTCTAGTTATTACTTTAAAATGTATATCTCAGAAATAACTAAAAAAAGGAAAAAAATAGAAAAATCTAGCATAAACCCCACGCCACAGAGACAAATTCATTTCAAGAGAAATCTGGGGCTTCCCTGGTGGCGCAGTGGTTGAGAATCTGCCTGCCAATGCAGGGGACACGGGTTCGAGCCCTGGTCTGGGAAGATCCCACATGCCACGGAGCAACTAGGCCCGTGAGCCACAACTACTGAGCCTGCGCGTCTGGAGCTTGTGCTCCGCAACAAGAGAGGCCGCGATAGTGAGAGGCCCGCGCACCGCGATGAAGAGTGGCCCCCACTTGCCGCAACTAGAGAAAGCCCTCACACAGAATCGAAGACCCAACACAGCTATAAATGAATAAAATAAATAAATAAAAATAGTGTTAAAAAAATCTGTTCTATTTGCTCTTCCTAAAAAACAAACAAAACCCATCTTTTAAAAAAAAAAAAAAAAAGAGAAATCTGGATAACAATGACCTCACAGTGTTTGGGTTGATCAATTAAGGGTAGGACAGTTTTGGGAATTCCCTGGTTTGATCCCTGGTGTGGGGACTAGGATCTCACATGCCATGCAGTGGTGCAGCCAAAAAAAAAAAAAAAACACAAAGGTAGGATAGTTTTGGTTTATTGTTCCCTTTCAGAAGGTAAGTTCAAAATAAAGAGAATTCATGTAAGCCATCATTTTATGGGCTTAAATCTTTGAAAAATGTAATAAGATGCATATGCAAACAAGATGCTTCATTATGATGCATTTAGCAGAAATGGTATCAGACTAATAGCCCCACAACAGATAAAGACTAAATGGGGTGTTTCTTCAGCCTCCTTGTGCTCTTTGTGCCTGGGCATTCGACTTCCAACCCTGGATCTATATTAGATTCATTCATTTGTGCATCTCTCACAGCCCCAAGCTGTCCTCTGTTCTTCTTCACTATCTTTAAGTTTTCAGCTCTAATTAAAGCCATACATTTTGTATTTACACTCTTGAAGTTTTCATCAACCACTAACTTGCTTTTTATTTGTTTTTATTAGAAATAGGCCTTCAGTTTAATCAAACACTTTTTTATGAGGGGAAGGGACCTATTTATAGAAATGGGGTTTTTTTTTTTCCTCCTTTAAATGCCTTAATGTTGAACCATACCTGCATTATGGAATCACTTGCTTGATTAGGGTGTATTGTATTACTCTTAAATACAGTTTTATTCTTTATAATAAACCAAGGAATAAAGAAACAGATAATGCACTATAAGTCTTTCAAAGAGGCCAGAAATAAAGGAGCAAGAAAGAAATATGAACTGAATGGCAATGGTAATTTTTAAAAATATATGTATATTTGTTTATTCACAACTAAATTTCCATTGAAATTACTGACAATACTTCAAAATGTTCACTTTCTCTTCTAT